>NC_069073.1:118306062-120706062 GCF_025698485.1 Gossypium arboreum
ACAAAGTGGTGAAGCACTTTAAAGGTACAAAACTTGGTTAAGGTGGGATTTGTTTCAGGATCCATAGCATAATTACCAAATGACTTTAGCAGCTAAAGACTGTAGTAGATATCACCTCCACTGCTCCCATCAAGTCAGTATGCAAAGTCCCAAAATTAAAAGGTTATTAGGACACAACACTTGCTGATCATTTGATAACAGCCTAATTGTCCGATAAGCTCATCTTTAACCCTTAGCTCAAGTACCAAGTTCGTATTCAAACATCAGACAACTTGCTGACAAGTTAGCATCTAGTCATCAAAATTTAGAAGGATCTTGAAGAAGATTGCTAATAGCTAAAACCAAATAATGGGGGGATTAAGGACTGGGCGTTTGGTCTAGTGGTATAATTCTCGCTTTGGGTGCGAGAGGTCCTGAGGTCCTGAGTTTGATTCTCGGAATGCCCCTTCTTCTTCTTTTTTTTTTTTTGTAATTAGGCTAGAGGAAGTAGGCAGGAAAACTAGTGAATGAGAAAAGCCAAGTCCAGTTTTGGATCAGCACAGAGTTTATTAGCATAATTACCAAATGGCTTTAGCAGCTAAAGACTAAACATCAATAACGTATTCAGGCATTTGGTATGCAAAGTCCCAGAAATAAAATGTCATTAGGAAACAACACTAGCTCTGATCATTTTGACAACAGCCTAATTGACCAATAAACTCATCTTCAACCATTGGCTCAAGTACCAAGTGAGCATCCAAACTTCAGAACAACTTGCTGACAGGTGACCATCTAGTCATCAAATTTTAGCAGGATCTTGAAAAGGAAAAATAGCGAATAAGAAGAACCAAATCATAACAAGCATCAAAAGTTGGGCATTTGGTCTAGTGGTATGATTCTCGCTTTGGGTGCGAGAGGTCTCGAGTTCGATTCTCGGAATGCCCCTAAAATAAAACTTATTTTTTGTTTTCCATTTTTTTCCCTTAGCTAAATTTTACAACTTGAAATAATTGATTATCAGTACAATCTCAAGTCAACTTCTATACTAATATAGAACATGATGAAATCCAGCTCTGTTTTCTGACAACATTCCTCACAAATAAGTACCCAACATGAATCAATAAATAAGAAAATTATTTCGAATGCCTGCACAAATGGGGACATTTTAATCTGGAAATTTTTTTTATCCAAATTAGGTGACCAAATTAGGTGAAAAAGAATCTCCCTTTCCTATCATGACATATGAACTATAAAGTTTAACCTAACCCTAAGCTCAAACAGGGTATGTAAAACATCAGGCCATAAACTGTTACTTACAGTTGAGAAAATAAAGAGCACGAATTAGTTAACAGTATACAGCTTAAGTGGGAAGTCGTCAAGCTTCGTACCTGCAACTTATATGCGATTCGTGGTTAGTTTATGAGAAATTGGCGGTTAATTTCAATGGGTTCTCACCGGAACCGGCGGAGCAAGGAAACGGCTTTTCTTTTTCTGATTGGTGAAGAGTAGGGTCAGAATGAAGTCCAAAGACATAATTTATAATAAATTTAGAATTTCATCATCACGGTCAAAATGGAGTCCAATACTTTCATTTACGTCTTATCTATTCTTTTGAAAAAAAATATTTTATGTACCAGTTAATCAAACATCAATTTAAAGATTTATTTGTTAAATTTGCATAAATATTATTATCAATAGTATAAGTATTATTATCAATTCAAAAAGATGTAAGTTCGAGTTTATTTTATTTTTCTTCTATTTACGTGTAGGGGGTTGTGGAGAGTTTCAAGCATACCTATAATGAGATTGTTAAAAAAAATCTCAAATTTTTATATAAGAAATAGATAATTTTATAAAATAATAAGTAAAAACAGGATTAATTACTCATATATATATATATATATATATAAATTATAAATATAATTAACTGAATAATTGAGTTGATAACACCAGATTTAATTAATTATTTAATTAATAGTATAAAACTAGATGAATATCTAAACAACCTTTTGAATCAATCAATATATGGTTGATTATATTATTGATTGTTATTTATAAGAATTATTTTATATTTATAAATAAGAAATTTTATTATGTTAAATAAATTTTGATTCCATTGATTTTTATTTCATTAAGAGGGGTTAATTTTATGTTTTCATTAACAAGAAAAATTTTAAAAAATTTTATGTCGGAGGCTGTGTTCACCAACTATTGAACCTTTTCTTGGAGTCTGAGGCGTGAAATAAGATCCTTGGTTCGGTCCTGGTAAGATAAGGTCATGTCACAAAAGGAGAACTTGCTCGTATTAGGATCATTTTTGTCGCATGCAAATGGCTGAGCTTGAGTGTTATATGGGACGAGAACTAGGAAAAATGAGAGGCATAAAGCAAAAGAAAACTGGGTTTTTAATTTCATGGCTTAATTTTGATGGTTTTAGGTCAGTTTTCATGGTGGAATATTGCTACCATGCAGCTCTTTTATAGTAGTTGAAGTTTCTAAAGGTTGGTCTGGTCTTTTTTCTTGGGGTTAATTCCACTAAAAGTCCCTTAGATTATGACTTTAATTTTAAATTGGCCTTTAATTTTATTATGTTAAATTAATTTTGATCCCATTGAATGATTTTTTATTTCATTAAGAGTGAATAATTTTATGTTGAATTGTCTGTTATTTTTCATTAACAAGAAAAATTTAAAATATATATATATTACTTTAGAGTTTAGTCTTAAATATTGAATGAATATTTACCACACTTGTAATATTTGGTTCTGTTGAATTTTAATTATTTATAAATTTATTATAATCAAATATAATATAAAATAATATATTGATAGTAATTATATATTATTTATTAATTATTTTGGTACTTTTATTTTATTAAAAAACATTATGATCAATTTATGAAGTTAAAAAAGGAAAAATAAAAATTGATGAGGGAAAAGTATTAATTTACATAATATATTAACTAGTAAAGTATTATTCTGATCTATAAATTAAAAAAAATATATATATATATATATATATATATGTATATTCTATTTATTAGTATTACTTTGATTTTTGAATAATCAGCAAAATTACATAGCCTTGAACTGTATTATATTAAAATAAAAATCAGTTGTTCAATAACAAGCTGGAGTAGCTCAGTCGGTTAGAGCGTATGGCTGTTAACCATAAGGTCGGAGGTTCGACCCCTCCCTCTAGCGTTTTTAGGTCCCTAATTTTTGGGTTTTTGCGTTTCACGTTTCCTGGGCTGCGTTTTTACCTTCTTTTCACTTTTTTGGGCCATCAATCTTTTAAAATCTTTTCAGTTTAAGGGATTTTTTTTTTCATTTTTCTGCTCCCCATTTTGTATTTTTCTTCAACCAGTATTTTTCATTTATTTAAATTTGGCATAATGAGAAATTTAAGTCTTAAATTTTCAATTTTTCTAAATTTGGCCCTTATTCTTTATTTAAGTTAAATTTGACCCTAATTTTTGAAAAGAGTCTAATTTCATCATAATTTTTTTCCAAAAAGAGTTGAATTGTTGTTTTTAAACAAAAATACTAACTAAAATTTTATTTTTTAAATATAGTAGCCCAAATGATAATTCACGATACTTCATGCTATTCTTTTTTTTGAATTTTTATACCTTTTTGGATTTTTAAAATTTTGATATTTTAAAATCATTTTGATATTTTAAAATTTTTCTTAAAAATAATTCTAACAAAATAAATCTTAAACTAAAAACTATTAGAAAATCTATAAAAATAATTAAAAATACAATTTTTTAAAAATATAAAAAATTAAATATTTATAAATCTAAAAATTCTTAAATTTAAAAGTATAATACTATTAGAAAATCTATAAAATAATGAAAAATAATTTTTAAAAAATATATAAAAATTAAATATGTATAATTCACGTATTCTTCATGCTATTATTTTTAAAATTTTTATACTTTTTTGGACTTTTAAAATTTTAATATTTTAAAATCATTTTCATATTTTAAAATTTTTCTTAAAAATAATTCTAAAAAATAAATCTTAAACTAAAACTATTAGAAAATGTATAAAATAATTAAAAATACATTTTTTAAAAATATATAAAAAATTAAATATGTACTTAAATTTAAAAGTATAAAATACTATTAGAAAATCTATAAAAATAATTAAAAATAAAAAATTTAAAAAATTAAATATATATAAATCTAAAAAGTTTGAAATTAAAAGTATAAAATTTTTAACTAACATTTCTTGCAAATTTTTATTATATAAAAATATTTTAAAAATTTCAAACTAAATCCCATTTGTTTTTTACGGATGATAAACACCTTCAATCACATCAACAACTTCATGTTGTTTTACTCATAAATTGCTTTGCTAATTTTATTTAGTTTTTTTCTCAAACCCATAAAAGCCCTAATAAAATCTATATTAATGCAAGATTCAAGTTCCACTATTAGTTCAATTGTTGTTGCTCGAATCTTCAAGAAACAAAATCTAGGTTTGCAACACTACTTTCGTTATTGAGAATGGTAAAAACTTTTACCATCAATGACCCATCTATAAGTTTTCCTAATAATTATAAAAATAAAAAAGGAGAAAAAATAATAAAGAAGGGAAAGAGAAATGAGCAAAATGTTCTATTATATTATTTGAGTTTTTTTTTTGCTAAGTTTCAATTTTTGGAATTTGAGATTATTTTCTTTTAATTTAAATACAAAGTATGCTACTATCGTTCTAAACCCAATAATTTCTTTTCTGTAACTCCAATTATTAGATTAATTTGATTTTGAGTAACTTTCAGCTTTAAAATTTTGATTTTTTAAGTCACCATTTTACTTTTAGCTATAGATAAAACATATATATATTGTTTTTAATAATTTAGGAATAGTGGAGTCAACGCTAATCTACATGAAAAAAGAGAAAAAAAAAAGGTAAAGAACGATGAAAATGAAAAGACTGTAAAATAACAAAGTAAATGACAGAAAAAATAAATGGCATTAAAGTGATTGGGTATTTAATGTTTTTTTTCTTTTTTGTAAAAGTTCAAACACTGATTTTTAATAAAATTAGATGTCAAAAAATTAGCTGTAAATTCCTCGATTTTTCCTTTTTGTGTTGTTTTTTTTACATGAATTTTATTTATTTTAAAGATATTTTAACTATGCCTTAAGGATCAAATTAACCATTAACCATTAACCCTTTGAATTAAGGCCTAATGTTATTTTTTTAATAGAAGTTAACAGTCAAGTAACAAAAATGTAACAATTTGACAAAGTTAGATTGTATGACTTTTAGTTGAGTGATTAAAATGTAATTTTGAATAAAGTTTAGGGACAGTATGCTTAAAATTGTATTTAATCTAATTTAGTTGAATTGTTTTGTTATTAATTTGACTTTAATTAATAATCAAAGACCGTAATTACTTATAATAAATTTTATTGAAGGAAAGAGATAAACCTCATTTATATTAAAAGATAGAGGACTAGAATAATAATTTTTATTTTACTTAAATTATCGAGAAATCAAAATTTTAGAAATAATTTTACATTAGATTTCCATTTATAATTTTAATAGGAGTGACCAAAATAATTGACCTATATAATGTGAGTGCTTAAAATGATTTGAAAATTGAGTGATGTAGTTTACCAAAAGAATAAAAATGCAACTAGATTATAATTTATGATAGAGTGGTGTGAAAAATAATGTAAATAATGTATTTATTAAAATCTTATATTAAAATTAATAAAGTTTTAATTGAAATGATAAAATATTTTTGGTCATTTCTTAATTGAGTTGATGTCCGTAACATAAACTAAATCAAAGACTTAAATAATAGTGTATATATATATATATATATATTAAATTATGAACACTCATATTACGGGTTAAGGAAAAATATATAAAATTAACATCAATATTAAGTTGAACTCGCATTTAAAAATCTTAAATATTCTAATTTTACCCTCATTTATTTTGATTTTTTTTTGAAATTGTAGTTTAATCTATTTAATTTTAAAATAAAATATGTAATTATTTAAAGGCATCTTATATTTTTATATAGTATGCTATACATATATAAACAGTGGAGAATCTAGGGCTGCAGGGGCCGATCCTCCTAAAATGTAAAATTGTTATTTAGGCTCTTGAGATTTTTTTAAAATTTTAAATTAGTAAAGGTAAAATTACACTTTGACCCCCTAAAATTATAAAAATGCGATTTAATCCTTTAAAAGTTATAAATATATAAACTATAAAAAAAATTAAAATTTCATCTGGCCCCCTAAAAAGTTGTTCTGGCTTCACCTGTGTATATAAATATAAAATATTTTAATTATGATAAACATAACAAGAGTACACCAACTCTTATATCTATTAAAAACAAAGCTAATATCAATATCCCTGATGATATTAGCTCAGTTACTGCTCTTAGTATTCTCATACTTCCCAAAGCACCATAATTTATTCTAATACAGTACTAAAATGCAAGCTATTATAAGCTTTGCCTGCCATCAAGTAATAGAAACCAAAGGTTCCCCACTTTCATCCCCTGCTTGCCTCACAACAAAATGGTACCTCACTTGGTGCTCACTGGTTGTGCCTACAAAAATGGTATGTTGTCCTATAACTAGTTTCCTCTTCTCTTCAACATCCACTAAGCTCAGGTCTTTGCACACATTTAAGCTCGTTGTCACTTGGTCTTCCCTTTCTTAACTCCAACCCTTTCGAACTCGATCAACTGCATGTTTGGTGCGGTGACCACTTTCATGCTCGATGGCTTCCAAAAGAGGAGAACTATATGAGCTCCGTCCATTGGTCCATTGTTTTTAACTTCGATCATGAGGTTGAATTGTAGGTCGTCGCAGTTTGCAACCTTTGATGCGTCGATTGCTTCGCCGTTGTTGGGGTATGGTTCGAGGAGGATGTTGTTTGGTGCTGAGTTGATTAGTATTGTGGAAGGAGCTGATATTATGAATTTTGAGAATGATGAGTAACTTAGCCCGTGTCTGAATTCGTAAAGGGTTTTGCCATTGTAGAATCGGTAGGTTAGTCTAGGGAAGTTTGTGGTGGCTTTGGCTCACATGTTCATGTCGGTCATCGGGACTTTATCAGCGTACTCTTGGAGGTACCATGTGAATGGTAACCTCCCAGTTGATCATACACCAAGGAAAATTCATTAATGTACTGATGTATTGATGTATTTGAGGTAAAATGTAATTAAAAAAGGAATAGAAAAGCCAACCTAGATTATGATATCCAAATATGATCTGAGCAATGGCATCTCCTTCTACTTGACCTTGATACCCGACCCATAAAATGGCTCCGATTTTTGCATGTTCCTTGCAAATGTTATATCAATAGGACCAGCAGCCAAAACTACAAGGACTACTTTTCCATGCTGCATTAGCAACATCAATCATTAACTTCTCTTGATATCCTAGCAATGTCAAGTTTACTCTATTGAGCCCTTCGGCCTCGATCGATTGATCTAGCCCCACAACAAGTACCACAGCATCGGCGTTCACCGCTGTCTGAACCATGAGATCGATAAATGTATCATTATTGCATTTCACATCCCTACACCCTGCCTCATGTATAACCATTGAGACATACTTTTGCAGCTCTTGTAAAGGGCTAGTATACTGGCAAGGTACACCGGCGTAGTTACTTATCATAACCTTCGTGGCATTAGTGTTCAGTCCGATAACGGCTAAACTCTTTATGATGGTTCGAGATAGAGGAAGGATTCTGTCGTTGTCGAGTAAAACTATTCCCTGCTTGGCAGCATCGAGGGCCAACTCTTGGTGATCATCTGTGCATACATCGGATGGACTGAGGTTACCGAACCGAAGCTGTTTCGGGTTTCCATCGAAGAAGCCGAGCCTCATTAGAACTATATAGTTATATATTAAAGCTTGATCAACAACAGATTCTTCTACTTCAAATTGACTACATTCATCGTGTATTTCCCCAAATAATCCCCACATTTTATGTTTGAACCTGCTTTCAAAGCAAGGGCCACTGCATCTTCAGGTTTTGCAGTGTAATGGATGGCATTATAATGAACCTCAATTGAGTCACAGTCTGAAACAATGTATCTGCCAAAAAACATTGAGAAATATGTTACCATTAACACTTAGGCTCAGTTTTGGAAAAGAAATTGTGTTTGTTTTAAATTTATTTTTTTGTTAAAGAGAGGTCGACTTCTTTTGAAGAAGTCTTCAAAGTGTCGACTATTTAAAGGAGACGAATTTTCTCAATGAGTTTCTATTGCCCCCAGAACAAATTATGGTTTTGTCTCTTGACTCTACGAAGAGCATGAGTGCCTTGAAAAGCTGCCTATACTAGTCACACTCCTAACCTAAAAGCATATAGGTAATCTTCAGGGGAGGATACCACTTGATACGGTCGTACCAAAGGCAAATATCCCCCCATTTTCTTGGTAGGTGATCATGTGCTATTCATGGTTTTTATATAAGAGATGTTATGTGAATTTATCATTTTTTCAGGTAGGTTTTGTAACACCCCCTAACCCTATCCCGTAGTCGGAATAGGATTACAGAGTATTATCGGTTACTATAGTTCGATTACAATTAATAGAGAAAGAAATAAAATTCAATTCATAAAATATATCTTATTGTCCCTTTAATGGACCCTCGAGGCTTAAAATGTATGTTAGAACCAAACCGGGACTCAATCGGAAGCTTATAAAATTTTTCGTATAATACTTAAAATTTCCTTTAATGAATAATACCACAAGCCCGTGTTGTCACCCCGTGTGACTCACACGACTTGGACATGACTGTGTCCTTTACCCGTGTACAACAATGACTTATTACTCATGAATAAACTAGCCTCACACGGCCAGGTCACACGCCTGTGTGCTCAGCCCGTGTAGTATTATATTTTACAAAGTTTAGGTGCAAGGGACGCATGACCTATCAACATGCCCGTGTGCAAGCCATGTATCTCACACGGTCTGATCACATGCCCGTATGACATGCTATGTGGACTCAAAATGAACCTTATAGTTCAAATTTACCAACCCTGCAAACCTTGAATAGCAAGCAATTTAAAATACAATCTTTCAACCAGTCCAAAACATGATTAATCATATCTAATACACACTAAAACCACTAGTATAACGATTTAACTCACGTATTTTCAATAACTATTTAACTTAGAATTTCCAAACATTATAGTTAAATACCATCCAAATCAATTCAAAATAAAATTATATAAGTGACTATTTTATAAACATAAATTTTGCTAATATAAATTAACCTTTATCATCCTTATACTAGTAATATTCATACTCAAAATAACATTAAGACAACCTAGGTACATGCCATTCCTCAAGATAAGATACATCACCAAGTATTTGAGTTCGGGAGTTAGCTTGGATGCTGAGACGTTATTTATTTTGTACCTAACTTGCGCACGGAAACAAACCGTAAGCTGAGTATACACTCAGTGGTATTTCTATAAACCAATACTTAATTTATGCATTTATACTTAAACTATAGAATCCAATAAATAAACACATCATGAACATTCAATTAATTGTCTTCATTTTATAATAACATTTATCATTAGAATCGAAACCAGTAAGATATTCAATTCATCAAGTATCATTAGGTCTTGATGCGATAATTTACCCCTATTAACATAATTCGGACCTGGACGGATACACGGATCCAACCCACACACCGGGATAGTATATAATGTTTCATCAGTCGAAGCTGAAATACACCGTAAAAGTAACATTAACAGTAACTGTAGCAGTAGCGGTACATAGAGTACCTCATCGGAACAAATTTGGAACAGTAACAGTAGTTGACACTTATTGTAACACCCCAAACCCGGCCCAGACGTTATGACCGGATCCGACATGCCACATCGAAGCGTTCAAAACATTTTATATTGTTGATCCAGAAAAACTTACTTAGTGTTTTAAAAGATAATTTCATTATAGGTTAAAGTGAATGGAAGTCGTGCACCGGTAGGAAACCGAAAAAGAGGTGGTGAGTCCATCGGACCGCTTAAGTACCAAGCTCCTTCGGATCCAATCCTGACATGCATACCACCATTGCCACACCTTAACGTCATGGATATTTCTAGGAAACCGATTTGATTAAGTCATTTTTAGGAAAAGTGATTAATTTTGGAAAATATTTTCATTGCGGAAGCTTTGCTTATTGTCGTGTTATTTTGAAATCAATTGTTGTTTTTGAAAACGCGCCCTAAAGCTATCCAATTTCAACAGTTAAAATAAGTAATACCTATCTTAGTAATACATATTAAAACCATCAAAAATAATTAAGCGGCCTTATTACATTTAAAAACTCAAAACTTCAAACGTAAATAAAAGTATGTCCAGCTCACCAGAAGAAAATCAAACTTTCAGAACGGGTGGCCACTCCGAATTCCCTCACAGCTCCAAGCCCACTATGGTTGGGGATTTCCTGCGTGGATGAAAATAAAAGGGGTGAGTTTGGGGAAACTCAGTGTGTAAGAAAAACCCATTCAAAGCCCAAGTCAGCTCAAGCCTATTGGGCCTAAGCCCATTCAGGTAACAGTGGTACTAGACTAGAGCCCTTTTCAGATTACAATAAACTGGGCCTTAGCCCCTTATTCAGATAACAGTATGGCCCATAGGCCCATTTCAAAATACATGCAACATCAATAACATATGCAAGCCCATTTGGGGAGACTACTCAACCCACCAACCATTACACTCCACCCGTACCAGCCCTACACTCCATGTGGGGAATAGCTCAACCCACCCATTAACACTCCACGAGCTTGCCTTTTTGCTCAGTTATCGATAAATTAAGGCAAAGCCTCCAGTACGTAGACAAGCCACTTTCAGTACTTCCTCCGTCAATATCTCAATCCCATGCATCAGATAATAACAACATGGCATGCAGTAAATAACAACAGTCAAACATGCATTTAGGTCAATTTAACCCTAGGGGTATTTCGGTAATTTATCTACTAGGGGTAAAACTATAAATTTTCCACTTTTAAAGGTATTTCAGTAATTTATCTATTTTAGGGTTTTTCATGCATATTCCTACTTTTCACGTACTAACAGAATCACGTACCAAGGGTTCTTACCGAATTGGGCCCGTTGGCCCATCATTCCAATTTTGGCCTATTAAGCCCAAAAATATCGAGGGCACAGAAATCATGCACTTTGCAGTCCAAATTTTGCAGCTTACCAAAAACATTAATCGATTTACCTCACAGTATTCGCAGACATCAAATCTACAAAATACCGGTTTTCGGCATTTCGGCTTTTCGACTTTTGCTGATCCAGACTAAGAAAGAGGGTGTTAGTTACACACCTGTTTGCGACGATATGCTGACGAGATCCACACACGAACTGCCTACAATTTGATTACTAACACGTTAATCTAACTATTCAAATACGAACTACGTATTAACCCCTTACAATATTTAGCCAACCACACCTACAGATCATAGTAAGCTTATAAGAAAACAATAAGCAACTCATTAACAAATTTTTGTCAATGTTTACCACATAATCATAATTTCACTACAAGTTGTCTTCCTGAGCAACAGTCACTAAATTATTTATAACTGGAGCTATGAAACTCCAAATCAAGTGCCGTTAATTTTCCTTGAAAATAGACTCATATATCTTCTATCCATAAAATTTTCAGAATTTTTGGTATGGCCAATCAATACCAGATTTTTCTTAAAGTTTCCCATGTTTCACTGTTTGACTAATCTGACCACTCTTCATTACGAATCAAATTTCTCATTGTACAGAATTCAAAATATGTTCTCGTTTATTCCATTTGAAACTAGACTCATTAAGCTTTAATTACATAATTTATTCACCTTCTAACTCAACTCTCACAATTTATGGTGATTTTCCAAAGTCACATTACTGCTGCTGTCCCAAGCAGATTTATTGCCAAATTCACTCTTTCACACCTAACTTGCATGCATGTTATTTAAACATGTATATCACCAATCAATCATCACATATCTATGATTTTACTTAAGTATAATCTCCATTTCATCATTTTAAAGCACAACATGTTAGCCGATTTTTCCCTTTAGCATCTAAGGCACATGCATGTTCATTTGTTTGGCTCAACTTCACCTATCTTCCATTTTTCATCAAAAGAACATGAAACAACAACCATTTCCTTCATTTTAATTCATGACCAAATGCTCACAACACAACCAAAAACCAAAATATGCTTCAAGAGTTAAGGTAGAATCAAGAAGAACTCATGAACATCAAGATAGAAGCAAACTACCATGAACTTACCTTCAATTTTCTTCCCCAAGTGACCGAACATTTAAGAGCTTTCTCCTCTCCTTTCTCTTCTCTAACTTTAGGCTATGATGAACAAAGATGGACAAAATTTTGTTCTTTTCACCCCTTTTTCTTTTAATAAAATTTCATATTTCATCCATTTAATTCTTTAATACAAAAGACATGAAATGCCCATCATGGAACATTTACCTAAACCATTGTCATGGAACATTTACCTAACCCATTATCATGGAATATTTACCTAATCCATTATCATGGAACATTTACCTAGCCCATTATCAATTTGTACCATGAATTATGGATATCAAGTGCTCATATTGTCTACAACAACATGATGGCTGGCCACTTCATGTAAAATGGGAGGTTTGTCATGCAAATCCTCCTATTTTGCACTCCTATTTATTTGGCCACTTCAATTTAGCCTATAGCATTTTCAAACATTTTCACATAGGTTCTATTTCATAATTTCACCCTTTTTTTTTTCTTATGGAACAAAAATTAACTAAAATTGCCGGGTTCTATCTTAAGCTTGGGCCTTCTAGAGGCCCACTAACATAATTAAACCTATGCCAACATTCACAGAATTCCCGAAAGTTGGGGCGTTACACTTATAGTGCCTTATCGACATAAAGTCAGAATATCCCTAAACACTTCCAATCCTATGGCATGCCAATTATATTCGACTTGTAGATAACGAGTGCCTGGATTGAGGTCCGACACGCCGTGAAACTTGCTCGTATTAGGAATATCATTTTTGTCGCATGCAAATGGCTGAGCTTGAGTGTTATATGGGATGAGAACTAGGAAAAATGAGAGGCATAAAGCAAAAGAAAACTGGGTTTTCAATTTCATGGCTTAATTTTGCTGGTTTTAGGTCAGTTTTCATGGTGGAATATTGCTACCATGCAGCTTTTTTATAGTAGAAGTTGAAGTTTTTAAAGGTTGCTTGGGGTTAATTCCACTAAAAGTCCTTTAGATTATGACTTTAATTTTAAATTGGTCTCTAAATTTCAAAACATTCTAAATGAACCCTTCCATCAGCCTAACATCAACTTTAGGGGGAAAGGCAACAACTATGTGAAGTAAAACTAAAAAAAATTGTATTAAAATTACTTAAATTAAAATTTTAACTTCTAAAGGGGCCAAAATTATAAATTTTCCATTTAATAAGGCTAAAGAAGATTAAAATAAACTCTATATATAAGAGACATTAAAAGTGCAATCACAGCGAGCAAAACCCGATTCGATTTGAAAAGTTCGATAAAAAAATTCAAATTTTGACATCAGTATTGTTATCAATGCAAGAAGACGTAAGTTTGAGTGTGTTGTATTATTCTTCTATTTACAGGTTGGGAGAGGCTATGGGTAATTTCAAGCATACCTATAATGTGATTGTTAAAAAAATCTCAAATTTTATATAAGAAATAGATAATTTTTATAAAATAATAAGTAAAAACAAGATTAATTACTCATATATATAAAATTTTAAATTATAAATATAATTTTTTAACTGAATAATTGAGTTCATAAAACCAGATTTAATTAATTAATTAATTAATTAATAGTATAAAACTAGAAATATGAATATCTAAACAAACTTTTGAATCAATCAATATATGGTTGATTATATTATTTTAAGTTATTTATAAGAATTATTTTATATTTATAAATAAGAAATTTTATTATGTTAAATAAATTTTGATTCCATTGAATGATTTTTATTTCATTAAGAGGAGATAATTTTATGTTTTCAATAACAAGAAAAAATTTAAAAATTTATATTACTTTAGAGTTTAGTCTTAAATATTAAATGAATATTTCCACACTTGTCATCTTTGGTTCTGTTGAATTTGAATTATTTATAAATTTATTATAATCAAATATAATATAAAATAATATTTTATAGTAATTATATATTATTTATTAATTATTATGGTACTTTTATTTTATTAAAAAACATTATGATCTATTTATGAATTAAATAAAGGAAAAATAAAAATTGATGAGGGAAAAATATTAATTAGTAAAATATTATTCTGATATATAAATTATAAAAAAATATATGTATGTTCTATTTATTAGTATTACTTTAATTTTTGAATAATCAGCAAAATTACATAGCCTTGAAATATATTATATTAAACTAAATTCTTAGTGGCTAAACAACAAGCTGGAGTAGCTCAGTCGGTTAGAGCGTATGGCTGTTAACCATAAGGTCGGAGGTTCGACCCCTCCCTCTAGCGTATTTACGTTCCTATATTTTGGGTTTTTGCGTTTCACGTTTTCTGGGCTGCGTTTTTACCTTCTTTTCACTTTTTTGGGCCATCACCCATCAACCTTTTAAATTCTTTTCAGTTTATGGGATTTTTTTTTTTCATTTTTCTGCTCCCCATTTTGTATTTTTCTTCAACCAGTATTTTTCATTTATTTAAATTTGGCATAATGAGAAATTTAAGTCTTAAATTTTCATTTTTTTCTAAATTTGGCCCATATTCTTTATTTAAGTTAAATTTGATCCCAATTTTTTGAAAAGAGTCTAATTTCATCATAAATTTTTTTTTAAAAGAGTTGAATTGTTGTTTTTTAAACAAAAATAGTAACTAAAATGTTAATTTTTAAATATCGGAGCCCAAATGATAATTCACGATACTTCATGCTATTTTTAAAATTTTTATTTTTTGGACTTTTAAAATTTTGATATTTTAAAATCATTTTCATATTTTAAAATTTTCTTAAAAATAATTCTAAAAAATAAAACCTAAACTAAAAACTATTAGAAAATGTATAAAATAATTAAAAATAAATTTTTTAAAATATATATAAAAAATTTAAATATGTATAAATCTAAAAATTCTTGAAATTAAAAGTTTAAAATTTTAAACTAACATTTCTTGTAAATTTTATTATATAAAAATATCTTAAAATTTCAAACTAAATCCCATTTGTTTTTTTACGAATGATCAACACCTTCAATCACTTCAACAGCTTCATGTTGTTTTACCCATAAATTGCTTTGCTAATTTTATTTTATTTTTTCTCAAACCCATAAAAGCCCTAATAAAATCCATGTTAATGCAAGATTCAGATAGAGCTAATCATGGGCTGGGCAGCCCGGCCCGAAGGCCTGCCCGAAAAATGGGAGGGTTTGGGTAAAATTATAGGCTCGAAAAATGGGCTTGGGTAAAAAAATAAGGCCCGTTTAGAAAACGAACGGGGCCTTTAATAAGAGTTTTTTGGCCCGGGCTCGAGCTTGGCTAGGCCCGAATTATCTATTAATATATTTTTTATTTTATTTTTAATTATTTTAAAATTTTAATATAACCATTTTTTATTATATTGTCAATTTGTGTATTGTTTTAATAATTATTTTAGTATCATTTTGTTTGTTTTAATATTTGTTTTATGTTTTTAAATATATTTGATTTATTATATTTTTAAAATTTTTATTTAATGAAACAACCAAAAAAAAATAATAATATAGGTCGGGCCGGGCTGGGCTTGGGCTTAGTCATTTTATTTCGGGTCGGGCTTGGACAAATTTTTAGGCCCATATTTCGGGCCGGGCCGGGCCCGAGCCTAATATACGGGCCTAAAATTTTGTCTGGGCTCGACCCGAACCCGGCCTGGCCCATGATCACCTCTAGATTAAGATTCCACTATTAAATCAATTGTTGTTGCTCGAGTCTTCAAGAAACAAAATCTAGGTTTGCAACACTACTTTCTCGTTATTGAGAATGGTAAAATTTTTTACCATTAATGACCTATCTACAGGTTTTCTTAATAATTATGAAAATAAAAAAGGAAAAAAAATAAAGAAGGGGGCAAGAGAAAATAGCAAAATGTTCTATTATATTATTTGAGTTTTTTTTTTTTGCTAAGTTTCAATTTTTGAAATTTGAGATTAGTTTCTTTTAATTTAAAATACAAAGTACGCTATTATTGTTCTAAACCCAATAGTTTTTTTCTGTAACTCCAATTTTTAGATTAATTTGATTTTTGAGTAACTTTCATCTTTAAAATTTTGAATTTTTTAAAATTTATAATACAAAGTGTTCTTTTATTCTTTTCCCACCATTTCTTATCTCAAATTTTAAGTCACCATTTTACTTTTAACTATAGATAAAACATATTTATTATTTTTAATAATTTAGGAATAGTGGAGTCAACGCCAATCTACATGAAAAAAGAGAAAAAAAAAGGGTAACGAACGATGAAAATGAAAAGACTGTAAAATAACAAAGTAAATGACAGAAAAAACAAATGGGATTAAAGGAATTGGGTATTTAATTTTTTTTTCTTTTTTGCAAAAGTTCAAACACTGATTTTTAATAAAATAAGATGTCAAAAAATTAGCTGTAAATTCCTCGATTTTCCGTTTTTGTGTTGTTTTTTTTTACATGAATTTTATTTATTTTAAATATATTTTAACTATAGCTTAAGGACCAAATTAATTATTAACCCTTTGAATTAAGGCGTAATGTTATTTTTTAATGGAAGTTAACAGTTGAGTAACAAAAATGTAACAATTTGACAAAGTTAGATTGTATAACTTTTAGTTGAGTGATTAAAATATAATTTTGAATAAAGTTTAGGGACAATATGCTTAAAAATTCTATTTAATCTAATTTAGTTGAATTGTTTTGTTATTAATTTGACTTTAATTAGTAATCAAAGACCGTAATTACTTATAATAAGTTTTATTGAAGGAAAGAGATAAACCTCATTTATATTAAAAGATAGAGGACTAGAATAATAATTTTTATTTTACTTAAATTATGCGAGAAATTAAAATTTTAGAGATAATTTTACATTATATTTCCATTTATAATTTTAATAGGAGTGATCAAAATAATCGAACTATATAATGTGAGTGCTTAAAATGATTTGAAAATTGAGTGATGTAGTTTACCAAAAGAATAAAAATACAACTAGATTATAATTTATGATACAGTGATGTGAAAAAATAATGTAAAAATGTATTTATTAAAATCTTATATTAAAATTAATAAAGTTTTAATTGAAATGATAAAAATATTTTTGGTCATTTCTTAATTGAATAGATGTCCACAACTCGTAACATAAACTAAATCAAAGACTTAAATAATAGTATATATATATATATATATATATATATATTAAATTATGAACACTCATATTACGAGTTAAGGAAAAATATATAAAATTAACACCAATGTTAAGTTGAACTCGCATTTAAAAATCTTAAATATTCTGATTTTACCCTCATTTATTTTTATTTTTATTTTTGAAATTGTAATTTAATCTAATTAATTTTAAAACAAAATATATAATTATTAAAAGGCATCTTATACTTTTATATAGTATGCTATATATATATAAATAGTGGAGAATCGAGGGTTGGCAGGGCCCGGTCCTTCTAAAATGTAAAATTGTTATTTAGGCTATTGAGATTTTTTAAAAATTTTAAATTAGTAAAGGTAAAATTGCACTTTGACCCCCTAAAATTATAAAAATGTGATTTAATCATTTAAAAGTTATAAATATATAAACTATAAAAAATTAAAATTCCATCCGGCCCCCTAAAAAGCTGTTCTAGCTTCGCTCGTGTATATAAATATAAAATATTTTAATTATGATAAGCATAACACGAGTACACCAACTCTTATATCTACTAAAAACAAAGCTAATATCAATATCCCTGACGATATTAGCTCAGTTACTGCTCTCTTAGTATTCTAATACTTCGCATAGCACTATAATTTATTCTAATACAGTACTAAAATGCAGGCTATTATAAGCTTTGCCTGCCATCAAGTAATAGAAACCAAAGGTTCCCCACTTTTATCCCCTACTTGCCTCACAATAAAATGGTGCCTCACTTGGTGCTCACTGGTTGTGCCTACAAAAATGGTATGTTGTTCTATAACCAGTTTCCTCTTCCCTTCAACATCCACTAAGCTCAGGTCTTTGCACACATTTAAGCTCGTTGCCACATACTTGGTCTTCCCTTTCTTAACTCCAACTCTCTCGAACCCGATCAACTGCATGTTCGGTGCACCGGTGACCACTTTCGTGCTTGGTGGCTTCTAAAAAAGGAGAACTACATGAGCTCCGTCTATTGGTCCATTATTTTTAACTCCGATCATGAGGTTGAATTGCAGGTCGTCGCAGTTTGCAACGCTTAATGCGTCGACTGCTTCGTTGTTGTTGGAGTATGGTTCAAGGAGGATGTTGTTTAGTGCTGAGTTGATTAGTATTGTGGAAGGAGCTGATATTATGAATTTTGAGAATGATGAGTAACTTAGCCCGTGTCTGAATTCGTAAAGGGTTTTGCCGATTTAGAATCGGTAGGTTCGTCCAGGGAAGTTTGTGGTGGCGTTGCCTCGTATGTTCATGTCGGTCATCGGGACCTTATCGGGGTACTCTTGGGGGTACCATGTGAATGGTGACCTCCCAGCTGATCATACACCAAGGAAAATTTATTAGCGTGCTGATGTATTGATGTATTTGAGGCAAAATGTAATTAAAAAAAGAATAGAAAAGCCAAACTAGATTATGGTATCTAAATTTGACTTGAGCAATGGCGTCTCCTCCTGCTTGACCAGGATACCCGACCCATAAAATGGCTCCGATTTTTCGCATGTTCCTTGCAAATGTTATATCAATAGGACCAGCAGCCATAACTACAAGGACTACTTTTCCATTTGATGCATTAGCAACATCAATCATTAACTTATCTTGATATCCTGGCAATGTCAAGTTCACTCTATCGAGCCCTTCGACCTCGATCAATTTATCTAGCCCCATAATGAGCAGCATAGCATCGACGTTCGCTGCTGCCTGAACCATGAGATCGATAAATGTATCATTATTGCATTTCACATCTCTGCACCCTACCTCATGTATAACCATTGAGACATACTTTTGCAGCCCTTGTAAAGGGCTAGTATACTGGCAAAGTACACCGGCATAGTTACTTATCATAACCTTCGTGGTATTAGCGTTAGGTCTGATAATGGCTAGAATTTTTATGATGGTTCAAGACAGAGGAAGGACTCCGTTGTTGTCGAGAAAATCTATTCCCTGCTTGGCAGTATTGAGGGCCAGCTTCTAGTGATCATCTGTGCATATATCGGATGGACTAAGTTACCGAACAGAAGTTGTTTTGGGTTTTCATCAAAGAAACCGAACCTCATTAGAACTATATATTTATATATTACATCCTGAGCAACAACAAATTCTTCTACTTTTTTCAAATTGACTACATTCACCATGTATTTCCCCAAATAATTCCCACAATTCATGTTTAAACCTGCTTTCAAAGCAAGGGCCACTGCATCTTCAGGTGTTGCAGTATAATGGTTGGCATTATAATAAACCTCAATTAAGTCAAAGTCTGAAACAATGTATCTGCCAAAAACATTGAGAAATATGCTACCATTAACACTTAGGCTCAGTTTTGGAAAAGAAATTGTGTTTGTTTTAAATTTATTCTTTTTGTTAAAGAGAGGTCGACTTCTTTTGAAGAAGTCTTCAAATTGTTAACTATTTAAAGGAGATGAATTTCCTCAATGAGTTTGTATTGCCCCCAGAACAAATTATGGTTTTGTCTCTCGACGCTACGAAGAGCATGAGTGCCTTGAAAAGCTGCTTATACTAGTCAAACTCCAAACCTAAAAGCATATAGGTAATATTTAGGGGAGGGTACCACTTGATATGGTCGTACCAAAGGCAAATATCCCCCCATTTTCTTGGTTGGTGATCATGTGCTATTCATGCTTTTTATATACGAGATGTTATGTGAATTTATCATTTTTTAGGTAGGCTCTGTAACACCCCCAAACCCTATCCCGTAGTCGAAACAGGATTACAGAGTATTACCAGTCACTTTAGTTTGATTACGATTAACAGAGAAAGAAATAAAATTCAGTTCATAAAATATATCTTATTGTCCCTTTAATGGACTCTCGAGGCTTAAAATGTATGTTAGAACCAAACCGGGACACAATCGGAAGCTTATAAAATTTTTCGTAAAATACTTAAAATTGCCTTTAATGAACAATACCACACGCCTGTGTTGTCACCCTGTGTGACCCACACGGCTTGGACACACCCATGTCCTTTACCCATGTACAACAATGACTTATTACTCATGAATAAACTAGCTTCACACGGCCAGGTCACACGCTCGTGTGCTCAGCCCTTGTTGTATTTTGTTTTTCAAAGTTTAAGTGCAGGTGACACACGGCATATCAAAATGCCCGTGTGCAAGCTGTGTGTCTCACACGGTCTGATCACACGCCCGTGTGACATGCTGTATGGACTCAAAATGAACCTTATAGTTCAAATTTACCAACCCTGCAGACCTTGAATAGCAAGCAATTTAAAATACAATCTTTCAACCAGTCCAAAACATGATTAAACATATCTAATACACACTAAAACCACTAGTATAACGATTTAACTCTCATATTTTCAATAACTATTTAACTTAGAATTTCCAAATATTATACTTAAATACTATCCAAATCAATTCAAAATAAACTATATAAGTGACTATTTTATAAACATAAAATTTTTCTTATATAGATTAACCTTTATCATCCTTACACTAGTAATATTCATACTCAAAATAACATTAAGACAACCTAGGTACATGCCATCCTGAAGATAAGATACATCACCAAATATTTGAGTTCGGGAGTTGGCCTGGATGCTGAGACGTTATTTACTTTGTACCTAACCTGCGCACGGAAACAAACCGTACGTTAAGTATACACTCAGTGGTATTTCTATAAACCAATACTTAATTTATGCATTTATACTTAAACTATAGAATCCAATAAATAAACACATCATTAACATTCAATTAATTGTCTTCATTTTATAATAACATTTATCATTAGAATCGAAACAAGTAAGATATTCAATTCAGTCAGTATCATTCAGTCTTCAGTGCAGTAATTTATCCCTATTAACATAACTCAGACCTGGACAGATACACGGATCTAACCCACACACCGGGATAGTATACAGTTTTTCATCAGGCTAAGTCGGAATACACCATAACGATAATAATAGTAAATAACAATAAGCATAGCGATGAGCGGTACACGAGTACCTCATCGATCGAACCCAAACAAGAATAATGAGTTGACACTTATAGTGCCTTATCGATACAAAGTCAGAATATCCCTGAACACTTCCAATCCTATTGCATGCCAACTATATCCGACTTAGCACGATACTGTTAATAGGGTTTTCAATTTCTTTTTAATTTAAATATTCACATTTCAAAACAGTTCAGTAATATAACAATACTTACCTCATTTTCATTTTTCATACAATTTAAATAGTAAATACAATAAGCAATTACTAAGCTCGGTTTATAGAAATACCAACCATAATTATTGAGTTACTTTTCGTCCACTTTCTCTTTTCCTTTCTTTGTTGACGTTTCCGGTACTACGTTAGCTACGAAAAATTAAACAATTAAAAATTATCAATATACCCTTTCAAACAGATGCAAAAGATTTTTGAGAGGGTTGCGTGATGGATTTAGACTACAGTTGATGCCACTTCGAATTACTGAATTTCCAGATCTTATGAAAAGAGCTAAGATGATTGAACACGTACGGAGGAAAAATTAAGAAGTCTGAAGCTACTCGTTCAACTGAAAAATGTCCTAGAACTGCTAGTTCAAGTTTACAACCTAAACGGTCAAAGGAATCTCGAGCTAATTGGAGAGCTAATTGGAGATTCAACACTAGTGTAACAACCAAATTTTTCAGTGGTGTCGAAAACAGTGATTCGAGATCACTAAATCCGACGAGTAAGTTTAGAAATTTTAACAAATAATAATTATAGGCCAAACGCAAACTTAAAAGAATTATTTTTAATTAGTGAATTTTGCGATTTTAGAAGAATTAATCAGGTAAATTGGGTTGAAAACGAGGTATCAAGACCCCAGATTCATAAAACCGAGCTATAAATATTTTTTTAAAATATTTATGGAGTGTTATTAAGTTAGTATTAAAGTTCCGTTAGAAAATTTTAACGTTTAGTTAGTCAATTAATTAAAAAGGACTAAATTAAAAATAGTGCGAAATTTATTAAATTGTGATTAAATAGTTTAAGTGATTAAAAAGGAGGGATTTAAAAGGAATTGGACCCAAATTGTATGGGCTGGACGGTTGGGCAAGAAAATCAGCAAAAAAGACAAGGAGAAACAAGGGCAAAATGGGAAATTTTGCAAATTAAACATATAAAACAAGACAAATTTGAAAAATCTAGAGATATCATCATTTTTCTTCAGCAAAAATGCCATGGGAGGTCTGAAAGCTGCTGGTTTTTCATACTTTGACATATGTGAGTTCAATTCTTGCCCTTTTCTTTGAGATTTTTATGTTTTTGTGACTTTTACAATACAATTAGGTCTAAGTGTTTAATTCATTAGTTTTTGATTTTATGGACAAAATTAAAAGCTATCATTGATAAGTGTTGGCTGTTTATGATGAAATAAAATGAATTTTAAGCGTTGATTTTGTTGTTTGATGATTTTATCAAGTAAATTCAATAGAAATTGATTTTAGGACCTAATTGTGAAAAAGTTGTGAATTAAGGTTTAGTGTTAAAATTCTGATTTTCAAAGGTTGTGTAATAGTTTAGAATGATGGAATAAAATGTTATTTGAGAAAAATTAGCTTAATAGATGGGCTAATTGAGCAAGGACTGAATTGTATGACCTGTGAAATTTAGAGGAAAAATGGTAATAAACATCTTGAACTAAAACAGCTTTGGACAGCAGCAGTAGGTTAACTTTGAAGAATCACCATAAATTGTAAAAATTGAATTAGAGGATGAATAATATATGAAATTAAATCTTATTGAGTCTAGTTTCTCATAGAAGAAACGGTGTAAGCAATTGAATTGTAAATTATGAGATATAATGAATTTTGTGAGACAATGTCAGAATGAATTCGGGTTCCCCTATTTTGACTTTGGAAAATCACCAAAAATTAGATAAAATTAGTTAGGGGCTCAAATTTATATGCTTAGAATTCTTAATGAGTCTATTTTCAATAGAAATCAATGAGAACATTATCCGAGGTCTGTACTTTAATACAATTAATTTTTAGTGAAGAGAGGTCAGAACTGCCGGATAGTGAAACAGGGGAAACTTAAATGAATAAACTGTACTGATTGGATAAACCAAAAATTTTGAAAATTTTATGGTGGAATGATATGTGAGTCTAGTTGCAGGAAAAATTTACGGATCTTAATTTGGAGCTCTGTAGTTCGAATTATAAATAATTGAGTGACTATGACTCGTGTGAACAGCTTGATGTGAGCATTAATAACTAAATTGTGAAATCGTACTTAGAAGAATGTTATATACATTAAGGATGTGGAATGGAGAGGAGGAGGAGGAAAATAAATGATATATATTTATAAGAAAACAGTATGAGAACAGTACATATCATGACATGTATATATATGACTAGATTCAATATGATGCTTGTTGGGTATGAAGTTGGATTGAAATGCCTAAGGCAAGTATTTTATTCTGCGCATCTGAAATGTGGTATTTTATAAAGATATGATCTAGCTTTAAATATGAATGCTTGATGATTAAGCTGAAAATATTTGGTAAGATGATAATCATGGTATAAAAGTATAAGTGGTACCATAATAGACAAGGTAAAATGAGTATGAGAGACACATGTATGATGACATATAAATGCTATGTTTGTAGTTTAATTGAGAATGTTTAATCATTAAATGAATACTATGTTATATGCTTTTGATTTTCTATAAGTGTGTAAGAGATTAAAGCTGACCAAGGCTTGGAAAATAGCTTAGATATTGACCACACAGGCAGAGACACGGCCGTGTCTCTCAGCCGTATATGAAACACGACTTTAGGACACGGGCGTGCGATGTGGCCGTGTGCCCCTAAATTGATGATGATGTCATAAACAGAAAGCTCCACGGGCAAGGGACACGGGCGTGTCCCAAGCCACACAGGCGTGTGGAATCCACACGGCCTAATCACACCGGCGTGTGGGTACTGTTCACAAGTAAAATTTAAAAAAAAAATTAAGCAAAAAATTTTGATGAGAAATCAGTTGAGTTTTGACTTGATCTTAATGTTCATGTTGGGCTTCGAGGGCCCAAATAAAGGCTGTTATATATATATGATCTCAGAAAGTAAATAGTAATGTTTTGATTAATCTGTAAATGTTCTTTATGTACTGGTAACTTGTAACACTCTGTAACCCTGTTTCGACGACGGATACAGGTTAGGGGTGTTACAACTAGATCAGAAAGAGGTGATAGAAGTCGAAGAAAACAGACAACTGTATCCACTGGTAATGTTAAAAGTCCAAATCAGAATACTGAAATTCCAAAATGTGAATACTGCGGGAACATACATAGGGGTAAAAAAAAGGTACTGAATTATTGACTATTACTGAATTATTGATTATTACTGATGACTGACTGTTATTGAAATGGATAAGTACAAAATACTAATTGAAATGTGATAGTTGAAGTATCCAATTTCCAGGTCAGTATTTATTGGTTAATAAAATTTACAGAAACTGTCTGATAATTATATTAGGGTACTGCTTTCTGATCGATTTAATGTTATTACTGCTTGATGTGATTCTGAATATGGAATGGTTAATTTTGCATGATGCTGTGGTAAATTGCAAGGAAAAATATATTATATTGCAAAATCATGATGAAAAAATATTTTGTTGAATCAGAGAAGATTGAATGATTTGTCTATTATGATAATGTTCATGTTAACTCAAAAATGTGCTGAAAAGGGTTATGGTACTTACTTTGCTTATGTATTGGATATTAAAGTATTTGAGCCAAAGTTTAAATCAGTGGCAATTCTGATATGTTTCTAGAAGAGTTACCCAAATTACTGTTGGTTGAAGAAACTAAATTTGCTATAGATCTTGTGCCTGAAAAAAATCTGAGGTTTTCTGAGACCAATTGGTTATTATCAGAAATTTAAAAAAAAAAATTAGATGATATGGTTACTACAGAAAGATGTGGAATTGGAATGATCTGATAGACGTCAGTAAGATTCTGATTAGTTGAAAGCTTAGTTAACTGATGTATTAGTTCTGGTTTTGTCTGAAATCTAGTAAAGAAACTTGTGATTTACAGGGATAACAGTGTTTTGTTACAAGAAGGTAAACTAATAGTTTATGTTACGGAAGGTTAGAATTACATGGAAATAATTATCTAGTACATGGTTTGGAAGTGGTAACTATTGTCCTTGTATTAAAATATCATAATGTGATAATTGAATCTCATCCAGGAAAAGCAAATGGAGTTATGTATACTCAGAATTAAAAGTTTTACTTTGTGTTACGAGCTATGAACATTCGACTGTTATTACCTGATGATGGCACAACGAGTTATTGGTGAAATACGTATTGTATACAGATGACTTTTGATTAAAAATTTTCAGATTGAATCCGATGATTGTCTGCTATTTAGAAAAAAAGTTGTACGGAAGAATTCAGAAGCTTATCCAGAATATTTTGCCTGAAATTTATAATAGTATCATCCCTATGCATTCTGGAAGAACTAAGTTATACAATGATTTGAAGAAGATGTGCTGATGACTTGGAATGAAAAGTGAAATTTTGAACTTGTATATGAGTGTTTATACAGTCAGTGATGATATCAGAATGGAAATGGGATAGAATTTCTATGGGTTTGAATTAGAATCAACTCTATATGCGAAAAAGAAAGATGATATTTGAATACTCGTCGAAGGTATGATGAAATCTACATATTTCATTCCGGTATGAATAAATTTCTTACTTAATACTTGTTTGAAATATAGGTTTCTAGAATGATCAGATTACATGGTATGCCAGTTTTAATATTTATGATTAAGATACATGTTTACATTCTGATTCTAGAACAAGTACAATAAGTTTTGGGTATACGATAATAGTTTTCAGCACTGTATAAAGCTTCGTATGATTATGAATGTAAAACTGCACAATATTTGATTGAATATGGTGAGAAAAAGAATATGCAGAATTGTTTGATTCGTGAAACTGAAAAAAAGTGGAAGTGATTTAAGATAGGTTAAAAATAGTATTAGATTGTCAAAAATTCTATATGGGTATTGAGTGAAAGAAAAATGATTGAACTAGAATTAATTCAAGAAACAGAAAATACTGTCAAGAAAATTCAAGATAGACTGAAAGCAGCTTTTGACAGACATAAAATCATATAAAGACTTAAAACGTCGGGATATCGAGTATTCTGCTAATGATAAGGTATTTCTAAAAGTTTATATGAAATTAAGCTTTTGTTCTGTTTGGCTATGTGAAATTGTAGAAAAGTTAGACTGATAACGTATTGGTTGGTATTGCCTTTGAAGTTACAGAAAAAATTATGAGGTTTTTCAGGATTTGGTACTCAAAAGATATAGATCAGATCTTCCACATGTTACCTTGACAAAGGATATTGAAATTTGAACTGATTTGTTGTATGAAGAAGAAGAATCGATTGAAATACTAGATTGAAAGGTGAAGTTATAATATTGAAGAAGCAACGTGGGAACCAGAGGATACAATGAGATCACAGTACCCCCATATCTTTTCAGGTAAATTTCGAGGACGAAATTTATTAAGAGGGGGAGAAATATAACGACCCAAAGCTTACGGGTATCAAAAAATCAAATTTTTGGGTCATTTTTTCCACAAAATAAATTCGTAAATATTTATTAGAAATATTTACGAAGCTAGTAGATAGTTAATTAGACATTGGTTAAGTTAATTAGCTTGAATTAAAGCTAATTTAGTGAAAGGACTAGATTGAATATAGTGTAAAAGTTTAATTATAGATTAAAGAAAATTCAAAGGACTAAATTAGTAAATAAATATTAAGTGACAAGTGTATGGTAAAAATTAGTTACATGTGTATAAAATATAATACATACATATGTATTACAAGTATATGTTTACTTATTATTTAAGTAAAATATGATAATAATAATAATAATAATAATAATAATAATAATAATAATAATAATAATAATAATAATAATAATTACTAAAATATAATAATAAAATCTAATAATTAAAAGTAAATAAAAGAAACAAAATAGAAAAAGGAACAGAGAATGAAAACGAAATAAAAGAAAAGAAAATGAAAGAAAAGAAAAGGAAAAATTAAGGTTTTGAAGTTTGAAGCTTATTTAGTAAGCCAATTTAGTCCATTTTCTTGTAATTTTGATGTTTTGAAATTTTAGAATAAAGCCCTACTTGAATTATGTTGAAATTTAGAAAGTTAGTGAATTTTTAGATATTAACTAGATTGAACAAGTAGATGAATTATGAGATAAAATGATAAAATTCAAGTTAGAAGTGGGAGAAGGATTGAATTGTAAAAAGAGATATAAATTTTGTTATAGTAAGGACTAAATTGTCTATATTGTAGAAATAATATTTTATGGAGTAAGTTAAGTGCTAAAATTTGTTAAAAATGGATTAGAATGAAAATATGGGATTGGTTTTGAAAGAAAAGAATTAGCTATGATTTAAGGACTAAATTAGAATTTATGTAAAAGTTGTGTGGAGATTGAAATGGATAGTGTGAAAGGGTATATTGATAATTTTTAATTGTTTAATTTTTCGTAGCTAACGTAGTACTGGAAATGTCAACAAAGAAAGGAAAAGAGAAAGTGGACGAAGAGTAACTCAAGAATTACGGTTTGTATTTCTATAAACCGAGCTCAGTAATTGTTTATTGTATTTACTATTTAACATTGTATGAAAAATGAAAATGAGGTAAGTATTGTTATCTTACTGAACTATTTTGAAATGTGAATGTTTAAATTAAAAAGAAACTGACAACCCTATTAACTGTATCGGGCTAAGTCGAAAATAGTTGGCATGCCATAGGATTGGAAGTGTTCAGGGATATTCCGAATTTGTGTCGATAAGACACTATAAGTGTCAACTACTATTATTGTTCCGGATTTGTTCTGATGAAGTATTCTGTGTATTGCTATTGCTATTGTTACTGTTACTGTTACTGTTACTATTACGATGTATTCGGGCTTCGGCTGATGAAACACTGTATACTATCCCAGTGTGTGGGTTGGATCCGTGTATCCGTTTAGATCTGAGTTATGTTAATAGGGGTAAATTACTGCATTGAAGACTGAATGATACTGACTGAATTGAATATCTTACTGGTTTCGATTCTAATGATAAATGTTATTATAAAATGAAGACAATTAATTGAATGTTTATGATGTGTTTATTTATTGGTATTTGTATTGGTTGTGGTTTGAAATTTGCAGGGTTGGCTAGTAAAGTGTGAAAGGTTCATTATTGAGTCCACACGGCCTGGCACACGGGCGTGTGACCAGGCCGTGTGAGACACATGACTTGAAATCAGGCATGTTGTTAGGCTGTGTGTCCCCTGCATCCTTAAATGTGAAGTCAGGATAGTACATGGGCAAAAGACACAGCCGAGTGTCTTGGTCGTGTGAAAGGCACAAGTTTCAAGCATGGTCGTGTGTCAAAAATGTGTGAAAATGGCTTAAAAATGGTGAAAAATCAGTTTAGCACACGGCCTAGCCACATGGGCGTGTGCCCAGGCCATGCGCCCCTCTGATGCTTAAGAAATTGCAAGTTAGAATTGCTGACGGGCTGGCCACACGGCCAAGGGAGCCACACGGGCTTGCCACACTGGCATGTGCCCATAACTTCAAGAAAATTTTTTCGAAGTTTTCCGAAGTTACTGGTTTAGTTCCAAATCACTTTTAAAGCATGTAATGGGCACCGTAGGCCCATATTAGGGACTTTATGGTGAAATTTGAAATGTTTTGATTTTGAATGCAAATTTATGACTCGATTTTGTAATAAATGCTAGTGTATAAGTCCGGTAATGCCTCGTAACCCTATTTCAGTGACGGATACGGGTTAGGGGTATTACAAACTCTCAAAGCACTCGTACTTTTTGCAAAGCCAATAGACAAAATTCCAACTTGACCTGAGGACAATACCGACCCTCTAAACAAAATATACTTTGAATATTTCTTCGGAAAGAGTCAACCTCCATTCAATGATATTTTATTTTTTCAGGATTTCTTTAGTCCGTTGAAAATAGAAATATACCCATCAAGTCCACATTGGCCTCTAACTATGCCTTTGAGAAGGTCTGGATCAGCACAAGTAGGGATGTCATTCACCCTATTGTATGAGCACATTACACTGCTCACATGTTCTTCCACAACACAGCTCTTAAATGGTGG
Organism: Gossypium arboreum; assembly: GCF_025698485.1. NCBI lineage: Eukaryota > Viridiplantae > Streptophyta > Magnoliopsida > Malvales > Malvaceae > Gossypium > Gossypium arboreum. Next base: position 118,335,632 of record NC_069073.1, read on the forward strand.
CTGATACATATCTTTCAAGTCCTGCTTCGTAACCTGAAAAAAAAACCCAGTAATTTATGTTACTTGTACTCTTCATTTCTCTTAAAATAATCGTACCTGACATGCATTAAGACACGGAATATTGATATCCACATCGGACATACATGTTACAACACAAATTTCATGTTTATGTATATACCTTTGCATCAAAACGGAACCGATCCACGCTTTTCCAGTTGTCCACATCATAAGCAATGTAATGCTTACAATAACTTGAAACCTTAAGCTTGTCCCCCATGGAGCCAATTTCTTGCAATCCTCGTATGTAATTCACAGCATATTTCGAGACCACCATAGGGTCCTCCCCCGGAGTTTCTTGTCCACATCCCCATCTTGGGTCGCGAAACACATTAACATTAGGGCTCCAATATGTCAACCCGACTAGACCGACATTGTACATGGCTCGAGCCTCGGTCGAGATAACTCGCCCCATCTCGAGCCACAACTTCTCGTTGAAACTCGCGGCAGATATAATCACCACGGGGAAACTAGTGTCGCTGGGCACCGTGGCATTAAACCGAGTGCCTGGATTAAGGTTCGACACACAGTGGAGGGCCTCCGACCACCACTGGTAAGTTGGCACCTCGAGCCGGGGAATACCAGAGGCTGTGTTCACCAACTGTTGAACCTTTTCTTGGAGTCTGAGGCGTGAAAAAAGATCCTTGGTTCGGTCCTGGTAAGATAAGGTCGTGTCACAAAAGGGGAACTTGCTCGTATTAGGATCATTTTTTTCGCATGCAAATGGCTGAGCTTGAGTGTTATATGGGAAAAGAACTAGGAAAAATGAGAGGCATAAAGTAAAAGAAAACTGGGTTTTCAATTTCATGGCTTAATTTTGCTGGTTTAGGTCAGTTTTCATAGTGGAATATTGCTACCATGCAGCTCTTTTATAGTAGTAGTTGAAGTTTCTAAAGGTTGCTTGGGGTTAATTCTATTAAAAGTCCCTTAGATTATGACTTTAATTTTAAATTAGTCTCTAAACTTCAAGACATTCTAAATGAACCCTTCCATTAGCCTAACATCAACTTTAGGGGGGAAGCCAACAACTATGTGAAGAAAAACTAAAAAAAATTGTATTAAAATTACTTAAATTAAAATTTTAACTTCTAAAGGGGCCAAAATTGTGATTTTCCATTTAATAAGGCTAAAGAAGCTTAAAATAAACTCTATAAGAGACATTAAAAGTGCAATCACAGCGAGCAAAATCCGATTCGATTCGAAAAGTTCGATAAAAAAATTCAAATTTTGACATCAGTATTGTTGTCAATGCAAGAAGACGTAAGTTTGAGTGTGTTGTATTATTCTTCAATTTATAGGTTGGAAGAGGCTATGGGTAATTTCAAGCATACCTATAATGCGATTGTTAATAAAAATCTCAAATTTTATATAAGAAATAGATTATTTTTATAAAATAATAAGTAAAAACAAGATTAATTACTCATATATATAAAATTTTAAACTATAAATATAATTTTTTAACTGAATAATTGAGTTCATAAAACCAGATTTAATTAATTAATTAATTAATAGTATAAAACTAGAAATATGAATATCTAAACAAACTTTTGAATCAATCAATATATGGTTGATTATATTATTTTAAGTTATTTATAAGAAATATTTTATATTTATAAATAAGAAATTTTATTATGTTAAATAAATTTTGATTCCATTGAATGGTTTTTATTTCATTAAGAGGGATAATTTTATGTTGAATTGCTGTTATTTTTCATTAACAAGAAAAATTTAAAAAATTATATTACTTTAGAGTTTAGTCTTAAATATTAAATGAATATTTACCACACTTGTAATCTTTGGTTCTGTTGAATTTGAATTATTTATAAATTTATTATAATCAAATATAATATAAAACAATATATTTATAGTAATTATATATTATTTATTAATTATTATGGTACTTTTATTTTATTAAAAAAACATTATGATGAATTTATGAAGTTAAAAAAGAAAAATAAAAATTGATGAGGGAAAATATTAATTTACACAACATATTAATTAGTAAAATATTATTCTGATATATAAATTATAAAAAAATATATGTATATTCTATTTTATTAGTATTATTACATAGCCTTGAGCCATATTATATTAAATTAAATAATTAGTCTTATAAATCAAGCTGGAGTAGCTCAGTCGGTTAGAGCGTATGGCTGTTAACCATAAGGTCGGAGGTTCGACCCTCCTCTAGCGTATTTACGTTCCTATATTTTGGGTTTTGCGTTTCACGTTTTCTGGGCTGCGTTTTACCTTCTTTTCACTTTTTGGGCCATCACCCATCAACCTTTTAAATTCTTTTCAGTTTATGGGATTTTTTTTTTCATTTTTCTGCTCCCCATTTTGTATTTTTCTTCAACCAGTATTTTTCATTTATTTAAATTTGGCATAATGAGAAATTTAAGTCTTAAATTTTCATTTTTTTCTAAATTTGGCCCATATTCTTTATTTAAGTTAAATTTGACCCCAATTTTTGAAAAGAGTCTAATTGCATCATAATTTTTTTCCAAAAGAGTTGAATTGTTGTTTTTTAAACAAAAATAGTAACTAAAATGTTATTTTTTAAATATAGTAGCCGAATGATAATTCACGTATATGTCATGCTATTCTTTTTTTAAATTTTATACCTTTTTGGATTTTTAAAATTTTGATATTTTAAAAATCATTTTGATATTTTAAAATTTTTCTTAAAAATAATTCTAACAAAATAAATCTTAAACTAAAAACTATTAGAAAATCTATAAAATAATTAAAAATACAATTTTTTAAAAATATAAAAAAATTAAATATTTATAAATCTAAAAATTCTTAAATTTAAAAGTATAATACTATTAGAAAATCTATAAAATAATGAAAAATAATTTTTTTAAAAATATAAAAATTAAATATGTGTAAATCTAAAAATTCTTAAATTTAAAAATATAGAATTTTAAACTAACATTTCTTGCAAATTTTATTATTTTAAAATATCGTAAAAATTTCAAACCAAATCCTATTTGTTTTTTACGGATGATGAACACCTTCAATCACATCAGCAACTTCATGTTGTTTTACCCATATCTCAAACCCATAAAAGCCCTAATAAAATTTATGTTAATACAAGATTCAGGTTCCACTATTAGATCAATTGTTGTTGCTCGAGTTTTCAAGAAACAAAATCTATGTTTGCAACACTATTTTCATTATTGAGAATGGTAAAAACTTTTACCATCAATGACCTATCTACAGGTTTTCCTAATAATTATGAAAATAAAAAAGGATAAAAAAATAATAAAAAAGGGGCAAGAGAAAAGAGCAAAATGTTCTATTATATTATTTGAGTTTTTTTTTTTGCTAAGTTTCAATTGTTTGAAATTTGAGATTATTTTCTTTTAATTTAAACCCAGTAATTTCTTTTGTGTAACTCCAATTGTTAGATTAATTTGATTTTTGAGTAACTTTCAGCTTTAAAATTTTGAATTTTTTAAATTTATAATACAAATGTTTTTTATAACCCACCATTTCTTATCTCAAATTTTAAATCACCATTTTACTTTTAGCTATAGATAAAACATATATATATATATATATATATATATTATTTTTAATAATTTAGGAATAGGGAGTCAACGCCAATCTACATGAAAAAGAGAAAAAAAAGGTAAAGAATGATGAAAATGAAAAGACTGTAAAATAACAAAGTAAATGACAGAAAAAAAAACAAATGGGATTAAAGTGATTGGGTATTTAATGTTTTTTTCTTTTTTTAAAAGTTTAAACACTAATTTTAATAAAATTGGATGTCAAAAATTAGCTGTAAATTCCTCGATTTTCCCTTTTGTGTTGTTTTTTTACATGAATTTTATTTATTTTAAAAATATTTTAACTATAGCTTAAGGACCAAATTAACTATTAACCCTTTGACTTAAGGCGTAATGTTATTTTTTAATGGAAGTTAACAATTGAGTAACAAAAATGTAACAATTTGACAAAGTTAGATTGTATAACTTTTAGTTGAGTGATTAAAATGTAATTTTGAATAAAGTTTAGAGACAATATGCTTAAAAATTCTATTTAATCTAATTTAGTTGAATTGTTTTGTTATTAATTTGACTTTAATTAGTAATCAAAGACCGTAATTACTTATAATAAGTTTTATTAAAGGAAAGAAAAAACCTCATTTATATTAAAAGATAGAGGACTAGAATAATAATAATTTTTATTTTACTTAAATTATGCGAGAAATCAAAATTTTAGAAATAATTTTACAGTAGCTTTTCATTTAAAATTTTAATAGGAGTGACTAAAATAATCGAACTATATAATGTGAGTGCTTAAAATGATTTGAAAATTGAGTGATGTAGTTTACCAAAAGAATAAAAATACAACTAGATTATAATTTATGATACAGTGGTGTGAAAAAATAATGTAAAAAATATATTTATTAAAATCTTATATTAAAATTAATAAAGTTTTAATTGAAATGATAAAAATATTTTTGGTCATTTCTTAATTGAATAGATGTCCGCAACTCGTAACATAAACTAAATCAAAGACTTAAATAATAGTATATATATATATATATATATATATATATATATATATATATTAAATTATGAACACTCATACTATGGTTTAAGGAAAAATATATAAAATTAACACCAATGTTAAGTTGAACTCGCATTTAAAAATCTTAAATATTCCAATTTTACCCTCATTTATTTTTATTTTATTTTTGAAATTGTAATTTAATCTAATTAATTTTAGAACAAAATATATAATTATTAAAAGGCATATTATACTTTTATATAGTATGCTATATATATATAAACAGTGGAGAATCGAGGGGTTGGCGGGCCCAATCCTCCTAAAATATAAAATTGCTATTTAGGCTCTTGAGATTTTTTAAAAATTTTAAATTAGTAAAGGTAAAATTGCACTTTGACTTCCTAAAATTATAAAAATGCGATTTAATCCTTTAAAAGTTATAAATATATAAACTATAAAAAATTAAAATTCCATCCGGCCCCCTAAAAAGTTGTTCTAGCTTCGCCCGTGTATATAAATATAAAATATTTTAATTATGATAAGCATAACACGAGTACACCAACTCTTATATCTACTAAAAACAAAGCTAATATCAATATCCCTGATGATATTAGCTCAGTTACTACTCTCTTAGTATTCTAATACTTCGCAAAGCACCAGAGTTTATTCAAATACAGTACTAAAATGCAGGCTATTATAAGCTTTGCCTGCCATCAAGTAAGAGAAACTAAAGGTTCCCCACTTTCATCCCCTGCTTGCCTCACAACAAAATGGTGCCTCACTTGGTGCTCACTGGTTGTGCCTACAAAAATGGTATGTTGTCCTATAACCAGTTTCCTCTTCCCTTCAACATCCACTAAGCTCAGGTCTTTGCACACATTTAAGCTCATTGTTACATACTTGGTCTTCCCTTTCTTAACTCTAACCCTCTCGAACCCGATCAACTGCATGTTCGGTGCACCGGTGACCACTTTCGTGCTCGGTGGCTTCCAAAAGAGGAGAACTACGTGAGCTCCTTCCATTGGTCCATTGTTTTTAACTCCGATCATGAGGTTGAATTGCAGGTCATCGCAGTTTGCAACGCTTGATGCGTCGATTGCTTCGCCGTTGTTAGAGTATGGTTCGAGGAGGATGTTGTTTGGTGCTGAGTTGATTAGTATTGTGGAAGGAGCTGATATTATGAATTTTGAGAATGATGAGTAACTTAGCCCATGTCCGAATTCGTAAAGGGTTTTGCCAGTGTAGAATCGATAGGTTCGTCCAGGGAAGTTTGTGGTGGCGTTGGCTCGCATGTTCATGTCGGTCATCGGGACTTTATCGGCGTACTCTTGGGGGTACCATGTGAATGGTGACCTCCCAGCTGATCATACACCAAGGAAAATTCATTAGCGTACTGATGTATTGATGTATTTGAGGCAAAATGTAATTAAAAAAGGAATAGAAAAGCTAACCTGGATTATGGTCTCCAAATATGACCTGAGCAATGGCGTCTCCTCCTGCTTGACCCGGATACCCGACCCATAAAATGGCTCCGATTTTTCGCATGTTCCTTGCAAATGTTATATCAATAGGACCAGCAGCCATAACTACAAGGACTACTTTTCCAGTTGCTGCATTAGCAACATCAGTCACTAACTTCTCTTGATATCCTGGCAATGTCAAGTTCACTCTATCGAGCCCTTCGGCCTCGATTGATTGATCTAGCCCCACAACGAGCACCACAGCATCGGCGTTCATCGCTGTTTGAACCGCGAGATCGATAAATGTATCATTATTGCATTTCACATCCCTACACCCTACCTCATATGTAACCATTGAGACATACTTTTGCAGCCCTTGTAAAGGGCTAGTATACTGGCAAGGTACACCGGCGTAGTTACTTATCATAACCTTCGTGGCATTAGCGTTCGGTCCGATAACGGCTAAACTCTTTATGATGGTTCGAGACAGAGGAAGGACTCCGTTGTTGTCAAGTAAAACTATTCCCTGCTTAGCAGCATCGAGGGCCAACTTCTGGTGATCATCTGTACATACATCGGATGGACCGAGGTTACCGAATAGAAGCTGTTTCGGGTTTCCGTCAAAGAAACCGAGCCTCATTAAAACTATATAGTTATATATTAAAGCCTGATCAACAACAGATTCTTCTACTTTCTTCAAATTGACTGCATTCACCGTGTATTTCCCCAAATAATCCCCACAATTCATGTTTAAACCTGCTTTCAAAGCAAGGGCCACTGCATCTTCAGGTGTTGCAGTGTAATGGATGGAATTATAATAAACCTCAATTGAGTCACAGTCTGAAACAATGTATCTGCCAAAAACATTGAGAAAAATGCTACCATTAACACTTAGGCTCAGTTTTGGAAAAGAAATTGTGTTTGTTTTAAATTTATTTTTTTTGTTAAAGAGAGGCCGACTTCTTTTGAAGAAGTCTTCAAAGTGTTGACTATTTAAAGGAGACGAATTTCCTCAATGAACCTGTATTGCCCCCAGAACAAATTATGGTTTTCTCTCTCGACTCTACGAAGAGCATGAGTGCCTTGAAAAGCTGCCTATACTAGTCAAACTCCTAACCTAAAAGCATATAGGTAATCTTCAGGGGAGGGTACCACTTGATATGGTCGTACCAAAGGCAAATATCCCCCTATTTTCTTGGTAGGTGATCATGTGCTGTTCATGGTTTTTATATACGAGATGTTATGTGAATTTATCATTTTTTCAAGTAAGCTCTCAAAGCACTCATACTTTTTGCAAAGCCAAAAGACAAAATTCCAACTTCGACCTGAGGACAATACCGGTCCTCTAAACAAATGATAATTTGAATATTTCTTCGGAAAGAGTCAACCTCCATTTAATGATATTTTATTTTTTCGGGATTTCTTTATTCCGTTGAAAATAAAAATATACCCATCAAGTCCCCATTGGCCTCTAACTATGCCTTTGAGAAGGTCTGGATCAGCACAAGTAGGGATGCCATTCACCCTATTGTATGAACACATTACACTGCTCACATGTCCTTCCATAACACAGCTTTTAAATGGTGGTTGATACGTATCTTCCAAGTCCTGCTTCGTAACCTAAAAAAAAACCCCATTAATTTACGTTACTTGTACTCTTCATTTTTCTTAAAATAATCGTACCCGACATGCATTAAGACACAAAATATTGATATCCATATCGGACATACATGTTACAACACAAATTTCATGTTTATGTATATACCTTTGCATCAAAATGGAACCGATCCACGCCTTTCCAGTTGTCCACGTCATAAGCAGTGTAATGCTTACAACAACTTGAAACCTTAAGCTTGTCCCCCATGGAGCCAACTTCTTGCAATCCCCGTACGTAATTCACAGCATATTTCGAGACCACCATAGGGTCCTCCCCCGGAGTTTCTTGTCCACGACCCCATCTTGGGTCGCGGAACACATTAACATTAGGGCTCCAATATGTCAACCCGGCTAGACCAACATTGTACATGGCTCGAGCCTCAGTCGAGACAACTCGCCCCATCTCGAGCCACAACATCTCGTTGAAACTTGCGGCAGATAAAATCACCGCGGGGAAACTAGTTGCGCCAGGCACCGTGGCGTTAAACCGAGTGCCTGGACCGAGGTCCGACACACCGTGGAGGGCCTCTGACCACCACTGGTAAGCTGGCACTCCGAGCCGAGGAATGCCGGAGGCTGTGTTCACCAACTGTTGAACCTTTTCTTGGAGTCTGAGGCGAGAAACAAGATCCTTGGTTCGGTCCTGGTAAGATAAGGTCGTGTCACAAAAGGGGAACTTGCTCGTATTAGGATCATTTTTGTCGCATGCAAATGGCTGAGCTTGAGTGTTATATGGGACGAGAACTAGGAAAAATGAGAGGCATAAAGCAAAAGAAAACTGGGTTTTTAATTTCATGGCTTAATTTTGATGGTTTTAGGTCAGTTTTCATGGTGGAATATTACTACCATGCAGCTCTTTTATAGTAGTAGTTGAAGTTTCTAAAGGTTGGTCTTGTCTTTTTTCTTGGGGTTAATTGCACTAAAAGTCCCTTAGATTATGACTTTAATTTTAAATTGGTCTTTAATTTTATTATGTTAAATAAATTTTGATTCCATTGAATGATTTTTTTTTCATTAAGAGGGATGGTTTTATGTTGAATTGCTATTATTTTTCATTAAGAAAAATTTTATAAAAAATTATATTACTTTATAGTTTAGTCTTAAATATTAAATGAATATTTACCACACTTGTAATCTTTGGTTCTGTTAAATTTGAATTATTTATAAATTTATTATAATCAAATATAATATAAATTTGATAACTCAATTAATATGTTTTAAAATTTAAGGACTAATTTAAAATCAGAATCATAGTTCTGGGATGTTTGGTAAATCAATCCTTTTTTTGGCTTATTTGCCTTTTGTATATGTAGAAAAAACATGGGTTGCTTGCAATGTGAGGTATAAAACAAAAGGTTCCCCGTTTAGGAAGTAATGACTAATGAAACTAATGATATTCTGATGCTTAGAGAAAACAAAAGCATCTTTTAAACCTGCACATGGTCCACTAAATCTTTTGAATTTATAGTCCCAAATTAGGTGGGACAAAATTATACTTATTAATTAACATTCCAATCTAAATATTTTATGTAATCTTTTTCTTACTAAAAAAAACTATATTATAAATTTACATACACAATTTATACCAAATATTTATGTCGAATACATTCTCAAATACAATATAAGAATATAATGTTTTGTTGTTGATTGAGTCTTAGTTCAGTTGGTATTAGGCCTGTTCTTAACATTTTTAGGCTCTGGGCAAAACAATAAAATGATATTTTAGGTTCTTTAAAAGTTACAGAAATTTTTTTTAAATCCCTTAAAAGTTGGTAATTTTTTTTTAAAGTTAAAAAAAATTTGGACCTCTTAAAAACTGAAAAATAATATTTTAGATCATTTTCAACCTTGGGCCCTGGGTTGCCGCACCTCTAGACAACCCCCAAGGTTAGGCCTGGTTGGTATGAGTATTATTGTTAATACAGGAGGATGTGAGTTTGAATATGCTAAAACGAATTATTCTTTTATTTTATGGGTTAAGAAGGAATTATAAATAATTTTAGACATTGTGGGACAATTTTTTTTCTCTTTGTTTAAACTATAATATCCTTAAATTAATCATTATTTCTATGTTATTTCTAAAAAGGTTAACACTTTTCTCTTAAGCAATAAAAAGGTAATTAAGCACATAATGTGGTTGTTAAAAATTTTAAAGTATTCTTTAATTTTGTCATTAAATTTGTCCAACCAAGAAATTTTGATTAAGACACTCAAACAAGTATCGTTCGTCCACGTATTTTTTAATTTGGTTTGAATTTAAATTAAATAAATTTTAAATATTTTATTTAAATTTAAATATATATATTTATATATTATTATTTTTAACAATAAAATATGCTTTTGAGGGCGGGTTATACTCGAGCCCAAACTTAATTTTGTTAAAAATAAAAATCAAACCTCAACTCAACTTAACTCTACTCATGAATACTTTTATGCCATAATCTCAATTAATCTTGTGTACCCTAATCTTGGCATTCGATTTTAAAATCAATTAAACACTAAATTTATATTTGTTTGGATTAATATATTTTATAATTTCAATTAAATTCTACTGAATTAAGGAAAACAAATATCCCTTTGTAATATGTTAAAATTTTATTATTTTTTTTTCAAAAGAACACGGTATACTAATTATACTTTAAGCTATACAATAGATTAATCGATGATACTCCAAACAAGCTTACACAACCTTTTTAATCTGCACCAAGATAATATATTTAGTTAAGAAGATGCACCAAAATGCCTCTTGTTCGTCTGTCTCCATATCACATACAAATATACATTCCAAGCAAGTTCAAGTATAATAACAAGTAAAGACTTTCCTTTAAGTTTCAATATGGCCCAAACTAATTTTTACCTCCAAGTTTCCAAAGCCCTATGAATGGAGCAAAGTTGCAAAACCGACTGCCATACTTTTCTTGAAAAACTACACTAAAAAAAAATGTGATCACGTATTTCTGTAGCATCCATTAAAAAAAAACAACAAGTATCAACATAAATTTCAAAAGCAAGCAAACGATGTAGAGTGGGGAACCTATTGAGAATAACCATCCAAGCAATAAGAGAATGCTTGAGAATATGCAAAGGGAGCCATAGCAAATAGTGTCACTCCACCTGAGTTCTAGTTACCTCCCACAATTGAGAAGTACACACTTTAACATTAGCAAAATGTTGAGAAATAACAACAATCAAAGGCTTCAACTTAAGTATCCTCCGCCTTTTCCAACGAACGCATCGAAGTGGAGTCACATCCAAAAAAACTCTTACCCTTTAACATCTACAAGCCATTGTAAAAAAAAATAAAATTCAAAGCCCAAGTATTTTCACATCTACAAGAAATTTAAAAAAAAGAAGAAGAAGAAAGTAAATCGCTTACTATTAAAAAAATGATATAATCCAAGTCGTGTAGTTGTATTTATCCATCACTAGTCTGTATCCCCTTTTAGGGTTAGTTTAGTAATGCTTTCGAAAAATACTTTTGAAAAGTGCTGTAGAAAAATACTTTTGAAAAGTTTAATTTAAAATTTGAGTGTTTAGCATTACTGTCAAAAATACTTTTGAGAAATAAAATGTCCATTTTAGACATGTTATTATCAAGTAATAAATATGCATTTAAATAACATTTAAATTAGTTAATATTATTATATTTTAGTAAGAATATAAAAATTATTATAACTTGTTAATATTTTAATATATGAAATATAAATTTTAAATATTTTTAAGTAATAAATATTAATTATTTATAAAATTTAATTACAATATATAAACTATATTTTAAATATTTAAATATAACCATTAAATATTTGTAATTAATATTTTAAAATATTTTTATTTTAATTAATAATTTTAACACATTTTAATTAAACACCAAGAAAAAAAGAGAGAAAGTACCATCTTATTGGAGGGTAAAAAATAATTAAACACCAAAAGTGCTTTTGAGAGAGGAAAAGGTAAAAATTTTAGCTTCTCTTTTTCATTCCAAAAATGCTTTTTGGAGTCAGAAGTATTTTTTTTAAGCACTACTAAATAGGCCCTAAGTCTCTTAAAAGAACCAAACATTAAGAAATCTAAAAAGGAAAACATTATATATACTAAAAATAAAAAACTGAACTTATATATTAAGTAAAAATTAATTATTTATGGCTTGATGGTCAGAATTTGGGTCGCGGTAATCGCATTACTGTTAAGGATTTGTCTTCTTCTTATAATTCATAAAAAAAAACTATTTATGTCCTATATCTGTAAGTAAAGACAGAATATATATATATATATATATATATATATATTAGTTAAAATATTATTTATTTTTATACATTTGTTTGGTTTAGTTATTAGTGTAATAACATAAACGAAAACGTTTATTTAATTACATATGTATTTCAATAGCTAAACATAAAATAAAAAATTATTAGTACAAATTTAAACTTGGAATTAAAAGGATAAATAAAAGTTCTAGTTAAAAATAAGATCTTTTCAAAATAAGCAAAAAAAAATCATTCTCTTTTCCAAAAACAAGTAACGTGTGTGGTTAAAAATTAGAAATTAATTTATTGTTAACATATATACTAAACATAGTGAAAAATTAGGGTTGAGCAAAACTTGATTTGATTCATAATAATCGGAAAAATTGAATTTCAAGTTAATCTAATTGAGTTATTCGATTTTTCAAATCAACTCGAATAAGTAATTCAAATTTTGAGTTCGAATTGAGTTGAATTTTTCAATTCAAATAACTCAAATAATTCAAGTAATTTGAATAATGATTGGTGTAAATACCCTTTGGAACCTATCAATTTTGAAAATGAACAAATTGGTCACTCTCTCAACAATAATTACAAAAATAAAATAAAATAATTTTTAAAAATTAAAATATTTATAAAAATTCCAAAATTTATATTTTTAAAAATTATAAAAATAAAAAATTCTAAAGAATATATGAATAAAGTTAAAATTTAAAAAACCTTCTAAAATAATAATTTTGGAGACCTCAATAAGTTAATTAATGATTCAAGTTTATTACACTAAAGTATCTTATTTTTTCTTACTTTCCTTTGAAATTTTTTCAAATATATATGGTTTCAAATTTATGTGATCTAACATGGAATTAGTTATCTTGTAACAATATTTTAATTTGGTGTGTTTAATTTTTAATTTAACTCGAATAATTTCACTCGATTCAATTCAACTCGACTTTCATTTCAGTCGACTAGGATGAGTAAAATAGAACTCGCCAACTTGATTAACTCGAAAATTTTTTACTTGATTCGATCGAACGCTCAACCCTAAATATACAATACTCCTATTAAATGTAGCACTAAAATACTATATTTATGTAGAAAAATTAGAGCATGCACAAAGGCGATTCTAGGGGAGGCTAGCATGGGCCCCGACCTCCCTTAAAATGAAAAATTGTTATTTAGGCCCTCTAATTTTTTTTTTAAATTTTAAATTAGTAAAGGTAAAATTGTACTTTGACCCTCTAAAATTATAAAAATTTAATTTAATCCTTTAGAAATCATCAATTGTTAAATACCAATGTTTAGTAAGTGAAGGGTTTATATTTTTGCTTTTTGAAAGGTTAATTATTTCGTCACGAAAGGGACAAGTTGAATACAGCTAAATAGAAGTGTGCACTCAATGAAGGGTGCCTTTGAAGAGAAAATGGGGCACGCTTTGCCTTGTTGAGCCCACCAATATCTGCATCCAATTAGAATTTATCTGCTTCAAGCTGATTTCTGCCGTGTATTTTACTTCATTTTCTTTTACTAAGCTTAAGTCTCGGTTTTCAGTTTAAATCTTGTTTACATATAAAATAATATTGAAAGAATTTGATTTTTCTCGATTTTAAATTTAATTAAGATATAATATGATTACTTAATGTTGAAAAAGTCTCAAAAGAAAAATAGAAAAATAGACTATTATTTTGAATGACTAGATTTGGATGGAAACTATTTTTCGAAAACAATATTGTTATGCATTAGTCATCCCCGACCTGAGTCCTAAAAAGGATTCGGGTCTTTGACCCGTGACTCGGATAGGTCTTATTAGAAGATTGAGTGTGAAGCGAACCATGAGAGGACAACAAAGCGAGCTCGTGGACCTAGCTCGTGAGACAAAGCCTAGGACCTAGTCCGCAAGGCAAGGCCATAGATCCAGCTCACAGGAACCTAGGGAAGGCCTCGGTCTCAGCTCGCATACACCCAAGGAGCTCGCAAAGAGGACCGCATGCTTCGCAGACCATCCAAACACGTGTCCAGCAAGCACGGAGCCTGCCCAAAATGTCAGTCTCAGGAACAGAAAGACGGCGTGCTCTGTAGACACGTATCCAACAAACTTGGAGTTCGCAGAGAATGTCAATATTAGAGGCAGCAGAGTTAAGACAAAATAGTGGGGTCCTATCATGAGCTGTAATAGCATCTGTAATAATATGTATAAATACTTGAACACTCCTATCAATAACATACGAGAAAATATTACGCAACAAATATATATATTTTTAATGATCGAATTTTAGATATATTTTTTTATACAAGATGTATGTTGAGTGACAAATTCTGAAGGACATGTGTTACAGGCCGTACATTAAAGCTCGTGATTAAGGTACATAATAATGATTTGGACTTACTTTGATCAATTAGGATTAGCCCAGTACTTGGAAGATTTTAAGCCCGTTTGTTTGAATCTTAGTGAAACTATAAACACTTCATTAACTTGTATTTTGCCACGATAATTTTGTAATCCCAAGAATAAGATTATTGAGAGTTTAGCTTCTTTGAAACTCTATATTATAAATAAATTTGAATGTAAGCTATTGACGTAATTTAATTTGTCTATTGGATGTAAGTTAAGCACGACTATTAATAGAGCTCTTCCTCGTCTCAATTGTATCATTCATCATTTGGTAATCAAATTAAGAGCATTTGCTTAAAAAAAATTGAGTTACTAGAGAATTCTTTAGAATCTTTAACTTCGAGAGTTTAAGTTAGTTTAGGTAATTGAAGTGAATTCATCACATAAGATCACATGGTTTACTAGGCTAAAATTCAAGCCTTTAATAGAATTAGGTGTCTAATGAAAATAATATATTTGATGTAAATTCAATCATTAAATTGACCAAATAACTTGATATTTTTAAATATTACTTTCTCATTGTTTACATATTATTTAAAAAAATTGATCCACATAACTTAACATTCATAATTTCAAACTTTTTATGATATTTTAAATATTTTTTATCGATTATTTATGGAGCTAGTATCATTAAACTCAATATATTGAATTTTGTTAAAAATGTGACACTCATAATGTGGGTGAAAAATTTTTGTGCCAGACTTGGATTTATATTTTCAATCCCAAATTAGCTCGTTTAATCTATTTTACCGTTTAGAAATAATAAAAATATAAAATTTATATTAATATCTTTATAATTAGATTTAAATAAATTTTTATTATGTTTAATTGTAAAATATGTCATTTAAGCAGGTTTAGGTGTACAAGGCTTGGGCTTGGATCTAAATTTCCTTTTGAAACCCCACTTCAATTTGACATAGCCTTTGAACACCTTTAAATCAATGTTTTGTACTAGAACAAATCAATCGATTGGACTAGGAACAAGTTAGGATACTGGTCTAAAAAGTGACAAAAAATCAATTGAATTATGAATCTGTACAGACAAATTGAACAAGGAATTAATATAGGCGGATTGAACAAGGTTAAAAATTTGATTCAACCTGATTTTATAAATTTTAATATATATTTTTTAAAATAATTTATTTGATTTTACTACGGATTCGGTTCCAATACATCTACAAAAGCAGCACGGTCGTGATTCCATTGGGTTTGAATTGGACAATTTTAAGTCTGAAATTCGAGCAGCCCAGCTTTTGATCTCCATTGATGCATTGGACCCAATATAATCTTTGCTTTGTCCATTGACAGTTAAGGCTCTTGTTCATGGCGGTAAAACCAACTTTGAATCGAAACATCCAAGAACACAAATTACAGGTTCTAAATCCCTCGAAAAAGAACCCCGAAATTATAATCATCAGATTCCATTTCTTTTTGAAATCTTGATTGTTTAAAAGCTTTTAAAAACAGCTCATCGTCTTCAATGATACAACAAACAATAGCCAACGCTTCAAGTTATCACCTTCTTTTTTCTATTAGATTTAAAGAATCATGGAAAACTTGCAAGCTGGGGTTATTTTGAATCTTCTTTCAGACATGGGTGTTCAAGAAAAAACAGTTATCGATGACAATGATGGTGATTGTAAGGAACCTGCTGCATTGTTACAGATTGTATGCATAATCCCAGTGTTGTCAGAAAGTGATGATCTTTGGCCTAAACAAGGCTTTTTCATTAAAGTTTCAGATTCAACCCACGAACTGTTTGTTTCTTTGCCTCAAGAACAAGATGAAATGATTCTAAACAACGAGTTGCAGATTGGGCAGTTCATATATGTGGAGAAATTGGAGTCTGCCTATCCAGTTCCATTGCTGAAAGGGTTAAGGCTAATACCAGGGAGACAACCATTTGATAGGGATCCCAAACATCTTGTTGGCAATAACATAATGGACGCGTTTTCTCAAACATCATCGCCATTGTTGATCCAACGAAGAACTGAAAGGGCTCGATCTATAAGTCCTTGTACGGTACCCTTAAGGGACCGAAGGGCTAGTACAGGGCGTCAAAACTGTAGGACCAAGACCAATGGCCTTAATATTCAAGGTTTTGACATGGGTTATTCAAGGAAGAAACAGGATTTAAATGGTTCAGGTTGCAGTAGAAGAAGCTGGTGCGAGACTGCAAAAGGCTCCACAGTTGTGAAGCATGAGATAATCCATGTTTGCCATACTCCTAATTCTCATGTAAGTCTTCTTTTTAGTCCTTTTTCTCTCTATCAACATTGTAGTCAGGGCAAACTTGGCTATCAACTGTAAAATGTAAGATCATTGGGTCATTCATTAATAGACCCCACTGTATTCAGTAAAACTTAAAGCTTTTTCAAAATTATTTTCTCTATCCATAATACTCAAATCAAAACTTTAGTGAATGTTATTATAATTTATATAATTTCTAGGCTTAACTACAAAATTAGCCCAAACTATACTGTTTTCCTACTTAGATATTTAAAGGTGTTGTTAGGTCAAAAGTGGTATATAAACTATCAAATTCATCTCATTTTATTCAAAAAGTGTACAAAATTTAATAAAAAACATGTCATGTGTCACATTTTTATTGGCTAGTAGTGTGATCTAGGATAAATATCAACATTGAAGAGAAGCTAGCTATTTGCTTCGAGTTCTTTCATAGCCAAACATGATCTACAACATTGTTTTATCCCATAAGCTATGATGCTTGGACTCTAGGGCGAGTGAGTGTCGGATATGGATGTTCCAGATTTGAGAGTATGCTTAAATTTTCCCATGTTTTTCCTTATAATTCTTAATAGTATGCATCTAACAGATTTAAGGTTCGAATAACATTCCCCTATCCCCTTTTTATACCATATAAATAGGCCAACATATACTTCTTTTTTCTGACTTTACAGGATTCAGCATTTAGGTCTGCTGGATTTGTCAGCTTCCATGATGATAATTCAAATACCAGATTAAGAACAAAAGATGTTGGTCAATTTTCAAAACCAGTCAAAAATACAAGCAAAAGTTGGAACTCTTCATCAGCAAGAACTAGTAAGGAGCCTTTGACTGACTCAAGGAAAAAAGCTTCATCCAATAACAAAATATGGGCAGAAACTGAGATGTTATGGGATACCCTTCCTTCTTCCTTGGTCAAACTTGGGAAGGTATTCCCATTTTGCTCGAATTGAGTTTTGTTTGCCCCTATTTGACTTTCCCTGCTCTTAAAATACATATACGTACATATATATATAAATATGTATATATTTGTGCAGGAAGTACTAAGGCAAAGAGATGTCTCTTTGCTTGCTGCTGTTGATGCTTTGCAAGAAGCTGCTGCTATTGAGAGATTGCTCAAGTGCTTAAGGTAAGGAAATGTAAACTTGTAAACAGTCTTTGCTTTATTCTGAGTCCTCATTTTTCTTTAAGTATCCATATCTGATGAATATCTGCAAATGGTTTCGGGAGCACTTATACACGAGTCCAAGTAATGTACTTCTAGCTATTGAATCTGACATTCTAAAAACCATATATATATATATATATAAATGGACTGCAAATTGTGATACTTTTTCAAGGTTTCAATACTAAATTTGTAGAAAAAGGATTATAGAAGATGATGAAAGTTGAATACAAGTTTGGATTTAGCATCAAATTAATATATTTTGAGAGATATATGATGTTTATCTATTGTATGCACCTTCATTACTTTGTCTGCCATGGCAAGAACTTCACTAATTCCTTTCATTTTTCTTTCAGCAAATTTTCAGAGCTTCGGTTGGCAAAAGAAAACGATCAACAGCCTTCAATTAACAAGTTCTTTAAGCTGCACGATTACTTGACTCAGTGTAGAGGAATTGTTCAGTCATTAACACATACTAGTTCTCAGAGAATGGCTGATAGTGATTTGAATAGTCCTGGCTACACCAAGGAAGCATTAAAACTAGCTGTTGACCGATGGAGAAATGCAACCTCATGGGTTAAAGCTGCCGTGGCATCTGATCTTATCCCACTTTCTGCAGAGGGAAAGAATGAAGCAAAAGCCACGAAAAAACCAAGTCAGATTACCATGCTGAGAGGCAGTTATTCGATCACGAGGCAAAGGAACAATGGTGAATTTCACTCTGGTTTTGCAGCTGAGAAGAAAAATATACCAGAATGGGAGAAGGGAAGTACCTTGAATATAGCTAGAAATCTTGCAGACTCATTGCAAGATGAATGTAAAACATGGTTTTTAGGTTATATCGAGAATTATTTAGACGGGTTCGATAATGAACGCCTTTCAAAGGTACCTCATGGATAGGTAGCTGAATCTATGTGTCGGATCAAGAGATTGAACGACTTTTTAGATATGATGGAGGGAAGTAACGGCAAATCAACACCAGAAAGTCCAGAATTCATAGCATATGGAAGGGTGAGGAACAAAATATATGAGGTCCTTTTGAAGCATGTTGAAAGAACAGCAATGGTTTTGTCATTTCATTAACAGCAATTGAGGCTTGAATGAATGAATCATTTTTCCCCTTCAGAGCAACAACTAAGTCTTTAAATGGCCGTATCTAACACATTTTCAGAAACTTAAAAGACAAGATAATTAAACATACCCATATCAGACTCACACTTCTATGTAACATACCTTTCGACAACCTTTGGACTGCATATTAACATGTGACTTTTTATTGTTTGATTGAATCTCACTTTGTTACTTATTGCATACATGGATCTTGAAATCAGAGCTATAATTGAATAAATTCGAGCCAAATTGTTTCGGGGTCAAACTGACGGGTTTAGGGTTTCCATATTTCAATACAGAGACTCTTACTGTATTTTTATTATTTTAACTTGACAAAGAAAGGGTTCCCCAAATTATGAAATAATTTTCATTGCATATCATGTTTCATGTGATTGATTGTTGAATATAAATCTAAACAAGAATAATAATTGCATGAAATAACTAAAACAAGAGTAAAAAGATAATACGAATGCACAAATATGTCAGAATCATATATACCATGAATTATTAACATAGCAAAATTTATATGATTATATAAAACCTTATCTATGATTGCGGCACATAAAAATACATAAACACGACACAAATACACCTATTGCCAAATCTGTTTGTATGGCATGAAAGTATTGAACAAAGGGTGGACAGCACAAAGTATAGACTTCATGTTGTATGGTTATGGTATCAACCTTCTAAATCACCTGAACCCGGAAGGAGTCGCTTGTGGACCACCTGCAGCTCCTCTCCTCATTGCTTTTGATTGAGCAAGCATCTCATCATAATTCTGACCGCGAAACAAAAGAAAAATAAAAACCTTGATAAGAGGGTGACTATATGTGCATGAAATCCAACACAAATGTCCAATATGAATCTGTTCAGTTTTTTTTTTTTTAGTTTCTCTATGCATTTGAAGGTCTTGGAGGGTCATATCTCTACACTTATGTTCAATATGTGTTAGATACGAGTGTCAAACATAGTACTTCAAGAAGAATGAAGATTCAAAACAACATGGTCAAAAGTAACAAAAGACACTACCCGTTTCTCGAATGCAGCATCTCTTGAATCGATTATCTTGTCAGCAAGGCCATAGTCTATGGCTTCTTGAGCTTGGAAATATTTAGGACGCTGAACATCTTTAGCAATTTCTTCCTTGGTTTTCCCCGTGCCTTTTGCTACTAGCTCAATGTAGGACTCGGTATTTGCATCAAGTTCCTTGGCCTGAAAATAATATATGTATACGTATACATATCACAAAAGAAGCTAAAACAAGTATGCTGATAAACAAAGCATAAAGCGATAGAGAGTGAGAGCACCTTTATCCACATATCTATGACAGCCCCACTTGATCTGCTGACTTTAGGCAGATATAACTTAGCTGCAAGTTTTTAAAACATGGAAAAGGAGAACATGAACATCAATTATTATCAAACCAAAAGAACAAGGAAAAAAAGGGGCTTAAAAGTTAAATTGACCAGCAAATTCATGGCCCGCCCCTTTTGTAGTTATAACTCAGAAATTCAGAAAAATGGACTCTAAAAAGAAAACAATAGTTGCATCATTGGTACAGAGTAAAATGAAAAAAGAAAAAGAAAATGATAGGAAGCTCAAATCTTTGATCTTGCAGTCCTAAAGAAAAGCAATTAGGAAGGAGGTAAAATTCGAAATTCTGAAGAAACGATTTTAAACAAGGTAGTGAAAATCAAGTCGAGACTCATTGGTGGCTTCACCAACTGCAGGTAGAGTAAAAAAATGAAACAACATAATTTATGCTCATCTTCTAAGTTACAAAGAGAGATTGAATCATACTGGATGAATTTGGCTGTACTGCACGATAACCCTTAGCTCCTTGAGATAAAAGCATTGCTGCTTGACCATATGCCATGCCACAATTCACAGTGTACATTTCTGATTTGCAGTACTTTGGGTAAACAGATAGGACATGGAAAATGAACGAGTTAAATTTACAGTACATCCAACAGCTAAATAAGGAAAAATGACCCAAAACACTAAGAACTATATCCACATAACTATTTAACTGAACTATTTCTGGTAAATCATACTTATTAACAGTAATAATGGTTTATCATGATACTTACAGCCATGGTGTCAGCTATAGCATATGCCTCGGTTTCTGATCCAACAGTCTCCATCTTCTCATTCTATATAGATCAGAATCAATCAATCAACACGAATAGGTATGAAAACTTCCAATACATGATTCCAAGATGTCACAAAAGGATAAATGCTGCAATGAAAGGTGAGGGGACTGATAAAAGAATTAGAAACATTCTTCTGACCTGTGTCCCAGATGAATTGATGTATAAGTAAATAGGCTTTGAAGGGTTATCATAATCTAACCACATTAATTGAGCAACAATAAGTTCAGTCACTGCTGGTACAATCTACAGCAAGAAGATTAAAAAAAAAAAAAAATCAACAAATTAGATATTAGTCACCATGAAAGATTATAGGCGAGATCCGAATGGAGACTCACTGGCATGCCAAGATAACATATTCGAGCATCTAAGAGCAAAGAAGGCAAATCCGGAGGAGCAGTTCTAGGCCGTCCATATCCTCTGCCCCCTCCTCGATACATGCTTACACTCATACTATATTTAGAAGGACCTCTATCATTAATGCTCGACATACTCCACATCCCTCCATTATCCAAATAGTTTCTAGCAGATGAAATACTTTCCTGCAAAACATCGAAAAAGTTAAGTTTTAGGTTCTACATTAACACTATTTTCTTCACTGAGCTGAGATATCAACAAAGATTACAAAGGGCCAAACCTCGGTAACACTTTCGGATTGTCGACGGACGGGATTATCTTCTGTCATGAACATGTCCATTTGTGAAGGACTAAGACCATAAAGATATCCGGGAACATTTTTATAATTTTCCATCACTACAAACAATCAAACAAGACAGTAAAAGCTTTTATCTTCACTTCAAATGAATCCCATTTCAAGTTAGCTTGTAATAATTTCATAACTCAAATAACGAATTAACCATCAAAGCTGAAAGCTCCAACTAGAACTAACATAGCACCTGGTAAATTCATACATTAATTTAATCATTCCATGTTTATGACTATAGCAATATTAAAATAAATTTTAAATAACACCTCCTATGTTATTTAAACAAAAAAATAAATTAAGAAACTAGTAGTTCCCAAATCCCAAAGTCCGATAGACACGAATTGGCACTTCAAAAACCCAACCCTAAAATCCTTGCCATCTAAGTTAAAATAAAAACTCTCCACTTGGTTTCAAAAAGGAAGGATTTTTTAAAGGAAAAGCGAAACAATATTATGTTCTTAGCTTGAAACAAAAGTGGGGGAAAAAAAAAAACTAACATCCATCTTTGAGATTTTGTTCTCTGAATTGCTTGGGGATGTGGTCGATTGACTTGGCAAAGGGAGGTTTGAAGCATTTTTGAGCAGTGGGCTTTCGAGAATGGGGCTTCGTCAACAAGAAGAGCTTGGTGCCGGAGAGGAAAGACGATTTATTGGCCCCGATATTGGGAACCATCGCTTCTGGGTTTGGCGCTGTTAAAGATAAGAGCAGCGAGGCCGCCATGAGAGACGAGATGCGTGAAGCTTTAAGCAAACTGTCTGATGCTAACCAGAAAAATAAGTATTCAGGATTTTCCAGATAGAAGTAATTTTAATCACAGAGAAATTTATTTGAATAAGCGTCTCAGCCATATGAATCCCTACAATCCACTTCGATGCTGAGCCCAAATGTTATTTAGGTTTGTAATTAGGTTTTTGGATAACGGCCCACCCCCAAACTCAGCAGGATTTTGAATTAATTACACTACGCATCCCTAACTATGATCCTAATTCTAAATTGGTCTCTAAACTTTAAATAATTCTAATTACATCCAAAACTACCAAATTTATATCAATTAGGTCCTTTTATTACTAAACTCATTAATTTAGCCGTTAAATGGAACGTCTGATCTTATGTGACATAATTTAAAATGAAATTGTTAAGAAACATAAATATTATAAAAATGGATGTTGTAAAAATCTTGGTTTTGAGGTTCTCAAAACTTTTGCAGAAGCTTGATCTTTCACTTTCTCATTTTTGGTTTTACTTTATTTTTAACTTTTACTTTTAAAAGATATGCAACAATGTTTTATTTTTGTTTAAATTTTTCTCTTGTCATTTAGCGATTAAATTGATAGTTTTAATAACAAAATGACCTAATTGCTATAATCTCAATAGTTTCGAGATGTAATTAGAATGTTTTTAGGTTTAGGAACCAATTTAAAATAAAGGTAATAATTTAAGGACGTTTAGTGAAATTAACTCAAAGGTAAATTACAAGCTTAGTTATTTGCGATTTAAATTATGTTTAGATCACTTAATTTTAAAAATTATTATATAATTACTAACGTTATCAATTTATTACATTATAATTATCAAATTGTTAATTGCTAATATAATAATAATTCAACATCCGTTAACAATATATTTTTAATATTTTATTTGTTTTCCTTCCCTTCATCTCATGTGATTTTTTTTTATTTTTATGTTTTCCTTTTTATTTTTTTTTCATCTCTTTATTTGTCTCTATGATATATTAAACAACCTAAATTGTGCTAAGGTCATCAATGAACCCATTTCTATTAAGGTCAAGGTCCCAAGTGCAAACTAATCTCAAAGGAATTGGCCCTTTTTTAAGTTATTCAATGAATTGTGGCTTGTTAAATTTGTGACATTACAAGGATTTAGAGGGATTAAACAAAACCAAAATGAGTGAATTTTGGGAGAGAATTAAAAGAAAATTGTGGGTTTTTTTAATTATTTTAAAACCAAACATTTCAATCCTTGTATAGGGATCAAAATTGGAATTTAACCATTGTCATATAGTTTCAAAAAAGTGGAGGGATTAAATTGAAATTTAACTAATTTTTATCATGTCATAAAAAAATGAAAGAAATGCAATGGACAAGTGTGATAAAGGCCTTCTGATCTATTCTAATTTGGTATATCAAATTAGACTCTCTAATACACTCGAGGAACTTATTCTCAAGTAATTTAAGTATCTTTTATATGTTTTTGTCGATTTTTAGCTTCAAGCATTAGTAAACGTTTCTGCTTAGTTTTGCCCCTTTTAAAACTCAAATTGGCCAAATGATTCCATGGGAAACCTAATGATGTGATTGAGTTAATGTAGGGAGATGATAATGGTCCGATCTCGAGGAAAACATCATTCAAAGTGGGTGTCACGACATTAAAGCCATGGAAGTCACAACATTCAGACCTTTCACCTTAAGGATGCAAAACTTCAACACAAAATCAACATGGAACATACTATCGTGGGAGGCGTGATACCGAGGGATGGATGTTGTGATACCAAGCCAATGTCGCAATACCAAGCCTCTGAAGTCATATTATCCTTGACGGTGTTAAAGTGAAGAAATTAAGACCGACCAACTCTAATGATGTTGCTACACCGACCAGTAGGCGTTGTGACACTGAGACTCCTAAGATCCACACAATCATTACTGTTTAAGGTGTCACGACACCAAAGCTTGGGTGTTGTGACACCGCTACCTGATAGAGAGAAATTAGTTGTAAGGGTAGTATTTTGTCCAACACCATACCCAATCAAAACACAACTTTTAGGGGCATTATGGTTAACATTTTTTTAATGCAATCAGATGAAAGCAATTTTTGGTTGAGAACTAGTAGAGAACTTTTGTCTTTACTTTCTTTCATCCTTTAAGCTTTTTAGTTAGTCTTCTTTATTTTTTCTAAGGTTTAGTCTATAGCTTTTCTGGTTTTAGTTGTTTTAGTTGGTAGTTAGTTTCAACTGTAGCTTTGTCTAAATTGCAATTTAGTACTTAAAAATCTCTTTGTATTTTGATTTTAATCCATAGCTTTTAATATAGCTCAACTCCATTTTCTTTTCATAGTTAAAAATTTGAACTTTGTTGGTATTTTTCATCTCCATTGTTGCTACAATCATCTTCTTCAAACAACCATCACTAAACATAAGCTTTCTTTAATCCAATTTTTTGTGCTTATTTAAATGTATGCTTTGAATATATGTTGGATTGTTGTTGAAAATGATGTTAAGTAATTAAATCTTAGGTAGTTGGTTGATGGAATTGTTGCTTGGTTAGTTTTTTGGTATAGGAACTAAATCATAAAAAAACTAGACTAAATTGAATAAACTTCACAACTTAGAATTGATGCATTTAGGTGAATATTTAGATAGGTGAGACCGAGAGGAGATCCTATTGAGCACCAATTTGATTGTCCCAGGTTAGTTTGGTGAGGTCGAAAGAAAAATCAAACTAAATCATCTAATTTGGTAAAATTGTGACCGAGAGATAATATTGAGCAAATTAGAAGTTTAAGCTTTTTAAATCCCTAATTCAAAGACTAATCAACAACATGGAAGTGAACCAACCATTTTTTTTATTGAACTTTTAATTCATTAATTTTGATTATTTTACAATTTGGTCTTTTTTAGTGTTCGTAGCCTATTAGTGTAATTTACCATTGATTATGAATTGTTATAATATAGCCCTTAGCGAGTAATTAGTTAGACTTGTAGCACCCTCGCCCGACTTGATCACCGGATACGACTTGCAAGATGCTACAATCATTGCTGGAGCAACCTAAGACAATTTGAAAACATCCAACTAATCACAAATGCAAACAAGTATAATTCATATTCTAATACATATTACAATAACTATTTGTTGCACACGAGATTACAAAAGCTCTTTTGTTAAACCGTACATGAATTAAGACCAAATTATAAAGGTTTAAAAATTTAGAGCCAACATCGTGCCTTCAACAATTCCATGTTGTGATGACGCCAACCAATATGTCACATTGTGACTTCATACCTTTCATCATTGCGACGAGGGATGTTGGTCCTCAAAATATGCCCCCTATTTTTGGTAAAAATGAACCATTTGTTTCCAATTCAAGACATGTACTCCCACTTATTTGACTCAAACCATATTATACCATTATCACCAAAATAAATCCATGCCATTTCATGTTAACAAGTCACCAAACCAATTCCAACTAAATCTAATTTTATCATGATCTCGATATATTCAAAACCAAACATGACATTTCATACATTCAAATACCAATTTCATCTATTCCAAATCTACCAAAACATGTCATTCCACTTCATTACATTCAAATTTGCACATATTACTTCTCAATGGCTTATAGGCCTTAAACATGAACATCAACAATCAAGAATATTTCACATGTTACAAGTATACTTCTAGATACCAATTTCCAAATGCATATTCATCTCATTCATTCATTAACCAAGCTATCATTTGTACCTCAATCTATGCCACTCTACATGCCAAACATATATTTATAAATCATCTCTTACTTTAGCATAAATCATAACCAAAACCAAATATGTATCAAATCACAAAGGCAATACATTACACAAAATAACTATGTCATACTTGCTGTGTAGAAGATACTTTCACATGTTAAGGTACATACCAACACACTTATAGACATGTCACAAGCTTAGACTCAAAATGATCATATAACTAATGATTCGGTGATAGTGTAATCTTTGAGATGATCCAACTTTACGAGTTCCTCAAAGAAAGGAAAACAAACAAGGTAAGTATATAGGATGCTTAGTAAGTTCATATGTATAATACAAGACATACTTAGTTTTTTATCTAAACATTATAATCAATCTTAGCTTGGCACAACTTTGGCTAGACATGGCAATTTAAACACCAACAAAGTGAGCATAAACTCACAATCAAGATCATGTAGTCTTATAATCACTTAACATGCCAATTCTTGTCACATTTAAGTAACTTGTCTCATAATTACACACAATCAAGGAATAGCACAATTACTTATATATCAAATACATTATTTCAATCAATTTCTCATGATCAATTCATTTAATGATTTTCAATTTGGATGTTAAAGTTTATTTCACTCCATTTCAATTTCTCAATTTCAGATAAATCGTTTAGCCCGATGAACCCTTGTAAACGGGCTTAACTAAACAAGAAACACTGACATACATAAAAGAAGCATTAAGGATTTAAGTTTAGAAACTCACCAGCAAAGAAACTTTAGAGGTTTCTTAAATTTTCTTCCCTTTTCTTTAATCAAAAGATACAAAAGAGTTAGGAAAATTACCAGTTTACTAAATTCTCAACCTCAAAAGCTAATACTTTAGTTTTTCTTTTCATACAGACCGCTCCTTAATTTTTCTCTCTTACAAAACAAACCAGAGAAGAAGATAGAAAATGAATACAAGAAATGAGAGAGTGTTCCTCGGAGAATGGCATTTATTTCTTTTATAACCTTCCTGCAGTTGTATACTAAAACCAATTCATCAGTTTCAAAATTAATGTCCCTCATCATAATGTTTTCCACTAAAGGAAATAGTTAGTTTTAAAGTAAATAGACTAATAATGGAAATCTAACCATTTGCTAAATTAATTAGTAAGATTCACGTAATTACACTAGAACCCTCATAAGTAGGAAGTTTTACATTTTGATACCTAGAATTACTGTTGTACTTATCATTTACCATTTCCAGGTGTGATAGATTGACTTTGTCGAGAAATATTTCTCGAAGGCTTCAACCAGACACTTAATGTAACACCCCAAGTTTTTAATTTTTGAGTGCTAAAAATTTGTCAAGTCAATTGATTTAGTTCAATGGTTAGGTGATATAGTTCTGTGCTTGAAGTTTTGTGTTCGATTTCCTTCCCTTAGAAATTTTTCATTATTTTTTCCCCAATATCTCGCTTGGCATGTCTAACTTATCTTTAATAGAATGAGCTTGTTGGTTTAATGGTAAAACACTCTCCTTTTCCTTTGCAACTTTAGTTCAAATCTTGTTTTCCTTAAGTTGTATTAATTTTTGCTTCTCCTTTGCTGTGCCGCCCATACAATCAGTGAGTTGGTCAAACTCAAATTCAAAAAACATGATTAAGATAATATCAAAATCAAATTAAGTAGGTTTTAGTTTGTTTATTTTTTTTAAATTGAGGGATTATTCCCAAAAACTCTCCTAGTGTCATCTCGAAATCAAGTTTGTGTTTCTTTTGTTGTTTAAACTTCTCTGTTGTCTTCTCACTCTGCTCTTCATTTGTCTTTTTGTTTTTTCCATAATTTCATGTTGTCAACCTTTTGTTTTCTTCTCTTATTTCTTTCTGTCATTTCTTTCTTCTACTTTGCTATCTCCTAAACTTTGATTTTTCCTAGAGCCATCACTAATCTTCTGGTTTCGTTACTGGTCGTGCATGGTTAGGAAGCTTCGGTATAGTAATCATAATTTTTTGTAAGTGTTATCTGTTCAATGCTTAAGTATGTTGTTTTTTGTTTTACAAGAGAGGTTTTTGGTTGATGGTTGGCAGAATATTTGGTGGCTAATCATTTTTCTTATGCTATTATGTTTTGGTGAGGGTCGTGTAGTGATTACTCCTCAGGTGAACTGAGGATTTCGTCAACTTTTTCTCTAAGGGTAAGGACCATAGTGTAACACCCTATACCCAACTTGATCGTCGAGCCTGAATATTAGAATGCCACACTAATGTCACACATCATTCTCATTAAAATTGATCTCATTATTAAGCAAACACCTTCCATTTTAGCATTTGTAAGAATTTTTAAGTCATACATATTCTTAATATCATTAAAACATGCTAAACATTCATCAAACAAACTTAAAACGAGAGTTAAACATTATTTTAAACGATTAAAGAAAAATTTCAAATTATTCACATAGGTATCGATGCTGAATCAAAGGTATCAATATTCCTCTCAAGTGGTATCGATACTGCTTGGAAATTGATACCAAAACAACATTTTGTTTCTCATTTGAAACCAAAATCTCAGAAATTATCGGTACCTTTCATAAAGTATCGATTATTTTACCCCGAGTATCGATTCTCGTGATATGGTATCGATACCAAATTACGTTACTAACTTCTTGCACTTTCGAAAGTCATAGAAGTATCATTTTTAAATCCCGAATATTGATACCTCTACTCCAAACAACAAAAATATAACATATTAAGGTATATAATCCATTCTAACCATAAACTAATCAACATATAACTAATACCTTATCAAACCATAGTCAAAACATCCATAATAGCAGTTCACAACATCATAAATATGCTTGAGTAAGAAATCAAAATATCAAGACAAATGTCCATAAAAGCTAAAGCAATAAAGTCATGAAGTCATCCTAAATATCATGGAAAAAAACAACAAAAAATCTGCCACATTACCTTTGTTTTCCCAAAACATAAACGAATAAATAAGCACCTACGAAATAATGCTAAAGTCTTGCTTGGATCACTCCTTTGGAACCACACCGCTCACATTGGAACACAACTAATTTACAACAGTTTAAAAAAGAGTGGGTAAGCTTAAAAAGCTTAGTGAATGATCAGAATAACTACTATGCAAACATGTCATCATGCATTAACGAAGCAACCATTAGCACATTTACAACATTTTCAACTTTAGTGTCATGTTATACATATTCATGCATTATTTATTGGTTCGTTTAATAGTAATCACATAACCGTTTAAGCATATATCACATTATACATAATCACATTTATTGATAATTTGGTACTTGAGCTATGAAACATAAAAGTGGGTTTTATCACCACACATCGGATACACGGATCTCCAACACACCAAATGACTCATAGAGTTGAACATATATCAGAACTGTAGCATATAGTTAGCACTCTCCAACACACCAAACATGTCCCAGTGAATAGAGCTTAGCTCACATTCTCTTATCTCTCTAAATTTTTCCCCGACCTTAATACCCAAAAAACACAACACAAAGGTGAGTACTCACAATTCTATGGCATGCCAATTACATCCAACGGTCTTATAAAGTCACAAGGCCAAAATATCCACATTATAATACACATTTGCTTATCGATTTTCCATTCATTATCACTGCATATTTGCATCATTAACACAACATTAGCACTGTCATTTGGCGTGTATAACACGCCCACATTCACACTTTCATAATAGTCATCACAAACATATAGCACATTTCATAGCATCACATTTTAGTTCTCGTTTTCACAATCACACAGGCACACATTTCACAAATTAAACATGGGTATGAGAAAACTTACCCTCAAAATTTAGAGTAGGGGTTTAGGATACTTCTAAATTCCTAATTAATACAATAAATCGTGTCTATAGGCAGCGATTCTAAACACTCACCAATCACATTTTCGCCTAATTGTCGAAAACTCAAACTAGCAGTTCTTAACTCGTAGATGGTCCTAATGATTCCAAATATTCAACAAGTAAATCATACAAAAAACACAATTAACATACAGCCAAAGACTCTTAAATCAAACAAAAACACAAGCCTAAGCCAAATTCTCTTGAAACCAAAACCTTCGACATAAAAAACTTGAAACTCAATCATCTCAGTCTATACTTAATCTTTTTGCCTAAAACTAATCTTATTCAACTAATTATTCACCTACAATTAATTCCCAACCTTTAAATTATGCAAAACTACATGGTATTGAAATTTTTCGACATGTTATGACAATTTTCACAAAATTTCATTAAAAATCGGGAAATTTTTAACGAAACTTTAAAACCAGTTTAGAAACCTTCTATTTATATCAAAGCTAATTGAAAAAACTTTGAAACTACGTTTTTATCCAAAATCCCGAAATCCACCATTAACGACCCATTTTCGGCTTTTATTTAAAACATGCGATTTAATGGCTAAAAACTCAGTTTAAAAGACCAGATAACATCTAAAACTAAAAGAAATATGAATTTTTTCCTTATATGGAAGAAAAATAGAGGTTTAGTAAAAAAATTTGAAAATCCCTCAAGCTTGTGAAATGACAAATTCAATGGTGTTTTAAGTGTTTTTCTTAAAATTCTATGAACATTTATGGCTTGGGTGATGATAGAAATCAAAAGGATGAAGTTTGGGATTCAAAATTGAGTGATTGGAGTTTCTGAAGATGAAGGGGGAAAATAGGGCATTTTAAAACTTTGATTTAACTACTTAATAAACACAAATAATTTAGCCCCCTTTACAAATCAATCATTATTTCAAAATTTAAAGTCTTTTCAGTATCATTTTCAAAAATTGATTTGATTTTTCAAAAATCAATAAATGAAAACATTTCTGGTTTACCATGGTATGAACTTCTCGAGTACATTAGAGCTAAAATTCTCATTTTATCCTCAAAACTTTTAAGCCCTATTTCGGGGTGTGACATGTATTCCCGAGTTTAGGGGCTGGTTTGCAATGGCCATTCATTTGGCCGAATGCTCTAAATGAGCAAGGGTTAAATGTCCTAAGTTCGATTTTGTGTATTCTTGTTAATTGGTTAAGGTTAATGTTTTGTACAGATCGTGCGCTATTGTTGTGATGTCAACCTCCCAAAAGCAATTAGGTGTGTTTATCTAACCTGAAAATCCATAAATTCATGAAAAATCAAAAGTGGTAGGCAACGACATATAGGCATGTGAGCCACATGGTTTGGTCAGATAAGGCATGTGGACCACATAGGCATGTAGGCCCATTTTGAACAACTATTAGGGTTGTGTTGGGCCTAATGAGGGGGGTTTAGCAATATACCAAAATCTATTATGTATGTTGTCACATGTAAGTTTTCTAAAATTATGCTAAATCATGTAAAATTGTATGATGTGTACGAGCATGTCTCTATTTAGTAACTTCGAATAAGTTTATATGTATGTCTCTGATCTATAAATTTGTATGAACTATTGTCATGTTTCCGATTTGCTATGTTCTTAAATGAGCATGATTAATCTGAGAATATCTGAATATATGCTTATGTTTGCATGTGTATTGGAGTGGGATATGATTATGATACGGAGAAAGTTTCGCCAAATTGTGTTCTATGATTCTGGTGGTTCACTCGGAAAATCTATTTTTGGCAGTTAAACTACAATATCCATTTTTGGCGGTTTTATGCATTATATTTGGCAGCTCAATTGCATGATTTTTTAGTGGTACATGTTCACTAATTTGGTTTGCGGTTGGATGGGTATTTAATACCCCTAATTGGTGTGTTGGGTGGATGGAGATAGTGTCTAACAGTTGGGGGTAGGAATTATTCTGTATGACATTGCAATGCTACGCATGTCTTGTATATGATTTTTTGCTCTATTATGTTTTGTTTGTCCAGTATTTGACTACATGTTATGTTTTTGGGCCATGAAACACACTGGCTTTTAGCTCACCCTATTATTTTATCATCACAGGTAATCCTCAAAATTAGGATTGGGCGATGTTTGGAAACTCTGGGTCAGATTCTCGAAAACAAATTGGGTTTTAAAGGTTTATTTTGATCTTAAAACATGGATTGTTTATAATTTTTGGGGACGTTATTATTGGTTTTGGACTTTTTTGGGGTTTTGGTAAGTTAGTTCAATTTAACTGCAAGATTTTCTATTAATTAAAACAGACGCACAATTAGTTTCATAATTGATAAATTACGAATTTTTACCACTGCAAATCAAAGTAAGCGAGTTAGTCACATGGTTTTCAAAACAACTGGTTAGTAAATAACGAACATTTGAGAGGACTCTCGCTTAACAATAGTAAGTTTTCTGATAACAAATAATTAAATCGGGTTTTACAAAATTACTTCCATATGATAAAACATTGTTTATTAAGGCACGCTTTCTAGTAATTACGGTGTCACAAAAGGCTTTCCTTTTATACATAATAGTATAGATTTGGTAGAATAGGTCACGCTTGCACTGCCCCTTCCTTTTATACATTTTAGTATAGATTTGGTAGAATAGGTCATGTTTAGACATCCCTAATTTGTTATAAAATGTTCTATAATTTGCAATGTAATATATTACATAGTTGTTATTTCCTTCTATGCACTTTGGGTTTTATTTTTTCCTTCATTTCTTTTCAAGTCATCTTTCAAACATTCAATTAGTTATCTAGTAAGGATCGAGTCCTTAAAAATACAGTTGATGAAACAAATTCTTTATGCAGTTGATCAATGAGACAAGATTTATAAAAACTCATTCAAGAAACACATTTACCTTCTTAATCCAAGATTAGACCTAATCACTAACACGATAATTGATCATTAAACATCAATGGATAATCAATATGTTGAAACAAATTATTCTGAGTGTTATAGAGTAAGTGTATCTAATTATACACACTTTTGGTAAGTGACAAATTATTACCATTAAAAGACCTAATTTCCTTTATTTGAGCCCGTTTCTTGAGTTTTTATCCTATATATATGCATTCCATCCAATAAGAATTTCATTCCAAAATATATCTCAAAACATTATTAAATTATTCATTTTTAACTTTCTTGCTTGTTCCTTTTGTCCTCAGATATTTTATCAATGGCAAGCGTAAGAAAGAAAACCAGGGGACGCTAAAAGATTGTGTAACACCCCAAACCTGGCCTAGATGTTATGGCCATATTTGGTAATGTCACACGATGGTGTTTTTGAAACCTCGTTGATACGATGAAAACATTCCATGTTATTTTCTTTAGTAAACCTTTGTTAGAACTTAGGAAGTTATCTTTATTCATTTAAAACATCTGTTTTGAAACATCCCTAGTAGCAGAAGCTTTAATAAAATAGGCTAAGTGATCATGTGTTTAGAAAATACTTTAACTTTTTGAAAATCGAATTTTCTACGACCAACAGGTATAAATCCATAAAGTAAAATAAATAAATAAAAACCCAAATTTAAACCAAAGTCCTATAGGGTCCTTAAATTACAACCCAAATAATCAATAATAATCAAATTATAAATCGTAAATTGAAAACCATGAAGTCCAAAAATTACTGTGGTCACCGCTGAGTCCTCCGTCTCACTAATCTGTCTAAGTCTGGGGATTACCTGTGCACATTAAACAAAAGGGGTAAGTTTACGTAAACTCAGTGTGTAATCCCGCAGAAACAAACAAACGATCAATATTCACAGTGCACAGTTGAACAGTCTTGGGCCTAAGCCCTTTTTCAGTATCAGTAATAGTTTGGGCCTTAGCCTATCTCAGTACAATGTAAAAAATGCAGTAGGGCCTTAGCCCATCACAGTATCAGTAGCAGTAACAGTTATGCAGTAGCAAAATCCTACCCAACCAACCTCTGTACACCATCTCCGTCCAACCCTATACTCCATGTGGGGATATAATCAACCCATCCATCCCTACACTCCAAGTAGTACCTAATGCAGCACAAAACAGTAGTTTGCAACTAAGCTGCTAGTAAATTAGACTTAAAGCCTTTCAGTACACTTCTTCTGACTAACAACGTCCAACCCAATGCAATGCAAAATACAATGGATGATATGCTATTATGCAATTTCAGTACATATATTCAGTTCAGATATTAACATGCTTATTACAGATATCATTCAGTCAATTTTACACATTTAGGGGTCTAAGTAGTGCTTACCGACCTTACAGTAGGTTCACAGTTGACTTGGGCGATCCGTGCAACCTTAAAAACATTTTGGTAAAAATAGGCTCACACGCCCATGTGATCTGCCCGTGTGGGCCTACACGCCTGTGTGTCCCACTCGGCCCAAATTGGCCTTGGCCGTATGATCCATTTTTAATGTATCCCATGCTAGCTAAATATTCATATATGTTGTCACTATTTACTTATATGTTTATTCAAAGCTGTCTGCTTGAGTCATTATCACTAAATTATTTATATCTTGAGCTACAGAATTCCTAATTAAGATCTGCTTGATGTTTGTGAAACTAGAATCAAATACCTTTCTACCATAACATTTTTAGAATTTATAGTTTATCAAATAAGTACAATAAAATCTTCAAATTTATCCCTATTCTATTGTTTGACAGCTTCAACCTTTCCTTGCTAAAAATTATTTATCTCTTAGTAAGAATTTGGATGATGTTTCCATTTATTTCTCTTGAAAATAGACTCATTAAGGATTTAAACATATAAATTTAAGCCCCTAATTAATTTTTTTACAATTTTTGATGATTTTCCAAATTCAGAACAGGGGAACCTAAAATCATTTTGACCTTGTCTCACAAAATTTATTATATCTCATAATTTACAATTCTATTGCTTACATTTTTTCTTCCATGAAAAACTAGACTTGACAAAATTTAATTTCACATTTTATTTAGCCTCTAACTCAATTTCTACTAGTTTTGATGATTTTTCAAATTTAGACTATTGCTGCTGTCCAAAACTATTTTAGTGCAAAATGTTGATTTCCAAGTTTATAACACCCTTATTTCCTTTCTCTACAATTTTCTTCGTATCATTTTCTCTTATTTCTTTTATTTCTCGACAGCAAGCAATTTCGGCTTTTCGTCGAATCTCGTTTTCTGCCTTTCGGGTACACACCTGGACTCGTTTCTGATGCGTAAGCACTTCTAAGCTTCCAGAACCTAAAAATCTAGCAACTTATCTCCAGATTAATCACTTAATTCATTTTTAATCAACTAATTTCGGAAGGAACTAGAATAAAAACCTAAAAAAACCCTTACCTCGCTTGAGTAACCATGACTTCGCACAATCACAGCGTCGATTCAAAACCACCAACCCCTTGATTAACTCCTAAACACCAAAAAAAGAATTCCCCTTTTAGAGATTAACCAAGAACGATTAGCAATAGTCAAAACTATTACTTACCGAACACGCGCAACCAACGATAAACAACTGAATCAATTGGAAAAAAAAGAAAAAAACGGGAGGAAAAAAATAATGGAAATTTCGGCAGCAACTAGGGGAAAGAATTGACAGAGGAAAGAAAAAAAGAAGAAGAAGAAAACGTCAAAAAAATTTGGAGAATTGGAGAGAAAACTAAAACTCTATTATTATTATTTTTTGCAACAAAAAGATAATCAGATTATTTTCTGATAACCTCTCCCCAATTATCTCTTAAAATCACTCCCTATTAACCCACTAAAGTACAACTATTCAGAATTTAGCCCCAACACAACTCTTAGCCAAAATTGGAGCAAAACTACTATCTCTATGCCATCACAGAGAATTGAACATAGGACTTTCAACACTCTAACACTCTATTTAACCACCTGATCAGCAGGCCCATTCTGATATAAACTTACCAATAGTTAAACTTAAGCCTTTTGCACAAGGTTAAGACTTTATTTATAGAAATACCAAAATTTACCTAAGTAAGGCTTGAACTTGGGACCTCACACACACACCCAGAATACTTAACCACTGAAGTAGATACACACTTGTGTGTCACACATACACAAAATCAAAAATTAAAATTTGGGGGCGTTACAGATTGAGATAAAAATGATTGAAAATAAGGTTAATTGGTTGATTACATTCTCAAAACAATGATCGGGAATCAATAAAAAATATTTGAACTTTTCATTTTATGTGGTACGAAAATATTTTTTATTGTCTTCTCTCCAGTAGGTAATTCCTTTTTCGTTTTGTTTCCCTTTTATCGAATCTGTTGGAAACCAATTTTTGAACGAAAATTTACTTGTAAATAGAAATACTAGCACTCCCATCTAGGCTAACCATATGGTAAGACTTAATAAACTAATCCAACATTACAACAAGGTCTATAACCAAATGGAAGCATCTAAGGAGAAACAAAAGGTACTAGTTATGGCTCAAGGGACGAGTGGGACAGACAGTACTAATCATTGGTGGGAAACTCCCATTGATAAACATAACTTAAGGGAGCTCCATGAACTATACTCTCGTTTCTCAGAACTTGTCAACCTCTTCCATACTGCTCAACGTAGGAAGATTGTAATCAATTTTTCAATGTTTGCTCTAACATATTCTGGCTACAACCACAACTGCAAACAGTTTTGAAACAACTTAGACCTCATTCAATATAATAAAGTCCTCATTGTAGAGTCCACCAACATTAAGTTTTCATTGCTTAGAGGCTAAGGCTATTTTTGTTTGATTTATTCTATATGCACACTAGGAGTATCATTTCATTTGTTTGTTTTAATAAACTAGTGATTAATAAAAGTATTATTGCATCTATTTCCATCTTTTTTGCCACTTCAAACACATAATTTCACTTTTTGTTAAAGCTTGAGCATTTGTGTAACGCCCCAAATTTTTGGCTTAGAAGTTCTGGGTTTTGAGTGTAAGGATAGTGGGAAGATTGCACACATAAGTTAAGTTGTGCAGTTTAGTGGTAGAATGAGCCTGCTGGTCTAGTGATTGTGATCGTGTTGGTTTGTCTCAGGGTTCTGAGTTCGAGTCTCTATGTGGGCGTTTTAGAAAACATTTTAGGTATTTCTGATTTCAGTTAAAATAACTATTTTATTTATTTGTCTTTAGTGTTATTATTAATGATTTTTATTTTTATTGGCTTTTACTTGGCACGTTATTTTTTTTATTCTGTTTCTTCTTGGTTTTTGTTCTTGTATTCTTCTTTTTACTTTTTGGAATCGGTGATGTTGTGGGGTCGAAGGACCTTGATTTTCTGCTCCTCTATCGTCTTCTTCGTCATCGAAACAGGTGTGGGAATCAACTCTGACTAATCTACTTATCTTTTATTTTTTTAAAAGAGTTGTTTCGGCTTCTCGTGAGAATGTTTTGATTCTCTAGTTTCAGAGCTTTGAAGGCTGAAAGGGAGTGTGATACTCTGTTTTCTAATGTGGTTTCGATAGTACCAAAGTTGGAGGATAATTTAATGGCCAAAGTAGTGTTTTTGGGGCTATTCTGGGGTGGTTTCATGGCGTTTCTGACGGCCACACCGGTGGGTTCCATGGCATACGGCAGTATGAATTTGAGAAATTAGGGTTTTGGTCAATTTTGGCGCCACACAGCCGTGTGGCTATTTTGGAGATTTTTGTCGAAAATCACACGGTCGTGTCCCTTGGTCCACACAGGCTTATGAGTTTAGGAATTAGGGATTTAGATTTGGGGCCACACGGCCGTGTGACTAATTTGGGAATTAGGGATTCTACACGGCGTGTGTTTTGGAACACTCGGTCGTGTCTGGTGGCTATACAGTTGTGTGAGACCCTCACACGGTCGTGTTTACTCTGCACTTGAGCTTAGTGAAATAAGACAGTGTCTTACACGGCCTGATCACACAGGCGTGTGCCTCTAAAACACGGCCATGTGCTACCCTTCACACTGGAGTTTGGACCCCCAGACGGCTTGGAGTGCTCCACACGGCCAGAGCACATAGGCGTGTGGCCCTATCTCGCTAAACTTTGGGTTTTAGGTTAAATGCAAGTACAAATGCAACTCCGTGTGTTCCAACCCCTAACTAAGTCTTACTGGGGGTAAATATGGCTTTGATTTGGGTTTGATATGTGCATATTTGTGATTGTTTGTTAGATAAGTTGATACTAGATTCGAGATACGCAGGTACACATGTTTGATTCTGTAACTGATTGACTGAATGTATGTGTCTCCTTTTGATTGACTATCTAAATTTGTATTCTGAATTGTGTACATCTGACTGCATACATACATACATATGCTTAAATCTTTTTGGGTGGGATGTTGAAGAGAAGGGAGGTTTACGATTTGGCAAATTGTCTGCATTCTGATGGCCCTTAATAATACCCAGAGGATTATGGGCGGTCCCAATACCCTGAAGGTCTTGGACATTACTGATAACGGTATAGCGATTTACCATATTGCACTGTACTGCATGTACACTAGTTACACTACGTACCATTATCTGATCTGGTAGTTATGCTGCACGTCTATACTGCGGTTCACTGTATTGCACAGTATAACTTATACGCTAGCCTTGCTGTGTAGCACATCTGATCTGGCAGTTATACTGCATGCCTGTATCGCGGTCTTCCGCATAGCACTGTATAACTTACTGATAGCCCTAACACACAGAGGGTCGTGGGCAGTCCCAATTCCCTGAGGGTCGAGGACAATATTGATGATCATCATTCCCGGGAAACCCGAGATGACGTTCTGTGGAGTATAAGGTTGGATGGGCTTTTCGAAGTCCTACTCAGAGTGCAGGGATTGGTGGGTTGATTAAATCCCCACAGGACGTGTCAGGTTAGACGGAGATGGTGTGTTGGTTGGAGGGGTGGGTTATTTTATAATTCATTTGCACTCATATGCATCTGTGGGATTCTATGACTGCAATATCTATTTGACTGTCTGACTGAATTATGTGACTGTCTGATTGACTGAGGAGTCGGATTGTACTATTTGACTGAAAGGCACTCGTGTCTAAAAAAACCTTGTGTGATGGGCTAAGGCCCAACCAATTCTGATTATGGAAAAAAGGGCTTAGGTCAGTTTGTGACTTCTGAGAATTTCTAATAGTGTGTCTAACAGAGCCATATGACTAAAAGTTACATATAGTCTGTTTTGTTATAGTCGCTCTGTAAGTGTGTTCTGCTACTTAACTATTTTCAGGTTTATTGTATCTATTTCTGTTTCTGTAGCTGGTTAGTTTAATCTCACACTAAGCTCATATAGCTTACCCCCTCTTTTATTTCCCCTTTTAGGTACATTTCGGGATTTTGGATGCTGGACTCGGTATGCGGAGGACTCAGACAGTTTTAAGGCTAATAAGTTATTAATTTGTGGTTTCAAACTTTTATTGGTTATTCAGTTTTGAATATAACATTTTTAACATTGTAGTATAGTTCTATTTTACGGTTTAATCATTTTATTATTTTGTTTTTTTTAATACTCGATATTAATTATTTCAGGAATTGAATTAAGAATGACTAGTTTTGTAAGATTTTCTCACAATCACTTCGGTGGTCAATGTAGCATTCCAAATTCATTCTAAACTTCTAGGCCGGATTTGGGGTGTTACATTTAGTGATATCAGAGCCAGGTTTTCAAAAACTTGGCCTGTGCTCCTACGTTTTTGTATGCGTACGTGTTAGTTTTAAAAAGAAATTTTTGAAAAAACTTTACCACAACAAGCTGAAATAATTGTTTTTTGGAAACATTTATGGAAATGACCTGTCTGAGACTCCGATGCTAGTCCAGGTAAAATTTGGAACTATACAATTAGAAATATAGACTCTTTTATTACAACTGTTTCTATGTTTTGATATTTTAGGCCTTCTAAGTTAACCCTACGCTAGATATGAATTCCGAAGGTGAGCGTGATCGCGATGAGTCGTCTGCTCCTCCAGAACGGGTGACTGTTTAGGAGTTGGAGGATAGTGTGAGTCTGTAAAATTTGGGTGGCAATAACTCAGAGCTTGGTACTGAGGCACTAACCCGATTAGTGAGGGAAGAGCTAGAGGGAGTGATTGAGGCTAGAATGAGGGATTTTAGTGAGACACTCCAAGCTAGATGCGTGGATTATGGAAAAAAGAGAGATCGTAGTTCTCTTCGGTTAGAGCCTCGTTCTGCGAAGCATGTTAAAACGCGTTTGAGTGATAGTACTGGTAGTGGTGGTAGTGGTGTGAGCGTACTATCTTACGAGCATTGCAAAAGACGTCATGCTGGTAACTGTTGGAGAAAGTTAGAAGCATGTCTCAGGTGCGGATCTAACGATCATCGGGTTCGAGATTGTCCTTGGCGATTTTGAGCAAGGTATGTTCGAAATGTTTGGATGTGTTGATTTGGGTATAGAAATTGTGTGTGTTGTATGTGTATCTGCTTAAGTGGTTAGGTGTTCTGGGTGTGTTTGAGAGGTTTCAAGTTCAAGTTTGGTATGGTAGTGTTTTGGGATCAGAGTGCACAGCGGGAGCGTGGTGGTGTGATTCGTGTTATACCACTATTCTGTTAGTTAGAAATTTGGGGATGAAATTTCTTTAAGGAGGGGTGAGTTGTAACGCCCCGAATTTTGGGCCTAGAAGTTCTGGGTTTTGAGTGTAGTGATAGTGGGAAGGTTGCATGCATAAGTTAAGTTGTGCAGTTTCGTGGCAGAATGGGCCTGCTGGTCTAATGGTTGTAAGTGTGTTGGTTTGTCTCAGGGTTCTGAGTTCGAGTCCCTGTGTGGGCCTTTTAGAAAACTTTTTAGTTATTTTTGATTTCAGTTAAAATAACTATTTTATTTTTTTTCTTTAGTGTTATTATTAATTATTTTTATTTTTATTTTTATTGGCTTTTACTTGGCACGTTATTTTTTTTGTTCTGTCTCTTCTTGATTTTTGTTCTTGTGTTCTTCTTTTTGCTTTTTGGAATCGATGGTTGTAATGGCCAATTTTTTGGCCCAAGCAAAAATAAAATCCACATAACCAAAATTCAAGTCCATTTACGATGTTAAACAGCCCAAAAATCAAAACAGGCCCAATTTCAACATTGAAAGGCCTAAACCCAAAATTAAATGACCCAAATAATACAAAAACCCTAAAGCCCACCTAGCCCAACACACAAAACATTTCAGCAACCCTAGGTCCTCCTTTCTTTTTGTTTTGCGCCACAACCATGAAGCAGCCCCATACCTCCACTACAGAGGCCCCATACCCCCACTACAACAGTCCCATACCTCCACAGCCCTCGTACGCCACGCCCATACCCCGTACGCATGCCAACAGACTCTGTACCTACAAGAAGGAAACAAAAAAACGGCAGCAACAGAGTAGTAGCCAACAGAAGAAACAAAAGTTTTGTACTTTTCTTTGGAACATTCGGCTATAAAGCCATGTAATAGCCGTTGTAAGTTTTTTACGGGCAATAAGAAAAAACAGACACAATACCCGCATCTGAATAGCAAAAAGAAATCAAAAAAGTCATTCAAAGGTGATTTCACATTTTTTCTTTATTTTCGATCTACTTGTGATTTTTTTTAGCATGGAAAACGAAAGGCGTGTTTGAAACAACACCGATGAAAGCCCACATGTCTCGAAAATATGGAGATTCGGGCTAGGGTTGTTTTTATTATTATTTTCATCAGATTTTACTTTGTTTTTTGGTAGAATAGCACAAGATTTTAAGATTTTTTCTTTTAAAAAAAAAGAGAAAAAGGGAGAAGGAGTGTGTTTACCCGATCTTCGTGGGCATGTCCTTTGTTGACAAGGTCCGGTCGCCATTGACGCACAGTCAGCCATCAAATAAATGATGGTTTAGGCGGCTGCATGTTGAATCAAACCCTAGGGGAATGGGTTAAAGCTTCTATTTAAAAAAAAAAAAAGAGAATAAAAGGTTGCTGGGTTTTGAAAAGGAAATAAATGGGAATTAAAGCTTAGCAACAGATTTGGAAATGATGGAGTTTAAAGGAGGGGACCCATGCGTGTTGACCCAATCCAAAAGATTGGATCCGCATTCTTTTGTTTCAAATGGGCTAATGGCGCATTTGGTCCTTCTCTTTCGCGTCAATTTTCAATTGACTTCTATTTGTACTTTGTTTATTTTTAAATGTTCCCTAATATTTGTAAGTTCTTACACTTTAGCCCATGTCTCAACGCAGTGTTTCGAGATCAGGGATAATTTTAGTCTTGGTCCCTATAAATTCACGCCTGTTATACATGGGTCCTTATTTTATTATTAGTAATTTATTTTATTTGTAAATCATCCTTTTTTTATTTTACTTTGATTTTAATTAGGTAATTTGTTTAGATTTATTTTATAGTTTTTTTATTAGGGCTTATGTACTTGCATATTTTGAGTTTAGTAATTATTTTTTTAAATTTTTTATTTTTATCATATCATTGATGTCTTTTGTAATGCTTGTATTAATTATTTGTATCATTTGCTTACTCGTTTATTTTAATTTAGGTAATTGTATTTTCATATTTTTAGATACTATTTTATGTAAACGTTTTATACATATATATATATACTTCATTCCCTATCATTGCCTCAAATTAAACTCCAATACATTTATCCAACAAATCACTTTATTTTAACCTAAATAAATACGCATCATTTTAAACTTCATATTTGCTATTATTTCATAAAAAGAAAATTCTCTAATAAAGGCAATATTCCGTGTTTAGGAAATTCGAGAGATCGGGCCCTAACTTACTTGGTTTCGATTTTTCTCGTTTAACCTAAATAACGACATATTTTTTAATCATAATACGGGTTTTAAATAAAGTGCTTTCTCTCTGAGATTTGAGGTGTTGTGTCCTAACTCACTGGATATGACATCTTATTACCTCGAGATAAGATTTTTTTGCAAATAAGACAATATTTCGTGTTTGAAAATTTCTAGAAATTGTGCCCTAGGTGTTGGGTTTCGATTTATCGTTTGACCGAACGACCAAATATCCTTTTTATAATTTTGATGTATAAGTTTTGGAAATCATGAGATGATTTTGGTATCGAGGGTTTGCAATGTCGTGTCCTACGTGCTGGATGTGATATTTCATTTCTTCGGAACAAGAGAATCTTAATATCCACTTCGAGTTATCCAAACATTCATAAAAAGGGATCGTATGTCAAAAATTATTTTAAAATTTTTTATTTTCG
Source organism: Gossypium arboreum (assembly GCF_025698485.1). NCBI lineage: Eukaryota > Viridiplantae > Streptophyta > Magnoliopsida > Malvales > Malvaceae > Gossypium > Gossypium arboreum. Next base: position 118,378,865 of record NC_069073.1, read on the forward strand.
ACATTAAGACATTAACTAATCAATTCGGTACCAATTTTTGGGCGTCTTGGGGGCGCTAATCCTTCCTCGCACGTAATCGACCCCCAAACTTGTTCTCTTGGAATTCTTACACCAAAATGCCGTTTTAGTAAACTAAAATTGTTTTATTAAAACAAAGGTGATCCGATCACACCAAATAAAGATCGGTGGCGACTCCCGTTTTAGTTTTTGTTTCCAAACAAAGTCAACCCCATCCTTCAAAAAATGGTTTCGACAGCTTGGCGACTCCACTGGGGACCAAAGAGAGTCAAGCCGTAAAATTGATCATTTTCTATCTTTTTGTTGAAAATTTAAAATTTGGTTTTTAACATAAGATACTTTTATTGCATCTCGTGGGTTTTATGGTTTTCATCATGTTATTCATATTTTTTTTGAGTTCTATGTTTTTATGTCCTCTCGCATTACATATCGCATGACCGTTGTGGTCACACCTTTTAAGTGGGAGTGAGAAACTATGCCTTCGTGAGGTTTTCACCTCCGCATGGGCTAGGGGATCACTTCCGGAATACATCCGTACTTATGTCTTCATGAGGTTTTCACCTCCGCATGGGCATAGGGAAATGTATTCCCCTGAGCCGAACTTGATCCATATGAGCCTATAATGGGTGAGGGTTGAGGAATCTGCTGGTTCGTACCTTTTCTCTAGAACCGAACCACATATAGAGAACCCTAGGAGCTCACCCTTAGATAGACCCACGCCCAAATTTAGTGGTCACCCGAATAGGTACTTTCTCTATTATTTATTTCTCCTGTACTAACGAGTTTTATTTTGTTATAACTGCATTGCAGTAAATCATCATAGAAAGGAGGTGTTGATTCATATTTGATTACTAAATAGAACAGTTTGTCATAAGAAAACAAATTTCTTGATAAAATGGATTATAACGTGGTTGTCTGAATATGGTCCGAGTAAACAACAAGAGAAGGCTGATAGTTCATGAAGAAATTTGATTCATATTTTGATTCATCGCTTGAGGATTCAAGTCGTCATGTCTTAAAAAAGCTAACGAGTATCGTAGGGATAAATGAGTAACTGGTCACGATCCAGATCGAGCAGAAAGAAGATAATAGAGACATCTTTTGAAAAATTTGTAAGATTTGACCATAACATCCGGATATGAAGAAAAAGATCGGTGCCTTCGTTTGGAATATGAGGGCAAGGCTGCATATCTAATCCGTTTTATGTAAAGAAATTTGTTTTCTAGAAAAGTTGTTCTAATGGAATTGAATTCATAATCAACGCCTCTCTTTCTTTTTGCATTCATCCATTGCATTTGCATTGCATTTCATCACATGCATTAGATTTTCACAAAAAGGACCCTAATTAGGTAAAATTATTTCAATTAACATGGGAACTGACAAAAGTCAAACGACTAGGCATCTTGTTAGGAAAATGTCGATTAGAGATTGGTTGCCAAAAACGAGTTTCTAATGAAGGAGTCAATTACACAAGTGACCAAAACGCTTTGTAATAGACTCTTTTGATTAATGAAATGCCTAAATAGGGACTATCTTGAAATCAACACCAATTTCTTGCATTTCTTTCATGATTGGCATTCATTGTACATTTATTCATTCATTATACATATCCCATAATTATTCGCTAAGGTTAGAATCATATAATTCGCAGTTGCAACACTTTAAATCTAGAACCACGCCATTCGTATAAAACGCGTCGACAAGCTAGAGCAATGGAGGCCGAGTTCAATGAAAGAATCGAAAGGATGGAAAGAGTCCAGAGGAAATTACAAGAACAACTGGCTAAGTCACAGTAAGAAACGAAGGATTTGATAGTAAGATCTCGAGAGGAATCACTTGAACAGAAGGATCAAATGACTAGAGTGATGGAGATGATGTCAGTTTTGGTCAAAGAAAAAGGACCCATGCAGAACCCCGACATTATGGAACCTCAATCAAGAATTAATCATGACCAGGATCCACCCTATCCCCCAGGATTCACTCCACCACATGCCCACATAACATAAAGGGGGTCCACTCAAGAGGAATCCACAGGCTTGGAACAACGACCTATGCCATTTGCTCATCTAAGGCAAGGAACATTTATGTCAAATCCCGGAGCAACCCCTGCCAATCCTATAGTTCCAGATTTAGATGATCCGGCTGAAACATCCAAGTTGAAAATAGATGATCACGAGGCTCAAGAGAGGTATAGGGACTTGGAGGAAAGACTTAAGGCAATAGAAGGCACTGAAGTCTTCTCTGCACTAGGTGCTAAAGAACTCAGTTTGGTAGCTGACCTAATCCTACCTCCGAAGTTCAAGGTGCCTGATTTTGAAAAGTACAATGGGACAAGATGTCCAAAAGCACATCTTGTCATGTTTTGCTGAAAAATGACCGGTTACGTGAACGAAGATAAACTACTCGTACATTGTTTTCAAGATAGTCTAGTAGGATCGGCTCTTCGATGGTACAACCAGCTCAGTAAGGAAAGGATCCGGTCCTGGAAAGACTTGGCGTCAGCATTCTGTGAGTAGTACAAGCATGCACCAGATATGGTGCCTGATCGGATGACTTTACAAATGATGGAGAAAAAGCCGTCAGAAACTTTTAAACAGTATGTGCAGAGATGGAGGGACATCTCAACCCAAGTGGAACCCCCACTAACAAAAACGGAGATAACCGTCCTCTTTATCAACATCTTAAAGGTGCCGTTTTATGACAAACTAGTGGGAAGTGCCACGAAGGAGTTTGCGGATATTGTAATATCCGGTGAGCTTATAGAAAATGCCGTCAAGAGCGGTAGAATGGAAGGTCAAGAAAGTTCAAGAAGGGTAGCGCCTATGAAGTAGAAAGAACCAGAAGCCCATATGGTAGGGATTGGAAGCTGCTATACCCCGAGTCCATATCCAAACCAATCCCAACCTCGAAATTATCCACCTTCGAATTTCTATTATCCTCTTCAAACCCCTTACTATCAAACATCGCCTCTTTATTCTTCTTACCCCGTTTAGGCTACAAGTAACCCGAGACCAACTGCCACATTCCCACAAAATACAATACCCGCACAAGGTCAAACCAAAAACGAGCAGAGGCCAGCAAAACCCAATTTCGAGAGACCGCAATTTACCCCTATTCCTATATCATATGGGGAACTGTACCCAAAACTTTTGGAGAAGCAATTGATATCCCCACATTATATGGCACCCTTGAGGCCCCCATACCCGAAATGGTACGACCCAAATGCTAGTTGCATGTACCACGCCAAGAACTAGGGACACTCTACGAAAAACTACCGTGCCTTCAAAAAGAGAGTTCAATGACTCATTGATGCGGGTATTCTGCGATTTGATAGTACCAGTAATACAACTGGAAACCGTTCCCTAACCATACTGAAGGGAATGTGAGCATAGTGGGGAAAGAAGATGAATGGCAAGTCTGAAGATGTGTTTCAGAAATAAGGACGCCTCTGCAGAAAATCTGGGAGGTACTGGTTAAGAAGGGATTGCTCTGTCGCCCCGACAATAATCTCAGAAAAGAATGTCAGGTTTTTTGTGATTTTCATGGAATTGTAGGGCACGACATTCAATCATATGAGGAATTTAAAAGGTTACTGCAAGACCGGATAGATAATAAGGAGATTGAGATCATTAATGAAGGAGAGGCCAATGAGAGAGAAGTATGTGCCTCTGACAATCAATCGTCAAGTTTTCCGTATAGCACCGATCGACTATTCATAATTTATTACGATGCAAGGAAAGAACCGATGAAACCAAAAATGATAATTGAAGTACCATGTCCTTTCCCTTACAAGGATAATAAAGTAGTACCATGGAAATACGACGTCAATATCGTCACACCTGAAGACGAAAAATCCAAAGCTGTAACTGGAAACGTTGGAGAAGTAGGTCATTTCACTCGCAGTGGAAGATGTTATTCGAAAGAAGTCGAACCAGTGAAGAAGAATAGTGATTTGAAACAAAAAGGAATGGCACCAATGTATGAGGCTGAAACTAAGCACGAAACTCCGCCCGAGCAACAAAAAACTAAAGAGCCGGTGGATGAGGAAGAAGCACGAGAATTCTTAAAGTTTATCAAACATAGTGAGTATAATTTGGTGGAACAATTGAGCAAGCAGCCAGCACAAGTCTCGGTATTGTCTCTACTGTTAAATTCAGAACCCCACCGGAACGCCTTGTTAAAGGTGTTGAATCAAGCTTACGTGGCAAACAATATATCCATTGAGAAGCTTGACAGATGGGTGAATAATTTAAACGCGGATAATTTCATTTCTTTTAGTGATGATGAAATACCGCCCAATGGTAAAGGCTTTGTGAAAGCATTGCATATCACAACCCGCTGCAGGGGTTACATAATACCGAACGTGCTTATTGACAATGGATCGGCACTCAACGTCATGCCTTTGGCCACACTTTCTAGGATTTCGATGGATTTGTCCTACCTAAGGCCTTCCCATTCCACAGTAAGGGCATTCGATGGAACAAGACGAGAGGTCATGGGAAAAATTGAGATCCCTCTAGAAGTGGGTCCCTACATATACGATGTCGAGTTCCAAGTCATAGACATTACACCATCATATAACTGCCTTTTGGAAAGACCCTGGATCCATTCCGCCGGAGCGGTTCTATCATCCCTCCATCAAAAGGTGAAACTTATCATGGATGGCTGTTTGGTCACTGTTGAGGGAGAAGAAGACATTGTAGCATCTATTTCCAATGACGCACCATATATTGAAGTAAGTAAAGATGCTATAGAATGCTCCTTCTGATCCCTTGAGTTTGTGAATGCCACATTTGTCGTTGAGGGAAACAAAATTCCCGAGCCAAAACTGTCGATAAATACCAGGATGGGTATCAAGTTGACTATAGAAAGGGGAGCTCGAGCGAGAAGAGGTTTAGGGAGATATCTGCAAGGAATAGTTAGGGCTCTAAGGGCAGTACACCACAAGGCCCGATATGGTTTAGGTTTCCAGCCAGACATGCGTAAAAAAAGAAGGCAGTGGAAGAAAGATCAGGAAAGAAGGATCGCGAGAACCTTAGGCCGAGAACCAGAATGGGAGCCTATGAGATTCCCTCTTTTGTCAAGAACATTTATGTCTACAGGAATGATATACCTGGGGCATGATAATATACAAAACACGCTGTTATTAATTGAAAGGGGTCTTTAGAATGTCAGTATAAATGTCATTGACAAAGGAAGTGGGGCAATTAAAGATGTTTCAACGATACGCCATTGTCCTCCTGGTTTCATGTTGAACAATTGGACTATCGAGGACCTTCTTGTAGTTTATAAGTCTTCAGAGTAATGCTCAAACATTAACCCTCTATTGTGTCCTAGGATATAATAGAATTCTTTTGTAAGAGCTTGCATTCGCTCTTTATCATTTAAATGAATATTAATGAAGACGCATTTTGTCACGATCTTTCGCATTATCACCAATTTCATAATTTCATAGCCAATCCTTACATTTGCCTCATGCCATGCCATAACATTTCGTTTGTTGGTTCCAATACTTGGATGCCCCTTTATAGTTTCCTTTTCCATTTAACTTTCAGGTGCTCAGATGTCAACAGCATGAACAAACCTATTACGAGTCCTGAAATCGATTTTGAGATGGTTGTTTGTTTAGGAGAATTCGAAGTCGAAGAAAATGCTGAATACTATGTCTCGTCTCCTGACTTGCTAAGAATGGTGGAACATAAGGATAAACAGATTTTGCCTCATCAAGAATCTGTTGAAACAATAAATCTGGGAACTGAAGAAAGGAAGCAAGAAGTGAAGATTGGGACTTCTATTTCAGGGGGCACTAGGCATAATTTGATTGCTTTGCTCCGTGAGTACAAAGATGTATTTGTATGGTCATACCAGGACATGCCAGGATTGGATGAAGAGGTAGTGGTCCACAAACTCCCATTAAAACCGGAATGCAAACCCATTCAGCAAAAGCTAAGACGGATAAGACCTGAGATACTGTTAAAGATAAAAGAAGAGGTCAAAAAGCAATTCAATGCGGGTTTCTTACAAGCTTCCAAATACCCAGAATGGGTGGCTAACATAGTCCCGGTACCAAAGAAAGACAGTAAAGTACGAATGTGTGTGGATTATCGTGACCTGAATCGAGCAAGTCCTAAATATAATTTTCCCTTACCACACATTGATACGTTGGTGGATAACACAGCAAAACATTCATTGTTTTCTTTCATGGATAAATTCTCGGGGTATAATCAGATCAAGATGACCCTTGAGGATATGGAGAAAACTACCTTCCTAACAATGTGGGGAACATTCTGCTACAAGGTGATGCCATTTGGGCTAAAGAATGTTGGGGCAACATATCAGAGGGCCATGGTGACATTATTCCATAACATGATGCATAAAGAAATAGAGGTCTATTTCGACAATATGATTGCTAAATCTCGAAGGGAAGAAGAGCATGTAGTGAACTGAAGAAGTTGTTCAATAGACTGAGAAAGTTCCAGCTAAAGCTCAATCCGGCCAAATGTATGTTTGGGGCTACCTCGGGAAAATTGCTGGGCTTCATTGTCAGTAAAAGAGGTATAGAGGTTGATCTAAATAAAATAAAAGTCATTCAAGAGTTACCACCTCCGCGCACGCAAAAGGAAGTCAGAGGATTTTTAGGGAGGTTAAACTAAATCGCCCGATTCATCGCTCAACTTACCAACCAATGTGACTCAATCTTTCGGCTTCTTTGAAAACATAACCCGGGAGAATGGAATGAGGAATGCCAGGTGGCCTTTGATAAGATAAAACAATATTTGTCTAGTCCTCCAGTGCTATTACCGGCAACTCCGGAAAGACCATTGATATTGTATTTGACTGTGTTCGAAAATTCAATGGGTTGCGTACTGGGGCAACACGATGAGTCAGGAAAGAAAAAAAGGCGATCTACTACCTCAGTAAAAAGTTCACTGAATATGAGGCAAAGTATTCATCCATTGAAAAATACTGTTGCGCTCTGGTTTGGGTAGCTCAGAGACTCAGGCAATACATGTTGTATCATACGACATGGTTAATTTCAAAGCTAGATCCAATAAAGTACATGATGGAATTACCTGCACTCTCAGGAAGAATGGCACGGCGGCAGATCTTACTATCAGAGTACGGCATCGTCTATGTGAGTTAAAAGTCAATAAAAGGAAGCGCAATAGCTGACTTCTTAGCAACCTGAACAATAGATGAATATGAGCCATTGAGATTTGATTTTCCGGATGAAGATTTGATGTGCATTACAGAAAAAGAGGGCGAGTCATCAAAAAAGAAGTCATGGAAGATGAGCTTTGATGGTGCATTGAACGCATTGGAGCATGGGATTGGAGCAGTCTTAGTATCGCCAGAAGGGAACCATTACCCACTCACTGCCAAGCTGAATTTCTTTTGTACCAATAACATAGCGGAATATGAGGCATGTATCATGGGACTTCGTGCAGCTATTGAATGAAACGTCAAAACTTTAGAGGTATACGGAGACTCAGCCTTGGTGATTTACCAAATCCGTGGAGATTGAGAAGTGAGAGACTCGAAACTGGTTAAATATAGTGATCTAGTGGCAGAGTTGATTAAAGAATTCGAAGAAATAACTTTTAATTACCTCCCACGAGAAGAAAACCAATTGGCTGATGCCCTGGCCACTTTGGCTTCAATGTTCAAAGAAAACAGAGAAACAGAAATAATGCCTGTTTAAATAAGCATATATGAAGTCCCTGCACATTGTTTCAGCATTGAAAAAGAGCCAGATGGACGGCCATGGTTCCATGATGTCTTAGAATATATCAAGAATCAAAAGTATCCCGAACAAGAAAACGAGAATGACAAAAGAACAATCAGAAGAATGGCAGCGGGATTCGTTCTTGATGAGGACATCCTGTACAAAAGAGGAAAAGATCAAGTGCTCTTGAGATGCGTAGATGCTCTTGAAGCCAGAAAAATACTTAAGGATGTCCATGAGGGAATTTGCGGGACACATGCCAATGGTTTCACTATGGCTAGGAAGATTATGAGACTCGGATATTACTGGCTGACGATGGAAAGCGACTGCATTAATTTCATACGAAAATGCCACAAATGTCAAATTTATGGTGATAAAATTCATGTAGCCCCTTTGCCCCTTCACGTCATGACTTCTCCGTGGCCTTTTTCTATGTGGGGCATGGATGTTATAGGGCCAATTTCCCCAAAAGCTTCTAATGGACACCGATTCATTTTTGTGGTTATTGATTACTTCACAAAATGGATAGAAGCCGCATCGTTTGCCAATGTGACGAAGATTGCAGTTTGCAAGTTTTTGAAAAGGGAAATCATTTATCGATATGGTTTCCCTGAAAGAATCATTTCAGATAATGCCTTGAATTTAAACAACAAGATGATGAAAGAAGTGTGTGAGCAATTCCAAATAAAGCATCATAAGTCCTCGCCCTATCTCCCAAAGATGAACGGAGCTGTTGAAGCAGCCAACAAGGATATTAAAAAGATTATTGGGAAAATGACCGAGACATATAAAGACTGGCACGAGAAGCTGCCATTTTGCTTTGTATGTATATCGCACATCTGTACGGACATCTACAGGGGCAACTCCTTTCTCTCTGGTCTATGGAATGGAAGTTGTGCTACCTATCGAAGTGGAGATCCCCTCTCTACGAGTCTTAATGGAGTCAAAATTAGAGGAAGCAGAATGGGTTCGAGCTCGATATGACCAGTTAAACCTTATTGAAGAAAAAAGTCTGAAGGTAATCTGCCATGGACAGATGTACCAGAAGAGAATGATCGTGGCTCATGATAAAAAGGTACGGCCAAGAGAATTCTACGAAGGAGAACTCGTGCTGAGAAAGATTCTCCCAATACAAAAAGACCTGCAAGGAAAATGGGCACCGAATTGGGAAGGACCATACGTCGTAAAGAAGGCATTCTCGGGTGGAGCTTTGATTCTTACTGAGATGGATGGGAAGGAGTTACCGAATCCAGTGAACTCAGATGCTGTGAAGAAATATTATGGCTAAAAAAAAAGGGTGATTAAGGTGAAAACCCTAAAAGGGCGTCTTGATTAACACAAAAGATTAGGATGAAAACCCGAAAGGGCATTCTAATGAAGCAAGCACTGGCTTAAAAAGCCAGGCGTTTTGAACGGTGGGTCAAATAGTGAGACTACAGTATTTGAAGCATTTCTGAAAGCTCGAAATCTTCTACGCAAGAAGCCATGCTTGAAAAGATTCTTGATTGAGGAACGTGGAAGAGTTCATGCATTGAATATCTAGAGCATTTGTATTCATTGAATGCAATCCCTTTTCTCTTTATGACACTCTTTTACTATCATCGGTTAACTTTCTTTGTTTGCTACATTTGAAATGAATAAATGTGAGGTATCCTTTTGTCCCTACCTGACCATTTTTATGCATCTCATTATGTGGTTCATTTACATGATAAATAGTGAAATGACATACTCTAAACAAAAGAAATGTTAAGCATTACTCGGGTAAGAATTTGATAAGTTCAAGAGCTTCAACGTAAGGACAAAGCTCAACTAAGGGCAAAAGAGTGATATCTGAGAAAACACAGATTATTCGTGAAGCTTAAGGACGGGTACGGGTACTGAAGAGAAAGTCAAGAGTCAAAGCAATAAATTGGATCATCAAAAATCATGACGAAAACGGGATATATGACAAACATGCCAAAGGCGCATAGCATAATCATGTAGGCATAAAGGCATTTAAGACAAACATATGCATATCATGATAACGTTATGCATGACATCTACAGATACTCCAGTAGAGCGAGAGGACGTGATGATAGCTGTACTGAATTAAAGGAAAAGACACTAGAGTTCCACCAGATAACATGTTTTGGTATTCTGATATTTTTATTTCTGTTTCAAAAAAATCAACTCATATTGCGAGAGGTGAGTTGAGCCTCAAGACACATTGAGGTATTTTCAATTTCTGATTTTCAAGAAAATCAACTCATATTGCGAGAGGTGAGTTGAGCCTCAGGACACGCTGAGGTAATTTCAATTTCTGTTTTTCAAAAATCAACTCATATTGCGAGAGGTGAGTTGAGCCTCGGGGCACGTCGAGGTATTTTCAAATTCTACTTTCAAAAAAATCAACTCATATTGCGAAAGGTGAGTTGAGCCTTGGCTCACGTGTTGAGTCACTTTCAATTCTGTTTTTATGTCATTTTCTAAATCAACTCATATTGCGAGAGGTGAGTTGAGCCTCTGTAGAGGTGATCATGGGTAGGGTTGGTAGGCCCAAATAAAATTTTAGGCCGTCTATTAGGCGGGCCCTACTGCCGAAATATGGGCCTAAAATTTTGCCAAGCCCTACGAAATAAAATTACTAAGCCGAGTCTGCCTACCACCCATATTAATTTTTTTTTCTTATTTCATTAAATAAAAATTTAAAAATATAATAAATCAAATATATTTAAAACATAAAATAAATATTAAAACAAATAAAAATAATACTAAAACAATTCTTAAAACAATACACAAATTAACAATATAATAAAAATAGTTATATTAAAATTTAAAATAATTAAAAATAAAATAAAAAAATATTAATATATAATTGGTAGGATAGGGCGGGTCGAACCCGGCCAAAAACTCTTACGAGGCAGGCCTGCTTTTTAAATGGGCCTCGTTTTTTGCCCAAGCCCATTTTTGGGCCTATATTTTACCCAAACCCTCCTATTTTTTAGGCGGGCCTTGGTGGTGCCCATTGACCCATGATCGGCTCTAGCCTCGGGGCACGCTGAGGTATTTTCAATTACTGTTTGGCAAAAATCAACTCATACTACGAGAGGTGAGTTGAGCCTCAGGACATGCTGAGGTATTTTTGATTTCTGTTTTTCAATTTATGTTTTCAAAAATCAATTCATATTGCTAAAGGTGAATTGAGCCTCAGGTCGCATAGCGAGGTATTTTCAATTTATGTTTTTAAAAATCAATTCATATTGCTAGAGGTGAATTGAGCCTCAGGTCATACGCCGAGGTATTTTCAATAGATGTTTTTTCCAATTTCTGCTTCTCAAAAAAAAAAAATAACTCATAGTGTGAGAGGTGAGTTGAGCCTTGGCTTACACGCTGAGGTATTTTCAAGTTCTGCTTTTCAAAAAAAAAATCAACTCATATTGCGGGAGATGAGTTGAGCCTCGGCTCACACGCTGAGGTATTTTCAATTTTTCGTTTTTTCAATTTATGCTTTTCAAATTCTATTTTCCAAAAAATCAACTCATATTGCGAGAGGTGAGTTGAGCCTCGGGTCACATGTCGAAGTATTTTCAAAATCTACTTTTCAAATTAAGTTTCAAAAAAACCAACTCATATTGCGAGAGGTGAGTTGAGCCTTAGCTCACGTGCTGAGCTATTTCTGTTTTAATGTCTGTTTTTAAAAAGGGTCAATTCATATTGCGAGAAATAAGTTGAGCTCAGGATCACATGCCAAGTAAAGAATAAAGATTGGAGTTAATCGAAGATACAGATTTTATATCCCTGAAGTTACAGTGAAACTAATTGAAGTTTAATAGAGAAGATCGAGACTACAAATCTCTTCTCCTTAAACCCTCGAAGTTTCAGTAGAGAAGATCGAAACTACAAACCTCTTCTCCCTGAATCTCCGAAGTTTCAGTGTAGTAGGTCGAGGCTACAAATCCCTTCTACCTGAATTCTTATTTCCTCGAAGTTTTAGTAGAGAAGATCGAGGCTACAAATCTCTTCTCCTTAAATCTCCGAAGTTGCAGTGGAGTGAATCAAAGCAACAATTCCTATGCCCCTGAAGATGCAATGGGATGAAACGAGGCTATTAGAAGAAAAGAAGTACCAAAAAGTTAAGATTCATAAGACTAAGCAAAATTGGCCATTTTGGAGTCTTTGCTCCATTCTCATTACGCGACAATGAGCATAGAGGGGCAGCTGTAATGGCCAATTTTTTTGCCCAAGCAAAAATAAAATCCACATAACCAAAATTCAAGTCCATTTACAATGTTAAACAGCCCAAAAATCAAAACAGGTCCAATTTCCACATTGAAAAGCCCAAACCCAAAATTAAATAACCCAAATAATACAAAAACCCTAAGGCCCACCTAGCCCAACACATAAAACATTTCAGCAACCCTAGGTCCCCCCCTCTTTTTGTTTTGTGCCGCAACCATAAAGCAGACCCATACCTCCACTATAGCGGCCCCATACCCCCACAGCCCTCGTACGCCACGCCCACACCCCGTACGCATGCCAACAGACTCTGTACCTACAAGAAGGGAAACAAAACAATGGCAGCAACAGAGCAGTAGCCAATAGAAGAAACAAAATTTTTGTACTTTTCTTTGGAACATTCGGCTATAAAGCCATGTAATAGCCGTTGTAAGTTTTTTACGGGCAATAAGAAAAAACAGACACAATACCTGCATACTGAATAGCAAAAAGAAATCAAAAAAGTCTTTCAAAGGTGATTTCACATTTTTTCTTTATTTTCGATCTACTTGTGATTTTTTTTAGCATGGAAAACGAAAGGCGTGTTTGAAACAACACCGATGAAAGCCCACATGTCTCAAAAATATGGAGATTCGGGCTAGGGCTGTTATTATTATTATTTTCATCAGATTTTGCTTTGTTTATTGGTAGAATAGCTCAAGATTTTAAGTTTTTTTCTTTTTTTAAAAAAAAGAGAAAAAGGGAGAAGGAGTGTGTTTACCCGATCTCCGCGGGCGTGTCCTCCGTTGACAAGGTCCGGTCGCCATTGACGCACAGTCAGCCATCAAATAAATTATGGTTTAGGCGGCTGCATGTTGAATCAAACCCTAGGGGAAGGGGTTAAAGCTTCTATTTTAAAAAAAAAAGAGAATGAAAGGTTGCTGGGTTTTGAAAAGGAAATAAATGGGAATTAAAGCTTAGCAACAGATTTGGAAATGATGGAGTTTAAAGGAGGGGACCCATGCGTGTTGACCCAATCCAAAAGATTGGATCCTCATTCTTTTGTTTCAAATGGGCTAATGGCGCATTTGGTCCTTCTCTTTTGTACTTTGTTTATTTTTTAAATGTTCCCTAATATTTGTAAGTTCTTACACTTTAGCCCATGTCTCAACGCAGTGTTTCGAGATCAGGGATAATTCACGCGTGTTATACATGGGTCCTTATTTTATTATTAGTAATTTATTTTATTTGTAAATTATCCTTTTTTATTTTACTTTGATTTTAATTAGGTAATTTGTTTAGATTCATTTTATAGTTTTTTTTATTAGGGCTTATTTACTTGCATATTTTTAGTTTAGTAATTATTTTTTAATTTTTTTTATTTTATCATATCATTGATGTCTTTTGTAATGTTTGTATTAATTATTTGTATCATTTACTTACTTGTTTATTTTAATTTAGGTAACAGTATTTTCATATTTTTAGATACTATTTTATGTAAATGTTTTATACATATATATATACTTCATTCCATATCATTGCCTCAAATTAAACCCCAATACATTTATCCAATAAATCACTTTATTTTAACCTAAATAAATACACATCATTTTAAATTTCATATTTGCTATTATTTCATAAAAAGAAAATTCTCTAATAAAGGCAATATTCCGTGTTTGGGAAATTCGAGAGATCGGGCCCTAACTTACTGGGTTTTGATTTTTCTCGTTTAACCTAAATAACGGCATATTTTTTAATCATAATACGAGTTTTAAATAAAATGCTTACTCTCTGAGATTTGAGGTGTTGTGTCCTAACTCACTGGATATGACATCTTATTACCTCGAGATAAGATTTTTTTGCAAATAAGGCAATATTTCGTGTTTGAAAATTTCGAGAAATTGTGCCCTAGGTGTTGGATTTTGATTTATCGTTTGACCGAACGACCAAATATCCTTTTTATAATTTCAATGTATAAGTTTTGGAAATCATGAGATGATTTTGGTATCGAGGGTTTGAAATGTCGTGTCCTACGTGCTGGATGTGATATTTCATTTCTTCGGAACAAGAGAATCTTAATATCCACTTCAAGTTTTCCAAACATTCATAAAAAGGGATCGTATGTCAAAAATTATTTTAAAATTTTTGATTTTCGACATTAAGACACTAACTAATCAATTCGGTACCAATTTTTGGGCGTGTCGGGGGCACTAATCCTTCCTCGCATGTAACCGACCCCCGAACTTGTTCTCTTGGAATTCGTAGACCAAAATGTGGTTTTAGTAAACTAAAATTGTTTTATTAAAACAAAGGTGATCCGATCACACCAAATAAAGATCGGTGGCGACTCCCATTTTAATTTTTGTTTCCAAACAAAGTCGACCCCATCCTTCAAAAAATGGTTTCGACAATGGTGTTGTGGGGTCGAAGGACCTTGATTTTCTGCTCCTCTGTCATCTTCTTCTTCATCGAAATAGGTGTGGGACTCAACTCTAACTAATCTACTTATCTTTTATTTTTTTTACATTTGTTGTTTTGGTTTTTCGTGAGAATGTTTTGATTCTCTAGTTTCAGAGCTTTGAAGGTTGAAAGGGAGTGCGATACTCTGTTTTCTGATGTGGTTTCAATTGTACCAAAGTTAGGGGACGGTTTGGTGACCAAAGTGATGTTTTCGGAGCTGTTCTAGGGTGGTTTCATGGCTTCCCCAACGGCCATACGGGCGGGTTCCATGGCACACGGCAGTGTGAATTTGGGAAATTAGGGTTTTGGCCAATTTTGGTGCCACATGGCCTGGCCATACGACCGTGTGACTGTTTTAGGGATTTTTGTCGAAAATCAAATGGCCGTGTCCCTTGGTCCACACGGGTGTGTGAGTTTTGGAATTAGGGATTGGGATTTGGGGTCACACGGCCTGGCCATACGGCCGTGTGACTGATTTAGGAATTAAAGATTCTACAAGGGCGTGTGTTTTGGAACACACGGTCGTGTCTGGTGGCCACATGGGAGTATGAGACCCTCATACTGCCATGTCTACTCTGCACTTGAGCTTAGTGAAATAAGACAGTGTCTTACGTGGCCTGATCACACAGTCGTGCCTTTGCACCACACGGGCGTGTGCCTATGTCACACGGCCATGTGCTACCCTTCATATAGGTGTTTGGACCCCCGCACAGCTTGGAGTGCTCCACACGGCTAGAGCACATGAGTGTGTGGCCCTATCTCGCTAAACTTTAGGTTTTAGGTCAAATGCAAGTGCAAATATGACTCCGTATGTTCCAACCCCTGACTAAGCCTTACTGGGGGTAAATATGACTTTGATTTGGGCTTGATATGTGCATATTTGTGATTGTTTGTTAGATAAGTTGATACTGGATTCGAGATACGAAGGTACACATGTTTGATTTTGTAACTGATTGACCGGATATGTGTGTCTCCTTTTGATTGACTATATGAATTTGTATTCTGAATTGTGTACATTTGACTGCATACATACATACATATGCATAAATCTTTTTTGGTGGGATGTTGAAGAGAAGGGAGATTTACGATTTGGCAATTTGTCTGCATTCTGACGGCCCTTAATAATTCCCAGAGGATCATGGGCGATCCCAATACCCTGAGGGTCTTGGACATTACTGATAACGGCATAGCGATTTACCGTATTGCACTGTACTGCATGTACACTAGCTACACTACGTACAATTATCTGATCTGGCAGTTATGCTGCACGTCTATACTGCGGTTTACTGTATTGCGCAGTACAGCTTATACGCTAGTCTTGCTGCGTAGCACATCTGATCTGGCAGTTATACTGCATACTTGTATCGCGGTCTTCCGCATGGCTCCGTACAGCTTACTGATAGTCTTAACTCACAGAGGGTCATGGACAGTCCCAATTTCCTGAGGGACAAGGACAATATTGATGATTATCATTGCCGGGCAACCCGGGATGACGTTCTATGGAGTATAAGGTTGGATGGGCTTTTCGAGGTCCTACTCGGAGTGTAGTGATGAGTGGGTTGTTTAAATCCTCACAGGATGTGTCGGGTTGGACGAAGATGGTATGTTGGTTGGATGGGTGGTTATTTTATAATTCATTTGCACTCATATGCGTCTGTGTGATTCTATGACTGCAATATCTATTTGACTGTCTGACTGAATTATTTGATTGTCTGATTGTTTGAGGAGTCGGATTGTACTATTTGACTGAAAGGCACTCGTGTCTAAAGAAACCTTGTGTGATGGGCTAAGGCCCAGCTGACTCTGATTCTGGAAAAAGAGCTTAGGTCAGTTTGTGACTTCTAAGAAATTCTTATATTGTATCTAACAGAGCCATATGACTGTAAAGTTACATATGGTCTGTTTTGTTATAGTCGCTTTGTAAGTGTGTTCTACTGCTGAACTATTTTCAGGTTTACTGTATCTATTTCTGTTTCGATAGTTAGTTAGTTTGATCTCACACTAAGCTCGTATAGCTTACCCCCTCTTTTGTTTCCCCTTTCAGGTACATTTCGGGATTTTAAATGCTGGACTCGGTATGCAAAGGACTCAGACAGTTTTGAGGCTAATAAGTTATTAGTTTGTGGTTTCAAACTTTTATTGGTTATTCAGTTTTGAATATAAGGTTTTTAACACTGTGATATAATTCTATTTTATGGTTTAATAATTTTCTTATTCTGGTTTTTTTTAATACTCGATATTAATTATTTCAGGAATCGAATTAAGAATGACTAGTTTTGTAAGATTTTCTCACGATAACTTCGGTAGTCAATGTAGCATTCTGAATTCGGTCTAGACTTCTAGGCCGGGTTTAGGGTGTTACAATTTACTTATACTATTTTCTAAAGTCACATGTGTTATATGTTACTTTACACGGTTAATTTTTAATTAGTTTTTAAATAACATGTTTTTAATTACTATAATAGTGTAATGTAAAATTCATTACTCAAATTGTTGAACATAATTAATGTCGAAACCATTTTTTAAAGGGATGTTTGAAAAATGGGGATCGACTTTTGAAAAACGAAAACGGGAGTCTCCACCAACCTTTTTAGGTGTGATTGGATCACCTTATAAAACGTTTTGGTCTACGAAAATTAAGAAAACAGGTTCGGGAGTCGGTTACGTACGAGGAAGGATTAGCACCCTCGCGACGCCCAAAATTGGTACCAAATTGAATAGTTTTCTGTCTTAATGTCAAAAATTTGAAAGGATTTAGAAATAGGATCCCTTTTTTAAAATCAGAATTATTTAAGTTGAAAAATCGAGATTCCTTAGCTCCGAAAGAATACAAACATCTCATCCAGCATGATAGGACATGATATCTTAAACTCTCGTAACTGAAATCATCTCGTGATTTACAAAATCTATTTAGAAGGATACTTTAGGCATTTAGACAAACGGAAATCACAACTCGGCATGTTAGGGCACTATTTCCTAATTCCTAAATCTGAAAAACATTGCCTCATTTTAGAAAAACTTTTGGATAAAATGTGAAAATTAAATAAAATATATTTTTTAAAATAATGATTTGAGTAAAATTTAAAAATAATTTACTAAGAGTAATAAAAGAAATTATTAAAAATGAAAGAGTTTGATATGATACTAAAATTATTAAAAATTAAAATATATATAAAAAATCAGGAAACATGGATTAAATCAAAATAAAAGGGTTGAAAAACGAAGATGAACAAAGAATAAAATAAGAACAAACCGTAGAAAATCGAACGTAAGAGGGAGAGAAATTTGAGTGAAAGCTCTCAAAAATTTTATTGTTTCCCAAAACTCCGGTGTGTTTACAATGAAGGAGAGGCCTCTATTTATAGTTGAACCTCCTCAAATCCAGCAGTACAGATCAATTACATCAACAGTTAAGATTAAAAGGTATCTACAAATTAAATCTCTAAGATTACAAAATCATATCTTCTAAGATTTCATATCATATCTAAGATTGCAATCATATCTAAGATTGTATCATGTCTAAGATTGCATATCATTGAAGATTATATTTCCATATGAGTCAAGCTTGTAGATGGACCTTAAATCTTTTCAAGTAATGGGCCATTCCGATAGGGCCAAATTATATTTGTAATTCGATGAACTTGGACTTCGTTTTTTTGAGTTTATTATTTTGTTTTGGACTTATTTCGGGCGGGCAAAATTGAGTGTCTCTATTGCCCTCTTTGCTCATTCTTGTGTAACAGAATAGAGCAAAGACTATAAAAGGACCAATTTTTCCCGTGCTCGCCGAGTCTTGAGTTCTTGATCCTTGATCTTTTTTAAATGGCCTCTTGACGGCTTCAATCTGCTTCACTGCAACTCAGGAAGGCGATATCTGCTATCTTTGATCTGCTCCCCGTCTTACAGAGACACCAAATCTGCTTATTCAATCTGCTCCCCGTCTAATACAGATATGCCAAATCTATTATCTTCGATCTACTCCCCGTCTAATACAGAGATGCCAAATTTGTCATCTTGGATCTGCTTCGATGTAAACACATGAAGGTCAGATCTGCTATGTCTTCGATCTGCTCCCCGTCTAATACAGAGATGTCAAATCATCTTGGATCTTCTTCAATGAAGGTCCAATCTGTTATGTCTTCGATCTGCTCCTCATCTAATACAGAGATGCCAAATCATCTTGGATCTGCTTCAATTGAGGTCAGATCTACTGTGTCTTCGATCTGCTCCCCGTCTAATACAGAGATGCCAAATCATCTTGGATCTGCTTTAATGAAGGTCAGATCTACTATGTCTTCGATCTGCTCCCCGTCGAATATGGAGATGCCAAATCTGTTTCTTCGATTTGTTCTCTAACAGTACAGAGATGCCAAATTATCTTAGATCTACTTCAGCATAAACACGTGAAAGCCAAATCTGCTATGTTTTCGATCTGCTCCTTGTCAACGCAAGGATGCCAAATCATCTTGGATCTACTTCGATGTGAAAACGTCCAAAGGTTAGATCTGCTATGTCTTCGATCTGCTCTCCGTCGAATATGGAGATGCCAAATATGTTTCTTTGATTTGTTCTCTGACAATACAGAGATGTTAAATCATCTTGGATCTGCTTCAGCGTAAACACTTGAAGGTCAAATCTGCTATACTTTAGCCTGTTACCCTACTGCTTAGGGGGTTAAGGCGCATCAATCTTCATTGTCCCTTGAAGGACATAACCTGTATAATGTGTATGAGTTCATGCCTAATGATTAGGATGCTATGATCGAAGTGAGTCAAATGCTTCTAATTAAACCTGTTATAATGCAAAATGTTTATGAATATGACCCCTATTCCAGACGTCACCACTCATTCTTTCGTCGAAGTTTATCCTTATTTCTCTCGAAGTATCATGCCTACTCAGCCTGTGGGTTTGTACCATTCTTCAAATGCTATGACCCACCAAAAATGTCTGTAAGATGATCCTCTCTTAAGATCGAATCGTTTGATTTGTCCAATCATCATTTTGGACTAAAGAAAGAATTTCCTTGAGTTCTTTCAAACCTCACTTACGAGAATTCTTCGAACAATTTTTCTGTTTTAGTTTCTTGTATTATCTAGAAATTTCCAGAGTAATGAGTAAAACTTCATTTGTGAAAATTATTTAGTTCATCTATCATTATTTTAATGTAACATACTTTAAGAATAATGAAAGATGAATTTAATCTTCAGAATAATTAGATTTGAATAAATTTGTCAAAAATACAAAGGAAATTAATCTGAAAGCCTATCTTTGAGAAGAAAAAGAATCTAAAGATAGCAAACAGGACAAAAGTTAGATGCCCAAGATATTGCCGCTTGAGCGTTTATATGCCAGCTCCACGAAAACTTTCTTGAATTCAACATGTGTTTAAAAGATCCAAAGTACTTTGTTGATGCCCCGATATGCAACGTGCTTCACTCTTTGTTGAATCAGATATAGCAAGATTACCGTGTGCTCTTCAAAATTTGAGCTGCCCTTTTGGGTTTTCAACTCAAAACCCCTTTGGCCACAAGGCGCCATTTGCGGGTTTTCACCCTGAATTCTTCTTTCCTTTAGACAAAGTACTTTTTGACTGAGTCTGAATTCATTGGATTGGGCAAACTCTTCCCATCCCATTTCCATTAAGATCAATGCACCCCCAGAGAAGGCCTTCTTCACGATATACGACCCTTCCCAATTTGGCATCCATTTTCCTCTAAAGTCCTTCTGAATAGGGAGGATCTTTTTCAGCACAAGATCCCCCTCATGGAATTCTCTTGGTCGCACTTTCTTGTCATAAGCTCTCATCATTCGCTTCTGATACATCTAACCATGACGAATGGCCTTTAGCCTCTTTTCCTCAATCAAGTTCAACTGATCATATCGCGATTGTATCCATTCAGCTTCATTCAACTTTATCTCTAACAAGACTCGAAGAGTCGATATTTCCACTTCAATGGGTAACACTGCTTCCATCTCATAAACCAACGAGAAAGGAGTTGTCCCAGTAGAAGTTCTGACAGACGTTCGGTAAGCTAAGAGTGCAAATGGTAACTTCTCATGCCAGTCTCTGAAGGTTTCAGTCATTTTCCCCACTATTTTCTTGATGTTTTTGTTAGCAGCTTCCACTGCCCCATTCATCTTTGGGCGATACGGTGAAGTGTTATGATGCTTAATCCTGAACTGACTGCAAACTTTTGCTATCGTTTTGTTGTTCAAGTTCAGTGCATTGTCTGATATGATCCTTTTAGGTATCCCATACTGACAAATAATCTCTTTCTTCAAGAATCGACTTACAGCCTACTTAGTAACATTCGCATAAGAAGCAGCCTCTACCCACTTTGTGAAGTAATTAATGACCACAAAAATAAAACGATGCCCATTTGAAGCTTTTGGTGATATTGGCCCAATGACATCCATGCCCCACATAGAAAAAGGCCATGGAAAAGTCATAATGTATGGAGGTGAAGGTGGTACATGAATCTTGTCTCCATAAATCTGACATTTATGGCATTTTTTGGCGTAGTTGATACAATCCCCTTCTAAAGTAGACCAATAATATCCAAACCTTATGATTTGTCTAGCCATCGTGAAACCATTAGCGTGCATCCCACAAACACCCTCGTAAACTTCTTCCAAGATTAACTTAGCTTCCACGGCATCGACACATCTCAACAGTACTTGGTCATTTCTTCTTTTGTACAAGATGTCCCCATCCAAAACATAGTCGCAGGCTAATCTCCTTAAAGTTCGCTTATCATTTTCTGTTACCTGTTCTGGGTATTTACGATCTCTCACATATTGCAATATATCATGATACCAAGGGTTATCATCCTTTTTTTCTTCCTCAATGTTACAACAATGAGCTACAGCCTCAAAGATACTCATCTGAATGGGTCTCATCTCCTCCCCTTTATCTACTTTAATCATTGAAGCCAAGGTTCCTAGAGTATCTGCCATCTGGTTTTCGTCTCGTGGGATATAATTGAAAGTGATGTCATCGAACTCCTCAAGTAACCCCAAAACTACCTTTCAATAATTGATCAATTTAGGATCCCTTGTCTCCCATTCACCTTTAAGCTGGTAAATTACCAACGCGGAGTCTCCATAAACTTCCAAGGTTCTTATTCTTCGCTCTATAGCCGCTCGGAGTCCAATAATGCACACTTTGGATACCCCATCAAAATCCAACTTGCATGTGAATGGATAATAATCACCATTTGGGGACACCAAGACTGCCCTAATTCCATTTCCCACTGCATTGGATACCCCATCAAAGCTTAACATCTAAGGATAATCCTCTGTAGCTGCTACACACATTAACTCCTCATTTGGGAAATCAAAATTCAACGGCTCATAGTCTTCTAGAGCTTTACTAGCCAGAAATTCCACTATCGCACTTCTTTTTATAGCCTTCTGGCTCATATAAACTATGTCAAACTCTAAAAGCAAAATTTGCCACCTTGCCATTCTTCCATTCAAAGCTGTTGACTCCATCATATACTTCAGAGGATCAAGTTTTGAAATAAGCCAAGTAG
The DNA here is from genome assembly GCF_025698485.1 of Gossypium arboreum. Taxonomy (NCBI): domain Eukaryota; kingdom Viridiplantae; phylum Streptophyta; class Magnoliopsida; order Malvales; family Malvaceae; genus Gossypium; species Gossypium arboreum. The sequence continues at coordinate 118,400,798 of NC_069073.1, forward strand.
TATGATACAACATATATTGCCTCAACCTTCGAGTCGTCCAGATTAAAGCACAACACAATTTCTCAATTGGCGAATATCTTATCTCACACTTTGTGAATTTCTTGCTGAGGTAGTATATCGCCTTCTCCTTTCTTCCCGACTCGTCATGTTGGCCAAGCACACATCCCATAGAATTGCTAAACACTGATAAGTACAGAATTAATGGTCTACCTAGATTAGGTGGAGATAATACAGGAGCATTTAACAAATATTGCTTAACCTTATCGAAGGCACTCTGACATTCCTCATCCCAAGTACCTTGGTTGTGTTTTCTAAGGTGGCGAAATATAGGGTCACATTTCTCAATTAATTGTGAAATAAACCGAGCAATATAATTTAACCTTCCAAGAAAACCCCGAACTTCTATTCCTTTTTCACTGACCACAAAACCTAGTAACTTCCCCGACCTGGCTCCGAAAGTACATTTTGCCGGATTAAGTTTTAACTGAAACTTCCTTAATCTCAAGAATAGTTTCTTTAAAACCTCAATATGTTCCTCCTCTGTTCGATATTTGGAAATCATATCATCAACATACACCTCAATTTCCTTATGCATCATATCTTGAAATAAGATCACCATAGCCCTTTGGTATGTTGCCCCTGCATTCTTTAGCCCAAAGGGCATTACCTTGTAACAGAAAGTCCCCCACAAGGTTATGAAGGTGGTTTTGTCCATGTCTTCAGGATGCATCTTTATCTGATTGTACCCTAAAAAACCATCCATGAAGGAGAACAATGAATATCTCGCTGTGTTGTCTACCAAAGTGTCTATGTGAGGTAGAGGGAAATTATCTCTTGGGCTAGCTTTGTTCAGATCCCTATAATCAACACACATTCGTACATTCCCATCCTTCTTAGGAACTGGTACAATGTTAGCTACCCATTCAGAATACTTCACCTCTTGTAAGAATCCTGCATTGAACTGTTTCTTGACTTCATCCTTTATTTTTAATACGATATCTGGTCTCATTCTTCGCAACTTCTGTTGAACTGGTTTACAATCCTGTCTTATTGGAAGACGATGCACCATTATATCAGAATTTAACCTTGGCATATCTTGATAGGACCATGTGAAGATATCCTTGAACTCACGTAACAACTCAATCAGTCCTTGCCTTATATCAACAGCAATATGCGTGCCAATTTTCACCTCTTTCCCTTCCTCTAGGGCTACATTCTCTACTGCCTCTTTCTCATGTGGCATGATTTGTTTCTCCTCCTATTTTACCATTCTCAAAAGATCTAGAGACACATCACAATCCTAGACATCTTCAAAATCCTCTGATTCTTCTAAACACATGTCTTGCTCACGAGAGAAATCAGGATTTGTAATATCAATGCTCATGTCATTGATATCTAGGGATCTATGAAGTATAAAGAATGAATGAATTTAAGAATGATTATTTATGTGCTATGAATGAAAGAATAAGAATTGCCAAAATTTAACGGAATATTGGTTGATAAAAATGAAACAATACTCGTTCAAATTGATAAAATTTATGCTTTATTAAAAAATAATAGATGATTGTAATCCCATTTCACAAATGAAATCCTATTACTCCTAGGCTCTAGAGTAACAAGAATGTTTCGAGAATTACTCTGAAAAATTCTTAAAGACTACAGGAAGTTCCTCCACAGTCCAATTGTTCAGAGAGCTTCCCAGTTCGTAAGGGCGAATGCCTTCAAGGTTTCCTTGCTCCTTCATTCTTCTCATTAGAGATTATCATCTTTCTTTTTTACCATTTCTTCTCAAATCATCTTCATCGGTGTTTTCACCTCAGCCACGCCTTCTTTTATTCTCCTCTCACTGGTTTCACCAATGGCGTTCACTCCTTGATCGCTATGATTTGGTAATGGGTTTTCAGTACCCTCATCTTAATAAGCCTTTATATGGCCTTCTTAAAACTAGTACAATTTTCAATCGAATGCCCCGGTATTCCAGCATGGTATTCGCATCTGGCGTTTGCGTCATACCATTTAGGATATGGGGGCTGCAATGGCTTAAGGTGAAAAGGAGAAATAACATGTGCATCGTATAAGCTTTGATAGAGCTCACAATACGTCACGAGGATAGGTGTGAACTGCATTCTTTTAGAATTCTGCCTTGTACCTGACTCCTGCCTTTGAGAACTCTGTTACTCAACCGCAGCTGTTTTAGGTTGGCCAACTGTGATTGCCCTCGTGTTGAAAGTGCTTGTGTTATTCACTTCACTATCCTTTCTCTTTGGGGCCGATCTTTTAGTTGTTTCCCCCTCAATTTTGCCACCCCTTATGGCATTCTCAATCATCTTTCCCGCCATGACTATATATGCAAAGCTTTTGGTGGTGCTCCCAATCATGTGAGTGATGAATGGAGCTTCTAGAGTGTTGATGAACAACATGGTAGTCTCCTTCTCCAACAACGATGGTTGAACTTGCATTGCTACCTCTCTCCATCTCTGTGCATATTGCCTAAAATTTTCATTAGGCTTTTTCTCCATGTTTTGCAGCATGATCCTATCCGGAGTCATGTCAGTCACATGATTGTACTGCTGCATGAAGGCCAATGCAAGATCCCTCCATGAACTTATTCTGGCCTGGCTCAGTTGATTATACCACTTGGTCGCTGCTCCAATTAAACTGTCTTAGAAACAGTGAATCAACAATTGATCATTATTCACATACCCAGTCATCCTCTTACAGAACATTGTAATGTGGGCTTCTGGGCAAGTAGTCCCATTGTACTTCTCAAATTCTGGCATCTTGAATTTATGAGGAAGCACCAAGTCTGGGACCAAGCTTAGATCTTTGGCATCAACCCTAAGATGCCCATCAACATTCTCTAAAGCCTTGAACTTTTCCTCTAACCATTTGCAGTGATCTTCCAACTGTCTTGTAGCCTCAGTTCTTAGATCCTCTTTTTTAGCTATGTCTAAGTCAGGAATGACAGGATTTGCAAAATTGTCACCCAAATTAAATCCTGAACCAGTTGGGAAATTCATGGGGATCCTAGTATCGACCGACCCTTGTTGGGGCCTTATAGTGATAGATGGTCTCCTAGGAAGTGCCTCGGGTTGTGTAGGCACGTGGGGTGGGGTGAAACCTGGAGAATGATCCTCACCCTCTTCGCCAGTAATTGCCATGGGAGTCTTTCCCTTATCAGTGGCCTTCAGAAGTTGGGCCATCTCAGCCATCATGTTCCTTTGTACCTCCAACATTTGCTCCCCCATGTCGTTTTGCATCTTTGCCAATTGCTCTTGCAATTGGTCCTGCATGTCCTTCTGTAACTGTTCAAATCTTTGGTCCATGTTCTTAGTTTTTGCATGAGTTTCAATGTGATATGTTGCTTCTAGATTTTCTTTCTCTTACTCTCTTTCTCCCTATTAATTTTAACTAATTAGGGTCTTTCTATAAACTTGAATGCATGTGATACAATGAGATGCTATGAAATGCAAATGCATGAATGCAAAAAGATATCGATTCTGATTCAATTTCATTTTAGAAAACGTTATTTAAGGAACAAAAATCTTTTCATAAAACGGATTACAAATACGCTTTCGCCCGTAGGCCTAGAGTCTTAACCCTATCTAATAACAATGTTAACTCTCGTCCTCTGTCTGACGATGACTCATACATTATACTCAGCGTTTTAGCTTGTACTGTCAAATCCTGCAAGTGTTCAGCAACCTCTCGAATCTAAACTAAGGCTTCTCCCATGAGATAATCCCTATTTCCAACTTAATCCTGAAGATGATGAAGTTCTCCCTTCCACTGTTCTTCTCTTGCCTCGAGCTGCTCAATCCGTAGCTCACAGGCCTGTAGTGCTGCTTCCAACCTTCTGATATCGTGTTTTATTTCCTCGATCTTATTCAAGCTTGCCTTTAACTCGATTGCAAGGTTACGACTTCGGTGATGATGAAGAGATCGTCCAAGTTCAGCCACCTTAGTTTTTAATCCTTGATTTTCCTTTTCTAGGGCCTGATTACGCGACTGCATCTCTTGGAACTTCTTCTCCCAATACTCGGCTATGGCTCTTTCTTCCTGAATCTCTTGCTACCACTGCTCTGGAGATCTCCTTAATCCGACCCTTTTCAACGTTACCTGGGCCTTTTTGTAGTGCGTCTTTAAATCATCTCGATCTTCCTCGATCTTTCTCTTTTCCTTTTTCACCTTCTCGACTTCCATGTTTTGAACATCGGCGTCGAGACTTAAGCACATTTTTTCCTCTTCGAGCTTCTCAATCCTCTTTTCAATCTCTGAATTCTTTCTCTCGAACTCTTGCTTCATAACCTCTAACTCTGATGGAATCACTCGTAAGCTCTCCTCTAATGATCGAGCCACTCCAAAAATTGGCCTAGGGACATTATCGTTGACTCTCCTACTAAACCACCCTTTATACTCAAGGATTGACGTCGAGCCTTCGGTCAAGATCTTCATACAGAAAGGCTTTTTCCAAGCCTCAGAAATCTCTCGCATCTTCTTCTTATAGTGATCTCCTTTATAAGAGAAATCACTTTGAGCTAGATCCTATATAACCTGTATGAACTGCCTCGCTCTATATTGCCTTAGAACAAGCAATGGTGCATATCCAACAACTCCCCAAATTCCTGGCAAAGGGACCCAATCAAAACTGCCACAGCGGTAAAGGACTTCACTAGGAACCAACCAATGAGCCTTCCACTTAACATCTTCCTCTCGAAGATTCTGAAGAATGTCTATCCACCTCTCCTCTGAAATGTCATCTCTCATCGGCATGTCTACTGCTTCTTTTAAGGGAGAATAACCCTCAAAGAATACTCGGCAAGGAACCTTATCAAGCTTCCAAAAATGACTGTGGAACCAAACCAACAGCAACTGTGCAATCCAATGAATCTACCTTCGCCGGCTCTCCGACATACACTCAAAGATCTAAATGTCTCAGCTAGGATTGCTGGTACCGGTGTATTCTGCTTACCAACGTGATTGAACAAATCCGCAACTGTCTCACCTATGTGCCCCAACGCCTTTGGAAAAATCACCATGTCGTAAATACTCAAAGCTAAGACGTCAACCCTTTTCTTTACGTCTGGATGTGTCGATATCGAATCCCTCAAAATGGCCCATGGAATGCACTTACTATCACCCTTTTGCTGTATACGAGCTACAGCCCACTGCTCACTCATCCCAGTAATCATCACCAACTTCTTTGCAAAAGTTGAAAGACTAGCAGGCATAACATAAGCCTTGTGACCCTGAATCCTTGGGCAACGCAGTAAAGTCGTATACTCCTCCAAAGTAGGTGCAAGATCAACATCACCAAATGTAAAGCAACTATAAGCAGGGTTCCAGAACTGTACCATAGCTTGAAACAAGTGCCTATCTACTTTGACGTCTAGCAAATAGGGAAGGTCTCCATAATTCTGATAGAAAAGCTGCTTAGCCTCGTCATCCCATTGGGCCTAAATGTTTCTCAGCTCCTGAAACTTATTCTGCGTCGAATTAATACGGGTGAAGTCTCATAACTCTGACGTATATCCCTCAGTGACACTATCTCCTTTCTCTAACTGGGTTTTCTCTGACCAGGTATAGACAGAAGCACTGTCCTCCACTCTATCAAGGTATTCATTCCTCATTACAAAACTTTCTAATATAGAAATAGAGCCGTGAATCGACACCTTTAAATGCCAAATGACATGCAATGACAGCAAAAAATAAAAATAGGTCAGTATCATAAAAAAATGATAAACAAGTACTTACAAGGGTAGCTTACTAAAGGCTATCACTATCTTTCCTAAACTCTTTAAAGTTCACTATATGAGTTTTAGCTCTAAAGCTAGGGTACCTGAACCAGCAGATTCATTGGTCTTCACCCATTATAGGCTCATATAGACCAAGTTCAGTTCAGGGGAACACATTTCCCTATGGCCATACGGAGATGAAAATCTCACGAAGACATAGGTACAATATCCCGGAAGCAATCCACTAGCTCATACGAAGGTGAAACCTTACGAAAGCGTAGCTTCTCACTCCTACTTAAGGGTGTGACCACAACGGTAATGCAAATGCAATGTACAGCAATAAGGTAACAAACATATGCAGCAAACACATGTAAAAATGATCTAATTTTAAATTTTCCAAACTTTCGACATTAAGACAGAAAATACTCAATTTCTTAGCTTGACTCTCTTAAGTCCCCAGTGGAGTCGCGAAGCTGTCGAAACCATTTTTTAAAGGGATGTTTGAAAAGTGGGGATCAACTTTTGAAAAACGAAAACGGGAGTCGCCACCAACCTTTTTAGGTGTGATTGGATCACCTTATAAAACGTTTTGGTCTACGAAAATTAAGAAAACAGGTTCGGGAGTCGGTTACATACGAGGAAGGATTAGCACCCTCGCAACGCCCAAAATTGGTACCAAATTGAATAGTTTTTTGTCTTAATGTCAAAAAATTGAAAGGAATTAGAAATAGGATCCCTTTTTTAAAACAAAAATTATTTAAGTTGAAAAATCGAGATTCCTTAGCTCCGAAAGAATACAAACATCTCATCCAGCATGATAGGACACGATATTCTTAAACTCTCGTAACTGAAATCATCTCGTGATTTATAAAATCTATTTAGAAGGATACTTTAGGCATTTAGACAAACGGGAAATCGCAACCCAGCATGTTAGGGCACTATTTCTCGAATTCCTAAATACTAAAAACATTGTCTCATTTTAGAAAAACTTTTGGATAAAATATGACAATTAAATAAAATATATTTTTTAAAATAATGATTTGAGTAAAATTTAAAAATAATTTACTAAGAGTAATAAAAAGAAATTATTAAAAATGAAAGAGTTTGATATGATATTAAAATTATTAAAAATTAAAATATATAAAAAAATTAGGGAACATGGATTAAATCAAAATAAAAAGGGTTGAAAAAACGAAGATGAACAAAGAATAAAATAAGAACAAACCGTAGAAAATAAGAACGTAAGAGAGAGAGAAATTTGAGTGAAAGCTCTCAAAAATTTTTATTGTTTCCCAAAACTCTAGTGTGTTTACAATGAAGGGAGAGACCTCTATTTATAGTTGAACCTCCTCAAATCCAACGGTACAGATCAATTACATCAATAGTTAAGATTAAAAGGTATCTACAAATTAAATCTCTAAGATTACAAAATCATATCTTCTAAGATTGCATATCATATCTAAGATTACAATCATATCTAAGATTGTATCATATCTAAGATTGCATATCACTGAAGATTATATTTCCATATGAGTCAAGCTTGTAGATGGACCTTAAATCTTTTCAAGTAATGGGCCATGTCGATCGGGCCAAATTATATTTGTAATTTTGGACTGAACTTGGACTTCGTTTTTTTTTTGGTTTATTATTTTTGTTTTTGGACTTATTTCTAGGCCCGGGCAAAATTGAGTGTCTACAATCAAAATATATTAACATATTTTAAAATTCAAATATTATAATAATAAAACTTTCAAATCATAATTAAAACATTTTTCCATATTCGGTGTACAATTAGCTTTTATATAATTAATACAAAGCAACATTATTCAAAATAATAAAAATGAACATAAATAACATATATTAATTATTTTGATCATTCAAATACAGTGCTAATAAAAAAAATCTAATCATTATTAAAGAATTTGTTCAAACTATAATTTTTTTTTTAAATTAAACTCTTCACTATTCAGTTTTTTTTTTCTTTTGTTTTTTGGTGTCCTAAGGTATCCATTGATGGAGCCTGGTGACTAGTCTTTCACTTTCTATAGGCTTAATAAGTGGTAGACTGTAACACCCCCAAAATTAGGGGGTTAGAATTTATAAAATCTTTAATAATTGAACCCTAGCATACATGAAAGCTAAGCTAGTATAAAAAAGAAATGCGGTAAATTATAATTAAGAAATGGGTAATAGATGGGTAATAGCTTAATGGTTAAGCATAAATCCATCCTCGTTAGTGTTTTAAGTTCAAATCACACCAATTTCATTTTGATTAATTTCGGCAGAATAGTTTAATTATCAAATCAGCCTTCTAAATTTTCTTAACCTAGCCACTTAGTCCATTCCTAATCATAATAGAATTTTGTTTATCTATTTCAACCCTATTTAAATTCTCATTTCTCTCTTCTTTAAATACATCTTTTTCTTTTATTCTCCCACTTTTCTTTTTTCCTTTTTTATAAAATTTTCATATTCTTTTGCTGAAAACTTATTTTTGAATCCTGAACCCAAATTTCACCATGTTCAATCCGTTCTTCGTATTGTTTTAGCGTAACACCGCCAAAATTCGTTTCCAACGTGCCAAGATCAATAAGAATTCCTATTTTTAATTTTGTAGAACCCTAGCATTCTAAAATAAATAACGTGTCAAATCTTTCAATCGATTTCGAATCTTTTACGAACTTTCCCCAAAATTCTTGATAAATTTGATATATCTTGAACATCGATAAGTAATTCTTGTGTTTTTGTTTATCCAAACGGATCAGATTTAGACGCAAGGATCATCATACGAGACCCCAAAAGTCAGGTGTGTGTTCTTTTATGAGAAAATTAAGGCAAAATCAAACCCAACCCAGACCACACAACCTGGCCACACGATCATGTGCCCCTATTTCTTAAATTTTACAATTTTGAGCTAGAATTTTATGTTTTGGTCAGTTTAGTCCCTGAATAGGTTTTATACTATTTTTAGAAAATTAAATTATGCAATTATGTCACTAATTATTTATGGCATGGTAGAATCCATGAATGATTAAATTAATACGGTATTTATTCATATCTATGAATATTTGCATGAACTATAAATCGTATATGTGTTACTCTATATATTTGTTTGATTGTATGAACATCATGCCTTAAATTATTATCGAATCAAATGTATGAATATTCTTGAGTTTGTTACTGATTTTCCATGTGTTAGAATATTAAATGTTACAATATATGAATGCATTAAATTGACTGTATTGCATTGCATGAGATGGGACAATATGATCAGAGGAGGTAAACGATAAAATATCTGCATTTAATTGGGTGTTATGTACTCACAACCAAAACAGATTCCTTCTGCGTCCATTTTACCGTTCAACCACAACCCTCTGACAGCTTTTATCTACAAGTATGTTGTACTTCCACGACCATTGGAGGTTTTATCTACTTTTAATTATGCATTGTGTACCCATAGCTAAAGCATATTCCAACTGCGTCATTTTCCTATGTGTCCACAGCCATTGGCAGTGAAAACTACAAATTATTGGTGGTAGATATCCACAACCCGGTGTGATTGGAGAAGGGAATTCTGTGGAACTCTCATTATGGTATGTAATGGTAGGGTAGGATCTTTCTGACAAACCAAAATTGTATGGCATTCATAAAAACATGTGCATACAAAACTGTGATTTCTGAGAACGATACATATATATGCATATGTACATTGTTGTGTGATTTGAAATATTGATATGTGTGAAATTACTATAGAGAATTGCTTGATGAATAGTGTTTTTGTATGATTAATCGTTACACCAATTATTCTTGTGTTGAGTGAATCTGAAATAATGATATTCTGAATTATTAGTCGATTATGATTATTCTGAATTTTGAGAAACTATAGTAAAATGTTTTATGTGAAAAACTGTTAATCTGAAGTGCTTTGTGATTTTGTTTATTCTCAAAATTGCTAAAGTGTTTTGTTTACTATTTTATTTCGATTTCCTTGTGATGGAACTCACACTTAGCTTTCAAAGCTCACCCTCTTATTTTCCTTCTCTATAGATAACTCACAATGTTAGGACTCAGACTCAGCTCGAAATATTGATTTCTATATAAAAGTATTTTAGACTGATTATTTTATAATTATGGTTATTTGAAACTATATTATTATTGTGGCGTGGGACTTAGTTTACGATTTTTACTTAGGCACACATGACATTTAAATCATTTAGGCTATTAGAATATGAATTTTTATTTAATTGTGTATGAAACATGGTTTTTATTAAAATTACGTTAATATCACTTTTCCGCTACTAAATTGTAAGTTGTTTTGTTAAGAAAGTAATTCAGATTTTCAACTAAGTTTTCAATAGTAAACTTCCTTCTAAAATAAAAAAATGTTTTCAATTAATTATTTTTTAAACTTCAATAACTTATCAAGTCACTTCAGTGGCTAATGTGATCTCCCGAATTCAAGTGTAACGTCTAGGTCGGATTAAGAAAATTACATAGGCGTTGGCCAAGAGTTTGAAAGTTACTTCACTATTCATTTTTTTCTTTTCTTAATAGTGAATAAATTGGTCATAATAGTTCGTAATATGATTAATATAATTATAATATATTAGGTTAGGTTATATAAATATATTATTTATAAGATTTTATATATGAAACAATAGAGTTACCTATTTTATAAATAATTATAATTTATTATTTAAAACTAAAGTAATATATTTTTTAATAAAAATATAATAATTTAAATATAAATTAATTCAATATAAAATTTAAGTTATTCATATGTATATAAAATCATTTAATAAAAGTCTTTTAATTGAATCAAAATTCTTGTTTATAAAATAATATTTTTAAAAAATAAATTTATTTAACCAAATATTTTAGTGAAATTAAATTTCTTTTTTTTAATTTAAGGACAAAATATGATTATTGTTTAGTCTACTACCCTAGCATGCTTTTGTCTGCCCTCTTGGCACGATTTTTTCTAGGTTATTCTTTATTATTTCGTTTCGTTCTCTTATGATGGTAGCATTAGTTGGTACAGATTTATTGGAGTTATTAGCAAAAGTTATCAAGGCATAGATAGTTTATTCGAATCAATGGAAACGGAGTTTGTTGGATTATCCCTTGATGAAGAGGAAGAAGCAGTTTTACAATTACAGGCAGATCCGGGTTCAAGAAAGGAAGAGAAGGATATCTGCTTGGTGGGGTGTTTTTTAACAGCCAGTATCATACATTTTCCAGCAATGAGGAGCACCATGGCTAATCTATGGCATTTTATTCGAGGGGTTCAGATTCGTGATCTAGGGGAGAAAAGGTATTTCTTTCAATTTTACCATATCATGGATATAGAAAGGGTCTTAAAGGGATCTCCATGGTCTTTAAATAATCATTTATTGATTTTACATAAGTTGCAATAGGGGGAGGATTGATTAACAGTCCCTTTAATTTCTACTGCCTTTTGGGTACAAGTTTATGACGTTCCCATAAGATTTTACTCTGAAAATTTGGCTGTGCAATTAGGAAATTTCATAGGAAACTTTTAGAGTATGACTGCTCAAGTTTGGGTAAGGAAAATAGAAATTTTATGAGGATAGTTCAAGTTTGGGTAAGGAAAATAGAAATTTTATGAGGATACGCGTTCGAGTTTATGTTTGAAAGCCTCTTAAAAGAAAGAAACAAATCATGGTTTGTGATAAATATTCTTATGTCAGATTTAAATATGAAAAATTATCTTTATTCTATTTTTATTGTGGCAAGTTAGGGTATAGTGATTCCTTTTGTGAAGCAAAGATGATGTTAGGGGTGGAAGTTACTGAAATGGGTTGGGACCTAACTCTACATGTCCAATCTAGGATAGTCTAAGCAATGAATAGCGTTTGGCTAATAAAGGAAGGGAGAGTGTTTGGTGGGGTATATGGTGGAGGACAAATCAAGGATTTATAGTGGGGGAATCGATAAAGAAGATGAAAGCATAAAAGCAATTGACCCTATACTGAGTTTCAGTTTAGAAGGAAGAATGTCATCTCCACAGCTTAGGGAGGGAAACTTCGTATTTAGTCAAATCCAAAATGTTATAGATCATGACTTAGAAAATAATGTGTTACTGGGGGAAGAAGGAAAAAAAAGGGCTAGAAGAGAGATTGAAGAGACTAGCACTATGGCAAACAGAATTAGGAGGATACCTAAAATCAACCATTTATCATCGGCGGCTGCCAAAAGGCATGTCGATCGGATGCAATGAAAATATTGAACTGGAATGTCCATGGACTGGGGAATTCATAGACAGTTCGAAGACTTCGGCATACGCTGAGGTTACAAAATCCCTAAATGGTCTTCTTTTTGGAGACAAAATTAAATAGTAGTTAGATGGAGAAAGTTCGACGTATTTGTGGTTTTCATTATGGAGTGGAAGTGGATGCGGTTGGTTCCAGAGGAGGATTATGTTTAGCATGGTGTGGGGCGGTTGATATAACGCTGTAAAGTTATTCAATTTGATATATTGATGTGTTAATTGAAGATATAGATGATGGGAAAAAATGGATATTTACAGGGTTCTATGGTTCTCCTTATTCACATGATAGGGATGAATCCTGGTATCTTTTGATACGTTTATGGAAAAATGGTGATTATCCTTGGCTGGTTTGTGGGGACTTTAATGAGATTCTATATGGGTTTTAAAAGAAAGGTGGATTACCTAGAGATGAAAGAAAGATGGAAGCTTTCCGAAAAGTGTTAGAAGACTGTAACTTGATTGATGTAGGCTACTCAAGAAGATGGTTTACTTGGGAGAGAGGTAACTTGCCAGAAACGAATATTCAGGAGAGATTAGATAGGGGTGTAGCGATTGAAGAATGGATGTATTTGTTCCTTGAATCATTAATTCAACACCTTACTCATTCCTTTTCAGATCATTGCCCTTTACTTATCTCTACAGATAGGGGTAAGAGAAGACAGATTTCTAAAAGTTTTAAGTTTGAAGCTTGGTGGATTTTGGAAGATACATTTTTAAAGGAGGTTCGAAGTATTTGGGAAAATTCAACTGGAGACCTTTTACACAAGTTGGAAAATATGAGGAAAGACTTAGAGGGGCGGGCAAAGCAGATTGGAAGAAGTGGAAAGTTTAAAAAGGAAGTGTTAACCTCTAAATTGTCAACTTTATTGGAAGCTGATACAAATGACGAAACTCTAACAGATATAATAAATACTAAAATTCAGTTGAATTTCGAAATTGATGAATGTTACTAGGAATAGAGGACTCTGATTAATTGGTTGAAACTTGGCGACAAAAATCCTGCATTTTTTCATAAACAAGCAACTCAGAGGAAAAGGAGAAATCTAATTCAGAAAATGCAATTTGAAGATGGCAGGATAATAGAAGAAGATAAGGAGATGGGGGAAATCGCGAGAGTGTGTTTTCAGAAATTATTCTCGACAGGTGCGTAAGGAAATCTGGATCAAATTCTGTCTGGCATTGATTATTGTGTTTCCGAAGAAGAAAAACGAAGATTAACATCAATGTTTACAAAGGAGGAGATACGAAAAGCTGTATCAGAATTAGGTCCCATAAAAGCACCAAGGGAGGATGGATTTCTACCCTTATTTTATCAAAAGTGTTGGCCCATTATTGGTGAGGATGTTTCAGAATTTTTCCTTCAGAAACTGAACGGAGATATGGACTTAGGCTTGATCAATAAAACAAACATTGTGCTCATACCAAAAATTTCTAACCCTACCAGTATTACTCAATTTAAACCTATAAGTCTATGCAATGTGTTGTATAAATTGTAGCTAAGGTGATTGCCAATCGGCTTCGGGTAGTGGTTGGAAAATGTATTGATTTAGCACAAAATGCTTTTGTACCAGGAAGGCTGATTTTTGACAGTGTATTACTTTCATATGGAATATTGCATACCTTAAAGCAAAAGAAGTTCGGAAGAAAGGGTCTAATGGTAGTAAAGTTAGATATGGGAAATGGATACAGTAGAGTTGAATAGAATTTTGTGGAAGAGATAATGAAGAAAATGGGGTTTGATGCAGGATGGTTCAAGTCTTTAATAAAATGTGTGTCCACAGTTTCGTATTCTGCTGTTCTTAATGGAAATATAGGAGACACTTTTTATCCTTCTAGAGGTTTACAATAAGGAGATCTCTTTAGTCCGTTTTTGTTTCTATTCTGTGGGGAGGGTCTTTCTAGCCTGATGAGGATAGCGACTAAGAGGAAAATTCTTAAAAGAGTGAAAGCAAGTCGAAGTGGGCCATCTATTTCTCACTTACTCTTTGCGGACGATTGCATTCTGTTTACAGAAGCTACAGAAGAAGAAGCGCAATCTCTCAAATCGATTTTAAAAGAATATGAAATATGCTCAGGACAGTGTGTTAATTATGAAAAGTCAACGATGTTCTTCAGTTTAAATACACAAGATGGGGTCAAAACATCAGTCTCAAGCATCCTTGGGGTATGAAGATCAACAGATCCAAGATCAACAGATCCAGAATGGTGTTTAGGGCTTTCGAATTTGGTGGGAAGGAAGAAAAGATCGTCTTTTCAAGCTTTGAAAGATAGATTCCAACAAAGGATCGATAATTGGAGTATAATACATCTTTCACAAAGAGGAAAAGAAATCTTCACTAAAGCCATTCTACAATCTATCCCTACGTACACTATGGCTTGTTTTTTACTCCCAAAATCCTTGTGTATCGAGTTGGAGGGAATTATAGCTAAATTCTGGTGGCAAAAAGGTCGAAATAAAAAAGGCATTCATTGGTGCGTTTGGAAGGAATTATGTTCGTTAAAAGAAGATGGTAGGCTTGGTTTTCGTGATGTTGTAAAATTTAATATAGCGTTGTTAGCAAAACAAGGTTGGTGTCTTGTTAATTTTCTAGATTCATTATTAGCGCGTGTCTTAAAAGCAAAATATTATCCCAATTCAGATTTTTATAAAGCTCGATTAGGGAATTTACCTTCGCTTACCTGGAGAAGCGTTTGGGCGGCAAGAGGTCTCTTCAAGAAAGGCTTATGCTGGAGGGTTGGAAAAGGTGATAAAATTTTCGTATTAGGAGATTTGTGGATATCAGGAAACAAAACAGATCGTTTGCAACATCATAGAAATCAAGAAAATATCAAGTTAGTATCGGATTTAATAGAAACTAATAATAGAACTTGGAACACAGAAGTTGTAATGGCTACCTTTCAACCGGAAATTGCAAGGAAAATTTTGCAGATCCCGCTGGCAGAGTTAGCACACGAGGACTTTCAAGTTTGGATTGGGAGTTGTCTAGTGAGTTCTCAGTAGGGAATGCCTATAAACTATTACAAGAGACTAGCGAGGATCCTAGTAATATTAATTTACAAACCGCGACTAATAACTTTTACAGAAAATTGTGGAAGCTATACATCCCTTCAAAAGTTACATTAACAGTATAGAGAATATCTTGGAATTTCATCCCTTTATTATTCAATCTCAAGCAGAAGAAAGCAATAGATAACACTCTTTGCCCTCGATGCTGACAAAATGAGGAAGACAGTTACCATATTTTTCATTAGTGTCCTACGACAAGAGAGGTTTGGAATCATTTAAAGCTCTCCTGGGTACTTAATCGTAATTACCAGAATATGTGGGAATGGCTTACATGGGTTTTTAGCCAGGGAATGACTAAACAGATTCGCTATTTTTGCTACAGACTTTGGCTAGTCTGGTTTAACATGAATCGGTTAATATATGATAAAATAAATGTGTCAGGGAGGGACATTGCGAAGCAAACTTACAGTTATATTTCTGAGTTGAACAGGATCAAAGAGAAGAGACTTATTGTTCAGTCTAGTGGAGGTGCTGTACAGAAAAGAAGAAGATCAGGAGTCACAATTTATGTAATACCCCCTACCCGTATTCATTGCCGGAATAGGGTACCAGCTATTGCCGAAGTTTACGATTTTTTTTATATTCAATATAGCCCCTTTATAAGTATCTAACGTTCCTTGCAATATTAAATCGAGACCAATCCACATCAACCAAACCAATTCAACATATTTTCAAGATAAATTCATGCATATTTATAAGATAACGTCATTACATACCCAAAACCAGGTTTGTTAACCATACTAATGGCTAACTTTAAATTCATTTCAAGTTAACATTTACTTTATTAGCTTATACATGCCATTGATTTCCAAAATAAAGTTTCTTTATATACCGAAATCCTGAGGTTGATAGTGTGATGTGTCTTCGACCAAATCTGACCTCCGAGCTCTTAACACTACAAAATAGGGGAAAATGAAACAGGGTAAGCACTTTGTGCTTAGTAAGCTCTTGTAACAAGAATTATACTTACCTAATATTTTCAATACAATACAATAAACATTCATAAATCCATTAATGCATTATTACCCTAACATGCACAAACTCAACATTCAAGTTAGTACAATAATTTCCATGAACCAATAATATATACCATGATTGATGAGCTCATTAATACCATGATTTCCATTCCCTTGTTATTTTTCCATATTTATCCCGTTGAATTTCTCGAAATTTCGATGGATTTTTCAGAGGTACACTTTTAGTGTACAATTTTCGGGTCCGTCAACTCATATTCATGTGTGCACATTTCCATTTTAGAGAGCACACTCCCGCGAACTTCATCCTTACAGTGGGATTACCAGTCCAGGCTAAATCCCCTGTAATATAAACTCATAGAGTATTGTCGGGATTACTAGTCCAGGCTAAATCCCCTGCAACGACAATTACTCTAATGAGCTTGGATCTGAATTACTAGTCCAGGCTAAATTCAGACCCTAATTTAGATTACCCGTCCGGGCTAAATCCATTTTCCACATATTCTTCGGGAGGGCTATATCAGGATAGGATCACTCGTCCGGGCTAGATCCTTTTTACCGTCAATTCCTTCTTAGAGATTCATCGAATTTTCCTTCCATCCAACAGGGATTTCTTCTGTTTTTTATCAAATATATCAATGTTTCATCAATTTTCATACAATGAACATTCAAATCATATTCACATCAATAACATACATTTCAAGCATTTAAGAATATAATTCAAGTTACACGAACTTACCTTGATACTTGTTCGTGTACAAAAATCTATTAATCCTGAACTTTTTCCTTTCCTCGATCTAGCTTCTTATTTGAATATTCTGGATCTAAATAAATAAATTTAATTATCAATTTAATACATTTCATGTTCATATGCAACAATTTCTATAATTTCATTATTATTTATAGTTTATTCAAAGCTGTCTATTTGAGTCATAGTCACTAAATTATTTATAACTCGAGCTACGGAACTCCAAATTAAGATTCGTTAATTTTCCCTGAAACTAGACTCATATATTTTCTTACATAAAATTTTTAGAAATTTTGTTTTAGCCAATAAGTACAATTTATTCTTTAAAGTCACCCCTGTTCTGTTGTCTAATAGTTCTGACCCTTTTTCACTAAAAATTAATTATCTCTTCATACAGAATTTAGATGATGTTCCCATTTATTTCTCTTAAAAATAGACTCATTAAGGATTCTATACATATAAATTTAGGCCCCTAATTATTTTTATTCAATTTTTTATGATTTTTCATATTCAAAACAGGGGAACTCGAATTCATTCTGACCTTGTCTTACAAAATTTATTATATCTCAAAATTTACAAATCCATTGCTTACAGCATTTCTTCTATGAGAAACTAGACTCAATAAGCTTTAATTCCATATTTTTTTCATCTTCTAATTTGATTCCTACAATTTATGGTGATTTTTCAAATTTAGTCTACTGTTGCTGTCCAATATTGTTTTAGTGCAAGCTGTTTATTACCATTTTTCCCCTAAGCTTTTAATAAATAACAATTTCGTCCCTACTCAATTAGCCTCTCAATTGAGCTGATTTTTCTCAATTAACACTTTATTCTATCACCTTAAACTAGTTTACAACCTTTAGGAATCAAAATTTCAGGAATAGACTTTAATTCCAAACATTTTCACAATTAGGTCCTAAAAATCAATTTCTATTGAAATTACCTAATAAAATCATATCATAAACAAATTAAAGCTTTAATTTCATTCTATTTCATCATAAAATTACATCACTCAACCATGGTGACTTTAAATTTCATCCATGAAATCAAAAACTAATGAATTTAATAGGAGGACCTAGTTGTAAAAGTCTTAGAAACACAAAAATTACAAGAAAAAGGCAAGGATTAACTTACTTGGTGAAAACATTATGGAATAACAGCTTATAGAACCCTCCTATGGCGTTTTTAGCTGCTGGAATTGAAGAGAAATGAAGAGAAATCTAGATATTTCCTATTTAGTCCTAGCTTTATTTAGTTAATTTTGCAATATTCCAATTTTTCCCTTTATTTATAAATTTTCCTGCTGATTTCATGCCCTTGCCGTCCAGCCCAAATAAATTTTGGGTCTAATTTCCTTTTAAATCCTTTCTCATTAGACTCTTAAGCTATTTAATTATTCTAGCAACTTTTACACCTATTACAATTTAGTCCTTTTCATTTAATTAACTACCCAAACATTAAAATTTCCTAACGAAATTTTAATACCACATTACTAACATTTTATAAATATTTATAAAATTATTTTCGACTCGGTCTTACGAGATAGAGATCCTTATACCTTATTTTACTCAATTTCTTCAATAATTTCTTTTTCTAACTAACCACTAAATCGGTAAAAAAAATTTATCAATATTTTCATACGATTTTCCTATCATATCAATTTTCATGCAAAAATATTGAAATAAATTTCACTTTAAATCGGATTTGTGGTCACGAAACCACTATTCCGATAACCTTGAATTTAGGCCATTACAATTTACTTCGATGTGGCCTTTGACGAACAAGCCTTCAAATCGGCCTCAGGACTGTTAGTACGAGACAAGGAAGGAAGAATTCTAGCATCAAAGATGACCATCCACTCCGAAATCGCAAATCCATTTGTGGCAGAAGCGCATGCAAGGTTACAAGCAATCAAGTTAGGGTTATTCATGGGTCTTAACAAACTGGAAATTTTGGGAGATTCAAAGACTGTAATTAAAAAATACCAGAACACAGAGATAGACAAATCGAACATCGGTGTGATCATCAGAGATATCCAGCATAAGAAAGGCAGATTTCAAGAGATAAAGTTTCATTTCATACCCAACACAGAAAATTTCTATGCTCATACTCTAGAAAAAGAGGCGCTAAAGAGAGGAGATAGCCATTACCTGGTAAGAGGACTTATAGATTTAGCTCACCAAGCGTCGGAGAAATGGAGACCTAGAGAACTGGATTGAAAGAAAATGAAGATGAATGATCGTTTTGAAGAGGTACTAGGAAAAATTAATTGCTTCCCTTGGAAACTGCTACTGTCATAATGTTGGAGAGGGCGTGAAAAGACAACACACCGAAGATCCAGCTGTCGATTTGACTGGACAAGACTTATTAGGTTTCCTATTTTGTTTTTTTAATTTTTCGGATTCGTGGACCATTTATTTTTATTAGGCCGGCTTTGCTATATGTGCAGGCTTTGTATTTTATTAGGGCCCTTACTTATGGATTTAACCCATTTTTGTTTAGCTTGTTTATTTTATTAATAAAATTCCAATCGAATCTTTTAGTAAAAAATTCTTTCTTTTTAAAAGTGATAAAACTTATAAAATTAAAAAAATTAAATGAGAAATTTAATAATATAATGAATAATAAAGATTATATTAATCAGTTCAAATTTTTTCCAAACTCATGCTTTTATATATGTATATATATTATATAGATTAATATATCGTCTTTCACTTCTAAGATATACCATTAAAATATTCTCATATTACATAAACATGATAATAATATATCACAATGAAATGAGGTTTGCTTATATTACTGAATGAGATTTGTATTATGTGTCGTTCATAGCTTTAAACATTGAAAATTTAAGTAGATGAGATCTTGGTTTAATCGAAAAATGTGGAGGTTCTGGGTTTTATATATCTAAGTTCGAGATTTATCATGCGTAAGCTTTTGAATACCATCATGTGCAGTTGTCATGAGTAGATTTTAATTTAGTTTATTAACTACACAAACAATCCATTTTTATAATAATTTGATACTTACAGTTACTCGAAGATTATCTTTAAATATGTAAGCATTCAACATTGGCTATAACTATGTTGGTACTTAAACTTTTTTCGTTACAAGTGGTACCTAAACTATTTTTATGTTAACCATTTTAAACTAAAATGTTATATTCGTTAAAAAGAATTCCAGTCAATAATAAACTGTGAAGTCATAAAAATGTAAAAAAAAGTTAATTATTTCATTTTCCTTTTTTTCCTTTTACATTATTTCTTCCTCTTTATTATTTCTATTATGTCCTTTTTCTTCTTCTTTTTCCTTTATAATATTTGGCAATATCGTATGGTCAAAACTTGCTCTCATGAGGTCCAGACGTGACAATTTCTTTTGTTTTCGAACTCTACTGCCTGTTTGCTAGACTTTATGAGGTTGAAAAAGTTATTTCATTGATCAAAACCAATATTTTTAGAACCGAGCCGACTGGATCAGGAACTGATTGAGGTACTGGTCCAGAGATAAGTGTTGAATCGATTAACTCTTTTTACAAATATTTTTATTTTTACGATTTTTTTAATAATTTATCTGATCTAATCGGACGAACTAGCCAAACTGAGAACTAGTAGTCTGACTAATTAGACTTAACGGTTTAATTATGATTAGATTAATAAAGGTACCCACTTGAAAAAAATAATTTAGGTGAAAATAAAAATGTAAAATGTATATTTTAAACCTAAGGATTTAACTAATAATTTTAATTACTTGACACGATAATCAATCATTAAACATCAAATGAATATTATCACGTCAAACAAAATTTTTAACTATTCTTTTTTTTTTTTTTTTGGAAAAAGGATCCTCCATTGACTTAAAAGGAATTTGCTTTAGAGCAGAGATCTTAAAAGAGAATTTGTAAAATTTTTGTTTTTATATTTTTGAATTTGCTTAAAATCACTACAAGAAATAGTATTTTTAGTGGAGAAAAATAATTCAACGAACTATAAAATTTAATCACTATAATTTATCGTGATTTGATTTATACTCACCACTTGTTACAAATATAATAGAGGCGAATGTATTTGTGACAATAATTATAAAGTCATCACAATTATTCAAAATTTTTATTGAATTTTCGACACTAAAAGTGTAATGAGTAGTGATAAACATTGTAACGCCCTGAATAATTTATATCTAATTCTGTAAATATTTAATATAAATATGTATCTACTTTAGTGGCTAAGTGTTTTGGGTGTTTGTATAAGGTCTTCGGTTCAATTCCCACTTTGGCAAATTCTTGTTATTTTTTATCCAAGCCTTACCCTTGTTGAGTGGGTTTCTATAAAATTGTCTGTTAATTTATATCAGAATGAGCCTGCTGGTTTGAGTGGTAAGGGAGTTGGTGTGTTTGAAATGTTGTGTTTAAATCTTTGCGCAAGCATGGATATTTATTTTTGTTCGATGGACTGTTAGAGTTTCTATTGAGCAGAAATTTTGACAAGGTTGAGAGTTGGTAGGTTAGTGGAATTAGTGGTTAGTGACAGGATAATGTAGATATTATTAGATTTAGTTATATTTTGTTTTTTTTTTCAAAAATTTCTTCTCTCTTCCAAAATTCCCAAAAGAATCTGACGTTAGTCTTTTCTCTATTCTCTATCATTTTTTCCTCCATTTTTTCTCCTTTCTGGCGATTTTGTTTTTGTTCTTCTATCTGCTGTCGAATTTTCATACCTCGTTATTTTGGTGCTCATTGTGCGTTTTTAGTAAGTTTGGTAAATGCGATTATTGTTTTGTGTTAGTGAATCGTTGATTAATAGGGTTCACTTTGTGTTTAGGAGAAGATTAAGAGGCTGGGGCTTCCAATCGGTGTTGTAGTTGTACGAAATCACCATTGTTCATTCAAAGGTAAGGGTTTTTATGGTTTAAAGGTTTGTCTGTTTCAGGGTAGTTCGGTTTGGTATCTTTTTAAGTGTCTAATTCAGTGAGTTATTGGTCAACTTTAGGTGCAGTGGGGCTCGGGAGTGTTTTCGCATAGAAATCATACCTGGTGTGTACCCAAAACATAGAAAATCAAACTTCGGCAAAAGCCAAAAAACTGTTTTGTCGACGCCACATGGCTTATGGTCTTCCGTGTGGTTGGCCGTGTGCGTGACACGGCCGTGTGGTCGACGAAGGCATGGCCATGGGCATGACACTGTCGTGTGGTGCTATGGGTGTGGCCGTGTGGACCACACGGGCAAGACCAATTCGGTCATGTGGGCCCACATGGGCATGTGGACCCATATTTTCTAAAAATTTCCCTAAGGTCGCTTGAGTCTTTCTGATCAACTGTAGGCCTACTGTAGGATCGATAAGGGCTAACCAAACCCTATTTTGCATGCTATGATATTATGATAGACTGATCTGAGTAGGATACTAAATGTATGTCTGTTATCTGTATATAATCATGTTGAGCATGTTTAATCTGTAATTTCTGTATATGTTTTTTGTAACTATTTTTGGGGTGGGATTTGTATATGTGGAGGAAGTGTTTTGTATGGCGGTCATCGCGCATATTCTGGTAGCATGGATGCATATTGTCTGATATGTGTCATAATGGCACAATATGGTGTGTAGGGATAGGTGGGTGTTTTTAACCCTACATGGTATGTTGGAATGGACGGAGTTGGTGTGTAGAGATGGGGGTAGGATTCTGTGTATCGGTATCTGTTATCCGTATCTGAATTGGACATAAGTTCGTATTTGTATCTGACTGAGCATGAGATTTCTAAATGTTTTGCCTTCCTATTTCTGTTGGGTTACACACTTAGTTTACGAACACTCACATCTGTTTGTCTGTTTTGTTCAAGTAATCCACGGAGTTAGGCGGATTGGTGCAGTGGAGACTCAGTGGTGACCACTCATCCGAGAACTGATCATACTTAGTAATTATTGTTTTTATTTAAATTTCGGACTTAACTAAGAGTTTGTAATTTCTGGAACTCTCGGGACTGTATGGTTTTTAACTGTTGATTTTGGTTTTGTTTGTTTAATAATTTGCATGCTTCGACAAAACGTTTTATGAAAACGACGGTTTTACGCAAATAAAAGTTTTCTAAAATACAAACGAGATTTCCAAAATGTATAGGTTTTGGCAAATAAATTAATTAAATGACATTTTCAGTAATAATTATGAATGAATACGCAAAGTTGAATGGTTTATCGAAACAACTCAATTTTCAAAACCATTCTTTATGATGTCTTCGGATTCGGCCATAACTTCTAGGCCAGATTTGGAGTGTTACAAACATGGTCATGGTATTCAATTTTTTTTGTGACGTTTACATTAAATTTATTAGCAATTGTGACGAAAATAAATTATCACAATTATTGTTCTTTTGTGATCAAATTCTCAACATAAAAATCATAAGTAATTGTGACAAAGTAAATCATAGCTTAAATGAATGTTGATGCATATGCTACGGTTAATCATTAACAATTCTTTTAAAAAATTCCACATCGACACTTTATTTGGTGTAATTGACGTCATGATGATGAACAATAGATTCATTTTACAGTTTTAAAAAAATTATATAAATATTAGTGCTCATTACTTTTTGGATTTTTATTATTTATAAATAATAACATGAGCTGGACCAAAGTTGAAATTTTAAACCTAAACTTCGCCCAAAACAAGTTCGCTAGGTAGTCTATCCAGCTCATGAACATCTTGATTTTCAGAAGTCAAATTAAATCCAATTAAATTTAAAATTAAGTTGAAAATAAAATTGAATTTCTACCTTAAAATGCAAAACTCTTTGAAGTTTTTTTTTTAATTCACAGTAATCAAAACAAAAAAACTTATGAAATTTGATGCAAGAAATGCTAGTATTCTCAATAAAGGAAGGCAAACGTGCTAATGACCAAGTCGCCACCAACTAGAGAAGAATAATACTTTACAATTTATCTCATGTCGTTGACTTGTGGCCGACAGGGCTCTGGTTCCCCTAAAATAGAAATTTCAATTTTTAGTTCCTTTATAACTTATAAAATTTTAAATTAGCATATAGTAAATTTGCACTTTGACCCTTCAAAAATGAAAAAAATTTGATTTAATCTTTTAAAAATTATAAATATATAGGCTATTAGATGGTGAAATTACATTTTTGCTATCTGACCACACCCTAGTGTGTGTGTGTGTCGGGGCTTGTAAATTTGCAATTAAATGTAAAAATTGATCGTTTCTTACTTTTTCGCTCAATTTTATTTTCAAACTCCTAAGATGTCTCTACCTAACCCTTCAATATCTATGGCTTGACGTCTATTTCATAATGCAATAAGGGACCAAAGATACAAAACGGTTCAAGTTTTAATTCAATTTTGGGCTCAAGGTTTCAATATTAATGGTTCACTAAGAAGAAGTCATTAGCCTCAATTAAGGGAACTTGGGATGCATAGCATAAAGGTAGGTCATTTATGTACTAGCTATTCAAGCAATGTCTTAGGCCATCCCTAAGCATTCCATAAAATACAATTTCTTTCATACTTTTAATTAAACATATGAATAATAATTAATTCAACCATCATGTATCTATAAATATCTATAATGCTTATTTATCCTATGGCACACAATCAAACATTTTTAGTCTATTATACAATACAACTAAGTAACCTAATTAATCTACCTTAAAACTAAACAAATCATCTTATATCAATAAAAAACTGCATGCTTGACAATAATCAAGCCATACTTCATTGTTCTTAACCAATTATTCACAGTATTAACATAATCTAAGCACTATGCAATTCAAACAAAAATAAATATTTTTTTCAAGTATATAAAATAAATAATGAAAAACTAGAAAACACAAATCAAATCAGATTAATCCTATGTACTCCCCCCACACTTTAGAGCATACATTGTCCTCAATATAAAAATATGAAGCATGAACAAAGAAACTTCACTGAAAAAGGTCTCATCCTTGCTATCAATAGTCATTGGGATCCCATGTGCTCCAAGCAGACGAAAAAGTACCTAAAAAAATAAAACACTACGACCAACTAACATGAAACATTGATAAAATTGAACGTAAATAATGGTAATATAGAACGATCACAAAAAAATAAGAATTAAGAAAGAAAAATAAAACATACAGATTTTAAGTGGAAATCGAAAAATAAAACATACAGATTTTACGTGGAAACCCTTTCGAAAAAAAAACTAAGGGTACAAGAGAAGAAAATTGAATGATACAAAAAGAGTATTAACTATATCTATTTAAAAGTTGAAAAATTTTATTCTAATCAACGTTAAATAGAATAAGTGTAGTTCTATACGGATTCTACTTGTGCAACTATTTAAACCTTACATAGATCCCCTAGTTTTACCATTGTATTATTTCTTTAACAAGGATTTGGGTCACACAACTCTAACAAACATAATAAAATCAAAACAAAAATAAAAGAAGAGGTATTGACAATGGATAGAAGAACATCAAAATAAAAAATTTCGAAAGAAACCTGGCCCTTTAATGATGGTTGTGACATCAATTGATGTAGTTGCAACATCGAGGTAGCTCGTCGCAATGCCCAATCTTACCTCATCGTGACGTTATCATGGTCTCCGATTCCAAACTCTTGTTGAGCCTCAGCATCTAACTCGACATGGTTGACAACAATACAGTGGTCCTCATGATCAGAGTTGGGAACATCATGCACGACCTTTTCCATTAGAGTCTGCGCCTCTAATTGATGTTAAAGCAATTTCATCATTTATTTCAATTGGTTTTGGATTTTCTCAAATGAATCTTAGCAGTCTCAGTTGATTCTGTCCATCTCAGATGTAGACTCATTTGGTTCATAAAGGGATTTGTCTGAGTGTCCGTGCTTATCAACTTTGTCATCACATCACTAATTTGTCAAGGCTTCGTATAACCAACCTGATACTTCTTCGTGTACGTACTGCTAATTACTCAACAAGGCAACTAAACAAAATAACAAAAATAATGAAATTATCAAAGTAATTATGTAAGAAAAATTAGAGCACTATTTAGCTCATTCATTTTTTGGTTAGTATGATTTTATAGATTAACCAATTCAATAACAATTTTAAACCATCGCAATACCTGGCAACGATGCCAACAACTTGACCTCTCCCCAGCATGCAAGTGTTGAGACTAATAAATCTACAATTAAACATAAGAATTGAAGTGTGGTATCTGCAAGTATACAAATCAAATTGTAATATAGTTAGTTTATGATAAAACACTTGGAAAGTATTTTGAGGATCATACCCAAGGGATTGTTATACTAGAGAAAATTATTACTAAATTAATTACCTGAAAATAATTACTAATATAATCGAGTTACAAATTAGTAGTGCAAATTCCAAATTAAGATGACCATAAAACTAAATTTTACTAAAACTAAACCTAAGTTAAACTATTGGAACTTCCTATTCCTAGTTGAAAATTAGCGAGTTACTTAGCCTAGAATCAATTGAATCTCTAATTATTAATTAAGCCAATAATTACCCTTAATTGAATTATTTATCACTCTTAACAAAGAATACCCTTTCGGTCTCATTCTCGTTAAGAGTTGCCACCTAAGATACTCTTTCAGTCTCACCGCTCAGCACAAGTCTCCTAAAGGTTAGCACAACAAAATGCCCTTTTTTGTCTCACCTATCTATATGTTCTACTAAGGTCGTCAATCCTAATATACTAAGTTTTTTGAAAGACTTGAATAAACACCCAGTTTTAGATAATTAATTACATAATCGAATTATTAAATAAGCAATCAATTCATGGGAAATATGAATAAAGCATAAATTTATTCTACTAATCATACAAACAATCAATTAATCAAATTAGCGATAGAGCTATGAATAAACAAAATAGGGAAGAGAATGCTCATGAATTTAATCGATGTATTAAAGTGGTTCCAGAACAATCTCTGCTCGCAATCGTTTCAACTTCAAAATAAAAATTTTACAACTAAGAAAATAAAAGAAAAACTAAAATAAAGAATAGAAAGCTGAAAATTCAAGGTATGGAAAAATCTAATCAAGTCTGAATCCCTTTAAATATGGTTATAATATTGTTTATATAGACAAAAATCAAAAGACTAAATTGCCTATTTGTTTATAATGACAATTAGGGTTTTAAGTTGGAAAAAGATCCCTAATTGCCCTTAAAATCGCAGCCAACACACAGAGGAAATTATGGCCACGCAGAAACGATGTCTCGACATTCAAATCCAATGTTGCAACATTCAAGCCATGTTGTGACATTCAATTCCAATGTCGCGACATTCATGGAAGTTTCGTCCCAGGAGTTTGTTATTGCTTCGATCTTTAATGTCGCGACTTTTACTGCCTAATATCACAACATTGGCATCAGTTTCATCCAAAAGTTCCATCTTTAGATCCCAATACATCCTACATAACCACATAACCTTATTTTGATATCAAATATGATAAAAACTACTAAAAAACATAAATTAATATTTAAACTGTAAAAACATGAATTAACACTACAATGACTTGATTAAGTTATTAGAAAAGCTACAATTATGTGAAAATGGATTTAAATAATATTTATATCATGGCAGATGATTATTGTAAAAATATACACCTTAATTCTAGTCCCCTTAAAAAAATATTGACTTCGCCATTGCCACCAACGATAACCAAAATGTCGTCGCCGATGATGCTAATGGCCTTTTTCTATTGTCGAAAACCCCTTTTAAAAGCGGAAAGGGTATTTTGAAAACGGGAGTCGCCACCAACCTTTTTAGGTGTGATTGGATCACCTTATAAAACATTTTGGTCTATGAAAAATATGAGAAAACAGGTTTGGGAGTCGGTTACGCACGAGGAAGGATTAGCACCCTCGCAACGCCCAATATTGGTACCAAATTGAATAGTTTTCTGTCTTAATGTAAAAAGTTTGAAAGAATTTAAAAAAAATCCTTTTTTAAAACCGGAATAATTTGAGGTGAAAATCGAGATTCTTTCGCTCCAAAAGAGTACAAACATCACATCCAGCATGATTGGACACGATATTCTTAAACTTTCGTAACTAAAATCATCTCGTGATTTACAAAATCTATTTAAAAGGATACTTTAGACATTTAGACAAACGGGAAATCGCAACCCAGTATTTTAGGGCACTATTTCCCGAATTCCTAAATATAAAAAATATTGCCTCATTTTTAAAATTTCTTTGAATTAAATGAAATATAAATTTTTAAAGCGATGATGCATTTAACCTATTACAAAAGATCAATATTAAATAAATTAAACTACATAATATATACTTTAACATTTCATTCAAATATAGAAAATGCTAAATAACGACATAAATTACACAATATACATTAACATTTCATGCATATATAATCATAAATAACATAAATATACATACATTATCATTACATGCAAAATACAACATAGAACATAATGAATATAACAATATAAATTACATAATATATACAATAATATTTCATGTGAATATAACTTCAAATAATAACACAAATAATCAATTTTCATGCAAATATATAAAAACAATAAACAACATAAAAATATAAAAATTTAGGAGATAAAATTAACATATTAAAATGATTCTAAATAAATCCTAAAATATGTAAAAAAATAAATAAACAATTTATAAACATATAAAAATAAGTCAAAAAGATAAAAACTAAATACAATTAAAATTAAATGAGGTATCTAAAAAATATTTAAAATAATAGATAAATAATAAAGGAGAAATTATTAAAGTGGTCAATATATATAAAGATATACTATATGATGTAATAATTTAATATATATTTTATAAAAATAATATTATATATAATAGGACAAAATTTATAGCAAATTTTAGAGTGTTACATACTAAATTTTAATAATAATATACAAAATGCAATATTTAATAATAATTTACAATTTAAAAAAATTATACATAATTAATGAATAATAAATAATAAAATGATATAATATATAATAATCTTTACATATATAAATAATGTTTATAGTAAAAATAAATTATATAAATAAATTATATAAATAAATTATATAAAAATATTTAAAAGGATTAAAATTAAATAAAAATAAAGCTCTAGGGTTAATTTCAAAATAATAAAATTTGAACCTAATTGGGCGCGCTAAAATTTGAGGGACTCATTGAACAATTAGCCCTAATCCTAAAACGGCGTCGTTCTCGAAATAAGTCTTATAATAGCAGCTAGGATTAAATTGAAACAAAAATAAAAGGTCAGGAGCAAACTAAAATAAAAATAAAATGAAATTATAAATATTAAAAATGCGGGAGGATCAATTGGGCAATTAGCCCTTTTAACAAAAACACGCGGATCCTACCCGAGTCACGGGTCAACGCGCGGATCCTAAGCTTTGAAACGACACCGTTTTGGTCACTAAACGGTCATCCCAAAACGACGTCGTATGGGTCGTTTATAAATATAAAAAAAACTTGAAAATTCATTTTAGCTCCAGGTTTAAAAAAAAAAAAATTCCTCTGAAAAGGAGAAGAGAAGAAACCCTCCAGGCTCCGGTCATTGGGCACACGCGCCCACGCGCCGTCGTCGACCCCGCCGAACACGGCGGCCGAAAGCTGAAAAGCTTCGATTTTTAGCGCAAATCCAACGGTAAATCTCCTTTCCTTCTATTTTAGTGACATTTGTATATATTTATAACAAGAAGAAAAAGGTAAAAAACAAATCACCTCAGTGCCTTCGATAAACTGCTGTATTTTTTTATTGTATGTGTGTATATATCCACCGTTGTTTTACATCGTTTCGATTCGGGCTTTTATAGCCACTGAAAATTATCATAAAATAATATTTACAATGTTTGATTTTATTTCTTGCTATATTTGTATTGCCTCTGCTGTTCTTCTTTCTTTTTTTTGCAGGTACCAGCGAGAAATTCGGCAACGATGGGGTGTTGATGGTGATTCACTGGCACGCTGATTGAGGCGATGATGGCACGAATCCGTCGATGGTGGGATTGGCACACCGATTGCGGCGCGAGTTTGGGGCCTTCATCTGGTGCTTACGGCGCCTAGGGTTTTAGAAACCCTAGGCCTTCTATTTTCTGTTTATGGTTTGGGCCCCTTTGGGCCCCGTGTACCTTTAGGTTAAGGGTGTAATGGGTTGCTGAGTAGTTTAGGTATTCGGGCTACCAGTGTGTTTTGTAAATGGGCCATAAGTAGTGCTTCAATTGGGCTATGTAAATAGGCTAGCAATTTTGGGTTTTGTAAATGGACTGTTAAAAGACTTTGTTATTATTTTTTAATTTTTGGTTTATTCTGTTTTTACACCTTTAATAGCCAGGGAAAATTGGGCCTATTACATCTATCTTTCTTTTCATTATTATTAGAATCTACTTTGATGGCTTTAAAGTTGTTTTTATAAGTGCAGTTTCTATGATAATGCTTGTAACAGGCCAGTTTTAGCTAAAACAGAACAGTGGTTTCGGAACCACAAATCTGAGGCTGGAAAAAAATATTTTAATATTATTTTTAGTGTCTACAGAATGTGTTTAGATACATGTTAAAGTTTCATATTTTAATTTTATCGATTGGATGCTTAATTTGACAAAAGGACTAAATCGCGTAAAATGCAAAAGTTGCATTCTAATTATTTAAGTGCTTATTTGCTTTGAATAATTAAATGTGAAGTCCTTATGTTATGAATAGACCATGGATAGTGCGAATTGACATGAATAGCCATCCATTATATGTTTTATTAATGTTTAAACAAAGGTTAATTAAGTAATTTACGATTTAAGTTAAATTAAATTAAAACAAAACAAAATGCTGGCCATGTATCATCCTTTTGCACTGAATTTTGAAGAAAAAGAAATCTATCTTCAATCTTTAGGGTTCGGCACCTTTAATTCTTGATTAAAGTATGGTTTGAGCTCGGTTTTTGATGATTTCTATGTTTTTAAGATCGTTGCTTTGTATTCTAGCTAGCCCATAATTTTGAATTTTTTAATGATTTTTTGAAGTTCCATTGATGAATTCTTGAGCTTTTGAATGTTTTATAATGAAAAACGAATATTTGTTGATAGTTATACAAGTTTTGTTAAGTGATTTTGAGTAAAAATGTCTATTAGGGATTTAATTGTAAAAAGTGTAAATTGAGGGGTTGAAATGTGAAATAAATGAAAGTATTGGGATTCTAGGGACCTATATGGAATTTTTCTAGGCTTGGGTTTAATGAAATTTCATGAATTTTGTGTATTTGTGATATAGGGACTAAATTGTACAAATGTGGAACTTTAGGGCCTAAAGTGTAAAAGCCAAAATATGTGTTCGTGGATTGAATTGAATGATTTGATGAATAAATTATTTAATTTCAAATGTATATAGATCAAGAAGAAAAGAAATTGGATCTAGATCGGGGAAAATCAAAGGTTATCGAATAGTCGATCCAGTCCGTTTATCCCTAATACAAGGTAAGTTCATATGCAAATAAATGTCTTTAAATTGAATTATATATGTTTAACTTTTATTGAGGTGCTATGAATGTTGAATGATCAAATACGAGCAAAAATCGACAGGGTTACAATATCCGAAAGTCTCGTACGAACCTTAGGAATAGTATAGGATACGAATGTCATGACATTAGGACTAACAAGATGTGATTATGTGTAAGACCATGTCTGGGACATTGGCATCATTATGTGATTATATGTAAAACCATGTCTAGGACATTGGCATCGTTATTTGATTTCGTGTAAGACCATAGTTGGGCTATCGACACCGATATGTGATAACATGTAAGACCATATCTGGGATATGGCATTGTACAAGCTATATGTGATTTTCGAGTATCCTTAACAATTCCAAAAGGTTCAATAGGAAAATTCAAGTCGAGAAAGAATGTGTGAATGAGTTAAGTGACTCAGGTACGTACAAGATTCATACAAGTATTGAAAAGAGAAGTATCTAATGAATTCACTCATGATATTGAATATGTATACATTGGGAAAGGTTTGTGAGCTTATATGTGCTTACTCATGGTTTGTCTATTTAATGGAAATGATGTTAATTCATGTGGTAATTTTATTTTTATATGGCTTACTAAGCTTTTAAAGCTTACTTTGTGTGTTCTTTCCCTATTTTATAGATAATCGAAGCTAGCTCGGACTCAAGGATCGTCAGGAACACCATCACACTATCGATCAATTTTTTGGTATTTTTTATACTTTGTAAATATGGTATATGGCATATATAGGCTAGTGATATGATGATATGTTTTGATTTGTGACTTTAGCCATGAGAGTTGGCTTGTAAATGATGTACATGTTGGTGTGTATTTGGCCATCTACGTTAGCTTAATTTATGAGATTGGTAAGTGAATTGTGATGTATTAATTGATTTGTGTTTTGGCATGTTTGTCATGGCATGATGTGAATTGGTTTTAAGATAATGAAATGGTATGTTTTGAGGCATAAAATAGATAACAATATGGTGAGAATATGCACAAGGAAGTTAGGTGAAAAATGTTGGTTATAACATATTGATGTGGTATGTTTTTTGTTATGATTTTAAGGGTTGAATGAATGGTTTATAAATGGCATGATATGTGTATGAAATAGCTTGCTTTGATTGCCTTTGAATGTATTGAAATGGTATGAAATGATGTGGTATTGGTATGCTTGAGGAGGATGAGAAATGTGGCTTAAACCAAGCCTAATTTTGCCCCACACGGTTGAGCACACGGGCATGTGTCTCGACCGTGTGTCTGCTGCAACTTAGTTAAACAAGTCAGCGAGTTACATGGCTTAGACACACGGGCGTGTCTATCGGCCATGTGTGACACACGGGCTGGCACATGGGCGTGTGGCCGGCCATGTGACCCAAGTCAGTATACCTTCCAGATTTTACACGGCCATGGCACACGGACGTGTCTTCGGCCGTGTGATACAAGTCAGTATGTACGTCATGTTTCCACACGACTTGTGACACGGGCGTGTCTGGTGACCGTGTGAGGCACACGGCCTGTTCACATGGGCGTGTAATCCCTGTATGCATGAAAATTTTATAAGTTTTCCAAAATTTTCAAATGTTATCAGTTTAGTCCCAAACCTCTTTCAAGCATGTTTTAAGGTCTCCTAGAGCCTTATAAGGGACAATGTGATTATATTTGATTGATGTTTATGTAATACTAGATTTATGTTTGAGAAATGTATGTTGTATGTTGTGATTTGATAGGTAATGCCTCGTAACCCTATTTCGGCAACGGATACGGGTTTGGGGTGTTACAATGCTTTCCTTTCTTACTAAGCCCTAAGTGACCATAAATCCAACCATCGAAAACCCTCCATCGATGTCTATAATCTATCTACCACCATAATCTCCATCACTAGTGATAGTGTAAAGCCCATGAATGTTTTATATTTGCCATAAGACTTTCCCTACAAGCCAAACCCTCGAGTAGCCACAGAGGGTGCTACTACAAAGCTGACAGCCACAGAGACCAGTTTGGGATTGATATTTCTATTGAGAAGTTCTTTTAAAGTGCTTCGCTTGGAACAAAAAGTATTATGAAAATGTGTAGTTTTTTCAATTTCAAGTGTTTGACATTATTGTAAAAAATTATGCTGAAAAGTTAAA
Organism: Gossypium arboreum; assembly: GCF_025698485.1. Lineage (NCBI taxonomy): Eukaryota > Viridiplantae > Streptophyta > Magnoliopsida > Malvales > Malvaceae > Gossypium > Gossypium arboreum. Next base: position 118,434,224 of record NC_069073.1, read on the forward strand.
ATGTTTATTTTAGCCATGATGTTGGAAATTAAAAATAAATTACTTTAGATAATATTAAAATAAATTTACTTATTATAATCATTATCATCATACATAGTAAGATAATCTGCAATGTACTATTGATAGCATCATAATATCTGTTATTTCCTTCTATGCACTTTGGGGCTTTTCTTTTTCTTCATTTCTATATAAATTCTATACCAGCAATTTAGTTCTTAAAAACACGATTGATGAAATAAGATTTATATACAATTGATCAATGAAACAAGATTTATAAATACAACATTCAAAAAGCACATTTACCTATTTGATTAAAGATTAGATTCAATTTGTTAATTGTACCAGAAAAGAGAGAGAAATTCAATTACTAACACGATAATCAGTTGTTAAACATCAAATCGATGTTATCAATTTGTTGAAACAAATTCTTTATAGTACCGTAAACTAACTTAGCACAACTAATTATAACACTTTTGGTAAGTGACAGATTATTTGTCTGAGCCTATAATTTCTAGGGTTTTTCTGTCCTATATATATGCATTTTATCCCATAAGAATTTCATTCTGCAATATATCTGAAAAGGTTAATAAAGCATTTTTCCTTTTTAACCTTTTTGCTTGTTTCTTTTGTCCTCAGATCTTTTAGCAATGGCAAGCACAGGAAAGAAAACTAGGGGACGAAAAAAGACTCAAATGAAAATGATAGAAAACAAGGAAGATCGGTTAGTCACATTCTCAAAACGCCGACTGGGAATTTATAAAAAAATAAGTGAACTTTCCATTTTATGTGGTACGGAGATCCTTTTTATTGTCTTCTCTCCTACAGGTAAACCCTTTTCATTTGGTTGCCCGTCTATTGAATCTGTTTCAAACCGCTTTTTGAGCAGAAATAGACTTATAAATGACAACACTAACATTCTCATTGAAGCTTACCGTATGTTAAGAACCAATAAACTTGTCCAGCACTACAATGAGATCCATAGCCAAATGGATGGAATCAAAAGGAAAAAAAAGGTGCTTGTTTTAGCTCAGCAGACAAGTGAGACAAACAATACTAATCATTGGTGGAAAACTCCCATCCATCAATGCAACCCAAGGGAACTCGATGAACTATACTCCCGTTTCTTAGAGCTGGCCCACATGTTCCATATCGCCTGGTGCAAGAAGATTGCGAACACTTCTTCAATGTCGACTTCAACATATTTTGGCAATGGCCACCATCGCCGAGAGTTCTAAAACAACTTAAACTTTATTGAATATAAAATTTTCCACCTCATAGAGCCAACCAACATCAAGTTTTCACTGCTTAGGGGACAAGACTATTTTAATTTCAATTATCCTATATGTTCACCAGCGGTATCAATTCATCTATATGTTTTCAACAAACTAGTGATTAATAAAAGTATAGTCGCATCTATTTCCACATTTCACTACTCCAAATATTTATAATTTTACTTTTTTGCTAAAGCTTGAGTATTTACTTATATTAATGACTCAATCAAATTTTAATTCATATAAATATATACTTAAAACCAAAAAAATTCAAATTATTATTGTTTTCTTAATTATCTTTTATTTTTCTTTTCGGTAATTTTAATTGTTCATTTTATGATCTATGTTTGTAGTTTGTGATTACCTCTCCCAACATTATCGTCTTAAAAATTTGAACATGTGTTTTTACATTGAAAATACAATGTACTTTACCATTGCATTCAATCACTTATTGATTTTTTCTTTTAATCTTAAATATATTAGTATTGCTAATTACGCAACATGATGACTTTGAGATGTATTACACTAGCATTTTCTCTACGCTTTGCGAATTTTCAAATATTTTTAAAATTTATTCATTTAATTAATTGTGAATATTATTTTGAAATTAAATTTTATAAAATAATTTTTTTGTTGATTATAAAATTAAATTGATGATGGTTAAGATTAGGTATAAATTTGAAATTGATTAGTAAGTCAACATGAATCTTTAAAAAATTAAAGAAATCTTCTTTTAAAATTGTTTATTTTAAATTTTAAAGAAATTAATATTTTCTCGAGTAAAACCGGAAATGATCATATAATGTAATTGTGAAATGTTTTGATTATAAATGCTTGAATTATGTTGTAATTTGTCTATTTAAATGTATGTAATTGTTTCGGTATTGAATATATCATCTTGTAACTCGGACCGGACGATCGGGTCGGATGAGGGATGTTACAAATAGATTCATATATAGATAATGCATCAAATACGAACTCTTAAAATAAATGAATAAATCTCAAAATTATACATGAACTTTGATTTGGTGCAATTATACACTTGAAACTCTAGTTGTGGTTCAAATGTATACTTGAAACTTTAATTTTGATTTAATCATGCACATTTAAAGAAATAAATACATTAATTTATTTTTATATTAGATAAATATAATTATTTATGTATGCAATATATAAACATAAAATGATGTTATAACAATAATTGTGTTAATAATTTATAAGAATTGGATCAAATCAAAATTTCGTGTATAAAATTACACAAAATTAAAGTTCAAGTATACAATTGCACATTAAATCATAGTTCATGTATAGTTTTAAGATTTATCCCTAAAATAAACTAAGATTATACCACACTCAAGTAAATTCTTTATGTAAAATATATATTTAGAAATAATAATTTATTGAATTATATATATAGGTACATCACTAAAGGTTTTGTGTACAATTTTTTATCGACCTTGGGTTTGATCCTTGACTCTTATGTAAAAATATGAAAGACAAAAACATCATTACAATAGTATTTATTATTTAAGAATTATTTTTTATATCCGTTTCTAATTGGGTTGGTGGCTAGACACGTACTCAATCAAGAGCAATATTATAATGATAAGACAAGGAGGAGACGGTGGTGGTGATAAGGAGGTCAATTCACCTAAGTTAGGTGGAGAGCCGGAATATGTAAGAAAGAGGAGATTGATGGCTTAGTATGTTCCTAGGGCTGCTAAAAAGGAAGGTATTTTTAGGGAAGAGTACCCTTTACCCAATAAAGTCATGTTACAAGCAAACTCGGGATATGATAAACATGTGGTCGGCCAAATGGTAAGGTTTACGTGTACGACTCGAACATTCCTTTACTAATGTAGTATTCTGAGGATAGTACACAAGGGATTGTTATATTAGAGAAAATTATTACTAAATTAATTACATGAAAATAATCACTAATCTAATCAATTTACGAAATAGTAGTGCAAATTCAAAATTAAGATGACCATAAAACTAAATTAAACTAAAACTTAACCTAAGTTAAACTAACTTCCTGTAACGCCCCAAAATTCCTATTTCTGTTTCTGGATAAATTTGGCACAATTGTGTATCTGCTTTAGTGGTTAAATGTTCTGGGTTTATGTGAGAGGTCCCAAGTTCAAGCCTTACCTTTGGTAAATTTTGGGCATTTTTCTGACTTAAGCCTTATACTTGAGCAGTGGGCTTATATATAATTATTTATTAAACCAAATTAGAATGGGCCTGCTGGTCTGGCGGTTAAGTTGAGTGTCAAATTTCTGAAGGTATTGTGTTTGAATCCTTGCGTAAGCGTGGGAGTTTATTTTTGCTCATTTGACCGAGAGAGTTTCGGTCAAACAGGAATTCTGAGTAGTGGGTTAGTGGAGATAATTAAGGGATTGAGGGAAGTTATCAGATTTTATTTTGTTTTTATTTTAATCTTTTTCTAAAATTTTGATTTTCTTTCCCAATTCTGACGTTCTTCAAAATTATCTATTCTACTTTGCTGAATTTCTTCTTTGCTTTCCCCCTCTCCTTTTTAGTTTTCCAACTATCTCCCTTTTTGTTCACCGTTGTTACGCTCTTTCGGTAAGTAACTGCTCTGCCGCTATCTTAAGGTTTTATGGTTAGTGTTTAATGGGGATTTTGTGCTTATTCTCGATTAGGGGAAGATTCAGATGTTTGAAATCATTCGTCGAGGATTTAGTTGGGTGGAAGTTACCGTTGTTGAATTAAAGGTAAGGTTTGGTTGCCAATTTACTAAATAACTAGTTTGGGGTCGGTTTAGTTTATCGTTTAAAGCGATTAATTCAGAGTCTTTTGATGATTTTACGTTCTCGTGTTCTCGAGAGCGTTTTTACAATGAATTGATACCAAGTGTGTACCCAAAAAGCAGAAATCGAGCTTTTGGCAAAAGCCCAAAAAGGCCACTGTTGATGCCACACAGGCGTGTAGTCACCTGTGTGGTAGGTCGTGTGCGACATCACGGTCGTGTGATCGATGAAGGCCAGAAGATGCGCAAGACACGATCGTGTGATGGCCGTGGTGTGGCCATGTGGGCCACACTGCCTAAACTGAACTAGGCGTGTGGAATTTGGGCCAGACCATGTGATCTACAAGGGCCAAGGCTAATCTGGGCGTGTGGGCCCACACGGGCAAACCACATGGGTGTGCGGGCCAATTTAGCTAAAATGTTTCTTAGGGTTGTACGGGTCACCTAAGTCGACTGTGAACCTACTGTAGGGTCGGTAAGTGCTACTTAGACACTAAATCGTGTGATCTAAACATACAATGTGTGTACTGAGCATGTTAAATTTATGCATGTATACTGATCTGTATGTATGACTGATAACTAAATATTAGCATGTAAGCATATATTTTTGTACATCTGCATTGAGCATGTTTAGTTGCATTTGCATTAGGGTAGGATGATTGATTATTTGAGGAAGTGTATTAAAAGGTTTTTATGTCTATTATCTGGTACCTCAGCTGCAATATTACTGATATGTGCCGCATCCGGTACAACTTGGTGTGTAGCTGGGTGGGTGTTTTAAATCCCACATGGTGTGTAAGGATGGTCAGAGATGGTGTGTAGAGGCTGGTGGGTAGGATATTGATTTCTGTTACTGGATGTATACTGTATCTAAGATGGGCTAAGACCCTAATTTATAAATGAAACTGTATCTGAATGAACTAAGGCCTAACTGCATCTGAATCTGAAATGAGTTTAGGCCCAAACTGAATTTGAATGATAACTGTTGTTTGACTGTATGCATGCCTTTTATGGGGATTACATACTGAGTTTACGTAAACTCACCCCTTTTTGATTATCTGTACCGGTAACCCCCAAACCTAGACGGATCGGTGTGGCGGAGGACTCAACGGTGGCCACTTGACTATTGAACTGATTTAATTCCATTTAAGGTTTTTTTAATTCCTATTATTTTTAAGGTATTTTTTATGTAAACTGGAACTTTTGGACTGTTTATCTTTGTTTTGGAGTTTAACTATTTTCATGAACTTTATAACTGCAACGAAAACTCAATTTTATTAAATACAACATTTTTCCTAAATGCAAATGATTTTCTTTAAATATCACAGTTTTAAAAGCTTCCGCTACAAAATATGTTATTTTAAAAACTTATCAAATTAATAAGGAAATAGTTTTGAAATGGACGAAAGATAGATAAAAGCTAATAAGCAGAAACAGTTTTAACTTGATAACTTCGATTTCAAATTCCATTCTATGTGACACCGCCAGATTCGTCCATAACATCTAGGCCGGGTTTGGGCTGTTACACTTCCTATTCTTAGTAGCAAATTAACAAACCACTTAGCCTAGAATCAATTAAACCTCTAATTATTAATTAAGTCAATAACTAACCTTAATTGAATTATTTATCACTCTTAACGAAGAATACCCTTTTGGTCTCATTTGCGTTAAGAGTTACCACCTAAGATACCCTTTCGGTCTCACCACTTAGCACAAGTCTCCTAAAGGCTAGCACAACAGAATACCCTTTCTGTCTCACCTATCTATATGTTTTACTAAGGTCATCAATCCTAATATACTAAGTGCTTTGAAAGACTTGAATAAACACCCAGTTTTAGATAATTAATTACATAATTGAATTATTAAATAAGAATTCAATTCATACGAAATATGAATAAAACATAAATTTATTCTACTAATCATACAAACAATCAATTAATCAAATTAACGATAGAGCTATGAATAAAAACAATAAGGAAGAGAATGCTCATGAATTTAATCGATGTATTAGAGTGGTTATGAAACAATCTCTGCTTGCAATCGTTTCAACTTCAAAATAGAAATTTTCCAACTAAGAAAACATAAAAGAAAAACTAAAATAAAGAATAGAAAACTGAAAATTTAAGGTATGAGAAATCTAACCAAGTTTGAATCCCCTTAAATCTGGTTATAATATTGTTTATATAGAAAAAAAATCAAAAGACTAAATTGCCCATTTGTTTATAATGACAATTAAGGTTTTGAGTTGGAAAAAGATCCCTAACTGCCCCTTAAAATTGCAATCAACACACAGAGAAAATTATAGCCACACAAAAACGATGTCTCAACATTCAAATCCAATGTTGCAACATTCAAGCAATGTCGTGACATTCAATTCCAATGTCGTGACATTCATGGAAGTTTTGTAACACCCCAAACCCAGCCTGAACGTTAAGGCTGAATCTGGCGATGTCACATGAGAGTGTTTTTGAAAATGCATTGACCTTATAACCGTTCCAGTGATTATCCTTTGCTTAGTTCGGGAAGACGTGGACTAATTGATTTGCTTTAAAATATTTCTTTTACACGGAAGCTTTTGAAACCCAATAGTTTTCGAAACTGTTTTTATTTACGAGAAATCTTAGTTTATTTTAGGAGAACTGTACTTTGTTGCGTTGCAGTTTATAAATCCATAATCAACAGTTCAAAATCCCAAATTAAAACCAAACAGTCCCAAAATCCATCATACATAAAATATCAACAAGAATTAAGCGATGTAACCTCAAAAACTGTAAATAAGCAGTTCGGTCGTGGTGGTCACCGTTGAGCCCTCCGCTGTACCGATCCATCAAGTCTGGGGATTTCCTACACAGATTAAACAGAAAAGGGTGAGTTTTCACAACTCAGTGTGTAATCCCCACAGAAACCATGCACATAGCATAACATCCAAAATCAGGCCTTTATACAAACAATTCGGGCCTCGGCCCATTACAAAATAGGTGTGAGCCTTAGCCCACTCAGATACGGAATCATATACAAAATAGCGCCTTAGCCCATCTCAGATATACCATGCAGAATAGAACAGAATAACAGAGTCCTACAAACCAGCCTCTACACACCAACTCCGTCGAACCTTGTACACCATGTGGGGATAAAATCAACCCACCCATCCCTACACACCATGCTGTACCGAAGTGCGACAGATAATTGCAGCAGAGTTGCCAGATACTAGGCTTAAGAGCCTTTCAGAATACTTCATCCAAGTAATACCAACTCAAACCCGATGCAATGCAACATACAAGTATGACATGCTAATATGCAATTTAACAGATCGTACATTCAAATCAGTATGCATGATAAGAGTAACATGCTAGAACACATATATCACATAGTCAGATCGTGTAATCAGGGGTCGAAGTAACTCTTACCGACCTTACAGTAGGTCCCAGTCGACTTGGGTGACTCGAGCAACCTTACAGAGTATTTCAGAAAAATGGCTCACACACCCATGTGGCCTGCCCCTGTGGGCCCAGACGTCCGTGTAGCCCACACAGCATAAATTGACCCAGAATGCCACACGCCCGTGTGATCTACACAGCCCAAATTAGTTGAGCTCGTGTCTCATACACGGCCTCGTCGGTCGTCACACGGCCGTGTCATGCACTCGTGTCATGCGCGCACGGCCTAGTTCGTCGACCACATGTCCGTGTACTGCAACAGGGCCTACCACACGGGTGAACACAAGTCCGTGTGGTGTCGACAGTTTAGTTTTTTGGCTTTCGTAGATTCTCATTTTTTTTATTTTCAGGTACACACTTGATTCGTATTTTCACTTTTCGCAACCCCAAGACCGCCGATACTTATAATCAAGATACTCATCCTTTAGAAACTCTAAAACCAGTCTTCAACAATCAATCCCCAAAACGAAAGATCGACTTACTACTTCAAAATAATCACCACCTCGAATCAACTCGACGAAACGTTGATTCCAGTCTCCTGAATGACTCCTAAACAGCAGTAAAACATCACTTAATCACTTAATCAGAGCAGTGCTCCCTAGCAATAAACAGACACTTACCAACGATTTTCACGTCTAAAAGTCGCCAAAACTGGCTATTACGAAAATAAAACGGACAAGAGGAAGGCAAGGAAAATTTCAATAGCAACACAAATAGGGGAAAAGGGAGGAGGGTAGCCGAAATTTGCTAAAAAGGAAAGCAGAATGTCAACAAAACTGATAACCCCCTAATCTACATCCCTTAATTCTCTCCACTAACCCCTCAACTCAGACTTTCGGTAAAACACAAACTCTTAGCCGAAATTTACAGCAAAATAATCCCTTTACCACTGTAAAGATTCGAACACAAGACCTCTAGCTTAACAACACACCCCTTAACCACCAAACCAGCAAGCCCATTCTAACATATTTTACAAACAATAAAATATAAGCCTAATAGACCAAGTTCAGGCTTTATTCATTAAAATATCAAAATTTACCCAAATAGTAGCTTGAACTTGGGACCTCTCACACACACCCAGAACACTTAACCACTGAAGCAAATACACACTTATGTCAAATTAATACAGATACATATACAAGTATTTTGGGGCGTTACAAGTTTCTTTCAGGAGTTAGTTCTTGCTTCGATCTTTAATGTCATGATTTTCATGGCCTATTAGCATCAGTTTCATCCAAAATTTGCATCTGTAGATCCCGATACACCCTACATAACCACATAACCTTATTGAGATATCAAATATGATAAAAACTACTAAAAAACATAAATTAATACTTAAACTGTAAAAACATGAATTAACAATACAATGACTTGATTCAGTTATTAGACAAGCTAAAATTATGTGAAAATAGATATAAATAATAGTGTAAATCATGGTAGATGACTATTGTAAAAATATACACCTTAATTTTAGTCCCCTCAAAAAGAATTTTGACTTCGCCCTTGCAACCAACGACAACCAAAAGCTCGTCGTCGACGATGCTGATGGCCTTTTTCTATCTTCCTTGTCATTATTATTAGAATCTACTTTGATGGTTTTAAAGTTGTTTTTATAAGTGCAATTTCTACGACAAGGCTTTCCTTTCTTACTAAGCCCTAGGTGACCATAAATCCAACCATCAAAAACCCTCCACCAATGTCGATAATCTATTTACCACCACAACCTCTATCACTAGCGATAGTGAAAAGCCCATGAATGTTTCATATTTTCCACATGACTTTCCCTACAGGCTAAAACCTTGAGCAGCCACAGAGGGTGCCACTACGAATGTGGCAGCTACAAAGGCCAGTTTGGCATTGATATTTCTATTAAAAAGTGCTTTTTAAGTGCTTCGTTTGGAAAAAGTATTGTGAAAATATGTAGTTGTCAATTTCAAATGTTTGACATTATCGTCAAAAAATTACGCTGAAAAGTTAGAATTTTGATTTTAGGCATGATGTTGCAAATTAAAAATAAATTAATTTGGATAATATTAAAATAAATTTACTTATTATAATCATCATCATCATACATGGTAAGATAATCTGCAATACTATTGACAGCATCACAATATCTGTTATTTCCTTCTATGCACTTTGGGGCTTTTTTTTTCTTCATTTCTATATAAATTCTATACCAGCAATTTAGTTCTTAAAAACGCGATTAATGAAACAAGATTTATATACAATTGATCGATGAGCCAAGATTTTTAAATACAACATTCAAAAAACACATTTACCTATTTGATTAAAGATTAGATTCAATTATTAATTGTACCAGAAAAAGAGAGAGAAATTCAATTGCTAACACGATAATTAGTTGTTAAACGTCAAATGGATGTTATCAATTTGTTGAAACAAATTCTTTATAGTACCGTAAACTAACTCAGCACAACTAATTATAACACTTTTGGTAAGTGACAGATTATTTGTTTGAGCCTATAATTTCTAGGGTTTTTATGTCCTATATATATGCATTCTATCCCATAAGAATTTCATTCTGCAATATATCTGAAAAGGTTAATAAAGCATTTTTCCTTTTTAACCTTTTTTTTTTTTTTTTTTTGTCCTCAGATCTTTTAGCAATGGCAAGCACAGGAAAGAAAACTAGGGGACGAAAAAAGACTCAAATGAAAATGATAGAAAACAAGGAAGATCAGTTAGTCGTATTCTCGAAACGCCGACTGGGAATCTATAAAAAAATAAGTGAGCTTTCCATTACGGAGATCCTTTTTATTGTCTTCTCTCCTACAGGTAAACCCTTTTCATTTGGTTGCCCGTCTATTGAATCTGTTTCAAACCACTTTTTGAGCAGAAATAGACCTATAAATGACAACACTAACATTCTCATTGAAGCTTACCGTATGGTAAGAACTAATAAACTTGTCCAGCACTACAATGAAGTCCGTAGCCAAATTGATGCAATCAAAAGGAAAAAAAAGGTGCTTGTTTCAACTCAGCAAACAAGTGGGACAAACAATACTAATCATTGGTGGAAAACTCCCATCCATCAATGTAACCCAAGGGAACTTGATAAACTATACTCTCGTTTCTCAGAGCTTGCCCACCTGTGCCATATCGCCTGGTGTAAGAAGATTGTAGACACTTCTTCAATGTCGGCTTCAACATATTTTGGCAATGGCCACCATCACCAAGAGTTGTAAAACAACTTAAACTTTATTGAATATAAAAGGTTCCACCTCATAGAGCCAACCAACATCAAGTTTTCACTGCTTAGGGGACACGACTATTTCCATTTCAATATTCTATATGTTCGCCAGCGGTATCAATTCATATATATGTTTTCAATAAACCGGTGATTAATAAAAGTATAGTCGTATCTATTTCCATATTTCACTACTCCAAATATATATAATTTTACTTTTTTGGTAAAACTTGAATATTTACTTATATTAATGACTCAATCTGTAACACCCCAAACTCGGCCTAAATGTTATGGCCGGATCCAGAGATGTCCCAAGGAATGGGTTTTCAAAACCGAATTGTTACGTTAAATCATCCTAGTCTATTATCTTAAAATATTTTGAAATCATAGTCGATAATGTTGATTAGTTGCCAAAACTTATTTTACAGCAGAAGACTAACAAATCGACACATTTTTGAAATCTGATTCGTGTTTTTAGGAAAACATCTTTTTGCGTAAAACCATCAATTTCATAAGATTATTTAATCAAGCATGTAAAATACCAAAAAACCCAAAAATCAACAGTTTAAAACCATAACATCCAAAGAGTCCCAGAAATTACAAACTCTCAAATAAAAACTGAAAAAAAACATAAATAGCTAAGTTTAAAAAGTTTACAGACAAGTGGTCATCGCTGAGTCTCTGCCGCACCAATCCTCCTAAGTTTGCGGATTACCTGACAAATCAAACAACGGATGTGAGTTTACCAAAACCCGGTATGTAACCCAACAGAATTAAGTATGCAAACATACAGAGTTATATGCACAGTCAGAACAGATACAGTTTCAGATTCAGAATCAAAACCAGATTCAGATTACAAAAGTAGATATGCATATGTCTTACCCCCATCCTTTACACACAATCTCTAACCATCCCATCACACCATGTGAGGTCCAAAGCACCCACCCATCCCTACACATCACATTGTGCCATTAAGACACATTTCAGAATATATACAGCCAAGCTGCCAGAATATAGGCAATCAACGCCGAACAGAATACTTCTTCCTCATATACAAATACAACCCTAATAACAGATACAGAAAGTCAAATATAGATATAACAAATCACACGTGCTTAACATACTTATATACAGACAACAGTTATACGTATAGCAGTACAGTTAGGCATACATTCAGTATCCTACTCAGATCAATCTATCAAGGCATCATAGCATACAAATAGGGGTTTAATAGCCTTTATCGACCCTACAGTAGGCGCACAGTTGATCGGAGCGACCCGTGCGACCTTAGGGAAAATTTTAGAATTATAGGCCCATATACCCATGTGGTTTGCCTGTATGGCCCCACACGACCTGGCCCAAAATCCACACGACCACACTCACGCCATCATAAGGCCATGTGTTGTGCACGGTCGTGTTTCGCACACGACCATCCACACAGGTGACCACACGCCCGTGTCGCCCGTGTGGCTTCGATAGTAAAGTTTTTCAGCTTTTTCCAAAGCTCAATTTTTAGCATTCAGAGCACACACGTGGTTCATTTAAGATGCAACACCAACTCCAAGCACTCCGAAACCTAAGAAACAGTAATCCATTGGGCTCTTAACAATTATTTAACAAATCAACTCATTATTTAACAAATCAACTCTTAATTCCCGAAATAATGCAAGAACTTACCGTCGACAAAAACAAGTAACAACAAGATTCAAACTGCTAGAGTGACTCTCCTCCACCACCGCCTTCTCCTACACATAAATTGGCAGAAGTCAACCCCTAACTAATCACGATTCCGCCAAACAACAAATATACCCAAAACCCCGTTAGGAAACAAAAGTTACAGAAGACCCAAAACTTCACCTACCAATCGAACGAAGAACAACAAATTTCCCAAAACGCAAGGATTCAACAGCAATTTTGCAGAATTGGAAAAAGAACAAAATTCAAAAAAAAGAATAGAAGAACTAACATCAATATTTTTTTGGAAAGAGAGGAAAAATTTTAAAAAAAATAAAAAATAATATCAGATTAACTCCCAATCCTTCAAATCTTTCCCACTAACCCCTCAATCTCAACCACTACAGAATTCTATCTCAATCCAACCACTCCCATTCTATTAGCAAAATTAAACTCTCTTGCTCACACAAAGATTCAAACACAAGACCTCCAACACACCAACCCTTTTACCACTAAAGCCAACAAGTTCATTCCGATATGAGTTAACAAACAATTTAATAAAAACCCGCTGAACAAGAATAGGGCTTGGATCCAAAAATAACAAAATTGACAAAAGTGGGACTTGAACCCATGACCTCTCACACACACCTAAAACATTTAATCACTAAAGCAGATACAAGTTTGTGTGAAATAGCTACAGAATCAGAAATAAATTATTCAGGGCATTACACAATCAAGTTTTAATTCATATAAATATATACTTAAAACCAAAAAAAATCAAACTATTATTGTTTTCTTAATTATCTTTTTATTTTTCTTGAAACTCTTTTGCACACCAAAGATGGGTGAGGGCAAATATAACATTAAAGATAGTGGCTTGATATATGCCTTGGAGCATTGTTCTATTTCTTCTTTTTCTATTTGAGTTCCGCTTGTGTGTTCAAGATTTTTCTCACCGGAAATCTGTACTAACATCATATTGTCTAAATTTTTAAGTAAATAGCGTTTGATCGATTAATTATCATTTATTAAATGAAATTGGTCTTAATTAAAATATTATTTCAATAAAATGTTAAATTTCACATGAAGAAATCTCTTAATCATATTTTATTAAATAAAATAATCTTCAATGAGCGAAATTAAAGATATCAATTATGTAAACTATTAAGTTCCCTAATTAAATATTTTACTATAAATTTGAAATATTATAAACTTATAAATTGATTACTTGAATTTGTTAACTCATAATAAATTAATTAATGTAATTTGATAATTCTTGTTGATTAATTAAACTTGTTATATTTATGAATTTTATAATTAATCATGTGAACTAATATAAAATAAAATATGCATAAGAACAATAACGCATGCACTGTAAACAATAATGCATGCATAACAACTTTCTTTCGTTTTTCAACATAATTCCAATTTTTTTATTTAATTAAAATTCACGATTTGAATTCGTAGTAAATTTATAATGATTATCTCTATAACAACTTGTCGTTATTGGTATATAATAGTTCGTTCTCTATAACAAACAAAAAGCGGGCAAACAAATGAACTGTTATAGAGAGGATTGATTGTATTATTAAAATTCAAGTATAATAATTAAAATATGCATATAAATTTTTATATTAAAAAAACAAACAAAATTATGTGAATTGAAAAATAAAATGCAAATTTTGGGGCCAATATAAATTACCATATTTTTAGATATTTAATGTAGGCTAAAAATAATCTGAACAATGAACCAAATATAATGACTAAATTTAAAATTAACAAATTTTAAGAGATTTGGGCCTTGCTAGCCTGTAACGCCCCAATTTTCGGGAATTCTGTGAATGTTGGCATAGGTTTAATTATGTTAGTGGGCCTCTAGAAAGCCCAAACTTAAGATAGAACCCGACAATTTTAATTAATTTTTGTTCCATAAGAAAAAGGGGGTGAAATTATGAAATAGGACCTATGTGAAAATGTTTGAAAATGCTATAGGCTAAATTGAAGTGGCCAAATAAATAGGAGTGCAAAATAGGAGGATTTGCATGACAAACCTCCCATTTTACATGAAGTGGCCAGCCATCATGTTGTTGTAGACAAAATGTACACTTGATATCCATAATTTATGGTACAAATTGATAATAGGTTAGGTAAATGTTCCATGATAATAGGTTAGGTAAATGTTCCATGATAATAGGTTAGGTAAATGTTCCATGATAATGGGTTAGGTAAATGTTCCATGATAACGGGTTAGGTAAATGTTTCATGATAAGAATTTCATGTCTTTTGTATTAAAGAATTAAATAGATGAAATATGAAGTTTTATTAAAAGAAAAAGGGGTGAAAAGAACAAAGTTTTGTCCATCTTTGTTCATCATAGTTGAAAGTTAGAGAAGAGAAAGGAGAGGAGAAAGCTCTTGAGTATTCGGTCATTAGGAGGAGGAAAATTGAAGGTAAGTTCTTGGTACCTTGCTTCTATTTTGAGGTTTCATGAGTTCTTCTTGATTCTACCTTAACTCTTGAAGTATATTTTGATTTTTAGTTGTGTTGTGAGCATTTAGTCATGAATTAAAATGAAGGAAATGGTTGTTGTTTCATGTTCTTTTGATGAAAAATGGAAGATAGGTGAAGTTGAGCCAAACAAATGAGCATGCATGTGCCTTAGATGCTAAAGGGAAAAATCGGCTAACATGTTGTGCTTTAAAATGATGAAATGGAGATTATACTTAAAAATCATAGATATGTGATGATTGATTGGTGATATACATGTTTAAATAACCAGCATGCAAGTTAGGTGTGAAAGAGTGATTTGGTAATAAATCTGCTTGGGACAGCAGCAGTAACGTGACTTTGGAAAATCACCATAAATTGTGGGAGATAAGTTAGAAGCTGAATAAATTATGTTATTAAAGCTTATTGAGTCTAGTTTCTAATGAAATAAACAAGAACATATTTTGAATTCTGTACAATGAGAAATTTGATTCGTAATGAAGAGTGGTCAGATTGGTCAAACAGTGAAACATGGGAAACTTTAAGAAAAATCTGGTATTGATTGGCCATACCAAAAATTCTGAAAATTTTATGGATAAAAGATATATGAGTCTATTTTCAGGGAAAATTAACGGCACTTGATTTGGAGTTTCGTAGCTCCAGTTATAAATAATTTAGTGACTGTTGCTCAGGAAGACAGCTTGCAGTGAAATTATGATTATGTGGTAAACATTGACAAAAATTGTTAATGAGTTGCTTATTGATTTCTTATAAGCTTACTATGATCTGTAGGTGTGGTTGGCGAATATTGTAAGGGGTTAATCGTAGTTTGTATTTGAATAGTTAGATTAATGTGTTAGTAATCCAATTGTAGGCGGTTCGTGTGTGGATCTCGTCGAGATATCGTCGCATAAGCAGTGTGTGTAATCGACACCTCTCATAGACTAGATTGGCAAAAGCGAAAAGCGAAATGCCGAAAAGTCAGATTTTGGGAATTTGCGAGTGTGCGAATGCTCGTAAGATAGTTGGGTTTGTATATTTGGTAATCTAAAGTAATAAACTGCGATGCTGCGATTTAAAGACGTTTTGATAATTTAGGCTTAATGGGCCAAAGATCGGGTTCATGGGCCAACGGGCCCAATTCGTAAGTATCTTGCGTAAGTGTTCGATAGTACGTAAATAGTTAGGATATGCATGAAAACCCTGAAAGTAGCTAAATTACTATAATACCCCTATGTATGGAAAATTATGTTATACCCTAGGTGCAAAATTACCGTTATACCCGTAGGGTTAATTTTGATTGAAAAGCATGACGATCGATTACGTATGATGTATGCCATGATTATATATCATTGCATGGGGACATGGGTTATATTATGGAGGAAGCGTTCGGTGGCTATGCCACAAATATTCGATCTAGTGGCTCGCCACAAATATTCGATCTGGTGGCTCGCCACATATATCTGATTCCGTGGCTCGCCACGATTATCAGATCCGTGACTCTGTCACATTATTCGCTCTGCAGCCATGCTGCAAATTCGTGGTGTGTAGCGGTTGGGTGGGTCGAGTTGTCTCCCCACACGTGTAAGGTTGGTACGGGGTGTATACGGTTGGATATGGTTGGGTTTCGCATAAACATGTAATATCATTACGTTACATTGTGGGCCTATGGGCTTTATTCGAATCATTGCAGGCTAAGGCCAACTTATTCTATTTCGTGGTTTGAGCTGATATAGGCTATGGTTGGGTTATTTTACACACTGAGTTTCCCCAAACTCACCCCTTTTATTTTCATCCACGCAGGTAATCCCCAACCATAGTGGGCTTAGAGCTATAAGGGAATTCGGAGTGGCCACCCGTTCTGAAAGTTTGATTTTCTTCTGGTGAACTAGACATCCTTTTATTTACGTTTGAAGTTTTGGGTTTTTAAATGTAATAAGGTCACTTAATTATTTTTGATGGTTTTAATATGTATTACTAAGATAGGTATTACTTATTTTAACTGTCGAAATTGGATAGCTTTAAGGCGCGTTTTTAAAAACAACAATTGATTTCAAAATAACACGACAACAAGCAAAACTTCCGCAATGAAAGTATTTTCCAAAATTAATCACTTTTCCTAAAAATGACTTAATCAAATCGGTTTCCTAGAAATATCCATGACGTTAAGGTGTGGCAATGGTGGTATGCATGTCAGGATTGGATCCGAAGGAGCTTGGTACTTAAGCAAATCAGATGGACTCACCACCTCTTTTCTAGTTTCCTACCTGGTGCACAGCTTCCATTCGCTTTAACCCTTAATGAATTAATCTTTTGAACATCAAGTACGATTTTCTGGACTTAGAATGAAATTTTTTTTTTTTTACATTTTTGATGTGGCATGTCGGATCCGGCCATAACTTCTGGGCCGGGTTTGGGGTGCTACATAGCCTTCTCTAGTTTCGCCCCTGTCTATCATGCATCATACTGCATTGGTAGAACACGTCATGCTTACACATCCTGACGCATTCTAAAATGTATAATTTGTAATATAATAAATTACAAAGTTGTTATTTCCATCTATGCACTTTGAGTTTTTTTCCCTTCATTTCCATATAAGTCCTCCCTCGACCCTCATTCAAAACATTCAATTAATTATAAGACAACAATTGAGTCCTTAAAAACACAATTGATGAGACAAGATCTATATATGATGAATCGATGAGTTAAGATTTATAAATGTCGCATTCAAGAAATACATAATTCACTTATCTAATCTAGTATTAGACTCAATTATTAACAGAGAATCAATCATTAAACATAAAATGGATATTATCAATTTGGTTAAACAAATTCATTGTATCACAGAACAAATTATACACACTTTTGGTAAGTGGCAAACAATCACCATTAAAAGACCTAATTTCATTTGTTTGAGCCTCTAATTCTTTGACCTTTTCTGTCCTATATATATGCATTCCGTCCATAAGAATTCCATTCCTTAGCATCTTAGAAGGCTAATAAAGCATTCATTTTTAACCTTTTTGCTTGTTTCTTTTGTCCAAAGATCTTTTAGCAATAGAAAACATATGAAAGAAAAGTAGGGGAAGACAAAAACTTGATATGAAAATGATCGAAAATGAGGATGATCTATTGATCACATTTTTGAAACGCCGATCTGGAATCTATAAAAAAAATACATGAGCTCTCCATTTTATGTGGTATTGAGATTCTTTTTATTATCTTCCCTCCGAGAGGTAAATCTTTTTCATTTGATTACTCTTCTATTGAATCTATTGCTAAACACTTTTTGAACAGAATGCTTTATTAGTCATCTTGGATATTTTAGAATTATAAAGTTCTTATGTGATAGGATGCATATATAAAACATAAAACTCAAGAATTAAAGGCTCAAACAAATGAAATTAGGTCTTTTGTCACTTATCAAAAGTGTGTTTATTTAGTTGTGCTTAGTTAGCGTACTATGAAAAATCTATTTCAACAAATTGATAATATCCATCTAATGTTTAACAATCAATTATCATCTTAGTAATTAGTCTAATATTGAATCAAGTAGGTACATGTATTTCTTGAATGTGGTATTTATAAATCTTGTCTCATCGATTAATTGTATATAGATCTTGTCTCATCAATCGTGTTTTTAAGAACTTGGTCATTGATAGCTCATCGCCCACAAACATATTGCATTGTATTGCCATTTTTGTATTGTGCAAAATGCTTGGAAGAGAGAACCTCTAAAGAAATGGAGAAAAAAAAGGACCTAAAGTGTATAGAAGGAAATAACCGATATCTAATTTATTGCATTGCTAATCATGGTATATACTATTTTTGCAATGCAATAAATTAGATATTTCTTCTATGCACTTTTAAGGTTTTTTTTCATTTATTTGCAACCCTTCCTTCTTTCAAACATTTTGCACAACTTACATGTTACACAAATTGTAAAACAATGCAATATGTCTACAAACTATATGACAACAATTGGGTCTTTAAAAGCACGATGGATGAGATAAGATTTATATATGGTTGATCAATGAGATAAGATTTATAAGTATTGTATTCAAGTATATATCTTTACTTGATCCAATATTAGACTCAATTACCAACAAGCTAATAAATAGTTAAACATCAAATGGATATTATCAATTTGTTGAAACAGTTTCTTCATAGTACCATAGGCTAATTAAGCATAATTAACTATACACACTTTTGGTTCTTCAAACTCTAAGAGTGGGATAGACACTAATTGTTGGTGGAAAACTCCCATTTATCAACTTAATCCGAGGGAGCTTCATGAACTATACTCCCGTTTCTTGAAACTTCTCAACCTATTCCATATTGTCTAGTACAAGAAGATTGCAATCGTTTCTTCAATGCATGCTTCAACGAATCTTGTTGAGGATATCCTTACTATCGGCCACAATCCTAACAATTTTAAACAACTTAAACTGTGGAGTCTGCCTCGTATTTACAAGCAAACATCTCAACAAGGAAAAGTCGATGTCGTGACAAGACGACCACAACGTCCCAATGAAAAGATTGGCCATGTCCCGATGACTCGACGAACGACGTGCCAACAAGGAGCATGTGACGTGGCGATGTATTCCCCAATTCAACCTGGTTTTCTTCTCTTAGTTAAATATTGCTATTGTTTTCCCAATTAAATCCTGATTAGTTTAGGTTATTTTAGTCATATTTAATCTAAGAATTTAACCTATAAAAGGACTAAGTAACCTAGAATAATAATCTTCGTCATCTTTTAAATTGAGAGAGTTCTGTGAGTTTGGGGAAATTTTGAGTTTTAGCCAAAGTACTTTGTTCTTTCGAGATTTAGGGTTGTTTATTGAGATAATCTTCATCTTGTACTCTATCAACTTTTTCTCATTTAGTAAAGTCTCATTTACCCGTAATTTTTTGCCCTTTTTTTGAAGAAATTTTTTCACGTAAATATTTGTGTTTGATCTTTTCTATTTTTACTTTTATTTTCTTGTTGCATATGCGGGTCAATCCCTAACATAAACTTTCCTAAAATATAATAAAGCCCACCTTGTAGAGCAAACCAACATCAAGTCTTGATGAACTGGCATATATATATTTGTATACATTATTAACAAAAAAAACTTGAATAATTAATTAATTTATTTAGGTCTCAAAATTATTATCTTAAAAAATTTAAACTTTTTCTTTCTTTATATATTTTTGAAAATTAAAAGAATTAATATATGTAAATTTGAAATTTTAAAATTATTTTCTTTTTTATATTTTTATTGAGAGAGATCAATTTGTTTATTTTCAAAATTGACAGAAACTATTTACATCAATATGTTATTTGAATTATTCGAATTCTAAAATTTTTAAAAATGTTCATTAACTAAGTCTAGTCAAATTTAGACTTAACCTAAGCATGATATTAACATATTTTATGTTTACTCAAGCCTCACCCTAACTAAAATCTAAACCTAAACTTTGCCCAAACTCACCTATATTTGTAAAAAACTAATTCAAGTCCATTGTAAATCCTCTATATTATTTTTAATTTTTTTAAAAATATTTATTCTATTTTATTTTTATATAATCTTACCATTATTTTAATATTTACTAATCTAGTATTATATATTTAATATAAGTTTTTTTAATAAATTCTAAATTATATGATATATAAAAATAACATAACATATAATATTCAAAACTTAAAACAAGTCAAGCCTGGCCCAACTCACATTTTAAATAGGCCTAATCTTTTAACTCAAGTCCATTTTTCAAACTTAATATTTTTTTCAAACCCTCCCCAATTTCAAGCAAGCCTTTAAATCTAAATAAGTATCCCAACCCATCTCATGAACAAGTCTGTTTAAGTTTACTTAAAAAAATTAAATAACTCAATTCAATTGACTTAAAATTCAAATTTTTTCGAATCGAGTTTTGCTCCCCTCTACAGAAAATAACAAAAAAAAACAAATTGATATAATTGGGTGACCAATTTAAAAAAAAATTAATATTTGGTCACAAAAAAAACATAATGTAATTTCCAGCATGTGCTTGTTGTCATCCATTTTCTAACCTTCAAAAATGGACCACAATTAACAACAAAAACACCAGCAAACAACAATACTTTCATAACCAAAAATAAGTTCTCAAACAAGTTAAAACCTTGAATTCCATTTATGGAATTGCCAAATGCTAATAATAAAATCATCATCAAAATGCATAGGAGATTATACCAAAACTAAAAATAAGAAGTAAGATAAAAACAGTATGATTACTTCAGTGAGAAAACAACAAATTATCCTTTGCAGAAACAAAACTTCAAGCTCTTAAACTAAATTCAACAAAAAACAGCAATGTTATCTTAAAAGTTGCTACAATTTCGAAACAAAGGTTCATACTAGCCAAAAAGTGTTTCCAACTTCTAGCCATATAAACATTCCTCAGCGGTACTGCAAAATAGAAGACATAAGAACAACACCCAGAGGTTAAGAAATTGCTGATACAAAAGAAAAAGAATATGAAGATTATGGTAGCGATAAACGATTAACCATCGAAAGAGTAATCAACGAAGTAACAATGCGATACCTTAATGAATCCAATTTCCTTGGCATTGCTACGGAAGCACTGTCTGCAACACATGAGCCCGTACTTCCTGATGATGGCATGAGGGTTTCCACACACTCGGCTATAAAAACAGAACGAAGAAGAAAATCTTTTAACCAACACATTACCCAAATTTGGCAAATACCTTGAATTATAGCTATGGTAATGTGATTATATACTTGTAAGATAAAACATGAATTTCAAATCCACTAATAATTATAAGAATTTCAATTAATGGCATCCAACAAATCCATGAATTTGAATAGAAAAAAACTATCTTATCACGTAATATTAAATCGATTACAACTCAAATTCCCAAACGCAAAGCAGTACCTCAAATAACTCAAAACAGTCTCAATCTAAGCAAATACTACGCCATTAAAACCCTAAACCACAAAGATGAGCACGCTAATTCGTTGGATAAGTGCGCTCAAAAATCAACAACCTAAAATTTCATTTCCTTCCGTTTGACATACACTAAAAAGTAACAATAGTAATTTATTTGAAATTTCTAAGCAATTAAAGAAGGGGGAATTGAGAGACGAAGTTACCATGCGCGAGAGCCAGGGCCGTAGGTTTTGGGGTGAGAGTTCCAGACGTTAGAATGACCCATGATTGATTACAGATGGCTGCTCGTCGAAGAAAGCTCTGCTAAACGGAAGCGGCCTAAGTTTCGAGGAAAGGTTTAGTTTAGTGGGAAAATTGGAGTATTTATAGATGTAATCAGAAAACCCTAGGTTTCAAATTGTCAAGGTTGGGCAAAAATAAGTGATAAAAATAATATTTAGTTCATGAACTTGTTCACTTTTACACTTTAGTCCTTGAGTTCTTTTTGCATATTAGTCCTGAAACTTGGCATTTTTTCTTAATTTGATCCCTGAAATTAGATTCTATGTATGTGATATCATCACTTGAAATTTTAAAAGAAAAAGGGTTAACTACACAAATAGTCACCCAACTATTAGTAAATTTCTTTTTTGTCACCTAACTATTAACAAATTTCTTTTTTAGTTATACGATTATGAAAAGTTACAAAATGGTCACCCAACTATTTAATTTTGTTGTTTTTTTGTCACCAACTACCTACTTAAAAACGAAAACACCTAAAAATCCAATATAATTGGGTGACTAAAAAAGATAAATTTGAGTAGTTGTTAAGTTTGGAGACTAACATTGACAAATAAATTCGAGAACCAATAAGTGGAATCTTATTAAATTCTTGATTCGTCCTTGTAAGAAAAATTTCAAACAAAATGACTTGCAATTTTGGAAATGATTTTGAAATATATACCAACTCGATTAAGGAGTGCTTTAATGAGTTACTGTCATAAATCAATTCGAAACCAATTCAATTAAAATTTATTTTAAAACCCTATTTTAATAAAAATTTATTAATATATTATTGTTTTCGTCTTTCCTTATTTTTATATAAAATATTTAAATAAAACAATTACAAATACACTATCTAAGGATTTAACTGAAACCTAAAACACATTAAATGATAAACACATTTTGTACTTTATCATTTCTCCTATAATTTAGTAATATATATTTTTCATATAAATATAATTTTAATATCATGTTTATCTTTTACTCACGTAAATGAAATATCTGATCTAAGGCTTGGTAAAAGCCACCACAACCGGAAAAAGAAAATTGTTAATTTAAGACTAGAAATGAACGAACCTCCATTCGATTCAAAAAAATAAAAAATTTAAATCTCAAGTTAATCTAATTGAGTTATTCAATTTTTCAAATCAATTCAAATAAGTAAGTCGGATTTCAAGTTTGAATCAATTAAATTTTACAATTCAAATAACAAATTAATATAAATACCCATTTAGTCTTTTGTCAATTTTAAAAATCAACAAATTAGTCTCACTTAACCAAAATTACAAAAAAATTCAAAATAAATTTCAAATTTTCAAAATAATTTTAAAATTTTAAAATATTTATAAAATTGCAAATTTTATATTTTTAGAAAATTTAAAAATATCTAAAGAATATATAAATAAAGTCAAAACTTTTAAAATTTTCTAAAATAATAATTTAAGAATGTAAACAGGGTTTCAAATTTATGACATGAAATTATAATTTGACGTGTTTAATTTTTAATTTAACTCGAACAATTTAACTCGATTCAACTTGACTTAAATTTCATTTTACTCAACTTGATTCGAAAAAATTTCAAATCGAGTTAAGATGATAAAATAGAACTCATCAACTCGAGTAACTCAAAAAATTTTCACTCGATTCGACTTAATTCGACCAAATGCTCTTCCTATTTAGAACCATTTTCATAGAACCTGTGCTATACAAGTTGAAATCAACCTTGAAGTACCCAAAACTTAATTGGTACATAAAATCATTCAATTTTAAAGAGTGACGTTCAACAATTTTGAAACTTGAATTTCAATATCTGTAACCAGAGACGAGAGGACTTCGAGCTTAGGATGTATAATTTTTCCAACTACTAGTGTAATCATCCAACTCAGTTCTTCCACCCTCTCTTCCTTTCCCTCTTCTTTGCGCCGGTAGTCATCCACTCGGTACCAAGAAACAAATAAATATAAAAGCAGGGTTTAAACCACCACTATCTACATCCATGAACTCAGGGTTCGATATGCTTCGATGTAGTTCCTTGCAAATCACAGCCACGCTGCTCACAATCTAGCTTGCCCCACCTTGCATCCACTCGCTCACATGGGAATATCAATTTTCCAAGGCTAATGGAAACAACCAATGTCAACTAACTATAGTAAAGGCACCGAATAAGGTCAATACAATTATATTTCAAAGCTTAAGGCACATGCTTATTTGGAATAATCGTTACGGTAGGGCACTGTGGCATATCTGCCTCGGCAAGTATGCTAATTGACATGCAAACATGAGCTGCAACAATAAAGTGATAGACTATGGAATTTACCTTCTGTTAACAACGTTGTGCACGTGACAGAGCCACTGAGAAAACTCATCATGAGATCCAGCCATTACAGGGTTTGCTCTGAAAAGCATATGCATACATTAATATCAATGG
This sequence comes from Gossypium arboreum, assembly GCF_025698485.1. NCBI lineage: Eukaryota > Viridiplantae > Streptophyta > Magnoliopsida > Malvales > Malvaceae > Gossypium > Gossypium arboreum. The sequence continues at coordinate 118,458,699 of NC_069073.1, forward strand.
AAGCCATTGTACATACATATATACATACACATACATTATATATATAGGAAGAACCACCAATACAAAATTTTGATTGAACCAAGTGAGAACAATCCAACATTATATAACATTATGAATAAACAGGGCAACGGTAAAATCGATGTACGGCCTTCCACAGCTTTCCTCCCAACTAAATGATGAATAACTAGATCATCGAACAAACAAATAATTTTTTGATTTAACCAAATATTGACTTAGAAGTTTTATCATATTTCACTTTGCAGTTCCAATAATTCCAGGACCGAGTTACTTTTAGTTTATTTCTCGCTTTTCCTTCTAGCTTTTATTGCAGATACTTATACTAGTGCTGCCACAATTTCAAACCTGGATGGGGATGTGAAGCCAAATAGCTTTCTGGTCTTGCTCGGCAGTCACTTTTGATTATACCATCTAAAAGAAAGGCTAACGGAAGTGGTTGCATGAAAATTCTTAACACGTATCAACTAAAGCGATGTGGAGCAGACAAAAAAATACCTCAAAACTTCTTTGAAGTGATCTGCACATTCCTGGCAGGGGTACATTCGAGATAATATTGACATCTGCAAGTTGATCACTCGTCATTGGTCGGTTTAAATAGTTTATAAAGGACAATAAGCTATCCTTACAATTCTTTTGATGTCATTAAAAGTCTAAATAATCAAAAACTGATATGGTAGACACTTAGGGAATAATTAAGCTAAGCAGTACTTTAGCATCATTGGACTGAACTCATATTTTTTGTATGGCAAAGATATCCTTCATATCAGTTTTACAATTCATAAAGATTAATCCTTTCAGGGTTCATAGCTGCCCCTCCCAACAATATTGTCTCTAGAATTCAAACCTGAGTTCTCACTGGGGAGTGCTATGTGTTTAACACTACACCTAACACTTGTTGGTAACTTAGTCTACTTTTAGTCAAACCTGTATCGGGATCGAGCTTCATTTGATCTCAGAAATTACAAAGATTGAATAAGGAAATTAAGATATTATACCAGCTCTTTTACATCCTTCTTTTGCTGCCTTGTTGGATTTTCAGGATACTGAAAAATAAATAAAATGGTTAAAGAAGCCTCATTCAAACGGTCATCAGGGCAAAATCGTAGGCATTATAAATGAAAAATAGAAAGGGGGGGGGGGGACCAAAAGCAAATGTATAAATGAAAAGACCTGGGCAGCAAGAGTGTGAAGAAAAGTCCAAGTAGCTCTTCCAAGTTCTTCTTTAGTCACCGGTGCAGCCGGTTTCTGTCAATAAACATTCAATCGACCATGTTAATTTTATATAACTACAAAATGGGTCTCAGAAATGAATAACAATTTCTTAAAAAGAAGATAGGCGTCATTTGGAAATTTTGTCAAACAGTTAATGAGCAAAACTACGAGCAACACCATTGATTAATTTTTAACAGCCTCGAAATCGATACCAAGCAAACAAGCATATCAATGATGACCTATTGGGAGGAACGCAAGTAAATACCTTGACAAGAAAATGGGTATTTGTGGCAGGGGAGTCGGCGTTTATTGATGATGAAATAGAGATGAGAGGGTTTTTCTTGGTGGGTAATGAACGATGAGCCTGTTGAGTGAAATTGGCGAGGTGGGTTTGGACACAATTCGAGAATCTTTCAACAGTTCGGAACAAAGCTTGGAAAGGATTTGGATTTTCAGCACCCATATCTGTGCATGAACATAGAGAGATAGAGACAATGGCGGGAAAACCAGAGCACATATGGAACTAAAGGCCCAATTTGGGCACTCCGCTAAATATCTCATTAACACACTACTTTTCATTTTAGGAGGCAACAAAAGGTTAAAATTGTCAGTAGTTCCTGTACTCTTTATAAATTTGGAATTTAGTCCCTTTTCTTTTATTTGATTAAGTCCCTACAAACATAAAAAATATCAACAAATGTCTAATTATTTGAATCCATCAAAGGAAATTAATCTAAAAATAATAATAAAAGTAGACCCTTTTAACCTATTGTTTTTATTCTAAACTTAAAACATAAAAAAATTCAATAATTAAAAAAAGGTAAACGCAAAAATAGTCACTTTTGTTTGTCTCAGATTATCTTTTAATCACTTATGTTTGAAATATTACGTTTCAGTCAGTTAAGTTATTATTTTGTTACGAAGTGATTACTCTACCGTTAAGCTCCATCAACTCCCTAATGACGATGCTACATGGCAGTCTAAATGGTTTTTTTCCTGTTTGTTAGAATATTCTTAATAATATTTTTTAGGCTACTTTGAAGGCTATGATTGTAATTGATGTGTATGTTAACAAATTCAAAAACTCTTATACACTCAAAACTTCCATAGAGTATTGGGAATTTAACATTTGAATTTTTTTTTTTTTTTTGAGAGTTGCTTTAGAGATTGCATTTTGCATTTTGTAGCTCTAACTCTTCAAATAAATCTTAGTTAGATGACTAGATTTTAGTGACGAAATAGCACAAAATAAGAAAGGAAGATAGCATTAATCCTGTCGAGTCCTATAGCAGCTGATGCAAGTTTTGAAAGGAGAAAACATGAAAAGATCATGTGTGTACAATCATTTACTTTTTCCAATATTTTAAGGGAGGTGAATGGGCTGTGTCATGTGTAGTGTTTTGGGTGAACTCTGTCTTTGTCAATAATATATATCTAAGTTTCTTATATGTTTGAGCTAAATTAAAGAGATTCTAATATATAACATCACCAATAATGAAGCATATTTCTGATTACATAACTAAGCTTAAGCATTAGAAAAGAAAACGACATTTTTTTTAAACCATGCAACAGCAGAAAGCAATGGTGCCTGGCTTCAATAAAGTTGCACTAATAAAAGGAGAAACCAACCATGATAATATCATATACTTTCATTCCTACACCCTTACACAAATAAGCTCTCTAGTTCCTCCCCATTATCACCTCCATTCTGTGGAAGTTCTCACCGTCTTGTTGAGCATAAAGAGTGATCCTAGCATCGATCCTTGGTTGAACAAAGCGGCTCCACTCGGTGCCGGTGATGTAGTGCATGTCTCCTTCACTCCGGCATTCAAACCGCCACCATTGATTCTCGTCTTCCGTAACCGTTAAAACAATCCGACCAGCAGGAAGTGTACCGCTACGGTCACGAAGCCTCCACCTGTGCACATGGTTAGCTGCTAGATTAACTGCGTCGATCTGCTCCATTTCTTCAGCTCTGCTAAAACTAAAACAAGGTTTTTTTCCCCAAACTCAGAACAAGAATGTAATGTGATTTGCAGTTCTGGTAGAAGGATTTGTCCAATGAATGGGTATTTAAAGCAAACCTCAGCTCTTCTAAATCGAGCCAACAAAGACAAATGCACGTTAAACAATGTACATTGATCGCGATTACAAGCTCTGTTTTTTCTTCTTCCTTTTTTCCAGAAGGTTTTGTTATGGTGATAGCGAGAACTAAAATCTCGATGCTCATCCTTAATGTTTTTTCGCATGTCTGCTGGTCTGGCTTTCATAAACTTACCAACATATCATAATCTGTTATAACGCTAGATCGCAAGATGCTTAAAAATCCCCAATGCCCTCAAAAACAGGGGTTAGAGATTCATGTTTTCAAACTCTGTTTTGATTGATATATATATATGTCGCACGACAGAGAAAACATCTACAATAATAGGGGAGATCACGAATTTACAAAGCTGAGGTTTGGTTGGATTTAGGCGCAGGAGTTCGCGATTTATGTTTTCAAACTCTATTTTGATTTGCGAATATATATCGCCCGACTTTTTCGCCTGACAGAGAAGTTTTTTTTATTGGTCTAATAACAAATTTAGCCCTCCAATATTTACACATTTTATCAATTTAACCCCATTGCATGTTATCGGAAGGACCCATTGATTGTTACTTTTTCAAACTCTGTTTTGATTTGTATATATATATCACCATTGCTTATTATTATTTTAAAGATGAGGTCTGCTATACCCTGAAAAATGTATTAATATGTTGATGGGAAGTTTGACCGCAAAATGAAGGAAAGAAATCAGGGACAGATTAAGGATGTAGGTGACATTGGGGTTTTAGGCATCCAAGTGACTGTGAGCAGATCTATGGATATCGAGGTTAAGAAGCGGGAAAAAGAAAAAGGGGTAATGGTAGATGCTGGGCTAAAGTTTGGTTCGTCAGCACTAAGGCCCAATAATGACATATTTGGAGTGAAGGCTAATGTTAGGCATGGAGTGTTTGATGATGGATCACAATCGGGACCTATGGGTGCTATAAAAAACATAGTCATTCAACCAGTAGATGTATCACTGACTTTAAATAAAGAGAAGCACACTGCAATGCGCATAATGGATAGGAAAAATATGGATCTGTATAACGATAAAGAAAATGTGATGTTTAAATTTGGTAAAAAAACCGGCGCCTCTCAAGAGTTGCAGTCGAGAGCTCATAATATAATTTACAGGCAGAAGGGGAAACCATTAGATGAGATTATGGGGAGTCATTTGCATGCTTCGGTTGAGTTGAAATCGGCGATGGAAGGGTTAGTTTGTGACCACGAAAGGACCTCGGAGAAAACTCTTATGGAGGAGTGTATAGTTGTTGAGGATGCTTGGAATGATGAGGTGGTTTAGCAATGTTGAATTTGAGCGTAATAATGCTTTGTTGGTGGAATTAATTTTGTCTGGGGGAGGAGCCAATAGTACTTTAGTGGAATTAAGATTATTACATCTTGTTGTGGCGAAGATGGGAGGTTCGTGTCCGATATATTCCGAGGGATCAAAATGGAAGGTGCAGATCATATGGCTAAATGTGTTGATATAGGGGACTTTTTGCTCCATTTATTTGCAATTACGTCGGTTTCGGTTAGAGATTTGTTGGATTGAAGATCCTAATGGGTCTAAATCCTTTCATTTATGAATTAGTTATTGTAATCGCCTAGTGTTGTCTCTTTTCTACAAAAAAATTTAAAATAAAAAGTTTTTATATTAATTAATTTAATATATTTTAATTATTAACAATTACATTAAATTACAATGGGGAACGAAGAAAGGGTTTACAAGTATAGGGATCAAACTCTAAACTTCGTGCCAATCAATTTGAAACCCACACAAATTTATCATTGGGCTAGTAGTGTTATTGGTAATAGAGTTATCCATGGCTCTGGTCGAGTCCTAACAAAATTTTAGTCCTAGGCTTAACCCAGATAAAAATGCTAAAACTCGAGTCCGGCCTGTATTAAAATTTTTAATTTTAATTTTTTATATAAAAATTTTAAAATATAACACACCATATACACTAAAAATATTAAAATAAATGTTCCACAATAAATTTAAAAAGTCTTGATACTTAAATAACACTAAGATAAGTGTAACTTAACAAGTAAATACCTCTAAAATAGTAGTAAAATTAACAATAAAAGCAGTGTTATACAATATCTAAATATTAACAATAAAATAGTAGTAATATAATAGTGAAATGATAGCAAAACATAACAAAAGGTGAAAAAACAACAAGGTCTTTTTACTATTAAAAATTTGGGTTGGATTGGGTCAGGCCCAAGCCGAAAAAAACCTTACTCGAGACCTAACTCGTTTTCTAAATAGACATTATTTTTTTTACCCAAACTCATTTTTTACTTATATTTTTACTTAAACCCTCTCATTTTTTGAGTAAATTTTCGAGCCTTAAATAACTCTAATTGGTAATATATTTTAATTATTAAACACAATAATAAAACTAATATATAAATATATATATATAAATATAATACATGCACGCATATTGTTACACAGCCTTACAATTTTTATTTGGTAATACCAAAAGCCTTAAAATTACCTAATCCAACGACTTAAAAATTTGGGTTAATATACTATTTAGTACCTAAGTTTATCTTAAATGTTTAATTTGATATCTGATTTTTTTCTCAATTAAGCATTGAGTTTAGCTTCAATATTTAATTTGACACTTAAGAGTTTTTTTATCCCAGTTTAGTATATATATTTATTTACTAGAGCACACATGTCAAATATTTTATCAGGCAACATAATGTTATTTGGTCTAGGTATCGAATTGGGACAAAAACTTAGGTACTAAATTGAATAATAGAGTCAAAATTAAGTATGAAATGGTATATTAATCCTAAAATTATCATTGATCCAGTCAAACACGTACTAATAGTTGGCAAATAATAGACTTTTTTTTATCATTGATGACATTGCTCACAAACAGCCACGTGGCTATTTATCATTGATAAGCCAATTTTAAAAGCCATAAAGTCTCGGAGTTTCGCGCTAGCCACGCCCACACCCTTGGGAGCGGGGGACCATACCATCACTCATCCCACGCGCATCAACCCGCGCCCACATCCCTATTTCAGACTCAAAAACGGTTGACTATCAATTAAAGTGACTATTGTTTTATTTTATATTTTTGGGTAAACTATCTGTTTAGTCACTAAATTTTCAGCGTATCTATGTTTTAACCACTTAACTATGAAATTTTTTAATTTAACTACTAACGTTCTTGAATTTGTTTTTTATTCATTGTGTGAATTCTTTAACGTCCTGATGTCATAGCATTCTCTTTTATGCAAAAACCGTGAAGCTGTCTCTATTGCCAATTGCCATTCATAACATAATTGGCACCAAATTGTTCCCCTTTCTCCCCTCTTTCTTCATTTGGTTTTCCTTGAAACCCACTCAAAATTGATAAAAATCAAGCTAAAACTTCAAACTTATCTTGGTAAGATCTCTATCGATGACTGTCTGATGGGACTGGTTTCGAGATATGTTATTTTGATTGGGCAAATACTTGTTGGAAAATTAAGCTATTGCAAAATAAAATCTATTAGCACTGACTAGAAAATAAATAATGAATTAAGAAGAAAAACCGACAAAGTGTTTAAGAAAATTAGAAAGGAAGAGGAGATAGTGTGACGCGACGTACATGTGTGATAATAGGCTTAATTACTCAATTAGAGCAAGAATTAAAGCTATATAAAAACTCTCTTGATAGCTTGTACTTAACCAACATGAGATATATCCATTAACACCAACCCTTTACATTACCAACAATACTTCTCACCGTTGGGATTCTCAAATGGACACTTCAAACCTTGGAAATCCAATAAACCCCTCCCCTTACCAAAAAAAAAAAAGAAGAGATGATGAGGCTATCTATCTTCGGACTCCCTTGATTCTTTGGCACAAGAGGATCTTTGTCCAATTCCTAACAATCGGAGAGGTGGAGGAGGAGGAAGAGAACAATGTATCTCTATTCCATGTTGATCAAATGGTGGAGACTGCAAACAAGAGTAATTTTGCTTTTGGATTTAGGTTGAAGTTTTGAAGAGATTTCTGAAAAATCTAATTGGTAGAGTGGTTGTGGATGATGAGACGAGTTTATCGTTAACTAGAGTGGCTAGAAAATACACCAAAGAAATGGTGGTTCCAATGGTGACATGACATGAGGGAAGAAATTCTTAAAGCTTTTTTTCCATTTTTGGAGAATATGATGAAATGAAGTAGAATAAAATAAATAAAGTCCACACAAGAAAAAAAATTGGCTTCCATGTTAGAAAAATAAACACTATGTAATTCAGTTTTTCAAACTTATAGCAGAATGATTAAAAAAATTGAAAATTTTGATACCAATAAGTGCTAGGTGTAGTAGTAAGACATATTGCACTCCACAAAAATAGAATATGAGTTCAAACCTTGGAAGCAATGTTATTGGGAGAGGCAGCCATGAACTCTGAACATGGACCACAAAATGGACACGGAAGAAATCCAAAAAATTGAAAACTTTGATGGTTGGGTGACCAAAACAGAAATAGGCTAAAAGTTGAATGACTAACTAGATAGTTTACCCTATATTTTAAATCAAAAGAAAAAAACTCATGCATTATAAAAAAGGTTAGTATTTGGTAAATTAGCACTGTACTTGTTTTTAATTCCACAAACATCCTTAAAAAATTGTCACATGTTTCTTTTTTAAAACATTTTTTTTAAGATTCTATTATACTCTTATAGGACACTTGTGTAACACCCCTCGCCCAATCTGAGTAAAAGATACTACATTTAGACACTAAACTCACCACTTAAACATATTCTTGTTTCATTATAATCGAGGTAACTAATAGCACAAAACATTACTATTCATACATAATTCACATTTTCTTTACTAATAAACCAAAGTATATACCAAACTCAAGTTCAAAATATATATACCAATAGGCTTGAACTTAGAGCTTGAGGAGTGATGTAATCTGAACCGAAGTAGCAATCCCCGATTCTTTTCAAAACTTATCTATCTCCTACGCATTTAAAACAAAAGTGTTAAGCTATACGAATAGCTTAGTAAGTACTCAATTAAATTCTATCTTATCATTTTATATATATAACATTTAAATAAAATTTTAATAACATTTATTCACATAGTTTATATTTAAACTTTTAATTCTTTTTCCAAAACATACAATCATTTAAATTAACTTTATAACTTATAGTCTTAACTTTAACATATATTATCACTAATCAAGTTTCACATTCGCATATCAAAATCTTTCTCTCATTTCACAAACATAACATAAACATTTAATATACATATATCTTTTAAAACTTAATGCACATGTTCATTTTATCTTTATTTTCACATATCATTACACATACATATATATTTTACTTTCACATATCACTTTTGCGATCCTTAATGAGTTTCAGAGGAGTTTTAATAATTTTGATACATTGTAGAGCTTTGGGCCAAAACAGAGCTCCTGACCTTTAATAGAACTCCATTAAACACATTACATATCCCATTTCTCCTTTCTTAATCCCCTCTGAACCCCCGTAACACCAACTTAATTCCTATCTGAACCCCCAGCTTCTCTCAACTCCAAAATCTTTTCATTATCACATATCATCTATCATCTGAGCTCACTCACATAACACTTTATCCATTCATTTTAAATCAAATAAACATATATATAATATTTTCATTTCACACATTCACATATTCACTTTAATATGACTTAAAATATTACATATAACACTTTGCATCACATTACTTATTCACTCTGAATACATACTACATGCATTACATCTTCACTTCATACATTAGTTCACATGAACACTAGCATATCACATATTTATAATACTTTACACTTTAGATTTTAATTCACTTTAATATAACACTTTGCTTAAATTTTTATTTCACTATTTTAGCACACTTAGTATTTTTCAAATTTTACTATTTAATCACTAAATTCATGAAATTTCAATATTTACTGTAACATCTTAATATCAATTTTCACTTCATTTAAACCTTTAATCACAATATTTATTTCACATATAAAATTTTACACTCTTTACAATTTAGTCCCTCTATAGTGACTTCGCTTATTCGTATCTATTCACTTATCAATCAATGACAAATAAATAACTTTCACTCTTTATAATTTAATACTTAGTTTCATAAAATTCACTAATTACTAAGTTATCACTTTACCATTTCTTACATTACTAACATACCTTTAATTACATATTTACTACTAAATTCAATATCGTATTCAAGTAATCTTAAGCATATCTTATTTAGTTATTTCATTTTAGAATTTAAATACTCAAATCTAATTACAGTAAACTAACTTGAATTCAATTAAGTACTTACTTCTATTTTAGCCAAAACCTCACTTTCTTTGCTTCTATTCTCTTCTTTTCTCACTCTCATCATAATCTTACACGTCCGTTCCAACTTTTTTTACTTTTAATTTCTTATGTCTTGCCTCCGAGATGTTATACAAGCTCTTCTAGGCCTATACTTCATATTTCCTCTTTGGTGGCTACGAAAATTTTCAAGGTTTTAGGGTGAATGGTAGAATTTTATAATAAAAAACCAAATTGTATAAAAATTAAAATTTCTCTCTTTTTTTTTTAAAGTGGAATGACTCACTGATATAAACGATGAAGAAGTTTCTTCATTTTTCCATCAAAATATCTCAACTAATTTAATAATAAAATATTATTTTTTAATATATAAAAATCTAACTTTAATCATTATAATCAAATGGTTTAAGATTTCATCTTATTTTGCAATCTCATCCAATGACCCATATTTTGCCATTGACTTTCTCTACAGTTCCATTCTTGATTCATAACATTTTTGTAACACCCCAAACCCGGCCTTGACGTTATGGCCGAATTTGGTGATGTCACAAGGATTGAGTTTTGAAAATAGTGTTGTTTCGATAAATCATCCAAGTTTTATAACTATTACTGAAAACGTTGTTTAATTAATTCATTTACCAAAACAATATTTACAGCGGAGGTTTTAAAACCGTTAAATTTCAAAAATCCAGTTCATACTTCTGAAAAAACCTTTGATTTCGTAAAACCGTAATTTTAGTCAAATATCTCTATAAAAGTTAAAAAATAACCAAAACTAAATAAAAATTTAAACAGTCCAGAGAGTCCAACAATTACAAAACTCTAAAAAATAATCCAAAATTAAATAAAACCATTATTTAAAGTCAATTCACAAACTTGTAGTCACCGTGAGACTCTGTCGCACTGGTCCGCCTAAGTCTGTAGATTACCTGACAAAACAGACAACAGATGTGAGTTTACGGAAACTCAGTGTGTAACTTGGCAGATTTAAGCATACAAACATACAAAATTAAAAGCACAGTTAGAAACAGATACAGTCTCAGATTCAGAATCAGACATGCATAAATCGTACCCCCATCCTCTACACACCAATGCAGACCATCCCAACACACCATGTAGAGATAAAGAAACACCCACCCATCCCTACACACCATATCGTGCCATTTAGACACATGTTAGATAATGTGCAGCCAAGCTGTTAGAATAAAGGCGATGAACGCCATACAGATCACTTCCTCCTCATATACAAATCCCACCCCAAATTAGATATAGAAAATCAGATACAGACTTACCAGATTAAACATGCTCAACATGCTTTTATAGAAATAACAGATATATATATATGGCAGTACAGTCAGACATACATTTAGTATCCTACTTAGATCAGTCTATCAGAATATCATAGCATTCAAAATAGGGTTTAAATAGCCCTTATCAACCTTACAGTAGGCCCACAGTCGATCGGAACGACCCGTGCGACCCTAGGGAAAATTTCAGAACTATGGGCCCACATGCCCGTGTCAGCCCACACGCCCAGATTTAGCCTTACACGTGTGGCCCACATGGCCTAGCCCAGAACCCACACGCTCATGTAGCTCACACGTCCAACTTGGCCTAGCCCGTGTCGCCCACATGGCCACACCCACATTATTGCACAGCTGTGTGCTGCACACGACCATGCCTTCATCGACCACACGGCCGTGTCTCGCACACGGTCATCTACACGGGTGACCACAGGTCCGTGTGGCGTCAACAATGCAGTTTTTAGGCTTTTTTTAAAACCTTATTTTTTGCGTTTCGGGTACACACTTGATTCGTTTTTGCTGCAAACTCACTCCCGAGACCATCAGTATTGCTTAACAAAGAAGACCACTACTTCGTATCAAACCGTTGAAGTGCATTTTCCTGCTTCACAACCTTTTCCCACTAGATTAAAAACCAGAAGCTGCAATAACGATGTTTGACACAAGAATCACGAATCGAATCAAAGTGACGAACAAGGGTTTACCGAAAAGGGAAAAATGTCAAGAAAAGAAATTGACGTCAGAATTTGGGGGTTTTTGGAATGTGAGATTACAAATTCCTTATTTTCCTCCCGCAATCCCACTATACCACAACCTCCTCAGACTCTCACTTTCCCGAGACTCTAACAAATAACAGAGCAAAAACAATACCTATGTTTGCACAAGGATTCAAACACAGGACCTCAAACACACTAGCTCCTTTACCACTTGAACCAACAGACTCATTCTAATATGAAATTACAGGCAATTAAATATAAGCCCACTAATCAAAGATAGGGCTTAGATCCAAAAATAACAATAATTGCTAAAGGTAAAACTTGAACTTGTAACCTCTCATACATCTCCAAAACTCTTAACTACTGAAGTAGATACACACTTACAGAAGAAGAAATAAAAAAATTAAGGCGTTACAATTTTCTTAGTATAATCACTCATAGTTTTTCATTTTTTTCCTTTCCTTTCTTTCCCATTTATCTTTGCTGCCCCAAGATGCTACCTTTCAACCTTCCAATTATGTAAAAAAATTCTACACTTTTCCTTCTTTTTTTTTCATTTTAGTCCATTTATTCTATCACCCAAACAAATTTCATCACTCTCCAACCTTAATTTCCATAAATTTCCACAAACTTTCCACCTCATCAGCTATTGGATTTTAATCACATCATTTTGTATCTAAATATCAATTAAATATGGAAAATTTGCATTTGGGTCCCCTCTACTTTCCCACTTTATTCAATTTATTCCCTATCTCAACTTTCAATTTCCGCATATCAATATATCTCGTCCCATTCATAAAAAAATATTTCTTAAATTTTCACCCTTTTTCCAAAATGATAAATATACACTTTTGGTCATTAATCTTTTAAAAAATTGCAATTTGGTCCTTACTAAATTTCATTATTCATACTTTCTCTCCAAATACTTAAGTCACATTTAAAATACTTGTCTTTTCTTAGAAACCAAAATTTTGAGTATTACAACTTGTTAACTTCTACCATTGCTTCTAGAATCTAAAAATTCCGTGTACTAAATATTTTCTCTTATAAAAATTTAAAATTACTATTTTATAAAATTCAATTTTATGAAATAATTTAATTAAATGATGTGATGTTTACTTGAAAATATACTCTACCATTTTTAGCTGAGTTCACTTATCTAAAGTAGTTTAATTAGAGTAATAGTATACAGGTTTATCCAATTCTATATCCCATTCACCTCTTAAATGTTATAATATGAGTTAAATTACAATAAATGGGACGAATATGTCACATCTTAATGAATTTTTTAATTAAAAAACAATGGTTTTCTTTTTTAAGGAATAATATAATTTTCACTTCAAAATTAAATTTGGTAATTAGGTCCATTTTAATATTTATATTTTATTTTCTTATTTTATTCTTTAAATTTGATAATTAAATTTATTTTAATACTTGAACTTGCATGTTGTCAAGTTTTGATGATTTGACCATTATTATTGGAACAAGACTCGATCAATTAGACAAAAAATGATCAATATAATGGTCCAAAAAAGGGATTGAATTGGTTAACTTGAAAACTATTTGAAATTTGTAAAATCGAAAATTAAAACAAAAGTTGATAGTTGAATTGGTTTAATAATTTTTTACTTTTTATTTTTTAGATTTTTATGAAATTTTAATTAATTAATTAATTATTATTAATCTAGTGATCAAATTGATTAAACTAGTTGAATCTAAAATTATTAAAACACTCAATGTAACATCTTAAAATTGCATCACATCACTTGAAAATTTATATAAAATTTTAAATTTTAAATTTTAAGAGATGATGTGTCATAATCCGAAAGTGTCATATTATTGAATTTTTATATTTTTAAGTTCAGTAATTAAAATAAATTAATTATCAAATTTATGTTTCAAAATAAAAAAAAGACAAATACCAAAATAAAATTTAGAAAAAAATTATATTACCATTTTTCTATTATGCTCAGGAATAAAAGTATGAATCTCTCAACAAATTTTGTATATGTATATATTATATTCAATTTTGGGTGTAACACATTTTGTGCAATAAGACGTGGAATAAATGAACAACCCAATAAAAGTAATAGTTTCCAGAAAATATCATTGACGATCTCAAAAAGATTGTAGCTTCCTTTTCTTATTATTGTTTTTTAGGGAAGACCCAGTTTTTTCAATTCTTTGAAGAAGAAGAACAGGTAAACGAAATCAGAAAATCCATATCTTTTTTGGGTTCTTTTGGATATTGAAGTTTCCATCTTTAAACTCTAAAAAAAGATCTGATTTTTATCGTTGTTTTTGCCCATTTTCAAGGGGAAAGCCATTATTGTCTTCTTGTTTCCCTATCGATTGATGGGTGAAGAAGAGGGTGCAAGCACCAGCTCTATCAAAACCAATCCAAAACTAACACTATTGCCACTCATAGCTTTGATATTCTATGAGGTATCTGGTGGTCCTTTTGGTATAGAAGATTCAGTAAGGGCAGGGGGTGGCCCTCTTTTGTCTTTGCTTGGTTTCATGGTTTTCCCTTTGTTTTGGAGCATCCCAGAGGCTCTAATCACAGCTGAGCTTGCTACAAGTTTCCCTGAAAATGGTGGATATGTTATTTGGATATCTTCAGCTTTTGGTCCTTTTTGGGGTTTCCAAGAAGGTTTTTGGAAATGGTTTAGTGGTGTAATGGACAATGCTTTATACCCTGTCTTGTTCCTCGATTACTTGAAACATTCATTTCCCATATTTAACAACATGATTGCTAGGATTCCAGCTTTATTAGGGATCACAGTTTCATTAACATATTTGAACTATAGAGGGCTACACATTGTGGGGTTTTCAGCTGTTTCACTTGCTGTTTTCTCACTTTTGCCTTTCCTTGTAATGGGGGTGATTTCAATACCTAGGATAAATCCTAAACAATGGCTTGTTGTGGATTTTAACAAGGTGGATTGGAGGGGTTACTTTAATAGTATGTTTTGGAATCTGAATTATTGGGATAAGGCAAGTACTCTTGCGGGGGAGGTTGAAAATCCGAGTAAGACGTTCCCGAAAGCGCTTCTCGGGGCGGTGGTTTTGGTGGTTTGTTCATACTTGATTCCGCTTTTGGCCGGGACAGGGACTTTGAATTCTCCTTCTAGTGAATGGACTGATGGGTATTTTTCTGAAGTTGGGATGTTAATAGGAGGGCTTTGGCTGAAATGGTGGATTCAAGCAGCTGCTGCAATGTCTAATTTGGGGTTGTTTGAAGCTGAAATGAGTGGAGATGCTTTTCAACTGCTAGGAATGAGTGACATGGGAATGCTCCCAGCCATCTTTTCTTCAAGGTAACTTTAAGTTCCCTGATCTTTTTGCTTCCTTATATGATTAAAATTGAGTGAAAGCATTGAATTAGAAGCCACATTAGTCGAACTCGGGTGCAAGTATTCGGACTCGTTGATTGATTTAGGGTAGAGTTGAAGGATCATATCCCCATACCAATGTTCAAGCATGTTTCAGGAAACATATACTTCAAGAAAAACAACAGCCGTACCGTAGTAGAAGTTTCTGTTAAACTTTGAAACAACCCTTTCCATTATTGGACCAGCACACTGTATGTATCAACATGATTACAAACAATGTTCTTGGCCCATTTTTGTAGGTAAAAGTATCATGATCAAAAAGCAAACTGGTCCTATTCTTAAAAATTTCATTCATTTCTAGTATTAAAAGCTAGTCTCTATATGTCAACATAAAGTTTATGTGCACGCCATATGTCATTGTCTTATTCTTCCTCCAGACATGCCAGTTTTTAATACTACCATTGGATGAAATTGTTAACAAAAAGGATCGATTCGCTTGCTGGTCTAATGTATGAGGATTAATTTGCCCCTTTTCTGAGTAGGAGCAAAATGTAATCCCTCTCTTAGTACAAGGGCTTCTATGATACTTTTACCATCAAAGTATGACTACATTAGTCCAATTCGGGTGTTTAGACTTTAGAGCGTAAGTTGAGGATCATATCCCTGTACTAATATTCAAGTATGAATGTGAAACAAATACTTAAAGAAAAACGAAGAGTCGAAGTAGAAGTTTCTTTTAAACATTGAAAACAAGCCTTTCTATTATTGCACCATCACACTGTATGTATTAACGTGTTCTTGAAAACCCATTTTTGTAGGTCAAAGTATGGGACACCAACATTCAGCATATTGTGCTCAGCCACTGGAGTTATTTTCTTGTCATGGATGAGTTTCCAGGAAATTCTGGAATTCCTGAATTTCCTTTACTCAATTGGAATGCTTCTCGAATTTGCTGCTTTCATAAAACTGAGAATCAAAAAGCCAGATCTGCATAGACCTTACAGGGTCCCTTTGGAAACATTTGGTGTAACAATGCTTTGCTTGCCACCTGCATTGTTACTTGTTCTTGTCATGTGCCTAGCTTCTGCAACAACATTAATTGTAAGTGTTATAGTTATTATCATTGGGATCTTAATGTACCCTGTTTTAGTTCATGCAAAGGATAGGAAATGGACCCAATTTGATGATATAGAACAACTGGTGGTGCCTTTAGATAATCTGGACACGCCCCGACCTAAACAAGAAGTTTCGGATGAAGCCTCGGTTAGTCTTCTTCCAGATTTAACATCACCGGGGATTAACCAAGAAGTCACAGAAACTTCACCTGATGCAACTCAAAAAGTAGAGTAGGATCTCTCTTTTTCATACTTATGTACTATAATTCATGATTTTCCACTGATTATTAGTTATAATAATGCATATTTTTCATCAATGGAATATACACAACGATACCGAATGCATCCAAATTTACGTGCAAAGAATTGATGCCATTTCATGCACAAAAAACAAAGAACAAAGCAGACAATGGCTTGGAAACCTGATGAATTGGTAATAAAAGGGATTATACATACCTCCCCTTCTTTCTCCATTCCTGTTTCTTCTCTCATTGACTATATGATACAAAGTTCGCTGCGATTTAAATTGAGTGCAACGTTATCATATTTTCACCGTCTCCGTACTCAGAATGATCAACAGCAAGAACACAGTACAGAAAGTTGTTTTTAAGACCATCTTCTATGACCATTTTTCTGCAATATGTTCTAATAATCTAATTTCCTCATTCTTGGAAATACGCAGATCGAGTTTCTGAAGATTGCTAACAAAGAGGCTTGCCTCACTTCGTCCTTGGAAACACTTTCCGAAGTTCACTGCCAGTTAAATCGAGTACAACATTTTCAGGACTAAAACTAGCCACCCTCAAAACTAAAGCTGCTTCCTCGTACAAAGGCCCTCTTTAAGAACAGCTTATAAGTGTATTATAAGTATAACCCATCCAGGGCAATTTCATCACTCTTCATCCCATCAGCAAGAGCCACCATGGCTTCCCTATTCCTCCCACTATGGCCATATGCAGTTATCAAAGAAGTATATACATCAAAACTAAACCCTTTCATTATGCAAGCCATTTAACAAATTAGCTGCAACACAGACCTTTCTTTCCTTAAGATCCAAATAATAACAGCAACAATGAATTTCTTGCAAAAGCCTAAACCTTTGACAATTACTAGTACTTCATCAGTCAAATACTCTTGTTTTTGAATCGGGGTTTTCTTTGAAAGTGCTCAAATAACTTAGCCAAATCACTGGCATTCTGCCAAGTTGATTGGAGTCAAAAGAAGGGTCGATTAAGGAGTTGACAACCCTGTAACCCACGGTTGAGGTCAGGTGAACTACAGATGCAGGTTCAGTTCCGTACTCGTGGCTCAATGGGTTGTTGGGAGTCTTCAAGTTGAAGGAATGGGGTTGAGGGAGGGAGGGAGGTTTGATTTAAACATGGAGGTTTAAGGGTCGGATGATTTCAAAGGAGAAGAGGGAAAGGTAGTTTCTCTGCCATTTGTAGAGATTACGAAAAAGTTGCAGTGTTTCCATCTATGGTAGAGCAAATCAAGAAGACGGTTCGCTCCTCGTTATTACAGTGATACAACACTCTTACCAGTCAGTTTTTCTCCGTTTAAAAAGGATATGAGAATGGGAACAAAGAAGACAATTAACATTCTTTGATCAATAAAAACTTGCCATCATGCCATGGCAAGCATCTATGACCCTTAGGATAATTGGGACCTCTTTCAAGACATGTTTAACTTTAGACGGTGAGGCACTAATAATATTGCATAAAACAATATATATATATATATATATATATATATCAGGACATTGACAGGAAATTATGCAATTAGTAATGCTAAAGTCTCAGTTAACTGATAAGGCAAAAAGCATGGTGTTCTTCAGCATTACAAAGAAATAGACATACACCCCCCATAAACATTGCCTCTTTCTTGGTCTGCAAATTGACTCCTCATCTTAGGATCCAACAAAGAAAGTGAAGGGTAATCAACCCAGCTGTTTCAAGAAACCCGACGCGATCTTTCCCTTGAAATTACTAATTCACAATACCATTCATTTTGACGACCTAAGTTACATGCATACTCGCAAAGTTATCGAGAATAGATCAGCTTAATTACAAATTCGACTGTGTCTCAAGGCATACATACATGAAACATGTCTCAAGGCAGAGGTAGGTATTTGAGCCATCAGCTTCCAACAAAGGCTTATAGCCTTAAAGGTATTTACAACAATTAATTGAACATAAAGAAACATGAATATCAGAACTTGGGAACAACATGTTTGCAATACCATTCATTTACAACCAATGTTACACGAATTATCTCGTTATCCAAGTAGAGATCAATTCAATTACAACTTCAAATGAGTCTCAAAGCATACATATATGAAACAATTCTCAAGTAGAATACTTATTCATGATTGCTCGCGCCACCGGCATGCGAACATTGGGGTGCGGAATCAACACAAATATAATTGATCTACGTGCGATATCTGCAAGTGTGAAAGGCAGTTGTAATTTTTGTAGTGTTACAATATAACATCTGAGTATTTCAAGGATTGAACCCAAGAGAGTCAGCAATTTAATGATTTTTATTTAACAAGCATGCAAGAAGGGAGTTTAGCTAGCTACTCACTAATTCTATAATACGGTGAAGTATAATTTAGAGGGTAATTACGCTAATTAACTAATTAGTAAGAAAAATGACCAAATTGTAAAATAGGTAAACTTATGAAATTAACAAATTAGTAATAGACAACGGTTGATTGACTTCCATGTTGCTAATTAACTTTTGGACCTAGGATCAAAACCAATTAAACTCCTAAATTTGTGCAATTTTACCTCTCGGTCTTCACTTTACCAACTTAGACAAATTAGTCTAATTTATCTCTCGACCTTACTAACTAATTCAAGACTATCGAATTGGTGCCTGATAAGATCTCCTCTCGGTCTCACTTACCTAAATTTTTCCTTAGGGTTGTCAATTCTAAGTTTTGAAGTCTATTTGATTTAATTCGATTTTTACGATTTAGTCTCTGTACCAAGAACTAACTAGACAACACTTCCATCAACCAACCACCTAAGATTTAACTACTCATTATCATTATAAAACAAGCAATACCCAACATACCAGTAAACATGCATTAAAAGTAAGAACAATAAAGGTTTTTAAGTAAAAGTTGGACATTTCTTAACGAATACTTGAAAAAAGTAGAAATAGCAACAATGGAGCTGAGGAAAAACTCAAAAGATCATATTTTTATTTATGAAAATAAAAGGGAACTGAATTATATTAATACTAAGGATTAAATTGAAAATAGGAGGAGTTTAAGGTACTAAACAAGCAAATAAACCTAGCCACAGTGATAACTAACTTAACTAACCACCATTAACACTAAGAAAAACCAGGAAAAGCTCTAACTAAAACTTTAAAACTATGAAGAAGAAAACTACTCTAAACCTAAGCTAAAAAGATGAAAAAAAAACTTATAACTAAAAGCTCTCCCTTTCTTCTTAACCGAAAGTAGCTTTTAACATTTGATTACAATCCAAACTTTTTGACCAAAATGCTTTTGGACATTGTATTTATTGGGGGTAAGGTTGGACAAGGACTACCTTTGCAGTCATTTTTTTTGTCTCATCTTGTAAATGGTATTACAACTTCCATGCTTCCATATTGTGATACATCCCTTCTAGGTGATGTTTTCTTTTCATTGGGTCACCATTGACTCTCTGCATCACTCACCAACCTCGTTAGATTCCTCAGGTGCCATTTGGCCAATTCGGGTCTCAAAGCAGCATCAAAATGCACAATATCATTTATTAATGCAAAGAACTAAAACTAACTAAAAACACGACAAATACATCTAAATTGCTTGAAAATAAGCTCTTTAAGTGTAATGGGGAACCTAATTTAACATTATCAAATTATGATAGATCAATTCGTAACCGATGTAATGGGCCAATTTAGCCCGGGCCCGTATAAACACGAAACCAAAATAAATAAAAATACATTAATAGTCCAATAAAAGTCCATTTAGTTAATGTCCTATTACAAGTCTAAAACAGTCCCTCTAGCCCAAATCTAGTGGCCTAATACCTAATTAACCTAAGTGGCCCAAGGTTCAAAAACAGGGCAGAACCCTAGCAGCAAGGAACGCCGCAGCCCTAGCCTCTAGCACGCCTCTGTACGACCCCCTGCGCACCTCCGTACGGCCTTCACGCACCACCCGTACCCGAGCGCCAGCACACCCACACCTACAAGGAGACAAACAAGCAACAACAACAAAGAAAAACAAAAAAGAAAAACATTGTATTTTTTGTTTTTTCGTTAATTTTTCCTCTTTCCTTTCGGCTATAAAGCCAGAGTTTGAGTCTTTGTAAAAGGTTACGTTGAGAGAGAATACAAACACACAATACATACGCAATACAGTTTGCTTGAAAATCAGAGAGTCACTTCTTGAGAAGGTGATCTTTGTTCCTCGATTCTATTTGTTATTTCCTCCGTTTTTTTTTTGCTTTTATCATTTTACATTCATGAAAAAGAAAAGAAAAAGGGGACTTGCCTTGAGATTGAGCCGCGGGTTCCCTTTGGCTTCGTTGAAATCGGGGTTTGAAGGGAACCCGGTGGCAAAAAGAAACCATGTTTCGAAGCCTGCGAGCGCCGTTCTCATACCTTGCAGCGGGTTGGCCTCTTGGAAGGAGAAAATGCGGGTTATGCCTGAGGAGAAGAATGGAGGCTAGGGTTCGGCTGAGTGGGTTAAAAGGGGTCTTTTATAAGACCTCAAACGGTGTCGTATTGACATCAAAGCCCGACCCGATTTGGTTCCAAACCCGATGACCCGCGTGTTTTTCTATGGTAAGGGATTATTTTCAATCTAGGTCCCTCCTCCCTGCGTGGCCATTCGAATGCATCCCTTTTGTTTTATTTATTCCTTTTAATTTAGCTTCGAAATCTATGTTTGTTTGCAAAGGGGTCCAAGCCTAAACGCTGCATTTTGGGGAGCTGGGTTATTTCCAGTTTAAGCCCCCACACACTTGCGCGCATGGCATACTGGTCCCTATCATCATTTTGTTTATTTTCGAATTATCCATTGCATTCTAATTTGATGTCAATTCGGTTTCTTTTTAGATCCATTTCATTTTTTATCATTCGTGTTTATTTATTTGTATAAATTATATCATGTGTGTCATCTACTCGTTTATTTATTGTAATCTTGGCCACCATATTTTCACGATTTGCATACTATTCTTTTAAATTTTTTATATATACACAGTTATATAGATATATATATACATATACGTATTTTATAACAAAGTTAGCTTTGTAATAATTCCATATTATTTTACTTATAATTCCTTTTGAGTTTATTCTCATATATCATTACATGATCTTACATAATATAAATTTGTTTAGGTTATTTTACATAAACACATATATTCATCGATGGTTGTATTTTGATTTATATGTATATATATATATATATATTACAAAACCCATATATTTCAGCACCTATTTTATCATTCTAATGTGTTTTGCATATGTGTTCTACTTAAATTATTTTCATATTTGCTTATATTAGCATATATGTTGGGTTTATATACGTCATTTAGTCCTATACATGTTACCATCTTTATGTTATTTTACATACACTTGCTTTTAAGTTTATATGTATATATATATTTTAATACACTTGTCACGTTAATGGATTTTTTTATTTTATTTAAAATACTTTTTGCTCCATGATTTATTAAACATTCTCTTTATATACATATATATGAAATTATTTTAGAAACTTCATCTTTGTAATTTTAAAATTATTATTCTTGAGTTTTTCTCGATATTATATTTATGTTTTATATAGCCTCTTGTTTAAATATGTGTAATAAAAGGGTGCGTGTATAATTTTATACTAACAATATGTATATATGTATATATCTTATTATTAATCTCATGTTTTTTTACAATAAACTTACATGTACACATGTTTTATAAATCCATTTTGTGTGTTATGTCTTGTTATATATCTTCACTATTATTTTTTTATATTATATATATATTATTTAAACCATCATGTAGTTTGTCAACTTTAAAATATGTTTGTGTTTAAAAAATTTTACTTGCAACTTAATTCAAATTTTCACTCTTTAGCATCCATTTCAAAATATATATATCCCTATTTTTAAGCTTGTCAACCTACATATATATATATATACCTAGCTTATTAATCTTATACCATTTTGATTTCTACATTTCATTTACTTCACGCATATCTTGTTGTTTAATTTCTTTATATCTTATGGCATGAATACGTATAATCATTGCATGGTATTCGCCTTAATGATTTGTTAGTTGCTCTTCGTATGTGATTGAGATTTGATTATGATCTTTAGATTAATTATTTTTAATTGCATATTTTGCTAGTCAATTAATATTATTATCGTACCATCATATGTGCCATTTACCCTATATCATCGTTTCATTTGATTTTTGAAATGTGGTTCTATAAAACCCAAAAAAATTTTTTGATTAATTTCGTCTTATTTCAAATCGAATTAATACGTCTTAAGCTAGCTTTATAATTATTAATTCAAAAATCCTTCAAAACGAAGGCGAGATTCGATGGTTGGCAATTCGCGGAATCGGGCCCTAACGTGTTGGGTTGCAATTTCGCGTTTGCTCGAAATAATCGAATATCACTTCAAAATTTCTCTCATGTCTTTTAAAATTCTTCAAAACGAAGACAAGATTCGATATTTAGTAATTCGCGGAATCGTGCCCTAACGTGTTGGGTTGCAATTTCGCGTTTGCTCAAAATAATCGAGTATCCCTTCAAAATTTCATTTATTTAAAACGAAGGCAATATTTGGCGTTTGACAATTTGAGAATCATGTCCTATCGTGCTGGGTTGTGATTTCTCGTTTGCTCAAAACGATCGAACATTCCTTTATATTTTCACTCATGTTTATAAAAAAACCTAAAAACGAAGACGATGTTCAATATTTGGCGATTTAAGAATCGTATCGTACTGGGTTGCGCTTTTTCATTAGTTCGAAACAATTGAACATCCCTTCGGAATTTCGCTCACGTTTCCCAAAATCTTTCAAAATGAAGGTGATGTTTGATGTTTGGCGATTTGAGAATCGAGCCCTATTGTGTTGGGTTGCGCTTTTTCAATTGTCCAAAATAATCGAATATCTCCTCGGAATTTCACATGTATTTTATAAGGTAAGGCAATGGTCAATGTTTGGAAATTTGAGGAATCGTACCCTACTGTGTTGGGGTTCGATTTTTCGTTGGACTAAATAGTTGAGCATCCTTTTGTAATTCTCGAATTATAAGCTTTCGTACATTGAAACAAGAAGATTTTGGCAACCAACTCGGGTTACTCAAACGTTATAGAAAAGGAACCACATTTCAAAAACTTTTTAATTTTAGATATAAGGACAATATTTAATCGATTTGGTATCAATTTTGGGCATAATAAGGGTGCTAATCCTTCCTCATACGTAACTGACTCCCGAGCCCGTTTTCTCATACTTTCGTAGACCAGAATCATTGTTTTAGTAAACAAAAATGTTTTATTAAAATAACCAAATTCTTAGGTGACCCGATCACACCAAAATAAAGAGATCGGTGACGACTCCATATTTCTATTTTCCAAAATGTCGATTTCACCATTTTTCATTAGACTTAAAATTTTTAATTTCGATGGATGGTTTCGACAACCGAAATGATGATTTCATGGTATGTCGATATTGTCAATTATTTAGTTACTAAATCGCTACCTCATGAATTATTTAAGGCACAAAAGGAAAAAAAAAAATTCAAAAGCAAAACAAAATACTACGTTGAGACAATCCATATTTGTGGAAGCACTGCATATAGAAGTACCTTCTTAAAGGGTTTTTTTTTTCTCAATATCCTAATATATATATTGTTTTATGCAATACTATATTAGTGCCTCACCTCTTTGGTGCTCCTGCTTGTGATCGTGGCATTTTTCGTCAACGTTTTATGCCATAAAATTTGAATGTTCGGACCCTGTTTGGCACCCCCACGTCGTGTTGTATTGAACCTCGCCGGTGCTCTTGCGTCACCTCTGGCGCCCCTTTGCCATGTTGTATTGAACCTCGCTCTTTAACAGACGTCTCGACCTTAGTTCAAGAATTCTGTACTTATATCCTCGACTCTAACGACAACTTCTCTTGGGTTTGTCATAAAAGGGTTAAGTTCAACTTGCATACAATTAATCGTTATAATAACCTGCCAAACATAGAAAATGATAATTTTTCGTAGGTAGATTTGGAACAAGTCCATCTCTATGATATCATTCGTCTTTTAATAAACAATGTGAGCCAATGGATGCACCAAAAAGACAACCATATCATAAAAGATTCAACAATGGTACTTTAACTCCAGTCGCCTACTTGTTTTTCCATTTTATTTATGTGTGTTTATTACCGTGTATGCACACCTCAAATGTTACACCATCGAGGCCAGTGCTATTACACTTTATTTTGTAAGGTAACCACCCAATTGATATTAGAAAACTTATATATTAATATATTAGAGCCACTGCGCCGAAGGCGAGAGAGGGCATCCCTTTCTTGAGCTGAATCACCGCCCTTTACAGTCAATCGAGAAAGCGAGGCCCATCTCACCTTTGGTGCAGTGGCTCTAATCTCTTTATAGTTAAGTATTTTGATATCGATTGAGTGATTACTCTGAAAAATAAAGTATAATAGCACTACTCTCAATGGTGTAACGTCTGATGTGCGCGTACATGATAATAAATGATCACAAATGAAATGGAGAAAAAAGTAAACGACTGGAATTAGAGTACCATTGTCAAAATCTTTTATGGTGTAGTCATCTTTTCGGTGCCTCCATTAGCCCACATTATTTGTTAAGGGTCAAACGATATCATAGAGATTGACTCATTCCAAATCCGTCTGCAAAATATCATCATTTTCTATGTCTAGCAAATTATAGTAACAGTTAATTGTATGCGAGTCGAACTTAACCCGTTTATGATGAGCTCAAGAGTAATTGACGTTAGAGTTTTGGACATGGGCATAGAATTCTTGAACTAAGATTGAAACGCCCGCTAAAGAGGAAGCACAAAAAGCTCGCCTTTGACGTCTTTCGATAATGTTCCGAACTTGGATTGCTCCAACATCGATAGCATTGTCAAGGATAAAACATTCCTCGTTCTCTAACAAACGTCCTCATGGTGAGGATTCTAAAATGGGTCTGGGTTTTGTTGACCCGAACTTGGTTGGCTTGGTCTGCTAGATTGTCCCTCTTTTAGATTCGAATCTTATTGACGCTTTGCTCCAGCTTTAAGTCTCGAAGCCATGATAAGACAAAAAATTTGACTAGCAAAATCATAATGTCTCTAAATAAGTAAAATAATGCAAGAGTTATCCATCAAAACACAAATTCGAAATAGAAATACTTCAAAATCACCAATATTTTCTAAGAAATTAACAAAATTCAAAATAAAAAAATGGAAAAATAGAAATAAGTTTTGGAATTTTCTCAGCAGATCAGAATTGGTATTTTAGTGATTAATCCTCTGGAAAAAGATTTTCAAGAACTATGAGTATTGTTAAGGTTTGGAGGATTTTTTTGGGAGTGTTTGGGTGTTTTTTTGATGAAGAAAAAAGGGGTGGAATAGGGGGAGTAGGGTGGGTATAAGTTTATTAGTCCAAATATACTTATTAGTTGGCATGATTAGTTAGACCATTCTAATCAATAATGATGCAATAAATGAGAATTTATATGGACATTTATTAAAGAACTTGAAAATTCTTCATTTTAAGGAATTATCATGTGCTAATTATTTTCTAAGAAGGCGATTTATTAGAACCATACTCACAAAAGTTGAGATTGAATCTTTTTCATTTTTATGAAAGAAATATTGACTCATTTATCCTGAAAGTGAAATGTTTTAATATTATTTTGGTAGATGAATCTACAAAATAATTACATGTGAGTTATCCAATCGCAACATATTGTTTGCAAGATTATTTGTTTAATGATTAGTTTAAAAACAAAACTTCCAGGTTATGCAATTGAGACAATTTTTGGTAACATTTGTGAGTTCATTTCTCAAGCTTTTACTGATTAGTTTAAGAACAAAACTTCCAGATTATGTTAAATTGTCGGTGCGAGTAAATATTGCAAAGCCTGATGTTTATGTGTATAAAATAATTTAGCAAAATTAATAATTAAATACCTCCAGATAGTAGCTAAACCATATTTTTTTTTAGAACAAAAGTTTTTTGAATATATGTATAAGTATGTTATTTTACATGAATCAAAACTTGTACTCATTATGCCAATAACTTGTGATAAATACTCCCTATTATAATTAGCTTTTAGTTAGGAGTTACATACAACTCATTTTAGAAGTTTTGAATGTGCGCTATATGTTTAAGTTGCTTTACCACATTGCACAAAATGGGTGTTCAAAGAAAGTTGAGAATATATATTATGAATCTCTTTGTATTATTAAATGTCTTGAATGAATTGGAGATTCAATTATAATATGATTTAGTTATTACAACTTTGATTTGATAAGTTTTCTCAACATTAGGAGGAGAGAAATGATAATAGCTAGATGAAATAATTATTTGGAATAAATTATCATTAAATAGATCCTCATAGAAAGTAATTTAAACCAGAGGTTCAAAAGGATAATTTAATCTATTACAAGTTAATTGCCAGATGTATTTTTTGACCTAATGAGAATATCAGTTGATGTGTCGAAGTCCAGTAAGACAACCCATTAGAATAAATTGAAAATAATGCATGCCTAATGCACGGTAGATCCATTGCTTTCAAATATGAAAATTCTCATAAAAAAATAATCAAAATAGTCATATAGTAGAGGTGGGTGCTCACTGGCATATCTAGGGGACTAGAAGAGGCCCCGACCCCCTAAAATGGAAAATTATCCATTTATGCCCTTTAGAAATTTTAAAATTTTAAATTAGTAAAATTAAAATTGCACTTTGGCCTCCTAAAATGATAAAAATTTAATTTAATATTTTAAAATTTATAAAAAAAACTATTAAAATTAAAATTTAATTTCGCCCCCTATTCCTAAAAAGACCCATGACATAACTAATTATTCAAACTCCAGAAGCGATTCAAGTACTTGAATATGAAAATGATGGAAATAAAAAGATCTCGATAATGGAATCGTGAGAATAAAAAGTTGTCAACAATGGTCTTGCAAGTAATATTATTATTGAAATAATGAAAAAAAAGGAAGATATTGAATATACGTGTTGAGAAATATAGACATAGAATAGATTGACCGAAATGGAAAGACGCAATTTAAGTAATATTAAATTTGGGGAGATTTAGATCAATAGTTCAGACATTTAATGGTATAAAGCTAGAGAGGTACAAATGAGCAATTTTGTAAAAACGAAAAAAAAAAAGTTTTTCACTAAGTTCTAGCAATAATTATGAAAATGTATTATTTTGTAATGGATACAATAACCTTTAGATACTTTATTAGTTTGACAGTTTGTGAAAGATTTGATATCGTCTAATGATTATTGTTATAAAATTTATATGAATCACTATATAGTAAAATTTATATTAAAATCCTTTAAGGATTTAGAATGTTAGAAGCATTTAGAATTTTTCAAAAATTGTTCAACATGTTTGCGTAAATATTTACATGAATTAAATTGATTTGAACATATGTGGTAAATTCAAATCAATGAATGATAGTTGAAAGAAGATTATAAAGTGATCAAATATGCGCATGTATAGAAGGATTATAATCAATGTTTATTATGATTATTGTTAAACTCCTGAAAAGTTCAAAATATATTTCCCCAAAATTTTCCTCACTAATGACTTCTAGAAGAATGATGATATAAATATTTATCAAATATGTTGATTATTTGAAAAGCTAACAATCAATATTAAATACATAGAATATGAGATATTATATGATGTTGTCATGAGGGGAGTAAATACGCGTTATTCTCTTTTTCCTTTAACCGAAGTTTAATCCCACTAGATTTTCTTAGTAAGGTTTTTAATGAGGTAACATGTTATGTGTATTATAAATAACTATACTCTTTTTCCTTCACTAAGGATTTTTTTCACTGGGTTTTTATATTAGTAAAATTTTAACGAGTCACATTATCTACCAATGAACATTCAACGTTATACCATAATTGAATACAAATAAATAATCAATTAAATATAATTGAATACAAATAAATAATCAATTAAATACTTAATTGAAAATAGTAAACATTTTATGCTTTTTTCTTTGAAATTATGTTTTCTGTATTTTAGTCAGTATTTTGTTAACAAAATTAATTGAATCTTTTTCAAAAGGTCTATAGTTAAATTTGATTCTTTTTAAAAGTTAAGATCAAATTTAACTTAGAAAAAGAATATGGGTCAAATTGACAAAAAATATAAACCTTAAAGCTAAAATTAACATTATACCTTTATTTTACAAAGTTTATTTTGCATTTAAGCCAAAAGCCAAAAGCAAAAAAAGAAAAAGAAAAAGCACACACACCATTAATATCAATAAATCTTATTGGTCCCTCACAAAAATTAATATCAGGCCCAAATCCCCTCGTGTTGTCCTTTTTTTGACCCACTTTTTCAATAATTTTATAGTTCTTATATTTAAGTCCCCCCAACATTCAATGTTTGATTCACTGTATATGAGTCAATCCCAAATACAGTCCTAACATAAATATGCATGCATGCTTACGTAAGGACACATACTGCAAAAAAATTTTAATTTAATTAATATCAATGTAATTATCGAATATCGAAAATTTTAAATAAATAAAGTACTGAAACCGGTAATTTGCTGAATTAATAAAAAAAACAATTTAACTGAATTAAAATATTTTCATTTCTAGGTTACTGGACTGTTCCATTGTCCCAGCAGTGCCATTAATGTTGGGGGGTCGGAAACTTCCATTGCCGACACTTTTTCTTACATCAACTTCCTCCATGTGTTTTTTCAACATTTTGTTGCATATATATATATATATATATATGCCCACATGTATTTTTGAAATCCTTAACTATGTGAAGCAATTTAACAACACACACCCTAAGATCCAGCTCTGTCTGAAGGGATTTTGTAAGAAAAATATAATAAAGAAATTGTAGGACAGACAAATGAGTTACATTTAGTTTAGCTTCTATTCTTAAAAGTATTCCTTCACTTTAAATCTCATGAATGAATATCTTTTATTATTATTATTAAGTATTTGTGTTTGAAATCTATATCGGAAATTGAATTGTGAAATTTCATTATTTTATTAGTTATAAGGTTACAAAATATAAGAGTTTAAATAGCAATATTATCAAATTAAAGGCGAAAATCGTTGTTTGCCTTTGATACAGCTCTTTGCCCTTTAAAATGGGAAAGTGGATATTAGGCTATAATCGGTTTCTAGGTAAGTCTTCAGTTTTTGTTGCTGAGTTATAAAGAATCTTGGATGGTCTGTTTCTGCTTCGCAAGTAAGGGCATGATAGAGTACTTATACTGTCAAACAATCTAGAGGTAGTCAAAGTTATTTACGATCGCAATTCAACTGAACCAAGTATTTCTCTTGTTAGGAGGTGTTAAATATGACTCCTATTTTCAGTCAAATTTGAGAAATAATTTTTCAATTAAACTTTGTTTATTTGTTTCAATCAAACAATGATTAGTTTAGGTTATTTTATTATTATTTTACCTATGAATTTAGCCTATAAATAGGCTCTTTTACAACCTTAGAAAATACACCCATTAGATATTAGAACTCATAATACATTTAGAGAATTTTGCGTTTACGTTTTGAGGATTCTTTATTTTCGGGTTTTCGGGGTTTAATTTTTATCTCCATCTTTTGTACTCTTCGTTCTTTTGTCATTATAGTAAAATTATCTTTACCAGTGATTTTTTATCCTCTTTGGAGGGGTTTTACACGTTAAATTTGTGTGTTTAATTTCTCAATTTATTCCGCTATTTTTTTACTTATTGCTTAATAGGGTCGATCCTAACAAGTGGTATCAGAGCTAATTTAATTTTCATAGATCAGCTCATTCAGAGATGGCAACAATAAGGTTTGAAATTGAGAAGTTCGATGGTGAGACAAATTTCAATCTGTGGCAAGTTCGGATGATGACAATTCTAGTTCAATCCGGCTTGAAAAAGGTTGTTACCGGGAAAAAACTTGAGAATCTAAATAAAACAGAATGGGAAGAGCTTGATGAAAAGGCTTTTTTTGCAATCTAGTTGTGCCTCGCGAATACAGTATTGCAGAAGGTATTGATGGAGAAAATCTCATCCGCCTTGTGGAAAAGGTTAGAAACTCTTTATGCGACTAAGTCTTTGGCTAACCATTTAGTGTTGAAACAACGTCTATTTACGTTTCGCATGAACGAAGATGAGCTTCTTAGAGATCACATCAGTCAATTCATTACTCTTTTAAATGATTTAAAGAATGTTAAGGTTCATATTGACGATGAAGATCAGGTTATGCTATTATGTGCTCTTTACCCCCTTTATATAAGTCTTTTAGGGAGACCCTGATTTATGGCAGAGGCAAACTCTCGTTCGAAGATGTGAAGGATCATTTGTTGAGTAAAGACAAACTTGACAATGAGTTTCATTTGGATAGCAAGATAGATAGACAAGCTTCCGTTTTGGTAACATCAAAGAAACGAGACAAAAATATTGTAAAAAGTTAGGTCACGTCAAAGCATATTGTTATAAACTGCGAAAGAAAAGAACTGTTGAGAGTAACAAGGAAGATGTAGCTAGTGCTAATTTGGCCGATGAAAACGGTGATGATTTCTTGTAAGTGTCAACGAGCGATAACTCCAAGCTCACGTCTGAGTAAATCCTAGATTTGGGATGTTCTTTTCACATGTGTCCCAATAAAGAATGGTTTTCCACATACACTTCGGTTGAAGGTGGAGTTGTGCGCATGGGAAACGATTCATCTAGTAAGGTAATTGGTATTGATACTGTTAAAATTAAGATACACGATGGGACGATTATGACACTCTTAGATGTCAGGTATGTACCTGATTTACGAAAGAATCTCATCTCATTGAGTATCTTAGACTTGAAAGGATGCAGAATCAACATCAAGTCGAGCGGCATTAAAGTATCTCCTAGAGCTTTCGTTTTGTTAAAAGGTAAAAGAATCGGCAGTCTTTAGATTCTGAAAGGTTCTACAGTGATCGGTGAAATAGGACGTCCCTCGTCTGTTATGGAGTTGAAGTCAAATCGTTTGGAGCAGAAGCAACTTAGTCATAGGAGGGAAAAAGGTATGACCGTTTCGTTGAAGAGATGTTCTCTTTTGGATGCAGGTTTTGAAAAGTTAGGGCACTGTGTTCATGAAAATCAAACTCGAGTTAGTTTTGATTTGGTAGTGTACAAGTCGAATGCTAGAAGTCTTCCAGTTTCTAAGTACAAATTCGACTCAGTTAACTCTCTACATAATTCAAGATAGGCTTGTGGCGAGCTTTGGCAAAGATAGCGTTGTGGAAATATGAGTCAATGTGGAGATTTGTTAAATATGACTCCTATTTTCAGTCAAATTTGAGATATAATCTTTCAGTTAAACTCTGTTTATTTGTTTCAATCAAACATTGATTAGTTTATATTGTTTTATTATTATTTGACCTATGAATTTAACCTATAAATAGGCTCTTTTACAACATTAGAAATTACACTTGTGGGTACCAATTTTTGCCCAGGCCCATTTACCATTAAAGCCCAAATTTTTAAACCAAAAACAAACCCCAAAGATCAAAAACAGACCCAATTTTAAAACCCAAATACTTAACCCTAACCCACAAACCCCAAAAACATTTTTCAGCCAAGACCCTAGCCTCCAACTGCCTCCATGCTTCCACTACCCACGTTCTCCACCACCACGCACTCCACCTCGCATGTCCGGCCAACGAGCGTGAAGCACGACCCACGCCCCACGTCCATTATATCTGCGACTTCAGCAAAGAGATAAGAAGAAACTGTTTGTATTTTGGCTATAAAGCCTTCATTTTTTTCATTGTAAAGAGGGTTTTCTTTTTTTCTTTCTTTTTTTCCAGAAAAATAGAACACGAAATACAAAATATACACAAAATCAATTACAAAGAAATAAGTGCAAAGGAAATTTAAAAGGTGATCCTTTAATTTTGATCTTCTATTACTTCAGTTCATTCTTCTTTTTTTTCCTTTCTTTCCATACATACAAAAATATAAAAAAGGAAGAGGAGAAAGATCATACCTGAACCCACCGTCGCGGCGTCGGAGAAGCCCTCTCTGAAATCGAAGCTTGGTTCAAAATGGCGGTTGAGCTGCTTCTCTCGGATTTGTCGAAGAAGAGCAGAAAAGGGGGGGTTTCAAAGATGGAATATCCTTTGTTTTAAGCAGTAAATGAGTTTTAATAATTTTTTTTTGGTTAAAAAAGAGACAAATCAAACGGCGCTCTAAATGGGTGAATTTGTGCATTTTTACCCCAAATGGGTAAATTCCACATCTAGTTCCTCGCTTTTGTGTCCTCATTTGATTTTTGCCCTTTTTGTATGCCTTTTGTTTTTAAATTTTTTCCCTGAGATTTATGCGCTATTACAGTTTGGTCCACGTTGAAATGCTGCGTTCAGGGGCAGGGGATAATTTACGTTTTCAATCCTTATACATTCACACGCATTGCGTTTTGGTCCGCAATTCTATTTTAATGATTTGTTTTGTATATAAACTGTCCCTTTGATTTTGTTTTTCTTTCAATTGAGTCTTAGTTGTTATTTTTAAAGAATAAACATTTTTTTTGTTGATTTCACACTGCTCTTTTTTAAGTTTTTTATGTACGTATTTGTTTATTTTAAACACTTTCATGTATTATGGTACTTTAATATATATATTATTTATGTTAGGCTTTTTCCATTTCATATATTATACATGTATATATTTTTACTATGTATATTACTCCTATGTATTATTCATTTTGAAACTTATTTATGCATTATTATATAATTTTTTTTTTTACATTTCTAATTCCATGTAAATTATTTATTTTATGGCATTGATTTTAAAATTCATTCGTATGATACTGTTTTAATATATTACTTATTTATGTTTTTTAAGTTTTATATCCATTATTTGTTTAAAAGTTTTGGTGTTACCCTATAGTAGTGTCTAATGTTTTAAAAATTTCCTATCTTCCCTATTGTTCATTTTTTTAAAGCTTGATATTTTATTTGGATATTTTGCTTGGAACCTCTTTCAAGTTGGCGGTTAAATCATTAATTTATTATATTATTTTTATCATTTTTTACTACTATTGTACATTATTATTATTTTGGGTTACTTTTTTTTTAAATTATCTTTATATGATATTCATTTTTTCTATTTTATTAAAAGTTAATTATTTTAAATATAATTTATTATATTTATTATTATTTATTATTTATCATTATCGTTAGCTTAGCATCGTTATTATTTTAATTTTATTATTATTATTATATTTAGTAATACTATTGATATATTGCTATTATTGTCATGCTTATTATATTATCATATTTATGACTATTGTTGTTTCCATTTTTTTATTTATTAAAAACTTTTTTTTGTTATTAATATAGGGTTAGCATGATTCTCATATTGTCATTTTTATGTCATCCATCATTATTTATCATTTTTTCCTCCCCAAATTTTAGTTGTTTTAGTTCTTTTATTCCATAATGTATTCTCAACTTGTTTTAACATAAAAACAATTTTCTATACTTAATCGTTTTAAAAAACGTGCCCTACAGTATTGGGTTCATCTTTTTTTATTCGATTTAGGTATTTTATTCAACATTTTGTTCCCAAACTTTTTAATAAAGGCAATTTTCTATACTTAATCGTTTTAAAAAACGTGCCCTACCGTACTGGGTTTCGTTTTTTATTCAATTTAAGTATCCGAATATCCTTCTTAATCGATTTATTCTTTAAATTTTCTCCTAAACAATGGCAATTTTCGATACTTGGAAGCTCGAAAAATTGTACCCTACCGTATTGGGTTTCGGTTTTTTGTTCGATTCAAATATTCGAATATCCTTCTTATTGAATTTCTCCAAGTTTTGAAAAGTGGAGGCAGTGTTCTGTATTTAAAAAATTCGAAAAATCATGCCCTGCCGTAGTGGGTTGTGGCTTTACGTTTGATTTAAATATTCGAATACCCTTTTTTTTTAAAAAAGAAAGTGCTCAAATTTTTAAATAAAAGACAAGCTCATAATCGGGGATCAAAAACGATATGTCCTACCGTACTGGATGTGACGTTTTATCTTGAAGCGAGATGGTCTTTAACTCATGTTTAATTTACTCAAATGTTTCAAAAAGGATGATCGTACTTTAAAATATTTTCAAATATTTAATTTTCGACATTAAGACATAAACTAATCAATAAAGTACCGATTTTGGGCGTATTGGGGGTGTTAATCCTTCCACATACGTAACTGACTCCCGAGCCTATTTTCTCAAAATTCGTAGACCAAAATGTTTTATAAGGTGGCCCAATCACACCACAAAAAGGATTGGTGGCGACTCCGAATTTTCATTTTCAAAAGTCGATTCCCCGTTTTAAAAAAATGGTTTCGACAACACCCATTAAATATTAGAACTCATAATACATTTAGAGAATTTTGTGTTTACGTTTTGAGGGTTCTTTGTTTTCAGGTTTTCGGGGTTTAGTTTTTATCTCCATCTTTTATACTCTTCGTTCTTTTGCCATTATAGTAAACTTATCTTTGCCTGTGGTTTTTTATCCTCTTTGGAGGGGTTTTTCCACGTTAAATTTGTGTGTTCAATTTCTCAATTTATTCCGCTATTTTTTTTTTACTTGTTGCTTAACCGGGTCGATCCTAACAGGAGGATTTAACATATTTTATCCTAGGAAGAAAGGTGGTTCGTACAATACATTCCTAGAGAAAATAATCAGGCAGTAGACACTTTAGGCAAAATGACTTTTGCAATCGCCTATAGAGATCCAAAAAATTTTAGAAGAAGATATTACTAGGAGTACCTTGTCCCCCAGTTCTACTATGTAATCTTTTGATATCTCTTTAAACTGTTTTTTACACCCTAAGAAAAAGAAAAATCTCATTTTTGACCCTTTATAATTGATGAAATTTTAAATTAGTACATAATAAAATTGAACTTTAATTCTTCAACATTATAATATTTTGATTTTACATTATTAAATTAGTAAAATTACCACTATGCTTGACACATGCAATTGCTTTCCTTGGCACTCTAGTTAGTGACTTCTCTCCCCTCGCCCTCGGTGACCTACCTGGAGATCGAAATATACAGTTTTCTAACTTTGCCCTATTGCCAGCTCCCTTGTGGGTCATATTTAAATATAGGTACAAAAAATCTTCAAGGAAAATACATAAAAATTTAAGAAAATCCTGAATAAATAAAATCCGAATAACATAAATAAAAAATAAAAGATTGTGATATATAAAAGCAATTTTAAAATTACATTCCTCATTTAGCTAATCTGTAAGGAAGATATTATTCGATAGTGTCATTTGAGGAAGTTATTTGTTTGTTTTCTTCTGCATTTTTCAATTGAAATAAGTATTGGATATAATTTTACTTTTCTACTTAAAATTAGGGATGAGTAAAATTCGATTGGATTTGAAAAAATTGAAAAAAAATTTAAATCTCGAGTTATTCAAATTATTTGAGTTTCGAGTTGAATTTTATAATTCGAACAACTCAAATAATTCGAATAACAAATTGATGTAAATACCCTTTTGGTCCTTGTCAAGTTTAAAAATTAGCAAATTGATCTCTCTCAACAAAATTACAAAATAATTTAAAATATTTTTATAAAATTTCAAAATTTATATTTTTTAAAATTATAAAAATAAAAATAATAAATATATAAAGAAAGTTAAAAATTATTTTTTTAAATAATACTATTGGGACCTAAATAAGTTAATTAATGATTCAAGTTTATCATACTAAAATATACATTTTTTATTTTACTTTTAAAAAGTGATTTCAAGTTAGGATGATAAAACAGGACTCGTCAACTCGAAATTTTTTCACTCAATTTAATTCGATCGAATGATGACCCTATTCAAAACAAATAAACAATTAATATGTATTTGTAAGCCTTTTTGTTATGAAATTTTCTTGGTTATTAATTTTATAGTAATCTTACCCTTAAGATTCCATGCAACCAAATAAAAATTTTATCTTTTAGGTAAGAATGTAATGTTTATTTTGAGATTTTTCGGTATTTGTTAATTATATTGGTTATTGATTTAATTTTGAATAAGTTAAATTAAATTTTAAAATGAAATAAAACTCTTTA
Organism: Gossypium arboreum; assembly: GCF_025698485.1. Taxonomy (NCBI): domain Eukaryota; kingdom Viridiplantae; phylum Streptophyta; class Magnoliopsida; order Malvales; family Malvaceae; genus Gossypium; species Gossypium arboreum. Next base: position 118,495,143 of record NC_069073.1, read on the forward strand.
CATTTTTTTTTTATTCACAAAATTCAAAATTAAAATTTTACTTTGACCCAACCAAGTTAGATAGAATATAAGTTGTTAAGGTTATTAATTATCATATACATTCTAAGCCGTCCAATCAATCAGAGGCAGATCTAGAGGAGCTGGCAGGGCTAGTCCCTCTTAAAATAGAAAATTGCTATTTAAGTCCTTTAAAAGATTTTAAAATTTTAAATTAGTAAAAGTAAAATTACATTTTGCCCCCCTAAAATTATAAAAAATCGATTTAATCCTTTAAAAATGATAAAGATATAGATTATAAAAAATTAAAATTTCATTCTTCCCTTAAAAAATTGTTCTGGCTTCTCCCTTACAATCAATCATAGGTGATTTGCTAGTTGGCTTTTGCAACTTTGTTGGATGGTCAACTAAATTTATTTTCATTTTTTTAATTAAATTTTTAAAGAAATAAGTTTGATATTTTTCTTTCTAACGTGGTATATGTGTTAAAATTTGATTAAAGATACTAGTTGAATTTGACAAAAGTTATAGATTTTGTAGTTGAAGATAACATTGTTAACTTTTTAGTGTTTAAATCGAGTTTTAGAGTTGATATGATGAAAATTCATAATTAACTAATAATATAAGCACTTAACTTTCATCAAATCAACCCTAAAACCCAAATTAAATCACATTTATCAAACTATATTTGACAAATTTAACATAAAATTAAACAAGTTCACAATTAACCTAAATTGATTCTATTAATAAAATCATGAAAACTTCAAACCTAATACTATTAGCAATTAATTTTACTCGAATCAACCCTAAAACTCAAATTAAATACTAAAAAGTTAACGTCGTTATCTTCGAGCATCAAAATATATAACTTTTGTCAAATACAGGTATCGAATTAGACCAAAAAATAACACAGATACCACAATAGAAAAAAGTGTCAAACTCAAGTATCAAATGATATATTAAGTCATTTATATCTTACAAACCTCATCTATATTAAAATCTTAAATCTTGGGGGTTTTTTTTTCCAAATTAATACACCAGTTCGTAGAATTGGTAACTTTCTCTTTTATAAAAATAGGATGTCAGAAAATTTACCTATGTAATCAGGAGACCATAATCCTAATAAGTAACTTTTGCATATTAAACTTATTTCTAATTAGCTCGTCATCAATTAAAAATTAGTTACTTGAGTATCTAACATATTTAGGTCATTATTTATTTAATGATTGAAGCCTAATATGTATTATAGATTACTTTTAATTTGAGCTAACATTTTATTATAGTAACTATTAACATGTAATTATCCTTATTATATATATATATATATATATATATATATGAGACATTTATGTTATGATCCAATTTCCACTTGGACTTCTAATATACATATTTTTATCAATTTATAATTACATGTTATAATATGACCTTATAAGCTCAAAACTTCACTATCATAATCAAAATGCAGTTCAAATAGTCTCATTCATTAATTATGTTAACACGAACTAAGGTTACTTTCGTCACACATATTGTAACTAAATCCATCACTAACACGTATATTAACACAAAAAAATATAAATCAAGTATGAATATGTAATATGGAAATTACATGTAATGTGAACTAAACATGTCTATTTTCAAAGGTACTCCTTAAACCTTACTAAGATAAAACTTTACCAAAATAAAAGTGTGAATAAAAAAAAACTTATTTTTACAAAAAAAAAAACCCTTATATTATCCATAAACTGAAATAATTGAAAATGAGTTTATAACAAGAACAAAGAACATTTAAAATTACAAATCCCCATTAAGACTAATATCCTTAAATAGCATAAAACCAGTATAATGGTGTGCTCATGAACCACCATAGAGGTTGTCCCAATATGCTCCATAGACATATGTCCTCCCTGAATTCTTTTTTTAACAACCAAGAATTTAAAGTATATATGATTTGGGTTTGATGTGTTATAGTTATTATTGGATTAATGGTTGCAATTTAACATCACAATTCAAATCCTAATGAAAGAATTTTGCATCCATATTCTAACAAAATTGACATTTGTATACATGATTATATGTAACTTATTAGACCTCTAACATGTGAACATGAAATCTTTTGTTTTCTGAAGATACCTTATATATTGTTCGTTTCCTTTCCAATTATTAATACCTGAATTTGCTTAAGTATGTATTTGCCTAACATCCCAATAATGTACGTAGTATCAAGATGTATACAAACTTGAGCAAACGTCAGACTCCTCATTACTGAAGCCTAGGAAAATTTTGCATTTTCTTAATCTCAAATTAATTTTTGGAGCATTTACTAAACTCGTCACTACAACTAGTATTTCATCGACATATAAAAACTAGAAAAATATGCATACTCTTATTGAACTTCTGGCATGTACAATCACCAACCAAAATTATCTCAAAATTGAATGAGATAATCACTTGATAAAATTTATAATACCATTGATGAGAGGCTTGCTTTAGCCCATGGATAGGTTCCTTCAATTTGCAAACTATTAACTTTTCATGATTGGACACAAATTTTTATGGTTGCACCATTTAAATCATCTCATCAATGTCATCAATAAAAAACATAGTCTTGACATCCATACAATGTAGCTCAAAGTCAAAATATGTCATTAAAGCCATTACAATCCTAAAAAAGTCTTTTAATGCAACCAAATAGAAAGTCTCTTTATAATCGATGCCTTCTCAAGGTTGTAGAGTTTTCTACTTTTGAAAAATTTCTTGTACTTGATCGAAAGGTTCAATGACATTGTCTTGATTCAAAGTTGTTGCTTGAAAAATATAATGTATAGTAAATTGTTTTTAGTAATTGTAAACAACAATTAAAGGAATGTGTTGAGGAATATTAATATCTTCTTCTTATTCAAATACAATGTTCTTAATTCTTCCTCAACAATCTCAACATCCTCAAAAAACCGAGCAGTACTTGTCTCAAAGATAGCCTTAAATAGTGGGATCATAAAATTTGTAACCCCCAAACCTTTCAAAGTGTCCTATAAAATAGAAACATATAATCCTCAAGTGCAGTTTCGTTTTTTTTGCCCATAAGGCCTAGCCTCAAGTAGACATCCTCAAATGTGCAATGCTTTAAGCCAAACTTTTTACATTTTTAAAGCTTATAAAGGATCTTTTTAGTTGCTTTTGTTGAGACTTTATTAAGCATATATGCCATGGTTTTAATACTTCTCTTCGAAGTGATTTGGACAAGGTATAATGGCTAATCATACTCCTCACCATCTCTTTAAGTGTGTGTTATTTCATCTTTTTGCAACATCATTCATAGTTGCTTAACTCAACATAGTGCATTGTAAGATGATACCACTTTCCTTTAGGAATTTCGTAAATGGTCTTGGACATTGTTACTCAAACCGTCATATTTATCGTAATATTTATCAGCATGTTCTGAACTTTTTTATTCCCTTTATCGAGTTTGCTCTCAACTCCAATTTTGCTCTCAACTCCAATCTTTTAATTTTTTAACACACCCATTGATTGCGGTTTCTCATAAATGAGATAAAGGTAGTCATATCGCGAAAAAACGTATATGAATGTTATGAAATATTGTTGATCATTCTAAGAAGTTGTAGGAAATGGTTGACAAACATTTTTGCGTATTAGTTTTAAGACATCTAGTTTCTTGATGGCACCAAATCTCCTTATATTTGTTTGTTTCCCCTTAATACAATTTACACACACATGAAAATTTGAAATATCAATCAAATCAAGAATACCATCATGCACAAGTCTCTCAATTTTCCTTTTGGAGATATGACCAAATCTTTTTGCCACAACAAACTTGAATTGTCAATGGTTAATTTGTATTTCTTACCTATTACGGTAATAAACAATGATGCATTAAATGAAATAATAGTATCAAGTAAATATAGATTATCATAACTTGATAAAGAACTGAAACTAACAAATTTTGAATTCTGAAAAACGACAATTTCCATTTCCAAATGAACAAGAATAATAGAATTTTTCCAATGTTAAAATGGAAATCAAATTCTAAATAAAGGCAAGAACAAAAAAAAAAACTCATCCAAATTCATATAAAATCCAATTATTATATAATAATCTAAAAGTTCTTGTTGCTTCAACTTCTATCAAATTACCATTGTCTGCATAAATGTATATTTCGTCTTGATTAGGCTTTCGATAGTTTGATAATCTTGCATAAACACTGTGATGTGAGTTATTACACTAGAATCTATCCACAAAATGTAACTAGGTATTAAAGTTAAATTAACTTTAGAAGAAACAAAATTACGAAGTGAACCTTTCTTTATCCACCAAGTATGATAATTGATACAATTCCATTTTTATGATATGTCGCACTACAAAAGAAACAATCATTCTTACTTGTATTAGTAGGTGAAGTGATGAGGGGTGAGCATAAGAATTGCATTCCAGAGTATAACCATTTTATTGATAGTTGCTCTATGTTTTAAGAAAGGGTAATATAGTATGATTTGAAGATGGATTGGTTGAAGGGATATCGAAGAGTGACAATGGAAAGAGAAAATATTATCGTGGTTATATATATCCTAAACTCGTAGCCAAGGAGACACAATAAAAAATCCTCGGTTCAGAACATTCAAGTTTATGCAAACAACTATGAAAGTTTTAAGGGAGCTAATAAAATTACAAGTTTCTTAACTGGTTATACTACTCAATAGCTTATTTCCACCTATTGCTCTTTATAGGATCTAAAATGTAACATATCTATTTTGCTGGAGTTGATATTGGGATAATAAATTCATTTATTTACATTCCCCTTAAAAAACAAAGAAGCAAGCTAACAATCAAATATATTCCTAATGTATTTTAAGCATCATATTTCAATTTTTTAAGTTTTTTTATATTTTTAATATTATTTTTTGTAATTTAATTTAGAGTAAACTACACCCAAGGTTGCTAAACTATAACTATTAGTAAGTTTATGTTTTGGTTACTCGATTTCAAAATGTTACAAAATGGTCGTTGACCTATACGGAAGTTTTCATTTAAGTTACTAGATTGTTAAAATTGTTGTTATATGGCCTCCTCATTTCAGGTTGCTTGCACTAACCACAAGTTCTCATTTCCCGTTTCTTCTATAGTTCAATTTTTTCCATGAAATAGTTTTGAACATCACGAATTTGTGAACTTAAATCCAAATAGCTTTCTTCTTTGATCTCGGACACTAACCGTCAAATTGACTTGGATCTAAGGTGTGTTCTTCTACTCACTGAGGGTACTGATCCACCATACTGATTGTTGCTTTGAGCTCGCTAAAAAAAATCCTAGTGACTTAAACAAAAACTTTTGAATAGTTTAGTGACTTAAATAACAATTTCCAAAAAGTTCAATAACTGTTTTACAACTTTTAAAAGTTAAATGACAAAAATATAAACATACTAATAATTTACTAACTTTAGATATAGTTTCCCCTTATTTTATTCCCAATTTATGCATTTAAAATAAATATAATATCTTGAAAATTTAATGAAGCAATCTAGAGACAAATTTTAGTTCATATATATTGAATATACATAAGCATCTGTCTATCGGAAAAGACAAATGCACTCCCATAAATGAGAAATTGACCAATCAGAAACAAAATGCAGTGGTGGAACCTTCCTTCCCAAGGCCAAGAGAAATACCAAATTAGCAGTGATTTAAATAAAGGGTTAATTCCAGCGAATCCTCAAATTATAATCCAATTTCAAATCAGTTTCTAAGATTCAAAATGTTGGTGGTGAAAATATTAATAGATTCAAATATTCATGCAGTAAGTGCATGTTTAAAATTTAATTTGTATATTTTAAATATATTTCACCTCAGATTCGAGCTAAAATTTAATTCATAAACTAAAAGTTTTGAATAAAAATAACCAATCTTAAGTATATTTAAAAGAATTTATTTATAAATTGATCCCTAAATTAAATCTCAATTTTCATTTTTTTTGTGAGAAATAATACTTAAATTATGAATTTAGTGTAGTTTACCCAAAAGTGAACATTTGAAAAACTCCATCAATAAAATTTGACACACCATAAATGACATCATCCATGACATAGGTAGTCAAGATATTTAGTGTATTTTTATTGATTGGCATTTAGTTCTTTTAAATACTATAAACTATTAAAATAATTATTTTTGTTTTCATCAAGTTATATTTTAGCTACTTAAGTTTAAAATATTATATTTTAATCATTTATATTATCGTGTTGTAACATTTTAGTCACTGAGCGTTAATTGTCGTTAACGGTGTAATAGTAAGCAGACGTGACACGTTAAATCATCATTTCAAACGAAAATTTTAGGTTAAATTATATAATTGGTCTCTATATTTTTTTTCATTTTGAGCAATTTAAATTTTTTTTACCTTAAAAGAGATGGAAAAAGGAAGAAAATAGAGGGAGAAGCAAAAGAAAATGAAAAAGAAAAAAGAAAGAAAGAAAAGTTAAAATAACATAAAAGAAAAAAATTTGCTCAAAATGAAAAAAATATGGGGACCAATTATATAATTTAACGTAAAATTTTTGTTTGAAATGATGATTTAACATGTCACATCAACTTACTATTATACTGTTAACGGCAATTAACGACTCAGTGACTAAAATGTTACAATACGTTAACATAAGTGATTAAAACATACCATTTCAAATATAAGTAACTAAAATGTAATCTAAGAGAAACAAAAGTGACTATTTTAACAGATTACGCTTTTAAATATTGTTAAATTTTAGAATAAACTAAGACAAAATGATAATTTAAGTATTAACTCAGATAAAAAAAAACATTAATCACTTATGTGAGAATCAAAATATAATTTAGAGATGAATTTGCTAATAAAACTTGTTTAAAATCCTAAAAGATTTTTAGATTTTATTATAATTAAAAAAAAATCATCAACATGAATTAGGTTGGAGGACCTTTTGACCTTGGAGTAAATTTTGTAATAATATTTTTCACACACAAGCTTTTTTCTTTTTTGCTTCGAAGTTCTAGCAATGAAAGACTCAAAACTTCAAACCTAACCCCACATTAGGCGGTGCTGATTTGACTTTTTTTTCTTTCTTTCTTTTTATATTTAATTTGTCCCTATGAAATTAATAGCTTTTTAGATGCCCCCACCAGGGAGCAAATAACCAGAGGGGCTTGAATGAAAAAAAAGTTGCAGAGGCAGGCAGCCAATGCTAATGGCATTCAAAACTTTTTTTAAGACAAGCTTAGATGCTGTCAACTGTCATGCACCATGTAAAGAAAGAATGTTCAGACACATGGAGATGGTGCATTAGAGCTGGCTCACTATGCCCCTCTCTCTATATATATAATTTGGTACTTGAATAATGTATTTATTGTTAGTTCGGACATTAAAGCTTTAATGATCTTACAAATAAGTGATTGGAAGAAACGATTATGGATTTCTTTTTTCGGTTGTAATTTAAGTATCCAGTACTGAAATAACCGATTTTTTTTGTTGTGGGTGTTCTTCAGTGTTATTTAAAGAAGTAAACAGTTAGTCATAAAATGTGCATTATTCTCATTAATGGGGATTAAACCCGGCCACATAATTAAGCAAGAGCAACTATCACATCATTGATTAATACAAATTTAAATTTAAGAAAATTGATGGAATCCCAACCATGTCAAAGAAGATTGAAGTCAAATAACATTTTAAAATTTATATAACATTTAACAATTAAGCATTAAATTAACAGATGAACATGGATTTTGTGTTTACATATTTGCTTTTCAATAGCAACCAACCAGAACACAGGTAATTCCATGTCATTTACCATATCCAACAACATCACTTTCAGACAAACAATGGAATCATAGAATCCAGAAACAGTAACATTAAAAACCAGAAAAATGACTGTCAAATTCTCAAACATGATTAGTAGCAGCATCCTTTTATACTGCCACAATATATTCATTAACCATTAGAGTTAGTGTGAAACTATATATATAAAGGTTAATAGGGCAGCTTCACAACCTAAAAAATATTAACCTCTGTTAGCTCGATCCCGAACCGGAATAACCCGAGCTCCGACACCGTAGTCGAATTCTGCATCGGAAGTATTAACAGAGGCAAAAAAACCAAAGTCGAAAAAAGAGACCTTCTAATGTGTCAGTGGACTGCACTAGTTACCAATATGAACAATTTGCCAAAGATGTGATTTTCCCACTCAGACTTCCATCTGCCAAATTGTGTTGCTAGCTGCGGCGAGCTTGGCACGTTGTGCTGCTAACACGATCCCGGTCTTTCCCTTTTCGTCTTGAGGGAGTTCGCAGGTTTCACCGATGGATCCGGACTTCAAATCACCTGGTGGGATAAAACAATCAAGCGAAAGGCCTGGTACATTGAAGGCAACCTCCTCGATCGTCCAAGCTTCTTCCATCTTTGTTTTAGTATGGCTCATTGCGACTTCCCCGAACCTGAAAAGTGTAACAACAGAACGACCGGAATGTGCTATCATGATACCTTCAACGGGTCGGTAATCATCGAGATATGAATCGATTGTGGTTTCCCAATAAACAGCATCACCGCCGTTAGATTGAATACGAGTCAGATGTGAGTCTTCGATGTGAACAAGAAGTCCAGTCTTCTGACTAAAGTAACCGAATAAAACATGCCTAATGATCTCCGCCGGGCCTTCACTCCTCGCCTTAAGCGTTTGCGGATCGGTACATAACTTGAGGATGAAGCAATCTTCACCGTTAACATTTTTTTCACCTATGCATCTTGCATCAGCAAACATACTAGCCGTAGTCCTCGGATCAAGACCCTGAAGGGCACGACGCAACGGTCGAACAGGTCCTTTCGCGGTATGACTACCGAGCCAAGGCGTATGCCGCCACACGAGCTTCCCGTTACATCCAGCACGAACCTTGCTACCACCGACTGCAAGTTCGACATACCACATGTCCGGATTCATTTGCCAAAGCACAAACCCGCCGGACTCCGCACCTTTAGAGCCGTTGCGATTCTTAACCGTCCTCGTTGCCGTTTCGTATTCACAAGCCACCATTTTAAGCTTCCCCATAGCGTAGGCATTCCGAATCGAGTTTTGCAACTTCTGCCCGCCGGAAGCCGCCGTGTATTGCTGCAATATGTACTGAGCAGAGGAAGTTTCCTGCATCATTACAATGGAATCAAAATAATAAGTAAATTAAAATGGATCTATCAGTAAAATAAAAAAAAATTAAAACAGGGGACTAACAATGGGAGTATCTTTGATGCTCAAATGAGGCAAAGGGTCGTTGCAGTTAACATGAACCGGAGCCAATGGTGCAGCCATAACCCCAAGCAACAATCTCAGATCAGACCTCTTATACGAAGCAGTAACGGAAGGGTTCCTCGATAACTGCCCCTTAACCCATTCTCCTATACCCGGCCCGACCCGTTTCGAGTCCCCGATTTCGACTCCGTCGGGATCAGGACCTTCCATGAGTGGAGCCAAAGCTTCCCCGACTGGCCTTAAGCTCCCGGATCTCGCGATCAATGGCTCCGGTTGCGCCACGTAACCGCCGCCACCGGCGTAGTACTGGTTACTGGTTTTCTTTCTCCGCAAGAGACCGGACATGGGTGAACCGGTTCTCGCCAGACTGTTGGACCGGGAACGGGAAGGTGAAAGCCCGCGAATCACATCTTCTTTGAGAGATGAGAAAAAACCTTGCTTTTTCTCCATTACAGCTCCTTTTTTTCCCTAAAAAATCCGAAAGAAAAAAAAAAGAAAACCCTTCGTTGATTATACAGTGAAATAAAGAAGCAAAAAACAATTAAAGGGTATTTTTATTAGATAAAAAAAAGAGAGCTTTGAAGTTCATTCATGGAGTTTAAGTGAGAAATATAGCGCAGAGCACTGAAGAAACTGGTTTTTTTTTAGAAAGAGAGTGTAAACGTCGCGACTTTTTAGAGAGCAACTTAAACGCAGTTTATTGATTATGTATTATTATTATTCTCAAAATTAACAATATTTTGTGAAAATATCTTTGTTATTCAAAATAATTGAATTATGAAAACAAGGGTTAATACAATCACATGTCCTCAAATTATGACCTAATTTTTAAATTGGTCCTATGTTTCAAAACGTTTCAATTGAATATCAATTAAGTCCTACCATATTAAATTCTAGTTAAATTATGACACAGAGCATATTCAAAATAAGTTAAATTGTTTATTTTTAAAACATGTTAGATCTTAATTATTTATATCGTACATAAACATGTGTTTATAATTTAATACAAGTAATTTTAAATATATACTCCATGTTATATTTTGGGGACAACGTTATAAATCTTTTTTAGGGTTCAAAGTACATAACCTATCTATTTTTATTTCAAAAAAAAATTAGTCTTTCTATTACGACTAAATTAGTTATATATCCCATTTTTTTTGGTAATTGGTCAAATAGGCTTTTTTTAAGATTTAGAGAAATATGTCGATTTTGGAGAGAGTGTGTGAAAGCGCATCTAGCTAAAAATATTTTCTAAAAATTTCAAAAAAAAAATTGTGTTACGAAAAGCTCACCAGCTGGACGAACTTTTTTGCCAACTATGCAAAAAACACATCCAATTGAACGCGCTTTTCATGTTCTCTAAAATCGGTTTATTTTTCTAAATATTCAAATAAATAGGGCGAATTAAATGGGAAAAAAAAGGGGCAATTTTAGCCATATTTTACAAGTCCTTTGGATAAATTTGATGTAGTAAACCAATTGTGTTTTTTCAGGAAGACATGTCATTGGAGGAATCGGACTTTGGAATGGCAACTGGCCAGTGACAGCATATATTGAGCAAAAAGGTTTTGCTGCGAGTACTCGCGCAAGTAGTTGCTAATTAGTCTCGCAAGCCGTGACGAATTTTATGTGGTTCGAAGACGCAAACAATAGTTGGAATTAGCCAATGGCTACTGCGCATGGTTAACACGTGGCGTAACAGTAGAGCGAGTAGAAGAAGAGAAAAGTCGAGGGAGTGGTGATAAGTATACAATTTTAGGAAAGATGACAGCATAATATTTAATTACTTATTGTTTTAAAAGTTACCGTAACTGTTTTAATTACAGAGAATGAAAGTGAACTCGTGAAACAACAAAATTAAAAATAACAGTTTGTTAATTACTATGGTAAAAGTATTATGGAGGATCATGTACTACGAGTGAGAATACATTTTGATTCTTTTATTCAAAAAAATAAATAATTTAATCCATATTTATTAAATCAAATGATAAATTAGTTCTTTCTGTTAAAAAATTTATCTATGTTAATAATTGTCATGGTTAACGAAATAACTAGGTAGTTACGCATGACGTGCTACGTGTACCTTATGTTAATATACAATGACTAGTTTTTAATAGTAAAAATAGATGGGAATTTCAACAGAATGACTTATTTGCTCTTTGATCTAATGTACAATGTCTAATTTGCCATTTTTTTGAATTGAAGAGGCAAAATGTAATCTAATTCCTAATATAATGGCCTTCATGGTACTTTTACTTACTTACTACTTATATTTATTTAGTTGAGTAGTAAAAATTTACTATTCTTCAAGTAAGGTTTTAGGTTGAAGTATCATCGATTGTCTTCTTATTTCGTTATTTTTTTAGTAAACTACATTCAATATCACTAATTTTTTAGTATGATTACATTTTGGTCACCAATTTTAAAAAAGTTACAAAATGGTCATTGAATTATTCGAAAGTTTTTATTTAATATTTTTTTGAAGTCCAACTATCAAGTTCCAAGTGACAATTCAACGATCGATACAATAGATCGCTACCCATTGATGAGTAGAAGAATATACCTCATATCCAAGTCGATCTTGCGGTCAGTGTTAGAGATCAAAGAAGAAAGTTGTTTGGATTTTGATTCACAAATTCATAACGTTCAGAGTTGTTTCATAAAAAAAAAAAAACTGAATTGTAGAACAAAACGAGAAAGAAAGCTTTCAATTGGTGTAGGTGATGCAAACAAAGAATGCCATATAACAATAATTTTAACAGCTCAATGAGTTAAATGAAAATTTTTTAATAGTTCAACGACCATTTTGTAACTCTTTATAGTTAGATGACCAAAACATAATTTTACTAATAGTAATAGTTTAGTGACCTTAAGTGTAATTCACCTTATTTTTTTAATAAATTTTAATCTCATTCTTGACTTTTGCTATTTCAAATAGGAGATTTTGAGTTTTTTAATCACATATTTTATTTTTTAATAGTAAATAAAATCCTCACACATGGGATGGAAGGTTTATTTAATTTTTCTTAATTTTAGAATTTTGACGTTTATTATTAATTTAGGTATTGTATAAAAAAAATTACGATTGGCATAGTAATGATGAAGTAATATATATATATATATATATATATAACGATTGAGTCTTAACTCTATTGGTATGATATTGTTACTAATACAAGAGGACGTGAGTTCTAGTGAAACACGTTATCCTTTTCATATGGATTAAATTTTAGTTCAATTGACATCATTATTATTACAATGATGATGAGAATATGGATTCAAATATACTTAAACACATATGATCCTTTTATTTAAGTGTTCAAAGATTGTCGATTGAGTTTTACCTCGATTGGCATGAGTATTGTTGCTAATGCAGGAGGGCGTGGGTTCGAGTGCGTTGGAGTGCATTATCATTCTATTTATGAGTTGGGGAGGAGCTATTGGTAATTCTAGGTATTGTGTCAAATAGAGGTGAACAAAACTTGATTTAATTAAAAAAAAATTGAAAAAAAAATTCAAATTTCAAGTTAATCAAATCAACCTGAATAAGTAATTTGAATTTCGAACGAGTTTAATTTTACAATTCAAATAACAGATTGGTGTAAATGCTCCTTTAGTCCCTGTCAATTTTGAAAATAAGCAAATTAGTTTTTTTCTCAACGAAAACTACAAAAAAATTCAAAATAATTTTAAAAATTCTAAATATTATAAAAATTCTAAAATTTATATATTTTACAAAAGTATAATAATATTAAAAAGATTCTAAAGAATATATAAAGAAAGTTTAAAATTTTCTAAAATAATAATTTTAGGATTTAAATAAGTTAATTAATGGTTCAAGTTTATCATACTAAAATATTTTATTTCTTTATTATTTTGCTTTTAAAAAGTTTTCAAATTTATGTACTTTAACACGAAAGTAGTTATAGTAAACAAGATTTTATTTGACATGTTTAATTTTTTTTATTTTTTAACTTAAAAATTTTCACTCGATTCGATTCAACTCAAATTCCATTCTACTCAACTCGATTTGAAAAAATTTCAAATCTAGTTAGGATGATAAAATAAGACATATCAACTCAATTAATTCAAATTTTTTCACTTCATTCAATCGAATGCTCACCCATAATGTCAAAAGGAACATATATAATCAAAATATATAACGAGATTGCTAAAAAAAAGTTGAAAGAGTTATGGATAATAATAAAAATTATATAAATTTTTTTATTTCTAAAAATATGTATTTGTCAATGGAATGAAGGATAACTAAATGCGCGTAAATGGAAAGGTTTTTTTTAAAAAAAATAGGAAAACGCGTTTTCCACTTTATTTTCGTTATAGTGCATACAGCCAACAGATACTCCCGCCACTTTTAGAAGAATAAATAATAAAAACATAATTTTATTTTTTCTATTTTAAAGTCATTTTATTTCTGTTAAAACGGGATTGAATTATTCTATCTGTTGATCAAAATATTAATTTGTAAAAATCAATTAAATGGGATAAAAGTTTTATTTAAATTAATTTAAATATTTAATTTAAAAGAATTGTTTATGTTTTATTATTATTTGTTTGGATAATATATATTTTAAAACAAATCAAATACGAATAAAGGCGTTGAACCGATTGACTAAATAATTATTTTAAATTGATACAAATTAAAAATCGAGACAAAAATAAATTGGTTTAATAAAATTTCTATTTTATTTTTAAAATATTTTTAATTAATTAATTCATTATTGTTGGTTTGATGATTGAACCGAATGAATTGGTTTAATAAAAATCAATGGTATGACATGTTCAATTATTAATCTAGTTGTTAAAATACTGAGTGTCATTTATATTTTTTAAGTTCAGGGAATAAAAATAGACCTAATTATCAAATTTAAATGTCAAAATAAACCAATAAAAATTCAGATACTAAAGTGAACTTATTTACTAAATTTAAGAGTAAAAAATTATATTATCCCTTATTTGTTTACTTTTTAATAATTTTTCTTACCTTTTTTTCTCTTTATTTCTAATTAAATTTTAAATTTTTTAAAATAATTAAATTTTTATTTTTTGTTATTTTTATCTAAATTCAGATTTATTTTCTTTTAATGTGGAGTCGTTCCCTGCTGGACGAGTGCTTTCTCCACAATAATGATAGTGGAGGGGGTTGGTACTTCAAATTTGGACGATTGGTAATAGTGTGACTGGGAGCCAAGGGTGGTGTTTTGTTGGATGTGTTGCTTTGTCCAAGTAAACCGTCGTTAGAGACGTGAACCTCTCTCGTCTACTATCAGGCACGACGGCAAGATTTTGCTTTGTCCAAGCAGACCGTCGTTGGAGATGTAAACCTCTCTCGTCTACTATCGGGCACGACGGCAAGATTTTTTTTACTCTAAAGTTGAACGTTTCAAAGGTTTTATTGATTTACAAGGATAGGACTCAACTGAGGTGGTTGGGCCTTCTTTCTATTTTACTCTGGTTGTGGAATTTTTTTTAATATTTTACTTATAGTTTGCCTATATCTTTATACGATGCGTTGTTTTTATTAATAAATAATTCGACCTTTTATTCAAAAATATATAATTTAATTAAAAATAGAAATGCCCCCAACGGAAGAGGAGCTTTCACAGCCGTAAGTAACGTGGTATGCAAAATTCTGTGGCACATATGTCATAATTAAAAGAGAATCTTCATATTGTATTAATTAATATTTACTGAGAATATTAATTAACAAATATATTATTAAATTAATGGGCAACACATATTTATTTATTTTATTTTTGTTTTTTGCTTTTGTTTGAATTGTTTGTTCGTCAGTAAATGAACTTTATTACATGTGATACTGAAGAGATTATAAATAAATTATGTGATCCCATAATTAACTATACCATTTTTAAAATTTCATTTCGGTGTATAAAATTATAAAAATTATAAAAAGTTACAATTTAGGGTTAGGGTAGCTATAATAAATATTAATAAATCCAAATACGATCACATGATATAAAGTAAATAATTAAATACAATATATAAAATAAATAATTAAACGTAATGATATTATACAACAAGGCATAATGATATATTTGGTACTCTAATTTTATAAAAAAATCATTTTAATTATCTATTTTATTTTTTATTTTTTTTAGTCATTAAACTTTTGTTTTTTGTCAAATCACAGTAAAATAGATGGAAAAGTTAATGTTTTTTTTGCTTTGCTGGCGTGGCATACACGTGGATTGTCACATAGATGATACGTCGGTATTTAATAATTTTTTAAAATTTAAAAATTTAAAAAAAATATGAAAATTATTTTTAAACATTAAATGCAAATTCAACGGCTAAAAAAGTGAAAAATTAAATAGAGAACTTAAATGATTTTTTTAGACTTTAAGGGCAAAAAAATTTATTATGCCAACATACAATTTATAATATTTTAAATATAATTTTAACACATAAGAATAAAACGAATATAATAGAAATATAAAACTTATATTAAATGTGATAAAATGAGAGAAGGGGTGATTCGCTAAACTTCATTAGACCTATTTATGGGTAGGTTATTTGTCCAACTTCGAAGACTTACCCGAAATTTGAAAAGGTTCGAGTAAAAATATCTAGTTCAAAAAATAGGTTTTGGTAAAAATTAATCCCGTTTAAAGGATGGGCCAAGTTTGGACTTAAACATTTAAGTCCCAAGCTCAACCTAGCCTGATTTTAAATTTGTAATATTTTATATCATGTTATTTATAACACATAAAATATTAAATCTACTATAATATAAACATTAAAATTTGTTAAAATGAATATATATAAAATCTTAATAAATAAAAATTATAATTATTAAAATTAAATTAAAAATAATATAAATATAATTTTTAAAATATATATTAAAATTAATAAGTCTAAAATTTGAATATTAAGCAAATAGTAATCATTCAAACATATCTTTCTTTTAGGTACCTTTAGGGGGGGAAAGGAAAAATAAAGACAAGAGAAACTTGTCCATTATAGTGAGGTTTCAAAGTCATTCAACATTGGGTTGGAAAGATTTTTATTTCTTTTTGACCCTTTAATTTAAATAATTTGTGGGTAAGTCCTACATATATAGGCACCAGGCAGCTTTGTTTGACAATTATATTTTTATTTTTGCTTTTAAATTAAATTGGATTTGTTTTGATTTTTTTATAACCAACCACTATAAGCAAGAGGACAATATTGTCTATTCAAATTTGCATTAATTTATACTTTGATGGATACATCTCATAAATAAAATATGTTATTGGAAATTAATATTTTTTTCAATTTTTAAATAAGAAAATAAACAAATTTTATTACACTTAAATCTAAATTCTCTTGCATGAATAACAATATCGATAGTAACTGAATTAAGATTCAATCAACAATTCATTACACACAAAACAACGGGATTGAGGGCACTATTCCTAGCAACGAAAAGCCCAACAAGGGGTGGTCAAGTGCTCGGAGTAGAAACTTGAATCTTCGAATAAGGCAACCCTATAGTGATGATCATCGGCTGAAAAAGACCCATTAACAGGCTGAGTAACACCCACGGTTGAAGAAGATCATCACTAACAATTATTCTTTTCTCCTGCACTAATCATAGAGATGCTCATATGTTGGATAGAATCATGATTTAGAAGCTATTTTATTTCATTAAATCAAGACGGTTCGAATTTTTGCCATCTATGAATGTGACTATAAGATAAGTCTAATCAACTCCAACATAGGGTTTGTTTTTAAATATTTTATAGTCTTTTGTTGACTAATTAGGGTTATGTTGAAAAAGGAAATTTTGAAAAAAAATCAAATAGGATATAGTTTTAAAAGTAGTATGAGAATATTATGTTAAATTTTTATATTAAAATAAGGGAATTATAAAAATTATCTTAACCATTTATTTAATTATTTTTGTCTATTTAACCCTTAAATTTCTATTTTATCAAATCACCCTAAAATAAATAAAAAGTTAATGTTTGTTAATTTTACTGACATGTTATTACGTTAGCATTTAATTAATCTTTTAAAATTATTTTTAAAGTATAAAATATTTTATATTTTTAATAATTTTAATTTTTTAAAAAATAATTAAATCTTGATATGTCATCTATGTGACAATCCACGTGTATGTAAGGTAAGCAAAGTTAAAAACATTAACTTTTTAATTCGTTTTGAGATGATTTGACAAAAAAATTGAATGAAAAACTACAATAATCTTTTTAATAAAGTTGAAAGGCCAAATAAATATTTGGAAAATAAGAATTTGACTGTGGTAGTTTAATGATTCTTTTCACATTGACATTAATCCATGAAATAAAAGAGACTACCGCATTGCAAGCTTCTTCTTCTTTTTTAAATTTTAAAAAATTATTTTGCACTCAATTTTATAAAAGAAAAAATTAGTTATTTATTTAATTTTTATATATTTTAATTTTAAATTTATGTTATTTATCAAATTACTTTAAAATTAGTGAAAAGGTTAACACATGTTAATTTTACTGAAGTGTTATACATGTGGATGTCACGTCAATAATTAATTAATTTTTAAAATTATAAAAATATTTTAAAAAATTAAAATTATTAAAAAGTATAAACATATTTCTTTTATTTTTAAAATAATAATTAATTACTGACATGACATACACATAAATTACCATATCAACAAAATTATCAAATGTAAATATTCTATTTATTTTGAATAATTTAACAAATAACACAAATTTAGGATTAAGCTTTTTCTACCTGCTTTTACTGTCATTGAAGTTTGTATCAATTGGTACTTTGGTATATATTTTTAATCCTTAACAATTTTAGGTATAATTAAATTGGCTTAATTAGTAAGCCTTTTTTATTATTATTTAATTATTAATTTAATCTAAAGTAAAATTGATACTTGAAAATAACCTCTGAAACTAATGGTATAGTCATCAATACAAATAAATTTTATTATTTTAAAGGCAATAATCAAGCCCATAATGTATTGGACTTCGGCCCAGTCAACAATCAAGCTCGCAAGGCCTCGAAAGTAAAATACCACTATAAGCCATGAGACGATGAAAAATGGCTTTATTTGTAAATTAGCCCTTGAAGTATATCACAATTCATAAATTAGTTCCGAAAGTTTTTTTTTTGTCAAAAGTGATGTCTGAATTATCGAATTTGTTGATGTTTTCAAAACTAGAACGGTGGTTGGACCAGTAAAACTAACAACTCTTGATCCAATTGTCCAATTTAAAAAAAAAATTAGAAAAATAAATAACGAAATAAAAAAATATAAACACAAACAAATAACAATAATGAAAAAAGCATTAATTAAACATTCTAAATTCAATCCAAACATTAACGTTTCTAAATTGACACATAATTTTTTGAGAGGTAATTCTCTCTTTTTAAGATGATGTAATGCCAAAAAAATCATGTTATATGTAATTGAGGCTTTATAGATTTATCTTTATTCATCATCAATTAGAAATTAGTTACTTGAGTATTTACACATGTTTACTTTACCAGATAATCAAAGTCCAATTAACCTTAACCGTCGTAGATCATATTAATTAGGGTTAACATTTTTTATAGTAAATAATAACATGTAGTTATTCTTATTTTACTACGACATTGCATATTATCCATTAATTAAGTCTTTCTAATGTTGAATGCAAGGACCCAAGAGATAAATGATAAAAAATTTTCAACCCCAAGTATAGGCAAACATATTAGGCTTTCTTTTAGTAATAGTTTTGTATGTACTTGTAGTTGATGATTGATCAACAAAGGGGAGATAAAGAGGTTGATTCAACTGGAGTATTAAAGGAGAGAAGGGAATGGAGCTAAGGAAAGGAGAGGAAGATTGTGTGCTAGGGTAAAATGCTCAAGGTTGCTGAAAGAGAGAGAAGGATACTTTGCTCACCGAGTCATGGGATATTTATAGTGAGAAGGCCCATTTGCTTGGTGGTGGCTTGTTAGTGTGGTTCTTCAAGTGTTAGATCTATTATGAGTTGGTTGTTGATAAGCAAGGGCTTTCTCTAACATTCCCTTTGCTAAGATAGTATAAGATTGTTATAAGTAAGTATCTGTTACTAGCGAGGGACCTAATTGAGGTTTGTTATTAGCGGGTGGCCTGATAGAGGTGTGAAATATGCAAGTGGTTGGTTAATGGATGACCACTCGGGTGGTACAAGACAAAGAGCTATCTGTGGGTGCTTCTGAGGTCGCATCTCTCGTTGCCACGTGTCCAAGCCAGAAAAAGAGTATAAAAATATTATATAAAGAAATTTGTAACTTAGCTAAGTAGGATAACATCCTAAGACTATTTATCATGAAGCTAATTATGCAACAGATTTCATATCGTCAATGTCAAATGGTGAGGACTTCATTTTATATAAAGTCTCGTGATTTTGATCTTTCAAATTAATACATAACTTTAAGAGATGATGGTTATCTCTTTTTAAAAGATGAAAAGTCAAAAAAATCATATTATTTGTAATTTGAGAATCATAACCCTAATATTCAATTTTACAAAATTACCTTAATTTCTAATTACCTTAATTAACCGTAATCTTTCAAATGTTAAATACATGGTGACCTAAGAGGTAAATAAACAAATATTTTCAACCACAAAAATACAATTAATTAGAAGCTGGAACAGGGGCGGAACTAAGGGGCCTGGCCCCCTAAAATGAAAAATTTTCGATTTAGACCTTTTAAAACTTTTAGAATTTTAAATTAATAAAGGTAAAATTATCCTTTGCCCCCTAAAAATGATAAAAATACGATTTAATCCTCTAAAAATTATAATGGTATAGGATATTAAAATAATAAAATCGCATTTTACTATCGTAAAAATTATAATTTAATTTCAACCCCTACAAAAATTTTCTGGTTTCACCCTGAGCTGGAATCATTTTTTTTATATAGCTTTCTTTTACTAATATTTTATGACTTTATGTGTTATATAAAATGTTTTCTTTGTTATTTTTAATTTATATATTAAAAAAAACATGATGAAAGATTAAATTATTAAATCTTCTTACATGTTATTCAGCTTATGCATGCATGCTTCTATATATAAGCAATACAAAGTGTTGATTTTTCTCAAGTTAAATTTGATCAAAGCTTGGCCTAATCATGATTCCTCTTGTGGTCGGTGTTCTTCTTCAATTGTTGGTGACTGCATTCATTTCCTCCAGTGGAGATACCACCGGAGACGTCTGTCGGTTACCATCCAATGCATGTAGTTATAGTGGGAAAATATAACTGTTAACAACTTTTTCTCTGTTATCCTCAGAAACAAAGCTGCTCTCACCGGCGGTAGTGGGAAGGTCATTAATAGTGGCCCCAACGATCGTATCTTCATATACTACTCCGATCATGGTGGTCCCGGAACGCTTGGTTAGTACCATACATATCTAAATCCTAAACTGTAAACCCTATATCTTTATGGTGTTAATCCAGGGATGCATGACAAGATTCATCTTTACGCTGACCAACTTATCCAGGGAAGTATGTTGGAGGATATTCTTCCCCAAGGTTTGAATATCTATGCGACCACCGCGGCGAACAAAGAAGAGAGTAGCTGGGCAACCTATTGTCCTGGAGGTCATCCAAGTCCTCCCCCAGAGTATTAAAACCTGTTTGGGAGACTTATACAGTGTTTCTTGGTTGGAAAACTGGTATATATGCAACCATACTCATCTTATACATATATAAAACTCACTTCATATCATCTTCAGCTTCCTGTTTCTTTTGTGCAGTGAAGCAAATGACTTGCAGAACGAGACTTTGCAGCAACAATATGAAAGTGTATGGTTTTAGAAAACTCTATCTATTTCTGTCCAAATTAAAATTAAGGGTAAACTACACTGGTAGCCACCCAATTATTAATAAATTTATTTTTTGGTCACTAACTTGGCAGTTTTTAAAATTGGCATTAGCAATTTTAACTTTCAATATTTATAAATTATGTCAATTTAGTATCTATTCTAAAAAGTTTAAACCTAAACTCATTGTCTAGTTTGGTTTTTTTTTGTGAAAATGAGGGTTAATTTTAAAAGAATGAGAAAATATGAAAATTATTATCTTGAATTTTTTAGTGTTTTTTGATAATTTTTTTTAGTTTTTTAGGTGAAAAGGATCACAAAAAAAGCAAAATTGCAACATAAAAAAATATATTTTTTAGCTCAATCAATTGATAGCAAAATGGAGTAATAAAAACCCTAGCTCATGTCTGCTTGACGGAGCTACAAAAACAACAGTACAACCTACAAAGAAATATAACAGCAAAAAAAATTATTACACAATGTTTAAATGTGGAGGGTTATATTTTTTTTAGAATTAAGACTAAATTAACACAATGTATAAATGTTGATGGTTAAAATTGCTATTATGTTAATTTTAAAAGCTACCATTACTAGCTAGTTAGTGACCAAAAAAGATAAAATTGAATACCTAGGTGACCATTTTGTAACTTTTCAAAATTGAATGACAAAAAAAAAAAAAGAAATTTACTAATAGTTGAGTGACTATTTTGTAAATTTTATAGTTAAGTTACAAAAATTAAAATATTAATAATTGTATAACTATTAAAGCCGTTTACCCTAAAGTTTATATATTAGTGTTGAGATGGGGTTTATTATGCAATGATTATCTCTCCTTATACTTCGGTGCAAATGCTAAATTCAAATTCCTTGACGACGACGAAGATGACCACTAGCAGCCACCAACAGGTGTTCTTGAGCAGCGTGATGCCGATCTTATCTATTTTTTGGAAAAGGTTTGTGCCCCAGAAACGACACAGCAGGGCAACCTCTTGTTGATGATTGGAACCTTAGGGAAATGGTAATATTCTCCATTCTGAGCCTCATTTTTTGTCGCTTTATTTGTTTTTTTGCTGCTATTGCTGCTTAAGAAGATGCTCTGTTGTGTTGGACCTACACAGGTGACATTCTTTGAGATACACTATAGAAAGCTAGCCCAGTATGGGATGAAACACATGCTTTCCTTTGCAAACATATGCAATGCTGGAATTCGGACGGAGCAGATGGTTGAGGCATCGGCAGAAGCTTGTGCCGGCATCCATTCCGATCATTGAAGCTCTCTTCAGAAAGGGTTCGGTGTAGAAAATTTTGTTCATATGGTTTAATATTAACACTGAACCTTGCTGCTTAGTTTATATTCTCTAAATTCAAATACAAACACTCCAAAATAATTTCATGCTAAATATTATAACTCTTATTCTTATTTTTAAGAAGTAATTAAAAAAATAGTAATTTTCTTTTAAAAATTTTAAATCCTAAAACCTTAAAAAATATATTTATTATTTTGACCCTCAACCTAATAAGAGATTAAGAAACAGAAACTAAAAAGAAAATTTAAAATTAATAAGAAGCAAATGGACTAAAATGAGAAAAAGAAGATATATTGAGTGTGAGTTGTGATGGAAAGTATATTGCACTCACAAAGTGGAGAATTGAGGTAATAGTTATCATGGCCCGAGAAGCATGAAGAAACAAATAGATAACTGCAAGAACAAGGGGGCAATGGTTACTAGAATTGTCACTGCAATGAACACAGTAAACCATAAGCAAATTGTTTACCTAATTTGGTTTCTTTATGTCTATGGTAAGGGCGAGCCAGCCATATATATTTGTAATTTTTAAAGGATTAAATCAAATTTTTATCATTTTTAAAGAGTAAAGTGTAATTTTATCATTACTAATTTAAAATTTTCTAAACCATAAATGGGTTTAAATAGAAAATTTTTCATTTTAAGGGGACCGGGTGGTTTAAGTCCTAATACACTCTACTTTAGCAATATCACATTTGTACCTAAAGATCTAGATCTCCTTTCCTTAAGTTTTCTTTCTAAAAGTTTAGGTTGTAAACCAAGTAAAATATTGTTTACATTGTCAATGTACTCACAATTACAAATCCATTAATGAACAGATAAGTGTTAAAATTCTCTACACGTAACTTAAATAAATCTCCTTCTATATATAATGATTTCGACTTAATAACATATTAAATTAATTACAATTAATAGCATATGCCTAGAATTATAGCTCAATGATATTTGTTCCAAAATATTGCCAATAACAAATAAGGCCAGTGAACATTACTTGTGGCACTGCTCACAATGACTATCTCAATCAAGCAGATAACCTATCTTCCCCTTATTATATAGACTACTCAGAATGTCAGGAAAAGGGAGATTCGGGTATACAAAACAATAACACAAATCCTTACCACTTTCTATTCTCTATTACCAATTTCCTTTCTCTAAAAAGAATATACTCAACAAGTCTTAGTACGACTTTGGCGATGTAAACCGCCTTAGATCATCAATCCCAAACCATGCATCAATAAATACAAACATTACAATCACAAATATTTTACTATATCATACAGGAGCTAGCGAAGCAAAAAAAAAAATAATTTAGGGATAAAAATTATATTATAATTTTTACGATAGTAAAAATATAATTTTATTATTTTAATAGTCTATATTTTTATAATTTTAAAAGATTATATTAAATTTTATCATTTTAAAAGGGTTAAAGTATAATTTCACTTTTACTAATTTAAAAATTAAAAACTTTAGTTAATGTACAAACAAGAAGAATCAAAATAAGAAGTGAGGAGCTAACCTTAAAATGAAAAATTTTCTATTTATATTTCTTTATAATTTATAAAATTTTAATTTAGTAATAGTAAAATTATATTTTGGACCCTTTAAAATAATAAAAAAATTAATTTAATTCTTTAAAAATACAAATATATAATCTATTAAAAGCCTGAAATTACATTTTTTCTATAGTAAAATAAAAATTCAATTCCGACCCCTCCTCAAAATTTTTTTTTTCCTGATTTCGCCCTAATGTAGACTATCGTTGAGGGAAAAAAAAGGATAAACTAATTTGCCTGAAATTATTGCAACTCCAACATATGTTTCCAAGCTTGGTGGTCATGGAGCGGTCATGGAGGCGAGCCGCCAACAGCTATATATACACAGCTTTTGCCAATAATATTAGCAGGTCGGTGTTGTGGGATTTTTCCGACGTGTACGGCAGGGTGGAAGATGTTTACATTGCCTACAAATCCAAAAAAAGAGAAGTACACTGACACGACTTTTGCTTTTATCAGATACAAACATGAATATGAACTATGGATGGGTTATCAGAATGGGGAACAACAGGAAAATAAATGGTTTATCTGTCAGAGTCTCCAAAGCAATGTATAATCCAGACGGTAAGTCAAATCTATCAGGAAACAAGTTGTCTTCTCTCCTGAACAAGATGAAAATGCTATATAATGTTTCCCTAGAACTGTGCAAAGATGTCTATGGAAGCAAGGAGGCTTCAAAAGGTGAGTCAATCCAGTTCGTGATGGAATGGTTAAAAAGCTGCACAGTTGGAAAGACTAAGATGATGTATAGCCCCCAGTTAGTTCAACAAGCAATGGATTCTGATGAGATTTGCTGTAAAATATGTCTATGGTGGTGGGCTATCACATTTAGTGATTTTTTTTTTGTTAGAAATAAATATAATGGTAAAATAAAAAATCTTTGAGTTAAAATTATTCTTGGATTATTCATTTTTCAACATTAATAATTTATTTTTACTCGTAATTTTTTTGAAAATGTATTCACGTAAAATTTATGTATTTTTTTCTTTGTAATCATTTTATCGCCATTATCAACATTTATTATAACATCTTGAAATATTAGATTTATGGGGCGATCTTGATAAAAATTATTTTGGAAAGTCCTTCAACTTTGTATTATTTATTTATTAAGGATATAGCAAATTATGAGGCATTAATGGTACATAAAATTTATTTATCAATAGTGTATCAAATATAACTTTTAAATAAGTGTCATATAAAATGTAAAAACTTATTCAGTTGCTTTATATAATCAACCAAATGTTGTTTTTATTGATTATAAAATACATTTTATTTTTATTTATATAAAATTTAAATCTTAATCCCTTGAATCGTAAACTTGAAAATATATTATCGAGTTAAGTTCACTTAAACCTCCAACTTATAAAACCTGCAACATTATTATTGTCAAATGAAAATACTTTAAAACCTTAGTAATGTGTTTGGTTGAAATGTAATAGGGTATGCATTCCACCCTTATTCGTTAGGCTTACTATTTTTAATTATTTAGTTTAGATCTAATCATGAGTAGGATCATGTTTGATGTAAATTTTAAATTTATTTTCTAGACCTAAGTACGACCTGAAAAATGAATCTAAAATTCTATTCAAATCCGATCAAAATTAAAAATATTAAACCCATACCCAATTCAACTCGCTCGTATTTAAAAAAAATTAGATTATTTTTTATATATAAATAAATTTAAAAATATAATACATCAAATACGCTAAAAACATTAAAATATATTTTTTCCAGTACATTAAAAATATATTAATAATGAAATGATAGCAAAACGACAACAAAATAGGACTAACCCAAACCAAAAAATCTTACCTAAGGCCTAGTTCGTTTAGAAAAATGATCTCTTTTTTTTTTCAAACCCATTTTTCGATATTATATTTTTGTCCAAACTTTTCCATTTAAATTTATTTTTCAAATCTATACTTCTGTTAAAACTTCTTACTTTTCGAACAGAAATTCAGGCTTCCGTTGCCATTCTTTACCCCACCCAAAGAATGGCCTATTGAGGGCACCAAGGAATAGCCTTTATCATCTAATTGTAATGGTGTCCTCTAAACTACAGAGAAATTTCTTTGGGAATTTTTTCCTTTCTTTCTAAGGATTTACTCTCATGGAAATATCCATCAACAAATTTCTTTTCTTTCAATCCTTTTTCATTGGGTTTCCTTTGTTTATTTATTTTATTGTATGTTGAACAAAATCATAAATTTAAAACAAGGTTTGAAAGTGTTCTCTTATTTTCTGAAAATAAAAAGAGAAAAACATTAAGTAGAAGATGCAATAAAGAGATGTGAGAGAGGGTTTGAAGCTTACTTTAGATAGACAATTCGGAAAGATCTCAATTTAAATGGACAATCTTGACACTGTGAATGCTATTTAAGAGGGTTCTTTTAGAAACTCTAATTCTGCGCTTGTTAGAAGAATTCATTATATCTTGAAAGTGGCTAAGCAGTGAAAAATTCATCATATTTCTCGGGAAGAAAGCACAATCCAAGACAATGTTGTCAAGATAGTTTGTAACAGAAGTCTAGGATTAAGATTGTTTGAGGATCCCTTGGGAGCTAGTTAATTGTTTTGTATTTTCTATCTTTTCAACAAAAAATAAAGGATAGATTAAAATAATGAGAGAAATTTTTTAATATTATTTACAAGTATATTTAATAATAAAATATATTATTTTAATGTAAAGTGTTAAATATTAGTAAATATTAAATTTAAAATATTATCTTTAGATAAATTCTTTTAATAATATTTTATTGAATAAATTAAAACAATAATAAATTTATTTTGTAAACAAATTTTTATTTGTAATAAGGATAAAGAAGTCGTGGACCAAATAACCTAATGTCTATTACATTTTTATTCCATTTCCATTGCAGAATTATTACATTTTTACTCTATTTAAATTTCAGCGAACCAAATGTGGGATAGACATAAAAGTGTTCATGGGCTGGGCTGAGTTCAGGTCAGACCCATGCAAGATATTTAGATCAATTTTTCAATCTCGGGCTCAACCCAAAAATGAACTTACTTTTTGTCTAAATCCGATCCAATGATAAATCCAGACCCAACTTGGCCGGTCCATATTTAATTTTTAAGATTAATTTTATTTACATTTAAAAAACACTAAATGCACAAAAAAGATTAAAATAAAAATTTTCTAATACCCTAAAAATATATTAAAAAGTAGTTATATTGAAAAACACTACTATAAATATAATAAATATTTTATTATATTAAAATTCATTTAGTGTTTATTCTTTTATACACATAAAAGATATAAAAATGACAAAATATATTCAAAATAATATAATATAATTTATAAATATTTTTTTAATAAATTATAAAAGAAGAATAAAACTCTAATAACAATACAATTAGCGACTCAAACTCAAATCACATCTAAAACAGTTAACGCCTATCTATTAGATCAACATATGAGATTAATATTTTAATCATTACCATCAACTCTATTATGCTTAATATATATTATTATAGATTCCAAGTTTGCGACCCTCCTTGACCAAGATCCTCGCCTCGGGACTAGCTAGAAAAGAAAATGAAAAGTGGACAAGTAAAAGGACATGGTTGTAAATGGTGAAGTGGTGTATGTACTAAAATAAAGTACGTAGCATGTAGCATTAACTAGGGTTCACCTACCTTTGCCCTTTTGTTAATGGCGGAAATGGACAAAAAAAAAAAAAAAAGAAACCCTCAAAAACGAAGGTCTTACAGTGTTTAGTAACTTTTTTCCCCTCACCATCTGCAGAAACCGCGTGGACCGTGCTTCAACCCACCGCTCATTGTGCCCTCCAGCTGTGTTTCATACTATTATTTAATACACACGTACAAAACTTCACTATAAATATACACTCTCACTCATCTTCTTCACTAGTAAGCAACTTTAAGATATCATAAAAAGGAAAAAAAAATGAAGCTCTTGTTTCTAACTTTGCTGCTTTGTTCTCTTCTTCTATGTTCTTCAGTTTTTGAACCAACAATGGCTCAGCCTCGTTCACGTAAGCAAACATATTTTTTTCATAATCTAAGCTTGGGTGTGTGTGTGTGTGTTTTAATCTTTGATGTAATTTTTTTTTTTGTGGGGGAATTGGCAGCTTTTTGTGAAGGGAAATGCAAAGGGAGGTGCAATAAAGCGGCGGTTTGGGATCGGTGCTTCAAATATTGCGGCATATGTTGCGAGGAGTGTAAATGTGTTCCTTCCGGTACTTATGGGAACAAACACGAGTGTCCTTGCTACAGAGACAAGGTGAATAACAAGGGCAAACCCAAATGCCCTTGAAAATGAAATATATTCGAGTTCGGGATTTCATCAAGCTTAAAGATCGAGGACGAAGAGGCTATATATATATATATATATATGCATGCTGATGGTGTTATTATAAAAATAAACTGTTTTGTTGCTGTTGTTTTCCTTTGGGTTTTTGTTTTGGTAGTGTTGAATAAAATTTCCCTTATATTTTCCCATCACCGCCGTGTCCACCGCCATGCACACATGTTTTGTTGTCTTTTGATCATGGGTGGCGGTGGTGGTGGCGAAAATGGTGCCATTCACAGGTGTCTGCAGGGTCGGTAAAATGCATTTAAAAAGTAGAAAAATGTTGTAACCTTTTTCAACGAGGTTTATGAGTAATTTAAGAATTTTGTTAGTCTTCAAACTATAATTTAAATTTTAAAATATTATAATTAAAATTTTGAATATGAGTTAAAACATATGTTAAATTCTAAACCTTTTATTTATTTACTGCACCAATAGATGAAAAATGGTTTTCCACATTTTAATTAGGGCCTGACATTATCCTCTATATTTTTTTAATTATTTAATTTCATTTTAATAATTTTTCTATGTTATTGACGAGAAATTATTTTATGGACCATTCTATTACATCATCCACGATCCCTTCTCAATTATTTAATAACATTCCATCTTAAACTCAAATTTCAAAATCCTAAATCATAAATCCTAAACCTCAAATCTAAAACTCTAAATCATAAACCCTAACATTGAACCTTGAACCCTGAATCTCGAACCCAAATTCAAACCCTAGTTCAACTTCGGTTCGAGATTTGAGGTCAATATTCTAGGTTTGAGGTTCTTGATTCTGGGTTCGGGGATCAAGGTAAAAAACTATCAAAATTATGTGTCAATTATATAAAAAAATTGTTAGAATGTCATTAAATAATTAGGAATGGGTCGTGGATGATGTGTTGGAATGGTCCATAAAATAATTTCTTGTCATTGATATATAATTTTGATAATTTTTTAACTTAAACTCTAAATCTCAAATCGAAATCTTGAACCTTGAATTATGAACTTGACTTTTTAGTTTGGGGTTCAAGATTTATGGTTTATAGTTTTGAGTTTAGAATTCGAGATTTAAGTTTAGAGTTTGAGATTTAAATTAAAAAATTACAAGAATTATATATCAATAATATAAAAATTATTAAATAATTATTAAATAATTAAAAATAATACAAAATAATGTAGCGAACCTATTTCATACATCTATTTCTCCCGCATAAAAAATAATATAAAGTAATTAAAGGAAAAGGGCGCAAATTACTTTCCCCTTTTCCAATATGTGAATAAAATATTGAATATAGGCATACAAATTACTTAGTCCAGTCAGGGAATCAGATACCTTCTTTTGTCGCATAAATCACCTACTTTTATTTTTATTTTTATAAATATATTAATTATTTATTTGTAATTTATAAATTAAAATATACTCTAAATTTTAATACACTTCATAAATTTGAAATTTTATCTCCTTATTTTTATTTTTAAGATTTTACTATTTTTAATTTTTAAATTTAAAAATTCGGTCTAATTGCTGCTATTGTTAAATTTCATTTATTAAATTTTTGTCACATTTTTTAATAATAAACTCTAAAAATATTGATTAAATTTTTTTTAAAACACCGATTTAAATTTGTCATGATAAAAATCTTTTTATGTTGGAATAGTGTTCCTAAGAAAATTTGATGTCGACATTTTAATTGAAATAGTTAACAGTTGTACCTATTTAGATTAACTCGTGATATTATAAAAGTAGTGGGAACAAATTATGTCAAAAAAATTAAAGTATATAAATTAAATTTAAGTTTCAACATAGTCTGAGGGTCAAACTTAAAATTTGACCATTGTCTTATAATGTAAAAAAAAAAAAAAAAAGGAGGCAAAACTAAATGAAAGGAGAAGTCACGTGTTAGCCTTTAAGGTTTTTAGAACATTCAAATTATATAT
The DNA here is from genome assembly GCF_025698485.1 of Gossypium arboreum. Taxonomy (NCBI): domain Eukaryota; kingdom Viridiplantae; phylum Streptophyta; class Magnoliopsida; order Malvales; family Malvaceae; genus Gossypium; species Gossypium arboreum. Next base: position 118,525,359 of record NC_069073.1, read on the forward strand.
AGTCACGTAATATTTTAGATAAAAAATTAATAATATTAATTATTTAAACTAACTATAAAATTATAAAAATATCTCGACCAATTTATGTCAAAAATGAAGTATAGACGTTAAATCATTTAAGCATAATAGAAAAACTGAAACTAAAATTTAACTATTTTTCTAAGCATGGACATTACTTCTATATAGAGGCATATAGATTACTAGGTTAATATATACTCTAAATACTTGTACTTTTGTACATTTAAAATTTAGGCCCTATTTTTATTTCATAGAATTTGTTCCTTTATTTTTCGGATTTAAATTTTTATTTTCAGTTACTAACAAAATTAAAATTATATTGTTAAATTCAAGTTTATTATAATATTAATTTTTAATTACGTGATTTTTCTATTTATTTCAAGTACCACACTAACAAATTTAACAAAAAAAAATTAACAGGGTTAACAATTAAGTTTGAATTTTAAATCTGAAAATTAAAGGGACTTAATTCCTAAAAATAAAAGTATGAGGACTAAATTTTAAATTTACAAAGAGTATCGGGACTTATAGCATATTATTATACTATTATTTAAGCCCTTGCTGTGTTGATGTCACGAGTAAACTAGGCACCAACTTGATTAGGTAAATTACGAAAATATCCTTCCATAATTAAAATAAGTTATATTGTTTAAGGGCACTTTAGTCTTTTTACTTTAACAAAAAAAACAATAAAATATGTATATGGTAAGATTTAAACCCACACAAATTAAAATTTTAAAACCTTAAATTTACCACTAACCCAAACCTTCATTCTATTTTATTTTATATCTCTATTTTGAGATAATTTATATCTTTTATATTTTGATAAACCTAGAAAATACATACACATCACAGTTCACTATCTCAACTTTATCGTTTTAATCAAATCCATATATAATTTTTATATCAATTTTATTTATAACTCTATTATATAATTTTTCACCCACATCTAATATATCTATAATTAAAACCCATATAACTAAAGATATCCAAACAGATAGTTCAATTGTTATATGAATTGAACTACCATTAACGGAAGTTCTAAAACTCTTAACCGGTTCTCAATCCAAAAATAACATAATGACAACAATAAACTAAAAACATAAAACAAACATTACATAAAAATTAACGAAAACACTAAATTAAAAACATTATATTAATAATATTTTTATAATATTTTTGGGATAAAATTCAAAATTATATATGAATCTTGATTTAATCTGCAATTGTATATATGGACTTTAATTTGGTGCAATTATAAACGTGAAACTCTAATTGTAGTTCAAATGTATACTTCAAGCTTTAATTTTTATTTAATTATGCACATTTAAAGAAAGAAAGAAATCAATTTATTTTTATATTGGATAAATATAATTATTTATGTGTGCAATATATAAACATAAAATGATTTATATCAATAATCAAGTCAAAATTTCATGTATAAAATTGCATAAAATCAAAGTTCATAAATAAAATTGCACATTAAACCATAATTCATGTATAGTTTTGAGATTTATCCTTATTTTTTAGGGCTATTATATCAATAGTTACAACCCCACCCAACTTCAAAAAATCTTTATCTTGAATTAATTTTGATAATCGATCAATTAATCAAATTAATTTAATTCAAATGATTAATTCGATTTCAACATATCTACAGAAATTATCTTTAAAATATCAGATTAATACATTTCCAGAAGAAAAATTTTGACACTACCATGAAATAACTTTTAATATTACCAAAAGAGATTCATTTAGGAAATCATTTCTAATAGATAATATTTAAAACAGAAAAACAAAATAAAATCTTTAATAATGGTAAGTTTATAATACTTGTCATTAATGATTTATATATTATCAATGGTAGTATTATGATAGTCAATGTGATAACTCATGTATTTCATAGAAACTAAATAAACATTATGCAAAATAACAAATAAATATTATTTCAAAACAATTAAAAATAGTGAATTGAGTTTTAATTTGATTGGCATAGTCATTTGTTGCTAATGCATGAGAACGTGGATTCGAGTGCGTTGAAGTACAATATCTTCTTATTTTATAAGTTAATGAGGGTCATGGATAGTTCTAGTTCTAGATATATTATGTAAAAACAAAACAAATATTATCAAAATCTATAATAAAATAGATTAAAAAATTAACCAAAAATTTAACAACCTTATATAATAATAACTAAAAAACACCATATTATATTTTCTGCCTTAAACTAATATTTAAAAAATCTAATTAATACAAAACAACAAACAACTAAAATTATATCAACAACAACGTTAAAAACTCTAAATACGAGTTTTAACCACAACTCTATCCCGGAAATATGAACGAAAAGTTAATTTTTATGTCCTTACAACATAACTATATATATATATATATCAAGTACTTCTGCGACATTTTGATGCAGCACTCAAAATCCTTCTCCCAAATGGAGAACTTTGAAGAAATGAATAATGCTTTCGAATCAGACAGTGAATAGCATTGTGTATACCTAAATTTGCATGTCCCTGTTTTCAATTTAAAAAAAAAAATAGAATCATAAAAAATAACTAAAAAATGGAAATCCTGAATGAAAATAAATATTTAATTTTGATGTTGTAATTTATAAAATGAAAGTTTGTCTCTATTTGCATTTATTATTAATTTTCCATATCTTTTCATTATTAGAATGATTGGTGGTCTAATCAATTCAACTGTTAGTTCGTTTTTTGCATGGACTCTAACTATAAAACGAGTATGATTAATTGCATTATGCATCCCTAAATTATAGACCAAATTATAAACTTGTCACTAGAGTACTATCAAGAGAGTGAGTATTAATTATACTAGAGTTCGAAATGTTCTAATGTATTGTTTCAATCAAGTCTTTGTTACAATCAAATCTTTTCAGCTGTCTAGTTGTTAGCTTCGACAATGTAGTTCAAAAATTCAATTAAATCGTTTTAAAATTTAAGACCAATTTAAAATTTGACTCAATATTAACTCTAATATAATTATTCCTTATATATTTATATAAATTCATGAAAATAAAAACAGAAATGGGTATTAAAAAGATCAATACCTTGGAAGCCCACAAAGCTGATTGAATAACAAAGTTGCCATAGTCATGCCCAAAGACCTTTAAATAATCTGGATCATTTAGAATCTCTATGATAACCCTTGCAGAGAGTTGTTCCTCAGATTCTTTCATACATTTCTCAACCACATTGCTGCCATACTTGCTATAACAAAGGCTCACAAAGCTTCCTTGAAGCTGCCCTATTATCATTGATGTAACCCAAGGTAACCCCATCTGAAGCACAAATTGTACAACATAGTTCCTAAAAAACAATTACAGGAATAGGGTTAGGATACGGTCAGTTAGATAAAAAAAAAAGTTAAAGATTTCGATATTCAAAAACGAACCCATATTTGTCCTCGGAAAGAAACAAGGCATTCGCCACAATTCGAACCAAGAAATGCCCACTAACTTCGTCATTGGCATGGGTCAAACATTGTTGCAAGGCACAACAGCCGCTTTTGTTAATTGCAATGTCCACACAATGTTGTATAATTCCATCCATAAGATGCTGTCCATACAAATAAAACCCTTTTTTAAATAAGTATTAGATACGAATATGTATTAACAATTACATACCATTGTTTCTTCACTCGAGAATTTTTTCAAGCATGGTTCAAATATATGATGACCATTGCTGTCTTTTGCCAAGGTAATAGCAATAGGTTTCAAAGCTGACAGAAGAATGCATTTTTGTTCTTGGATGTTGATTATCTCAATAAATTTCTGAATTGTCCGACTCCTTCAACAATGAAAGGAAAAGTAAATTACATCAGATCAAATTGTATACTTTATACTAACATACAAAAATTAATTTATAGTAACTAGGGTTAAATCTAATATCTATGAGTATAAATTATTAATCATATTTCTATCAACATTACCAAGACTAGATTAAGAGCAAATTAAATCCACATGATCATGACATAGAAGACACTTAAATCTATCCTTAAAAGTATAAAATCTCAAGTTTATTTCAAGTTTTGTGTTTAAGATTCCATCCTAAATGGATTGAGATATGAGTGTTAATATTTCTGAATTGTCCAACTCCTTCAACAATAAAAGAAAAAGCAAATTACATCAGATCAAATCCTATACCTCGTGTCAACATACAAAATTTAATTTATAATAACTAGGGATAAATCTTATATCTATGGGTATCAAAATCATTGATCATATTTCTATCAAACATTACTAAAACTAGATTTAGTGCAAATTAAATCCACATCATCATGACATCGAACATACTTAAATCTATCTTAAAAGTATAAAATTTTAAGTTTATTTCAAGTTTTATGTTTAAGATTTGATTCTATCTTAAATGGATTGAGATATGAGTGTTAATATTTCAATTTAAGATTTAGTCTTTCAACTATGCCGAAACCTAAATATGATCCTCATTCGACCCCAAGCATGCTAAACTCTATAATCAAAACTGATATATATATATATATATATATATATATTCTTACCCGTAGAGATTGGTGCAAACTTGAAAGAACCTTTGATGGCTCCTAATGAGTAAGAGAAGAAGCTGGGTCCTTTGTTCATTGTTGATGGCTTTGAATAGTTTCTGAATGAGATAATTGGCAAACCGATGAACCATCAGTTCATGCAAGTGATCTTTCACTTCCATGAAAATCATGTCGATTTCCCCACGCGTTAATACTTCATTATCCAGTTTCTTCTGGAAGGCAAGGCACCTGTCTCGATCTTTCGCCACCGTGCAAATATCCCCAGCTTTCAGCTCCGTCAACGGCGGAATATAATAATAACTCGAATTCTCTCGAGGAAGCTGTCGAGGAGGAGGGGAATGAAGAGGTTGGTGATGATGATCATGCATTGATGGTCGCATCATAGTAGATCCGAGGCCATTGACGGACCGCATCGGATCGCACAGGTTGTAAGGTCGTTCGAAAGGCGGAGTCCTTCGTTGCGTGTTGGTGTCGAAGTCGAACACGTTGTGTTCGATAAAAGTACTGGGAGAATAATTTGGTGATCGGTCGACGACCATGTTTTGACTTGGAAGAGACCTTAATACATGGCGGCCATTGAAGCTATTCTCAGGAAACAACCCAATTGGTGCTGGACCAAAATCCGACCCAACAATCCTCGTGGGGTTTTCAATGTCGTTTAAATTCAATTGACTGAAACGATCATCGAGTGAAGACTGTTGAAATCCAAAGACACGAACATCATGATGGCTTTGTAACCCTTGGGAGAAATTAGGGTTTGAAAAACCAGCGGAAGAGCTATCGTTAAAGGGGAATTCCTGGTTTTCCTCGGTGGGATCCCCCATGAATGCAATTTGAAGACCTTGTGTATATGAGTTACGCTCCATGGAAAATTATGACTTCTTTTAGGGTTTAGAGGTGTATTGAAGTGGTTGGAACTGAGGGAACACCCCCAAAAACAAGGGGTTTAAAGAGAAGCTATATGAGAGCGAAATAGATAGGAAGAAGAGTTTGAATCAAACAAAGAAACATAGAAATAAATATATTAATTAATATATGTTTCACACTCACAAGGAATCTTATCATGATTCAATAATTTCGTACATGTAAATCCCTAAAATTAATCATTCTACAATTCTTTTTATATAAATTATAATTATTTTGTCTTAAAAATATATTTTTAAGCTGTTTGAGTCTTAAGCTCGATTGCCACTCAATCAATATAGACGTTGTTAACAATGTAAGAGTACTTTCAGTTCAAGTGTGCTGGAAGGCTATGGGCATGGGCATTATCCTCCTATTTATGGATTGAGGTGTGCTATGAGTAATTTTATATATTGTGTTAAAAAGAGAGATATAATTATTAGAACTTATAATGATATTGTTCAATATATATATTTGCATGTCGATTGAGTCTTAACTCCATTAACATCGACATTGTTGCCATTTAAGGGTTGAGGAAAGACAATACCAAAAAAATATTTTTCATTAAATAATAAAAAAAAACATTTTTTTGTTGACAATGTTAGAATTATATGTTTATAATTTCCAAAAATAAATTAGGGACTTTTATAGGTAGATTCAGTAGTAATAACATCATACATAATTGTTTAAGTTCGATTTAATTTAAAATATGAGTTTTTAATTTTGCTAAATCAGGTTTTGCTCAGCGACAGTGTTAGCCTTTGGGCCTGTTATCGCGCCCACCTTTTTCTTCTTTCATCAACCATTTCTTTTTTTTTGTTCTTCTTCTCATTCACTATAAATGTATTTTCTCTTTTCGGTTTGCAGATCTATTTTGTGGGTATCTTTGCTGTCTCCATAAGTTATGATGGACAAATAACGGTGCCTATTGTTCGCTAAAACTCTATCGACCACCAATAGTTTTTCTTGAAAAAATTATAATATTTGAATTGATAAATAATTTAATGTATTTTAATTATATTTAACACTTTGAATAAATATATTATTTTACACTAATTATAGTTTAAAAACACAAATTAAAAAAAGTAATTAAAAATTAAACACGTAAAATCACACATAACGCATGTAACATTAAAAATTAGTATTTGTAAATGATTAACTTGAAGCCATTTATATCATCATGTTATTTTTATTTTTAAAATATATATACTAATTTCTTTAATATTTAGCAAATATATACATTACCACTATTATATATGTTTAGCATTTATATCACCTATTTATATCATGCACGTGACAAAGGTCAGAAACGACAATCATCTCAACCATATGGGTCAAATACGATAATTATCTAGTGGCATGAATCAGACATGTACTACTATTCTAAACCGATGACATGATTGGGACAGAGGCGAAGCCATAAATTTTTTTAGAGGAGTTAAAGTGCAATTTTACATTTACTAATTTAAAATTTTTAAAAAAATTTAAGGGCCTAAAATATAATTTTACATTTTAGGGGGGCCGGTGCCCATTCCAACCCCCTAGCTACGCCCCTGGATTGGAACTAATTTCTAATAGCAAGAAACATGTCAGCATAGTTAATATTTAACACTCATTGGTGGGATCGGAACACAACATATCGAAAATAAATTTAAAACTATATAAAAATATTGAATTACCCATAACGAAACATGTTCAATATAATAAATAATATTTAATAAGTGTAATTTAATACGAATGGAAATAATGATTTTATCTAAAATTTATTATTTTAAACATTAATTCAGTACCATAATAAATAATAAAAAGGTAATTTCTATCTGTTTAAAAGTTTATCTCCGTTTGGTATTTTTATATATATTATAAATAAATAGATATAAAATATAGATATGGATAAATATAGTTAAATTATAGATAAATGATAAAATATCAAACATTATTATTATAAAAATATTAAATTAAAATATAGATTCAATCCTATCTAATCCATGAATGCATTTTAGGCCCAAGCCCATTTAATTATTAAAAATAAGAAAGAATATTCTATTCTAACTTCCACCTAAATTTGTTCATGAGTTGGGCCACCCGAAAAATAAGAGAATTTAGACAAAAATATAGATTTGAACAAAAAGTAAGATCTATTTTCTAAACAGACTAGGTTTCAGTTAAGCTTTTTTTTTGCTCGGGCATGGCCCAACTTGAATTTGCAAAACAATTAACTCATAAGGACCACTATTGTATAATCATTCATCAACAAATGCCGCTTCCCAGATCAGGTAAAAGTGCAAACCTATAGGTACAGAACTAGGAAAAACGGCATCAGAAATAATATTATTTCTGTAAAGTAGAGATCTAGAAACAGGTTCACGAATAGCATCAATATCTACTGGAGGGGCAGCAATGAATGCGATAATAAATACAAAAGTTGCGGTCAATAATGTAGAGATTATCAAAACACCAAACCATCCTATGTAAAAACTGTTTTCAGTGTTGGTTATCCAATTACAAAAGCGACCCCACAGGCTTTCACTTTCGCGTCTCTCTAAAATTGCAGTCATAATATAATCTCGATTTAATTAATCATTAGGGACTCCCAAGCGCACAAATTATCTAGAACTAGATAATTAAAGACTTGCTATTCAACAGTATAACATGACTTATATACCCGTGCATTTTAGTGTTTTTCGTATTATATTATTTAAATTTATTTTTATATAAAAATAATATAAAAAATTAATATAAGTAAATTTGGGTTTTAACATTTGAATTTATGCAAAATTTTAGACCCAAGGGCCTAATTTTTTTCCTTGAACCGGCCCGGCAGACAACTCTATTCCCACCTCTTTTTTGCCTATATTCTTTTGTTTCCCTCTTTTCCTTCTTCAATCTCATCGCGCGCAGCGCAAAAAATCTCCCTCTCTTTTCTCTTTCTCTCTCTGTATATTTCGCTCAACGCGCGAGATTCAAGGTCAGTTCATCTAAAACACCTTTTTTTATCCTTTTCCTTTTAGGGTATTTATTTGCTTTCTTGTTTGGTTACTAAGAAAAAGAAAACACAGGCTAAGGAAAAAAGTCAAGAAAAGATGCCGAACGGTGGAAGTTTTTGATCTTTTCCTTTACGGAGCTGATAATGTTAGCTTGGGTTACTTACTTTTTGTGTTCTGAGTTTGGGGTTTTCCTTTTTAATGTACGTATGTTTCGTGCTGGGTGTAACTTTTTTTTTTTATTTGTTTTAAGTTGTTTGAGTGATTTTTTTTTTGTTAGATGGAACTGAATGAAAATTTACCTCTAGGGATTTGATTTAGAATGTGCTACCTGGATGTTAAAGATTTGTTCTTTTAAGTGCTGAAAAGAAAATTTTTTTTTGAAGTCAAAGTAATATTTAGTGCAGGACAATGGTTGTGAATTAAGGAGCTATACGTTTGAGAATGCATATTCTGAAATGTGTATTGGGGGGCTAAAACAAAATTTTAGTAGTTTGGGGAAGGTGAAAATTTTGTTTTAAAAGGGCTTAAATTGAGTACTTTATAATTGAAAGGGACTGAAGTTTGTACCACTTAGCTAGGAGCTGCCTTGGTCTCCCTCTAGCCCCTGAGTTTTATCGGATTAATTTTTATTTTAGTTTATATTTTTTATATTAGGTGTTTTATACATAATGCTGAATTATTAGATTGTTTTGAAGTATATTTTTGTTTCTACTGCCTGTTTTTGCTAGCTTATTCTGCTTTCGTTTTGGTCAAGAATTTGTCATGTCAAGCTAATAAAATAATGTTCAAAGGTATAAAATATAGGGTCGGGTTCATCACATTTGGTTTAGGGGCTAGCTTGGAGAAATAAATAGTTGTATTTATTAGTGTCTGGTAAACTTCGGTCATTAGCCTATAAGTAACCAAGTAGTAAAACTGACATTGGTTGGGTTTCTAATGAACCAATATCTTATAGTTTTTATTTTTTTATCTTATTCATTGTTAGTGGTCTATGTTTTCTGTAACCTTAGACTGTCCATAGTTAGTATTTTGATTATTTGGTTGGTTAATTGATGTTGGTCCCTGTAATATTTCCATCTTGCAGACTTTTGTTAGCTGAATTAGATTGTGAACTGTCTGCTGCTGGCACGAAAGCAACATAAAACTTTCTTACAAATTTTGATTGGTAAGAGGTCTTTTTGTTGTCAATTTATTTATTTGTTAAAATTAAAAATTCCCAACTTATTGCGATAATATTGGTGTTGGCATGTGGCTTTTTTAGCCTTCTAATTGATATGATCGAGGTTGAACATACGGGCGGTTCTTCATCTCAAGCAAACAGTGAAAATGGGAACCATTCCCATTTTCACCCTGAAGAAAGTACATCTGAACTGGCCAATGAATTTCGTAGTGAATGTTTACTTACTGAAGCAAATGGTTCTGGATTTATGAACACAGAAACATCAGAAGAGACTGCTGAACGTTCCCAACCACTTTGTAATGATTTGTCCAAGAATACTATTAGTGAAAGTTTAGGGTTGTTACCCGAAGATTCAAGCAAGAACATCCAGGCTGATCAGATTTCATCTCCCCAACTTTGTAGTGCAGAGCCAACATTTAGCTCTGGTGAACTGCCAGAGCAGCAACAACAGCTTGATTCTCAAAGTTTACCCAATGGTATAGGAAATAGTTTATCTGCTGGTGTTTCTAATGAAGGCATGGAATTGAATCCCAAAGATATAATCATGGGTAATGGTGGCAAGCATTTACAATTACCTTCTAAAGATGCAAACCCTTTAGGATTGCCTCAAGAACTTGCTTCAACAAATCCTACCATTCAACAACCAGATCGCCATTGTGAAGACATCTCCAAAGATTCTAGCCTGGAACAGCATGAAACAACACCTAAAAATTTGGTTAAGAATTCTGGCCAACGCAAGGGTGGAAAAACTTCCAAACAAGTACAGAAAAAAAATCTAAGATCTTTGAGAAGCAGTGACAGGGTTTTGCGCTCAAAATCAGAAGAGAAATCTAAAGCTACTGAGTCGAGCAAGAAATCTACTGCTACTGAGTCGAGCAAGAAATCTACTGCTACTGAGTCGAGCAAGAAATCTACTGCTATTGAGTCGAGCAAGAAATCTACTGCTACTGAGTCGAGCAAGAAATCTACTGCTATTGAGTCGAGCAAGAAATCTACTGCTACTGAGTCGAGCAAGAAATCTACTGCTACTGAGTCGAGAAAGAAATCTACTGCTACTGAGTCGAGCAAGAAATCTACTGCTACTGAGTCGAGCAAGAAACCTACTGCTACTGAGTCAAGCAAGAAATCTACTGCTACTGAGTCAAGCAAGAAATCTACTGGTACTGAGTCGAGCAATAATTTGACCAATGTTGATCCTAGCAAGCAGCAAAAAAGGAAGAAGAGGAAGAGGGAGAAGGAGAAGGAAGAAAAAAAAGAAGTTTCTGATGAATATTTAAGAATCAGGAAGCATCTTAGGTATTTATTGAATCGAATAAGCTATGAGCGAAGTCTGATTGCTGCATATTCTGCGGAAGGCTGGAAGGGACTAAGGTGTGTTTGTTATACCATTTTATGTTGTATCTCTTTGCTACAATGTTGTTTATGAGCTAATTATCATTACAATGTCACAAAATGTTTAAGCATCTAACAATGCCTTGTAATATTCACTGTCTGATATTACCTGCATACTACCGTGGATAGCTAATGTCTGTTTGTTGCTTTGGAATGTTTGTGTAACCTGCAGCCTAGAAAAGTTAAAGCCAGAGAAGGAGCTTCAACGTGCTGCATCTGAAATTCTTCGACGTAAATTGAAAATTAGAGATTTATTTCAACGTATTGAGTCATTGTGTACCGAAGGAAGGCTTGCAGAATCTTTATTTGATTCTGAAGGAGAAATTGACAGTGAGGATGTAGGAAAAGCATAATTATAAGCATTGTTCATATATTCTTAGTTGCTATTTTCTCATTAATTATAATAATTTAAGTCTTGGAAATGGAAATGCGTAGACATAAAATCCTTTAATTGCAGATATTCTGCGCATTATGCGGGTCCAAAGACATTCCTGCCAACAATGATATCATACTTTGTGATGGTGCTTGTGACCGAGGATTCCATCAATATTGCTTGCAACCACCTTTGCTAAAAGAAGACAGTAATATTCTTCCGTTACCTACTTGATGGTACTAATTTGATATATTGGGTTTTGAATTGTTTTAATCTTGATAATACTTTTCTTTTGCGCCTCCTCTCTCGTATTACAGTTCCTCCAGATGATGAGGGTTGGCTATGCCCCGGATGTGATTGCAAATTTGATTGTATCGAATTAGTTAATGAATCTCAAGGAACAAATTTTTCTCTTGAAGACAGTTGGGAGGTCAATAATGGTTTTTCTTTCTTTTCATTAGTTAGTACATTGAACTTTATTTTATTCCTCATCGAGCTCCTTTCTATCAACAGAAAGTCTTTCCAGAGGCAGCTCTAGCTGCAGGGGGACAAAATCAGGATCCTAACTATGGATTGCCTTCAGATGATTCTGATGACAATGATTATAATCCTGATATTTCAGAAAATGACGAAAAGGATCAGGAAGATGAGTCAAGTTCTGATGAATCTGATTTCACTTCAGCATCTGATGAAGTGGAAGTGCCAGCCAAAGTTGATCCTTATTTGGGGCTTCCATCTGACGATTCTGAGGATGATGATTATAACCCTGATGGTCTGGATCAGGATCATGACAATGTGGCTAAGTCGGAAAGTTCAAGTTCAGATTTTTCCTCTGATTCTGATGATCTTGGTGCTATGTTAGTAGATGATATTTCTTCTGAAAAAGGTCACATGTCTAATGGTTCTTCCAGAAAATCCAAGAGTAAAAAACCTAAGCTCAGTGGAAAGAAGTCTTTGAACAGTGAGGTGTTAACAACAATGGAACCTGCTTCCGGAGAAGATGATGCTACTGTTTCTGAGAAACGAAGCATTCCAAGGTTGGACTACAAAAGGCTATATGATGTGAGTGCCATTTTACAGACATGATTCTCTTCCGTCATTAAATCAGCTCCTTTTTTTTCCCGCATTTAGGAAACTGGTGAAGATCCATTGTCGTCATAGATCATCTGACTTTGTGCTTGATGGAGTCTGTCCTAAGTTGCTTATATTCGGTGTCCTTTCATCTGTTCAATCATCTGATGTCTTGGTCATTTCCTTTGTGATTTGCTCATCTTTCTTTTTGTGTACATACAGGAGACATATGGCAATGTTCCTTCTAGTTCCAGTGATGACGAAGATTGGAACGATGGCACAGCACCAAGAAAAAAGAAGATACGTAATGCTGAAGTGGCTACAACATCAGCAAATGGAAATGCTTCTCCAACTGGTAGTGTCTCGGTTTCCAATGGTTTAAAGAAGAACCCAGGAGAGAAGCGTGCACCTAAGAGAAGTGCCAATGGCTTAAAGCAGAAACCAGAAGAGGATCATACACCTAGAAGATGCACTCGGAAGAAGTCAAATCGGAAGGGTACTGCTAGATCACCTGCTAAATTACCCAAAGCCACTCCTAAATCACCTGCTAAATTACCGGAACCCACTCCCACACCTGGTTCAAGCGGTAAAAAGGCTGGTTCATCAACATATAAAAGACTAGGAGAAGCCGTAACGCAGGTAAATATGGGGTTCTTATAAGAGTTCTATAAAATCACGAACAAGACAAAAAACTTGAGTATAATCAAGCTTCTGATTGTGAAACAGTAGAGATTAATTTGATTATTATTTATTAATTTCATGGAGATCTTGTTTTGCAGGGACTTCAAAGTTCCTTTAAGCAAAATCAGTACCCTGATCGAGCCATGAAAGAGAGTTTGGCTAAAGAGCTTGGAATTACGTTCCGACAGGTCTTTAGCTCATCAACATGGTTTTGTTTGTTCTTCTGGTTTTTCATTTTCAGGCTTCTTATATAGAAAGACTTGTGTGCAGGTTAGCAAATGGTTTGAAAATGCTCGCTGGTTCTTCAACAATTCAAATAATGTTTCTGGAGCATCACCCAAAAAAGTTGCAGGTAATGATATTACCCCATTGGCTCGTCGAAAGAAGTGAAAAAGAACTGGAGATATGATAAAATGGTGTCCTGGAATTCAGGCTGTTGATGTAGTTTCAAAATCATGATAAGAGATTCAAAAATCTTTATATCGAATGCAACATGGAAGGCGATGAATTTGTTGGTTGAGAAGAATGAATTTTACAATTTTAGATTTGTCTCCTTGGAGAAAATTTTAACTCTTTTGTTGTCTGTATTTTGTAATTTACTGATTCAAAAGAACCTTTTAAGGCGAAACAAGTCGGGATGTAATCACAGTTTTATGAAAGCTTGAACTCGATTCGAAGTTTGGTTTAAGTTTCAGTTGAGGTGTTTAACCGAATGTGATTCGGTAATTTTTGAGTTGAGTTTGAGTCGAGTTGGAGCAGGTGAAGCTAAGGTCATTGTATGATACAATTATCCAAGTTCACTAAACGATTCCGAGGATTCAGCTTGAAAGAACGAATGGGAATGGGATTAACAGTATCTTGTGTGGCAACGTCGGTGGGGAGCAAGCGGCCAGCCACCGCAACAAGGTTTGGCTCATCAATCTCATGTATGCTTAAATTTGTAGCTATTAGTCTCTGTATTCTGCTAAAGTTCAGAATTTTTTCTACTATTCCGGTTCTGTTAAAACTCAGTTAAGTTTTGTTATTCTCGAAAATTGATATCCTAAAAATATTATTGTGTTGAAAAATATAAGGTTTTGGAATTTTAAAATTCAGAAAGTATTAAGGATTTGGAATGATTTTATTGAAAAATATGGATCAAGTTTACAATTATACGCATGGTAAATAATTAGTAATTGAGTTTAATCAAGCAAATTTATTTATTGTTGTCTATGTCATGACAAAAACTTCTAAATTTAAAAAGTATGAGATTATAATTGACCAATTTAGAAAGTATATAAATTAAATCTGTAATTTTCATAAATAACAAAAATTAATAACAAAATTTAACCTAATTTTATTAATTCAATTTTAGAATTATATTAATAATAATCCATTAAGTAAATTTATCAATCCTACAATCAATCAATTGATACAAATTGATTAAAAATTGATTAAAAGAATCTTTTATCTTAGTGATTAATATTATGTGTAATATTGTTAGTTATTAACTTACGTAACCGGTTTGTTCCTTTTATCATTATCCGTTAACAAATTAGTTAATTGAATATAAATGTGTATGGTACTAGAGCTTCTAAATTATTTTTATATATGTATTTTTATTTTTCTTGTTTTCTTCATTGTCTATCAACCTAAGGCTTAAATGCCCCTTATTTATAACTATAGTACCACTTGGGTCAATGTGGTTCAAGTTGCTCAATTATTATTCACACCCATATAATAACATTTTTCCTAAGTCTTATAGTTTAAATCTCCACCAATCAAGATGTCTCCTCAATGAATCATACAAGACTCTCCACGAAGGTTAAGGATAATCCCGCAACAGATAAACTGCTAGATAGATGACACTTTGAAGATTCCTCCCTAAAGAGCTGGCCCACTCGCAACTGATTGTAAGTTGAGCTTACAAGATAAAACACAAGGTAGATGAGAATATTAACAAACATAAGACTGGATTAGTTATGAAAGGGTTTACACAGCTTGAGAGGTATAGCCATTTTTTCTCCGATTGCTAAAATGACAAAATTCTAGACTTGGGTGACTCTTATAAATGTGAATAACTGACATCAGTGGCATTCTTAATGAGGAGGTATACTTGAAGCTGCCTCTATCCACTTGCCTTGTATAAATTCATAAGCAAAAATGGGTCTTCTTAATGTACATGAAGCTATCTTTCACCAAAAAAAAAAAAAATGTCCATGAAGCTCTATATTAGGGGGAATATTACATGTAAATACTGTTAATTACTCTATTTTTTTAACTCTCAGTTAATAAGTTAATTAACTGATTATAAATATAAAAAATTCTCTCAATTTTATATATTTTTATATATACCTTCAATAAAATGTTAATTATATTAATATATTCTTAAACATTAAATGTGAGTTTGAATATAACGTAAAACATATTTAAAATACACACATCAAATTATAATCATATTGACAATCGAGATTTTTTTTAATAATTTGATTCATCTGTTTTAAGTATACATCACATTAAATTTGAGTTAACATTTAACACATAGATTAATGGTTAGGCTAATTAAGGGACCTAATTGATATAATACTCTAATAATTTGAGAATTTATACTATTATTTAAATCCCTAATTGAATTAGAAAAATTACAAAATGTCCATTCATAATTAAAATAAATTATATTATTCGATTGCACTTTAATTTTTTATTTCAAAAAAGCTAATAAAAAATTATGTGTTATGGGATTTTAACCTGGGCTAGTCATCATTTAATAAAACATTGACATTACCTCCATCAATTGTATTGATAATGTTGTGTTGGTATCACAAATTAACTTGACACTTATTTGAGATTGATGACAACTAGAGTTGTCCATGAGATGAGCTGAGCCTTAACAAAATTTTAGGTCCGATTGACAAGTCTAGGCATGACCCAACCCAAAAAATTGGCTTAAATTTTTGCCCAAGCCAAATCTAGATTATGTATGCTAAACCCAAGCTTGGATCGACCCGACACATATTAAAGCCTATATTTTCGATACAATAGGGAATGTATCAATACTTGCTATGAGGTACCGATATGTTGGGGAGCGCATCGATACTCACACATTTTTTTCTTTAATTTTCAAAACACCGAGCCTTAAAACAGTATTGATACCAAGTAAGGTATCGATACTTTTGTAGTAAGGTATCGATACTTTTGTGAAAGGTACTAATACTTTGTTAAGGGTATCGATACTTTATTTAGATATTCGGGTCAGGCCGAGTCAGGGCCAAAAAAAGCTTACCCGAGGCCTGACTCGGCCTGATCCATTTAGAAAACAAGCCTCGTTTTTTGTCCAAGCCCATATTTCAGACCTATATTTTTGTCCAAACCCTCCCAATTTTCGAGCAAACCTTCGAGCTTGGTCAGGTGGCCCGACCCATGGACAACTCTAATGACAACACCGTGACAAACAATTGTTGCGCATTTTTGTATTTAAATTTCATTTTACTCATGATTTAATCAGTTTTTCATTTCAATATTATACATATTTTATGTGTTATTATTAATTAGTTTCAAATAATATGTTTCATTATTTATTATTTGTTACTTTTAAACTAACGTTTGTGTTTTAAATAAATAGAATGAATTATAGTATTGATAATATCGTTAATTGAGTTGGTGTCACAAGTCAACTCGATACTAACTTAAGAATAATAATAATAACATGATAAACAATTGAAGTGCATTTGATATTCTTAAGATGATATATTTTTTCTATTTAAATTTCTTTTACGCACAAATTAAACTAATTTTTAATTTCGTAAATATTAATTTCAAACATTATTTTCATTATTTATTACACGTTATTTTCCACGTGCCAACGCAATTTCTGGTTTAATTAAAATGTTTTGAAGTTGGAATCAATTTAGAATATAAATCATAGTTCAAGGACTTCCAGAGAATTAACCCAAAATTTTTAGTGAATAAGTTGTTTCAATTTAGTCCTTCATTCAATCCTCTCTACCCCACAAATCCCTCACGTTTTCACTCTTACAATCAAACTCTGCCATGTAATCCCTCACTTCTTTTCTGATCATCTCTTGCATCGCCGCTGGCGTAATCGCCGCCGTTGCGGCTTGTGCAAGCGCCACCGTCGTCATATTTGCCCCGGCCACTTGCTTTTCCTCCAATGGTTGTTCGTTCTTCTTCTCCGATGAGCTAATGTTATTGAACTCGAACGATTCGTTCCATGAACGTCCAAGAGTAAGCTCAGTCGAAACGACGTCAGCGGAGTGCCGATTCGACTTCGCGACGCTCAATCCCAAATCGCTGACTTCAGAACCCGAAGGACTCTCCCTTCTTGGGGATTTCGCCGATCTTTTCTCCGATTCTTGAACCGAATCGCCGTCTTCCGCCTCCGAGAGCTTCCTCTTCAACGTCGAATTCCAATGGTTCTTGACAGCGTTGTCCGTACGGCCATTGAGGAGCCTAGCGATGGTAGCCCACTTGTTGCCGTACTTGGCGTGGGCTTTCACGATGACCCCGTCTTCTTCCGACGTGAAAGCGCGGTGCTCGACTTCCGGCGATAGCTGGTTGCACCACCGTAACCGGCACGATTTCCCCGACCGGCCGGGGATCGACCTCGATACCAACGACCAGTTCCGAGCGCCGTGTCGATGCACCAGCTTCCGCAACAATTCGTCCTCCTCGGGACTCCACGATCCTTTGACTCGGTCAACATCTTGATCCATTGGCTTAATAGCAACAAAGTTGAACTCACATCGGAGATTGTAGCGGCCGGACGGTCGGAGATAAACGGAGAAAAAAGCCGGTCCGGTGGTTGAACCGTTGAAGGCTTGGGTTTTTTCGAGATGTGATAAAGGGGTTGAGTAGTCGAGGGGTTTTTAAAGGGGAGGGGTTGCGCCGTTACGGTAACTGATAGAAGCCGGTTAAGTTAATACAGGTAATAAGTGTTAAGTTAACTGCTGGTTTAACGGTGATACAGCTGGATAACGCTTTACGAGAAAACTGACAGTGCGTTGGATTAGTTGAGAAAATTTGGAGTTTCATGATTTGACTCGTACGGTTTTTGAAGCACTGAAATAAGAAGAGGGTAAAAACACCTCGCCATTCCCTTTCAATTTTGAAATTAAGCAAATTGGTCCCTTTCAAAAAAAATCAGAGTAATTTAATCCCTATAAATTTATAAAGTGAGAAAATAAGGACAATTAATCATGAAATTAATGTATGCCATCAATTGTACATGATTTTTATTGGTATAATAACACAATTATCTCTTAAAATTTATACATTTTTCAATTTGGTCCTAATTAACAAATTTATCCCATAACGTTTTTGTAAATGTATAAATGTTGAGGTTGAATTTGTTGAATTTTTAATAATTAAGGCCAAAATGACAAAATATATAAACATTGAAGGCTAAATTTATTATTATACCAATCAAAATTATACACAATTGATGGAAAACATTAATGTTATGATTAATTGTTGTTAGTTGCTCACTTTAGAAATTGGCAATGATTAAATTACTTTAATTTTTTTGAGAGGAACTAATTTGCTCAATTTTGAAATTGAGATGGACTGGAGAGGTCTTTTTACCTAAGAAGAGATGTGATGTAATGCTCACTTTTGAAGCCATTAACTTGAGATCAAACTCAGCTATTAGTCCCTTTACTATGTGTTGATTACAGATTTAATCCATATACTTTAATTTGATCATTTGTAATCCCTGCAGGTATAAAAAAAATTAAAATTTTAGTCTTAACCAAAGGGTAGCTGTTAAATTTATAAAATTAAATTCTATTATTTCCAACATCTTATAAGGCAAACATATAATCAATTATGTAATGTCATATCAAATTGTTATTTTCACACAATACTTATTACAAAAGTCACATTAAATTAGTTAATAGAATTTATAACTCTTATCCAAGTCAATATTGAAATTTTTTAAAAATTTATAGGGACTAAAATGATCAAATTAAAAATATAACTAAATCCACAACTTGTGAGATTAATAGTAGAATTAGACTTAACAAATTTAATTATTATTTTTGGTTCAGAACTAAATTTTCAATTTTTTTAAAGAATAGGAACTGAAATTGACCTATTTGAAAATTACAAAGTTTTAAAATTGACTAAGTTAGACTATAATGACTAAATTTATAACATATAAATAATATAGGGACTAATAGCAGAATTTAACCTTAAATTCACATTACAAATAATTTTCTTGCGGTTTTCCTTCTGCGTGTGCAAAAGACTGTATATCAGCTTTTTCCAAAGGAGAAAGTTAAGCTTGGATTTAAATTCCCATTACATATAGTCCGATCCATTTCAAATGAGTAAAAATTTGAGAATCGAAAAATAGATTAAAACGGAAAAAGTAGAAAAATTAGAAAAAAATATTTTATTAAGCTTAAGGGGTAAATAAGTCTCCAAAGGTTAAAAAAAAAATTAATTAAGCTCATTTGTGAAAATATACTCAATTAAATATTCAAACTCCCAAATTACATAAATTAAGTCACGTGATCGTTAACAATGTTGATATGACGATTAATGTCAACAATAATTGTTGACATGATAGTGAGACGTGAGGAAAAAAAATAAAATTTCTATGTTTTGAATGAATCTGGGTGGGTCTAATTCTTCAATTAAAAGACTCGGTTTGGGTTTAAGAAAAATACAACCCACTTCGAGATAGTTACCAAAATGCTTATATATATAATTAATTTAAAGTATATGATAATTAAATTTATATTAATATTTGCTCTAATATAATTATACCAAGAAATCAATTAATATCATTAAAAACAAAATAGTTTTATTTTAATAAAAAATAAAAATTGTGATATATGGGTTTGGGTATAGTTTTAAGTTTTTCTTAAATTGAGTTTAAACAAGTAATTAATATTTACATTCGAGTCAGGTCAAATCAGATTATGTTAGATGTATATTAAGTCAAGTAAAAAAAAAAAATAAAGAGAAAGCAAGTGGCTTTAACCTTTTAAATGTAATAAATTTATTATTTTATCCTTTAAATTTATATGAAATTATATATTAATGTAACATAAAATTTGTGATTTAATCCCGAATTATTTACAATTTATCTCTAATCTTCAAAATAATTTTCTAACTTCTTCCCGGATTATCGTCTCTAGCATTGGTTCCAATTTTTACAATGTTGCCACTAGAGGCAGAGGCAACTATTTTGTCTTACCGTACAACAGGGATCTTGAGCTGACTTTTGGCTAGCAGCAAAGAATATCATTTCCACGTGCACTTCATAAAGTTCTTTTCTATTTTCCGCTAATCAAAGTACAACTTGAATTGGATGTACTTTCTTCTCAAAATATCTTTGGTTAAACTATTTCATAAGTCCTTATATTTTTTGTAAAATTGAAATTTAGTCTATATTTTTATTTTTTGAATTTTAGTCCATTTACTTTTCAGATTTTAAAATTCATGTCTAATTATTAACACTATTAAGATTACTCTGTTAAATTCAGGTTCATTATAACATTTTTTTAGTTACGTTGCTACCAAATGAGCATTTTTAGGCATAATGATAACTTAGCCCCTAGCATTTACTTATTTTATCATTTTGGCCCTCAACCTCTAAAATTTACTCAAATTGTTTGCTTTTGGATGGAAAAACTACTTGAACTATTAAAATTTTAATGACATTGATGCGACCATTAGTGTGGTAATCCACGTATTATTCATAAAAATTCAAAAAATTAAAAATAAAAATCAACAAATTTCAAAAAAGTTGATAACAACTTTTAGAATATTTATCCATGTTAGTAGTGAAGTATACATAAAGTGTCACATGAGTTGTTACGTCAATGCCATTAAAATTTTAATAATTCAATCAGTTTTTTCGTATTAAAAAAAAAGCAATTTGTGTAAAATTTAAAGGTTGAGGGCCAAAACGATAAAATAAGTAAACGTTAAGGGTTTAATTTATCTTTATGCCTTTTTTATTTCAAAATGTCACATGAACAAATTTAACAAATTTAGAAATTTGGAAAATAGAGGGACTAAATTCTTGTAAATATAATAATAGGGACCAAATTCCAAATTTGTGAAGAGTACAACTACATGTGACATATTTTAACCAAGGCCTTTAAGTATAAAAAATAAAATATATTATTAAAACTAGATCAATGGATTAATTGTCTAAATACTTTTACTCGTAAAACTAGATCAATAGATTAGTCGTCTAAATACATTTTTGATAAGTCATTTATCTCTCTGGATTAATCGCTGATGCCAGTGATGGATACCCTAATTTTGACCAATCAAAATGCATAAACCAATTGCTAAAGTAAAAGCTGGAAGGTTGTACAAACCAAAACAAACTCCAGGAAGCAAAGTGTAATTAAATATTGAGATAATTGCATCAAATATCTCCAAATTATGACTTTTATTCTAAAATTTTCCTCGGACTTCAAAATGTTTTAATTATATCTCTAAATTATTAATATTTTATCATTCAAGTCCTTTTGTTACCAATTCGTTAAATGGTATGTCAAATATCATGCCGCTAATTTTACAATGAAAATTTAAAGAAAAATAGAACTTTGTAGCATAAATTTTAAAAGTAAAAACTAAAAAAAGTAAAATTAAAAAAAAAGAAAAATTGGATGATAAAGTAATTTGTGGAATATTATTAGGTATAGATATAAGAAAGGTATTTTTTTTCTTAAATCTTTTGTGTTTAATAATTATATTTGGTTTCAATTAAATACGAAGTCAAGTAGACTTGAATTCTCAAATGAAGGACGAAACTTTTGTAATATTGACTTTTTCATTCATAAAATTTAAACTCGAAAACTTATTTAAAAGACACTCAAGTCTTTTATCATTTGACCCAATAAATATCCACGATAGTTAAAGCTGGGCAAACTATTTCATCCTATTGTAGATTTATGGATGAGATTTCAAATAAAATTTATATTCTTAATTAATAATGAAAATATATTATATTCTAAACTTTTATTAAAAGAGTTATATGTAAAGATTGATATAAAATTAAAATTTAATATTATGTTATTTTAATTATTTTTAGATCTGATTGGATTGGTCGAATTAGTTGGATCGAGAATCAATTAGGATATTAATCAATAATAAGGGGTTAGACCGGTTGACCTACAAACTAATTGAATCGACAATTGAACCGATTTTTTCTATTTTAATAATTTATTTAATTTAATTAGACAAATTAATCGGACTAATTCGACCATATATATAATTTTGAAAACCTTGATTATCTTAAAAATGAAATGGGTTATCAGCGTTTTAACCCATCTATACCTCTAGTTAGAACTAAGAAAAAATTGTCATTAATGTTATTAATTCATTAAATTTTAATAATCGCATCATACCATTAATATTGTAAAACAAACAAATATGTACGTTATATTGTCATTTCAAATGAAAATTTATATTAAATTGAATAGATTACCCTATACTTTTTATTTTATTTTATAGCCTAATTTATTTTTTCTTTTAATTTTATTTTTTTAAATAAAAAATATAGGGATTAATTGTGCAACTTGGCCTAAAATTTTCGTATGAAATTAGGTAAAAGTACCATAGAGGCTCTTGTACTAAGAGTTGAGTTGCATTTTGCCCCTGTACTAAAAAAAGGTAAATTAATCCCTATACCTTAGATTAAAGAG
This sequence comes from Gossypium arboreum, assembly GCF_025698485.1. NCBI lineage: Eukaryota > Viridiplantae > Streptophyta > Magnoliopsida > Malvales > Malvaceae > Gossypium > Gossypium arboreum. The sequence continues at coordinate 118,548,180 of NC_069073.1, forward strand.
CATATTGGTCCTTTTGTTAAAAATTCCATCATTAAAAATTGATCATTGTATGTTAGAATGAGGCACAATTAGCATGCCACGAGTAATTATGTGGTTAGTATGTCAGAAACTTCAGTTGTTAACAATAGAAATAGATGAAATTTTTAATAGAAAATACTAGTTTGCTATTTGATCTAATGTACAGGGGCTAATTTGTTAAAATTTTGAGTAGAGGGAACAAAATGTAATTTCAATCTTAGTAAAGAGGCCTCCGTGGTACCTTTACTTATGGAATTATGATATAACGTGCCATGTTAGTCACTAAAATATAACAAATCAATACTGTTAGTTATTATATTGTAACTTTTTAAAGTTTGGTGACCAAACCTTAATTTAAACCATACATAGTGACTAGATTTAAAATTTACCCATATATATCATAAATTAGTTACACGTACCTCGGGTTCCGTTACAATCTCGTTGCATGTCATCAAACCTGCGAACAATATTTTGAGTCTCCCATTCTCTCATTCTTCGTTTTCTCTGGTTAGTTACATTGCTTATTCAATTTTCACCTCTCCGTACGACAATGGCGTCTCTCAAAATCCCAACTCTCAGGACCCCATCCCATTCCCTTTCCTCTAAACTATCCCTTCGATCTGCTTTTTCCACCAACTTCCCTAACAGCGCTCGTTTTTCCCGCTCCCAACCGCAACGCGGCCGGGTTTTGATTATAACCTCCGCTGCTTCTTCTTCTTCTTCCAACAAGCCCACCGTACTCGTCGCCGAAAAGCTAGGTGAAGCCGGTTTGACGCTGTTGAAGGAGTTCGCCGACGTCGATTGCTCTTACAACCTCTCTCCCAAAGAGCTCCGGTCCAAGATCTCGCTCTGTGACGCTTTGATTGTTCGCAGCGGGACGAAAGTGAACCGTGCGGTTTTCGAATCTTCAGGCGGGAGGTTGAAGGTCGTTGGGAGAGCTGGCGTTGGGATCGACAATGTCGATCTGGCTGCCGCTACCGAACACGGTTGTTTGGTCGTTAATGCTCCGACGGCGAATACCGTTGCGGCGGCGGAACATGGGATCGCCCTTTTGGCTGCCATGGCTCGTAATGTGGCTCAGGCTGATGCGTCTATCAAAGCTGGTGAGAACTGATTGTCATTTTCTTCGTAACTAATCATGATTATGAACCTTAATTTAGAAATATATGTACTGTAGAGATTTAATGGAGTTTATGGATCATTTGTGAATTGTGATTATTGTTTATGAATTACATTGATATTTTCAGCTGTGAATTAGATTCTGGGAAAAGTTTATATGTACTTTATTATGATGTTGTTAGGGAAGTGGCAAAGGAACAAGTATGTTGGTGTGTCTCTTGTTGGAAAAACACTTGCTGTCTTAGGTTTCGGAAAAGTCGGATCGGAAGTAGCTCGGCGAGCAAAGGGACTCGGAATGCATGTTATCGCACACGATCCTTATGCCCCGGCGGAACGTGCTTGTGCTATAGGTGTTGAGCTAGTGAGCTTCGATGAAGCGATAGGGACGGCAGATTTTATCTCTATGCATATGCCTCTCATCCCTGCTACATCTAAGATGTTCAATGATGAGACATTTGCTAAGATGAAGAAAGGTGTTCGTATCGTCAACGTTGCTCGCGGTGGAGTGGTTGATGAAGAAGCTCTCGTGAGGGCATTGGATGCTGGGATTGTAGCTCAGGCTGCTCTTGATGTTTTCTCCGAGGAGCCACCGAAACAAGATAATAAGTTGGTGCAGCATGAGATGGTTACTGTCACTCCGCATCTCGGTGCTAGTACAATGGAGGCTCAGGTAAGGTGGATTGTGTGATCACACATATTCGCATTTCGTTTGTTTCCGAATGATGCATTGATATGTTCTTTGTAGGAAGGAGTGGCTATCGAAATAGCTGAAGCTGTTGTTGGTGCCTTGAAAGGGGAACTTGCAGCTACCGCAGTCAATGCACCGATGGTTCCTGCCGAGGTACAACGATGATGTTCATCACTTTCTTTATGTTGAGCGCCGCTTCACTTAGTTGTTCTTCCATTGCAGGTTCTACTGGAGTTGAAACCGTACGTCATACTTGCCGAGAAACTTGGGAGGCTGGCTGTCCAATTAGTTGCAGGTGGAAGTGGTGTTAAAACCGTGAAAGTATCATATGCTTCTTCTAGACCTAACCTCGATACTAGGTTGCTTCGTGCAATGATCACCAAGGGCATAATCGAGCCAATTTCCGATGTTTACGTCAACCTTGTTAATGCCGATTACACTGCCAAACAAAGAGGAGTACGAATCACAGAGGAACACATCCATTTAGACGGTTCACACGAGATTCCCCTTGAGTTCATCAAAGTTCAGATCGCCGATGTGAAATCGAAATTCGCCAGTGCCACATCCAAGAGCGGCGAGATCAAAGTTGAAGGACGGGTGAAGGATGGAATTCCGCATTTGACAAAGGTAGGGTCATTCAGAGTGGATGTGAGCTTGGAAGGTAGTATAATACTTTGTAGACAGGTCGATCAGCCCGGCATGATTGGTAAAGTCGGAAGCATTTTGGGCCAGGAGAATGTGAATGTGAGCTTCATGAGTGTCGGGAGGGTCGCTCCGAGGAAGCATGCTGTAATGGCTATTGGAGTTGACGATCAACCGAGGAAAGAATCTTTGAAGAGGATTGGTGAAGTCCCTGCCATTGAAGAGTTTGTTTTCCTTAAGTTGTAGGATTGCTGCATCATCAGTATCACCATTTCTTTTTCTTCATTTGGTTGGGTCTTTTTGTGGGCATTTTTGCTGCTCAATTTTGCAATTTGTCTTTCAATAATTCTTTGAAGGGATTTGAAATAAGGCTAAAAATAAATTAATTTAATTAAATAAAAGTTGGTTTGATTTCATTTAACTGAAATTGTTATTTTTATAAAATATATTTTTAACTATATTTTTATAATATATAAAAATTAATATTTTATTTTTAAATAACAAAACTAATTACTTGAATAATTTGAGACATTTTTATTGTTTAATGTGTGAGATAATATTGTTTTTGTTAGTTTGGTTTTGTTGAAGGATGGATTGTTTTGTAAAATTTATTAATAAATATTTTATATTGAAAATTTATATAATTTCATTGGATATTTTTGAATAGTAAATTTATTAATTTATTCAATGAATGAAACCATACAATTTAAAGAAAAAATAGTAAACACTGTCAGAGAAGGTTTTATCCTCAACACCAATAGAACATTATGATACGTTAACAATTGGCCATATTTGGAGTGATTGTAAGCATTTAATATGATAAGGAAATTAGTCCCGTATGGTTCAAAATGGCAAGTAAAAATCGACAAAAGAATCAAGCATTCACCAATCTAAAAATGATGACAACAAAATCATCCCTAAATTTACTTATAAAACTAAGATTACATGCATAAGTAAGATTAAAAAACGTGTTACAACAGCAAATAAAAAATTCTAAAACTGAAACTTATTAAAAAATGGAAAAACAAAAAAAAAAATAAAACTTAAGATAATATAGGTCCAAATCGATATGTGAAATCATTTATTATTTTGAAATACTATCAAAACAGAAACAAATAAAAAAGTTAATGACGAGCCACCCACTTTTCAAAAAAAATTACTGGTGGTCAATGGAGTTTTAGCGAACAATTCGCACTATTATCTATCCATCACAAAACAACAAAGATAACCACAATATAAATTTGTAAACTGAAAAGAGAAAATACATATACAGTGAATGAAAAAAAAAAAGAATGAAAGAGTTGATGAGAGGAATGAAAAAAAAAAAAGAATGAAAGAGTTGATGAGAGGAAAAAAAACGAGCTATAACCAACTTGGAGACTTTATTAGATATTTATAAATATTTAAATATATAAAATTTTAAAGTACCAATAAATTCGAAATAGTACATGGCAATCTTCATCAAAAGTGTTTTCCTTTTATAAATAAAAAACAAAAAGTTTACATCAGAATTTTACAGGGATTAAATAATAAATTTGAGCATAATAGAAGGACCGAAATAAAAATTTAACCAAACAAAATGTCAGTTTACGACGTCGTTCACTTCTCCCTTGAAGGTTAAAACCTTCCTTAGTTAGGTTTTAAAAAACTGTATTTCATCAAAGCTTTTAAGGCGCAGAGCCAAATAACATCATCAAAATAATTTGAAAAAAAGAAAATATGGAAGGAGCTTCGTACCAGCGATTCCCAAGGGTCAAAATCCGGGAACTCAAAGACGACTACGCTAAATTCGAGCTCCACGACACCGACGCTTCCATGGCCAACGCCCTCCGCCGCGTCATGATCGCCGAGGTTCCCACCATAGCCATCGACCTCGTCGAAATCGAAGTTAACTCTTCCGTCCTCAACGACGAGTTCATCGCCCATCGACTCGGTCTCATCCCTCTCACTAGCCAACGCGCCATGTCGATGCGATTCTCTCGTGACTGTGACGCCTGCGACGGTGACGGACAGTGCGAGTTCTGCTCCGTCGAGTTCCATCTTCGCGCCAAATGCATAAGCGATCAAACACTGGATGTCACCAGTAAGGATCTATACAGTTCCGACCATACGGTTGTTCCCGTCGATTTCACCGATTACGCTGGCTACGAATCCTCTGAACAAAGGTATTTAGGGTTTAAATTTGTAATTTGTCACTGTTTAGGTCTAATTGTGAATGTCATCCCTGTAATTTACGAGAAATGAAACGTTAGTCCTCAATTTTGATATATCAAACACTGAGATGTTAGTTGGTGAATGCATGAACTTGAACTGCTGTGTTTTTGAATTTGTAGCATATAAATTACTGAATTGTTGCTTTTTACTAATTTCTTGCGTATAATTTGTTGAAATGCTGATTTTTGGGTTGACGGACAAGATTTAACATTGATACTTAATTGAACTAATTTTTAAGTTTTCATAATGTACAATGACCAAATTCTGAATTAGACCAATATTAAATGCATTGCCTTTCTAGTTTCTAGGGTTAGATAAGTAACTGTTTACTTTCAGGGGGATTATCATCGTGAAATTGCGGCGAGGGCAGGAGTTGAGGCTGAGGGCAATTGCAAGGAAAGGGATAGGAAAAGATCATGCAAAATGGTCACCTGCCGCGACTGTGACTTTCATGTATGAACCTGAGATTCACATCAATGAAGATATGATGGATACCTTGACCCTTGAGGAGAAGCAAAGCTTTGTCGACAGTAGTCCTACTAGAGTCTTTGACATTGATCCTAATACCCAACAGGTTCTCCTTTTCTCTACATCATTAATATCAATCTAAGTTATAGTCTGTCACAACAAATTGTTGGGATAATAGAATTAGCATCTACATCATCAAAGGTCCTTTCAAAATCCCTAGTTTGCATGAGTTGAAACATGTTTATTCATATGTTTCTTATGGAAGCTCCTATGATATAACTTAAGTTTGTGGATAATGAAGATATCAATGGAATTTGAGCTTTAGGATAGGTTTTTATATTGGGGTTTGTGCTATTACTACCCTGTTTTTATCTCATTGGCTAACAAGTGAGCTATTGAACTATATTGACTTGTTGGGCGTATCCTTTGTTTAAATGGGTCCACTTGCGCTGCTATGGTTGTCTTGAAAACCAAGATTCTCTTGTTTTGTTAGAATTCTCCAAGAAGAATTCAGGAAATAGTTGGTCAGATTAGATGGTTATCGTCATATTTCTGTGTTGATGGTTATTCTGACTTGCTTGACGCCAAATGATTTGTGTTCTATGAGTACATTGTTTCAATGCCTGTATCACAAGCCAAAAATTTGGATGGATGTACCTAAGAGGTTCCCGTATTATAGGGACCTCATCAATTTAGTTCCTCCACTATTAAATGGATCAATTTAGTCCCTATACTATTAAAAAGAATCAACTAAGGGCAAATTGGAATAGAGTCCAAATTGGAATAGAGTTAACATTTACTGTTAAAAACATATCATTTACTATTTAACAGACTTAATATTTATAAAGTTTTTATGGTGCTGTATATGAAATCTTTTGTTTGGAATTGAAAAAATAAGTTAAAACACATTTGTTATATGCTAAATGCCAAACTCTTTTACAATTTAGACTTATTTGATTCTTTTTAATAGTTTAGGGACTAAATTGATCCATTTAATAATAGAGGGACTAATTTGATCTGGTCCCTATAATACATGGACTGCCCAGGTACTTTAACCCAAAAATTTGAGGTTATTCTACTTCACTGCTTCTGCTAACTATGGTATTCCTCTTTATTGTTGAAAACAGGTTGTGGTGGTTGATCCAGAAGCATATACCTATGACGATGAAGTATTAAAGAAAGCTGAAGCTATGGGCAAGCCGGGGCTCGTGGAGATATATGCCAAAGAAGACAGTTTCATTTTCACTATCGAATCTACCGGTGCGGTCAAAGCTTCCCAGTTAGTCCTTAATGCTATAGAAATCCTTAAACAGAAGCTGGATGCAGTTCGCCTCTCTGAGGATACTGTGGAAGCAGATGATCAGTTTGGTGAACTAGGTGCTCACATGCGAGGAGGTTGATTCGCTTGTAAGTAAAAAAAGATTTCATCCGCATTTGTTGCTGACTGCTCTTCCAATCTTTAGGTACACAATCGACTACCTTTTTTTTTTTCTTCCCTTTTTCCTCCTCAAATTTTGTCACCACATTTGCCATCTATTCTAAACTTAAAAGCCTTTGAAGCATATGGATTGACAAATGATTTAGCTTGGTATTTATGTTACTGCTTTTTTGTTTCATCACACCATCGATTCAGCAGCAAGCTCTTAACCGGATGAAGTATATGGATGCCATTTTGGTTGGGTTTGGCTTAATATATCATTTGAGCAACTAACTCCTTCAATTTAAGCAACCTTCTCCTATTCCAACTACTTGAAGAGCTTGGAACAACATCCCAATAGCTTTTACCTTTCATGGCATATTCTTGAACCCAAGCAATCCGTAAACAACCTTCCTCAATAAGAATGGATTGCACCAGTTGCAAGTGACGAGCCTTGTTCGATTCCTCAAGTCTTCTCAGCCCCAACCCACCCTTTGATTTAGGTGAACAAATCAACTGCCAGCAGACCCTTGCTCCATAAGCATAGCAATCCTTTCCTTTCCAAAAGAATCAAGCTCAAACTTGGAAGATTCCTTTCCAAACTGTTTGCACCAGGAAGATTGAATACTAAAAATCACAGCTTCGATGAGTTGAAGCCAACCAACATAGCTAAGATGCCTAGTAGACCAGCCATTGGTTTTAGCTATAATTTCCTCCATCGAAGGACCACAATCAGAGAATGTCAACGACCTAGACACAATTGGCACCCTCTAATAACGCACAGGCACCTTACCAACTTTAAAATCGATAATGGTCTTCATGGCCTCCAGTTCTTCTAAAGATACCCCAACAACAAAAAGTTAACTTTTAGAAGCATTAAGTTGTAGTCCAGAGAGCAGGTAGAATTCCTCTAAGATACACCAAATACCAACAACAGAATTAGTAGAACCTTAGCAAAGATGAGGAGGTCATCTGCAAAGGAGAGGTGGGAAAGCCGAACTCTGAGACACTTGGGATGAAACTTAAACACACCATATGCAACTACTACCATCAGGAGTCTGGACAAGACATTCATTGCAATAGCAGATAGATAGGGAGAAAGAGGATCTCCCTGCCTTGCTCCCCTTGCCCCTTTAAAGAATCCAATGAACCTAGGAGCAGTGATGCAACTAGCAATCCACTTGACAAATTGCTCAAGGAATCCCATGGCTCTCAATACAGAAATAACAAAATTCCAACTCAAGGAGTCAAAAGCCTTCTAAAGGTACACCTTAAGGGCACATCTATGAGAAATAAACTTTCTACTATATCCCCTCATCAACTCCTGGGGAAGTAGAGTGTTGTCAATAATGTTTCTGCTTTGAATAAAAGACCTTGGAGATACACTTGTAAACTGTGTTACACCATGAAATAGGCCTAAACTGTTTAATATGATTTGGATTCTCAAATTTAGGAATAAATGAAATAATAGTAGTACTGAAAGCAGTCGATAACTTTGAGGCGGTGAAGAAATACTGCACAACACGAATAAGATCCTCACCAACAATTTTTCATGCTGATGTGCTTTATCATTCCCGTGCTCAAAAATTGGTGTCTTGATCTATGGTGATGGGCCTAACCATATCATTCTAAGCAGCCATAGACAATGTAGGAAGAATATCTCTAAGCAATTGATCAGCAACACCAATGAGCCCTTTATCAACTTGAATAAATCTTAGAAGTAATCTGTTTATGAGATTCTGGTTTATTACCCCTATCATCAAACAAAGCTCTGATAGAATACATGTTCCTCTTGACAGCAATAGCATTATGAAAAAACTTGGTACTCTGATCACCTACTCCGATCCAATTCATCCAAGCCTTTTGTCTGTAGAAACTTTCCCCGGCATCTTGTAAACTTGGGAACTCAGATTGTAATTGATCACTCATAGTTTCAATTTGACCCTATCAGACAACATATCAAGCTGAGCTCTTTTTGGTTCAACTCTTTTCTATGATACTCTAGAAGATATATCACCATATGCATCATAATTGAGAGCCTTTAAAACTTCTTCAATCTCATCAATTTAATAAAAAGCCTTAACAAAGGATCACCAATCACCTCCCTTTTTCAGGACTCAGCAACAATTTCCATATAGTCCTTATGCTTAACTCAAAAGTTAAAAATCTTAAAAGGGCTTGGGAGAAGAGAAAACATGTTTATATAACCAAACTAGAGGAGGACATTGATTCAACCTTGGAGTGAGGAAAACAATTCATTCATTTAAAATTCGCCAAATCCTTATCAAGCTTCCTAGCAAGGTGGTTGCTTTGATGACTTTTACTTGTCTATGAGTCCGGTTTAGGGTTGGCAAAAAAAATCCGAATTTGATGGGTTTTGATTTTGATTTGAAAATTGAACTTGGGAGGTATGAGTCGGGTTTTCAATTAAAAATTTTAAATTATGGTTGGGTCAAGTTTTAGTTAAACTCGCTTCGAAGAAAGAACACATTTAATTTTTTTAACTTATTATAGAAATTTTTGAACTTCTATATTTTTTATAATATTAGATATTTTTAATGTTTATAAGATATGTATTTTATTTAACCTAATATAAATAATTAGTTAATATTTCGAGCCAGGTTGGGTAGGAGTCGAGGAATAGAAATCTAGTTTAGCGTAAGATCGAGTCGGTAGGTATAAACATTGGATCAAGTTTGAGATAGATCGAAAAATCGTTTCACCCTGTTGTCATCTCCAATTTGATTGGAATATTATATCGGATTGGGAAGAAGATTTTAAATTTAAATAAACTTACTTTGAGTTATTATTTATCAATATTTTTTATTTAAATTAGATTCGGACTTAAAAGAATATAAAATGATTTGGTTTGCTACTTGCTCGTGATTAAGTTTAATCATACAAAATAAGATTAAAAGTTGTCATGTATTTATTATTATTTTTATTTTAAATATCAATTAAGAACACTTGATGGTTTCAAATAATATTAATGTATTTAATTTAATGGTTAAAAGATTAAAAGTTTAATCTCAAAACTTTGGAAAACAAATTCTAATCTAATTTCTATTTTTACATTCAACTCATTTTTTACTTATTGGAATGACATTTTATTAATATTTTTGTAATGTAATTTTAAAATATTTTTATATATATTATTAACACAAGGACATGGTTTAAGGTTAAAGATGATTCACACGATTGTGTCGAGATTTGAGTCGGGGTAAAGTCAAGGGGGCTGGCATGGGCCTCGGTACTCTGTAAAATGTAAAATTATATTTTAGGCCTTTAAAATTTTATAAAATTTTAAATTAGTAAAGATAAAATTGTACTTTAGCCCTCCTAAAATTATAAAATTTTATTTAATTTTTACAAATTATAAAAATATAAATTATAAAAATTAAAATTTTATTCGATATTTTTAAAAAAATTTTGCTTCGCCCCGAATGATGATTTTGTGATGTGTTGTAAACTCTTTAAATTTCTTGATTTTATTTGTTTAGTTACTCTAAAGAACCTCTATTTTATGAATTTATTAAGACTCGATAGAATCGAAAGATAAAATCAAGCCGTATTGAATGGCTGGTGACAATACAAGCCCTATCCTAGGGTGGGGAACCAAGCAAAGATGGGGTCAGTTTATTTAGTATGGTTAGATAGGGTTGTTTATTAACCCCGACAGCTCCCCTATCTCTTGGTGTTTTTCTTACATCACTGATGCCATCATAATCTCTTATTTGCTCAGGCCTCAGCCCTGTTTTTGTACCTTTTAATTAATGGTTTCGAGGGATCCACGTGTAAAAAAAATATATGACGCGTGTTATTTCAAGTACTTCTGAATCTTAATTGAAAAAAAATCAGTGCTACATTTAATTATTTCGCTCGAGCGAATTGAGTCTTAATTTAATTAGTATGAGTATCATTATAATATAAGAGAATATGGATTTGAATATAATAAAGTGTATTATCTTTTATTTAAAAATTGATAAAAATTATAAATAATTTTAAATATTATATAAAAAATAAATATAATCAAAACTTATAATAAAATATTTTAAATAAGAAAAGTATCGGTGAATTGAAAATTCTCATGTGCTTATCACATGGGCCACTGTTAGATAACATCAAATCCACTTAAAGATTTCTCTTGTTATATCTCATTAAATTCTTGAGAATTCCGTCATTAATTCTGCAAATAGCAGTTAAGTCGCATCTTATTGTAATTATACAAGGCACTCCATAATTCTACTATTAGCATATGGTAGAATCAAGGGTGAAGCTGGAAGGCAAGTCGGGTTTGGTCTTTCAAAAATGAAAAATTACTCTTTTAGTGCTTTGAATATTGCAAAAATTTAAGGTAATTTAATGTAAAATTACGTTTTAAATTTTAATTATACTCTCTCTAAAACAAAAAAAATTATAATTTAATCCTTTTAAATTGTAAAATTTTATATTAATATAATAATAAAATTATATTTTAACTTTTCAAAAATTTATAAATTCAAATTCGGTTCCTCCCAAAAGAAAAATTCTAGCTTTTAGTTAGAACAACTATTCAAAAGGCATAACACTATCCAAAAGGACTCCAATCCACATCTAAACTACTGAAGCATTTATTTAAATTCAAAGCATTTATTGAATATAGATGTATAAATATCTAAAACAGTAGCGAGGCCAGAGAGGTTGGTAGGGTCTCGACTCATTTAAAATGAAAATTTTTTCTTTTAGGTTTTTTTATAATTTATAAAATTTTAAATTAATAATGGTAAAATAACACTTTGGCCCCTTCATGAATGATAAAAATTTGATTTAATCATTTAAAAATTATAAAAATATAGTCCATTAAAATAGTGAAATTATATGTACTACTATATCTATAATAGTAATACAACTAACACAACTCAAACCCAAATAATATCTAAGGCGATAAATACCCTAACTATTAGACAAACACACGGGCTTCTGACTATATTTCTCACCATGTTTACATTTCTTTAATAATATTATTTCAATTTGGTCAGTGATTTAGTGGCAAAATATTTTTATTGATTTGAACTATTGATAATTCGATTTGAATAATTCAATCTTCTTTCTCTTATAATATATTCGAATCAATTAAATATATGAATAGCAGTGTTGAATTTAGATTTGTTGTGAATTTTTGTTTATAAGTGAAAAATTGCAATTATTCTATTATTTAATTTTAGTTACCTTTTAATTCTTATTAACATAAAAATAAACATTTTTATTTTTATATTAGTAATAAATTAAAATATCATATGCATTTTTAAACAATTTTGAAAATTTGATTAACCAAACTGATTTGTTCATGATTTAGATCAATAATTCCAATAGATTGTTCAAATGATTTTTAAAATATATAATTTTATATTAATATTTAAGTTCAAATTGATCAAATCCGAACTTAAATTTATTTATCGAATCTATTCAAAGATGAATTGAGCCAATCGAACTGGGTGAGATACACTCAATCCTAAATAAATCTAGTTCAAATACGATATTTTCAAAAAATAAAAATAAAAATAAACCTGTAATATATATATATATATATATATATATATATATATATAGCTTCTTCTTTTCTCTACTGCTACCTTTTATTATTGCTGTTTCCTTTTTCTTATAATCCCCAGAAAAATCCACAACCACAAACCTCCATTTTCATCTCTTTTGTTGTCTTTTAAACTTTACAGCTGTAAACAAGAATATACTTTAATTATTGTCAATGTTTAGCAGGGATGAAATAAATTTTTTGGTAAAAATTAAATTATATAGCTTTACGAGACTTAAAAGATAATTTTATAATATTAATAATTTATATCTTTATAATTTTAAAAATTAAATTAAAATTATTATTTTAATCGTGAAAGTATAATTTTAATAATTATTAAATTAAAATTTTATAAAATTTAAAGTATCAAAAATAGAATTCATACATTTTAGGGGTCTAGACACTATCGTAGGAGTAAATCATTGCCACATGTATGCATCATTAATATGCAATTCTTACCATTCGATTCCGGGCATACCTATGCATCATTTATATGTAATTCTTACCATTCGATTCTAGTCATAGAGTGATAAAAAATATAGTTTAAGGGTATTTACTATTAATAAAATTACTTATTAAATTAGTGTTACATGTTAATCGAGTACCAACTTAATTAAAATTAGGGCTACTGTTATGATTTTGATGAACTTTTTATTTTTTTCATACTTTTATATGATTTTTAAATAAAAGAATCAATATTAACAAGCTTAAGGATTGAACTCGTATTTAATGGATTTGTTTTATATTATTTTAAATACACACTTATATTTTAAATACGTAATTTCCACATAAATACATGTGTGATAAAATTTCTAATATGATTAAAAAATCAATACTAAATTGATGCTATTGAATTATGTAAATTTATTAAATTTTAGTTTTTTGTGAAACTAAATTGTAACATTTTTAATAAATCTAGCCCACCAATTAAATTTATTTTTTAAATAAAAGTTTTGAAATTCTTTATAATTTATCATCGAAGTGTTTTTGAGCCAAATTGAACTGAATTTATACAAGAGATTCATATATAGGTTAATATCTTATTTAGTTGTTCAAATTTGATTTGGCCTAAATAAACTCAAAATTTGTCCAAATTGATTCATTTTTGTGAATGACGACCTTTAACCCGTTCAAGAATTGTATATAAATTATCTTTCCCTCTTGTTATGTATTTTTATTTTATTAAAATTTTTAACATAAATAATTTAACATATAATTTTAATATTTATATTATAATATAATTTATTTTTAAAGATATAATGATATAAAAAAATAAAAAAATAATATACTATTTACTTAAAAATAAGTCATATTGAGTTAAACTCAAGCTTTGAATATTAGATCCCCAACTCAGTTTATATTTTTGTTTCTTTAACCCAACTTGCAATTATTGGAGTGGGCACTAGATGTTTTGGTTCTTTGGGAGCAAGCTGTTTCCCTTTCAACAATACAGCACATTCCTTCTTTTCATTATATATACATATATATATATATATTATATTTCAATTTAATTCGGAGTTCAGTCGGGCTGTACCTTTAAATGGAAAAATTTTTAATGTTATTTTCTCTGTTTATAAATCCGAATCTAAAATATTGGATTTGATGTCAATAAACTAATATTTTGTTCAGGAATGAATTCGATTCGGTCCAATCTTTTGGATTTTTGAACTGCTTATAATAAATTGATTTTCTTCGGTTTTTTAACTTAAGAGCCTCAATTCATTAATGGGTAAAATTTCAAAGTTTTATCATAAATATTTAAAAGAAATAAATTTTCAAGTAAATAAAAAAATTAATAACTTTTATATTTTACTATTTTAAATATAATTTTTCTTATTTTAATCCTAAAAAGTAAAATAAAATTCAATTTGAATAAAGTTTATTTTTAATTTATATTTTAAATTACACAATAAAACATTAGTTCTGATAATATCTGATTTTTTTGACATAATGCCTAGAACTACCGATAGCTTCCCAAACGTATAAATAGAAAAATAATGCGGTTAAACTTTATAATGCCTAGAACTACCGATAGCTTCCCAAACGTATAAATAGAAAAATAATGCGGTTAAACTTTCTCGAACCCACATCTTCCTGCCTGAACAATAATATTTATACTAATCGAGTTAAAACTCAATTAACACCCCGTCTTTGTTGTTAGTACTTTTGGTAAATATTTAATATATTATTATAATATGATAGAGAAAAATGGTTGGAATGTGATATCATACTAAAGAATATTCCTTTGTTTTATACGAAATAAATTATTTTTTAAATATAAATACAAAAGGTTTGGTCTTATCATATAACATCAAAGATTTTTTCTCTATTTTTGTTTCTACCTTTTATTTATGGGTTTGTGTGGATGCCCCATTAAACTCCAATTCCAAACTTTTCCCATATCAATATTTGATTTTTTTATTAATTAAATTTTTCTAATTAATTTATCTATGTCCGAGATTAAGAGTGAGTTTGAATGAATAATACATTTACTTATGGTTAGTGTAAAAATAGTGGTAACGATAAGATTAAATACTGTAACAGTACTATAACGTAAGACAAAAAATAAACTAAATATGCTACACCTTACCGATAATCTAAACTCACTCTAATGTTCGATTTGTGGATTCATTGCAATATATACAAGTTTGAAATTGTATCATATAAAATAATTAGCATAATAATTCTGAGCCAAATACACGCATAAAATTTGAATTTGGGACTTTTTAACTATATAAATTATTAAAATATAAGTTTTGTAATAATTATATTCAAATCATGGTTATTTCAATAGGATCGTTCGATCGAATCGGTTAGAATGAAAATCAGTTAAAATATTAGTTCAGAAAAAAGTTTAAGATCAATTGAGTCGAAAATCAATACAAATTAATTCAACTAAGCTAAAAATGATTGAATTGATGATTAAATCGATTCGACTATTGATCCAATTCTAAAAATATTGATAAAAAATATTTTATTATTTGGATTATTGTAATTATTAATGAATGGCACTTGAAACGAGGTCAAAACTCTGTCTCCAAAGTCAAAAAACTACCAAACCCCACTGTCTCCCCATAACCTCTTTCTTCCTTCACATACAAACAAACATTTATTTCTTAGCAATTTTCAATAATCTTAAAAATATTTTGGCTCTAATTCTAAAATCAATGGGACAAGTTGACCAAAAACACAAAATATTCATTACAATTCTCAAAGTTTACTTTTTAGGGTTAATTTACCAAACATCCTCAAACTATAACTTAATTTCTTAGTTGTCCTCAAACTTTAGTTGTCCTCAAACTTTGGGCATTGAATGTCGCTCAAATGTCGCTCAGATCTAACATAGTGCATCAAATTGTAAACACACGTATATGTACTGTATAGTCAATTTGGATTTGATATATTAAAGAAAAATAAATAATGTCAATCTAGATTTAAGTTGTCCATATAATAGGTACATAAATATTTATAATTTAATCCACATGTTTACCTATATTGACGGAAAGACAATTAAAATAATATTATTTTGAGGACTTGATGAAAATATATTAAAAGTTAAAGATCAAATTAAAATCTGAACGATAATTTGAGGATGTTTATTGCAAGTAACCTTAATTTATAAAACATTGCTTGTAGATGGAAAATTAAAGGAATCTCAATATCTCCATAGGGAAACAAACATACAACAACACATCCTTCAATGCACATTTTTTTTTCCTTTCCTTTTTGTTCTTTTGCCCAATTTGCCACCCATCTCTCAACACTATGAACCACCACTTTGGGGTCATTCTTGGAATTGTAGAGATGGAAATACAAATCAAACTTTTTTCAACTTAAGGAAAAAAAAAAGAACTTCGATTCCATGAGCCAACATAAGCATAATATATCTATTAAGAATGGCTGCTTGCAACGACGACGTTTTGAAAGATCCTGTTGAGCGATGGGGCTCGATTGATCTTCCTCTTTTGAGATTGCTTATTTGATACATCGACGACAAAGTTGTAGCACTCACTTACTCTTTCCTATTTGTAAAAAAAGTGGAGCAATGAATGATAAAATAAAAATGGTGATCAAATGATCCATTAATGGAACAAAGTGAATTTTTAATCATAAAAATTACCAACCTTTTTAATTTTAAGAACATCTAAGAGCTGATTTTGGTAGTCAATGGGAGTGAATGGCTCAACTTGGTCTATCACATGCATCATTGTTGCGGAGGCCAATACTGAGGGAAGATAGTGCATAGAACTTGAATCTACAAAAACATGGACTAAATTATGAGATTAAGAAAACAAAAAGGGGCCCTTTGTTTATTTTTCTTTTACTTTTGTCCATGCTTTTATATTTGGTCAAATTTCATAGAAGCTCCCTATACCTTTTTTACATATTTAGTCCTACTATACTTTGATCATTTTTTTATCTTCTACTTTTTGAAATGTGTATTTTTTTTTATTATTTCTCAAGGTATTTACCGAAATAAACCCAGTAACTAATCATTCATATTTTGTAAGCTCAGAAAGGGAGTAGATGCTAACCATGAGTTTTAAATCTGCTCCATACTCAGGACGAGGATCGAATCCTCGACCACTTGTTAAGGTAGGATAAATTCCTACCATCTCACCTAACTTCCGTGATTGAAATGTGTATTTTTAATCTAGCTTCTAGATTAAAAGATAGAGGATTAAAAATTTTAAAATTATAGTAAAAGGGACTAAATTTTAAAAAATAAATTGTATATAGTATAGAGACCTATAAAATTTGACCATTTATCTAAAGCTATTGCAAAAAGAGAAGGGCTTACCAGAGATTACACAAAGGAGGAGATGCTCACATCTCTTGAGAAACTCCCAATGGAGATGAGTCTTCAAGCCAAGCCTTCTTATGATGTGATCAATGAATGAAAGTGGGGTAATGGGATTCATTTTCCATTTGAGAGTTGTAAGGATTAAAATCTCCATTCTTTGAATTGTTTTGGCCTCAAAAACATATTTTATGTCTTCAACCTATGAACCCCAAAACAAGAAACATGTTAATCTCCTTGAAAATTTATGACAAATTTCCCCCCTAATGGAGATGGCTTAATGTAGCTACAACATGCTTAAAAACTCAATAATTGAAACAAAATGATGGTTTAAATATTAAAATAAAAAAAATGGGTATAGCTGAAGAGCTAATTGTGAATTAAGACTATTGAAGAACTGGGTTCGAAGCTGCCAGTCCATCAAGTGGCAAAATGATAGTTTAAGTATGAAAAAGGACTTAAATATAAAAATAAAAAAATGGGTATAACTCAATAGCTAAAGCATGAGTAAAGCCTAACTAGGGTCGAAACTATTTTCCTACTGAGTGACAAAATGAATTAGGATAGAAATCGAATAATAAAATGATAGTTTAAGTACTTAAATATAAAAATTAAAAAATAGGTATATTTCAAGAGCTAATCATGAATAAAATTTGTTGATGAACTGGGGTCGGAAGTGTCTGTCTGCCGGGTGAACCGCCTTCCCAATCTCCTCCAGCCCTAGTTCATCAACAAAGCCAATGGGTAATATTGAATTTGGGGACATACTTGAAGGTCTAGCAAAAGGGGAACTTGAGTTTCTTCAACTTTTGCAGCCAAAGAAAGACAAGTGACAGCAACAAGGTGGATCAGCCATGGCTTATTATCACTTTGAAAACGAAAGCTAGACAAGAACCGATCGAGATAGTTAATGGCCAGCACAGCCGTGAGAGTGGTGAAGCCGTAGCGAGCATTGACTTTAAGCACCCATTCAACAGCAACACATCGAGCCATTGCTAGAAACTCATCGGCACCATTGATGGTATCAGGAGCCGGCACCACCTTGTTCTGTGTAATTTCTTTAGAGAACATTGAAAGAAGCTCTTCATCATCCCAAAACAAGTCTTGGTCAAGGGGGAAAAATGGGTTTCCGCCATTGTTACAAGCACTTGAAGCACCATCATCTTCTTCTTCTTCACAATAGAGAGCATCAATATCATCTAGCAAGGACAAAGGCTGGCTTTGTTCTTGTTCTTGTTCTTGTTGCATTGTTATGTTCTTGTTGTTTTACACTATGAAGAAGAGGGATTCGAGTGTCCCATCATCATTCTCTAGCTATGTGAACAATATGAAGAAAAGGGATTTTTTTTTTAGTGAGGGTGGGTCATTTTTTTTTAATCAAGTCAATGAAATACCATATGATATTTGTATGTAATGGAAAATTTTATATAAAAAAATGTTCTTGGGTATTTGGACAATCTTTTTTGGGTGTGTGCTTTCGGTGTTATTTAGTTGGTGGGCAGAGAAAGAAAAAATGTAAGCAACGGCACACTCACCAAGCTTGGGGGGCCATGAAAATTATCCCTCTTATTTCGGGTTTGAATTGTTTCAATTTAGTCCAAGTTCAAAAACTTGATTAGATCATAAAAAATTACTAATAAGTTTAGCTTAAATAGAGAAATGAATAGATCTGCTTCTCTTTTTTCTTCTGAGCCGAATTCTTCCCTTAATTACTAATGGAATAGAACAAATATTTAGCTTAAATAGAGAAATGAATCAAATTCAAAGATACTCAAATTTTAAATGATTCGAATCCGAAATTATTCAAACAAGTGATTCGAAATGACCTGAATTTGAGATCTTGTGATCTTAAAAGCTCGAGTATCAAATTTGAATACTTTGAATTCAAAATTATCCAAATCTTAAAATGTCCAAACTCAAAACTAACACGAATATAAGATAATTCAATCCAAAATTATCTAAACCCGAAAATTTTCATTTTGAAGCAAAAACCAACTCTGCTTGCTAAATTGATATGATGAAAAACCACACGTTCTTCTCTATTCTTGTGATCTTATTTTCTATTCCTCTTTTTCTTCTAATTTATTAATTTATTTATCTTATAAAATCTTTAATTAAATTGATGTCGCGAATCAAATTCAAAAATATTCAAATTCTAAATGATTCGAATTCGAAATCATCCAAACAAGTGACTCGGAATAACCTGAATTTGAAATGATCTAAACTTAAAAACTCAAGTGTCAAACTTAAACTCAAAAGGATCCTCCAACTCAAAATTATCTAAAGATGTGAGCTTTTAAACTCAAAACTAACACAAATGTAAAACATTTCAATCCGAAATTATCTGAACCCAAATTTTTTAAGCGCAAACTGATCCAATTTTGTTTTCTATTATTGAGATCTTATTTTCTCTTCCTCTTCTTCCTCTAATTTATTCATTTATTTCTTTCACTTATAAATTTTTTAATTAAATTAATATCACGAATTAATTATACCAACTTAATTAAAAATTTAACAAAATTTTATAAAAATTATAAAAATATTTCTACCTTTTATAATTTTTATATAAATTAAATATTTTAAACTACAACTTAAAAAAAAAAAACTCATTTGTCAAGTTGGAATTTTTGGTGCCCACAAAATATTAATATCTTTTGATAGTTGATATATTAATAATGTATATTATATAAGTTTTAAAATATTTATATATCTATATTATTGTTACGTATTCATAATCACTAACTCGAAATTCAGGTATGGTTTGGATCACCTATCGGTGACCCGATTGGGCTTTATCAGTTAGCTATAAATTTAGTGTTAATTATAAATTTATTTAATTTTACGTTTAATTTGTCAAATATAGTCTGATGAATGTAATTTAATTTTGGTTTTAGAGTGAATTTGATTAAAATTATCTTATTAGCAATTAAGTTTCATCAAAGTCACTCTAAAACCAAAATTGAACACCAAAAGCAATGTTACTTTCATGTACTAAAATGTATAACTTTTGTTAAATTCAGGTACCATGATGAACCAAAAATATCATAGGCATCGTATTAGGAAAAAATGTCAAAGTTAGGTATCAAATTATGTATTAAGCCTTATTTTTATCTCTAGGGTAAACTATACCATCAGTCACTAAACTATGGGTAAGTTTTCGTTTTGGTCACTTAACTAAAAAAGATAACAATTGGGTCATTGAACTATTTGAAATATTTTTATTTAAGTCACTGAACAATTCAAATATTTTTATTTAAGTTATTGGACTGTTAAGTTTTTCTTTTTTAAAGTTTGGCCAGTAAACTCCAAGCGACAATTCGATAATCAGTATAGTGGATTAGTATCCATCTATTAGTAGAACATACCTTAGATCCAAGCAATGGCGAAGATAAGGGGCTGGCAACCCCCTTAAAATGAAAAATTTTTCATTTAGACCCTTTTATAATTTATAAAGTTTTAAATTAGTGATGGTAAAATTGAACTTTGGCCCCCCAAATGATAAAAATTTGATTTAATCCTTTAAAAATTATAAAAATACATGCTATTAAAATTGTGAAATTGTATTTTTACTATTATAAAAATATACAATTTAATTCCAGCCCCCCAAAAAAATTTCTGGCTTCGCCCTTAGGTCCAAGTTGATCTGAAGGTCAATGTTGGAGATCAAAGAAAAAATTTGTTTGAATTTTGGTTCGTAGATTTGTGACAACCAAAGTTGTTTCATAAAAAAAAAACTAAATTGTAAAAAAAGAAGGAGAAAGAAAGCATTCAACAGGTGCAAGCAGTGTGAACAGAGAAAACCATATAACATCCATTTTAACAGCCCAATGACTTAAATAAAAATTTTTAAATAGTTTAATGATCAAATTGCAACTTTCTTTTAATTAAATGATCAAAATAAAAATTTACTCATAATTTAATAACTAATAATGTAATTACTGTTATCACTAATAATAACTACTGTTAAAAATACCCATTCAATTAAATTTTTATTTTTATTTTTCAAAATATAGCTGTCTTTACTTTAATTTATCACACTTTTTTTAAATGACCATTCACTTTAATTTTACTTAAAAATATTTATTTTTAAAGATGTCATTAAGTATGAACAAACCCACGTTCTCTCAGGTATTTACTATTTCAAATAATTAATGATATTATAAAATAAAAATTAAATTATATTAAATTAATATGTAGAGGCTAAATATTAAATTTAAGTAATGAAATCAAACTAAAATTTAGACTCCGTTTGGGAATGTATCATTTTGGAAATTCTAACAATTTGTTTAATCGATACAAATAGTAATTTTAATTTTGCAGATATTCTAATTCCAGTAAATGATGACGCTATAGTTTTAATTTTATTAATTCTTAATAAATTAGTAGTCACAATTTGTGAGTGTGGTTCTAGAATGGGCCTCAATTGAACTTGAAATACGGTCCATATTGTGATAAAAATTGGATTAAAGAAAAGCCCTTCATGTGGGTTGTGGGACACCTCCAGCAGCTACGTGCTCCGACTGCAGCTTTTTGTTCCACGGGTCTTGGGCTGCCGAGGGCACCCCCATTCATGGGTAGCCAATTTCTCAATGGTTGATGGATTCGGCTTTGTTCCCTGCCCAAGCTGGGGTGGGTCTATACTATCCTCCATGGTTTAGGTAGCATTGACTCCTTTAGCCCACCTTTTTCTCGAAAAAAAAAAAAAGGGAGAAAAAAAACTCTACTGTTGCTGAACTCGTGAAAGTCTGGAAAAAAAAGGGCGTTGCAGAGAGACCTTCACTACTTCAGTAGCTGCGTTCAAATGGTGATATTAGGTGATAACGAAAACTTCCCCTTTATTGCTGGTTTATGTTAAACTCTAAGATTGCAAGTTTCTTTTTATCTGCTATATTTCATGAATAATTTCCTGAGTCGTCACTTCTCAACTTTGTTCGATTCTGTTGAAGTAAAACCTACTTCTTTAAAACCCTTAATTGATGTGAATTCAAGGAGAAAGAAGTGGAATCCAATTCCAATTCCCTTCAGAACAATCTCTGAACCCAGAGGTCAAGACCTTGATTTTGTGAATGTTGCCCATAGTCACCTCATTCACTCTGATTGGAATAAGCTTAATGCTTTATCTACCCACTTTACCCCATTTAGAGTTAAGCATGTTTTGTTAAAGATTCAAAAGGACCATGTTCTTTCTCTTGAGTTCTTCAATTGGGTTAAAACTCGAAACCCCACTTCACATTCCCTTGAAACTCATTCAGTGATTCTCCACATTCTCACCAAAAACCAGAAATTCAAATCCGCTGAATCGGTTTTGAGGAGTCTTCTTGTGCCTGGTTCATTGGAATTGCCAGCTAAGATGTTTGATGTGATACTGTATTCTTATCGAATATGCGATTCCTCTCCTCGTGTGTTTGATTTACTGTTTAAGACATATGCACATGCCAAGAAGTTTAGGAACGCTACGGATGCTTTTTCTCGGATGAAGGATTATGGGTTTTTTCCAACTATTAAGTCGTGTAATGCATATTTGAGCTCATTGCTTGATTTACATAGGGTGGATATTGCTTTGGGGTTCTACAGAGAAATGCGGCGTTGCAGGCTTTCTCCCAATGTATACACTTTCAATATAGTAATTCATGCGTTTTGCAAGTCAGGAAAACTTGACAAGGCTATGCAAGTGTTAAGAGAAATGGAGATTATGGGTTTTACTCCTACTGTAGCATCTTACAACACATTGATTGCAGGGTATTGTAACAAGGGTCTAATGAGCTTAGCCATGAAGCTTAAAAGCTCAATGGGGAAAGATGGAGTGCATCCAAATGTGGTTACTTTTAACACCCTTATTAATGGTTTTTGTAAGGAAGGGAAATTACATGAAGCAAATAAGGTTTTCAATGAGATGAAAGCCCTGAATCTGGCTCCCACTATTGTAACTTACAATACTTTGATAAATGGGTACAGTCAAGTAGGTAAGAGTGAGATGAGCAACAGGCTTTATGAGGACATGCTGAAGAATGGAGTTAAGACTGATATACTGACATACAATGCATTGATACTGGGATTATGCAAGGAGGGTAAGACAAAGAAAGCTGCATATCTGGTTAAAGAACTTGATAAGGACAACTTGGCTCCAAATGCTTCAACATTTTCTGCTCTTATTAGTGGGCAGTGTTTCAGGAAGAACTCTGACCGTGCATTCCAGCTTTATAAGACCATGATCAGGAGTGGTTTTCATCCAAATGAAAACACTTATAGTATGTTGATTTCTACCTTGTGCAAGAATGAAGATTTTGATGGAGCAGTGCAGGTCCTAAATGATATGATTGATAGATCAGTGGTTCCCGACTCTGGTACTTTGTTTGAGCTGCACAAGGGACTCAGCCGATGTGCTAAAAATCAATTGGCAATTATCCTATGCAAAAAACTGGAAGATAGACATCTGATGCCAAAAGGTTTTGATAAATCCAAAATTATCAGTTCTCAACCAGAAAATGAGGACAAGACATCTTGATATAACTTGTGGAATTTTGTATATTCCAACTCCAATACTCTGATGCTGTCAAGTTGACACTGTGGAGTGCATTTTTATTTGAGGGTATGCCCTAAGACAACTTTGTTTAGTTGAAGTAAAGGAAGATTCCTATTGTCTGTACCAAAGCAATAGGAAGGTGCCTATTGTTGATCTCTGAAACAAACCATCCCCTGTTTAATTTTGTTAAATATTATACATTTTGGAATGAGGCAGATGGTCTACAAATATGCTTTTTAACAATTTATTGGCCGGTTGTTGCATTGATACTCTTTTTTTTTTCTCCTTCTGTTATGAAAATTCCTTTGTTTGACCTGTAAACATTAGGACTATGTATTTGATTCTTTTTGCATATTCTATTATTGAGGATCACTTCTTCCATTTATTGCTCTATGGTTTTTTTTTTCCAGATAACATCTTCCATGTTTGAGTCTTTGATATATTATGAATTTTATAAGTTTCACAAAGAATGTGTGGTTAAATATCTTGTTGGTCCATGCTGCACCCGATATGCATGCATAATAAGTTCTGAGGTTTTGCTAACTCTGTCACCATATATAATTTTTCTTGTCTTTCTGCTTTCTGATTTTGACCTATCATACCAAGATATTCAATTTCAAAATATGAGTCGATCGAGTAATTTCCTGTTATTACGGACCATTATTGTATCTGTATTACCAGATTGACATGAATAAATTGCTGTATGATCACTTAAAACTTGGTAAACTCCTATATCTTCATCTATAATATGTATATATATATTTTTTGTTTTGATTTTCATGCTCTCATAAATGGAATGTGAGGTATAGAAATTAATTACACTTGTTTTTCCTGCACAGCCATATCAATACTTTTCTTCATGACAAAATCTCCTGTTGTCCAACTTGGGAACTTCCTGTATTGCAGTTGAGGAAGCAGTAGTTTACTTTTGGGATATTGGAAGGTATGACTGCATGCATCTACCTACCATCTTCAAGGAGAATATATTAAGATTTTACTCATATACATGTTACAAAAGAATCCAGGGAATGACATGTTTGAAAGCTCCTTGGTGCAATGAATTCAACTTGAACTCAGCACTTGGTTTTGAAAATTTCCAGTTATTATTTGCCATTGAGAGAAAATTCAAGATGAGAAGGTATTATTGAGAGTTGGCTTTTCCCTGAAATTAAAAGATTCAACAAGAGAAGGCGATGGAAATAAATGCAGTCTAATCAAGCAAGAGTGTGGTTGGCAGGCATAAAGATACAAGCTTCCAGCTTAAAGTTGTCAAGGTGGGATGCGGTTTGGGGTTACTCGCTGATGAAGTTCCCAGTGGTAGGTAGCTTCTCTATTTATAGACATGCTAAGAACTTAACCATCAGAATTTGACATCTTCCTGGCTCCATGAGGCTTAAAATTCTTGTATTTGATGAAAATTGTAGCTTTTGTTGTTCAATCTGCACCATGGTTCAAGGTTGTTCGACATCAATGGTCAGTAGAACTGTTATTTTATGTGAATTGAAGAGCATTACTTATGAATGGATTGAAAGATACAGAAAACAAGCTGTGAATATGGTGTGATTCATCTGGGTTAGGAACAAGATTAGAATTCATCTGGGTCAGTAGACTGCAGCTTTTTGTTCCATTGATGCTTTGAATAATGTTATTTTGCATTAATTATACAATATAAAGTTATATTATTTAATAAATTATAATACTTAAGTACATAAAATCATATGTAACATAAATAGGGAAAATCGACTAAACAGGCTCAATCAATGGTTCTTTCTGTCAGTTATCGATTTTTTAATTTTTCAAACTCACTCGACTGAAAAAATGGACTTAATTTAGTATACTTTTTAATTATGTATAATATATAAAATAAATATATATTACTCAAGTCTAATAATTAAAGTCGGTTAACTGACCGACCTAAGATCAGCTCAATTATATCGGTTCTTGAACTTTAATTTAATCGTGTCTGTTTTGTAAATTATGTTCGATTGAACTAATTGAAAAAATTAAAGGCTTTCTTCGTGACACTAAAAAGTAAGTATGAATATGAAGATAAATTATGGAGAGTTACTATAAAAAAAGATATTTGTAGTTTACTACGACATACCAGTTGAAGGGGAGCAAAGGTAGCCTTGGCTAAATGATATTAATTTCACTTTTAATCCCTCTTAAATATAAATAGTTCAATTTGATTTTTTTTTCCTAAGCTTTATCCTATGGGAAAAAATTTTCATTTTTGACCCTCCAAAAAAATAAATTATTCAATTTAACATTATGATATAAATAGAAATGGTTGGCAGGTTGAATTGGGTGGTTCACATGCAGGTCCAGGATATTTAGACGAGGGACGTGCTTTTGTGTGATATTGCAAAATTATTGAAAATATCATTCATCCCTTTATTCCTTGCTGGTTATTATTGATTTTATCCTCAAATTAAAATTATTTTTAATTAAAATTAGATTTTTTATTTTTATATGAAATAAAATAAAATTAGAATCATAATGAAGTATTAGAATTGTTTTTTTTTAAAAATCACTCAAATCATACCAACAAATCAACCAAGGAATCAAAATATAATTAAACAAATCCACCATAAAATTGCATGATTTCTCATCTTTTATTTATTTAATCCTTTTTGACTTGGTAACAGTTTAAACTCATCCTTGTGGATTTGTATTATTAGAATAATTTGTATTTTCTTTACAATTTGTAAAAAGTTAATCTTTCTAGTTTTACGAAAAAGTCATTTTAGTCATTTCATGTCTTTTAGCCCTTAAATTTACGCTGTTTGTCAAATCACCCCAAAATGAATAAAAAAAAGTTAACACTTGTTAATTTTACTGGCATGACATACATGTAGACTGCCATGTGCATGCCACACTATCAATTAATTAAAATTTTAAATTTTAATAAATTTAAAAAATTGGTTTTGAAAATTTAAAATTATTAAAAAAAGTATAAAAATTATTAATTAATTGCTAACTTTGTATACACGTCGATGCCACGTCAGCAAATTTCACTACTGTTAATTTTTTCATTTATTTTAGAGTGATTTGACAAACAATACAAATTTAAGGGCTAAAAGAGACGAAAAATTAAATAAAAAGTTAAAATGACTATTTATATTAAGTTGGAGGACCAAAAAGTTATTATACCTTTGCAAAATGAGAGTTATCTTAATATTTTTAACATGTGAAATTGAATAGATCTTAAGATTTAACTATTAGTATTTGTAATTTAATTCTATTTTATAAGACACCACTTGATATTATAAGATTTACTTACCAAAGTCTCACTAAGTTTTAAATCATTGACTTTTATCAACACTATTTTATTTTTGTATTTTTACAAAAAATAAAAAATAAATTTTAAACATAAAAATAGATAAATTATATTATATATTTACACGTACATATTAGATATACTTGGCCAAATCATACCCCTTCAAAGGATAGCGTGAAACTAAGTCAACAGACCTTGCCAAATTAACAAACTTCACCCTAAGGATCACTACATACCTAATAATCACATCATCGATCTAACAAGGGAGATCTAGATCACTAAACATTTAGCAACTCTCGACAAATCAATAGAGGATACATACTCTATGAAAGTTTTCTTTTTAAATACCTCTCTAAAACGCAATTTAATGTATCCAGACCAACGACACTCTTCGATTCTTATCTTAATCTTCAACTCCTTAATTTTTCATTCTTTTTCTTATAATTATTAATCTACCGAGTGAATCGTCCATTTGATAATATATGTATTCATGCATCACTAGAGAATATCAAATATATATAAATCTAGGAGCCCAATTTGTAGGCCCAATTGACCTAACTAAAGCCCAACCTAAAACAGGCCCAAATAACTCCCAAAACCCAATGCCTAACCCTAGTTCAGTTGGCACACTACCCAAAATCAGAAAAATAATAAACAAACCCTAGGTGCACCGCACCTAGGGACCTTTGACCGGCCACTTGCTTGGCCACCGCCTCTGCTTCCACTGACAGGTCACATCCACCGCCACAAGCACCTGCAGGGCATTAAAATGAAAGGACAATAGTAATAAAAATGCTTGTAAAAAAATGGCTATAAAAGCCAAATGAAAATGTATTTTCTTTTTTTCTTCTTCGAAAAACTTTTTACATCAATAGACTAATACACAAAGCAGTGATCTCAATAATATCAAAGCACGAGTTTAGCGTTAAATCCGGCAACCAAATACCAAAGTCATTATCGCGAGACTAAGGTGATTTCAGTTTCTCTGTTTTCGTTCGATCTACGAATTTATTCACTATTATATTCATACATGCATCAAATATAAAAAAAAAAAAAAAAGGAAGATCAAACACCCATTTAAAACGCAAAAAAAGGGGTAAAAAAAGAATATAAGGACATAATACGGCGCCGTTTTGGGCCTCAACTCACAGCGCCAAAACGACGCCATTTCACGTGACCCGTGCGAGACCCGACCCGACGCCTGAGGATCCGCGTGTTTTGCTGCTACTGGGATAATTGCGCGCATGGTCCTTCCTCTCTCTGGGGATGTTTTAATATGGTCATTTTCGTTTTTATAATTTTGGCCACTGTTTGTTTATCTATTTCAATTTAATCCTCAAACTTCTTAATACTCAAATCAACGAACGACGTCGTTCAGGAAGTTGGAATATTTATCCTCAAGGTCCTTGTTCCTTTATGCGTGTTACATTTGGGCCCCGTGTTCGCGTTTTATTTCGATTTGCTCCCAAAAACTTCCATTTTAACTTCAATTTCGTCCTTTTAATTGCTTTGGTTATTATTATTATTTTTATTATTTTGTTAATAATATTATTATAATTACACTATATTTTATCTATTTATTCATTTCATTATTAATCCATTATATTATCATTACTAATATATTCTTATTATTTTTATTAATGTATTATTATCTGTTGCTCTACTTTTTATTGCTATTATCATTACTATATTTATTATTATTATTATTATTATTATTATTATTATTATTATTATTATATAGTAGTGTATTTCTAATATGTACGTATATGTATATATATATATAAATATTTTTACTTTACTTTGATATTATTATCATCATTATTTTGTAATTACTATTGTATTATGACTATTATTATTTTTATCTATGTTTATTTTCCTATCATTCATCTATCTATATTTCTTATATATTTATATTTTCATTATTACTATATTTTAGGTAATATATCAATATTTATGTTTATGCATTAACATCATTATTTTACTATTCTTATATTTATCATGCTACTATTATTATTATCACTATCATGACTATTAGCACTATTTTTTTGCTATTATTTAATGTATTATTTTTATTACTATCAATACTATTATTATTATATTGTTATTATTACTATTATATTATTTTATTATCTTTACCTATTACTCTTTAAATTATCTCATCTTTATTCCTTATTCATTGCATATTATTCATTTATATGTCCTTCACATCATTTCAAAATTAAAATTTTATTCCTTGCATTTTTACCATTAATGTTATTATTACTATCATTTCCTAAATAATTTTGCATAATGTTTATTCATTTACTACTAGTTCTTTTAAATTCGAATATTTTAGCTCATTTATTATTTCCTCTTCTTCATATTCGTTTGATGCATATATTTTACCATTGTTTTTATCGTTATCATTCTCATTCGTGTTTATGTTTATTTTGTTAAGGCCATCAATTTTCATTTGTTATGCATCCTTTATTCTCTCGTTTCATTACGAATTTAGGTTTTTATCCAACCCCAATATTAATAATTCTTTCATAAAAGTGATGTTCCGTATTTGGTAATTCGAGATAACCGTGCCCTAACTTACTGGGTTTCGATTTTTCTCATTTAACTTAAATAGCAGAATACTCTTTTAAATCGCTATACGAGTTTTGAAAAAAAGCTTATTCTCGGAGATACGAAATGTTGTGCCCTAACTTACCGGGTATGACATTTTGTCATCTCGAAATAAGAATTTGTTTTGAAATAAAGGCAATATTCGGTGTTTGAGAATTCGAGAAAACGTGCCCTAACTTATTGGGTTTCGATTACTCTCGTTTACTCTAAATAACCGGATACCCTTTTAATAAGTTAAAATACGTAAATTTTATATAAAAGGTAAGCTCGCTCTCGAAAATTCAAGATATCGTGTCCTAACTCACTGGATGTAATATTTTATATTTTGAGACGAGAAGGTTTTAATATTCGAGCATTTTCTTTACAAAGAGGGATCGTATTTTAAATTCTTTCAAGTTTTCAAATTTTCGACACTATGACACTAATTAATCAACTAGGTACCAATTTTGGGCGTATCAAGGGTGCTAATCCTTCCTCGTGCGTAACCGACTTCCGAACTCATTTTCTGATTTTCGTAGACCAGAAATTATCGTTTTAGTAAATCTTAACTTTTATTAAAATGATTAATTTGAGGTGACCCGATCATTAGTGGCGACTCCATCTACCCGTTTTAATTTTCACTTTCAAATAAAGTCGATCCCCGTTTCTCAAAAAAATAATTACGACATAGACCATGTAAACTATACATATATATATATAATATGCATTCACAAATCGTAAGCATAATTGTTCCAAACTATTAAAAATATTTTAATTATAATGAATATCGACAAAAAAATCGATATATAAAGTTGTTTACTTGTTCTGCATGTGACCTCAAACCGGCCGGTCTTTATTGTTTTTATTTTAATAATTATGAAGCATATTAATTTAGTGGGATATGCTGATTGAATAATATTTAACTCAATTGATATTAATATTATTGTCAATATAAGAAGATATAAATTTGAGTACATTGAAATTCATTATCCTCGTATTTAAGAGATTAGAAAGGGTTATATATAATTTTAAATATTGTACTAAAAATATAATCACCTATAATAAAATTGTTAATAAAAAATTAGTAGGAACAAAGTATTTCAACTATAGAATTACGATGAATTTAACAATATTTATTCCGTACAATCTCATAGTCATATTTAATGATTGGATAAACTTTGAGAATGTGAGATTATGATACATCATTATTTTAAAAAAATATTTATTTATCTATTTATTTATCTATATATATATATAATCTCCAATGTCAAAACCTTCAACCTCGAACAGTTTTGAAGCAGCCACAAAAAAATCAACGGTGGGGACTGAGCTCATCGTCCTTAGTACTTAATTTGATGTGTCCGGCTGCAACTACTCCATTTTGCCTTTTTTTTTTCTTCGAATGTTGGTTTAAAATTTGGTAAATGTAGATTGAGTCTTGGCTCTAATGGTATTAGTATTGTTGTCAATGTAAGAAGACTTAAGTTTGAGTGTGCCAAAGCGCATTATCTTCATATTTACATGTTGAGAAATGACGTTATCTCAAAAAAAGTATATATGATCAGAATCTATAATGAAATTGTTTAAAAATTTTAATAAATGTAATATTTTCTACTCAAAATCAATAATTTATAATCAATTATAATAAATATGAACA
This sequence comes from Gossypium arboreum, assembly GCF_025698485.1. Lineage (NCBI taxonomy): Eukaryota > Viridiplantae > Streptophyta > Magnoliopsida > Malvales > Malvaceae > Gossypium > Gossypium arboreum. Next base: position 118,579,165 of record NC_069073.1, read on the forward strand.
TTAAATACCAAAATCCAAAAAAAATATTAAAGTAACTATCTTATATAGAAGTAGATTATCCTATATATCAATCTGGAAGACCTGTACTAAAAATTAAATTGCATTTTACTTATTCATTCAAAAATAGATAAATTAATCCATATCGTTAGATCAAAGAGTAATTTTTTCGTTTCTACTAAAACTTTACTCATTTCTACTATAAAAAATTGACATATATTAATAGAATAACCAAACAGTTACATGTGTACTTCAATTATATATAGAAACAACTTTTAAGAGTAGAAATGGATGAAATTTTTAACAAAATGACCAATTTGCTCATTGATCTAATGTACAGAGACTAATATGCCCATTTTTTAGTAGAGGAAGTAAAATGCAATACGACTCTTAATACAAGGACCTCTATTATACTTTTACCTATTTTATACATTAAAGAACAAAAAAATACATTCATATATATAATTAAAAATCGTAAACGATGGTTTTCTTTTTTATTTCTATACAATATTTAAAATTACTCATAATCTTTCTCTAATCTTTAAATAAGAAGATAAATGTACTACAATGCGCTCGAACCCACATCCCGTTATATTAACAATAATACCGATGCCAACTAATTTAAGACTCTGTCAACATAAATGATTGGTTTTTAAAGCAAAAACAAAAACTATTTTTTATTAAAATGGTGCGAGGTTAACTCATCATATTAATCACATTTTATTAAAATAGTCATGAAGAATATTTTAAAAAAAATTTATGCACCAAAAATATACGAGTGTCATGCATCCTCAATAAATAACATTACACCTCATCATTGAATAAAATTAATCCTATTCGAGTCGAGAATTCAAAATAGACAATTACAATTTTACCCTGTTATAATTATAAATTAAAAAGTTATTAAAATTACATTTTAATCCTTGAAATTATACGTAAATCTTTGCCATTGTCTAGATGCAAAAATGAAAAGGAATCTTAAGAAGTAAGAACATGAGTAGGTAATAAGAATGTCTCTTTCACGGACAAAGATGGAGCAACAGACCCTTACCCAAGACAACCATGAACAATATATAATATATATACAAACAAACACTATACAGATAGTCAGATACATACATATACATACATATATTATTTTAGTCGATGCTGGTGAAGCTTGACTTTCCTCAATAATGGTCTATTCTTGTTCTTATATAAATCGGGTTTGGGTTTTCCGGCATTTTCTCCAAGGAATCTGCCGAGAAAATAATTTCAGAGGGAGCAAGAAAAAATGGGTACCCTTTCATTTTCCACTTCAATTTTGCTCTTCGCCATTGTTTTCCATTCATGTTTAGCGGCGAGCAACGATGATCCATTGACGGGGACAAAAAGGGAAGCATTAGAAATAATTATCGGCGGCGGAGAAGGCGAAGCTCCATCACCTTCCGATGAATTCCCACTGCCTTCACCGCCATGCAAGCATTTCCAGAACGAAAATGGCTGCTTCGAGAACGCAAGGTTAGCCAAAGCCTACGACGTGATCCAAAGGTTCAAGGAGAAAATCAAGGTCGATGCTAATAGCAAGAAGTACTTGAAAACATGGTATGGAACTGATGTTTGTAAATACAGAGGCATTTATTGTGACATACGTCCCGACGTGAAAGAAAAAGCCGTCGCCGGCGTTGATTTCAACGGAGCTAAATTTGCCGGTTGTGATGGTACACTTCCTCTTGATGGGTTCTTTGATGAGTTAGATGATTTAGCTATATTCCATGCTAATTCAAATAACTTCACTGGTTCCGTCCCGTTTAAAGCATCGAAAATCAAGTATTTATATGAACTTGATCTTAGTAACAACAAGATCGCCGGTGGGTTTCCGATGAAAACTCTCAGTGCCATGAATTTGACCTTCCTTGATTTAAGGTATAATTCATTAAAAGGTACTGTTCCGCAACAAGCGTTCGATTTAACCCTCGATGTGTTCTTCATCAACAATAATAACTTCGCCCCACAAATGTTACCCACTAATCTCGGTGACTCGACGGCCGTTTACCTCACATTTGCTAATAACAACTTCACCGGATCAATCCCGGCGAGTATCGGCAAAGCTCGAAACCTTCTCGAAGTGCTTTTCCTTAATAATCAACTCACCGGGTGTTTACCGTACGAGATCGGAAACTTGACTCAATCAACGGTGTTCGACGCCAGTTCAAACAAGCTTACCGGTCCGATACCGTACTCTTTTGGCTGCTTGAAAAAGATGCAGATTCTCAGTTTGGCTAACAATCAGTTTTACGGTGAAGTGCCAGAGACGGTATGTGAGCTTCCTATGTTAAACAAATTATCTTTGTCGAACAATTATTTCACCCACGTCGGACCGGCTTGTCGGGGTTTGATAGAGAAAAAGAAGCTCGACGTGAAGAAGAACTGTATCTACGGCCTCCCTAATCAACGATCGGAGAAGGAGTGTGCGGCGTTTTTCTTGAAGAAGAAGGATTGTCCGAGGATGGAAACTTTTTATTTGGTTCCTTGTGTGAAACATGGTTATGATTATTATAAATATTCCGACGAAGGAAAGTCGCCGGCGGCGGCGCCGCCGGCTAGAACTTATAGTACTCTTACACCTCATCATCGGCTGTGATTGACTTTTTAAGATGATCATGGATTTGACCTTCATGATCGTGCATGTGTATGATTGGTTTTTTTTTTTTATGCATAATTCTTTCTGCTTCATACATTTGATGCAGAATCTCAATGTATTTAATTTTATTTTCGTGAATAAATCAAACTTATTTCATCTTTTAATTGGGTTTAATATAATTATTACAACAAATATCTTACAATAATGATAATAAAAATCTGAGTAAAATACAATTGAGTTCTAGTTTAGTTGGGATTAATATTGTTGTTAGTACAAAAATTCGTAGGCTGGAGTATGCTGAAGTGCATTTATTCTATTATTTAAGGGTTGGGATGGGAGTAAATTTCTTTACTTGAATACTGTCATTAATCAACCAAACCACAAATAGATTAACAACAAATTTATATTCAAATCTTCGATTGACATCAATATTAAGTTCATCTTTTAAATAACCCTACTCGTTACCTCTTATAAAAAAAATTAGTTACCTCAAATAGTTAACAGTGTTAATTATTTGAAACACCTCTAATAATGAAAAATTTTATGACAGAGGATGATAAGTTATGAGTAATTAACGGTATTCGTTCTTTGTACTAACTAATATTAGTTTAACAATAAAAAAATCAAATTATATCAAATAAAAGTAAAATAACTAAATTCTAAATTTGAGCATAATAAAGTAACTATAATTAAATTTTAATCTTTTTTTACTCAAACAATTTTATCTCCGTTGATTCAAAAACTCAAAAAAAAATTGTATACGGATTTTGATATATTTCTTAATTTACATTTAACTCTAAAACTTTTGATTAATTACATTCATTTGAAAAGTACATTACATATTTAAATTCATTTGAACTCGCAACTTTCAAGAATATTCAGTAGCATTGGTATTTTATATAATTGATAATTAAATTTAAATAAAAAATTTGATTATTAATTTATTAAATTATCAGCTAAGCAAACTTCAAAAGATTAGCTTGCATAAAATTCCCCTTGGATGAAGGTTGTATAATATTACCCTAGGTAAATAGGTTAGCAAAACAAGTGGACTTTCTTCCCCTTTGTTTAATGGCAATTATTGGTAAAATGGAGTTTTCCTGGGCTTAAAAGCTTTTTAAATTAAAACCATTGCTAGTTATGATCCTACCTTTTAAAAATTATATATTTAAATTTGATATTCATTTTGACAAGAACAATGTCAGAAAATCAATATAAATCATAAAATTTTGGGGTTAAAATACAATTTTATCATTATACTAATTTATAATTTTATAAACTTTAAAAGACTAAAATATATATTTACCATTTTAGGGCCAAGACCATTGCATTTCCTTTATTTTAAACATATTAAAATATAAATATTAGATATGATATATTATATGTTTACCATTATACCCACTTAAAATGTATATTACAGATATATATCCATTTGAGAACAAATATGGACATCACATATATAATTAGGGTAATTACATATTATTATTTACTATCATAATATGTTAGTCCAAATTAAAAGTGATCTAATTTGGTTATAGTTTTGGGCTTTAATTATTAAATAAAGTATGGGTCAAATATGTATAGATACTCTAGTAACTAATTTCTAATTGATGATGGGCTGATTAGAAATTAGGGCTAATGTGCCAAAGTTATATATATTAAGGTTACGGTCCCCAAATTACATACAAGGTAATTTTTCTAATATCCCATCTTTAGGAAAGAGAGAGTCACCGTGCTAATTTGAAAGATCAAAACCTCAAGATCCGTAAATTTCAAGAAATCGATGAATTCAAGTACGTTTCAACATCTAATTTTGTTCTTGATTTATTCTTGATGATTTGACATGATAGATCCTAGCTTATAATTCTAATTTTATATTAGATATTATTACAGTTCTAACACTCGTAACTTTTAAAAATCTTCATCAACATCAATATTCATATCATTTATAAAAAAATTTAATAAAAAATATTTATTAAATTATTAAATTATGAGCTAAGCAAACTTCCAAAAAGATTAGCTTGCATGAAATTCCTATTGGAAGATGGTAGTAAAATATGTCTACCTCTAACCTTAGACCCTAGAGTACCAATTAGAAAAATATTGGTAAATAGGTTAACAAAACAAGTGGACTTTCTTCCCCTTTGTTTAATGGCAATTATTGGTAAATTGGAGTTTTCACAAGCTTAAAAGTTTTTTTAATTAAAATCATTATTAGTTATAATCCTAAATTTTTAAAATATATATTTAATCTCGACAAGGTAAAATCAAAAATTATTTTGAGGGCCAAATATAAATAATAATTTTTGGAAGTTAAAATACAATTTTACCATCATACTAATATATAATTTCAGATTAAAACATATTTACTATTTGGGGCTAAGACCAAAATTGATTACAAGTACAATGAAGTTAATGGATTATTGCAAATACAACCTTTGTTTTTTGCTTCTTAATTTTACTTCCAGTCCTTATATTATTTGAACTTTTGAAATTTAGTCATTCCGTTTTTAATTATAACAATTTAGTTCATTTACTTGTATGGTTTGAAAATTAAAACATTAATATTTAACTTCCATTAAATTTGAAACCATAGCATTTTAATACTCAAATGTCTGATTTAAAAACTAAAAGCTAAACTGATACCACTTATTCACATTTAACATAAATCATTTACCAGTGTTATCAACTGGACCTTAATTGGATTAAATTTTTGGAACTAAAAGTAACAGGACTAAATTTCCAATGGCTGAAATGTATAGGGACCTGAGGGAAAATTAGACCTTTGCTTGCAACAACAATGGAATCAGCTTGTGCTAGAATTCTGAAATCTGAATTGATTACCTTAAGATAAGGACATCAAAAGATGAGCTGGAGCAAGGGCCCATTATGATTGATTTAATTATTAATTAGATAAATTAATATATATTCTTTTTTGGGGGAATTTTTTAAAAGGTAAACGGTAAAAATAGTCACTTTTGTTTGTTTCATATTATATTTTAGTCACTTATATTTGAAATGTTATGTTTTAATCACTTACTTTATCATTTTGTTACGAAGTGGTCACTCTATTGTTAAATTCCTTACCTCCCTAACGACAGTCCTACGTGACAATCTAAATGAATTTTAAATTCCAACATGAATGCCTAGTTGTTGAGACCAAAATAAGTTTTTAATTAAATAAATTTAATTTGAATTGTCATATAGGACTACTATTAGAGAGGTAATAGAGCTTAACGGTAGAGTGCCACTTTATAACAAAATAATAATATAAGTGACTAAAACGTAAGATTTCAAATATAAGTGATTGAAATATAATATAAGATAAATAAAATAATTATTTTATAGTTTACCTTTATTTTAAATGCATTTGTTTGCAATTTTCACTGATTTGACTTTCAAATTATTTTGAAAGGGTTTTTAATTTTATTTTTATAAGGTTTTAAACTTATTTTTAATAAAAATTTGAATTAATTTGTCATTTATCTTTTAAAAGGCATATTTTTTTGAAAGTTAAATTCATTAATTTATCCAATTAATAGAAGTCATACAATTTATGGAAAAAATAATAATATTCGTTGTAAATAGTGAATGATAAGCTCCATCAATATAACAAAATTTTAACCTTAGCATCAATTAGAACTTTATGACATATTGATAATTAGTTTTGTCACAACTCATACACGACATATTTAGAGTAATTGCAAGCACTTAATATGATAAGAAAATCAGCTTTGGATAGTCTAAAGCGGCGAGTAAAAATCGACAAAATAATTAAGTCTTCGCCAAACTAGAGAGGACGATAATAAAACTATCCTTAAAATCACTTGCAAAAGAAAAATTACATGCATAAGCAATACTAAAAACGTGCGATAAAAATAGACAAAAACTTTTACAATTGAAAACTTATTAAATAATGAATATATATATAACACTTAAAAAGTATATTTTTAAAAATATTCTAATATAATTTATTCCAATATATAAATACTATAAAAAAAAATTTCGCAAAACTCAAAAAAGAAATCACCATTATTTGCATGTTTTCATGGCGATGGAGCTTAGTTCACCGATCAAAGCATTCAAATGAGATTCCGACGAACCACCATCTTCAACAGCCTTCTTCGCCATATCTGCAAATTTCTTAGTTCTATTTCTCATTTCCATGGCTTTCTCCCCCACCATTATCTCCTTCACGGCCTTCTCTATCGCTTCACTCTTCACGAAATCCCCAGTAAGTCTCTTCCATTTCCGAGCACCAACACTAACTCCAATCTTCAATACCTCAATCAACAGCTTCTCATTATAAAACTGCTCGGCAGCCACCGGCCAAGTAATTACAGGCACGCCGGCGGTCACCGATTCGAGAATGGAGTTCCACCCACAGTGTGTGACAAACCCACCAATGACTTCGTTTTCAAGAATCAAAACTTGGGGTGCCCATCCTCTTATAACCAATCCTTTCCCTTCCATTCTCTTCTCAAATTCAAGCAACCAATTTTCTTTTCCTTTTTCATCATTACTTTCCTTCTCTTTTCTCACTACCCAAACAAACTGTTGACCCGAAGCTTCAAGCCCTTTTGCTATTTCCATGAGTTGTGAATCATCGAAGTTTGTTCTACTGCCGAAACATACATAAACGACTGAATTTCGATCCTTTGATTGTAACCATTTTAAACACTCGTGTTCTTCAATGGATGATTGTTTCCCTCTTTCGGCTTTATTAATAATCCCTTTAGTTGATAACGATAAAGGACCAACATGCCACGCCCTTCGTCCCAAAAAATCAGTGTAATGATCGGCGTAAACAGATTCAAGCTCGTAAAAGCTATTAACGATGACCCCAAAGCATTTCGATTCAGTTTCTTTACTATCGTTGAACAACTTCGTCTGCCATGTTTCTTGTTTAATGTAATCTTGTAATCCAGCGGTCGTCATCTTTATGTCGTCGCCGGGAAAGTTCGGAATCGTAAAGGTTTCTTTACTTTTATGAGGCTGGTACAACCGAACATGTTCCGTGGCGGATAAGGAAAAAACACAGGTCCCATGAAAAACAATCCTCGGAATCTTGAACATAGCAGCAACTTCAGTCGTCCATGGAAAGAACGTGTCGGCAACGAGACAATGAGGACAGTGTTGTTTAAGGAGATCAGAAAGAGGTTGTTTAAGCATTTCAGCAGCTAAGAAGAACTTAGGCATCATGTCCAGTGACGGAACTTTGTCTATATCATCACATCCGTCGGGCAATCCAGCTTCGACGGCGGGGAATTTGATGACAAGGGTGTCGATTTGGTACCCGAGTTTATTGGCTTTGTGGGTTACTTTTTTAATATGGGGTGCGTTAGATGGGGTGGCAATAATGGTTGATTTAACGCCTTTGGTGGCGAAGAGGATGGCTAAATCGATGAAAGGGATAGTATGGCCGTGAGCCATGATAGGGAAGAAGAAGATATGAAGCTGTTGAGTCATGGTGGTGAAGATTTTTTTGGAGTGAAATGGTAAAAAGACTGTGGTGTGTTGGGTTTTTTGAAAGTAAAACTTTTGTTGGTAATGTAGCCATGAAAATGGACTGACAGGTCAAAGTTGAAGAACTCGAGGATCAATGTCGTTGAAAATGGTGTTAGTGGTAATCCTTGTGATTTATCTATGGAAAACGTAAGCCATTACGTCTTGAAGTTGGAAAAGTAAAGATTTCAAAGTTAAGGGCACCATCATGTACCACAAGCTGAAAAGATTGTTCTGATTCCAATTTAATCGGGAATAATAAATTAAATTTTTTAAACAAAACTTAAATTTAATTAAAAATACTAAAAACAATAATAAAAAATATAATTTATTATTCTTCCATTAAAAATAAATAAAGATGACCTAAAATTATAATTTCATACAATATTTTCTTATGCTACAACTGACAATTTAAAAATAAATTTTTAAATGTTTAGATTAAAAAATTAAATTATAAAGTTTAATTGTTAGTTCTAAAATTAAATTGAATTAAATAAAATGTAAAATTATCATAAAATTTTAGTAAAAATATGTAGTAGAGGGTCTTTCACCATACCTCTTTTTGTTGATCCCACGCATCAGTAATTGGTGTGGTAAACGTGAACAATATGACTTTTTAGTATGCTCCCATCATTTCAGCCAACTCCGCCAACTAATCCTCCAACTAACTCTACCATTCCAATTAAACCAAGGCCTAGATTTTTTTATCAAAATAACGCTTTAATTTTAATTAAGTATTAAAATAATTTATTTTTTTAATTAAACATTAAAATGACTTAAAATTTATAGTAAAAGTTAGTGGAGCTAAATTATTTGGTGCCACCAACTTGCCACATCAATAAGAAGTATAAAAATTAATTTTTTGGTAGAGCTATGTAGAATGACGCCACTTGTATAAATACTAAGAAAATACTAAAATTTTTGAAAATATGAAAGGACTTCAAAAAAATTAACCTTTTTCCGGTGGAACCAAATTAAATGGCGCCACCAAATCTGTGATGTCAGTCACTTTCTTTTTTTTTTTTTTTACTTTTTATTTTACTTTTGTCTTTTCTCTTTATTTTATTTTATTTATTTATTATTATTAACTTTAAAATTTTGAAATATATTTGAAATATTTTATTAATATATATTTTAAATTTAATTTTAAAATTTTAAATATTATTTTTAAATATTTAAATATTTTAAACTTTCAAATTTATTATTAGTTTTATAATAATTTAAATATTATTTAATTTGTTTTATAATATTTTAAATTATAATTTTAAAAATATTCAAACTGAATTTAAAAGTTACAAATAATATTTTATTTTAAAAGTAAAATTTGAATTATTAAAAATTAAAAAATATTTTTTATTTTTAAAAATACTGTAAATTTTACTTTTTATTATCTTTTGTCTTTTCTTTAAATTTTTTCTTTTGTAAGTTTCATATTTTTCTTGTTTTATTTTGTTTATTTATTTATTTATTTATTGCTATTAATTTTAAAAATTTAAAATGTATATTTGAAATGTTTTATAATTAATTTTGTTATTTCTCTGACATTTTTTATTTTTCTTTATCTTTATTTATTTATTTATTTATTTTATTATTATTAATTTTAAAAACTTGAAATGTATATTTGAAATGTTTTATAATATATATTTTTAAATTTTAAATATATATATTTGAAATTATTTTTCTAAATTTTAAATATTATTTTTAAATCATTTTTAAAATTTAAATATTATTTTTAAATATTAAATATATTTTAATAATATAAAACATTAAAATATTTTAAATATATGACTTTTCATATTTATTATTAGTTTTATAATATTTTAAATGTATATTTTAATTTGTTTTATAATTTTTAATAATGATTTTTAAATTATTTAAATATATTATTTTTAAAGATATGACATTTCAAATTTATTATTTGTTTTATAATATTTTAAATTTATATTTTAAATATTTTTAAATTTTAAATATAATTTTTATAAATTATTAATTTTAAAATTAATTTTAAAGATATTCAAACGTTTTTAAATTAAATTTAAAATTATAAAATTAATATTTTATTTGGTGGAGCCATTTAGAATGGCTCCATCACTTTATAGTGTACTTTTTATATTTTTTAATATATTAATTTAATGTTTAAAAATAATATTCAAAATTTTAAAAATAATTTAAAGTAATATTTAAAATTTTAAAATATATATCTTATAAAACATTTCAAATATACATTTTAAATTTTTAAAATTAATAACAAAAATAAATAAATAAATAAACAAAATAAAACAAGAAAAATATAAAACTTAAAAAAGAAAAAAATTAAAGAAAAAGACAAAAGATAATAAAAACTAAAATTTAAAGTATTTTTAGAAAATGAAAATATTTTTAATTTTTTATTAATTTAAATTTCACTTTTAAAATAAAATATTATTATTAACTTTTAAATAGAATTTAAAAATGGTTTGAATATCTTTAAAAATTATAATTTAAATATTATAAAACAAATTAAATAATATTTAAATTATTATAAAACTAATAATAAATTTGAAAGTTTAAAATATTTAAATATTAAAAATCATATTTAAAATTTTAAAAGTAAATTCAAAATATATATTAATAAAATATTTCAAATATATATTTCAAAATTTTAAATTTAATAATAATATATAAAATAAAATAAAGAGAAAAGACAAAAGTAAAATAAAAAAGTAAAAAAGTAAAAAAAAAAGAGAAAGCGACTGACATGGCAGATCTGGTGGCGCCATTTAATTTGACACCACCAGAAAAATGGTTAATTTTTTTGAAGTCTTTTCATATTTTTAAAAATTTCAGTATTTCCTTAATATTTATACAAGTGGCGCCATTTTACATGGCTCCACTAAAAAATTAATTTTTTACACTCCCTGCTGACGTGGTAAGTTGGTGGCGCCAAATAATTTGTCTCCACCAACTTTTACTGTAAATTTTAGGTTATTTTGGTGTTTAATTAAAAAAGTGGATCATTTTGATAGTTAATTAAAATTAAAGGGTTATTTTGATAAAAAGGCCTTTTATCTTTGCTTTAACTATTACCATAGCCATTAACAACCCAAACACATTCAACTTGAATTCAAATTTGTTTGAACTAAGAAGAACCAAAACTCGAGATCACTGGAATAAAAGTAATTCAAAATGATCTTAGCTTTAAGTGAATCATCCAAGTTGAAATATCCAAACTCGAAAATGATTGAATCCTAAATAAATTAAACAAAAAAAAATATTCTAAGCTCGAAATTAACTTAAAGATAGAGAAAGGGAGCTACTTAAGAGCGACAAAAATAAAGTCATGAGAAGATACCTGGTTGAGGATGTCAATGTAAAAGTCGTTGAATTTCAAATATTTACCGTCAATCAAATAAATTGTTTTTAATTCTTACTCAATTATATTTTGTTAAATCAAATAATAAAATATTATATAATTTTAATACTTCCCTTATTTATAGGTTTATCCAAATAATTTATATTTTTATATATTTGTTTCACTACTATCATATTCGTTAACGTAGAAATAGATAAATTTTTAATAGGAAGACCATTTTATTTTTTATCTAACATATAAAGATAATTTATCTATTTTAAATAAAAATAAAAAATATAATATAACTCTAAATACGGAACCTCCATAATACTTTTATCAATGCATATCTAACCCTCTTTTTAGGAATTTTTTGTCAGGCCCAGGCTGAATCTCCTAAAATGAATCGGCCCATAAAAGGCTTCAACACAATTTTATTCCCAAAACGCAGCGTTTCATGCTTTATTTTAAAAGAAAAAAACCCTAAACCAAACCCTAGTATTAACATTTAATAACTAACGCCGCACATTTTCTTGTCTGAAGGTCTTCAGTTTTCAGCAAAGAGTAAACGCCTCGTTTCCGCAAAAACCCTAGAGAGAACAAAATGGCGGAAAGAGCTCCAATCGAGTCCGTACAATGTTTCGGTCGGAAGAAGACAGCGGTCGCCGTAACCTATTGCAAGAGAGGCCGTGGTCTGATCAAGATCAACGGTTGTCCCATCGAGTTAGTTGAGCCGGAGATCCTCCGTTTCAAGGCCGTGGAGCCTATCCTTCTTCTCGGTCGCCAACGTTTCGCCGGCGTCGACATGAGGATTCGAGTCAAAGGGGGAGGTCACACATCTCAGATCTACGCTATCCGTCAAAGCATTGCCAAAGCCCTTGTTGCTTTTTACCAGAAGTACGTTGACGAGCAAAGCAAGAAGGAGATTAAGGATATTTTGGTCAGGTACGATAGGACTTTGCTGGTGGCTGATCCGAGGAGGTGCGAACCGAAGAAGTTCGGTGGGAGAGGTGCTAGGGCAAGGTTCCAGAAGAGTTACCGTTGAAGAAATTTCACGGTTTGTTTTCAGAAATCTGTGTTTTTGTACCTTTTTTTTTTCAAGATTTGATATGGATATGATGTTGGTTTTGATTAATTAACTGTTCCTGTTGTCAGAATTTTGAATGTTTGTGTTGTATTAATCTTAATTTAGACTCGGTGCTTGAATCTATAATGTGTTATCCAATGATTTTTGTGGTTTCTTTATTTCATTGGCTATTCCACGAAGATGATTTACATGAGTATCATTCCCTAATGCAATTAGGGATTTACTTTGTGGATAGTGCTAGCTACAGTCTTTGCAACTTCAGTTAAGCTTCTTTCCCTCATCATTGAAATAAGATAAATTGAATTAAAAATCATTGGAATTTAGATAAAAAATAAATAAGGAAAGGATCTATAATAGTTAAAGGATGGGATTGGATAGGCAGAGTGTTTATTTGTGTTTAGTGAAAAAATAATGATGGCGGTGAGATTAAATATTATAGTCTTATTATAGCGCAAGATAAAAAGTAAGTTAAACTTATCGAATTGTACCCTACCGTCCAATCAAACCTACTTTTAAGTTTATTTATCAGTTTTAGTATTCAAGTTCTAACTCGAACTCAACTAAGCTCATACGCAATCAAGCTTGAGCTAAGTTTAAGATTATTTGTATTTATTAAGGGTATATAATTTATTAAAATATAAATATTACAAATATATATTAAAAATGTAAATAACTTTTAAGAGTTAAAAAGTGTGGGCCGCTTTAAATTGATGTTTATTTTCAATGTACTGTGTTTAATTTTTTTTCTTTTATGTTATAATATTATTACAGTATTAATAATTATTAATATTATGAATATTGTATTAAATGGTTCACTCAATTGATTTAAATTCAATGGTTGAATCACTTTTAAAAATTAATTAAAATTTGTAAAAATAAATAATTTTAAAATTAAAATAAAGAATTTGTTTTGGGTTTTTCATCGGTTTAAAAAACTATATCTACTTTTTCCTTATAAGTTGATTTTTTATTTTTAATTCAATCGATTTATTATATCAATTTTATAATATTATTGTAAATTCACTGAGAAAATCACTATAAATAATCTCTTAAATCTTTATATTATATTGAATTTTGGATTGTATTTTAGCTTTTCTACTAAAAAAATAAATTGGTCATTTTATTAAAAGTTTCATCTAGTTTTAGTGTTAAAAACTTACCCTTGTAAATCAACATGAGGTAAAAAGCGTATGTCACATATTATTGTCTGATTATTTTATTAACAATGGTAATTTTTAACAGTACAAATGGAAAAAAAAATTTAATAGAAATGATCAATTTACTCTTCATACAAGGACTAATTTGCCTATTTTCTAAGTAGAGGGGAAAAATGTAATCTGACCCTTAGTACAATACTTGCATAATACTTATACTCTTAGAAATTCAACGAGTCAAAGTAAACAATAAATCAAAAATTAGCACGAGTTATTATACTTGTACTAGTATTTGGATTTCAAGACTCGCCCAAACAATCTCTAAAATTGGACTTGTCATCATTAGATTATTAAACGTATTGTCTTTGTTCTAAAAAAACCCTAACCCAGTAATAAGGAGATATAATATTAAGGTTTTCACTTTTGTATCGATGTCAACTCTGAGTTCCTCAAACTTCTTCCTTTCCATAAAACCCTAAAATCAATGGTGAAAAGAGCACTAATTGAGTCCGTACAATGCTTCAACCGCAAGACAACAACGGTAGTATAACCTGTTGTAAGAGAGGCCGTGGTCTTATCAAAATCAACGGTTGTCCCATCAAGCTTGTCAAACCAGAGATTCTTCGTTCAAGGCCATCAAATTGATCCTCCTCCTTGATCGTCACCGTTTCGTCGACGTCGACATGAGGATTCGAATTAAAAGCAAAGGTTACAGTTCACAGATCTATGCTTTCTATCAGAAGTATGTTGACGAGCAAAGCAAGAAGGAGATTAATGATATATTGGTTAGGTGCAATAAGACTTTGTTGGTGGTTGGTTTGAGAAGGTGTGAGTCCAGGAAATTTGGCAAAAGAGGTGTTAGTGTCATGGGGCTAAAACTTTAGTATTGTAGATCACGCAACCTTAGACAAAAACTAAACAAATCAAGCATTTAAGTGATTACAAATGAGGGGAAATACCTTTATTTACAGTTGAGCTCACCCAAATTCAACAGTACAATTTAAATTATATTGACGGTCGAGATTAAGCCTAACTACAAGGTTGAGAATCCTAAGGGATTTAAACACTTTACAAGATCCTTTAAGATTACAAATATTCACCCATGGTAACTCTAGTTTTATTGGAGTGCTTCACTAGGCTATCAAAACTTCAAGTAGATGGACTTCTCCATATCTTTCACGAATTGGGTCAGTTCAAGTGGATTAAATAAGTCTCATTTGATCATTGCCTTCATTGGGCAATTTTGTGTGCTTTAATCACGGGCTTTAAACCGCGACCTATGATACTAGGGCAAGGTTCCAAAAGAGTTACTGTTGAACAAATTTGACTATTCATTTACAAAACTGGATATTGTTATTGCATGTTTTAGTTGTGCTTTGATGCTTATTCATGGTTTTTTAGTATAATATTATTTAGAAAGGTAAATTACATGGTCACCCAAATTCTCATTCTGGGCACCAAAAATTATAAATTTGCTAATTAGACACTATTGTTAACAATCGGTTTTATTTTAGTCACACAACTTTAATAAGTTTTTTATTTTTATTTTGGTCACCCTATTAATTCAATGATATTGTACACTCATTATAGTCACCCAACTTCAATAAATTTTCATTATTTTCGGTCTTTTACTTTTAACGAAAAGTGGTCAAAATAAAAATTTATTAAAGGTGAGTGACTAAAATGAAAATAGTTGTTAACTTCAGTGCCCAATTTGCAATTTTTTTTATTTTCAATGCAAAAAATTATGAAATTAGGTGATCAATTAGAATGGTTTTTAGTTACTTGTAAGTAAATTGGTTTAATTAATGATGGTTTGCGATATGTACATTTAGTAGAATTGATACAAATAATGTTAATATATCGCATTAAATGGCTTGTTGGTACTCAGTCAATTCTGACTCAATTTGATTAACTCGAATTAATAAATTTTATCATAAAATGTCAATAATCTAGATTCAAAAATTACTTGGACATTAAATGATCCAATTTCAAAATGAATGAGACCCGAAATAACTTTGAATCCAAAATGGTGACTTGCCTCATTCATAAAATAAAAATAGCCCTAAGTTAAAATAATTTTAAATTTTTAAAATTTGGATTGATTTGATTGGTTTCTTTTAATATGGTACCGAGGAAAATACAGGGACTAATCAAAGAATTAGACCCGATATTTATTTTTAATTATTATGTATTAGTCTTTAATTTTACTTAGACACCAATAAGGTACACCTAAATGTGCTATTTATGAAAATGATACTCATTTTGTTAAAAATAGCTTCTGATCTAAATCGTAAGACATTACCTGGTTTAGAATGTAACATAATTTGATAATGGTAGATGGGCATTGCTTTGCTTTTATAAATACCAAATTAAATTTACACCATATTTGAAATTGCACAAAAAAAAATTTATGAAATTTTGAAGTACTTATAAGTTTGTCAATCTTGGGTGGTAGAAGCGGCTGTGGCGGCGGTAGTGGTGGTGGTGGTTCATTTGACACGGCGGCAAAGGGTGATTCCATCACCAACAGGGAGCATGCAAATCTCAATCCTGGGGTCAACAGCAAGAGCCTTGTTGAGTTCCAAAACGAAGTCTCTGTAGTACCTAACGTACTTCCTAAGTGGAGCATCGGGCGGTGCCACCACCGACCCATTCCACAGTGTGTTGTCGTAGCCAATCAAACCACCAACCTTCACCAACTCTATCAGCCTCTTGTGGTAGTTGAGGTAGTTGTCTTTATCAGCATCCACAAAGATGAAATCATACGACCCATGATTCTTTTCCTGCACCAAAATTTTCGATTTCAATCCTCAAAAAAATTCTCATTGAGGAATAAAAACAAACAGGGGGAGTGCGTTGCTTTGAAAAAAAAAAAAAGCTTACATCTTCCACCAATTTATCAAGAACAGGCATGGCAGGGCCTTCTTTGAATTCAATTTTGTGTGCAACGCCAGCTTTTTGGATTACAGGCAATCCTAACTCGTAGTTTTCTCTGTTGATATCCATGGCCAAGATCTGCAAGTTCAATTTCCTTAGTCATTTAATGATATATATTGTTGTATGTTTTCATTGCGATCAGAGATCTCTTTAAATCAATCATTATGTATAAAAATCTCGCTCAATTAATTTTAAAATTTCTCATCAAAGTGTTACATAACTACGGACAACATTTATCTTACGGATTTCTGAGTTGTATAAGTCACCTTTATGGCCCAAATAAGTACCTAAAATTACTCATAGCCTCTCCCCAATCTTTAAGGATAATGCACATCAATGTACTTGAATTCATGCCTTCCTCCACTAGCAATAATTCCGATGCAAATCAAGCTAAGAATCAACTGACAATATATATGATAATAATCTATAACTTTTTTATACAATGACTAGAACTACTTATCCCTCCCCAACTCTTAAATATGAGGATAATGCACTTTAATGCACTTGAATTCATATCTCCTTCCACTAGCAATAATACTGATGCAAATCGAGCTAAGAATCAATCGGCAATATATATGATAATAATCTATAACTTTTTTATACAATGACTAGAAGTACTCGTACTCTCTCTTCAACCCCTTAAATGGGAAAATGATAATGCACTTTAATACACTTGAATTCATATCCCCCACTAATAATAATAATAATAATAATAATAATATTAATACCGATACAAAGAGTGAACCACAATATATATAAAACACCGTTAATCATTTTACCTTTCCATCATCGGGTAAAGCGAGGGCGGTGGCTAACAAAGAATAACCAGTATAAACCCCAATTTCCATGGTATTCTTCGCATTGATCAGCTTAAGAAGCATGTTCAAGAATTGACCTTCATCAGCTGATGTAGTCATAAGGTTCCATGGATGCTTAGCGGTCAACTCTCTGAGCTCTTTCATGGGTTCAGGCTCCCTTGGATATACACTAGTCTCCAATATATACTGTAAAAAAAAACATCAATAAAATCAAAAGCCCATTTCGAAACATCGATTAAAAACTAAAATTTTCAACAAATTCAAACAGGTTTTATTAAAGATGTGCTTCAATGGTTCATACCTGGTAAAGAGCATCGCTTTGCAAAAGGCTCTTATGGCCGACTTCTTGGTGCCTACCAGCTGCAGATTGTTGCTCTTGGGTGGTGTTGGTTGCCATTGCTAATGATCAGCAAAATTGGGGATTTTATTTTTTGCTCTGATTTTCACCTGTTTTTTGTGGAACTTTGAATTGGTCTGCCAATGGTGAGAACTTGAGTTGAAAGATGATGAAATGGGGAATGGGGTTTATATGGAAGTTGAATATACCGGTTGGACCGACGGTTTTGTGATGAACCGCACGCCAACCCGGTCGGGGGTTGGTGAAGTCCTAAAATTGCATGAATATGGATGACTTGGTGATGAGGTCAAAATCCATTATTTATTGTGTCACTTTTCTCTTTCTTCCTTTTTTTTATTACTTTATTTTATCATTACTTTATAAAATTTTTAAAATAATAATCTATTTATTTTAATTTATCATAAATTTATTTTTATTTTTTTTGATTGAGTTTTAGCTCGATTAATATAGATATTGTTACTAATGCAGGAGGACGTGGGTTCAAGTATGATTAAAACGTATTATCCTTCTATTCATGAGTTGAGAAGTAATTATGAATACTTTTAGCTACTCTGATGCTTACTACATACAAATTGTTAATTTTTTTTTTAATTTCCTACACATAACTCATAATTTTTTATATATAAATTTCATGGTTGTATTATAAAAATATATCACTAATTCATTTGATTAAAATTTTATACTTTACCCCCGATTAAATCTGAAAATTCAAATATGATAAATATGCATAATAAAACTTAAACGTGAGTGCTCAAAAACCCTAAATCTCAATATTTACCAACAATATCGAGAGTTTTATCAGATTATAAATTAAATAAAACCCCATACCTAGATTTTGGTCAATATGATTGGGGCTAGGAAGGTGGTGGTGATGGGATTCACCAACTTTGTAATTATTTTCTTTTATATTTTAGTCCTTATATTTTTAGAATTAGTAAAGAGAACTTATATGTTGAAAAAACCGAACAAAATAATCATTTTGTAATAATTGAAAAAAATATTAATTTTATAGTGTTAATTTAATATATAATAAATATGATATTTTTAAGTGACGTGGTATATTCACCCGACCTATCATAACTTCAAAAACTTGAATTTCATTCACTAGTTTAATGCAATGGTTTATGTTTTTTAAGCCGCAATGGGTCAGTGAGCATTATAGACTAATGCCATGTCATTTGATTAAGTTCACCTCCTAAAATTAATCATTCTTTTCTTTGAGTATTACAAAAATAGTTATTTTATTCATTTGTTCAACATACAAGGACCTACGAATAGATAGGGGCTTTACTCTCAACCCAAAAAGGTGAAATTGTAATTTGGTCCCTTCAAATATAACAATTATGCATTATAAAACTTAAACGTGAATACTCAAAGACCTTAAATCTCAATATTTACTAACAATATCGAGAATTTTATTAGATTATAAATTAAATAAAACCCCATACCTAGAATTTGGTGAATATAATTTGGGGCTAGGATGGTGGTGATGGGATCCACCAAATTTGTCATTAGTTTCTTCTATAAGTTAGGCAAATGGAGAGTTGGTATTTATGCCAAATAGAAGAAACTGGAAATAAATAAATAAATAAATATGGAAGTTGGTAAACTTAGAGGTTGGTGAATGGGGGAATCATTGGGGAAAAAAAAAAATCTATTTTGGTGTAGGATAGGGAAAAGTTGGGTAAAAGTATTGTGATAGTCCTTGTACTATTGTATAAATCACATTTTAGTCTTTATATTTTTAGAATTGTAAAATGATATTTTGTAAGATTTGAAAAAAAAAAACTATTAATTTTGTGGTGTTAATTTAATATATAATATGATATTTTTAAGCGATGTGGTATATTCACCCAGCCCACCGTAGCTATAAAAACTTGAATTTCATTCACTAGTTTAATGCGGGTTTTTTACATCAATAATATAAAATAAATACTAAAGTAGGATAATAGGATCAATATTAGCGAAATTAGACAAATATAACAGCAAAAAACTGGTGTCGTCTGACCAATCGACGGCACCGTTTTCCTCTTTGAAAAAAATTAATTCTTTTGGGTGCAGCCTTACCAATCGGCAACACTTGTATTTAAAACTTAAAATACGATTTTTTTTAATAGTATAAGCATAAAAAAATATAAAAAATTTGATGCTGTCGATGTGTCAGACTACACTTTATTATTTTTAATAAAATATTTTTTTAAGCTGAAAAAAACTGAAATATTAAAAAAATAAAGGAAAGAAAGTAGCTACTTTCATGGTTTGTTTCCATATTATACGGTGAATAATAACCGTTGATGCGATTTTCAACGAAAATTATATGGGCAGTCAAACAAATCTATGGTCAATAATAAATACGTGTAAATAAAGCAATAGATCCACGGCAACTGTGTTTTGATGAGGCTAAAGTTTTATATTTATTTAAATTTTGTGCATTAATTTTCACAAAAAAAAAAATTGTACATTAATAATTTAGTATATTAGTCCTTCCTTTTTCACACCTGTCCAATCTTTTTCTATTTCCTTTTCACCCATCTTCAGTTCGGGTTCTGATACCCGAAAAATTTTAATATATTAGTGTTTCTTTTCAACTTTAAAAAAATTATTAAAAATAATAGAGTGTCACCTGACACATCGGCAATACAATAAAAAATATTTTTTTCTTTTATACGTATATTGATAAAAAAATTGTAGTTTGAATTTTAAATACAAGTGTCGCTGATTGGTCAGGCTATACCTAAAAAAAATATTTTTTTTAAAGAGGAAAGCGGTGCCGCCAATTAGTTAAGCGACATCAGTTATTTTCTGTTGTCTTTACCTAGTTTCGTGAATATTAATCCCTTATCCTATTCTGGTATTTATTTATTTATTTTATATTATTAAGGTAAAAAACCAATTTAATGCAATGGTTTATGTTTTTTAAGCCGCAATGGGTCAAGTGAGCATGGCCAGATAATTAAAAATTTCATGTCATATTTTAAATCAATGCCACGTCATTTGATTAAGTTCACCTCCTAAAATTAATTGTTCTTTTCTTCGAGTATTATAAAAATGGTTATTTTATTCATTTGCTTGACATACAATGGTCCATGAGCGGGTAGGGGCTTTGCTCTCGACTCCAAAAAGATAAAATTATAATTTGATTGCTTCAATAATCATGAAACTGTAAGTTAATATATTGATAAAATTACAAATTAGTCCTTTAAAAATTATAATTCAATTTTATCCTTAAGTTTTTGGCAAAAACCTATACAATAAAAAGTTTGTACTAAATAGAGATTTTAATTACAATTCAAAGTTGTTAGTTTTAGGGGTTTTTTAATTGCAAATGGTCAAAATTTTTTATTATTTATCCAACTAAATAAGTTATTTATGGAAATATTTTTTTAAAAATACATTGATATTTATGGGTGTCGAGTTTAGTATAAAATTTTAACTATTGAATCTTTTTAGGATTGAGGAGGGGACAAAGAAAAAAATTTCAACCGATAAATTTGACATTAGACCTTGACTCTCACTAGTGTCGAGATTCATTTCAATATTTTGATTAATTTCTAATTTTAATTTCAAATTTGACTCGAATGGATGTTTAGTTTTCTTCAATACTTTAATTTCAAAATAAATAAAAAATTATTAATTTTGTAAAAGAAAAATATGAAATTTAGAATAATTAGATCTTTTAATCATGAAATTATATAAATTAGTATCTAGTCCATGTTTCACATTAGATTAATTATTTATTTGGATTAAACTATAGAGTAAAAATTTAAAAGTTAAAATATGCTCTAAGTCCTTATACACTTTTTGTGTTTGGAATTTAGTCCCTACTTTTATTTTTAAGAATATAGTCCTTTTACTTTTAGATTTAAAATTGAGGTTTAGTTGTTACTGATGTTAAAATTATTTTATTAAATTATTTGGTGTGATATTTTGAGATTAAAATACTATATTCTCTTGATAGTCACATAATAATAAAAATAATGTTAAAAATATTAATTAGATTTTTCTTAAAATCACTCATTCGAACTTGTTATGATAAAATAATTTTTTTTCTATTGAAATAGTGCTCTTAATAAAATTAACGTCAACATTTTGATTGAAATGGTTAACAATATTACCTAAGCTTAATGATATTATAAGCTATTGAACTTTAAAAAATCAATTTAGCCCTTCCGAATTTTATGTACTCAATCGAGCCATTGAACTAATAAAGCAAGCAAAGTAGGCCATTTGATTGATGTTGACCATTTAATATATGCCATGTCAGCATCGAATGCTGATGTGGAAGTGTCATTTCAGCACAAAATTTAAATAAATAAGTACACAATGAATATAAACAAACTGTTGCACATGTTCATTTGAATCTGGACACCTATGTATCTAGATACATTAAGGAATTATAAAAAATAAAAATATTTAAAAAAACTAGAAATTAATTAAAATCATAAAATTTCATGAAATTTATAAACAAAATTATTATTTTTATATTTCAAATTAGAAAATGGATATCAACAACTTATATCAAAAATCAAGATTAACAAATTTTTTGTTATATTTTTACCTCATTTTCATTTGCACAAGTTATATTACTTAAATAATTTAATCAAAATAAGGAAATTATTTTTATGGGTTTTAATTAATTTCTAATAATTTTATGATTTTTTCTAATTTTTTGGTTTTTAATAAATTATTTTTATAAATTTTATAAAAAATTTATAAATTCTTTATGTTTTTTAATAATTCTAGAATAAATTTAAATAAATGTGTGTCCATATTTATTGTGTACTTATTTTAAAAATAATTTATCTTTTACTTTTTATTGATCTAACATTGTCATGTTAGCAATCGGCACTGACGTGGCATCTGTTAATAACCACGTTAGTGTTGTCTTTAAATATGATCAACATCAGTCAAATGGCCTATTTAGTTAGTTTTGTTTGTTTAATGGCTTAATTGGACGTAAAAAATTCGAAAGTGCTTATTGATTTAAAAAAAAAAACTCGAGGACTTATTTTACTAATAAACTTGTTAATTATTTAGACTAACTAATGACATTATAAAAGTTGATGGATCAAATTATGTCAAAATTATATCTCAAGTTTCAACATAGCCTAGGGGCCAAAATTAAAATTTGACCATTTTTTATAATATAATAAGGACTATATAAACCTAAAAAAAAAAGGAAGCCACATGTCAGTCTTTAAAACTATTACTTTATATAACTGCATAATATTTTAACTATTTAGACTAAATAATAACATTATAAAAATTTAATTACCAAATTATATTTAAATTAAAGAATAAAGATTAAATTTTAAAATTAAGCATATTAAAAGTACTAAAATTAAAATTTAATCATTTATCTAATATTAATATTAATATATACGTGTATATATAGAGAGCTTCTTGATGGGTGTGCCACTTGTCAACAAAAGGGTGGTCCTTTCAACCTCCCCCTTTTTTATAAGTATATAAATAATAATAAATTGTTTTTTTAGTCAAACAAAACTGAATGCCGCGTTTGGTGAGAGAGTCCAATTTTTTTGCTTTGAGTCAAAGCTTTTGTGCTAACAAACATTGGTTTTTAAATTAAATCGAAGATGGAATCGGTCAAATTATTAATTTGTTGATCTAATCAGTTTAATTGAAAAACTATTAAAATTTTAAAAAATATTGGTTTGATTGTTTATTCAACCGATTTTTTAACCGGATCAATAGGTTCATATCAATTATTGATTTAATAAGTTTAAAAACACCTTTTGGACATTGGTAACCCAATCGATTCAACAAGCAAATTAGACCGGTTCAAATAACATTGCTAACAACCCCGTTTTTCTTTTGCCTCGATTTGTCTCATTTCCTCTATTACTCTTTTTCTATCAAAATAAAAGCACACTTGGTAAGGTACATTGTATTCTTAAAAGGAATACTCAAGTTCGAATATTGAAAATGATATTGTTAGAACGGGTAATCATGAACTTGAATATAGACTGTAAAACGAACATAAAAGATATTTGTGTATATGTATTATTACTTAAATATACGTGTGTATATATATCTTTTTATATTATTTTGTGGCTTGGAGATAAGGTAGGGGTTGTCGGCTTTGATGATATTTGGATTGGTGTTTGAGTATGATATCGTAATTTTATAAAGTAAATTATATTACGTTGAGTGTGTTTTTATCTTTTTATATGTAAAAAATATGAAAAAAAAAATGTTGAGATATTTTAGTTTTGGCGGAACTACAAAATGCATCCTCGATGTTTTAGGTTTTTTTATTTTAACTCTTAACATTTTTTTATTGTAACCTCACCCACAATGTTGCAAAAAATTTCAAATAAAATCAAAATTGACAGAAATCATCAGTTAACTAACGACCAACCATACTATTCTATGCAGCATGACACATCATTGATGATGTGTTATTTTTTTTTTTTGAAAAAATACCAATTGAAGTGGAAGGTTTTTTCAAACACGGAGATGGATCAACTATTCAATCAAATGATATTGAGCATGTTTTCTATGTCTTTTCGAGAGGTAAATGGGTTATTTCTTTGTAAAATTGTGCTTAATTTCATACGTGGCAATTCCACCAAGATCTCTTTGTTAGTTGGGGGAAGAATCCACATGAATCGAATTTTTAAAAAAACATATCCAGAGAGAGAATTGAATTTGGTTAGACAATGTATGGTTAGTAAACATGGATCAATTTTTTAGCCAGGTACAAAATATAACCTCAAATATTTAATATGATTCCACAAAATCTAATTTTATTTAAGTAAACAGAGATTGTTTCGATTTTATTAGTAATAAGATTTCGGAAAAATAATTTATTTTCTAAAAAGAATTTTTTTTTCCTTCTCTTCTCTCAAATACGATTGCCACCGTTCAGGCCACCGCGCCGGAAATAGCTTAGTCCAAAAATCATACACTTTCAAATCCTTAACGAACTCCATCCAAAGCCAATGAACAACAATAAACGTCAATAGTCAATAACCAATCAAACAATTTTTTTTTTAAAAAAGGAAAGACCCTGTTTTGAAGACCTTTTTTCGATCAAGGTCTGATTCATGGAGATCTCGTCACTTTCTTGACGATTCGGATGTTGAAGCTCAAGTCCATGATGCGGTAGATAACATATTGGAAACCCGCTGCCATCCGACGATAGAGCTACGAGATCGAAAAGAGAATAGTTCGGGTTTAAAGGTTAAATTTTGAACTAATTGTGCTGAATTCTCAAAGATCGAAACCGTTGAAATTCGCGAGAGGAAGAAAATAGAGTAATTAGTGGTACCCGATCAGAGTTTAAACGCCGGAGATGATGGCTCTCAACTGTGTTTATGGCGATGCTGAGGTTTCGAAAAAAAAAAAAAGAAACATAAGGGGAGAGAGAGAAGGAAGACGCCAGAACAGATTAAGGACACCGACAGTGTGAACGGATCAGGGACTGCTACAACAGCGTGGCTTGAAGGAAGGTGGCTAGGGTTTTTGTGTTGAAGAAAAAGAAAGAAGAACAAAAGAAAATAAAATAGAAGGAAAGAAACTATAAAGGGCAATAAAGAAAAAAGAAAATGGGTTTTTTAATCCTTTAATGCATTTAAAAAAATTATTAAAATATTAAAATAAAGTTTCTATTTTTTAAAAAGATTATAAAAATATCACATTAATGGTGATGCGTCATGCCATGTGAGCAAAAAATGTTTATCCTTATTTAACTAAAAGTTTCCGTTAATTTTGGTTTTATTTGAAAGTTCTGAAATGTTACGAGTGAAATTGCAACAACAAAAAAATGTTAAGGGCTTAAGTGAAAAACCCTGAATCATTGAGGGTGGATTTTACCATAATTTAGTTTTCCTTAAAGTTTTTTTATTTATTTAAAAGGGTTTTTTTTTTTATATTTGCATACTCATGTTCAAATATTTGGAATAACATAGGTTATAGATAGTGTTTTTAGAATAAAATTGAATACATCGTGATTTGATTGATACGTTAGCCTAGAATAAGGTAAAAGATTGGTTGGCTCACAAATTGGTACGAACTGATTTGAATCAAACTAAAAATTAGTTGAACCGACAATTAAACCAAATTAATAGAATTTTATAATTTTTAATAATTTATTGAATTTGATACAAACAAATCAAGAATACCATTTATCCAATTTCAAAAAAAATATATTTATAAATATTAAGATTCAAACTCGAAGCTCGCTAAATACCACCAATTTAAAACATCTACATAGATTAATTGAGCTAAAAGAAAGGGTTCAAATTATCCTATGTTACTTGGACTCTTCATTTTTTTTATTGTAAGTCATCGGTATCTTACCGCGCAAGTAACTATATCTTTCCAATATGCAGTTTATAATCAACCATTCCATATGTGGAAAAAAACAACAAAGATTTTGCTTTCAATTGAATCAAAAATGGCAGAATGAGAATAATATATTACATTGTTCTTTGGTTAATCTATGGATGATTCTGAAAAATAGCCATGAAGGAAAAGAATGTATAGTCCATATTGAATTTATTTTGTTTCGAATGAGTGAAAGAATATGTATTTTACCTATTTCAAAAATCGTCCAATGAATTTCGAATCGATCCGAACCCGATCATGTTTTCAAAGCTACAAGTTGTACTCAACTTGAAACATGAGCTTCTCTAGCTTGTTTTCATCGAACCCCGAATTGTCCAAATCCGGTAATATTTCACAAATCGACTGATCTAAACACAAGCTTGTTCCGCCAATGCATCTCGAATTGCAGAAGCCTCAATGCTATCTTCCTCATAGTGCTGCTGGTGATGGAAGGTTTGAGTATGCCCCAAGTAATCTCCCATGGTTTCACACAATGCAGAATCATCTTCCCTCATGAGCAACACATTATGCAAAATCGAACAAGCCCCGATAACGGCGACCGCAGCCTTCAACTCTTCGTGTATCGGTCGGTTCAAAATCCCCCAATTCTTCAAACTAGCAATGGTTTTCAACGCCGATGAACGCATTACACTAAGCGCCGCGTTGAACCTCGCTCGGCTCGAACCCGGAAAACCGTCATGGAACGGCACCATTAACCATGGAAGCAAAGGGTAATCACCATCACCAACAAAATATTGATTCACAGCTTCTCCATTGATGATCAAAGGGCTTGAGTTTAATAACCTGCCTTCTTCAATATCTTTATACAAAGTTGAACATTCAAGTACTTTAAAATCTCTTTTGTTCCCTTTAAAACCTGCAATTATGCTTAAGATTTTTGATGATGAATCCACCACTATTTGAGCTGCAATACTATCAATGCCGCCATTGTTATCGTTCACAATGCTGAATCTCGTGCAATCCATGGCACCGCAACAATTCGGTAACCCGGTGAGTCTTTCGAACGAGGAGGAGACTGAGTTGAGCTCGTCGGGAGTCGGAAACGCGACCCAGAATCGGAAATTAGTGCAGAGGACTCGACACAGATGTTTGGTACAGAAACGAGTCACTGACTCGGGAACCCCAAATCGTTGAGCGATTTCGGGGTAACTCGAACCGGTGGCTAACCTAAACAAACCAATCCCTAGACGTAACTCGGCGGATAGATTCAACGGGGAACCAACCGGGTCCCGGCACTCCAACAACGGTTCAAGCAACCCGGCGAGCCATTCAAAGGTGGAGGATTTCATCCTGAAGAAGGGTTTGAATGAGTCAGGATCCCGAGTCAACCCGAGTCTGACTCGGTCGAGTTGGGGGTCGGTTTGTTCACCGGCGGGCTCGGAATCGGATTCTGAACAATGGGTTCTCTTCCGTTTCCGGGAAACCGAAACGAACGAAAGGGAAGCTGCGATTTGTTGCGATGAGAGCAAATAATTAAGAACGCCGGCAAAGGTGTTGGTGCCATCGGAGAAATGAGTGTCGGCGGTTTTGTTGGAATCAAAGAGAAGGATGATCAATAAAAGGAGTTGAGAGACAAGGGAAGAGAGTAAAGCTGACAATTTTCGAGGATCCATATGTTGTTTCTTGTCGGGGAATGAGGGAATTTTTTCGGTAGTCTTGGGAATCGAGGTTTTTTTGTGTGTCAGAGACTGTTGGGTGAGTCAGAGAAGAGGACCAAATAATTCGACACACCTGGCTCAGACACTAACTCAGTACTTTCAGATTGACTCTGCTTTTGTTTCACTTTGAAGTTTGCACCCTTTTGACTTTGTGTTCTTTTGGGTTGGGTTTAAATCATTTACACGGTCCAATGGGCTTTTTTATTACCATTCTTCCAAATTAATGGATCCGAGTTTATTCGTTCAAATTCGAAGGTTGGTTCAATATCGATAAAGACATGGACAAAAAATAGTAAAGTTAAAATATGAGTTTTTTTAAAATCATAGATCAAATAAGAAGGTTAACTAATAAAATGTGTTAAGTTTTAATTATTCATAAAAATACATCGAATGTTTATAATTGGAGAGAGAAATTATTATGTCAAATTGTGAGTTCATTGAGGTCGCAACTTGTGTCATTTTGTTTGAAAAAAAAGGTTGCAAATGAAAGGTATCGTTCTCTCATGAAATTATCGCGTCAAGTGGTAGTTTCATGAAACAATAACACTTGGCATCTTCAATATATATATATAAAGCAAAATTTAATCTCACCATGTTAGACGATGGGATTATTGTTAACGCGATAATTTTAGATTGAGCATCGATACATTAAGAACATGCAGCGATATTTTACCCTTCAAAAAATGGTTGTGTCTACTAATCTCCCAATGTATTGATACTTTAAGGTATTAATACTTTAATGGTGGTATCAATACCTAACGGTTAACCCCTCTAGAAAGGTGTGGATACCAACATTAAGAGGTATTGATACTTAATAATCAAGAATCGATACTTAACCACTCAAATGTTTTAAAAATGTTTTAAACTCTTTAAAATAACTAAGAATCAATAAGAGATGGAGCACGCATAAAAAAATCCAATTTCGATTTGATTTTGATGAACCAATAATAAATTTAACGACAAAGAAAAAATTATCACTTTTTTTTTTTCCTTTTTGCAAACCAAATAGATTTTAGAATATGAATACTGATATTGTGGTAAAAAGGGTCATCTTGGGTATGTCCAAACAAAGCTTACTTCCAAGAAAAGTCTTCAAGTGAGTTTTAGTTTATCTGTCCATCTTTTTTTAGAATTATTTTAGATGAATCACCTTATACAAAAGAGATTCACGAAAGTGTATAGATAGTTTTCTAATAGAGTTAGACATACCATTATTGCTTTTAGAATTGTGAGGGGTTTTGGGCGATGAGATTATCCCGTGTAAAAACAAACTACATGGAGACTGAGAGAGATAAAAGTCAAATTCAAGGCCCATATTTAGTGAGAGATGACACATATAAGGTAAACTGTGAGAGTCGTGCTAAAAATGAAGAAAATAATGAAATGAAACAAGCGAGCTACATTGATAATTATTTTGGAGAATTAATTGAGAGTCCAATTTTATACAAGACTCTATTGGGCGACATCCTTTAGAAGTCTATTTAACCTCCTATTGCTTATTTTTTAAGCCTAATTTTTAAAGTTTTATCTTTATTTAATAGGTTAAATATTTACGTTTTAATTAAAGATTTAGTTATACAAGACTTATAAAATCGAATATTTAATCAGTTTTAAGAATTTTTAATTACTTATTTATTTATTAAATAGAGTTCGACTATAGATTAAATTGTTAGTGTTGAATTTTGTACTTTTAGGAGTTTATATTTCTTTAAAACTTTATCCTATCAATGGACATATCCATGGGTAGGGCCGAGTTCGGATCGGGCCTTAATAATATTATAGGCCCATTTGATAGGCCTAGGCTTGACCTAAAAAATAGGCTTAAATTTTTTTCCAAACCCGGCTCGGATTATAGATGCTAAACCCTGGCTTGGCCTCTATTAATTTTTTATATAAAAAATTTGAAAAATATAATACACCAACAACACTAAAAACATTAAAATAAATATTTTCCAACAAATTAAAAATAAATTTAAAAAGTCTTTATACTTAAATAGCACTAAGATAGGTGCAACTTAAAAATCAAATGCCTCTAAAATAGTAGTAAAATTAATAATAAAACAATAGTTATACAATATTCAAATCATAACAACAAAATAGTAGCAATATAATAGTAAAATGACAATAAAACAGTGGGAAAATAGTTACAAAACAACAGTGTTTTTATTATTATTACAAATTCAAGCCGGGCCAAAAAACCTTATCCAAGGCCCAACCCATTTCTAAATGGGTTTTTTTTGCCTAAGCTCATTTTTCAAGCTTATATTTTTGCCCAAGCCCTCTCACTTTTCAGGCAGGCCTTCGGGCCGGATCGGGTGGCCTAGTCGATATATAGGTCTAGCCTATGAGTTACCTCTATAAAGGAGGTCTAGTCAGTTGTATATTGAAAATTTCTTTTTATTTTGCGTGAAACAAATTTTCTTTGAAAGTTTTGTGATTATTCTCTTATTTATTTTTGGGCTTCGTTACTTTTAAGTCTTTGAAATAGTTGTACGTTTTTAAACTTCAAACCTAATTATCGGCATTTCTAAGCATCTTTTTAAGGGTTTCGTAAGAAAATCATTTGATTATTGATGTTTTTAATCACGAGTTCATTAAAGGTTACATAAGACACAATTTTATTTATAATATAATTATTAATATTTATATTTGATTATTTTATATCTAGAAAATAAAATATATGTTTATTTTGTTTATTCATTATTCACGAATATGTTTATTTAACTTAAACAAATGAATAAGAGCACACATTATTTTAAATAAATGAAGACAAATATTAATTTAAAATGCTTAACCAACACAAATCGAACATGAACAAGTTAAAAATAAATAGGCAAATATGACCAAATGTTCGTTTGTTCAAACTTGGTTCTTTTACTGCCCTCAGGGGCAACGCTAGAAAATTTCACCATTTTAATAGTTTATTTCTTCATAATTTTTTAAGGATTAAATCAATTTTTTTTTATCATTTTTAAGGAGGGTCAAAGTGCAATTTTACCTTTACTAATTTAAAATTTTAAAAAGTTTAAAGGACCTAATTAGAAAAATTTTCATTTTAAGAGGGCCACGACCCTGTTAGCTCCCCTAGCTACACCCTCGATTGCTGTACCCCAAAAAAGTTACCAATAATAACGTGACACATGTGTAATTTATGGGTAAAATAATATGAAAATGACCAAAATGTGACAAACAAAAAGTTAGATACCGATATGAAAAAACATGTATAGTTTAGAGGCCAAAACATAACTTAAAGACAATTAGAATATATGACTTTATTATACTATTAGTGCAAAAATATTGGATTATTTCCATCTTGGTCCTTATCGTTGACAGATATAAAGCCTATATAAATATTTTGTTTAATGCAAATTGAAAGTTATTTATATTCATTCACTCTTTCCACGTGATATTTTAATAGATTATGATTTAGTTTGAAAAATTAATTGATTAATGCAATTATTGTTGATGATAATGTTGTGGCTTAGCAATCCCTCACTAGCATATCACCCACATCACCCTAAATCTAAAAATTAAAGTTGATTGAGTATTGACTTGATTGGCATATGTATTGTTGACTATACAAGAATATGTGAGTTTGAATGGGCTGAAATGCATTATCTTCTTATTTATGAGTTGAGGATGAGCTATGAATAGTTTTAAGTAATGTATCAAAAAGAACTGATATGATCAGAACCATTGTTAAAGAGCTATGTGACCTAAATCCCATCAATTGTTAAAAAAAAAATATAGTGGCAAAATAAGGGGATTAGTGGGGATGAAAGCCCGCAGTACGAATCATGCCGCATAAGTAGAATCCGTTTAAAACTACACTTCTTTTATTTGTCATTGGTTAGAATAATGTTTTCCAATCTTTAAATAAATGTAGTTGAAACTCTTTTTGTATCAATTTTTTCGTTTTTCAACATTAATGAATTTTTTCTCCTCTTCTCGTTGTTTTTTTCTCGAAAGTGTTTCAACATTAGTGAATCGAATCCCTCAATTTGATAACTTTCTTAATTTGGTCCCTAAATTTCTTTTGTATGTTACTCTCAAAACTTGACAACTTTTCTCAATTTGGTTCTTAAACTTTAATTGCGTTCAAAATTACGAAAAAAATTATTAAAAAATTTTCAAAATGCCACCTCATCATAAGTCAACAAAATTCAAGTTTAAGGACTAAGTTGGGAAAAAACACCAAGTTTTAGGACTAATGTGAACAAAAAATGTTTAAGTACCAATTTGAAAAACGTTACTAAGTTCAGGGACTAAATGTTGTTTTAAACCTAAAAAAATTTGCAGCTAATTAGTATTACTTTCCTATTCTGATAATCACCTTATTTGTTAATCAGAAGAAAAAAAAAAACCCTAAACACATAGCAAAATAAATAACTAGAAAATAGAGCAAAAATAAAAAATAAAAATCGAAGAAACATCTCTGATTCTTTTCTCTACAATTGTTTCTCTTAATACCCTTTTAGTCTCAAAGACCCAATTTTTAATCGCCTTGTGTTTCATCGTCTGAGATTTGTTTTTCAGGTATTTCTCTTAATCTATGCGTTTTTTTTATTAGGTATTTTTGCTTTAACGATAAAAAATAGTTTGCTTTTAAGATCGTTTAATTCCACGCCTTATTGATTTCTTAATTTTTTGCTTATTTTATGGGTTTTTTTTAAAGGTCGAGATTGAACCATGTTGGATTTTTTGCTACAGTTTTAATTGGGTGTTTATCTTCAAGCTTTTATGATTTTATTTTTTTTAGATACAAAATTTTGGTAAATTATTTGGGTTATTGGGTATTGGCATTCTTCAACTGAATCATCTGATGCTAAATTTGGTATTTCTTTTTTAACTAAATTTAAAAAAAAAAAAGATTGGGTTTTCTTGTTTTGCTGCATTTTTTTCAAAAAAAAAAAAAATCAAAGCTTTAATAGTACAAGAAGCGGTTTACATGATTTCTAAAAGGCCATATCTTGGGTTGTTTGCATTTAGTTTTATGGTTTTGCCAATGTGATGAAGTGCTTATATATGTGTTTGTGTGTGTATGTTTCCTTGATGTAGATTCTGCTTCTGCAAATTACATTTGTTTTGTAATTTGTGGCTTAAACAGGTGACATTATAAATCCGGGTTTTGGTTCGATCTACTGGTATTGGCTAGAAGCATTTCCAGCAAAATCTTGAATGTTCTTCACCAAAAGATTTTGAACTTTTCCCTGTTTGTGAGCTGAAGCTAAGTGTTAAATAATGAGCACATTTTATATGGTAATACTTTAATTTAATCGTTTTTCTATCTGATATTACTTCTGCTGTGTTCATTCTTTGTTTCTGCTTGTTATGAATGATAATGCATGGAAATGTTGGAAAATTTATGGTTGACTTGTAGGCTTGTAGCACTGGTTTTGTTTTTTCATTTTGGTTTATGCCATGAGTTTAATTGCTTGATTATGCACTTCATTTGAATGAATTGTTATAAAGCTATGTGATATTGTTCATGAATTGAATGGTTGCAAATGTAGTTACTTTTAACGCCAAAATATAAAGCTAAGCTTGCACCTTACACTCGGCTATCAAAATTTGCATTCTTTATACAGTAATGAGTTCGAGTTTGAGTTAGCATCCTGTGTGTAACCGATATTGCATGAGAGTGAATGAGGACTATTCCTATTCAGAACAAAGGAACAGCCGCAAGTATCTTAAATCTCTAGAGAGTAGGATCTGAAAAGTTAAAATAATATTAGTTTCTTGTTCAACTGATTTGAGTCATTTCAATATATTCATAAACCAGCTTATAAGGAGAGGGATAGGGTGTATGAGCAGAAAGATGTAAAAATCTTTCACCTTGGAAGATTATATAAGACCGCAGGATGTAATGTAAGAATTAGTTTATTCTTTACCATTTCCTCTTCAGGTAATGCTTGAGATAGACTCATAGGTAATCTCTTGTAAACATTCTCTCTCAGTGTGCTAGGTTCTGTTAATTTTCATGTTATTTTTCTTCCTACTAAATGAACTTCATGTCTTGGATCATCTTCTTTCCTTGTAACCATCAATCTGTCAGTTGATATCAGTTCATATCTTAATCTCTAATTGTGCTGGCATGTTAGAAACTAGAACTGTTGGTAATCTGTTTTCATTAGGATAAGTATTTTAACTTTGCGTTGATGTAGATATCATGGTGCATGCTATGTAACATAAAGTTATTCTTGCCTGCACCTACTGTCAGTGCGGTGGTTGTCTCTTTGGGGTCAAAATGTTTACTGGCTGGGGCTTTTACTTGCTGACATACGCTATATGCGGAATTTAACCGTCAATCTTACATGACCTGAGAAAGCTGAAAAAAATCACGGGTTTTAGCATCTCTGGCATATTTCTGGGTGGAAGATAAAATAGAGCAAAATAAAAATAAAAATCGAAGAAACATCTCTGATTCTTTTCTCTACAATTGTTTCTCTTAATACCCTTTTAGTCTCAAAGACCCAATTTTAATCGCCTTGTGTTTCATCGTCTGAGATTTGTTTTTCAGGTATTTCTCTTAATCTATGCGTTTTTTTATTAGGTATTTTTGCTTTAACGATAAAAATAGTTTGCTTTTAAGATCGTTTAATTCCACGCCTTATTGATTTCTTAATTTTTGCTTATTTTATGGGTTTTTTAAAGGTCGAGATTGAACCATGTTGGATTTTTTGCTACAGTTTTAATTGGGTGTTTATCTTCAAGCTTTTATGATTTTATTTTTTAGATACAAAATTTTGGTAAATTATTTGGGTTATTGGGTATTGGCATTCTTCAACTGAATCATCTGATGCTAAATTTGGTATTTCTTTTTTAACTAAATTTAAAAAAAAAAAAGATTGGGTTTTCTTGTTTTGCTGCATTTTTTTCAAAAAAAAAAAAAATCAAAGCTTTAATAGTACAAGAAGCGGTTTACATGATTTCTAAAAGGCCATATCTTGGGTTGTTTGCATTTAGTTTTATGGTTTTGCCAATGTGATGAAGTGCTTATATATGTGTTTGTGTGTGTATGTTTCCTTGATGTAGATTCTGCTTCTGCAAATTACATTTGTTTTTGTAATTTGTGGCTTAAACAGGTGACATTATAAATCCGGGTTTTGGTTCGATCTACTGGTATTGGCTAGAAGCATTTCCAGCAAAATCTTGAATGTTCTTCACCAAAAGATTTTGAACTTTTCCCTGTTTGTGAGCTGAAGCTAAGTGTTAAATAATGAGCACATTTTATATGGTAATACTTTAATTTAATCGTTTTTCTATCTGATATTACTTCTGCTGTGTTCATTCTTTGTTTCTGCTTGTTATGAATGATAATGCATGGAAATGTTGGAAAATTTATGGTTGACTTGTAGGCTTGTAGCACTGGTTTTGTTTTTTCATTTTGGTTTATGCCATGAGTTTAATTGCTTGATTATGCACTTCATTTGAATGAATTGTTATAAAGCTATGTGATATTGTTCATGAATTGAATGGTTGCAAATGTAGTTACTTTTAACGCCAAAATATAAAGCTAAGCTTGCACCTTACACTCGGCTATCAAAATTTGCATTCTTTATACAGTAATGAGTTCGAGTTTGAGTTAGCATCCTGTGTGTAACCGATATTGCATGAGAGTGAATGAGGGACTATTCCTATTCAGAACAAAGGAACAGCCGCAAGTATCTTAAATCTCTAGAGAGTAGGATCTGAAAAGTTAAAATAATATTAGTTTCTTGTTCAACTGATTTGAGTCATTTCAATATATTCATAAACCAGCTTATAAGGAGAGGGATAGGGTGTATGAGCAGAAAGATGTAAAAATCTTTCACCTTGGAAGATTATATAAGACCGCAGGATGTAATGTAAGAATTAGTTTATTCTTTACCATTTCCTCTTCAGGTAATGCTTGAGATAGACTCATAGGTAATCTCTTGTAAACATTCTCTCTCAGTGTGCTAGGTTCTGTTAATTTTCATGTTATTTTTTCTTCCTACTAAATGAACTTCATGTCTTGGATCATCTTCTTTCCTTGTAACCATCAATCTGTCAGTTGATATCAGTTCATATCTTAATCTCTAATTGTGCTGGCATGTTAGAAACTAGAACTGTTGGTAATCTGTTTTCATTAGGATAAGTATTTTAACTTTGCGTTGATGTAGATATCATGGTGCATGCTATGTAACATAAAGTTATTCTTGCCTGCACCTACTGTCAGTGCGGTGGTTGTCTCTTTGGGGTCAAAATGTTTACTGGCTGGGGCTTTTACTTGCTGACATACGCTATATGCGGAATTTAACCGGTCAATCTTACATGACCTGAGAAAGCTGAAAAAAAATCACGGGTTTTAGCATCTCTGGCATATTTCTGGGTGGAAGATATCGTCTCTTATGCAACGTCAGAGGGGCACCATTAATTCGTTCCCTGAAACTGTTAACGTTGACATGGGGTCTAGTCCTGATAACACTAGTATTGGTCAACCAAATTCTTTGGGTAACATGCTGAATCCTGTGGAAACTCGGTTATCTAATTATACGGTGTCTTCTGGTGGGGCAACGAATGGAAACACATTTACTCCTGATGTTAGGATCTTTAGTGGCTGGAATTCTGGTGAACCGAGCTCTAGATTGAGAACGCAAAACCAGGTGTTTCAGGATGTTCTGAATCACCATCTCGATGATGATGATGGAACAAAAATAGAGCATGGTTGGCCTTCTTCTTATGGTGCTGCTGGGGATGCTCCAAGGTCGGAAGAAAGGCAGATTGAACCACCAAATGTGTTTTTTCCTGGGAGACTGAATAATGGTCGGAGTGGCAATCAGATCAGAAGTGGACCCTTATATTTGCAAGGTTCCAGCTCTACTCATAGCCCACAGAATATGAATCTAACTGAAGGATTTACTAGCCACAGGGGCAATGGAGGGTCAAGTGTTGGAACTGGTATCGGTTCAGTTGGACTAGAAAGAGAGCAGGTATCTAATGCCAGTGTTTTTTCTGGAAATGTTGGTAGTTCATCCGGGAGTGGGGAGGAAAATGATGATGGCTCTGGATCTTCTCTGGGTAGTTGGGGTTTATCCTGCAAGAGGAAGGCCGTTGAAGGTACTTCCGAGCAGTCTTATTCTGCTAGTACTTCTGACAATTCTCAACAAATTGAAAATGTTGCATGGCATACTGTTCCTGCTCGTAATGATGCTTCTAGCCGCTTGAGTTTATCAACTCTCTCACGGAATTTCCTTGATGTTAGCCCCCCTGATCAGCTGAATTCTAGAGTTGGGCTCGGTATGAGAATAGTTAATGATGCATTTCCTTCTTCAGGTACAAGAAGTGCAAATCAAGAAAGCCAACAAGAATTTTTACCATATAGTTTATCGTCAACCGGGGTCGCTGGGTCGTCTAGTTTTGGTTCTCCAACTCACCCTAGAGCTGCCGCATTTGGTGACTCTCTAAACTTAAGATCAGCAGCAGCAATAGCAGGAAATTCTAGTTCCCCCTCAACTCAATCTCATATGAGAACCATTTCTGTTGTGCCAAGAAATGCGCACCCTTTCCCTTGGACTAGCATTTCCAGTTCAAGAACTAGCCACCCATCAGGTTCCATTAATCCTTTAGAGAGAGCTGCTGCATCACGGGAGGAACCAAACATAAGAAATATCCCGAGAAACAATGCAGAGCATCCAATGTTTGTACCAGCAACGCAAGATCCGACAGGATGGAGTTTGGCATCTGAAAATATCAGCACATCTGGAGGCGTTCCGTCTTCTAATCGACCTGCGCCTAGTTCAACCATCCAGTTGCCGTCTCCTTCCTGGATTCCTCCTTGCAACCCGCCAATACAATACCAACAAAGAGTATCAGAAGTTGCACCTTGGTCTTTATTTCCTCCATTTGATTCTGAACCTGGTAGCAGTAGTAGTCGTTTCCCGTCATTATCTTCAGCCCCTTCTTCTTCTTCACGGGAAACAGCACTGTCATCTCGATCTAACAGTCAAGGTAATAATCAAACATACCGAAGGTCAGCTTTCATAGCAGAGAGACAAGGTGATGATGCTCTTGGGAGGCCCCACTCATTGCGAGCTTTGGCTGCTGATATCGAAGGGAGACACCGGCTAATTTCTGAGGTTTGTGTTATGAAGGATTTTTTTTAATTGTTTTCTTATATTTCTAGGCTATCTGAATAGGACTTGCAATTGAACTTATGAAGACATTCCTATAACTTGGTACTCATTTTCTTCTCCATTTGTCAGATTCGTGAAGTCTTGAATGCTATGCGTAGGGGGGAGAACTTACGAATCGAGGTTTGGTTTTTGATTCGTACAATGATTGTTGCCCTGACATTTTCATAGCATATGGTCTAGTTTTGTTTTCTATAGGTCACATGCATGGTGTCACAGTCCATTGTAAGGTATTATCTCCTTTTGGCCCATTGAGCCTCAGTTTTGTCCATAAAAGTGCTTTCCAGGTTGAAGATGGTTTTAACACATAAATCCGAGTCAAACTCTAGTAGATAACCAATGGCTCCTCTCTAGGACCACTACACACATGGCTCGGTATCCTTTTAAGAAAATGTAATAGGATGGATGCTGCACTCTTTTATTCCAACAAAGGAAAAGAAGCAGGTTTCAACTTTGTAAATACCAAATACGTGTCTAAATACTTTCGATACTTTCAGGACCATATGCTGTTCGATCCGTTCATATATCATGGTATGGTTGAAACACATGACAGACATAGAGATATGCGCCTTGATGTTGATAACATGTCATACGAGGTAAAAAAGGTTTGCTGTTTAATGTTCTATCACTTCACGTTGGAGGTTATTCTTCTCACTTTGCAACTGGAACACTAGGAATTGTTGGCATTAGAAGAACGGATTGGAGACGTGAGCACGGGACTGAATGAGGAAACCATTCTGGAGTTGATGAAACAGCGGAAGTATTCATCTACTACAACTGAATCCACACAAGAACCGGAACCATGTTGTATCTGTCAGGTACAATGCTAAACGAGCAATGATAACCATTACCTGTTTAGTTTTCAGTCTTGTTTTTTGAACTTCAACTATGGCAGGAAGAATACGAGGATGGGGACAATACCGGGATCCTCAATTGTGGGCATGACTTCCATACTAACTGCATCAAACAGTGGTTAATGCTAAAAAACCTGTGTCCTATTTGTAAGACAACTGGGTTGCTTAAATGAAGATCAAAGGCTATTGTGAGAGCCAGAACTTCAATTTTCTTCTCATAAAGAGGATGGATTATATCCGATATAAGCCTGCTCTTCTTGATCGTAAACTGTAACTTTCGAGGTGATGAAGCAGCCATCAGTTTTATGAATTGCAGAATTGTGTTTGTAGAATCACTTTGCATAAAACATAACGACAATGATATATACATGCATGAAATAATATTTATGACGTTATGTTTCCCATTGCATACTTTTGAATGGATAAACTTTGATAATTACTTAATATTTTCTACGCCAAACTTACCAAAATCAAACTCAAATTCAAAATCTAAAATTCAATCTTTGAATGGAATTTAGTTGTTGTAAATTTATTTTAAGAATTTAATCTGGAAATTAGTTTATGTAGATTTATTTTAAGAATTTGATCTTTTATTTCTCTAAAATTTAAAATTAATTGTTAATACCGTTAAAATTATTTTATAAATTTTAAATTTGTTATATCCTTATTTTTTAGTTACATTGTTGAGTAATTTTTTATTTTAAAATATCATATAAACTAATTCAAAAATAATTTAATAAGGTTGGGCAAGCGGGGCCTTAGTCCTCTTTAAAATAAAAGAAATTCTGTTTTATCCTCTTAAAAGTTTATGAAATTTTAAGTGAATACATGATGAAATTACAGCATAACTCCAAAAAAGATGCATTTTGATTTGATCCTTCTAAAAACTATAAAGATGTCAATAAAATAGTGAAATTGTATTTTAACTCCTATAAAAATATATAATTTATCTTAGTCCCTGAAAAAGCTTTCAGCTTCGCCCTTGAATTGGACCTAAAATTTAAAATCTGAAAAGCAGATGAACTAGTTTCCTCAAAATAAAAATGTGAGGACTGAATTTTAAATTTGTGAATAATACAGGGACCCATGGCATATTTTAACCCAAAGAACAATGGGGAAAAAGGGGAAACAATGAGAACCCATTTTGTAAGCTAACATTAAGGTAACTTAAAAGTATACAATGCTGAAAATATCACCGTAACTATGGATCAATTATCTCTCAGAGTCGCAACGAGTTCAGCCATAGTTAAAACAGAAAGTCAAAGTGGTTTAGTCTATGCTATTTCACTTTTAACCTAAATATGGTACTAGTGATCCGAGTCTCGAATCAAACGCCCCCGGAAGTGACTTCTCCAAACAATACCAGCCAGAAACACGAAGTTAGAAGTCCAGAAAAGAACAAAAGATTTATTGCTGGGATTTTAATTTACAACAGAGTTCCACATGTAGTGGTTTGATCAGTTACAATGACAATCCATGAGCCTCACAAATCCATGCATGAATTGCACCTCTCCTATCCTATCTAATCACTTATGAAACCTTAGAAAAAAAAAAACACTAGAGACAGATCAGAGTCCAAGCAGTGATCAACATACCTCAACTGTCGGTCTTATTCGAGTTTACAGGCACGAATCTGTTGGATCTTCTTCTAGCTACCTACTGCACAGAGAAATTTCCTTTTGCTTACTGGTTCTTCATGCAAGACTACAACATCTCTCACCTTGTCAAACAACTCCTCTAGCTTCTCCACACTGAGCTTTCTATAGTCCAATGTCTTCTTATACCGTTGCTGATATATTTCTTCGAAACAACCCAAGAAAATCCTGCAGGAATAACTCACAAGAATTTCCTGCAACTCGTATTTGAATTGCTCAAGATTATCGTCAGTCTTCCTCTGATCCCGTTCGTCAACTACCACTCTTTCCTCATCGGAGAACTCGTCAGATGAGCCAGCACCTGCAGTGACATCTGTGATTTCCTCGTGAATACCCTTCCCTTTCTTGTCTTTCCTTGTTAGAACCAAAGGAGGTGCACTCGGGTTTGCTTTC
The DNA here is from genome assembly GCF_025698485.1 of Gossypium arboreum. NCBI lineage: Eukaryota > Viridiplantae > Streptophyta > Magnoliopsida > Malvales > Malvaceae > Gossypium > Gossypium arboreum. The sequence continues at coordinate 118,620,062 of NC_069073.1, forward strand.
CAGTTTCTAAGGTAAACGAATTTCTTATGACCTTTTCCGTCAATTGCCAATGTGTCACCCATCTTTTTGAAAAGATTAACAAGTTTGAGTGCTCCGTACTCGGCCACATAAAGAGGTCTTCCGAAAATCTTTTGATACTCAGCAGGAACACGGGTAAGAGGCATGCATCCTCCTGAAAGTTCAAGCAATTTCACTAGTTGTCCTTTCAAACCATTTATGTCTCCAGGCTGAACCCACATTGTATCGTTCTGATCATAATAACCGGGACACCCTGAAGCTTCATTCAAACCACATGGGAGACTCTGCGACCTAAAAGTTGCAGGGTAAGAAGGTACGCAAACTGAAGGATTACTTGTATATTCAGCTAAAGATCGTGACACCATCGAGAAATCTCTTGGGTTGTAACAGCTTTGTGAAGCACCTTTATAAACTATTGCCTCTTCCTCATTTTGGCCATCAGGATTGTCACTAATATGGCACCCCATGAAACACCTAGCAATATCAACCGGTCCTCCTCGAGGAGGCATTAAGGCCTTCGAGGGAGGTACAAACCCTTCCCCACGAGCAACACTAGGCCAATCCCAAACAAATTTACCAGCACTGCACAACGCAGATGAAACACCTACCCCAGCAGGAATGACAAGAATGACTATATAGCCACGTTGACCGAGTATGTGAAGAGCCGGAGCAAAATCAACATCCCCCGAAATCAACATGATAGATGAAGGTGGAGGGTTATCAAGAGCAAATAAAAACATGTCAACCAAGATAGCCTTGTCAGCAGCATCTTTCCTTCCATTTGGTACATCTATGAGTTTCACACCAGTTCTCTGACAGCCCTCTCTCAGTCTCCTTGGGAAGGCATTAAAATCTCCATACGCAGAGAACATCATAACAGCTCCTTTGATAACAGGATGCACTCGCAAAGCCATTCTTATATTCCCCGCTACATCTTCAGGACGGACATCGCTTGGGACAGGGCAGTTCTCTATATCCCAAAGGATAGCCACGGAACCGTCTGAGGAGGTTCGCTTTTGCTGGTTCATAGGAGGTGGAAGCACATTCACATTTGAATCCACCACAACAGATCCCCTTTGTTCTGAGGATTCTGAAGGAACTAAGGACGTTGATGCATTTAGATTCGCCATAACCCTTTTCAATCAGAAAACCAACAAGCAGAAAATTTATGGCAAGAAATAGCACAAACCAATACAACGAAATGTATCCTTAAGTCAGAGAAAACCAATCCGATATCTGAAGAAAGAAAACGTCAACAAACTAGTCAAGTGCTAGAATTAATACAACTGAAAGAAAAAAAAAAAGGAAAGAAAAAAAGGGTATAAAAACTATCGATAAAAGGGTATAACAAAGCATAAGTGGTTCATTACAAGCCATCGATATGGAAGGAAGAAAAAGGAAAGAAAACATGAGTAAACAGTAAAGACTGCGTTACGATTAGTAGCATACAAGCAAAAACTTCCTAATTTAGGGCAATGTTTTGCATGGTTATGAAAAGTACTGACGAGATCGATGTTTCCCTAGCCATTTGTTCTAGATACAACAAGGAATACATTTTAGAAAGAACCTAATATATGGTGCTTGTGAGAACCAAATGATGGCATAACTTAACTTTGTAACTAATTGTTAAAACAGTGTTTTAATGTTCAAATAGTTATTTATAAGCACTTGATTTGGTAAAAAATGCCAAATACAAAAATGTGAAATATGTATAGAAATGATATTAAATACACAATTAAAAACTGGTCCCACTTTCCATTAAGTGTGGCCTAAGTTCTCAAATTCCACAGATAATATAGATGGTATTGCCCTAGGGTTTATGAATTAAAATTGAAAAATAACCTATCACATAATGAAGATGAAAATCATGAACACACACACACACATATACAAATCTCCTAAATTCAATCACTAAAATAGAAAAGTCCATAGTTAGAATGAACTAAAGAAAAAAAGATTAAAAAAGAACCCTCTAATATCTACTTAAAATCCCATTTTTTCATGGAAAGAAGTAACAAATAATAATTATTAAAAATAACCCTTCAATATCTATTTAAATCCCATTTTCCCCCATGAAACAAAACACCCAATGATCATTCAATCAAAAGAAATACGAAATAAAACAAGAATTAACACCGAGAGAAACAAAAAAGGGGTATAGGGGTATACCTTATGTGAAGAATCTCAGATCCTGAAAGCCTGAATCCAAAAACAAACAGCAAAAAAAGATCCAATATTTATTAAAAAAAAGGGATATTTATTTGATACCAAGAAAAGGGAAAAAGGAAAGTTGAATAACAAAATAGGTTTAAGTTCAGGAAAGAAGGAACCTGTGGGAAAAGAAAAGTATTTTGGGTGATGGGTTTAAAGGAACTGATTTTGCTTTGTTAAGTAGAGCTACTGTTTTTCCATTTTCTTAAGATTAGATTTTGGGCTGTTTTCAGGCTTTGGTTTATTTTTGTATTGTTTTGGGGAAGAAAAGATATTACCAAACATTTTTTGGGGTAAATTACAGTAGAGGTCACCCAACTATAGTTTTTCCTTTTTTACAAAATGGTCACTCAACTATTAGTAAATTTCTTCTTTGGTCATTTAACAATATAAAGTTACAAAATGATCATCTAACTATTCAATTTTGTCTTTTTTGGTCACCAGTGAAAAAATGGAAACACTCAAAAATCCAAGAAGGTTGGGTAGACCTGCCCGACCCGAAAGTCTTCCTAAAAAGTGAGAGGAATTAGGCAAAAATATAGATCCGAAAAATAGATTTGGAAAAAAAAAGGCCCGTTTAGAAAATGGGACGAGGCTCGTATAAGGTTCTTTTTTTGTCAAGGCTTGGCCCGAATTTGTAAAAAAAAAGAAGTTACTGTTTTATTGTTGTTTTCCCACAGTTTTGTTTTCATTTCATTATTATGTTGCTAGTATTTTGTTGTTATTATTTGTATATTGTATAATTGTTATTTTATTATTAATTCCGCTACAATTTTAGATTTATTTGCTTATTAAGTTGCACTTATCTCAGTCTTATTTAAATATAAAGAGTTTTTTAATTTATTTTCAATTTGTTTGGAAACATTAATTTTAATATTTTTATTTTTTGATGTATTATTTTTTAATTTTTATATAAAATTTTAATATAGACCGAACCGAGCCCGAGTTTAGCATCTATAATTCGCGTAGGGCTTGAGTGAAAATATAGACCCACTTTTTTGGCCAGGCTTAGGCCTATCAAATGGTCTAGAATTTTGTCTCGGTTCGGCTCATGGACAAGTCTATGATTGAGTGCCTAGAAAAGACAAATTAAATAATTGAGTGACTATTTTATAACTTTTTATAATTAGATGATAAAAAATTTATTACCAAACAATTTTGAAGGAAATAATTAAAATACACGGCTCGATTTTGTTTTTGTAAGAACACGTGGAATTTCTTAAACCTTCCCATGAGATAAAAATATATATTTTATATGAAATTATTAATAATTTTAAATTATGATAATTTATATTCATTCCTCAAAAGATTATATTCATATACCAAAAGTGTGTTAAAAATAACTTCAAAAATCGTGTTAAAATATTTTTAAAATGATCAAAATTAAAGAATACAAAAAATTGTGTTAGAAATAACTTTAAATTTTATAAAAATATATTAAGAAAAACAAAATAAATAAAATATAATTGTAAAAAGAACAAATAAACATAAAGGCTTGATTATCAAGTTGAAAGGAGAATGGTGAATGTCAGTTATTTAGCTCAACATAATAAAACAATCGGTTAAATTATTATTTGGGCCTTAACTTGACAATAACTCTCATATTTGGCCTAGACTTTTTTCAATTTAGTTCCTAAACTCGATAATTGTTTTCATATTAGGGCTTGGCCAGTTTTTTTGTCCATCAATTTGACAATTGTTTCCATATTAAGAACTAAACTTGACACTTGTTCTCATATTAACCCCAAAGGTTATTTAACCCTAAAACAACATGAAGTAAACTTGGCGGTGATTGACTTGGCATACCTTAATAAATATAAGGTAAAAAGACCTCTATTGTCCATCTCAACTTCGAAATTGAGCAAATTAATCTCTATAAAAAATCAAAGTAATTTAGTCCCTGTTAATTTTGAAACTGAACAATTAAGGATAAATAATCACGACATTAATGTCTTTCGTTAATTGTGCATAATTTTGATTTGTATAATAACAAAATTACCCCTTGATGTTTACATATTTTTTAAATTTGGTATTTAATGTAAAAAAAATCAATAAATTTAGCCTTAATGTTTACACATTTACAAAAATATTGCGAGCTAAATTTGTTAAACCATGACCAATTTGATAAAATGTGTAATTTATGTGAGGTAAATTTGTTAGTATACCGATCAAATTTATGTAAAATTGATGAAAAGTATTAATGTTGTGATTAATTTTTTTTAGTTGTTCACTTTCAAAATTGACAGAGTTTAAATTGCTTCGATTTTTTTGAGAGAGACCAAATTGCTCAATATAGAAATTGAGAGGAACTGAAAGATCATTTTACCTAAATATATATTTAAACCCAATAACCCATTTAAGAACCAAACCCAAGCCCAATATCAATCTTAAGCCCAAAGTAAACCTGAACGCTAATAATTTCAAATACCCAACTTGAACCGGCCAACCCATTGCCCAAAATCCCAAAATAAAAATGTAATAATAATTAAAAGAATCTAATAATTATAACTTGCTAAACCCAAATTCCCAACAGAAAAGGAAAAACCCTTACCCGCTGCTCAGCCGCCCCGACCACTGTGTGTCTGTGTCCGTCGGTCTCTCCAAGGTATCTCTGTCCGTCAGTCGTCGGTCTCTCACTAAGTTGTTCAGCTGTGCTGCGGCCTTGCTTCACCACCTCACCTCACCTCACCTGAGTTCGCTGGCCGCCGCCACCGTCCATCTCACTCTCTCAACGGTAACGTTTCTCTCTCTGTCACTCTTTCGGATACTTTTTTATTTGTTGCTTTCTTCTCTTTGAATTTCGAAAATCTACCTCATTTATGCTTTTAGATAGTCATTCCAAACTCGATTATTGTACATGTTAATTTGTTTGGCAGCCCCCAGAAAAATCTCTGTGTGTGTGTGTGTGTTTTCTTATCTGTGTGAGAGAGAAAGATAGATAGAAGGAATTCTGTATTTGTAGAAACGTTGCAGTTTGAAAAAAAAAAATATACTGAAGCAAATCAAACTCGGTAACGGAAGATTGGTCACTTTTCTTTTTCTAGCAATGGGAAAGAGAGGAAACATCTCGAAGAAAGATAAGAGAAATTCTAAGAGAAGACATAGTGCCAATGATGCCTTCAATCCTGAGAACGTGGACGATGAAATTGATGTTTGTAAGTTCACTTTCACTGTGTTTTTTCATAAATTATTTATATTTATACTTTTTATTATTATTTAATTTACTTTCTGCAGTTCATAAGCAAAGGGATGTTGTTCCCTTGAATATGGATGGGGATTTTAGAGATTCAGATGATGAAGATGATGACCATCCTGTTTTTGATCTTCAGGTTCTTATTTTTATTTGTTTCATTTGTTAAAATTTTAGTTTAAGATGTGTGTCATTAGTGTTTGGAAGAAACCTTATGAATGAAACCTGTAAAAGGAAGAGAGCAAAGTTTTTGTCACTGTGACTCTAACATACAAGATAATTTGAAAAGAATTGATTTTGAAATAAAAATAAGAATAATTAAAAAATGATTGCTAGAGGATGGCGAGTTTGTACTAAATAGTAGAATGTTAATAGAACTGCTATTGGCGACTGTATCAAGAGTGGTGGCAATACATTTCCTTTTTGTATTACATATTTATTGTGTCTTTGTCTTTCCGTATATAGGATACTGATGATGATGATGATGAGGGAGATGACGATGATATCGATGATGCTCAAGTTTCTAAGTTTGCAGCAAAAAGTAAGAGAGTTCAGAATATTTTGCAGTTTGTTGCATTTCTTTAATATTAACATAATGAATGTTTGGCATGCATGTTATAAAACATTAATTACTAGAACACAAAATGATTTGTCTTGTTCATTGAATTTGCTGATACATTTTGGGTTTTATTTAAATTAAGATACTAGAATTTTTGTGTGAATTGTTGGTTTAGAAGAATGGTGCCTAATGTTTCCACAGTACTAGCTACCTCCCTCTGTCTCTCGCTTGCTTTCACTGTTAATTTACTTGATATTGGTCTGAAATTATTCTTCTTTGTAGAAGAAACTGGCTTAGTTACATAGTCCCCCCAACCCCCCAGTGCTCCTTTTTCTACCTTCCATATGATTTTGAAGGTGATAATTTAGATAGATATGTCTACTTTATTGTATGATGCATCCTTTTCAAGTATATGCAGTTCACATTTTCTTGGAGTTGCATTTCTATCAATTACTTATTGCTTGTGATTTGCAGTTGCAAGGCAACATAAATTCTTGAGAGCAAAGTTTGGGGGAGCTGAGGATGAAATGCATGAAGAAGAAGAAGATGATGAGGATGATAAAGAAGAAATGGGTCAATGGGGTGGAATAAAGAGCAGATATTATGGTGGTGATAATCGTGATTTTGAGGTTAGAATTTGAACTTCAGGTTTCTTTCTGGTTCCTTTTATATTGGTTACTTGACTGCCGCCTTTTGCTGCTGCGTGATTTTCAAGGACGGCTGTTTGTGAATGACATTCCTTTGAAGATTCTTTCATGTCTTCTTTTGAATAGATGAATTTTTTTTCACTTATTGTTTGATGTACTTCTGAAGTTGCACTCAAGTGACGATGAGGCTCCCAGGGAAGAGGAGGAAGAGGTGAAAGAGATACAGAAGGAAAGAGCGAAAAATTTATCAATTGAAGACTTTGGCCTTGAAGATGCTAGTGATGACGAGACTAATAGAGAATTGACCTTAGAGGTGAGGAGGGTTGCTTGCTACCTGTTATTTTGGCATTTAGAACTTTGTTTGCTCATGTAAGGGATATGAACTTCAAATATTTTAGTCACTGAGAAAATGTTTCTGGCACAGGAAATGTCATCGAAAGGAAAAGGTGGAAAATTATCCCTAGCAAGTGAAGAACCTGTGGATGACGTGGCTACATTTGAGGAGGTCAAGAAGGATTTGAATGCTTTGTCAAAGGAAGAGCAGATGGATGTGGTACACAGGTGTGATTTTTGTCTTTTGTTTTTTTTCATTTTTTACCATTTCATCTATTGTTGGTATGTTTTATAACTTATATTTACTCCCTATCCTACACCAACATCTGTAAGCATTGTATTTAAGCATCGTTTATTTTCTATACTTATGTTTGTTAAATCTTTGATCTTTTTTCTTGTTTTTTGTTTATCAATCTTCTGGTTGTAAAGCTCTTTGTTTTATTAATGGTTCTCTTTGAATGCATTGTCTGAGTGGCTGATGGAAGGTCTCTGCCTCTCTCTACCTCCATAGATTAATGGATTTTTAAGACAAATATTTATGAATTGTATTTGAAAATTTTGGATTCTGTGGACATTTTTTTTAAGTTTTGAATCTACTTGTGTTGAACTATATGCCTCAACATTTTTTTGTTTAATGGAAACCTTAACCAATTTATTGCCTAGAAGAAGTATCCTCTGTATCTTATTACATGCACCGGATATTCACTCTTCTTTTTTGGATGGGTTTGAGGGTTGATTGTTTGGTTTTTCTTAGTCTTACCCCATGGCTTAAAGTCAATAGTTTTGCTCCTCAGTTCTGCACCAGAATTAATTGGCTTATTGTCAGAGCTAAATGCTGCACTCGAAGAGCTTGAAAGCAAAGTTAATCCACTTTTAAGAAAGGTGTTCTTCTTCTCTTTTGTTATTTTTGTTTTTGAATAGAAGGGTAATACTATACTTGATCTGCCAACTGATTTGGCAGCATATATGCATGTTGGGTCCATCTAGGTCATTTGGGAAACTTCAAGTGTGTGGTTTGAGATGATTACATGTTTTTTTGTGGTTAATTTGGAAATAAAGTTTTTAAACTCCACAAGCAAGGTTGGCTGGTTGCTATATTTCTGATATATAACAATATATGGTAACGGGTCTAATCTTCTTATCTCCACAATCGGTGTGTAGGATAACTTTTCTTGCTTTAAAGGATAATTTCGGACTTTGGATGTAACATCAGATTCCTCATATTCTTTGCTGACATGTTAAAGGATTTTATGTGTTTCAAAGGCTAAAGAAGGGAAGATCCTTTTGGAAGGTGGGATGCGCTATTTGGAGGTGAAGCAGATTCTTTTGCTGGCCTATTGTCAAGCAATAACCTTTTATCTTCTTCTCAAGTCTGAAGGGCAGCCTGTTCGTGGTCATCCCGTTTTAGGTCGTATTGTGGAGATCCAAGGCTTACTTGATAAGGTCATTATCCTTGAAAAGTGAATATTGTATTCTAGATTTATGAATTTATTTCTATGCTATTCACAATGCTTTCCATGATTGAGTTTCTTTCCCCCTTGTATTTGCTGACTTGTAGTGGTTGGTTATATCTGATGGATGCTTCTGTGTAGATCTTATTTCATTGCACTTAACCCATTATTCTATTTCCTCTTTCTGATGCTTGCTCCACTTAACAGGTGAAACAACTTGGTGGGAACCTTTCTTCTGAATGGGAGGAGATTCTGAAGAATAAAGAGGCTGAAATGGGACAAAACTTGGTTAAAGAGAGTGCTGAACCGATATCTGACTCTGGCACTAAGGATCATGGTACATCACTAGTAACGGATTTACAAATGGCTGAGGTAGTCAAAGTTAGCATCACTGTTGTCTCTCCCTAATATGCCATTTAGGTTTGTGTTTTTGCTTGTCGTTTGATCTCTTATTTCATGAATCAGCTTGAAGACACACCTAATTTGCTAAAAATGGAGTTTGCTAGTAACCTTGATAACAAGGGGATTAAACTTAAGCGTGAGGTAAGATGTGCCTACTGCTTCATATTTCCTTCTATTTCTTTGTCTCTGTTATGTAGTCAGTAGCAATATATCTTACTTGATATTCTCCAAAATAAATGCAGAATGACCAAGTAGGTGTACAAAGCAGGGAAATGTTAAAAGTAAGAGCAGCTCTTGAGGAGAAACTGAAACAGAAGGGAATCTTTAGTTCCAACATCCAAAAGCCTGATAAAACCAAGAAACATAGGAAACCAGTGAAGGGGTATTGCCGCTTTTCCTCTTGTTTTGTAATTAGTTACCCCTTTTGACAGTACCGAGTACTAATTCATTCAACTTTGACGAAACAGACAGCTTGAAACATATGATGATTTTGTTGATGATGCTATGGATGTTGAAGGAAGTGCTCATGGATTAAGTAACGGGCATGCAAGCTCAAACCATTCTAATATTTCCAAACTTATTACAGCTAGACAGAACAAGTCCAAGGTATAAATCTCAACAAGATTTCCTGTTTTTATGTCTCCAGTAAACTATTAAGATTGATAGAAATCCCTTTGATGAGCTTTCTGAATGTATTTGGAAGTAGCAAGTGTATTGAATGACCGTTGTTAACCTCTTTATGGGACAAGCCAATGACCTACTCAAAACAATATGTTAAGTTTACTCCCAGCCTTTTTTTGAGTTGAGCATGCCTGTTAGTGGTAGCAATTGGGCAGGTCAATTCACTTTGTTATAGTGTTTGCATGTTAAACTTTGCATCATGATTGATTTGTACCATGGATTTTTTTTGACTTTTCTCTTGTCCCTCCCTTCTACCCTGTTGAGAAGGTCATATCTGGTGATGATGATTTACCCAAGAGAGATGATATTGGAGAAAGACGGAGGAAACATGAACTCAGAGTATTAGCAGGAGCAACAGTTAAATCCGAGGATGATCATGGAGGTGAATATGACATGTTGGAAGAAGATGATGGGGGTAATGGAGGCATTTCTGGGGACGAGGATGGTGATACGGAAGACACTGAGGAATCAGAAGATGAATTTTACAAACAAGTTAAGCAACAAAGAGCCGCAAAACTTGCTGCAAAGGCTGAGATATATACAAGGTATGTTCCTCCACTGCATTTTTAGATGTCTATCTACTTTTAAACCGGTTCATATAGACTGTTATCTGATGTGTTTCCTTTTGCAGGACCTCAGCGCCTCCCTCGTTACCTGAAACCGTCGATGGAAAACGACTGATAACTCATCAGGTTCTTACATTATTCTGTCGTATTGCTTAGTTATTGTTCTTCACTTCTCCCTAACACAAAGAAAAAAATCATGTCAAATTGCAACAGATAGAGAAGAATAGAGGTTTGACTCGACAACGGAATAAGAACATCAAAAATCCAAGGAAGAAATACAGGGTATTATTCTTTCTGATAATATACTTTTAGTCAAATTGTATGAGTTTGTGGATTCATGTGTCTCACTGCTGTTGTTTGTGTGATGGGGTTTACAGTTGCAAAGCAAGAAACGAGAGAAACAAAGGAAAGGTCAGGTCCGGGATACTCGAAAACCAGTTGGTCAATACGGCGGAGAAGCCTCTGGTATCAATGTTGGAATCAGTAGGAGTATTAGATTCAAGGGCTGAATTAAAGCCTAAAGCATCAAGAAAGCTAGTAATAGCTCCAATTTTGTGTTAAGATTGTAGCAAAAATGGTCACCATCTTTTTAGTCTAAAACCGTTCAATGACTGGTCCGAAACTGTTAAATGCCCCGCTGATGTGACCGTTATCTTGATGACATATTTTGGAATTTATTGTTTTAACACATAATTTTTCATGTCATTTATTTTATAAAAGCTAAACAAAATTAAAACCAATTCCATCTCTAATTATCCTCTCAATCACTTTGTTCGGAACAACTTTCGTTGTTGTTGGCTTCTCCTCCGACGTAGTCTGTTGCGGCCATAGACAGAAGCTGAGGTGGAAAATGATAGTGTGGTGGTCGGATAGGAAAATAGAGGGGCGTTGGCTTTTACAAACAAAGTTTTCAGGCAGCCACTTGGGTGGGAATTGCACATTTTCCCTTTTTGTTTAAAGTTTGAATTTTTTTTTAAAGTTTTCACAATAAAATATGTTTTATTTCTTTGACTTTTTTTGTGTATGAATTGCTATGGCAAATTGAGCAAGTATAAATTGAGTTTTTATGAACTGAAATGTGAAGTCACTTTTGGGTTTACGTTTGGAATGTTTTGACACATGGAGGACTAGGCCGGAGAGGAAAGTGTTCCGGCGAGGATTTTTTAAAAAGAAATATCCGGCGAGTCCGATGACTAAAAAAAATTTTCTGACAAAGATGAAGAATTACTTGATAGGAATGTATTAATTATGAATTAAACCATAATAAATTGCAATAATCCTCAATTGAAATCAATGAAATGGATTACTTTCCATTCAATAGTACTGTACTAAATTAAAAAAAAAAAGAAATCAATAAGAGAATCCATGTAATAAACGCCCACATTTATGGACCCTATAATCTATGATATTCTTTTCATTTTATTCTCTCTCCCTCTCTCTATATATATTAGACCAACATCACCAAGAATAATTTGGCTTCTGAATTCAAGCCTCCAGGTATTTTTTTTCTTATTTTTATTTATTTTAAATATTAATAATAAAATATATTGAAATATTAAATTGATACAATGGATCCTACATTCATATACATAGGAATAATTTTTGGTGTAATTTTACTTATCATTGTACTTTGTGTCTTTTTAAGAGAGAGATTGCAGAAGGAAGAAGATGCTATGGCAGCTTCATAGCTAGGGTTTTATTTATTGCTTAATATAATAGAGATTAATTTTTATGGTTTTTTTTATTGTTTATGAATATCAGTTTATTATTGCTGATGTGATTTATTTATTTATTTATGAATTGTGTTTATTATTGGTTCCATTTATGGTTTTCAGAATTTTATATCGTTAATACATTAAATTGCGTCGTGTATTTTTAAGATGACAATTCATTTCAAAGTTAATAAAATTGGTATTCAAGGGTGAAAATGGAAATTCATTTAAGATCGAATTGAAATATAATTCTTTTGTAAACTGTAATTATTTTGTATTAATTTATAGGTTTTTCATTCTTCAAGGGATTAAATAGAAATATTTTCATTTTAAAGGACCAAAGTAGAATTTTATCACATATTATATCAATTATCAAAGCCGTGTACTGTAATTTATTACGAGCTGTTAGTTCTTATATTTAAAAGTTAAAATTTTTATTTTTGAATTTAATATTCTCAATAGAATCATTAGGTTTGTTAATATTTTTATAAAAATTTCTCAACTTGACATAGTATATTATTTATAGAAAATAAACATATTAAGTTGTTAAATTTTGACAGAATTTGCTTGAAACGATAAAATTTAGATTACAATTTTAAATTAAAAAATAAGATAGGGACTCAATTTTAAATCTTGTAAAAGTACAAGGACTAATGACATATTTTAACCACAACAAAAATTGCTCGAAAGTATGTATGTTTATTGCAAATATATATACATATGATGTGGATTACAATTAAGCACACACTACTACCAAACAAGAAGCCATTACTATCAGTAGCATGATATAGCTTAACAAAGCACACACAAAAACATACAATTTATATGGGCAGAAAAAAAAATCATGGTTGCCATTAATTGGAGTAAGAAAAATAGAAATATGGATGCATGCATGGATAAACATGGATCATCATCATTAATTATCTTGCCATCCCGGGAACTACAATAGGAGCCATTGTTACTCCGCGCTTCTGTCTGTCCATGTTGGCTTCCCAACCTTCATTTTCCATTACCAACAACCAAATTAAATTATTATTTTCATACATACATACATACATACATACATACATACATACATACATACATAACTAGTTGTATTAACTACTACTATATAAGTTTCAAGTCAATGCATGAAAACATGCCATGTGAGGTAAACTAATATTTAATTCTTGAATTTAGTTTTAAAAATTCAATTTGGTCCTTAAAATTTAAATAATTTTTCATAAAAATTAATTTTCTCTCTCACATATATATATATATATATAATTAGTTGTATCAACTCTATATAAGTTTGAAGTCAATGCATGAAAACCTGGGGTGGTTTTATATTTCATGATGTACCTCAAGACAAATCTAAAAGTAATTATTTACTTATTTTACGTGTTTAAGTGTGTTTACACTTTTATCTTTTAAATTATTCTACCTATAATAATGTCAACATTATCTAGACTCAATCGATTATTATTATAGCATGCACGCAATCGAGGACGAAGCTAGAAAATCATTTTAAAGGATTAGAGATGAATCATAAATTTTGAAAGGATCAAAGTGTAATTTTGATCATTATATTAATTTGAAATTTTCTAAAATTTAAAGGGTCTAATTAACAAATTTATTATAAGTAAAATATCTTATTATACTAATTGAACTGATTTCTAATATCATATAGATTATTGAGGTTATTATCATTATTTGATAAGATGTGTTATCATTGAACATGCATGATTTATGTTGACCTAATCAATGTGTTCACATGGTTGGTTTGTTTTATTATTGCAAAAGGAACAATTTGAACAAAATTTTATTAATTTTATTGCAAACTTGGCCTTGGGAAGATTTATTTATTTTATATTTTACATATTTTATTTTTCATAGTCAATTAATAAGTTGTTTTTTCAGAGCATAGTCAACTAATAAGTTAGATAGACAAAATGGATATGCTCCAAAGATAATTATTATTTTTTCCTTAAAAGAACTAGTATTGGTAGGGGCGTAGTTAAGGGATTGGCAGGGGTCTAGCCCCCTAAAATAGAAAAATTTTCATTTAAGTTTTTTAAAATTTTAAATTAATAAAGATAAAATAAATAATTACGGGTTTTTATAAATGTTTAGGGCTACTTGTCAATATATATAAATTGTGATATTTAACAAAAATGAAGAAATTGCATTTCGATCCCTATAAAACTAGATAATTTAGTTTTGACACTTTTAGACAATTTTTTTAACCTTGACCTTCCAAAAGTTTATAATTTTATCTCAATCCTATTACACAAAATTTTTTAAATTCGACCTTGATTGTGTTGTGAACAAGTCGTATATATTTGATAAAGGAAAGAGGGATGGGCTTGTCTAGATTCGAACTTAGACCTAAAGTCAACCAAAACTTCAAACAAAACGAAAGTCTTTTGTCACTAAATCAATGACTTGGTATATATGACTTTAAATACAAAATTAGTTCTCAAAATATACAATTTTTCCCACTTAGATATGTAAAAGTTTTTTTTTTATGGTCAAAAGGGGTACTTAAATTATTAATTTCATCTCATATTACCCAAAACACAATACCAACCAATAAAAACGTGTCACGTTTTTACTAGATGTCATACACTTTTAGGGTAAAACGAGATGAAATTGATAGTTTAAGTATTACTTTTGACTCCTAAAAAAAACTTGAAGTACCTAAGTGGGAAAAGTGGTATAATTTGAGAACCAAATTTTATATATATGCAAATAATAATAATTGAAGAGATAAGAGGGTGAAAAACATAAATTTACCAATTCCCATGTCAAATCCACGATTTTTGAGCTCTCTATATTCTTGACAAAGAGCACAAGCAGCACAGCAAAAATGAACCAAGCAATCCGTACAAGGTTCCTCCGGCAAATCGTATTGTCCCCGTAGCTTTGATCGGTAAAAACATGAATAAAAACATGCAGCTCCCACCATAGACAACATTCCAAATAAAAATCCCCTCGAAACACAAGCTACAATAACATAACATAACATAATCAGATTTCCTACTTAATTTTTCGAAAAATTTATATGTAAGTGTAGATTTTACATTTGGATCCTCGGTTGATGATTTCGGTTATTTGTCCGAAAGTGATACATGGGCATACGCAAGTGATTGCACCTAAAAGAAAAAGACGATGAGACGTAAGTGTTAAACATGAATACTTCAAAAACATCGAGATTTATATCGACTTACAGTTTACGGGGTCGTCGAAACAATGACAAAGACCGGAAGTCCATTGCCCGGGTATCGGAGCGGAGGGAATTCGTGATAAGTTGTGGGGGATATATGGTTGATGACGCATATGATGATGGATGGTCATGGGATGGGATTGAACTCCCGGAATTCCAGAAGCCGGGATTGGATCTTGATGTCCGGCGACTGAATAGGTCGGAGTTGGAGGATTTTCCGACATGGTATCGACGTGAGGGTACATGTTTTGTGGGATAGTTCACTTATGTAAGATGCAAGTTCCGATATATATATAATGTGTGGAAACTTGGTGGAAAGTTTCAACTGGTCAAGGGTTTTAATTTTAAATGATTAATACAGATAATGCTCTAAGGTTCGCAAGTAAATCATTGTAAATTTTTGGTTAAATTTTGCTATCAATCCTTTATACTATGCTTATGTTGTGAATTTATTCCATATAATTTTAATTTGGTCCATTTAAGTCTCATACTTTTCTAATTTTGAAATATGAATCTTGACTCAAAGGGTAGTAGTTAAATCCGTTAGATTAAGGGTGTGTTCTTCATTTACAGTGAAAAAGTAATTTTGGATCGCTGCAGAAGCAATGAAGAACATTTGACTTTTATGGTTAAAAGTTAGGCGAAAAAGTGTGTTTATACCCAAATGCAGAAGCTGCGATTTAGGTACTTTTGGCTTTTACATTTAGAAGTGAAAATGATCAAAATACCCTTATTTATATTAACTATTTAAAAAATATTAAATTATGTAAATATCTTATAACCTAATTAATTTTTTACTTTCTACTATCATGTTTAAAAAGGATATTTTAACTCTCAACCTCAATTTTTGGTAGCAACGGAAAACATTAAAAACTAACAAATAAACTTTTTCACAACATTTTCCTACTACACTTTTCAAAAGAACTTTTTTCTGAATGCAGTAGCTCTAAGTTATGTTATTAGTCTCATACTATACGTAATTTATGGATTTAGTTTCTATACTTTTTTAAATTTTAAAAATTTTAGTCTTGACTTAAACAATGCTCGTTAGATCTACTAATTAAAATGATGTAACCCTTTTTTTAGTGTTACGTGAAATTAATAAACTGATATGATATGGCATTACACATGTAATAATACGTTTGTTGCATAAAATTTTGAAAATAGCTTAAATTAACTTAATTAAAGTGCATGAATTAAATTCACAACTTAAATATAATTCAAAGATTAAAATTCAACATTTATTTTCAAAATATGAAATTAGGTAGGAAGCTGTTGGTAAGTCTCTCCTTTATATATATATATATATATAAAAGTTGATGAGTTAAGCAAGAAAGTTGCTAAGAACAACATCAACAATATTTAAAGCTGACCAAGACTTTGTATGGTTTTAATATTAGGATTTTTTTTGTTTAATTCCAACAAAAAATGTTATTATAATAATTGGATGGAAAACTATGATTTCAACAGATTTGTATAGCTATACCATTCATAACATTTATAATTTAATTTTTGGCTTCTCAACTTGTTAATTAGATCTATTTTAGTCCTTGAATTTAGATTCTGTTGATTTGATAATCTGATCAAGTCAATCAAACCGATTAGATCAAAAACTGATCAATATCTTGATCCAAACAATGGGGTTATTGGATTGAAAATTGTTCGAAACCGGTAAAAAACAATTGGGACAAAAATTAGTAGTTGAACAAGTTGAATTGATTTAATAAAAGTTTTTATTTTTAACAATTGGGTCTAGCATTTGAACCAATTAAACTGATTAAACTGAGAACTAGTGGTCTAACCGGTTCAACCACTAGTCTGGTTATTAGAACATTGCATGTGATACTCTAATATTGTATAACGGCATCACCTGAAAATTTATATAATTTTTTAAATTTCAAGTGACGATGTACCACAATCTTAAAGTGAAGCATCATCAAATTTTTATATTTTTTAAATTCAGGGACCAAAATGAAATTAATTGTTAAATTTAAATATCAAAATAAACAAAAAAAAATTCAGAGACTAAAATGAAACTAATTCCGAAGTTGAAAAGCTAAAAATTATATTATTCCATCGTAGCAATTAAGTTGGAAAATTTGTGATTTTTTTAATAAAGCATTCGACACTTTAGCCCATGTTCTACGAAAACAAGTAATTACATTATTAGTGGAAAAGGAAACAAAAAAATCCACAAAGTTAAATGATTACAAATGTTGTTTGAATTATATTTAAAGAATTTTAAAAAAAATAAATAAATAACACATGATATTATTTTAATTTTTGAATTTTTTATATTGTCCGTATTACTAACAATAACTATTTTAAATAACAATCGTGTATTAACAAATTACTAATGATGTATATTATAAATTTTTATATATTTTTCTTTTACGTATGTTCATTTTATGCTCTTTTAATTATATTTGATAAAATTATGCTCTTAATTTCTCTATTAATTTTTGTACAATGTGTAAGTTATGAATTTAATATTTAATATTTTAATTTTATTAATTTAATATATTTTTTAAAAATTTAATCTTGTTAAACGACAATCATTAAATTTATTAACTAACATCTTAATTAATTTTTTCACGTGAATAATATGTAAAATAACATTATAATATTATAATATGATAATATGTTTGTTACATTAAATTTTAAAATAACATAATTTAATTTAATTTAACATCTACTATTTAATCAAGAATAAAATTTTAAATTTTAAAAATATAAATATTAAAAATATTAAATTAAGGTTAAAAAGACGAAATTAAATTAAAAAAAAAATCAGATGGCGTTGTGTCCGTAGTCACACTTTTTAATTGTGTTTTTATGTCGTGTCCAACAAAGGTCTTCATATCGTGTTCAACAAGGTCTACGAGGTTCACAATTGGGAAGATTCATCCACATTTCCTTTAAACTTTTGAAATTTTAGTATGTTTTCATCAATAAATTTAAAATTTATAAATAATCACTAAATTACTCAAAAATTTTCATTTAAATCATTAAATTGTTAAATTTCTTCAAAAAAAATCCAACCTACAAACTCTAAAAGATGATTCAACGAGTACTTATTGATAAATAAAAGAACATACTTTAGATTCAAATCAATTTAATAATCAATATTGACAATAAAAAATTATTTAAATTTTGATTCAATAACTTGTAATGCTTAAAATTGTTTCATAAAAAACTAAACCTGTAAAGAGAAAGAAAAAGATATTTTAATTGGTGCAAACAGAAAAACCTTTGAATAACTTTTTTAAATTAAGTGGCAAGAACATAAACCTAGTAATAGTAATATTATTTGATGTAACTTGCCCTAGAATTTAATAGATAACACTTGTTCATAAGATTTCATTGAATTTAAACGTGAGATTCTAATATTTAAATATCTTATTTAAAAATCAAAATTTAATTAGTAACACATTCAAATTTCTGAAATCAAAAGAGAAAAGATTAAATTTCAAATGTCCAAGAGTGCAGGGACTAAAAGCAAAATTAAACCTTTTAGAAAATATATGTTAGGAAAGGCATATATTGTCTTGGAAGATAGAGCAGCACTAGACCCGTCCAAAATCAAAGTTCTCAAAAATACAGCATAAAAACAAGAAATAACCAAACAAATCCTTGACTTTTACGAAATGGTTAAAAGTCTGTATTATACCTTTGATATTTTAAAAAACTAATAAGAGTTCATGCGATGGACTTCCCGTCTGACTATTCATAGTGTGACAAAAATTGAAATAATGTTTTTTTCATTTAATTTGAGAAATGGTATTGAGATCGATTTAGGATCGAAGCGATTCTTACGTGTATATTTATAGGGCTTTCTTCACTTGGAAAAAGTTCAGGCGCTCCTTGTTAGCAGCTTCGACATCGTCGGGAGATGCCACCGCAACGGCAACTCCGTTGTCTTTAACGGCATCAATGGCGTCAGCAAATTCCTTGAAATCCTTTAAACTGTGGTACAAGCAAGAATCAACCAAAAAAAATTGAGTGAACCGCAACCGCGAGGTTAATCAACACAAAATATATGAACATATCTATTCAAAGATTTGATTTTAGATAAAAATTACTAATAATTTTCATTTTCATTTTACTTCAAACCACAAAAGCCGAGTTCATCGTATAGGTTTCAAAATTGTATCAAACTCAAAGTTCAGAGTGGATAATATATGTGAATTCAGAAATCCAATAACCAAAACTTTTCTATATGTAGGGGTGAGTGTTCAATCGAATCGAGTGAAAAAATTTCTAGCTAATCGAATTGACAACTCTCATTTTATCATCATAATTCTGATTTGAAATTTTTTCAACTCAAGTCGAGTAAAATAAATTTTGAATCAAGTCATACTTGAAAATCTTGTTCCAATATAACTAAGTCCATGTTAAGAGCATAAAATTTGAAACCATATATATATTTGAAAATTCTTTCGAAGCAAAATAAGAGAATGAACAAGATACTTTACTATGATAAACTTGAATTATGAATTTACTTATTTAGATACTAAAATTATTGTTTTAGAATTTTTTAAAAAATTTAATATATTTTTTTAATTTTAAAAATTATTTTGAACTTTTTGTTGAGAAAAAAATCAATTTGCTCATTTTCAAAATTGACAAGGACTGAATGAGTATTTAACCCAATCGTTATTCGAATTGTAAACTTCAACTCCAACTCGAAACTCGAATTATTTACTCGAGTTGACTCAAAAAACCCAAACAAATCAAATAACTTGATTCGATTAACTCAAAATTCAAAAAAATATTCAAGTTGAATTAAGTTTTACCCACCCCTAGTTATATGTACCACTAGCAGTTATTATCATACTTTTTGAAATCACAAAGTGCCATAGTCTATTAGAAGAATAATACTTGCAATAAATACCAACGATTAGACGAAATCATCATTTTACCTCGTTGATAATATCTCTTCGCGTCTCCTTTGCCTTTCTTCCTCAGAAATCCCCAATAAATATCGTACCAAACTAGAAGAAGATAGTTGAAGTCAATACGAGCAGCAATAGTAATATTGGACCAAGTAAGCATAAAATAAGGTTAATAAGAAAAACAACTTATCGTCTACATACCTGCTATAGCCTTTAGCATCTGGCAGCTGGTATGCATCAACATCACCAATGGTCCCGATAATTGCTTTGGTAAGAGTATCATCATCCATTTTCAATTCACGGAGAAAGTCACCAGTTCCATCATATATGTCAAGTGTTTTTAATAAGTTGGGGTCTCGATAAGATAAGAAGGTGAATACACCTACATGAGAAAATCTTGTGAGATTCTAAAAGGGGGGATAAAAGTATTTTGCCAGCAAATACAACACTTAGTGTGTACCTGAATGAGTATCGAAGTTGCAGAAACCCCCATAAGCTCCACCGCTAACACGAACACGGTCCCACAACCACGTGTTACTAACGTGTTTTGAAATAACATAAGCACTCCCACTAAGTTGGTAACCCCTGTCGTATAAGTTAGCTGCTTTCCCAACGTAATTTACCTGTAACAAGTGAAGGCTTTGTAATTCATTAGTCACATAAATAAGCAAAAGCAAATGATTATAAGAAGAGATTATTTATCCAACCTGAGTCGGTATCACGATGGCTTCATTGTTTGAAGGAAGTCGGACGTTCCAGCTAGCTCTTTCGACAAGAGATTTGCTAGGAAGCAAATCAAGGAATTTGCCAACGAACTTCTCTGTCTTCGAGAGAGTTTTCCCATCAGCAGTCATGTTTACCAAGCAACCTTCCTTGGAAAGTAAGGATTTACGGATCTCCTCGAGAGATGATGAAATTCCTGCCCAGTCATTATCCACTTTTTCTTCCAGTGCTTGAAGAAACTCCAGGTAACTATGAAAGAACAATATGAGTATGAACAGGTTTCTAAATCTCACTCGTTACAATACATTGTTGAAAATTAAATTTCCAAACTGAGAAGGAATGGCATCGCATAGTAAAATGTAAGATTAGCTCGAGGAAGAAAAACTTAATGGAATCCATAATTTGTACCTGACTCCACCCATTTGCTCAGAAATCCAGCCAGCAACATTTAACTTTGCATCCATCCTAGCTGCGGCAATTCCATGACCTCCACCTCTCAACCGGTTCTGGATATGAGTATAACCCATTAGATTAAATTAAGGTTTTAGTTCTTGTATTTCCAGATAACCCTTAAAAATTCAAAATATATACCTCCATTCTGGCTTTGCTTTGGGACACAAACTGCTTGAACCGTTGTTGGTCTGTAAACTGTACTTCTTGAAGAACACAATTAATCTACAGTTGAATCCATGGAAAAACCTTTAGAACAATCAAGCTTTTGGAGGAAAAGATTTTCAATAATAATCATCAGAACACCTTAATCTACAATTTATATATATATACCAGATTAAATAGGTCATCAGCACGCCCAGCCATTGATTTGCCTCGGACAATGATATGGCTACTGGGATCTTCCTTGCCTCGTATAGATGACGTAAATGGATAAACTGATATTCCGCCTGTTTTTCTTCCAATCAACTGATTAAGTTGCACAAAGGACAAGTCTTTTGTACCCATCTCTAGTAATGATTGACTGCCAAAAATTATGCATGGAGCAAAAGTGTCATATGCTGTAGATAGCTCTTTAAAGGAAATAAAATAAAAACAGTTGTCATAACATATTTACATTACAATTTACAAGTATTATATTCTAAAAAATGATTTTTCAACTAGACCATTCTACTTCTCTCATATGTTAAGTGATAGACATATAAAGCAAATGACTGTTGAATATCATGTTACAGATTGACCAAAAACGCTATTTTCCAATTGGAAAGTTTGTAAGAAATTTTTTGTTATAGAAATGAAGGTGTCAATGAAATTCCACCTGCCTAAGCAGAATGACTGCTTGAAGTTGAGGTGCTTTATAAGGTGACATAGGTTATCAAGCAATTGGAATGAAAAGTATGGTGATTAGCAGAAAAAGGGTAACGAAATAGGACACTAGCATCTAAAAGCTAATGCGCAGTGATCACTGACTCAGCATCTTGTGTAAGATGCTAGGGAAAAGCTCCACTGTTCTTTATGAATTGAAAGAGAACTTGATCTTTCTTGCCTCAAGTTAATCTCATAAACAACTTATTATGTCCGAAGCAGAAACAACTAGGAGAGATGAACGCATCTATAACAAGAGAAAAAACAGCTAGCTTTCAAGGCAAGTTCCAACTCACCAAAACAGTGGTACTAGAGGAAGAAGTTCTTGCTTCAGTGAACTCATATCAAAAACAACTTCAGAGTAAAGGACATCATTTGTGAAAAGATCATGCTGCAAAACCTTCACACCATTTATATCTCCGACCTACAGCAAGATGTATAGAAACTTAGCACAAGCAAAGCTGAAAGAGAGCATTTAGGAGTAGACATGGACCCTTGCTAACCTCTGTCGGAATACGTATCGGTTCCTTGGGAATATCATGTAAGGAGAGGCTTGGAACACATTTTAAGGCTTCTGGAGGGTCAGGAGTTTCTTGTTTAAGTTTCAGCTCTTCTGTAGCACGTGCTAACTCAGCTAGATCTTCCTCCGTCATACTGGCTTTAACTTTCTCCAAATTTTCCTTTTCGGCTGCTTCATCACGAGAAGCTTTCTCCGGATCAGGCTGACAGAAAAGAAGTTGATTGATATGCAATTCAATTACCATAAAGAATTAAATAATATAGGAAGGTAAGTTACCTGCATTTCTATGGTAACACAATGGGGATTGTTTAAGATAAACTTCTCTATTAAAGGAGAGAAAACAGCCTTGGAGCCTTCCTCAGCAATTCTGGCTTTCAGGTCCGATAAAGGTTGCTCATATTTCAAAGGCTCAAAAGGATCCATATCATATATCCACTTACCCTGTAAAATATACACAATTGAAATATAAATTTACACACGGAAAGGAAGGGAGGGAGAGAGAGTATTTTAACATTTAATTCTAGGAATCGAAAAGTTTACCATGGAGCGTAGCATCAGAGATAAGCCACGAGGAAAAGATCCAGTGTTGTTCTCTCTCAGCGAAAACTCAATTGTATTCATAGATGCCTCCACAGCCTCAGTGTCAAAACCTTCTTCAGCAAGCTTTCTAAGAGAACTCATGATCAACTCTTCTACTTTTGGAATATCTTCATCAGAAACTCCCTTCAACCCAATGCTAAATTGCGGCTGAAGAAGTTCATCTTCCACTCCACCACCAATAATGGCATCTCCAAGACCACTTTCAAGCAACACTTTCCTCAAGGGTGAAGCAGGAGTTCCCAGCATAAGATGATCCAGAAAACCGAGAGTAAGTTCAGTTTGCAAGTCCAACGGCTTATCAGAGAGCAGCCAATTCAGGCATACCATGTGCTTCTTCTTCAGATCACCACCATCACCAGCTGGATATTTCTCAACAATCCTGACTGGTTCCGAGAAAAGCTTCTGTGGCTCAACTTTTGATTCATTAGGAGCTGTACTCGCATCAAACATGTCTAGATATTCTGAAAGAGAGATTGAGATAGAGATGGTAAACACTGAAGTTTAAAATTGTTTATACAATATCACAAACAGTAAGACCACAAGAATCAAGTGGTGCAAATACAATGGCAAATGACTGAGACAGGCTGGTCAAGCAAGCACTATATATCTATAAATAGGAGAAGAGAAAACATTATAATGCATTCTCCTTATTATCAGATTTACAAGCATCACCTCCATTTTGAATAGCATCATTTACATACTTCAAGAGATCTAGGGTTTACACATTAAGCAGCAGTTCAGACATCCATACATGAATAATTACTGCAATATCATTTATTACCACTTAGGATACGCAAGCGTTCACTTGGATCATCATCTCCATAAAACCATATCCTGGCATTGCTTGGATGGTAATACTTGCGGTGGAATTCCTGTAATTTCAATTCAGATAAATGAGAGAAACCCATATTAGAAAACATCAAAACTACAACCACAAAAGCAATAGTCACAGACACATTTGTTAGTTCCCTACATGCCCGAATCTGATTATTGATGCAGAACATAGATGAGCCACGCACACCATAATTAATGAAAAAGACGGAAGAGTCTTGCCTTCTAACCAGCAGAAGTTGAAAAAGAAAACTGAATGCAGGAGACAAGCAAAACAGAAATAAAGTTGCCCCCCAGTTTTTCCATTTTTTCCCCATCCCAACCCCAAAGAACAGAATTTTTCCATAACCTAGGCAGCAAGAAGTTTAGATTGATGTAAAACTAGGTTTCAAACATAACAATTTATACTCTTTGCCAAGATAAAATGCCTCTCAAGCACCAATAGATGTTGAAGACACTAAAATATGTCTACCAAAGATAAATGCAGCATACCTTAAACTCTTCAAATGTCAGCTTGGGAATAACTAGCGGATCACCTCCACTGTCAACACCGTAGGTATTGTCTGGAAAGAGAGCCTGCAGAGACATCGTAAGGAACAATTGTAAGTGGAAAATTTGATGAACATGCTAAAGTTCCAATTAAGTATCTTCACTATAGGTGTTTTAACTCCAGCACACATGAGTATACATGTGAGAGAGAGGAGTGAGGAGTTTTTTTGAATTAGCCATGAGATTTATATATATTTTACACTCAAACCATCAATATTTCCAAAACCATTTAGGCTACTAATTACTATATAAGCAGTATATAATAAAATTTAATAAATTTATAAAGCAAGAAAAGAAGGGAAAACTTGCCTGCTGAGCTGTCCGCCCTAATAAATTATCAGGCTGAGAATAGACACCTTTCATCTCGTTGAAAACAACTCCTATAGAGAATCCCAAAAGGAAAAAGAAAATGTTATGAAGAGTAATGAGGTACTGTCAAGCATTACTTAGGGGGAAAGAACATTTGTTGATTAAGTATGGGTTTCCAGAGGCCAAACACATGAGTGAATAAACACACCAAAACCCACACACCTTTATAAGTTATATCTTCTGAAGGATCATTGAGCTCATAGTGCCAACCCTCCTGTTGAAAAGTTTGGAAGTCCTCAATGCACTTGGGGAAGAAGACAGCATCCAGGTATACATCAACAAGATTATAGAAATCCTGTTCAGAAAATATAAACCACATCAAAACTGAAAATTATGAACGTAACAGTTTCATTCTCAAAACTGCCTAACAAATTTTTTACTTCAAATTTGTCTCTCAAATGGCTGCATGATTGTTAGCAGCTGCAGGGAAGGAGATCCCATTGGGTCTTCAGTTATAATTGTGCAGCCCGAATACCCATGTCAACCACACCCGAGACACATTTTTTTCTTTACTGCTGCTCCTATCTCACATACTACTGGTATTAGGCAACCCCCTTTTTTTGCCATTTCTCAATAATACGGAAAGCAAAAGCATTACCTTTGAATTGGTGGAAGCAACTGGATAGCAAGTCCTATCAGGATACGTGAATGCATTCAAAAAAGTGTGCAAGCTCCCCTTTAACAATTCAACGAATGGTTCCTTCAATGGATACTTTCTTGAACCACATAATACACTGTGTTCCAATATGTGAGGAATCCCAGTGGAATCCTTTCTGCATTAACCAAGTTAGAAATCATAAGAACTCCAACAACTTATTGATTCAAATCATCACATAATAGTTTCTCCAAACATCAAGGTCAAGCATCCTTATTCAGACCACTAAATCAAACACTCTACCATTACCAATTCAAATTCTAAATTAAACATGTATAAAGAATTTTCTAAAAATTCATACACAACAGTTAATGTAGTTTGCGGCTCAAGCTTTACTAAACTCAGTTCAGAAATTAAACCTAATAAAAAACTGTAAAAGAATGATGAACTTACGGTGGAGTTCGAAAAACAATACCGAAAACCTTGTTCTCATCATCATTTGAAACGGACATAACCTCCGCACCAGTTTTTTTATGCTTGAAAAGAACAGCTTTTGACTTACACTCTCCAATGAACTCTTCCGATACTTTCTCGAATCCAAACTTCTCCGCAACTTCATCTCCAACTCCAGCAATATCTATATGAGAAAACGAAAAAAAAAAAACCTCGTTTCAGTTCATTAAATTCAATTTACGATATAAGAATAAAAGTTAAAAACATATATATATTACCTGAAGAAGGCTGCGTAGGAGGAGAAGCAACGGCGCGTGGAGATAAAGAACTGAAATGCTTGTTGTTTAAACCAAAGCGAAGAGAGGAAGAATGAGAAGAAGCTCGAGCGAGTGACCTCCAGCTGTTGCGGTGGAGAAGGGAGCGGTTAGGAACTAGACGACGATGATACCGGGCGGCGGTGGCGGCGGAGACAGAGGAAGATTTGGACAAAAAGGAACGAGAGTGTTTAGGAGCGGAGAAGAGAAACTTGTTACAAGCGAGAGATGAACATGAGAGAGAGCGGAGAAGCGCTGTTCTCTCCATTGATTTTTTTTTTTTTTTTTGCAGGAGAAATGAAGATGACGATGATAAATAAATAAATAATAATTTATAAATTTTTATTTTTATTTTTTTTGGAGAAATCTTAAGGGTTTAATATTGGGAGGGGAAAATATCATAAAAGGTTGCTTGAACACTCTGAAGTGTGTGAATAGCTGTGGTGAATTCCTGCCCAGAAAAATATTTTAAAATATTTTATTAATTAATGAAAATTTTTATTTTCTTGGGGAAAAAGCCAGAAAATTTTTCTGTATAGTTTATCGGCCAAGTCGCTTGCCCAAATTTTTATGTTTTCCTTTTCTGTGGTTCAGCTGAGTAAATGACTGTGAAATCAAGATTTTGGTCGATGATTGAACCAGATTAGATGAATGAGTCAGATTAGTTAAATTGAAAATTAATTAAAGTATTGAATTAAAAATAGTTTTGAATTAGTTGATTTAAGAATTAATATGAATTAATTTAATTGAGTAAAAATTGGTTAAACTGAATTTTAAATATTTTTAAAAATACTTAAATAGATAAATTATCTCATTAGTTAATCAAAAATTAGACTGATCCTCTTATCTTGGTCATTTCAATTTTTTTTTTGTTAATTTAATCATTTCGGTTAAAAAAATTTACTTAGCTACTCTACCATTAAATTTTCTTTCTTTTCTTTCTTTCTTTATTATTATTTTTTTTTTGTTTTCTTGTTTTTAACCCAAAATATTGTAGCCATTGCTTCTGTTAAAGATGTTGTAACTTCCTCCATTAGGCCACCGTTAGCAAACAAGCATTGTCTTGTCAATGAACAACACTAGCAGACGCTTCTTCTTTCTCGCTATTTTTCCTATGCTCCTCATTTCTTCTCCTTACCCATAGTCATTACTTCTCACCGTCACTGCTATAATCATTAGACGTCTTCTTCAACATTAGATTATCGATCCAAAACCACCAAAGTTAATTCCAAAGCCTCCTCTTCATATTTATAGGATTAGATTTCTCAAAAACCCTAAAAAATTGTGAAGTTACTCTCTAAACTTTAGAGTTTCTATGCTTCGATCTCCTAATCCTACCATTGATATGACTTAATTTTGAGATGTCTTTCTACTTTTGAGTTTGCTAGTAGTGATTTGACGAAAGTAGTGACTATATATTTAAAGGATGCAGCGGCTAGGATTCTTAGGAAAATGTGAGGAAAAAGGGAAAAATAAAGAAAAATAATAAAAAAATAAAATACAAATAGATTTAACCGTGGAATAGATGGATTTAACAATTGATTGACTAATTTTAACGATGATGACCAAATTAATAAAAAAAAATTTGGAGGTGACCAAAATATAAACAACCTAAATTTAGAGTGACTAACAAGGTAGTTAGCTCTTTAAATAATTCAAAAAATAAAATATTAAAAAATATATAAAAAATAGCTTAGCCGATTTTTTAGCTCAGTTGATATCTATTTACAAGTCAACTAATTTTTTACCTTATATCAAATTGCTACGCAACTGGTTTGATTAGACAATATGGGTTTGAATAAAACAGGCTTTAACATAAAATTAGGCCTATTTTAAATATCGGTTAAGCCTTAGTTTCAATAAAACTTGAGCCCAACTTAATTTAATTATGTTTTTAATTGTAATTTGTATCACATAAAATTGAATTTACAATAATATATAATACTACAATATAAATATTAAAAATGTCATTTATTTTAAAATTTCATAATTATTTATTAAATTAAAAATAACATAAACTTTTGTAGAAATTTTTTAGAGCAAGTTACACTTAATGTCTTATTAATAAATTTATATTTTGGTTACTCAACTTCAAAAAGTTATAAAATAATCACTAAACTATTTAAAATTTTCATTTAACTCATTGAACTATACAAAAGTTTTATTCAAATTCATTGGATTGTTAAGGGTTTTCTTTTAGAAAAAAAAGTTTAGCTAACGAGCTCCAAGCGACGATTTGACAATCAATACAATAGATTAATACCTATCGAAAAGTAGAAAAGCATACATTAGATTTAAGTCGATTTGATGTCGAAGATTGAATAATAAGAAGAAGAAAACTATTTAGATTTTGATTTATAGATTTATGACGTTTAAATCTATTTCATGGAAAAAAAACTAAACTGTAGAAGAAAAAGGGAATGAGAGCTTTTAATTTGTGCAAACAATGCTAACAAAGAAGGCCATCATACAACAATGATTTTTAACAAATCAATGACTTAAATGAAAATTTTTGAATAGTTGAGTGGCCGAAACGTAAACTTATTAAATTTAGTGACTTTGGATGTAGTTTATCCAGTTTTTTAAAATAATACGAGTTAGACTAAAATGAGCCTTAGCTAATAATTTATAAACTTGGATGGGTTTTAACAAAATTTAAGATTCATATTTAAAGTCGAGCCAAATTTGTACAAATACAAAATATGCTAATATCATACATAAGCCCCACCTAGCAAACAGGAACAAACACCAATTTATTGTATAGTACATTGAGTATTGACAACCTAAACCGGTGCATTTGATTTAAAACTAACCAACCACTAACCTTAAAACATTGCATACATAAGACCAACATTTAAGATCCTATCAATTTAATCCAAATCATACGTTAACTGCCCCACACTTCTTTCTAATTTGTCCCTTATTCCCAGTAAGAACACCAATGTTCCCAAGCTTAGCCATTGATGTCCCGAAATCATTCCAGAAAAGGTAAGAGTTCATGCTATAGGAATTAACCATCGCAGCGGTCTTCGAGTCTCGCATCAGGACTTGATCGGATTCGAGAAGCCCAGCATTGTTCACAAGGTTCGTGTAGTACTTGTTGTCGAACCTGTACATGCTACCCGAGTCGAGCGGGGCAAGGTTGGTGTTCGAGGAGTCAATGTTTGGGCACATGGTTTGCAAATTGGTGAGTGTTGAAGAGTCGAGCATAGGGTCCGGTTTACCTGAGCCTCGAAAGTTGAAGAGTCTATTTTTGAAGGTGAAACATTGAGCGAAACCTATGGTATGAGCTCCTGCAATAAATACATGTAAAAATGAAAGTTAAAAGGAATTCAATAACCACGTTTGACTCGGATCAAATCTAGAGCCAAGGTAGATCGGACCCCTAAATGGGGAGTGAAGTTCTACTAGCATTGTTTTTTTTTATATCCACAAAATTCAAACTTAAATTTTTTCTTAAAGAATATCGAGCTCCCTATCACTCAACTCAATTTATTGCATTCTTTTTCTTGGCTAATACCCTCAAGTGATTGTTATCCCACTTAGATCATTTTGATTAAATTATAATTTCGGTCCATCTATTATACTAAAATTTATGATTTAATCCTTATATTTTAATTTGACATAATTAAAAGGTGTCAACACTTTGGACTAGCTAATTACATTATAAAAGTAAGAGAATCAAACCATATCAGATTAACCTCTAGGGACTAAATCCCAAATTTGAGTAGAAGAATCAAACCCATAATTTAACCAATTACTTTTTTTTCTTTATACTCGAATAATTTAAGGACTAATTTGTCAAGAGAGAAAAAGAACCTGAAAGGACAACAACATCCTTAAGGTCAAGACCCTTGGATGTGAATTTTGCAGTAATATTTTCCAAAGGCTCAAAAGGTGATGGCAATTGCTCATTAGCTGCTTGTTGACTTGCGGTTACCCCATCTCGTCGCCCTAACATTACTGGCCACGACGGCCCTCCTGCCTGCACACCAACAAAAAATATTACTACAAATAACCAAACCTATGTCAGGCACATATATCTAACACTAACACTCAAATCCGAATAACATAACAAATAAATGAAACATGTTTTTATAGTTACCAGGACAACAGCTTCCCTTGCTGCAAGAGTCAATATATCGACACATGAAACAGTTGATGGGCAAAACCTTTCGACGTCTTCTTTTATGTTGTCTATAACTTCAAACCCTCGAACTGACTTTCGGTTCGGGAAAGCGTTCTTCTCACCCATCATGTCATCAGTGTCGTCGAGGAGTACCGATCCATCGCAACCCTATTAATATCATTCATAAAGCAAATTTCAAGTGTTCATAAGTCGGTTTGGTTAAAGATTGAATAATAGACTAACCAACTGGCTTAAGTTTTAGACTAACCAACTGGCTTAAGTTTTAGTCAACTTATCCGAGAGCCAATTTAACATCGGTCGTTTAAGTTAATTAAATCAATGTTGTTTTCTTCGAAGTATGAGAAATAAGTACGTTTGGGTTTGGGTTTTGACTATAATTTTTATATTGTATAGATTTATTATATATTATAAATGTATTATAAGAAGAAAAATAGTAAAAATAATATATATTAAAAGTCGGTTAAGTTAATTGGTTTTGTTACTAAAATATCTATTTTAACCAACTACAAAAATCAAATTAAATATCATAATCAACTTATATCAACTTAAGGATATTGATAATGATGTCAACCAAATTAAGATTCGCTCCGGAGAATATATATATATATATATATATATATTAAAGATTGATGGTAAGAGGGGGGATTACATTAACGAAACAATCATGAAAGTGCAAGCGAAGGAGGGAGGCAGCAATCCTGGTATCGCTCCTATAAGCAGCCAAGACGCCATACTTAACCATGTTGGTCAATCTAGGGCATGACCAATCGTAGAAACGATAGCTCAGCTGACTGTATCCGTATGGAAACTGTGAGACCACGACGGGGATAAAGTGGAAGACTAAAAGAAAAGGGATAAAACTAGCTATATTGTGGGAGAAGAAGAGTTTGTGAGCCATGATTGTTTTTCTTTTAAGATATATCCATGGTAGTATGGTAATGGAGATATTTATATGCAAAAACCATGGGGAAGCTGACAACTTAGTTTTATTGGTTTTAAGCTTTTGAAAGTGGCCATCACACCATGTTTTG
The DNA here is from genome assembly GCF_025698485.1 of Gossypium arboreum. Taxonomy (NCBI): domain Eukaryota; kingdom Viridiplantae; phylum Streptophyta; class Magnoliopsida; order Malvales; family Malvaceae; genus Gossypium; species Gossypium arboreum. The sequence continues at coordinate 118,651,381 of NC_069073.1, forward strand.
TTTAGTGGCTTAATCCTAATGCCCACCCCCACATTGACTAAAGTTTTCTTTTTTTTATTTGGATTCGAGTTTGAGTAACTGATTCATAAGTGTTGACATTGTACTAATTTTCGAAACGATATTGTTAAGAAAAATAACTATGAATCCAAAGTAAAACATATCATGAAAAAAATAACCTAAAACTATTATTTAAGTCCTGTTTAAACCAATTTTTTCCCAACCCTAATCACAGTATCGGATATTAACATATATTTGATATTAACAAATTCAATTTTTTATATTTAGAAAAATAAAATTATATTCTCGTATCATATTTAAATATATATTTGAATATGCACTATGTATAAGAAGAAAACAAAATTTGAACAAGACACTTTAAGAAAAAATATTAAAAATAATATAACCTTTTTAATTAAAGTATAAACTAAGCCATGGAAACCTAATCTCAAGATTTAAGTGCTTAGGAAATTCTAAAGCATGATGAGATGACGAGGAACTCATATTTAAAAAGTCCATGCCAAAGAATTATGCACATGTCAATTAAAGTATAAATTAATAATAATATTTGTTGATCGAGTCTTACTTTAATTGGCATGAATATTGTTGTTAATGTAGAAAGATGTGAGTTTGAGTGTGCTAAAGCGCATTATATTCTTATTTATGGGATGAGAATGAGTTATGAATAGTTTTAAATGTTATGTCAAAAAATACAGATATAATCAAAACAGACTGTTAAAATAATAATAATATTAAGGCACCATTGATTAATGATTTATTAATTTTGTTTATTTCATCAACTTAGTAACAGTGGAAGTGCATGACACTATCAACACAAATCTGATGCAGGAGGATGATTAATAAATAAATACACCTCCCATCTCCATAAATTTGTCAGTTTTTTATTTGGTTTAAGAAGTAATTTAGTATTTAAATTTGACCCCCTTTTTTTTAATATTTGTGTTTTTTTTTTTTTAATTTGGTACTTGTATTTAGGAGCAAAGTCAAAAAAATTTTTTAGGAGAGCGGAAATTGAGTTATATATTTTTATGAGAGTTAAAATGTAATTTTACAATTGTATTAATATATATCTTTGTGGTTTTTAGGATGACTAAATAAAATTTTATCGTTTTGGGGTGCCAAACTATAATTTTGTTATTTATTTACTTACAATTTTGTAAAAATTCAAGGGCTCAAAGCACACTTTTTTCATTTTAAGAGGGCAGGCCCCTACATACTCCCTTATATTTGACAAAAGTAGTATATTTTGGTACCCAAAACTTATGGTATTAACTTTTTTAGTTTAATTCTAATTTTAGTGTTGATTTGACAAAAATTCATTTGAAAATTAACTTTCATCAAAGAAATCCTAAAACCCGAATTAAATCACAATCATCAAGTTGTATCTAATAAATTAAACGCAAATTTAAACAAATTCACAATTAACACTAAATTTGTTCTATCATGAAAAATTCAAACCTAATAAAATTAGTAATTAACTTTCATCGAATCAACCTTAAAACCTAAATTAAATACTAAATAGTTAATATTATTATATTTGGATACCAAAATATATATTTTTGTCAAATACATGTACGGATTGGATTAAAAAACACAAATACCACATTAGAAAAAGTGTCAAACTCGGATACCAAATATATATTAAACTTTTTATTTATACTTTTTTAGGTCTCATTTGAAACGTCACTTTTTTTTAACATTAATCTCATTATAAGTTCTTATCATATCTACTCTTTTTGGATATAATGCTTAGAACTACCCATAACCAATTGAACTATGATTCAATCTGCTAAACGTCAAACATAAACATTTATATATAGATTTTTTTGTGATAAATAAGAAAATACAGAACCAAACTATGTTACATTATTCAAACCCCCTAGCGGGGAGATTTCAAAAACTTGCAACCCTTGATTAGTTATGTGAGCCAACTTGATCAGTCTGTCAGCTTCTTGATTCTCTTCTCTAGGATATGACAAATGCTTCAATATTGGTCCGTGAAAGCAGCTAAAGAATCCTCTTAATTAAAATCGAATTTGGTCCACTTGTGGAGATCTCCTGTATGGCATTAGCCACTTAAAAAAATCAAATTAGTGCTTAAAATATAATATTTGATTGATGTATATGATAATGTAATTATTAAAATATGCTCTTGCGTATTAGGAATGATGTTGGAGTACTTTGGATTAAGCACAGTAGTAATTAATAAGCTCATAAGCTAGCTTAAGAGTTCTATTAATTATGATTGCTTTAGAATATGGGATGACATTCCCAATTATATTCAAGTTTTATGAGCAATAAAATTGATTGATATTTATCTTTAAAACAACTTTTAAATAAATAAAAATATATAATGATAAATTTAACCTTAATATTTACATATTTTATTAATTTGGTATTATTTTAGTTAGATTTGATTATTATTAACTTTTCAAAAAAGAGTCAAATCGTTATTTTAATGAAAATTTTAACTGAAATATTAAAATTTTAACGATGTTGACATGACAACTCGTGTGACAGTCCACTAAATTTAGGATAGTAGGCTATTGGGCTTTAGGTTAGCATATGGGTCTTGGGTAGTTTGGTTTGGGTTGGACGAATTTAGGCTTAGTATTTGGGCCATTTCCTTTGTAAATGGACTTTATAATTACTGAACTTTTTTGTTTTTAGTTTCTGTTTTATTTGAGCCGAATAAATTTGGACTTTTACAGTGTTCATGGGTTAGACCAAGTTCAATTTGGGCCCATGTAAAGTATCTAAACCAATTTTTCAAGCTCAGGCCTGGCCCGAAAAATGGGCTTACTTTTCTGTTCAAGCCCGACCAAATTTAATCCAGGCATAACCCACCCATATTTAATATTTTTATATTATTTTTTATTTAAAAATATTTTTAAAAATATAATACACTAAATGCACTGAAAAAGCTAAAATAACAAAAATTAGAACACATTAAAAAGTATTTATTTCAAATATAATAAATATTTTATTATATTAAAAAAATACAAATAAATATAATAAATATATTATTGTATTAAATTTAATTTTTAAAATTTTATATTTTAGGTTGGGTTATTTAGGTAGGTAAGTTTTTTTAGGTTTTGGGTAATGGTTTAATTGTTATTAGGTTAGTGATTTAATATAAATATAAATATATAATTATTATTTAACATATATAATTAATATAATAATTTTTTGTAACATTGTAAATTCGGGTTGGGTTGGGTCCGGTCGGGTCGGGCCAAAAAATCTTGGCCAATGCTTGGCCCATATAGAAAACAGACCTTAAATTTTACCCAAGCCCATTTTTCGAGCCTCATATTTTAATCTAAACCCTCCCATTTTTGGGCAAGCCTTCGGACCTAGGCGGGTGGCCCGCCCCATGAGCAGCTTTACTTCATGCTAACAAGGCACTATTTGTCTTATATGTTGTGTCAATAAATGATTTTTGAAATATTTAAAAAATTAAAATATTCAAAAAAAATAAAAAAATCATAATTTTTTTTTTAAAAAAATAGCATGAAGTACTTGTGGTCTGTCATGTTTTAGAAAATTTTAATATTTTAGCCATATTTTGTTAAAAACAATAATTCAACCCTTTGTGAAAGATTGATGGTCAAATTTAATTTTTTAAAGGTTAAATGTCAAATTTAACTAAAAAATATGGGTCAAATTGACAAAAGATATAAACTTTAAGAGCTAAATTTATTATTATGCTTAAATAAAAATGTGCCCAACAAAACTTGTTTGGAGTAATGGTTAAAGCTTTCATTTAGCACCTAAATGACACGAGTTTAAACATTGTCATCTCATTTCTCCTTCCCCAAATGTAATGATAAAAAAAATATAGAGAGATACTAAGATATAATTTGTTTCTCTAAAACAAATTGATTTTATAAATTATGCTAAATTAAAGTATATAGATTAAATTTAAAATTTAAGTATAGTTGAAGGACCAAAATCACAATTTGACTCAATCAATGTAAAAAAAACAAAAAACAAAACATCAATTTTCTAAGGAAGCTTAGTATAGATTTGGGGACAGCTTTTATTGTTAGGTTTGAGTCGCTAATCGTGTTGTTATTAGAGCTTTGTTTTTTTATAATTAAAAAATCAAATATAGGAATATTGTTAGTTATAGATTTATTTTTAAAAATGTAGTAGAAAATTATTTTTGAAAATTTTAGTTTAGGACTTCAATGTTTAATATTATTATCAAAAACTATTTTTAGAAAATAAAATGCACATTTCGAACAGCTTTTGATGTTGTAAAATAAAAAAATGCATTTAATGATACTCAAATTTGTTAATTTCAATAAAATATAAGGAAATAATTTATTACAACTCATGATTAATATTTTGATGTAAATATGTATAATTTTAAATATTTTAAGCAATTAATATAAACTATTTGCAAATTTAGTTTGAACATATAAATTGTATTTTAAATATTAAAATATAATCATTACAAATTCAAATATATAAAGTTATATATTTGAAATAAATTTCAAAAGGAAATTAATGATATACCCAATATAAATATTTTGGATGATAAATGAGGGTTAAAAATGTCATTTTGAGTCAAATGCTTTTTCAAATCGAAGAATTATAAATTACAACTTTTGCAATTGAGTTCAAAAGCACTTTTACCTTCGAAAATTTTATGTTTAACATTACTTATGGATTTAAAAGAGCTTTTAACCTCAAAAGTGTTTTTAAAAAGTAACGATAAACAAAGCCTATGTCAAGCTAAAGTATAGAGATTAAACTATAAAGTTGAGTTTAACAGAAGAACCATAATCTAACTCAAGCCATCTCGACAAGAGGCTCTCATTTGATTGAACTCACTGTCTCTTTAGATAGCTTTAGGTACTTGGGCTTTCTGTAAAGTTAGGAGACAAAATCTCGACTGAAGATAATATTGACCCGTTAAGGTGTTCTATATGTCTTGATAGATAACACTTTGAAGACTTCTTTAGAAGCAGTCGCCCTCTCCTCAATGCATACGCACACACAAAATAAACTCTTTCTGAAGAAATCTTTAAAATATTAGTCATCAAAAGTTAATAAACCCATCAACGAATTGGTATTACCTCAATTAAAGTTTCATCTTTCAACTTTATAGAATGCTTCAAGCTATTTGAAAAAAGTGACAAATAGCATAGCATATAACTACCTACTAATAATACATTTGGTAAAAGCATTGTTTACCATAATTTTATACCCCAAATATGTTTCAATATTTTAGCCCAATAGCTCTACCCAGATATTAAAAATTAAAATTATGTTAAATAATTATATATTTTATAATTCATTTAAATAATATAAAAATTCTCTAATAAATATGAATTTAAGATCCACTTAATACTTAGACCACTCTAGTGTTATAGTTATAAATAGATTAAATCGAAAGATATTACGCATTTAAATTTATTATTGTGAAGAAATTTTATAAACATAAGGTGAAATGTGATATTTACATATAATTTTTAAAGTTTTTTTTAATTTATCAAAGATAGAACTCATTTGATTAATTAATAATCATTACAATACTTTCTCTAAGGTGACCTCATCATGCAATTAGAACTAATGGTCTATTTTTTTTTAGTATATGATAGTAAAAATATTAAATATATGTATTCAATATTAGTATTGTTGTCAATACAGGAAGACTGCGGTTCGAGTATGCTGAAGCGCATTATCCTCCTATTTAAGGGTTGAGGAGAGGCTACAAATAATTTTAAATATTGTATAAAAAAAAGGCTGATAAAACAAAAATCTATAATATAAAAAAGTGTACATCTTTGATTATATATATAAGCCCAATAAGCAAGCTCACCTACCTAGTGGATTACTCATCTAACTCAATTATTCAAATTCTAGAATTTAAATAAAAGTACCACAAAGTTCTTCGTACTATATTTTAGATTGCATCTTAGTCCTTCAAATAAAAAATTAGGTAAATTTACCTTTGTACGTTAGATGAGTAAGCAAAATGACCCTTCATTAAAATTTGATATTTATTTATATATGGTACAATAACATATTGTCCTCAATCTTCATACATTTATTCAGTTTGGCCCTACTCTTTTGTTAGAAGTAAAATAGAAAATTTTGAAATTAATAAGGCTAAAGAATAAAAAATTAATTACAACTTTTAAAATTTAAAAATTATTAAAAATTATAAAAATTTTGTTAAAAAATATCAATACCAGTCCAATAACAATCCACAACACCAATAATCCAATCAAGTGATGACCCATATATAAATTAATATGTTGTTGGTTAGTCCTTTTCATCAAAGAATTTATTACTTTCCATTTAAAGCTTTCATCATTATGCTATACCCATTTTAGGGATCAAAACCCATGGCTGATCTCTGAAGGAATCTTTGAAAGGAAACCATTCCACACACCAATATATATATATATATATATGCATTTTGTCTTGTGTATATATATAATGTTTTTGTCATGTAAAGAACTAATTAATGTGCTTAGCATTTAAAGAACAAAATATAAATTAATTCACCCAATCAGTAGAATAATTTCAATATCTATGAATTTTTATGTATTTTTCAAATGAGTTCTTTTATTTAATATAAAAAGATAATGAAAATATTAAAATAGAGCTACCATTGTAGACACCATAATTATTAATTATATCTGTCAATTACTTTGCTTGTGAGGGTGACATTTTGGTCAACCTCTTATATAAAAATTATTACAATTACACAACTTTTTTAGAATTAATTCTTATAATATATTATTGGAATAGGTGAAAAGATAAATTTTAGAAAAATTATTTTATGGATATTTTTCATTATATTATTTATGGTCTTATTTTAATTATTTAATGATATTTTAGTAATTTTTATACCATTAACATATAATTTTACTAATTTTTTTACTTTGAATTGAAACCTCAAATCTTAAACTTAAATTTAAAATTTTAATCTAAACAATAAAAAGTAATTTAATTTAATATTTATAATAATAGAAATACTTGCCAAATACATTCATATATATATAACATTAGAAGAGGAAAATAGAGATAACTTGAATGGCCAGAAAATGTTATTTTAAAGGTAGGAATCAAACCCAATTATTGATAAAGATACTAAAATTAGTGAAGTAATTAATGCTTTGAAGTTTTGGTAATGAATCCTATAGACAAAAAAACAACTTAATTTAATAAAAGGGGAGTTGTTTTTGGTAATTTTCTAGGAAATTTGCCAAACAGTCCTTCAGTTTGGAATTGGGTGAGAATGTTGAAATTATTATCTTGGAATTTTTTGTGTTTTCCATTATTTGTTAATTTTCAATCAAATTTTAATTAATAAATTTATTTTTTAGCTTTTTAGGTGAAACTATTACAAAGAAAAATGAAATTATAAAAAGACCAAATTACACAATATGTAAATATTAAGTGTTAGAGAGTTAACTTTGTTATTATGTCAATTTTACACAAACGAAATTGCAAAAAAGACCAAACTACTAGTGTAGTGACTACTAGTGTAATTTACCCAAAGAAAAATCAGGAACTCGAAATGATCTAAACAAGTAATTTGATTCCAAATGCCTAACTCAAAATAACACAAACTCAAAAAACCTCGATTTGAAAACTCAAATGGTTCAAACTCAAAATGAGTTCAACTTAAAATGATCCTAAACTAAAATAATCTGAACTTGAAATGGCCTAAACTCACAAAGTTACTTCATTATCCAACAAGTGCCCCAAATGCTTGTGTTGTTTTTAGAATTGCTCAAAACAATTGTGATTTAAGCAACAACTTCTAGAAAATAAGCATTAGCAACTAGAGATTCAATGTCATAGAAGCAAGTAATGGAGAAGCTATTGTTATAATGTTCATGTTTCTTCTATGAAAACATTTGAATTCTCGCGTACTAGCACCGAAAGTAAAACGAAAACTCAATTTGAAGATTGAAGGAAACCGAATCCTGCAAAATTTCACAGCTTCTACTCTCATTTATAGCAAATAGTATATAGTATATATTATCAACTTCATGCTTCTGGACTCAGCCTATGTATGTTTACCTTTTTATCTGCAAAATTCATGGTGGATAAACTCTATACATGGTCTTTACCGGGTTTGTGAGTACGGGTTTTCCAGCTATAGGCTTCGGATTTTGCGTCTTCTTCATCTTCCGTACTGTCACCTCTTGTTGTGGAGGTTCCTCCAGTGTTCGTAGCTAATTGGAGAGGGCCTTGAGGAGAACCGGATTGTGAACTGCTACCTTTCGAAGAATCTCCATATTGATCATGGGACAGCCATAGACCATTCCCCAAAACAAGGGCTGATTCATTTGCTGGGGTGGTTGTGGTCCTTGTAGATGGTGGAAGTCGTCTCGTATGAAGTCGGTATTTCTGGAAAGGCAGGAGAATTAAGCCATGGATAGAAAAAGAAAAGGTTTGCAACACCATTACTATTGGGAAGATAGTAAGAAACCGAAAGATTTCCCGATATCCTGAAAACTGAACTACAAAGAAAGAGAAAGGAACTAAGAACCAACCTGCAGATGGCTCTTAACTTCATCATTGGTCAAGCCATCTACTTGCATAAGTTCCCTAATTTGCTTTGGAGTAGCCACTGCAAAAGAATCAAAGATTATACATACATACATACATACATACATACATACATACATACATACATACATATATCTCTATGCATTTCAATGATCCCAACAAAATGATTATACATACATATACATATAAAAATGCATACAAACAAAGTTCTAAATTTGTTATCTTTGATGACTTGAACAACAAGCAATCCAATCCAACCTGAAACAAAAACCGAAATTGTTCTTTGATTTCCTCACCTTGAGAGCCACCTAATTGCTGCAAGGCATTAACAAACCGGCGATGTAACTCCGATGACCAACACCTCCTTTGCTTCCTAGTAGCCTGCTGTTGTTGTTGCTGGTGATCGGATAAGGGCTGCAATTCGGACCGGTAATTCACCTGACCCTTCAAGGAAGAACACGAAGCTGCTCTACTACGGCTCATCCTCGACTCCGTAAAACCCAATTCCACTTTCGGATTCTTGATTCCCGGAGTGAGAATCGTTAGTCCATGAATTGGTATCTCCCTTTTCTCTTCTTTCTTCACTGCAAAACTCAAATTTGCCTTGAATGGCATAAAACCTCTAACTTTTCCCCTGTTTTTAAATGGATCCCCATGGTTTCTCTGTTCATAAACCAACATAAATATTAACAAATTTAACAAATTTAAGTATAAACCACAAACTTTTTTCTTTAAAAAGCTACCTTAGTATCTAATTTATCATCAATGGAACTATGATCATCATCTTCAGTGTTCCAAAGCTGAACAGAACTCATCCAATTTTTCTTAGAATCATCTTCTTCTTCATCATCACTGTGATTATTATTCTCCTTTCGATTGTTCTTCAATGGAATAAATTCTTCTAAAACAGGTTCAACATTTCTTCTTCTAACACATTGCGTTGATTCCTCTTTCAAAGCTAAAATCGCTGCCAATCAAACAACAAACCAAAAATCCCCAATTAAATAAAATTTCAAACATAAATCACAAAACGAAACAAAACCCAATTTAATTTGATTTAAAAGAAAAAAAAACGAACCATCATTCAAAAGAAGCATAGAAAGAGGAAGTTCACGTTTAAAACCATCGATCTTTCTCATTTCTTCTTCTAATCTTTTAACAAAAGAATCAAGCTTTGAAACCTTATCGGAAACGCTTCCCATCAATGAAATTTCCTCGAGAAAATTACTGATCGTTTTGGGTATAAATTTGGGTCTAAAATCCAAGCTCAGTTCTGATGGAACCGAACCCATTTTTTCAATTTTTTTCTTTTCGATTCCTTTTTGGGATTTTTTTAAAAAAGTCTGTTTGAAGCTGGGGAAAACGTAGGTAAAAAAAGAAGGTACATATATATAGAGTGAAAAAGAAGCATTTTTTTCGTTAAATTATTTTAAGTGTTGAGTGAAAAAGAAGCTTTGTTTTTTTTTTTTGGTGTTTGGCAAGAGAGAAAATGAAAGAAAGAAAAGTAAAAATTTTCTGTTTCCTTGAGAAGAGTGAAAAAATTATAATTTTTTTTTAAATTGGGAAATTTGAAAGGCGAAGATTCTGTTTTGCGGTTTTTGGGTTTTAAAGTCACTTTCGCGTCGTCGCGTATCTCGGTCATCACTCGCCTATTTGTCCGAGTCCACTCACCCTTTTACCTTAATTTAACTTAAAACAAAGCTTTTTAGTTTTTAATTTTTTTTCCATAATAATTATGTTTATAATTTTTTTTTCTTTTTATGGAATTATGCTTATAACTAAATAAATGAAAGGGTATTAATTTTTTTAATATTTTTTTAATAATTTTATTATAAATTCTGATTATATTTATTTTTCTTGATACAGTACCTAGAACTACCATAACCCATTCTCAACCCATAAAAATCATAATGCGTTTCAGCGCACTCAAACCCATGTCTTCCTGCATTGACAATAATGTCCATGTTAATCTAGTTATGATTCAATCGACTTATTTTAATGTTACATGTAGAAGTATAGTTATTATTATAAATACAAATAATATATGTTAAAATAACTATAATCAAAATTAAGTATTATAAAATATCATGGACTGATAATTAAGAATATTTTTAGAGATAACTCATACGTGGTGAGATTTTAGCTACGATAAATTTAGAAAGGACCCATATACGATTAACTCAAGGGTGAAATCAGAAAACTTTGGTTGAGGAGTCAATATAAGAATATAAATTGTTGGAGTGACCAAATTTAAAATTTATACACTAAAAGGATTAGATTGTATAACTAAAATAAGGGTCAAAATTTGTAATATACCCATTTTATCTAAGGGGGCCAAGACGCTTGTTTGCTCCTTTGGATTCACTATTAAATTTACTTGTGGGACTCGAACCTAGACCATAAGGGTGACGTTAGAGGGTGTAAGTAAAGGCCTTACCCTCCTCGAATGGAAAATTTCTTTTTAATCTCTTAAATTTTAATTTTAATTTTTGGCTCGTTAAAAATTAAAAAATTATAATTTAATCTCTCAATAAATTGAAAACTTTTATGTTAATATAATAATATTTTATTTTATTTCTTTAAAAAATATAATTCAAACAAAGCTTTTTAGTTTTATTTTTTTATAATAATTATTTTATAACTATTTTTCTTTTTTTAATGGAATTATGTTTATAATTAAATTGTTATAATAAAGGTCGATAATGATGGTAGAACGATCGCAAAGCAATAAAAAAAGAAAAATAAGAACACACAAATTTTACGTGAAAATTTTTTCGGAAAAAAATTACGAGCAAAGGAGAAGAAATTCACTAATGTTGATAATGACTATTTTTTCTTTTTTTAATGGAATTATGTTTATAACTAAATTGTTATAATAAACGTCAATAATGACGGTAGAACGATCGCAAAGTAAAAAAATAATAATAATAATAAAACACACAAATTTTATGTGGAAATCCTTTCGAGAAAAAAACTATGAGAAGGGAGAAGAAATTCACTAATGTTGAAAACTGAAAGATACAATAGGAGTTCCAACTACATTTATTTAAAGGTTGAAAAACCTTCTTCTAATCAAAGCCAAATAGTAGAAGAGTAGTTTTATACAGACTCAAGTTATGCTGTATGGTCTGTATTTATTTCTTCAATAAGTGATGGGATTCGGGTCACACAAACTCTAACATAAATAGATGAAAGGGATATAAACTTATTCTTTTGATGTTTCAAGTATAGTTATTTCAACATATATTATTTGCATTTTTAATTAAATAACTATAATTAAAATCAAGCGAATAACGGATTTATAATTGGAACATTTCTAAAAGGAACCTACACATGGTAAGATTTAGATATAATGTAACCTTTTGTATTTGAATTTGGCAAGTAGGTTCACATTGGCTCTTAACTTCTTTTTTTTATCCATATTGATCCTTGAACTTGAAAATTGTTATTTATTTAAGCCCATTTTGTTAATGATCGCGAAAAAAAAAGAGGGAATAATGTAACTTTTGGCCCCTAAACTTGACAACTAGGTTCACTTTGGTACCTGTACTTTTTTTGGTCCATTTTAATCCTTGAACTTGAAAAAAGTCTGAAAGTTTGATGATGTGGCACTTTGAGTTTAAAAAATAAAATTTATTTAGATAATGATGTGATACAATATCAGAATGTCATATTCAGTGTTTTAATAATCAAATTCATGGTTAAACAAGTTAACCATCAATTTTTAATTCAACCAATTCGATCAATTCAACCGTTTGACCAACAATAATTGATTAAATAATTAAAAATTCTATAAAATTAAAAAAAAAAGTGAAAGGAAAGATAAAATTGGTTTTACTTGCTTTTTAGATTTTTATAATTTTATACTTATTTATTTAATTATTGTTGATCTGACGGTAGAATTGATTAAACTGGTTGAATTGAGAATTAGTGATGTAACTTGTTCAACCATATGTTCAATTATTAAAACACTGAATATGCTCACTTTGAGATAGTATCATATCATCATATAATTTTTTTTTATTTAAGTAATGATGTGACACAATTTCTGATTTTCAACACTAACCGTTAAATCAACTTAGATCTAACATATGTTCTTCTACTCTTCGATGGGTACTAATCCACCATATTGATCATTGAATCGTCGCTTGGAGCTCGCTAGCTGGATTTAAAAAAAACTCTTAACAACCCAATAGTTTAAATAAAAATTTTCAAATTGTTCAGTGATCATTATGTAACTTATTAAAGTTAAGTGACCAAAACACAAATTTACTAATAGTTTAATGATCTAATGCTGAATTTACCTTTTTTTTACTTAAACTTTTGAAAGAAAAATGAAAATCTAGCTAGGCAATAGTGCTAGCAAAAGCAAAGAAACTTTGCAGTAATGCATATGTGGGTGTCCCTTTCCAAACTTTTTTTTTTCTTCCACAAAGATTTGTTGAATTAGGCCACCATATATATTAGAACACATCCACCATGTAAGAAATATGTTTATGAAGAGTTGATATAAAAATAAATGATATTTTAGTTGTGATGATAAAAGTAATGATATTTAATACTTTCATGTTTTAGGTTTAAATTTATTATGTAAATATTCTTCCATTTTATATATAAAATGTAAAAAAATAAAAGGGTAAATAATCTCGTTAGTCACTCTAAATATAGGTCATCTTTATTTTGGTCATTCCAATTTTTTTTTTAATTTGGTCATCACAAAGTAGTAATTGATTATATTGGTCACTCTACCATTAAATGGTAATGTAAGACTAACAGTGCATTTCCATGTTAGTCACTCTAAAATTAGGCAAACTACCCATTAGTCACTTTAAATAGGGTTGTTCCTATTTTGGCCACCTAAAATTTTTTCATTTGTTACAAATGCACCATTAGTCTTCCATTACCATTTAAGGATGGAGTGACCAGTTTGATCAATTTCTATTTTGAGATTGTCAAATTAACAAAAATGAAAATAAGATAACCAAAATAGGAATGACCCATATTTAGAGTGACTGATGGCGTAGTTTACTCAAGATAAAATATCTTAAAAATAATATAATTCATTTTGTAAAACAATGATATTTTAGTCATTATCCAACTAAACTGGTGTCCGGATGACTCGTGAGATCAACTAGAGATGCACATAGGCCTTAAGGATGGCTCAGTTGGCTTAGGTCTGGATTTGTGTTTATATTTTTCAACCCTGAGCCTACCCTCTCTTACTGTTTAAAAATAATAAAAATATATAAAATAAAATTTTTAATAAAATTTATATATTTCTATAATTAAATCTAAATAAAAATAAATATTTTATTAATTTTAAACAGTAAAATGAGTCATTTGGACGAACTTGAATGAGCATGAAAAATTTTTTTGGAATCAGGTCTTAGCTTAACTCATGAACACCTCTACCAATAATTGAACGAGAAAGTGATTAAAATTATATATATGTTGATAGTTTAAGATCCAAGGTTCAATCTCTTGCGATAACATGTTTGTAGCGACGTAAAAAAAATTTAGTTTCGCTTGGTCGCTAATTGTGGCGATTTATTAAACATTTGAAAACCAACTTTCGATTTTATTAACAAAGGGAGTCGCCACCGATCCTTTTTTATAGGTGTGATCGGACACCTAATAAAATTATTTTAAAACAAAAAGAAGGCCAAATTTAGGTCTACATGAAAGTCCAGAGAAAAATTGGGGTTCGGAGTCGATTCTGCGTGAGGAAGGTATTAGCACCTCGCGACGCCCAAAATTGGTATCTCATAAACATGTGTTGACTTGATTTTCAAAAATACGAGTTCACTATAATATTTAATCGTGATCCGATTGAAAAATGAGAATTTTAGTTTTCGATTTTTTTTAGAAAGGGTGTCCCGTTTTTAACACAAGCCGGCTAATTTCACCCAACATAGCGATGAAATCGATGGCTTAATATTAAATCGGTACATTGCCTTATTTTTGAAATTAATTAAAACATGAGAAAAATATTCCTAAAGTGAGAAATTAAAAATAGATAAAGGCCTTAAAAAAATGATATCATTAATGAAAAATATTAACATGGAATACTAGAATATTAGAATAACAATAATAATGATATTTACAAAATAAAACAAATCATGTACTAATAATAAAATAGGAAAAATGATATATTTGGTAATAATAATATAAAATAATATGTACATAAAATACATATATATATATATGCATATAATAAAAGTATGTAATAATAATAATATCTACAATAAAAGAAAATATTAGGAAGCATTACATAAAAATATATACATAAAAATTTACAACAATAATATAAAATAATGATATGTGCAAATATATATATATATATATATACATATGTACATAAAATATACACTAATATAATAATAGTTATAATAATACTAGCAATAGTAATAATTTGTAATAATAATATATACACAATATGGTATTTAAAATATATATATATATGTATATAATAGTATTTAAGAATATATACATAACAAATATATAACTAATGGCATTAAAAATATATACATAATA
This sequence comes from Gossypium arboreum, assembly GCF_025698485.1. NCBI lineage: Eukaryota > Viridiplantae > Streptophyta > Magnoliopsida > Malvales > Malvaceae > Gossypium > Gossypium arboreum. The sequence goes on from NC_069073.1 coordinate 118,666,480, forward strand.
TATATAAAATACCTAAAAAAATAAGGGCGAAAGAAGAGAGAAGGGGGGGAAAGGAAATCCGGCCAAGGGGGGCGGTCACGGTCGATAGTCGGTCGTCGCCGTCAATCGACCACCGCCGACCACCATACTGATGGCGGAAAAGGTAAAATTTTTTTAACAATATATGTATATATAAAGAAAGAAAAAAAACAACACAAAAAAAAAAAGAAAAAAAAAGATTCGAAAGAAGAGGAAAAAAGAAAAAGATGCAACCTTTTTATTGATGTTTCTTTTGTGTTCAAAATTTGAAGGGATTTTTGTGTTTGTCTCCTTTTTCAATTTTTTGTAAAAATCACCCCTCTTTCCTTTTTTACATGATTTTTGAATGGCTTTTTATAGCCATTTTTTACATGATTTTCTATTATTTCTTTTTCTATTTTGTAGGTGGTGGTGGTAGACAATGGATATCAAAAATGGGAGGAAAAATGGGGCAAGTGGGAAAGTGGCTAGGTGGCTAGGGTTTTTTTAGTTTTTTTTTTTTTGGGTTAGGTTTTTCTTTTTTCTTTTTTTTTTTTTGGGTTAGGTTTTTCTTTTTTCTTTTTTTTTTGGGTTAAGTTTTTTTTTGGGGGGGTTAATGGGCTTTTGAATTGGGTTTAATATTTGGGTTTTGTAATGGGTTTGGGTAGATGTAAATAGGTCATAGGTTAAGGGTTTTAGTGGGTTTAGAGGTTTAGTTGGGTTTTGATGAAATCGGGCCCGGGCAATTTGGGCTTCTACAGCTGCCCCTCTTTGCTCATTGTCGTGCAACAGGAATAGAGCAAAGACTTTCAAGGAAGACCAAATTTGCCCAGTCTTGCTAGGTCTTGACTTGCTTTAGAACTCTTCTTGTTTAGTTAGTCCCTTTTCAGTCCACCGTATCTTATAGCTTTGGTTCACTCCACTGCATCTTATGATATACGCCTTGTAGCTTCAATCTATTCCAATGTAACTTCAAGGATATGAAATTTATGGCTTCGATCTACTTCACTGTAACTTCAGAGAGGTGAGATCTACAACTTCAATCTTCTCTTCTATCGCTCGGTGAGATAAGGTTTGTGGTCTTTTCTTCTCGCGACTTGAAAGGCAAGATCGATGCCCTCGATCAACTCCATTGCAACTTTAAGGAGACAGAATCTGACGTCTTCAATCAGCTTCAATCTTTATTCTCTACTCGGCATGTGATCCCGAGCTCAACTCATTTTTCGCAATATGAATTGACTCTCTAAAACAGACATTAAAAACAGAAATTGAAAATAGCTCAGCGTGTGAGCCAAGGCTCAACTCACCTCTCGCAATATGAGTTGATTTTTGAAACTTATCTTGAAAAGCAGATTTTGAAAATACCTCGACATGTGACTCGAGGCTCAACTCACCTCTCGCAGAAATTAAAAAGCTCGACTCACCTCTCACAATATGAGTTGAATTTTTTTGAAAAAAAAAATTGAAAATAGCTCAGCACGTGAGCCAAGGCTCAACTCACTTCTCGCAATATGCGTTGATTTTTGAAAACAGAATCTGAAAAACAGATTTTGAAAATACCTCGACATGTGACCCGAGGCTCAACTCACATCTCGCAATGTGAGTTGATTTTTTTGAAAAATTTAAATTGAAAAAATACCTCAGTGTGTGATCTGAAGCTCAATTCACCTCTCGCAATATGAGTTGATTTTTTTGAAAGACAGAAATTGAAAATAGCTCAGCGCGTGAGCCAAGGCTCAACTCACCTCTCACAATATGAGTTGATTTTTTTTTGAAAGGCAGAAATTGAAAAACGAAAATTGAAAATACCTCGGCGTGTGACCTGAGGCTCAACTCGCCTCTCATAATACAAGTTGATTTTTTTGACAACAGAAATTGAAATTACCTCAGCGTGTCCTGAGGCTCAACTCACCTCTCGCAATATGAGTTGAATTTTTTTGAAAAATATAAATTGAAAAGCAGAAATTGAAATTACCTCAACGTGCCTTGAGGCTCAACTCATCTCTCGCAATATGAGTTGATTTTTGACAAACAAAAATTGAAATTACCTCAGTGTGTCCTGAGGCTCAACTCATTACTCGTAATATGAGTTGAATTTTGAAAACAGAAATTGAAATTACCTCAGCGTGTCTTGAGGCTCAACTCATTTTGAACAGAAATTGAAATTACCTCAACGTGTCTTGAGGCTCAACTCATTTCTCGCAATATGAGTTGAATTTTTTTTTTTGAAAGACAGAAATTGAAAATACCTCAGCATGTGAACCGAGGCTCAACTCACCTCTCGCAATATGAGCTGATTTTGAAAAAGTAGAAATTAAAAGGTTCAACCCACCTCTCGCAATATGAGTTGATTCTTGAACAACATAAATTGAAAATAGAAATTGAAAATACCTCAGCGTGACCTGAGGCTCAACTCACCTCTAGCAATATGAGCTGATTTTGAAAAAGTAGACATTAAAAGGTTCAACCCACTTCTCGCAATAAGAGTTGATTCTTGAACAACGTAAATTGAAAACAGAAATTGAAAATACCTTAGCGTGACCTGAGGCTCAACTCACCTCTCGCAATATGAGCTGATTTTGAAAAAGTAGAAATTAAAAGGTTCAACCCACCTTTCGCAATATGAGTTGATTATTGAACAACGTAAATTGAAAACAGAAATTGAAAATACCTCAGCGTGACCTGAGGCTCAACTCACCTCTAGCAACATGAGCTGATTTTGAAAAAGTAGAAATTAAAAGGTTCAACCCACCTCTCGCAATATGAGTTGATTTTTGAACAACGTAAATTGAAAACAGAAATTGAAAATACCTCAGCGTGACCTGAGGCTCAACTCACCTCTCGCAATATGAGTTGACATTAAAACACAAAAATTGAAAATACCTCAACGTGCCCCGAGGCTCAACTCACCTCTAGCAATATGAGTTGATTTTGAAAAACAAAAATTAAAAGGCTTAACTCACCTCTCGCAATATGAGTCAATTTAAAACATAAACTAAAAATACCTCAGCGTGCCCCGAGGCTCAACTCACTTCTCGGAATATGAGTTGATTTTGAAAACAAAAATTAAAAATACCTCAACGTGTCTTGAGGCTCAACTCATCTCTCGCAATATGAGTTGATTTCCCTTGAAAAGCATGAATTAAAAACATCAAAATACCAAAACCTGTCCTTTGGTAGAACTCGAGTGTCTTTTCCTTTGATTCAGTGCGACTCTCATTCAAGATTTCTTGTTCTGCTGGAGTACCTATATATGCCATGTATGATGTTATCATGATATGCACATGTTTGTCTTAAATGCTTTTATGCCTACATGATTATGCAGTGCTCCTTAAGCATGTTTGTCGGATGTCCATTTAGCCACGATTGTTGAGGATCTGTGTTCATTGCTTTGATTCTCGACTTTCTCTTCAGGCCTTATACCTATCTTCAAGCTTCACGAGTAATCGACGTTTCTTATATATCACTCTTCTGCCCTCGATTGAACTTTGTTCTTACTTTGAGACTCTTGTGCTTATCAAATTTTCATCCAGGTAATGCTTAACATTTCTTTTGTTTAGAGTATGTCATTTCACCATTTATCATGTAAATAAACACATAATGAGATGCATGAAAAATGTCAGATAGGGACAAAAATGATATTTCATATTCATCTATTTCAAATGTGGCAAACAAAGCAAATTAACCAATGAGAGTAAAAAATGTCAAAAAGAAATAAAGGATCGTATTCAACGGATACAAATGCTCTAGATATTCAACACATGAACTCTTCCTCGTTCCTTAATCAAAAATCTTTTTCGGCGGCTTCTTGCGTAGAAGATTTCAAGCTTTAAATGCTTCAAATATGTAGCCTCTTTGCTTGACCTATCGTTCGACCGCCAGTTTGTTTTATTAGGGCGCCTCTCGGTTTTCATCCTAATCTTTTGTACTAATCAAGGCGCCCTTTTCGGGTTTCGCCTTGATCCTTTTTTTTTTTTTTAGATGCCCTTTTCGGGTTTTCATCTTAAGCATAATATTTCTTCACAGCATCTGAGTTCACTGGATTCAACACTTCTTTCCCATTCATCTCGGTAAGGATCAAAACTCCTCCTGAGAATGCCTTCTTTACGACGTACGGTCCTTCCCAGTTTGGTACCCATTTCCCTCGCAGATCTTTTTGTATTGGGAGAATTTTTCTCAGCACGAGTTCTCCTTCATGGAATTCTCTTGGTCGTATCTTCTTGTCATGGGCTGCTATCATTCTTTTTTGGTACATCTGCCCGTGACAAATTACCCTGAGACGCTTTTCTTCAATGAGGTTTAGCTGATCATATCGAGCTTGTACCCATTCTGCTTCTTCTAACTTTGATTCCATTAAGACTCGTAGAGAAGGGATCTCAACCTCGATAGGTAGCACAACTTCCATTCCATAAACCAGAGAGAAAGAAGTTGCTCCCGTAGATGTTCGTATAGATGTGCGATATGCAAACAAAGCAAATGGAAGCTTCTCGTGCCAATATTTAAACGTCTCAGTCATTTTCCCAATGATCCTCTTAATATTTTTATTGGCTGCTTCAACAGCCCCGTTCATCTTTGGGCGATAGAGCGAGGAGTTATGATGCTTTATTTGGAATTACTCGCATACTTCCTTCATCATCTTGTTATTCAGATTCATGGCGTTATCTGAAATGATTCTTTCAAGCAAACCATATCGACAAATGATTTCCTTCTTCAAAAACCTGCAAACTGCAGTCTTGGTTACATTGGCAAACGAAGTAGCTTCTATCCATTTTGTGAAGTAATCAATGACCACAAAAATGAATCGATGTCCATTAGAAGCTTTAGGGAAAATAGGCCCTATGACATCCATGCCCCACATAGAAAAAGGCCACGGAGAAGTCATGGCGTGAAGGGCGAAGGGCTACATGAATTTTATCGCCAGTAGATTTGACATTTGTGGCATTTTTTCGCAAAACTAATGCGATCGCTTTCCATCGTCAACCGAGTAACCGAGTCTCATAGTCTTTCCGCCATAGTGAAACCATTGGCATCGTCCATAAATTCCTTCATGGACGTCTTCAAGTATTTTTCTAGCCTCAACAGCATCTACACATCTCAAGAGCACCTGATCTTTTCTTTTTTTGTACAGGATGTCCCTATCAAGAACAAATCTCGCTGCCATTCTTCTGATTGTTCTTTTGTCGTTCTCGTTTGCTTGTTCAGGATACTTTTGATTCTTAATATATTCTAAGATATCATGGAACCATGGCCGTCCGTCTGGCTCCTTTTCAATGCTGAAACAGTGTGCAGGGACCTCGTATATGTTCATTTTGAGGGGCATTATTTCTGCTTCTTTACTTGCTTTGAACATTGAAGCCAAGGTGGCCAGGGCATCAGCCAATTGGTTTTCTTCTCGCGGGAAGTAATGAAAAGTTATTTCTTTGAATTCTTTGATCAATTCAGCTACTAAATCACTGTACTTAATCAATTTTGGGTTCCTCACTTCCCACTCTCCACGGATTTGGTAAACCACTAGGGCTAAATCCCCGTACACCTCTAAGATTTCGATGTTTCGTTCAATAGTCGCACGAAGTCCCATGATCTGAGCCTCATATTCGCTATGTTATTGGTACAGAAGAAATTGATCTTGCGATGAACGGATAATGATTCCCATCTGGTGATACCAGGATTGCTCCAATTCCATGCCCTAAAGCATTTGACGCACCATCAAAGCACATCTTCCATGACTTCTCTTTTGATGACTCGGATTCCATTTCTGTGATGCACATTAAGTCTTCGTCTGGGAAATTAAATTTCAAGGGCTCATATTCCTCCGTCGTTCGAGTCGCTAAGAAATCAGCTATTGCGCTCCCTTTTATCGACTTCTGACTTACATAGGCAATGTCATATTCTGATAAGAGGATCTGCCATCGTGTCATTCTTCCTGAGAGTGCCGGTGATTCCATCATGTATTTTATTGGGTCTAACTTTGAAATTAGCCATGTCGTATGATACAACATATATTGTCTGAGTCTCCGAGCTACCCAAACCAGAGCGCAACAGTATTTTTCAATGGACGAATACTTTGCCTCATATTCAATAAACTTTTTACTGAGGTAGTAGATCGCATTTTCTTTCTTTCGACTCGTCGTGTTGCCCCAAGTCGCAACCCATTGAATTCTCGAACACGATCAAATACAATATCAATGGTCTTCCGACATTGGCGGTACTAATCTTGGAGGATTAAACAAATCTTGTTTTATCTTGTCAAAAGCCACTTGGCACTCCTCGTTCCATTCTCGGGATTATGTTTTGAAGGAGTCGAAAGATTGGGTCGCATTGGTTGGTAAGTTGAGCGATAAATCGGGCGATGTAGTTTAATCTCCTAAAATCCTCGACTTCCTTTTTGCGTCTTGCGGGTGGTAACTCTTGAATGGCTTTTATTTTATCTGGATCAACTTCAATGCCTCTCTCACGACAATGAAGCCAAGCAATTTTCCGAGGTAGCCCCAAACGTACATTTGGACGGATTGAGCTTTATTTGGAACTTTCTCAATCTGTCGAACAACTTCTTGAGTTCGCTAAATGCTCTTCATCCCCGGAACTTAGCAATCATATCATCGACGTAGACCTCTATTTCTTTATGCCTCATGTCATGGAATAACGTCACCATAGCCCTCGATATGTTGCCCCAAACATTCTTTAACCCAAATGGCATCACCTTATAGCGAATATTCCCACATTATTACGAAGGTAGTTTTTCCATATCCTCGGGGCCATCTTGATCGATTATACCCCGAGAATCCGTCCATGAAAGAAAACAATGAATGTTTTCTTTGTGTTATCCACCAACGTATCAATGTCCGGTAAGGAAAATTATCTTTAGGACTTGCTCAATTCATGTCACGATAATCCACGCACATTCGGACTTTGCCGTCTTTCTTTGCTTTGGACTATGTTAGCCACCCATTCGGATATTTGGAGGCTTGTAGGAAACCAGTATCAAATTGCTTCTTGACTTCCTCTTTTATCTTCAACAACATCTTAGGCCTCATCCGTCTTAGCTTTTGTTGAATGGGCTTGTATTCTGGCTTTAATGGGAGCTTATGGACCGCTACATCTTCATCCAATCCTGGCATGTCCTGATATGACCATGCGAATACATCTTTGTACTCATAGAGCAAAGCTATCAAATTATGCCTGGTGCCCCCTGAAATAGATGTCCCAATCTTCACTTGTTGCTTCCTTTCTTCAGTTCCCAGATTTATTGTTTCAACAGATTCTTGATGAGGCAAAATCTGTTTATCCTCTTGTTTCACCATTCTTAGCAAGTCAGGGGACAAAACATAGTCTTCAGCATTTTTTTCGACTTCAAATTCTCTTAAACAAACAGCCTTCTCAAAATTGATTTCAAGACTCGTAACGGGTTTATTCATGTTGTTGATATCCGAGCACCTGAAAGTTGAATGGAAAAGGAAACTATAGAGGGGCATCCAAGTATTGGAACCAACAAACGAAATGTTATGGCATGGTATGAGGCAAATGTATAGATAGGCTATGAAATGAGGAGATGATTATGAAATTAGTGATAATGCGAAAGATCGTGATAAAATACATCTTCATTGATATTCATTTAAATGATAAAGAGTGAATGCAAGCTCTTACAAAAGAATTCTATTATATCTAAGGACACAATAAAATGTTAATGTTTGAGCATTACTCTGAAGACTTATAAACTACAAGAAGGTTCTCGGCAGTCTAATTGTTCAACATAAAACCCGGAGGACAATGGCGTATCGTTGAAACATCTTTAATAGCCTCACTTCCTTTGTCAATAACATTTATGCTGACATTCTGAAGACCCCTTTCAATTAATAACAGCGTGTTTTGTATATTATCCTGTCCGGGGTATATCATTCCCACAGATGTAAATGTTTTTGACAAAGGAGGGTATGTTATGGGCTCCCATTCTACTTCTCGGCCCAAAGTTCTCATAATCCTTCTCTCCGATCTTTTTCCCTTGTTTTCTTCTTTGGCGCATGTCCATTGGAACCCCAAACCGTGATCGGGCCTTGTGGTGCACTGAATTTAGAGCCCTGACTATTCCTTGCAAATATCTCCCTAAACCTTTTCTCGCTCGAGCTCCCCTTCCTACAGTCAGTTTGACACCCATCCTGGTATTTCTTGACAATTTTGGCGCGGGAATTCTGTTGCCCTCAGCGACGAATGTGGCATTGAAAAATTCAAGAGATCGGAAGGAACATTCCATAGCGTCTTTACTCACTTCAATATATGGTGCGTCGGCAGAAATAGATGCTACAATGTCTTCTTCTCCCTCAACAGTGACCAAACAGCCATCCATGATAAATTTCACCTTTTGATGGAGTGATGATGGGACTGCTCCAGCAGAATGGATCCAAGGTCTTCCCAAGAGAAAATTGTATGATGGTGTAATGTCCATGACTTGAAACTCAACATCGTATATGTAAGGACCCACTTCTAGAGGGATCTCGATATTTTCCCATAACTTCTCGTCTTGTTCCATCGAATGCCCTTCTGTAGAATGGCAGGGCTTTAGATAGGACAAATCCATCGGCATCCTGGAAAGTGTGGCCAAAGGCATGACATTGAGTGCCGATCCGTTGTCGATGAGCACGTTCGGTATTATATAGCCCTTACAACGGGTTGTGATATGCAATGCTTTCACTGAGTCTCTACCATTGGGCGGTATTTCATCATCACTAAAAGAAATGAAATTATCCGCATTCAAGTTGTTCATCCATCTATCCAGTTTTTCAACGGATACATTGTTTGCCACATAAGCTTGATTTAACACTTTCAGCAGAGCGTTCCGGTGTGGTTCTGAATTCAACAGCAGAGATAATACCGAGATTCGCGCTGGCTGCTTACTCAATTGTTCTACCACATTGTACTCACTTTACTTGATAAATTTTAAGAATTCCTGTGCTTCCTCCTCGTCCACAGGATTTTTAGCTTCTTGTTCAGGTGCAGTTTCATGCTCATCATCGGTCACGTGCATCGGTGCTTTTCCTTTCTGTTTCAAGTCACTGTTCTTCTTTATCTCATTCGAATAACATCTTCCACTACGAGTGAAATGACCTACTTCCCCGACGCTTCCAATCATGGCTTTGGGTTTTTCATCTTCAGGTGTGACAATATTAACGTCATATTTCCATGGTAATCGCTTTATTGTCCTTGTAAGGAAAGGAGACAGTACTTGATTATCATTTTGGTTTCACCGCTCTTTCGTCGCATCGTAATAAATTACTAACAAGTCAATCAGTATTATAAGGGGGACGATGATCGCTATCGAGGCATACTTCTCTTTCATTAGTCTCTTCCCTTTTGTTAAGAACCTTAATCTCCTTATTATCCATCCGGTCTTGAAACAACCTTTTAAATTCCTCACACGACTGAATGTCGTGTCTCACAATTCTATGGAAATTGCAAAAACTTTGACCTTCTTCTCCGAGAATTCTATCGGGGTGACAAAGTAATCCTTTCTTAACCAGTACCTCCCAGATTTTCTGCAGAGGCGTCCTTATTTCCGAAACACATCTTCTGACTTTCCATTCGTCCACTTTCCCCACTATGCTCACATCCCTTTCGGTATGGTTAGGGAATGGGTTCCCAGTTGCATTACTGGCACTATCGAATCACAGGATACCTGCATCAATGAGTCCTTGAACTCTTCTCTTAAAGGTTAGGCAGTTTTCCATGGAATGTCCCTGGTTTCCCGTATGGTATGCACAACTAGCGAATTGTATGTTTTAACCTCAGCGAACGAGTATGGAATATGCAATGAATGAATGAATGCATAAATGAATGTATGAATGTCAAATGACTGTTAATCATGAAAGAAATGCAAGAAATTGGTGTTAATTTCAAGATAGCCCCTATTTAGGCATTTTCTTAATCAAAAGAGTCTATTACACAACGTTTCGGTCACTCGTGTAATTGACTCCTCCATCAGAAACCCCTTTTTGGCAACCAATCTCTAATCAACACCTTCCTAACAAGATGTCTATGATGCATGATGAAAAATAGAAATACAGACAAACAACCTTGGTTAGCACAACACATATGATCAGAGAAAAATTGTGGAAAATCTAACAAATTATGCTACTTGGTCCAATGGACTTGATTCCCTTGCATAGAAAGCGAAAGTGCAAAAGGTAAGAGGCGTTCCTCCCATGCACTTATTTTGGTGACTACTAAACGGACGGAGGTTCAGCATGGCTCTAGTTGGATGGATCGTATGGTTCACTATATGCGGTTTTGGTTCTAGATAGGTACTCGAATCGTCTGCACTGTCATCTACTAAGATTAGTACAGAGCCTCGGTCATGGCCCATCATAGGCTTACGAGATCAATTCGAGGGATTACATTTACTTATGCCTATCCGGAGGGACAAGTTAACTCACGAAAGCATAAGTCATATGTAACCCGAAAGTATTCACTAGCCTGTGCGGAGGAACGAGTTAACTCACGAAGGCGTAGCGTTTACTTTCACTTAACAGGGACGGAGCCCGGGTATAGAGCTCATGTTATGCAACAAAAATGCATGTGCACGGTGTGTGGGGAGAAACTTACAAACCTTTACGTTTTATTTAAAAAAACTAAACCAAAACTAAAATCACAAAAATTTAAAGTTGAAATCAGCCGGATAAAACAAGTTAGAATATATACAACACGATGCAAATGCATGATTTTTTGAAAACAAAAAATTTGAGGATCACGACTAAATGTTAATTTGAACAAGGAACTTTGAAAATTTTGACAACTCGAGTTTAATTCGACTCGACTCTCAAAAAGGGTCCCCAGTGGAGTCGCCAGCTGTAGCGACGTAAAAAAAATTTAGTTTCGCTTGGTCGCTAATTGTGGCGATTTATTAAACATTTGAAAACCAACTTTCAATTTTATTAACAAAGGGAGTCGCCACCGATCCTTTTTTATAGGTGTGATCGGACACCTAATAAAATTATTTTAAAACAAAAAGAAGGCCAAATTTAGGTCTACATGAAAGTCCAGAGAAAAATTGGGGTTCGGAGTCGATTCTGCGTGAGGAAGGTATTAGCACCTCGCGACGCCCAAAATTGGTATCTCATAAACATGTGTTGACTTGATTTTCAAAAATACGAGTTCACTATAATATTTAATCGTGATCCGATTGAAAAATGAGAATTTTTAGTTTTCGATTTTTTTTAGAAAGGGTGTCCCGTTTTTTAACACAAGCCATTTAATTTCACCCAACATAGCGATGAAATCGATGGCTTAATATTAAATCGGTACATTGCCTTATTTTTGAAATTAATTAAAACATGAGAAAAAATATTCCTAAAGTGAGAAATTAAAATAGATAAAGGACTTAAAAAAAATGATATCATTAATGAAAAATATTAACATGGAATACTAGAATATTAGAATAACAATAATAATGATATTTGCAAAATAAAAACAAATCATGTACTAATAATAAAATAGGAAAAATGATATATTTGGTAATAATAATATAAAATAATAATATGTACATAAAAATACATATATATATGCATATAATAAAAGTATGTAATAATAATAATATCTACAATAAAAGAAAATATTAGGAAACGTACATAAAAAATATATACATAAAAATTTACAACAATAATATAAAATAATGATATGTGCAAATATATATATATATATATACATATGTACATAAAATATACACTAATATAATAATAGTTATAATAATACTAGCAATAGTAATAATTTGTAATAATAATATATACACAATATGGTATTTAAAATATATATATATATATATATATGTATATAATAGTATTTAAGAATATATACATAAGAAATATATAACTAATGGCATTAAAAATATATACATAATATATATAAAATACCTAAAAAAATAAGGGCGAAAGAAGAGAGAAGGGAGGGGAAAGGAAATCGCCAAGGGGGGCGGTCATCGTCGATCGTCGGTCGCCGCCGTCGTCAATCGACCACCGCCGACCACATACTGATGGTAGGAAAAGGTAAAATTTTTTAACAATATATGTATATATAAAGAAAGAAAAAAACAACACAAAAAAAAAGGAAAAAAGATTCGAAAGAAGAGGAAAAAAGAAAAAGATGCAACCTTTTTATTGATGTTTCTTTTGTGTTCAAAATTTGAAGGGATTTTTATGTTTGTCTCTTTTTTCAATTTTTTGTAAAAATCCCCCCTCTTTCCTTTTTTACATGATTTTTGAATGGCTTTTTATAGCCATTTTTTACATGATTTTCTATTATTTCTTTTTCTATTTTGTAGGTGGTGGTGGTAGACAATGGATATCAAAAATGGGAGGAAAAATGGGGCAAGTGGGAAAGTGGCTAGGTGGCTAGGTGGCTAGGGTTTTTTTAATTTTTTTTTTTTGGGTTAGGTTTTTCTTTTTTTTTCTGTTTTTTTTTGGGTTAGGTTTTTCTTTTTTCTTCTTTTTTTGGGTTAAGTTTTTTTTTGGAGGGTTAATGGGCTTTTGAATTGGGTTTAATATTTGGGTTTTGTAATGGGTTTAGGTAGATGTAAATGGGTCATAGGTTAAGGGTTTTAGTGGGTTTAGAGGTTTGGTTGGGTTTTGATGAAATCGGGCCCGGGCAATTTGGGCTTCTACAATGTTCCTTTTCATTAAAAAAATATATACCCAAATCGAAAAATTAAATCCAAAGAACAAAGATGAGTTTCTTTCAAACAAAGACACAAAAATTCTACTAATAAGTGTTAAATGCAATGGTAAAGTACAGTGCATTTTTTGAAAAGAATTCAAATTCGAACTTTAAAGACAACATCACTAAAAGGAACTGCCACAAACTCTAAAAAAATTAATTTCTATTAATCGTAAAACAAAAAGTAATTATAGTTTTGAAGGAAAAAAATTAAAATTCTTGACTAAAAATCATAAAAAAAAAAAAAAAACTCCCATCTCCAAAAGCATCTTTCACGTGACGATAAGTTTCACTGTTTCACTTTCATGACATTTTTTTGTGACCTTTCTCCTTCAAAAGGGTATCTTTTCATTATGAACCAAAAAATTAAGGGGAAATTTAGGGGAATATGCCTGTTTGAAAAATAATATATTAGGGATTTAGGTAAATTTTTACAAAATTTTGAGAAATAAGCTATTTTGTGGGACGTGGCTGCCACGTAGGCAAAAACGTGCCCTACACAATATTTTTTTAAATATAAAATATTAATAATTGAATCCCTAACTATTGAAAAATGAAAAAAAAACCCAACAATTACCAAAATCTAACCCTATTTAAACCCCACCATTTGTCATTTTTATTCAATTTCATTCATCTTTTCTCTCAATTTCAATTTTTTTTTTCTCTTAAATTTCTATCTTTACGGTAAGTGATCTCTTGATTTTATTCGATTTTCATTATATAAATGATTTCAAGTTAAATAAGGTATTTTTTGGTTTATTTTTAATAAGTTTAACAATATTTTTATGTTAAATAAATTGTTAATTTAGTGGTAATTTAATGATATTATAAATTTTTAGTTTATTTCATTGTCTAAATAAATTAATCCTATTTAATTGTATAAAATTACAAATTTTAAAATGTCAATGCCTCTAATTCGTTTGGATCACAAACACGTATTAGACGTCTAATTATAAATGGTAAGAATATGTTATTATAATTTTTTATTTTAATTAACACCATTATTAAGTTGTTAATATTATTATATTATTATATATTTTTTTACTTTTTTATGTTTATATAATTAGGATGAAGATCGAATTATTGAAACATATATACACAATTTAAATGCGAGAGCATCACGCGTTATTGAACAGTACTTGAAAGAGGCGAGTTTCTTACACGTGTCCCGTATGCTTGGTGGGGCTAAATTGGAGCCCGCACTTATCAGTGCTTTGTTGAAGAGATGGAGACCCGAAACACACACATTCCATCTTCTGTACAGTGAGTACGATTATACTTGAGCATGTGGCATTACAACTCTGTCTACCGATTGATGGGGCAATCGTTATGGGGTAGTGCACATTGGGGATTGGAGGCTAATTTGCAACCAACTATTAGGCAAGGTGTCGGACAAGTTTCGTGGTAACCGGATAAATATGAAATGATTAGAAGATCCTTTCTCACATCTCGACAACTCTTCTAATGCAGTTGAAATACAACAAATTGCGTGAGCATTCATCCCGAAGTTGATCGGGGGTCTTATTTAATGCCAGACAAATGTCAAAATCTGGCACATTTAAGGTGGCTCCTACAACTAATCAACTTAAAAGAAGCCGAACGACTTAGTTATGGATCAGTTGTCTTGGCTACATTACCAAGAGATGCGTTAGACAACTGAAGCACAAAAAATTAAAATTGGTGGTTTTATACTCTTTCAATCATGGGCATGATATCGCTTACCATTTTTACGTCCGCGAGTAAATTTCCCTTATCAATTCCTAATTATAATAAGGTAAGATTCATGTAATAATATAATTATCATATTTTTTTTATATTTTTAGAATAACATATTATTTGAATAGATGGAACAATGACGTGAGTCATGTGGAAATGTCAAATGAGCTTGAAGTTTTGAAATTTTTAATTATATAATAATTACGTAAGGATTTGAAATTTAATATTAGACACATAATGAAATTTATAATTTCGAGACAAATTATAAATTTTACTCCGAAATTCTTGAGTTTTTAAAGAATTATTAAACTTTTTTCGATTTTTCAAAATTCAATCCAACAATTAATTTTTCTTTTTATTTTCTTTCAAGTTTAATCGGACGGCTATAGGTAGTGTTTATGCTAGCATGGAAGGAGAGACTAAAGCTTTCCCCCTTTCTCCTACCACACTAGCAAAAAACACTTGCAGAGAGCATTTTTGCCACCTGTACTAAAATCGGTTTATTCCCCTAATTATTTTTTAAAATTGGTATATATATATACCTAATTTTATCAAAATTTAAGGGTATCTTTTCTCCCCATTATTATTTTTTTATTTTCATTTTATTGATTTATTTTTAAAAAATCCATTGTCTTGAGGGAATCTTTTTAAATAATGAAAAGATGTTGCACAGATTTTACAACGTTTTTTTTTTCTTGCTTCGTTTCTAAGGCTGTCTATGTCACTTATTTTAGGGGTTTTTGGTCTGCTTCTTAAAAGGAGCTGTTGAGTGCCATTATTGTTCATGCTTTGTCCTTTATAGTATTCCGCTTTCAATGGCCTTTCAATTATGAATGAGAAAAAAAGAAAAAAAAAAGAAATTGAAAATCACTTTCTATTTACAATAATTAAAATGATTTCATATAAAAATATTTTTAAAACACTAAATAAAAGTTATCGATTATTTTATTCCTTGAAAAATTAAATTTTTCAAAAAAAATTACGAAAAAAGATTTGAAAAATTATCAAATAATATTCAAAAGTCATAAAACAGACTATTTTATATATTTAAGACGATAGCAGTTAATTTTGTTTGGTTAAATTTAATTACTAGCCTTGAACTATGCTTGTAAGATTTAGTCCGTATTCTTCTCTTGACGCAAATGATAATCGTTAATCCATTAACTGAATTTTTAATCAAGTAGTATGTGAAAATAACAAGTTAACATATCATTACACATATGATAATATATTTACCGTTTCAAATTTTGAAAATAGTAGAACTAACTTATCAAATTTAATGGTTATTGTTTGGGGAGGACTAAAGTTTTAAAATTTGAAAAGTATAGAGATTAAAATTGATCAAATTAAAATATAGAGACTGAATCCATAGCTTTTGCAATGTACATGGACTAACAATAGAATTTAACACTAAATAATTGGTTTAAATACGTTTCAAGTTCACTCTTCATCATTTAGATTTTGGTCATTTTATTTTTAGGAATTTAATTCCTATACTTTTCATATTTCAATATCCAAGTTCGATAATTAACACCTTTAAAGTTTTCTTACCAAATTTACGGTGATATTTTAGAGGAAAACCCACTTAATAATCATATAACAAAGAAAAATATTTTTAAAATGGTAATAATTGAGCTGACATTTTAAATTCAAAAAGTAAAAAGATTAAATTCATTGAAATAAAAATAAAGAAATTAAATTTCAAATGTAAAAAAAATAAAATTTGAAAATTTTTAACCTAAATAATATATTACGAATAAAGTATTAGCTTAATTAGCATTGATTCAACTTTTGATTTTATTAATTGAGATTTGAATGGTTGAAAAATTGTATATAAAAAAGTTTTAAAATATATTATATATAATAAGATTGTATTAGATCCAAATGGTGATAAATATATTCATTATTAGGCAAATACAAACGTACATGTGTTAAAAAAAAGATAAATTATACTATTTTTTTGGATCTACTATATTAGTCATTATATTATGGGTATATTTTTATTTTGGTCACTTAATTTAAAAATTACAATTTGGTCACTAAATTATTTAAATATTTTCATTTAAGTCACTAGATTGTTAAAATTAATGCTATACAGCTTTTTTTGTTTTATTGTCTACACCAATCGAAAGCTCACTTTATCCTTATTGTCTTCTATAGTTTATTTTTTTTTCATAAAATAATTTTGGACATAAACTTTTTTCTTTGATCTCCAACACTGATCGTCAGACTAACTTGGATCTATGATATGTTTTTCTACTTGTCGAAGGGTATAAATCCACCATACTGATCATCAAATTATCGCTTGGAGCTCATTGACGGAATTTAGAAAGAAAAAAAAAACTTATCAACCCAATGGCTTAAATAAAAATTTCCGAATAGTTTAGTGTCTTAAATGTAAACTTTCGAATAGTTAAGTGACCAAAACAAAAACTTACTTATAGTTTAGTGCAAAAAAAAAAGAAAAAATTAATTCGAACTTCAATGATATAAATCAATTAAATTACCTCTCAATAAAAAGTCAACTGAATTAAATAGATATATGATAGTAGGAATAAATTTTTTTAAACAATTTCATTATATGTTCTGATCATATCTACTCTTTTTGACACAATGTCTAGAACTATCTATATCCCCTCCCCAACTCATAAATAGATAGGAGGAGAGTAATGTGCTTCAGCACACTCAAATCTACGTCCTCCTACATTGAAAATAATACCTATACAAACTACTGATTAAGTTAAAATTTAATTGACAGTCAGAATAATCTTACGAAATTTTTATTTTTACTGATGGGTTTTGAGCCATCATTGAATAACAATTTATTTTTAAGGATATTTTGTACTAGTAAGGTACATTAATTGATCCAGTGGGGGACCGTAAGACTCCAAAATTTTAAAAATTTTCAAAAATTTTAATTAGACTTTCAAAAAATTTTAAAATTCTCATCATACCTTTTATATATTTTTCTGGAATTTTAATTAAATTCTTTTAAAATTTTGAAATTTTCATTAACCTCATAAAAATTTTAAAAATTTTATTATACCCTAAATTTGTTTAAAAGTTCTTATCAACCTCGTAAAATTTTTAAAATTTTGTATTAAATCCCTCAAAACTTAATTTAAAAACAGAATCTTTGATGATGGCATAACCAAAGACAGAAGAATGTTGGGAAACGCATGTTAAATAGTAGATACAAACCGGTGTCGAGTTTTAACATAATTTGGCTAAAAAGCCAAACCAGTTGGACACCACCATGCACCTACATCTCAATGACATATGCTTTTGTTGCCAAAAAAGGATCAAACATGTTATGAAAGTTGTTTTGACCTTTGTTTGGTCCCTCTAAGACCATCATTGAATAACAATACTAGCTTTATAACATGCCCACTTTCAACTTGTTCCAAAGTGGGTGCCTTCCAATTTAGATAATGTATCTTATAAATAAAATACGAAAAAAATATAATACAAGTATGATGTAAATATATAAATATATCGAAAGAACTGTTAAAAATATTTAAAGGTGACATCATGGGATCGTAATTTTGTAATTGAATGAATGTCTCATTGACAATAAAATTTTATGTATTACTATCAAATCCAAAACAACACGAGATTTTTTTTTTCCCGTGACATTATACTCTTTTAGATAAGAGTGGATTATATTTTTATGGAGGGTCGATGTTGATTTAGAATAAAAGAAAAAGTTACAATCCTGAGCTAAAGCACACTATCTGAATACACACCATGCTGGGAGACATAGTGGGTAAGTGTTAAGACACCATGATGCAACACTTGCATTTGGAATTTAGTTTGATTTTATTTTTTATTTTTTGGGTTTAAAAAATATAATTCCAATAATTAATACCGTTAAATTTTTTTAGTAAATTTAAGTATATTATAACATCAGTTTTCCTATTACATATAGGAGTAAACAAATAGTTAATTTGGTCAATTCGATCCTTTTTTTTTTGAAACTTAACTGACTTAACATCAGTCAGTTTAATTGATTGAGTCAATTGACCGACTTATTTAAAATATATTATAAAATATATTTTAAAAACAATGTAAATATAAATATATTTAACTTACTTAATCGATTTATTTATTATAAAATAATTAAAAATATAATGTTGAGCTTTTTTCATTTTATGGTCCTATGCCCATACGTGTTCTAGTCGAGCTTTGTTCATCTTGAACATTATGTTGGTAGCATTTATGCTAAAAAGAACATGCAATATGATTCATCAAACCATTATATATATTAGGGAAAATTACATTTAATGACACTGAAATATTAGTAAGTTTTACGTTTAGATCATTTAATTTTAAAAATTTACAAAATAATCACTAAATTATTGGGAAGTTTTCATTTAAATTTGAAATTGCTACTATATAGCCTTCTTCGTTTGCACCGCTTGAACTAACCAAAAGCTCTTCTTTCCCTTCTCTTCAACATGTCAGTTTCTTTTTTTATAAAACAACTTTGAACGTTATAAATCTATGAACCAAAACCCAAAAAGTTTTCTTCTTCGATCTCCGAAACTAACCATCAAATCGACTTAGATCTAAGGTATGTTCTTTAACTAGTAGATGGATACTAATCCCCTGTATTGAACATTGAATCGTTGCTTGGAGCTCACTAGCTGAACTTTTAGAAAAAAAAAAACTGAACAACCTAGTGACTTAAATAATAAATTTTGAATAGTTCAGTGATTTAAAAGAAAACTTTCAAATAGCTTAGTTACTATTTTGTAACTTTTTAAGTTGAGTAACAAAACATAAATTTACTAATAGTTTAGTGAAATTGAGTATAGTTTACCCTATATATTATACCTCATTATATAAAAATATAAAATATTTTAATTTTATATTAATATATATATGTTTTTATAATTAAATTTAAATTTAAATTATTTAAAATTACTCAATTTAAATTTGAGCCATGTTGATATAGATCCAAACCAAAGTCAACCGAATTAACTAAACTAAACTGACCACTCGATGAAGAACAATTTATTCAAAAATATATTTTTGAATGGTAAATTCATTAAATTATTCAATGGATGTAGTCATACAATGTAGAGAAAAAAATAACAAACACTCATCGTAGATGAGGAAGAACAAACTCCATCAGCACAACAAAGGCTTTAGACTCAGCATAAATAGAACATTATGACACATTAACAATTGGCTTTGTCACAACTCATGCACGACATATCTGAAGTGACTGGAAGTACTTAACATGATGAGAAAATCAGCCTTGGATGGTCCAAAGCGGTGAACAAAAAGTGACAAAAGAATTGAATATTCACCAAACTATAGAGGACGGCAACAAAATCATCCCTAAAGTCACTTGTAAAACTAAGATTACATGCATAAGCAAGACTAAAAACCGTGCTACAAGAGAAGACAAAGACTTCTAAAATTGAAGACTTATTAAATAATGGAAAAACAAACAAAAAAAAATATAAAACTTAAGACAACACGAATCCAAATCGACTCGTGAAATCATTTATTATTCTGAAATATTCTCAGAACATAAATAAATTTAGAAATTGGCGAAGAGTCACCCACTTTCCAAAATGACTATTGGTGGCCAATGGAGTTTTAGCGAACAACAAACATCGTCATCTATCAATCATAACTTACAAAGACAACAAAGATACCCATAAAATAGATTTACAAACTGAAAAAGAGAAAAAACATATGAAGTGAATAAATTTATTCAAAAATTAAAATCTAATTAATAATATATATTCAAATTCAACCAAAATTAATTAACATGGAATCATACGTTCATGTTAACCCCAAAAGAGTTGCCTTCCTAAGTCCTTTGAGTTGTGAATTGAGTAAATTACTTAGTTAGTCACTTTAAATAACATTCTTGCAATTTAGCCACTCAATTTTAGTGTGCTTTCATTTTGGTCACTCAAAATAAAATCCTTGCAATCAGGTCATCTAACTTTTAAGGCGCTTTCATTTTAGTCACCCAAGCATTAAATCTCTAACAGCATGTTTACACATTCATTTTGGTTACCCAACTTTTAGGTCGCTTTCATTTTGGTCACCCAAAAAATAATTTTTATAAGCATTGATTGGGGTAAAAAAAATCAAAGATTAAAGTAAAAAAGTGATAAAAACTAAAATAATGCACAAAAATTGTCAAATTGTACTTATTTATCCCATTGCTAAAATTTTAAAAATTATTTTCTTAATATTGAAATTTTAAATTTCAAAACATCAAAATAAATTGAATAAATCATTGAAATTTTTTATCCATTTATAATTCTAGCAAATTTGTTACTATAATATTAAAATTAATTAATTAAATCTCTTTTAAAATTTTAAATTTTAAATTTTATTCTATATTTTCAGATTATCCTTAATGAAATCAACTCAAATAACTCATATTTTAATAATTCTCTACAAAACTTAAACTTCTTTCGATCATATAATCCTGAATCTTCCATGCTAAACTATAAGTAAAGGAAAAATACTTGCAATTAATTAAATTAATTGTTTGTTCTTTGTTTGGGTAAAGAAGCGGCAAAAAAAATATGAGATTTGTTTGGAATGAAAGATAAAATTAATTAATTGCAATTATTTTTCTTTACTTTTAGCCGAGCATGGAAGATTCAAGATCACATAATTAAAAGAAATTTGAGTTTCTCAGACAACTATTAAAGACAATAATTTTATTGATAATTGTTAGCTTTGATATCCGAGCTTTTGATATAACAACATTTAAGATAAAATTTTATTTATATTCCTAACCCATTATTTGGTGAAAATAATAATTGAAAATTTTGTAAAATATTTTCAAAGCATTTCAAAGACTTGTAAGTAAAAGTACTCAAAAACATGTTTTAAATGTTTTTAGTCAATCCAAAATGTTCTTAAATGTTTTAAACTCATTTTATACAAGACTAAGAAGCTCAATCAGTACTTGGAGGAAGTTCTACCAATAGAAGCAAGACAGAGAGCACCCCAAACATTCATCCGGACTTCTACCAATATAATAAGTCCACTTCTTCCTATACATCTTGTGAGTTATATCGAAACAAGTCTGTCTTAATGCTTTCGGTGACTACAAACTATCTCCAACAACTATAAACGGCCACAAATTTTCCCTTGTTATATATACACATCAAGAACACTTTAAGATATAAGAGATGAACATCCAAACGTAGAAATCAAGAGAAAAGCCTTCAATTCTTTATCTTCTTCATTTTCTCTTACACATATTCATTGAGAGCTTATTGTAATATCTTTTCTCACTCTCAAATATTTGTATTTGGAGCTTCAATTTGAAAACACACACCTACTAGAGGTTTATTGTTAGTTTTCTCATCTTCTCTTTGTTGCAAAGAGCATACTTAAGGTTTTTGAGGTATAAAACCTTAAGTTAATTGTAAAAGGTTTTTAATTGAGCCACAAAAGCTAGAGGGTTTTAGTTAAGCTATAAAATTACAGGGAATCTTAACCTTGTGAAAAATATAGGCATTTCCTTGAAAGGTAATAATTCAAGTATAATGAATTGGGAAACCCTTGGTTGAAGTATACCAATGTAGTAGAGGTAGGCAATTGGGGCCGAACCATTATAAATCGAATTATCCAAGCTTTTCCTCCCTTTCCTTATTAATTAAAAAACTTTTTAGAAAATTTTAAAATATCAATTCACCCTCTCTTGGTATTTTCGGGCCTAATAATAATTTTTGAAAATAATTTCAAAACATCAAAATAAATGATATAAATTGTTGAATTTTTTATCTATCGATAAAGTTAACCGATTTGCTACTATAATTTTGAATCTTAATATTTAAAGGTTTATATTTCAAAAATCAAATTTAGAATTTTCGGCAATGGGATAAACAAGTAAAATTTGGCAATTTCGCTTTAATCCTTAAATTTTTTTACCCCAATCAATACTTAAAAAAAATATTTTTTGAATGACCAAAATGAAAGTACAAATATAATGTAGCATGTACAATTAACCACGGTTAAAAATTTAACACTTAGGTAACAAAAATTTTATTTTGAGTGACCAAAATTAAAACTCCCAAAAATTGAGTCGCCAACTAAATACTTTACTCATTGTGAGTCTTTATTCATCCATCGCCACGTCGAGGTAAACCTGCCTCCCAACTCAATCATTTTTGTAACCAAAGAGTAGAGAGTTTGTGTGACAGCCCAAAATTGACCCTAGTCAGAATGTGGTTTCGGGACCACAAAACCGAGGCATAAAAATAATTTAAAAATTTATTTTGATGCCTATGATATGTGTTAATTTGTGTGTGACATTTTGATGATTTGATTTAGAGTTATAAAGGTGAATTTCACTAGAAAGGACCTAGTAGTAAACTTTGAAAGTATGATAGGGAAATGTGTGATGACTAATTAAAGCATGCATGCAAAATAATGGACTTGCATGTCAAATACCCCTTTTTTATAGGTGGTGGCCGGCCATGGCAAGAGAGGATGGGCTAAACATGTCATGAAACATGTTTTGTTGGTGCATTAGGGAGAAATAATAAACAAAGGTGTATGGGTAAGAAAAGAAAAAAAAAATGTGTGTGAGTGTGGTATCTTCCCCCCATTGCCGTGAGTTGTAGAGAAGGAAAGAAAAAAAAATTTTCATCCTTTCTTTGAGCCAAAACTAAGGAAGAAGGAGGGATTTTTGCTCCATTTTTGGTTTAGAAGAGATCTAGAAGGAGATTTGGCTATACTTGCATTAAGATTAAGGTATGTTTGAGGTTGTGTCATGAGATTCATGCATGTTTTAGTTGCTAACTTGATGTTCATGTTAGCCCATGGTTCAAATCCTTGTTGTGCCATGGAAATGGTATTTGGCCAAGGTTGATATTGTGTTAAAGCCATTGCATGCTAAATGTGAAGCTTGTTGATGATGCATGCAATGATGGATTGACTACTATTGAAATTTCTTTTAGCATTCTTGAGTAAGACATTGAGTCCTTTGTTTAACCATGACCAAAAATTAAAAGGAGTATGGTGTGTGATGTATTCGGCCATGGTATGCTCATGAGCATGGTTTATGCTTCTTGCATGATAGTTAAAATTTGTGTTTTGGATGGTTGTGAACACCTTGAAATTTGGCCTTGCATCTATATGTGTATATATGTTTGCACACGATGTATTGGTATGACATTTATGCTATTTCAAGGTGTATATTTGCTTGTGATGATGTCTCGATTATGAAGTAAATGAGAGATGTGCATTGAGCTACGATATGTAATGTGTTAGTAGTAAAATGTGTGCTGTTTTGTGTGGTATTAAGTGTATAATTGGCCTCAACATGGACATGTATGTTCGCCACATGAGGGAAATGGTGTGCATGCATTCGGTTAGAGGCAAGCATATTGATGCCTATTCTTGGCTTAGAAAATTCGCTAAGAGGAATATTAACTAAGGTGTTGAGTTCGATTCATGATTTCGTACATATGCGACTTTGATGCCTAATGAGTATATATATTGGTTAGGTATCTTGAATTCCTCTTCGATGCTCAAATGATAAAACCAATTTATTTGTTAAATTAAGCTCAAGAGCAAAGGGAGCTAAATCCGATAAGGGAAGGAAAAGTCGTCGAATAGCCGTCGAAATCATTCGACCACGTCCGAGGTAAGTTTTGAGTATCGAAACTTAGATTTTGATTCGATTGAACGAAGTAATAAGCAATCGAAATTGTGCCCTTGTATGTGGCCATTGAGCGAAATGATATTCTTGATTAAGTAAATTGTGCATAAAAGTTTGTTATGAAATTGAAACAAAGATGTGTATGAATGTGCGATTGTGATATCCGGGCTAAGCCCGAAGGCAATTGTGCGAGTTGTGATATCGGGCTAAGCCGAAGGCAATGGTGCGAGCTATGATATCCGGGCTAAGCCGAAGGCAATTGTGCGAGTTGTGATATCCGGGTTAAGTCCGAAGGCATTTGTGCGGGTTACGATAACCGGGCTATGTCCCGGCGTTTGAACGAGTAGCTATATCCGGTTAAACTCGAAGGTATGTGATTTGAAAATTATAAGCTTGCTGTAAAATTTTCAGTTAGTGCACTTGTGAAGTTCCCAACAACAAGGTATGTTTTGTGTGTGCTTTGCACACTATGAGTAAGTGCGTATGAATATTCGCCCAATGATAAATGAGCTATCGGCATTAAGTAAGCCGTTATTTGTGTATGAACATGAGAGTTGGGATTGTGAAGTAAGCATGTCTTTGAGAAATTGTGCATATGAATTATTGTTTAGCTACTTGAATGCTATGCTTTGGTTGTGTGTATATTATGGCTCAAACTTACTAAGCATAAATTGCTTACTCCGTTTCTTTGTTTCTCTGTTTATAGATTTTGCTCGTTAGCGATCGGATTCGGGATCATAGAAGTTGAAGTCAACCACACTATCAAAGCCCTTTTGGTACTCCTTTAGTTGAGTTTTGGATATGGCATGTATAGGACTACCCTCGGTTGTTTTAAGTACTTTGTGATGTATATGTGTGCGCCATGCGAAAATGGTTCGTAAAAGTGGAGTATGGAATTTGACCATATGTGGTTTGTAATTATATTTGGTTTCATGATGTGATTATGGTTTGGAATGAGAGAGTTGGTCACGTGATCAGCCATTGGAATGGCTAAATATGATCATATGTGGACCTAAGTATGACTAGACTATAGTTGGTCCATGGGAATTACAATATAGGTAAAGCCTACCTTAAAAACAGATGCTGCCAGCTGCAGTGACGTGGATGTGAAAAATCACCAAAATTTGTAGGAATAGTGTTAAATAGTGAATAAATTATGCGATCGAACCTTGACGAGTCTATTTTCATATGAAAGTAACGAAAAAATCATATGAACAGTATACCGAGAGATATTAAAGTTCTCGTGAGACAGGACCAGAACGGTTTCTGGGTCCCCTGTCGCGACTTTGAAAATTACCATAAATTATCCAGAATGAATTAGAAGTCATGCCTTATATGTGCAGATTCCTTTTTGAGTCTAGTTTCATTAGAAATAAACGGCATCAGTATTGAAACCCTGTACAGAGAGATATTCAAGTTGTAACGCGCGAAGGTCAGTGTAGTCGACCCCTGTAACATGGGTGACTTTAACTAATAAACTGTACCAATTGGCCCGACCAAAAATTCTAGAAATAAATCCATGGATGGATATATGAGTCTAAATTCAGGGAAATTTTACGGAATCAGTTTCCGAGTTGTGAAACTCAAGATATGCTTTTTAAGGCGACAGCGACGCAGTTTTCCAGCTTGCCTGGGAATGTCAAATTGGTCGGTGCCATAAGTGGTTTTGGCTTGTTAACCCCTCGTGTCCGACACCGGCAACGGTCTCGGGTTCGGGGTGTTACAGTTTGCAGACAAGACAGACACAGATAAAATCACATGTTTTTCTTTTCTTCTTTACTCAAAAAAAAAAATTCAAAGAGACCACATTCAAGTTATTTCATCAAGACTTCTTTCCACTTATTCAAATGGACACATATTTCACAAGCTCTCTTCTAGCAATTCTGAGTTAAAATCTTGTAGAGGGAAAAAAATACTTTTGAGAGAATTTTATCTTCTATTTAAGAGTTCGATTTAATTTGGTTATATCCAATGATCTCACATCATGTCCTGTTGTTTGTGCTAGTTAATTTCATGTAGTATCGGAGCTAAAATATTTTTTTGGAGGGGATGAAATTAAATTGTATATTTTTATAATAGTAAAAATATAATTTTTACCATTTTAATAGTCTATATCTTAATAATTTTTAAAGGATTAAATCAAATTTGTATTATTTTTGGGAGGTCAAAGTGTAATTTTGCCATTACTAATTTAAAATTTTATAAATTATGAAGGGCTTAAATGAAAATTTTTCTATTTTAGGGGAACCAGGGCCCCTGCCAACCCCCCGGCTCTGCCACTAACTCTATTAGATGGAATTTTCTTACGAGCTAGTAACACATAAAATGTCAAAACTCTGGGTCCATTACCTTACAAGATTGACACCCTACGAACTTGCACATATGACATAAACAAAATATTTGTCATTCGTACATCACATATATTTGTTATTTTAATATGCAATCAAGATCAATTGATTTCCAGGGAATATGAAGCTAATACGATGATGACATGTGGCGTATGCGGAAAGGACCAGAGATGGCCTTTTATGACCCATGCATAGACATTGGAACTAGAGCTGATCATGGGCTGGGTGGTCTGCCCTACCAAGGCCCCGAAAAATGGGAGGGTTTGGGTAAAAATATAGGCCCGAAAAATGGGCTTGGGCAAAAACGAGGCCTGCTTTAAAAACGGGCAAGGCCACTGGTAAGAGTTTTTGGCGGTCTGCCCTTCCGACCAATTATATTTAATATATTTTATTTTATTTTTAATTATTTTAAATTTTTAATATAACTATTTTTTATTATATTGTTAATTTGTGTATTGTTTTAAGAATTGTTTTAGTATTATTTTTATTTGTTTTAATATTTATTTTATGTTTTTAAATATATTTGATTTATTATATTTTTAAATTTTTTATTTAATGAAATAAGAAAAAAAAAAGTAATATGGGCGGGCGGGCAGGGCTCAAGCTTAGTAATTTTATTTCGGGTCGGGCTTGGGCAAAATTTTAGGCCCATATTTCGGGCGGGGCCGGGCCCGGGCCTAGTAGACGGGCCTAAAATTTTATTTGGGCCCGGTCCATGATCACCTCTAATTGGAACGGACCCAGAGGTATTTCTCTGGGTATTTCATGTTTTTCAATTATTGGTATTCTTTTCTATACGTTAAATCAAAAAGCACATTGGTCATTTTGTTAAAAATTTCATCCATTTGTACTATTAAAATCTGACGTGGTTGACGAAATAACTAGAAAGTAATACACGATGTGCCACGTATACCTCATATTGATGTACAGAGACTAGTTTTTAACCGTAAAAATGAATGGAATTTTTAATAGAAAGACCAATTTGTTGTTTAATCTAATATAAAAGGACCAATTTGTCTATTTTTTTAGAAGGGGTAAAACGCAATCCAACTCTTAATACAGAGGTCTCCATAATACTTTTACCATTCTTTATCTGATTATTGCATTTAACTTTTATGAGTTTATTTCTAGTCTTGATTGTAGAACTTCTTGCAAATTTGCATACAAGGACGGCGACGACCCCCAGGGTAAGTAGGTGCTTGACCCAAAAATGGTAAATTTATGTTTAGTATTTCTAAAGATTATAAAATTTTAAGTTAATATATTATTAAAATTGTATTTTGGTCCTTCAAAAAAATTATAATTTGATTTTGGTCCATCTGAAATGGTAAATTTATAATTTAACCTATCAAGAAATTGTAAAATTTTAAGTTAATGAAATGATGTAATTGTCCTTTAACTCCCTCTAAAAATTTATACTTTAACTCTAGTACCCTCTTCCTTGATTGCAAATACGAATTTCAATATGCAATAGGGTGAAACCAGGGGTAAGCATGCCCCCTTCATCGAATGGAAAAAATTGTTTTTTAGCTCCTCCCAAAATTTAAAGCATTCAATTTAAAGCTTTTTAATTAAATGAAAAATTTTCATTTTGGCCCTTATGAAGAATTAATAATTCAATTTAAGTCATTTAACTAACCCTGTTTTTTAAGTTTTGACCCCAAAATCTTATAATTTTATCTCGACTCCCTAAATAAAATTATTGGCTTCTTTGCGCTATTGATGATGATGAATGTAATGTATCTATGAAGAACTAGAGGTGTTCATGGACCAAACCTACCAAACTTGTGTATGATATTAGTAAGTTTTAGTTTGTCAAAGCACAGTCCAACCCAGAATACGAGTTTCAAATTTTGCCTAAACTTGTTAATATTTTTAAATAGTTAAACCAATCTTATTTTAGACCCGCTCATATTTTTTATTTTTTAAAATTATATTATTTTTAATTTAATATCTATTAATTTCAGATGTTTTTTTTTTCTTTTATTAAAAATTTAAATATAAACAATTCAACATATTTTTAAAATTTTTATACTAAATTATTATATCTTTAATTTGATCTAAATTACATAACATATAAAAAAAATAAAACAATATATTACAAAGTAGAAAATTGGCCACGCCAAGCTCGGATTTCAAATGTTGGAGTCCAAGCCAAACTTAAATGAATAACCCAACTTTAGAGTAATTCCACAAACAACTTCTGGTTTGATTTGTTTTTGTTCATTTTGTGTGTGTTGAAGAGTAGATAGATGAAAATGTATAAAGGAAACCATCAACCATACATTATATGTATAATTTAGAAGTTCGTTCTCGTATTTTTGTTTTAAGAATTTAATTCTATTTTTAAAATTTTAAAATTCAAATCCAACTATCAAAACTGTTAAGATTATTTTATTAAATTGATTCATTACAATGTAATTTTTTAGTTACATGGTTATTAAGTATCTTTTAATTTCAAAATATCACATCAACAAATTTAACAAAAAAAACAATGTTAACGATTAGACATAAATTTTGAAATTTGAAAAGTAAAATAACTAAAAATTCTTGAAAATAAAAGTACATGAATTAAATTATAAATTTTGAAAAATATATGAACTTATGACATATTTTAACCAACCAAATATTGTGAGATTCGAAAAGGTTCAATCCCATGATTATGGCTCATCAATATTATATGTATAATTTTATAGAAATTCCGATATTTAATGCTTGTGTTTACCATGCATTCAAACGTGAGTTTTTTTCATGTCTATTTTATAGTTCATATTCGAGATTCATAGTTACCTTTTTCAATAATAATACACTCATGTAGAGCGAGAGTTAACTTAGGGTAAGTATTCGATCAAATTGGGTGAAAATTTTTTGAATTAATTGAGTTGACGAGTCCTATTTTATCATCCTAACCCGATTTAAAATATTTTCAAATCAAGTCGAGTAAAATGAAATTCGAATCAAATCAAATCGAGTGAAATTGTTAGAGTTAAATTAAAAAATTAAACATGTCAAATTAATATCTTGTTACAGTATAACTAATTTCATATTGGAGCACATGAATTTGAAACCATATATATTTGAAAAATATTTCAAATAAAAAAGAAGAAGATACTTTAGTATGATAAACTTATTAATTAACTTATTTAGGTCCCAAAATTATTATTTTAGAAAAATTTTACATTTTAAATTTCTTTATATATTCTTTAGAATTTTATTAAAATTATTATAATTTTTAA
Organism: Gossypium arboreum; assembly: GCF_025698485.1. Lineage (NCBI taxonomy): Eukaryota > Viridiplantae > Streptophyta > Magnoliopsida > Malvales > Malvaceae > Gossypium > Gossypium arboreum. The sequence continues at coordinate 118,696,128 of NC_069073.1, forward strand.
AAATATAAATTTTGAATTTTTATAAATATTTTGATTTTCTTTTGTAATTTTTTTTAGAGAGTGATCAATTTATTCATTTTCAAATTTAGTAGGGACCGAAGGGTGTTTATATCAATCTATTATTTGAATTGTAAAATTCAAATAGATTCAAACTCAAATTCGAATCACTTATTCGAGTTGAGTCTAATAACTCGATTCAATTAACTCAAAATTTAAAATTTTTTTTTATTTTTCGAATTGAATCGAATTTTACCTACATCTAGTTACACTTGAGTTTAAATGAGATAGTACAATATACCTATATTTTATACTATTTACATGGGTAAAAATATGCGATGGATATACGTGGTGGCAAAATATAGTGGATCTTAAAATGGTAAAATTTTAATTTAAGTATTTTATAATTTATAAAATTTTAAATTAGTAATAATAAATTTACATTTTGATCCTTCAAAATAATAAAATTTAATTTAATCATTTAAAATTTATAAATATATAAATTATTAAAATAATAAAATTATATTTTATTATTACAAAATTTACAATTTAATTTACGGTCCCCAACAAAATTTGAGGCTCCACCGTTGATTGTACGTATGTATTTTGGCATGGGCATTTATGCTGTCCCTACATATACAGTGGCATTTCCAGTTCCGACAAGATTCCATCATTTTCAAGTCCCTGTACATGAGATGACTTCATGTTCATGCAATAAAATTAAAAAAGACAAATCCAAAACTGCGTTTAAGCGACGGCGTTGAAAAATGGTAAATTCTAACTAAGGTCATTAAACTATTAGTAAATTTATGTTTTGATCACTCAACTTTAAAAAGTTACAAAATGGTCATTAACTATTCGAAAGTTTTCATTTAAGACATCGAGTTGTTAAAATAGTTATCATATGGCCTTATTTATTCGCATCACTTGCACCAATCGAAAATCCTCTATAGTTCGATTTTTTTCATGATACAAATTTGAACATCACGAATCTACAAACCAAAATCCAAACAACTTTCTTCTCTAATCTCCAATACTAACTGTCAGATCGACTTGAATCTAAGATATGTTCTTCTAATCATAGATGGGTATTGATCCACAGTACCAATCATCAAATCATCAATTAGAGCTCGCTATCCGGACTTTAAAAAACATTTAAATAGCTCAATAACCATTTTGTAATTTTTTAAAATTGAGTAGTCAAAACATAAACATACTAATAATTAAATGACAAATTATAAGTATAGTGATAAATAGTGTACATTTGAGCAATTAAAATAAGAACCACATCATCAAAATGCACAAAGAGATTGATAATATAAATTATATTCGAATAAATCTATACACATGATACGATTTAAATTAGAATGTAATTATCATCGAAATAGTACTCATACATAGTAAAACATAAACACGGAGGGTACTTGAACTTAATATTTAGAAATTCTTGGACTCACAACTTTATCATTAAACCAAATCCTCATCGGCACATTAAGAATTCTTTATATATATAAATAAATGGATAAGATATTTTGAGTATAGAAAAAAGTTAATAAATTTGAATAAATATTTTTCAATTTTAATTTATTATTTAATAAATAAATGGATAAGATATTTTAAGTATAAAGTTTAAAATTTAGATAAACTATAAAAGGAAGGTTGTATCTCTTATGGTGCTTTCTTTTTCATTTTATTATTATAGATTAGTGGTTAAATTTCAATTTTAGTACTTCTATTATGTTTAAATTTATGATTTAATTTTCATACTTTAAGCTGTCTTTAAATTGTTGTGATAAACCGAAACAACATTATAATTTAAATACAAAATGAACAAAATATATAATTCAAGGGTTAAATAGTGAATTAAACCTCAAAAGGCCTTATTATACACTCTTAGCAATCATTTATTATTTCCTTTTGGTTAAAATGTACATATAGTCTTTGTATTTTTGAAAATTAGTTTAGCCCCTATACTTATATTTTTAGAAATTTAGTCTCTTTACTTCTCATATTTTAAAATTTAGGTTCAAATGTTAACATGGTTAAATTTTTTTTGTTAAATTAATTGTTGTGACATTTTGAAAAAAAAAACTACTCACTTACGAGCTATGTAATTTAAAAAAAAAGATGTCGTAGCTAACCTGAATTTAACAAAAAATTAACAGTACTAATAGTTGGGATAGAATTTTGAAATCTGAAAAATAGACTAAATTCCTGAAAATACAAGTATAAGGACTAAATTTATAAATTTTGATAAGTACAGGGACTATTTGTATATTTAACCTTTTTGTTTGTCCACTAACGCCGTTCAGTGGTATATAAACACGAAACCGATAATCATGAAGCTCAGAAAAAGAAAAAAGAAAAAAAAAATAGCAGCAGCAGAAGGAGCAAAGAGCTTTGCGACAATGTTGGTTAAGAGATTGGAGATTTGCATAGAGCTAGTGAAATTCGCTATAAAGTTTGTCATTGCTCAGGTCGAGAAGGTGATTAACGAAAACCTCCGCCACCGCAGGCCGCCCCCGCCGGTGGCAATGAGGATGCGGTCTTTGTCCCCTCCGCTCCCCTTTGTCGGGCCATTTTAAAGTATTCCGTTTTTGTAAAAAAAAAAAAAAAAAAACATTGGAGGTTTGGACCATTTGGTAATTTGCTCTTTCTTTGTTAGCACTGGTTTCGAAATTTGATTGTGTACTAAACTGTTCAGTTGTACTTTCTGTATTTTAGAATTTATTCTATTCTTATTTTCCGGAATTTCATGAATTTTCATTTTTCAAAATTTGAGATAGATAATGTCGTTGAAATTTTTCTGTTAAATTTATTTGTATTACATTTTAATTTTTTTAAAGACTAGATTGCTGTGTAACAAAGAAAATGACATTGTAATAAATCTTAATTTAATAGAAAATTTTAACTGTATTAATTATTGAAGTAGTATTTTAAATTTGAAAAGTAGAATGAATAAATTATTTGAAATAAAAGTAGAAGGATTAAATTTTGAATTTATAAACAGTACGAAGACTTGGGCATATTTTAACATTTTGTTTATATCAAACTACAGTATTGTTTAGGTTTAATATATCATTTGCTATCCGAGTTCGATACTTTTTTTCTAATTCGGTACTTGTATTATTTTTGATCCAATCTAATATTTGCATTTGGCAAAAGTTGTATATTCTATTACCCAAAGGTAACGATAACTTTTAATGTTTAATATGAGTTTTCAAGTTGATTTAATAAAAGTTAATTACCGATATTATCAGGTTTAATTTTTCTTTAATAGAATAAAATTAGTGTTAATTGTGAATTTGTTTATTTTTGCATTTAATTTTTCAAATATAATAGATGAATATGATTTAATTCAAGTTTTAGTGTTGATTTGATAGAAATTACTTTATAATATTATTAGTTAATTATGAATTTTCATCAAATCAACACTAAAGCCCAATTAAACACTAAGAAGTTAACACTAACTGAAGGTATCAAAATATATAAATTTTGTCAAATACAGATACCATATCGAGTAAAAATAATATAGGTACCATATTAAAAAGTATCAAAATTGAGTACCAAATTGTGTATTAAATAGAGTATGTTGATGTTTTGTAGGAGTGGTATTTTTTCTAAAACTAAGAATATTTTGATTTTCATCTAAGTTGGTTTTTAAAAAATCAAGTAATTTAATCTTTATAAATTTTAAAAGTAAGTAATTAAGGACAACTAATCACTGTATTAATATCTTCCGTTAATTGTACAAAATTTAAATTGATATAATAACAATTTTAGCCTTCGATGTTTACATATATTGTCAACTTGGTTTTGATTCTAAAAGGTTCAACCAATTTAGTCTCAATATTTACATAAATTTTGTGGACTAAACTTGTAAAATCAATACAAAATTGACAGAAAGTATAAACTTTGAGAAGTACATTTGAGAAGTACATTTGTTATTATACCAATCAAAATTATATACAAATGACGTGAAACATTAATGCAATTATTAATTGTTTTAGTTGCTCACTTTCGAATTTAACAGGGATTAAATTGATCCACTTTTTCTAGAAGGGATCAATTTACTCAATATTGATATCAAGAGGGATTGAAAAGTCTTTTTACCATTTTTTTTCAAGAATTAAAAAGTAAATATATTCGAAAACTTCTTATGTAAATGGTTCTAATATTTCTATTCTAGTTTTTGGATAAATTTTGGTTTTGGTCCTTCTATTACGATCAAATTTAATATTTAGTTTTGTTCTTTACTTTAATTTGATATACTTTAATTATCTACTTTCACAATGTCATTAGTTAATGTTAGAGATTATAGGACTTAAATCCTGTCACTTGTTGAAGAAATAAATACAAACTTTGATTAGAACAGAGTTTTTAACCCTTAAATAGATGTAGTCAAAACTCCTCTCGTATCATTTACTTTTCAAAGTTAGTTAATTTTCTTCTCATCGCTCATGATTTTTTTCTCTAAAAAGTTTCTACGTAAAATCTGTGTGTTCTTATTTTTCCTTTTCTTATTACTTTGCGATTATTTTACTACCATTATCGCCTTTTATTATAACAGTTAACATTATTAATATTTTGGTTAAAATGTTGACTTGAAATTTTCTTCAAAACATCAATTCCTACAAGAGGTGATGTTAGGCCACCTAAAGGCTTTGGCACTAAAAATGGTAAATTTATAGTTTAGCCTTTCTAAAGATAATAAAATTATATTCTATCCTTTGTTTAAAATTTATAATTCAATTCTAATTTCTTCATAAAAATTTTGACTTTGCCCCGATTTGAACACACAAAACCCATGTAAACATATATATATATATATATATATATATTAACATTTTAAGCCGTAATAGTTAATGATGTTAACGACGAGAGTAACTAAATAAATTATAATAAAATAAAGATGCTAAGAGTTATCAAATTAAAATATAAGGATTAAAATTTTAAGTCAAGTATAATAAAAGGATCAAAATAAAATTTAACCTTTTTATTTATCTTTTAATGTTTTATACCAACTTTATTGTTAGCAAAAGACGTACACACCATATGACTTTTCTCTTTTTGAGAAAAATATAAAATTATACATGAATTTTGATTCGAATAATTTGATACATGAACTGAAACTTTGATTGTGGTTCAAATGTATACATGAAATTTTAATTTTGATTCAATCATACACGTTTAAAGAAATAAATCTTATTATAAGTTCTTATCATATCTGTTCTTTTTGATATAATGCTTAGAAATAATCTATAGCCTCTCCTAACCCTTTAAATGAAGGATATTGCACTAAACTCGAACCTATGTCCTCTTGCACTGGCAACAATACTAATAACAATCGAGCTAACTCAATCGGCAATGTTATAATCGTGTTTTAAATTTAATTAATTTTTAAATATAATTAATTTTTAAAATTTATCCCAATTTTTATGAAATATCAAGTGCTTTTTTTAAGTAAATTTTGTGATACCGTATTTAAAATTTACCTTTTTTTAGTTGAGATTTATTTTAATTTTCATAAAAACTCATCTTTTGTAATCTAAGTTGGAGATAGATTTGGAGAAAAATTTTTCATTCATGGCAGAAAATATGTTAACACGTCCTTCTACTTCTTCTACACCTATCTCTTTACCAGATTTTCCTATGAAATCTCATTCTGCAAAAAAGATTTCCTCTTTGTATGAAATAGAATATCTAAGTGAAGAAGATAAAGTCCAGCCTACAGACCTTCCTACTGTAAATCCTTATTCCACCTATAGAAAGTCCACTTTTTCTCCTGTAAAATCCATCAGGACCTTGATTAAAGGATCTACTAAACAAGTCAGGGAATATGTTCAATCCTCACGGTTTGATAGTTTTCCCATATATGCAGCATCCCCAGAGCAGTTTGTTACCCTTGAGATTCCAACAGAATTTCCAACAGAATGGAAACGTGCAGGATATACGCACATCCATTTTGGAGCTATACACCTTGCTTTAAACTATCATGGCACAGTTGGAAAGCCAGTAGTTACAAGAATTGCACTTTTGGATTCTAGATATTTAGAATACCAAAATGCATGTATTGCTACAATTGAAGCAACGTTAAACTCTGGCCTTGTAATGGTCACTCTTTTCCCAAATTTCACAATAGCATTGGCAGATCCCAATTTCACCAAAGCTTTGAAGGTTCAAATCCAAATAGCAGGAGCCCCACAGGTTGCTTCAGCTATCTCTGCCACCCTTCATTACCAGATTGTCTACAGAATACAAGATCATGCCTTCAATCTTTCAAGGCATGGAATAGATGACTCTCTACTCATTTCAGTAAACACAAATGACCAGCTTCATTGTGTTCATGTTCCGAGACAGATCCCAAAACAGGAATTGATCAAACTCCTCCCAGAAAAATAGATTACTAGCTATGAAAAACTTCATGAGCATAGCCAGCCGATCCAGTCCACCTCAAGTTAGATCACATTAAAGGGAGATGGAACGACTGAAATCAAGTTTGATCATAGTCATCTTCACAGCTCTCAAAATCCCAACATTTTCCCAACCCAGTTGATGATGTATCCAAACAAAAAACCAGCACAACTTCATGATCAAGATGATCTAGACTGTTGTTGTCCGTTGTGTGAACCCGGCCCAGAAAGAAGCCTAATAGAAAGCTTTTCCGCAGATGGAAAACCTTTATACATGTTTAAAGACCCTATTACTGGACATTGTCCTTGGGCTTTAAACTGTTCATGTAAATTATGCACAGATGACAGACTGGCCGCTTGGGTTGATAGCATGGACAAAACTGCATCAAAGCCAGGAAAAAAGAAAAAGAAAAATTCAACTCAGGACGAGTTTTACAAAAGGTGGATGGATGGAGATCCAAACTTTGGACCACTTGGAGAGGATAATGGTAAATATGTTTACCTTGTTGATTATTCATCCCACAAATCTTTACCAAATAGACAGGTTCCACCTGAACCTTGTAAACTTCCCTCTCCTCCTCCTCCAAAATCATCCACTAAGTCTCCCGCAAAAATCCCCAAGAAATCAAAACCTTTTCCTCAGCCCTGTTACAAGAAAATAAACAAATGGGTTAAGAAGAACCCAGACTTTCTTGCTCTACAAAAACCAATTTCCACTGTGTGTATGATGCAACCTGCAGTATCATATGACAAAGATTTCCCACCTCTTGAAGAATACTCTGAAAAGAGTTATACTCATGCACCAAAAATCCCTTCAAAGATTCAGACTGATATTTCGGGTGCACCGTCCAAAATAAGTGCTGCAGAAGCTACTCTCAATTGGCAAATAGAAAATGCTATTGCTCAGAATCATGTTCTAAAAAGAATTGATTCAAAGATCTCAATTGTTGAAACCAAGTTAGATGACAACACCAAGATAATCAGAGATCTGATCCAACTTTTACAAAAAAGATTGGACGCAGTAGCTAAACAACCAGAAGCACCAGGATAAGATTTCTTCTCTCATCTTGCACAAAGAGAGAAAGAAATTCAAAAATTGAAAGAACAAATCAAGACTCTTCAAGAAATAGGGAAAATCCCTGAACCAACTCATAGAGCAGAAACAATTGAATTGTTTCCCTCTATCAGACAGAAGAATCCACCCCCAGTAGAAGAAGTACGAATAACCTTTCCAGAAGTTCCAAAATGTACCAAACCAAGTACATATGAAATTTTTCTAGAAATAAAAAAAAAGAAGCAGAAAAGAAGAAAAAGGCTACTGAAGAAGCCAAAACAGACAGTGAAAGTAAAGCATATCAGATGGAGAAAAAATTGGGAAAAAGACCAGTCTCAGAGGAGTCTTCACCAAAATCTTCTCCTCCAAAGAAAGTCTCGAAATCTCTAATGATTCAGCAAGAAGATCAAAATCCTTTAACAAAATTTTTAAAGGATTATACAAAATCTTCTATTCCTAAGATCTCAACTATACAAAATCCAGAATCATATTCTGAAGCTGATTCAGGAGAAAGTTCAGATTCATTAGATGAATATCTAAAGAGTCTGAATCCTCATCAGACGAAAAAACAGAATCAGAAGATGAAGAATTGCAGAAAGCATTTCAAACAACTAAAGTTGAAGAACCAAGTGATGATGAAATGCAAGACATGCCAGAATCATCTTCTGCACATCAGAGACAAATGCCAAAGTCTTCCATAGGAAGAACCACTTTCACTATAAATGATTTGCCGCCAGCAAAATGGCCAGACAGAATTCAAGAATTTCATTCTTGGTTAGAAACTCGCAAGCTTACTGAAGATAGCAATTACAACATTCTTATGGAGTTTGTCTCCAGATTTACAAGAATGTTGAGAGATTGGTGAAATTCCATTAATCAGCATGACCAAATGCAGTTTCTAGTTCTTCAAGATCTGGCCCAGCCAATCAGAATCATACATCAACATTTTGTGGGAAACCCTCAAGATTTGCTGACATTAAAAAGAAGAGAATTCTACAAAAGAAAATGTTGTTCGTATGTCAAAAGAGATTTGGAGAAACATTTCAAAATAATGACCAAGTTATATTGTGCTTTGGGACTAAATCCAAATCTCAAGCCAGTTATCCTCTCATCTCTTCCAAATCCAATCCAAGTTGCAGTTAATCAAGCCCTCCAGACACAGAACAAAGATATTCTTCAGATCACTGTTAGAGAACTCCAACAAGAAGTCTTTATTGCTCTAGAAGATATCTGCAACAGAAGAATGATATTCAAAGATTATCTCCATGGTGACAAAAGAATTGATAGAGCCTGCGATGATTCCCACTTGAAGTACAAATGCCCAAAGGACCATCTGTGTGATTGCCGTACAAAGAAGAAGAAACATTTCAAAAAACATTCTTCTTTTCCAACTTCAAGAAGAAGAAAGAAAGTAAGGCCTCGATGGAGATATCTTAATAAGAAAAGAAAGTTAACAAAATTTGACCGTTGCTACATCTGTAACCAGAAGGGACATTTTTCAAAAAATTATCCAAAGAACAAGAAACAAGCCAAGAAGATTGCACAAATAGTAAAACAATCAGGAGTAAAGATTCAAGAAAATGATGATATTAAATCTGTCTGCTCCATTGAATATAAACTATCAGACAAGATGATTTGTGCCATCCCTGCTTGTGATTCTTCAGAACCAGAATCGGACTATTCCGATATACAGATAATACAAGCCAAAGCTCAGACTATTGACAGAACCATTGACACAGTCCTAGTTCCTCATGTACCTGTCAAGATCTATTTAGACAAATATAGTAAGCCCATTACTATAATTGCCTTCATAGACACCGGCGCAGCAGAAACCATCATGAACCCAGACGTTTTACCTCTAGAATGGTGGAAACCCCACATAAGGTATTTTGATTCTGCTGCTGATGTTTTTTTTTTGCTACTCATGTGATAAGCAAACCAATTACTATCCAATTCTTCCTAGGCTATTGTGTGAAAACTGCAGTATTGGGATCAAAACTCCATGGAAAAGATATTGTAGTAGGCTTTGACCTTTACAAAAAAGCCCAGCATCTTAGAGTACTCCCTGAAGGAATAAGATTCAAAAATCTTTTCCAACCCTTTATTAGAATCCCAAAACTTTTTGTTATCCAACCTGAAAAAATCCTTCACATTATCCAGTAATTAAAAGCCCAATCTTGTGCAGAATCTCATTCTGAATTCCTGAATAAATGCTCAAACCCTTTGTGGAAAAACCCAGATTTCTTCATTAAACTCCCTTTCAAGAAAAATAAAGACATCAATCCAACAAAGGCCAGCCACCAGGGAATGAATCTAGATCATCTGATGCTAGCAGAAAAAGAATGTAAAGAGTTACAACATCAAGATTTGATTGAACCCTCAGATTCTCAATGGGCATGTGAAGCCCTTTATGTAAATAAAATATCTGAACAGATTAGAGGAAAGTTAAGACTGGTAATCAATTATCAGCCTCTTAATCATTTCCTCCAAGATGACAAATTTTCTCTTCCAAAGAAAGACTTACTCTTCTCAAGTCTAGCCAAAGCAAGAGTTTTCTCTAAGTTTGATCTCAAGGCAGGTTTTTGGCAATTAGACCAAAAACAGGATTTTGTATTTCTAATGGACATTTTCAGTGGAAAGTCATGCCGTTTGGATTAAAGACTGCTCCTTTTCTATTCCAGAAAGCAATGATAAAGATTTTTCATCCTTTGATGGAAAATGCTTTAGTATACATTGACGACATTCTGCTCTATAGCAAAGATGTGGATTCTCATGCACAACTCCTTGAAGAATTCAAATCCCTTATTTTCAAATATGGGATAATGCTGTCAGAAAGAAAAATACAGATCAACAAATCAGAAATTCAGTTTCTTGGAATGGATATCAAAGAAGGAAAATATTCTCCAGGACCACACATTGCTCAAGAACTCCTCAAATTTCCTTCAAAAGATTTGTCTTTCAAGCAGGTCCAACAATTCATTGGGATTGTTAATCATCTTAGAGATTTTATCCCTAAAGTTTCTAAGTATATTAATCCCCTGCAAAAGCTACTTAAAAAAGACCCTCCTCCATAGTCTTCTTCTCAGACAAAAGCCCTCCAAAAATTGAAGGAAATTATCCAGGATTTGCCTTCACTTCAAATCCCCTCAGATGGAGAAAGAATTCTACAGACAGATGCCAGTGATAAATATTGGGGAGTAATCTTGCTTGAAAAAAGAAATGACAAAAGACAACTCTGTGGATACAAGAGTGGGAGATTCTCAGAAGCAGAAATTCATTACCACTCCACATTCAAAGAGATCCTTGCAGTCAAGAAAGGTATGGCAAAATTCAAATTCCATCTTCTGGGTTATCACTTTTTGGTAGAAATGGATATGTCTTCATTTCCACAAATGCTCAAGTTCAAACAGAAAACTGTCCCTCACCCACAACTCTTAAGATGGGCAGAATGGTTTTTTGAATATAGTTTTGATGTCAAAAATATACCAGGAAAGCAAAATGTTCTTGCTGATCTACTTTCCAGACCCAAAGAAAATCCAGAAGTCTTCGCCTATAAAAGAATTTTTTGGCCTAGACCAATTATGATGTATCGACCATATTCCTCATCATCTACCTCTCCTACCCTTATACTGTCACTCCTAATCTCCATCCTGAATATCCTCCAGAAGTTTTTACTCTTGTAGAAAGAAACTGTTTTCATCAGAAAGCTAGAGACATGATGTTTAAGTATCAGATTCAAGTTTTCAAGAATTTTGGGGGACTTATTCTTAAACCTTGGGGTATTCATCCAGATTATCCTTTCATACACCCAATAAGGTTTAGATTTGTTGAACAACCAAATGAATTAAAATGGTTTTTATGGTACTTCACCCATCTCTACCATATTGCCATACAGTTAACACCCCTGATCTCCTTTATTACTTGAAAAAAACCATCAGAGGAAACATTGAACCAGAACAACAAAATTTCTTTACTTTCCTTAGTTGGTTCCATCCTCTCCCACAATGGCTTCAAATTATTGAGCAACACTGTAATCAGGCAAGAGGTAATTATGGAAGTTATATGATTATAATCTTCTATAAGCCTCAATACTTTATCAAATATGGAAAAGCAACCCAGCTCAATTCCTTCCCTACATCCTGGATTCATAAATCTCTTGAAAATGAAGTCTTCAAAGATGATGTTCAATATCGAGAATTACAAAAGTTTCTCTGCCAGCTCAATAGGATTATTCCATTTGAGATATAGCCACCTCCAGATATTGATGCACCATGGGACATCTGGCTAAGGACACACACACCTTATCATGAAGCAGTTCTAAAAGCTCTCCGTGAATATCATGAAGGAATCCCTGACCCCACAAAATGGTCTCAAGATTACTCGTGGCAATACAGTCAAATCAGTCTTGCTAAGATAGAATTACATGATGAAAAAGAGAAAGCAAAAGACGAAGAAATGACCTGCTGCAGTGAAGATTCCATGGATAGTGCTCAGCTTCCCCATTCAAATGCAAACAGCTGAAAATCACTTGTCAGGAATCTTGCTTTAAATAATTAAAGTATTTTGCTTTATGTCAAATAACGTCTAATATCAGTCCTGCTTTTACTTTATGTACTGTTTACTTTATGCTTTAATGACTGATGCTTATCCAGAATACTGTTTACTATTTTGTTGTATTACATCTCCTTCAGCTATAAAAGGAGGATGTATTCCCATTATAAAAACCACGAAGAAGTTCTAAATAAAAAAAAATCCAGTGTGTTTCCTCTACTTATGGCTTTCTAAAGATCTTTCCTTTTCTCTAAATCATCTTCCTCTTAGAAAACTTCAGATGAGTTTACAAAGAATTTACAATAAAGTATGCTCTGTGCTTGCCATATAATGGATCCTGCACATCAGAAATATTGAAATTCTGATCAACCATACTTATATTGATGTGGATAACATATGCCTCTTGAATTAAGGCTTTGTTGCTAAAAGGCAGTGCCTGTTGAATAACCCGTGTGGATGACGGGTTTAAGTTTTGGCATAGCATACCTGCAACAATTCATTCTTTCTTGCAATCCTTGTGTTTATCCACACCCGCATTGGTATTAGAACAAAACAAATCCAAAATGGCGTTTACGCAGCCGCTTTTAAAAATGGTAAATTATATCTAAAGGTTACTAAATTATTAATAAGTTTATGTTTTGATCATTCAATTTCAATAATTAGATTTTTATTTAGGTTGGCAATAATTCAAGGTTGCTCACACAAACTGACATTTTAAAGGATTTGTTCACACAAACTGACATCGTATCGATGTTACCCATCCGAGTTAAACCAACGATATATATAACTCAAGAATCTGTAACAAATGATAAATCTCGTAATATCATGTAAATCCCTAATTAATTACATGTACAACCCTAATGGCATGTCATAGGTAGAGGTGAGCATGGGCCGGGCCGGGCACGACCAAAAATTCAGGCCCGTTTGCTAGGCCTGGTCCTAAACCCGGGCCCGACCCGACCTGCCCATATTAATTTTTATATTATTTTTTATATAATTTTAAAATATATGTAATACATCAAAAATACTAAAGACATCAAAATAAATATCTTCCAACAATTTGAAAATAAATTTTAAAAAATATGTATACTTAAATAATAACAAATGTCTCTAAAATAATAACAAAATTAACAAATGTCTTTAAACTAATAACAAAATTAACAATAAAATAAGTTTTATACAATATCCAAACAATAACAACAAAATAGTAGCAGCATAATAGTAAAATGGTAGCAAAATAGGAGAAAATAACAAGAAATAATATTAAAAAAATCAGGATTTTTTTGTCCTTTAGTGAATTCGGGCCGAGCCAAAAATGCCTTACCCAAGGCTCGGCCCATATTTTAAACAGATATTATTTTTTGTCCAAGCTCATTTTTCGGGCCTATATTTTTGCCTAAACCCTCCCACATTTCGAGCGGGCCTTTGGGCCGAGTCAGGTGGCCCGACCCATGCTCACCTCTAACTCATACATATCCTAACATTTTATTAAGTTCTCATAGGCATCAATTTCGTATATTATCATTTATTATACACCATTTCATTTCTCATATAAGACATATACTCGGTCAACATTCTCATGAACTTACAATTCAGTCATTTTTTAGTTATAAGTGCCAAATTCACTAATTCATTTCAATCTAACACATAAATAAAATAGAAAAGAAAATCAAAATAACACAAAGTAAAGTAGTAACTTTCATATGAACTTACTTGACCAAAACAACAACCAAGATAAAACTTTAGGGACTAAGCTACAATTTTTGCTTTTCCTCGATGTAGCGACGTAAAAATTTTAGTTTCGCTTGGTCGCTAATTGTGACTATTTATTAAACATTTGAAAACCAACTTTCGATTTTATTAACAAAAGGAGTCGCCACCGATCCTTTTTATAGGTGTGATCAGACACCTAATAAATTTATTTTTAAAACAAAAAGAAGGCCAAGTTTAGGTCTACGTAAAAGTCCAGAGAAAAATTAGGGTTCGGGAGTCGGTTACGCGTAAGGAAGGTATTAGCACCCTCGCGACGCCCAAAATTGGTATATTATAAACAAATGTTGTCTTAATTTTCAAAATTGCAAGTTCAAAGTAACATTGAATCGTGATCCGATCAAAACATGAGAAATTTTAAGTTTCGTTTTCTTTTGAGAAGGATATACCGTTTTAACACGAGTCGATTGATATTCACCCAACATAGCGATGAAATCGATAACATAGTTTTAAATCGGTACGTTGCCTTGCTTATTGAAATAAATAAAAACACGAATAAATATTTTAAAATAATGAACAGCGGGGTAATATATAAAAATGGGCGGGAAATGAAAGATAATAGTCGGAAATACATCAAGGCACATAATACATACGACAATAATATTAAAAAAAATGACAATGCACGCGATATTAAATGTAACAATAGTATCAAATACGAGAACACAATGAGAACACAATGAATATACATATAAAGATAATTAAGGGTATGTACGTAAAATATATATATATATAAATAGTAACACTACAGCAAAATTGACTTTTAGCGGCGTTTTTTTAGGCCTTTAGCGGCGCTTTTAGGTGCCGCTAAAACTCTTTGCAGCGCTTTTACAAGCGCCACAAAAAATGTCGCTATAGATGGCGCCACAAAAGTTTGCGGCGTTTATTTAAAAAAACGCCGCTAAAGGTCATGGCCTTCAGCGGCGCTTTTCTCACAAACGCCGCTAAAGGTCGCGACCTTTAGCGGCGCTTTTCCTACAAACGCCGCTAAAAGCCATGACTTTTAGTGGCGCTTTTCCCACAAACGCCGCTAAAGGTCATGAAATTTAAAAAAATTATAAAATATTATAAAGGTCCTGAAAAATTAAAATTCATTATCAAAATATTGAGGAGAATAATATCCATGATATAAATATAAAAGTTTTCTATTGAAATTCATTATCAAATTAAATTTTCTATGAAAATTTTAACTTTAAAACTAAATATAAAATTTGATGAATTCAAATTTAGAATTTAAAATAATAAATTAATAACACAATTAAAATTTAAAAGTTAGAACTCAAGTTATTAAATATTAAAATAAACATAAAAATATAGAATCAAAACTAAAATAAATAATAAAAATTAGATTAAATATAAAGATATAAATAAAATACAGCAAGTCCAAATACAGCACCTTGTTTGCGAACCTAAACAACATTGAAAATTGAAAGGTCTTTTATAAAAGACATATTAACTCGATAATCACCTATTTAACCACCAATCAAATACATAATCAGAGATTCTAAATTTCCACTACTCACTAAATTTAAGTAATTAACTCGATAATCACTAAATTCACACTCAAATTAAATTGCCTAACTAATAAACTCATACCGGTTCCATGAACTTTCGTGAAAACATTGATATTAAAACCACCGGAAAACCTTCCTCCCTTGCCTTCGTCAACCAATTAAAAAAAAAAACAAAAAACAGAAGTAGCGAGCTAAATTCGAAGACTCAACATGCAATAAAATGATGATTCGATTAAAAACTTGAGACTTACCGTAAGAACAATAGCCTTTAAATCGTTAAAAAGCAACCTCCTAGGAGATCATGATATCAATTTTCTACAACATTGACAAAATCATGCATACAAAACAAACTAAAGAAAGACCAAATTTTACATTAAAAATGCTAATAAAACTTGTAATTTGGAGATAAAATTCTGACCTCAAGGACTAGTATAGACTACCGGATAAGTATAATAGTAGAGAAACAAAGCTTTTAAGCTATTCCAAACATGAAGCTGAGTTTAAAAATTTAAAAAGGAAGAGGATGAAATTAATGAAAAATCAACCGATTAATGAGTTGACGTTTGGAGGCATCACAGAAGACAATTCGTCCCAATTTCAAACGATCAACTTGGCCATCATCTTGTAGTAGAAGAAAACTTCCATAGAGATTAGTTCATTTTTCCCACTGCGCTGTTAACCCCAACATAATCACTCAGTTTGAAACAAAATTTGCTATTAAGAACAAAAGTACACTTGAAACAACCAACTTTCTATTATTTCCCCAGACACAATTGTTACATCTTCTTATTCAGCTTAGAATAAAATTTCAAAAGAATAGGTAGGCTAAACATTCATGCAAGCAAACTGTAATATTAAAGGTAGCAAATTCTCATTCATCTCCATTTTTAACAAAAACAGGAAATTAGAATTTGGAATGATACCCTTCAAGGTCAATACTCAAAGCTTCTCAGCTTACATAAGAAACAGAAAGCATAAATACTAGGGTCCAAAATTGATCTAAGCTTAAAAACTGAACATACCTAGAATTCAAATCTAGAAACTAATCAACATCCAATAAATTGAAACCAGAACACCCATAGTAGCAAAAACAACTGCAGGATTCTTTTAAATATTAGCACCAGAAACAAATTTGCACCAACATTCAAAGAGGTAATAATCCACAAGTCTACAAATCAGCTAAGGTAATTATCTTTCACCCATAGTTTTTGCCTAATAAAATTATGCTCCCAAGCTGATAAGTAATCTAATTCAAACACATAATTTCACCTAAAATACAATAACTATAATATTCAAATCAGAATTGTAGCGACGTAAACAAATATTTGGTTTGGGGTCGCTAATTGTGGCGATTTAGTTAAAGTTTGAAAAATTGAAGTTTGATTTTGAAGTAAACAGGGAGTCGCCATCGATCATTTTTATAGATGTGATCGGACACCTAATAGATCTATTTTTTTTAAACAAAAAAAGGCAGAGTTTGGGTCTACATCGAAATCCAGAGAAAAAGTAGGGCTCGGGAGTCGGTTACGCGCGAAGAAGGTATTAGCACCCTCGCGACGCCCAAAATTGGTATCTCATAAACATGTGTTGTCTTGATTTCAAAAATGAAAGTTCAATATAAGATTTAATCGCGATCCAATTGAAAAGACAAGAAATTTTAGTTTTTTTTTGGTTTTTGTGAAGGACATACCGTTTTAACACGAGTCAATTGATGTTCACCCAACATAGCGGTGAAATTCGATGACTTAATGTTAAAATCGGTACGTAGCCTTATTTATTAAAATTAATTAAAATATGAGAAAAAATATTTATAAAGTAAGAATTTAGAATAAATCAACGATGCAAACAATGACATTATTAATGAAAAATGTTAACATGAAACACTAGAGCATTAGAAAAACAATAACAACGATATTTACAAAAGAAATAAAAATAAAGACAAATCATGAACAAATACAAAATACACTTAGTAATAATAATATAAGATAATATGTACATAAGGTAACATTAAAATATATACAACTAATGATATGAGAGATACATACATAATTTAAAGTTAAAAATAATGTGCATAAGATAGTTAAAATAATATATATATACATGTATTTATAAGATAAAATGTAAAATGTAATATAGCTTGAAAAATATATATGACGATATGAAGATATAATATTAAAAAGATGCGTATATGTAATGTATATACACAATGAAAACATATATATATTATAGTACTAAAATATTTATATAGTAAATACACATTGGGAATAATAATAAAAACCTATTACGATACTACATAGATATATACCTATATATATATACTAGAGATATATCCATACATACATAAAACATATACTAAGATTGACAACAATAGTAATAAAGATAAAAATATATACATAAAATAGTAATAATATATATATAACTAATAAAAAATAAAAATAAAGAAACATGTATGATATGTATATAAACCTATATGATATATATATTTATATTAGAAATGATAATAAAAAGGACTATTCAGATGCGATATAGATACGTATATATATATAAATATATATAATGGTATTAGAAATATATATAGTAATATTAGAAATATACATGTAATAGTTCAAAAGATATATGACTAACAATATTAAAACATATACATAATAATACACATAAAATATTAAAAGCATATATATATATAATACATATGAAAGAATATATACATGTATAATATAATATTAAAATATTTACATAATGTATGCATGTTAAAAATAACTAATAATAATATTTCCCAAGTACATAAATATATTAAGTACATATACATACCTACATGTACGTAATAAAATATATACTACCACATATACAAAATATAACAAAGATAATAAAAATATAAAGATTATAATGAATAATAATAAACAATGAAAATGAAAAAATAAATAATTTGAAAGTAAAGCATTAATCTAACAAAGAGGACTCAATCGAATTAAAAAAACAAAGTTTGGGGCTAATTTAAAAGAAAATAAGGGAGGGGAGGACTTTTTAGAATACGCGTGAAACTATGGAGGACCAGATAGGAAATTTTCCCAAATTTTTAAAACACACCGCATTAAACGGGACTAAATTGAAAACAAACTATAGAACACGGGATAAATTCTAAAATAAAAACAACAGAGAAGGACATATTTGAACACGGGCAAAACTAAGGAGGATTAAAAATGTAATATTTCCCACTTTCCAAAACGCTGCGCAGCAAGATGGGTCAAATTGCAAAGTGAAACAAATTATAGGGCCAAATTGAAAATGAGAAAACTTGATTGTAAAACCCCAGAAAAGTGGAAAGGCTAAAAGCGCAATTAGCCCTTCCGCTTTAAAAAACACGCGGATCCTGTCGGTGCGGGTCGGGTCGACTCGACCCGGGGCCCAAAACGGCGCCGTTTTATTTAAAATGGGGGGGACCAAAACTGTGCGTTTTGGTCCCCTATAAAAGTCAAATTTTTTTAAATTTTTTTTATTATTTATAGTTTTATAGATTTGTAATACTCTTTTAATGTTTGTGTATAAAAAACAAGTCTAAAACAGTAACGAAAATAAAAAAGTTTACCTTATGTTTTATTGCCTTTTTGTTTATTCAATCTCCGATATATCCTTTTGATTTGATGATATTATTCTATTTAAATACTGATAGAAGTAATATTTGCTCAAAAAAATTGAATGGGTTTTTAGTACATTTCATTGAATTTTTGCCGAAAACCCCCTTTACAGAAAGCCAAATCGGCTTTTATAGCCTTTACAAAATTTTGCTTAATATTTGTTGTCTTGTCTCCTTTCTAGTCTTGCAAGGAATGGGCAAACGGCGGAGCAGGTGGCAGACGTGACCGATGGGTGGGGTTGTTGGGGGCAGAAACGAGTGCGAGTCGGCTAAGGTTTCAGTTAGGACCGATTGGAGTTGGGGTAATTGGGTTTTTGTAATTGGGCTAGGGGTTAAGTGGGCTTGTGGGATGTAATTGGGTTAGGGGTAAGGGTTGGTTGTAAAAGGGTAATTGGGTTTTGATGAAAATTGGTTTGAAATTGGGCCATTCGGGTTTTATGGGCTGAGGGTATAAATGGGTTTGTAAAAAAATATAAATGGGTTCAGGGGTATTGGGTTGCGATCATTCTCTTCTGGTACATCCGTCCATGGCAGATTGCCTTCAGACGTTTTTCTTCAATAAGGTTTAACTGGTCATATCGAGCTCTAACCCATTCTGCTTCTTCTAGTTTTGATTCCATTAAGACTCGTAGAGAGGGGATCTCAACTTCGATGGGTAGCATAGCTTCCATTCCATAGACCAGAGAGAAAGGAGTTGCTCCCGTAGATGTCCGCACAGATGTGCGATATGCATACAAAGCAAATGGTAGCTTCTCGTGCCATTCTTTATATGTCTCGGTCATTTTCCCAATAATATTCTTAATATTCTTATTGGCCGCTTCAACAGCCCCGTTCCTTTTCGGGCGATAGGGTGATGAGTTATGATGCTTTGTTTGGAAATGTTCACACACCTCCTTCATCATCTTGTTGTTCAGATTCATGGCGTTATCTGAAATGATTCTTTCAGGCAAACCATATCGACAAATGATTTCCTTTTTCAAAAACCTACAAACTGCAGTCTTCGTCACATTGGCAAACGAAGCGGCTTCTATCCATTTTGTGAAGTAATCAATGACCACAAAAATGAATCGGTGTCCATTAGAAGCTTTTGGGGAGATCGGCCCTATAACATCCATGCCCCACATAAAAAAGGGCCACGGAGAAATCATGACGTGAAGGGGCGACGGGGCTACATGAATTTTATCACCATAAATTTGACATTTGTGACATTTTCATGCAAAACTAATGCAATCACTTTCCATCGTCAGCCAGTAATACCCGAGTCTCATAATCTTCCTGGCCATAGTGAAACCATTGGCATGTGTCCCACAAATTCCTTCATGGACATCTTCAAGTATTTTCCTAGCTTCAACAGTATCTACGCATCTCAATAGCACTTGATCTTTTCCTCTTTTATACAGGATATCCCCATCAAGAACAAATCCCGTTGCTATTCTTCTGATTGTTCTTTTGTCGTTCTCATTTGCTTGCTCGGGATACTTTTGATTCTTGATGTATTCTAAGATATCATGAAACCATGGCCATCCCTCTAGCTCTTTTTCAATGCTGAAACAATGTGCAGGGACTTCATATATGCTCATTTGAAGAGGCATTATTTCTGTTTCTCTGTTTGCTTTAAACATTGAACCCAAAGTGGCCACGGTATCAGCTAACTGGTTTTCTTCTCGTGGGAAGTAATTAAAAGTTATTTCTTTGAATTCTTTAATCAACCCTGCCACGAGATCACTGTATTTAACCAGTTTCGGATCCCTCACTTCCCAATCTCCACGGATTTGGTAAATCACCAATGCTGAATCTCTATATACCTCTACAGTTTTGATGTTTCATTCAATTGTTGCACGCAGTCCCATAATGCAAGCCTCATATTCTGCTATGTTATTGGTGCAGAAAAAGTTCAGCCTAGCAGTAAACGGATAATGGTTCCCTTCTGGTGATACTAAGACTGCTCAAATCCCATGCCCCAATGCATTCGATGCACCATCAAAACTCATCTTCCATGACTTTTCTTTTGATAACTCACATTCTTTTTCTGTAATGCACATCAAGTCTTCATCTGGGAAATCAAATCTCAATAGCTCGTATTCCTCCGTTGTTCGAGTTGCTAGGAAGTCAGCTATTGCACTCCCTTTTATCGACTTTTGGCTCACATAGGCGATGCCATATTCTGATAGTAAGATCTGCCATCGTGCCATTCTTCCTGAGAGTGCAGGTGATTCCATCATGTACTTTATTAGGTCCAACTTTGAAATTAGCCATGTCGTATGATACAGAATATATTGCCTGAGTCTCCGAGCTATCCAAATCAGAGCGCAGCAGTATTTTTCTATGGACGAATACTTTGCCTCATATTCAGTGAACTTTTTGTTGAGGTAGTAGATCGCCTTTTCTTTCTTTCCTGACTCGTCATGTTGCCCCAGTACGCAACCCATTGAATTCTCGAACACAGTCAAATACAATATCAATGGTCTTCCCGGCATTGGCTGTACTAGCACTGGAGGATTAGACAAATACTATTTTATCTTGTCAAAAGCCACTTGGCACTCCTCGTTCCATTCTCCGGGATTATGTTTTCGAAGGAGTCGAAAGATTGGGTTGCATTGGTTGGTAAGTTGAGCGATAAATTGGGCGATGTAGTTTAATCTCCCTAAAAATCCTCTGACTTCCTTTTATGTGCGCGGGGGTGGTAACTCTTGAATGGCTTTTATTTTATCTGGATCAACTTCAATGCCTCTCTCACGACAATGAAGCCAAACAATTTTCTGAGGTAGCCCCAAACGTACATTTGGCGGATTGAGCTTTAGTGGAACTTTCTCATCTGTCGAACAACTTCTTGAGTTCATAATACCCGATTTTGGGCCTAGTCGAAAAAGGCTTTCGGGACCACTATTCCGAGGCTAGAGAAAATTATTTTAGTATTATTTTATGTGTTATAATATGATTTTATAAGTGCATGTTAATTTTGGTATGTTAATTTTAGCGATTTCTAGTCCAATTTCGAAAAAAGACTAAATCGCGTAAAAAGTAAAAGTTGTGTTTTAATACCTAAAGGTGTTAAATTGCCTTGTATCTTAAATTGGGGGTCTTTAAAGTGAAATTAGGCCATTGAAAGTGTGATGGCCGGCCATGGGAGACAAAATAGTTGAAAAGTTAAAATTAGACAAAATAGTTTTATTATTTAACAAATAAAAAAAAAAGAAAAAGCTATCATTTTTCTCTTCCCCTTCACCGAAATATGCAGCAAAGAAAAGGTTTTGAAGCTGGAAAATTTCAGCAACATATTTCCCTTGCTTGTAAGTGATTTTAATGTCTTTGCTTAATGATTTTTGTATTTTTGGAACCCCTAAAGCATAAGCTTTCATAAGAGGGGATTATTTTGCAAAATCATGGAGAGTCTAGGGTTTTACCATGAGAGTAAATGTGTTGTTTGCTGTGTTTTTATGGAAGATTATGAGTCCTAGTTGTCTAATAAACAACTTTTGTGAAAGAAATTGCATGAAAATACCTTAAAAATGGGTAAATTGCTAAGTTGTAAAATGAGTTGTAAATGTGTAAAATAGTTGAAATTATGAGTTGCTATAGTTATGAAAATGGTTCATCTAGACTCAAGGAGTAAAGAAATGTGATAAAAATTAATTTACGAGCATTGAGGCAAAAGTGAAAATATGCAAATGTTTAGGGGTCAAAATGAAAATTTGTAAAAATATGATTTTTAGACCCATATGAATATTGTGACTGATTGGTAGGCTAAATGTGATGTTATAGATGATGAAAATTGAGGTTTGGACCTAGAACGAAAAGAAATCGATTTATGGACGAGTATGTCTTTTCACTTTTGTGGTATCGAGGTAAGTTCATGTGTAAATAATGTAGCATAATTGTTATTTTTAAGTTATTGATGTTAAATATATGATATGCTGATTTTTATCATGAAATATATGCTTTGTGGTTATTTTCGAATAAAATACAAGTTATGTGTATTATCTGTTAAATATAAAGTGCTACCGAGTATTGGTTTCGGTATTTTACGGAAAATGGCAAGGATATGTGTTCGAGGAAAATCCCGTTTGAACCTTAGGAATAGATTAGGATACAAGTGACATGTCACTAGGATGGTTGAGCATCCGAACTCGTTGAGTTGAGTCCGAGTTCACTTATGGATGCGAATGTTCGAACTCGTTGAGTTGAGTCTGAGTTCGTGAGATGTAACTAGGCATCCGAGCTCGTTGAGTTGAGTCCGAGTTCACTTATGGATGCGAACGCCCGAGCTCGTTGAGTTGAGTCCAAGTTCACTTATGGGCGGGTTACACGGTAGCTTGGCTACATATGTGACACTTATGTGCAAACTTTCCATGTATCCGAATTATATTCCGATGTGTGCAACGGGTAAAATTCTACTCAAATGGAGGAATACTCGAGATGAAAGGGACGTATTGGTAAATGTTGTGAAATGGATACTTTGAACAGATATGTACTTAACCCTCGGGTTGAAAACTCGACATAACAACAATATGGTAAGATGGTAAATAAAAATGTGATATGAATGTCTCGGTGATGATTATACAAACGATGTTGTATTAATTTTGTGAACAATGATCATGAATGAGTAATTTAGCCTTGATAGATTTGAGTTACTGCAGTAGTGTAACTTTGAAAATACACTAAAAATAGTGGAAAATGATTTAGAGGCAGAATAAAATATGGGATTAAAGCTCAATGAGTCTATTTTCACATGAAAGAAACAGGGAAGAAAAAGAATTCCATATTGTGTGATATTTGAATTCTTGTGAAACAGGGTCTGAATGAATTCGAGATCCCCTATTCTAACTTTATAAATTCACCAAAAATTTTACAAAAATTACTAAGAGTTATACCTTACATGCATAGATTCCTTATTGAGTCTATTTTTATGGGAAATAAATGGCATGGTCGTTGGAATTTTGTACAGGGAGAAATTCGGTTTGTAGTGCACAGGGGTCAGAGTGGTCATACCCTGAAACAGGGGAGACTTTAACTAATAAACTGTACTATTTGGCTCAACCAAAAATTCTGGAAATTTTATGGAAGAAAGGAAAATAAGTCTAGTTTCAGGGAAAATTACCGAAACTTAATTCGGAGTTTCATAGCTCCAGATGTAAATAATTTAGTGACTGTTGCTCAGGAAGACAGCTTGTAGTGAACTTGAGAATATGTTGTAAACATTGATAAAACAAGTTAATGAGTTGATTATTGTTTTCATATGAACTTACTAAGCGAAAGCTTACCCCCCTTCTTTCCCATTTTTTTAGAGTTTCCAGGTTAGCTCGGGTTGGAGGCCGTTAGAGATATTATCACCCTATCGAGTTAACGTTATCGGAGTAAGTAAACTCAAGTGATTCGAGTCTATGGCATGTATAAGGTTTTAATGTGAGTATGTAATATTATGATTTAGCCAAAGGCATTGGCTTGTTATTAAGGTAGTATTAGTTATGTAAATTGGCCTATGTCAGCTAATATCGTTATGGGCCCATATGATTATTCTTATGCATTTATGTTATTATTTCTTGTGATGTGGCTTACAACATGTATGCCTAGAGATTGAATTGAGATTCATTGATGAGCTAGTAACTAATGCAGGATTAAGTGATTGGTAAATAGTTAATAATGCTTCATGAATGGTTTGTGATGTAATGATAGTTATGTCTAGTATGTGGTAATGATATGGGCAAATTCTATAATATTTATTGCATAAGAAAATAACTTGAGCATAACATGTTTGTAGATGTTTAAGAGCTCATTTATGTCACGTTGTATGTTATTGGATAAGTATGTATCTATGTATATGGTGTGAGAGTGATAAAACGCTTAATAATTAGCCTATTTCTGGTCACACGGCCTGAGCACATGGGCGTGTGAAGCCTTAACGCAAGAGATTTTTTTAAGTTTTTCATGAGTTCTCGATTGGGTCCCGAACCACTTTAGATGTATGTTTTGGGCCTCGTAAGCCCGTATATGGGACAGATTGTATGTGAAAAGAAAATTTTTTAACTATTTGAGATTTCATGGCCCTGTTTAGTATGAAAGTGTTAGTAAAAGTCAGGTAGCACCTCGAACCCCGTCTCGGCGTCGGATGCGGGCGAGGGGTGTTACAGGTTCGCTACATGCTCTTCTTCCCCTTGGGACTTAGCAATCATATCATCGACGTAGACCTCTATTTCTTTATGCATCATGTTATGGAATAATGTTACCATAGCCCTCTGATATGTTGCCCCAGCATTCTTTAACCCAAATGGCATCACCCTATAGCAGAATGTTCCCCACATTGTTACGAAAGTAGTTTTCTCCATATTCTCAAGGGCCATCTTGATCTGATTATACCCCGAGAATGCATCCATGAAAGAAAACAAAGAGTGCTTTGCTGTGTTATCCACCAACGTATCAATGTGTGGTAAGGGAAAATTATTTTTGGGACTTGCTCGATTCAGGTCACGATAATCCACGCACATTCGTACTTTGCCGTCTTTCTTTGGTACCGGGACTATGTTAGCCACCCATTCTGGATATTTGGATGTTTGTAGGAAGCCAGCATCAAATTGCCTCTTGACTTCCCCTTTTATTTTCAACAACATTTCGGGTCTCATCCGTCTTAACTTTTGTTGAACGGGTTTGCATTCTGGCTTTAATGGGAGCTTATAGACCACTACATCTTCATCCAATCCTGGTATGCCTTGATATGACCAGGCGAATACATCTTTATACTCGCGGAGCAAAGTAATCAAATTATGCTTGGTGTCCTCTGAAATAGAAGTCCCAATTTTCACCTCTTGCTTCCTTTTTTCAGTTCCTAAATTTATTGTTTCAACAGATTCTTGATGAGGCAAAATCTGTTTATCCTCTTGTTCCACCATTCTTAGCAAGTCAGGAGACGAGACATAATCTTCAGCATTTTCTTCGACTTCAAATTCTCCTAAACAAACAGCCTTCTCAAAATCGATTTCAGGACTCATAATGGGTTTGTTCATGCTGTTGATATCCAAGCACCTGAAAGTTGAATGGAAAAGAAAACTATAGAAGAGCATCCCAGTATTGGAACCAACAAACGAAATATTATGGCATGGTATGAGGCAAATGTACAGATAGGCTATAAAATAAGAAGATGATTAGTGATAATGCGAAAGATCGTGACAAAATGCATCTTTATTGATATTCAGTTAAATGATAAAGAGCAAATGCAAGCTCTTACAAAAGAATTCTATTATATCTAAGGACACAATAGAGGGTTAATGTTTGAGCATTACTCTGAAGACTTATAAACTACAAGAAGGTCCTCGACAGTCCAATTGTTCAACATGAAACCAGGAGGACAAGGGCGTATCGTTGAAACATCTTTAATTGCCCCACTTCCTTTGTCAATGACATTTATACTGACATTCTGAAAACCCCTTTCAATTAATAACAGTGTGCTTTGTATATTATTCTGTCCGGGGTATATCACCCTGCAGATGTAAATGTTTTGACAAATGAGGGTACGTTATGGGCTCCCATTCTATTTATCGGCCCAAAGTTCTCGCAATCATTCTCTCCTGATCCTTCTTCTACTGTTTTCTTCTTTGACGCATATCTGGTTGGAACCCTAAACCGTATTGAGCTTTGTGATGTACCGGCTTTAAGGCCCTGACTATTCCTTGCAGATACCTTCCCAAAACCTTTCCTTGCTCGGGCTCCTTTTCCCACAGTCATCTTGATACCCATCCTGGTATTTCTTGACAGTTTTGGCGCTGGAATTCTGTTTCCCTCGGCGACGAATGTGGCATTGAAAAATTCAAGGGATCGGAAGGAACATTCTATAGCATCTTTACTCACTTCAATGTATGGTGCGTCGGTAGAAATAGATGCTACAATATCTTCTTCTCCCTCGACAGTGACTAAACAGCCATCCATGATAAATTTCATCTTTTGATGGAGGGATGATGGGACTGCTCCAGCAGAATGGATCCAAGGTCTTCCCAAGAGACAATTGTATGATGGTGTAATGTCCATGACTTGAAATTCAACATCGTATATATAGGGACCTACTTCTAGGGGGATCTCGATTTTTCCCATGACTTCTCGTCTTGTTCCATCGAATGCCCTTACTGTGGAATGGCAGGGCCTTAGATAGGACAAATCCATCGGAATCCTGGGAAGTGTGGCTAAAGGCATGACGTTGTGTGCCGATCCATTGTCGATGAGCATGTTCGGTATTATATAACCCTTAGAACGGGTCATGCAATGCTTTCACTGAACCTCTACCATTGGGCGGTATTTCATCATCACTAAAAGAAATGAAATTATCCGCATTCAAGTTGTTCACCCACCTATCCAGTTTTTCAACGGATATATTGTTTGCCACATAAGCTTGATTTAACACTTTCATTAGAGCATTCCGGTGTGGTTCTGAATTCAATAGTAGAGATAATACCGAGATTCGTATTGAATGCTTACTCAATTGTTCAACCACGTTGTACTCACTATGCTTGATAAATTTTAAGAATTCTTGTGCTTCCTCCTCGTCCACAGGCTTTTTAGCTTCTTGTTCAAGCACAGTTTCATGCTCATCGTCGGTCACGTGCATCGGTGCTTTTCCTTTCTGTTTCAAGTCAGTGTTTTTTTCACTGGTTCGACCTCTTTCGAGTAACATTTTCCACTAAGAGTGAAATGACCTACTTCCCCAACGCTTCCAGTCATGGCTTTGGGTTTTTCATCTTCAAGTGTGATAATATTGACGTCATATTTCCATGGTACTATTTTATTGTCCTTGTAGGGGAAAGGAGATAGTACCTCGATTATCACTTTTGGTTTCACCGGCTCCTTCTTCGCGTCATAAATTATTAACGGTCAGTCGGCGCTATATAAGAAACCTGACGATTGATGGTTGAGGCGCATATTTCTCCTCTATCGGCCTTTTTGCCTTTATAAAAAATCCCAATCTCCTTATTGTCCATCATATTTTGCAGTAATCTCCTGAACTCTTCGCAGGATTGAATGTTGTGCCCCTCAATACCATGAAATTCGCAAAAACTTTTATCTTTCGTATTCCTTCCCTCGAATACTCTGTTAAGATGACAGAGCAACCCCTTTTCAACTAGCACCTCCCAGATTTTCTGCAGAGGTGTTCTTATTTCAAAAACCCATCTTTTACTTTGTCGTTTGTCCTCCTCTCCCACTGCGCTCACATTTCCTTCGACGTGGTTTGGTAATGGGTTCTCGGATGTACCGCCAGTGCCATCAAATCGCAGAATACCCGCATCGATGAGTCTTTGAACTCTCCTTTTAAAGGCCAGACAGTTTTTCGTAGAGTGCCCCTGGTTTTCGGCATGGTATGAACAACTAGCATTTGGATCGTGCCATTTCGGGTATGGAGGTTTAAGGGGTGCCATGTAATGGGGAGATATTAATTGCTTCTCCAAGAGTTTTGGGTACAGTTCCCCATACGACACAAGAATAGGGGTGAATTACGGTCTCTCGGGATTGGGTCTTGTTGGTCTTGGTTCATTTCTGGGTTAGTTTTGAGCGGGTAGAGCATTTTGTGGGAATGTAGTGACGGGCCTTTGGTTGTTCATAGCGTACACAGGGTAGGAAAGAGGTGGTGCTTGGTAGTAAGGGGTCTGAGGAGGATAATAGAAATTCGGAGGAGGGTAATTTCGAGGTCAGGGTTGGTTTGGATATGGATTAGGGGTATAACGGCTTTCCATTCCCACCATATGGGCTTCTGGTTCTTTCTTCTTCATGGGCGCTACCCTTCTTAAACTTTTTTGACCTTCCATTCTACCGCTCTTGACGGTATTCTCTATAAGCTCACCGGATATTACAATATTCGTAAAGTCCTTCGTGGCACTTCCCACTATCTTGTCATAGAATGGTGCTTTTAAAGTGTTGATAAAGAGAACAGTTATCTCCGTTTTTGTTAGTGGGGGTTCCACTTGGGCTGAGACGTCCCCCCATCTCTGCGCATACTGTCTAAAAATTTCTGACGGCTTTTTCTCCATCATTTGCAAAGTCATCCGGTCTGGCACCATATCCGATACATGCTTGTACTGCTCACAGAATGCTGATGCCAAGTCCTTCCAAGATCGGATCTTTTCCCTACTAAGCTGGTTGTATCACCGAAGAGCTGATCCTACTAGACTATCTTGAAAACAATGTATGAGTAGCTTGTCTTCATTCACGTAACCCGTCATTTTCTGGCAAAACATGACAAGATGCGCCTTAGGACATCTCGTGCCATCATATTTTTCAAAATCGGGCACCTTGAACTTCGGAAGCAGAACCGGATCGAGTACCAAGCTGAGTTCTTTGGCGCTCAATACAGAGAAGGCTTCAGTACCTTCTATCGCCTTGAGCCTTTCTTCCAAGCTCCTATACTTGTCCTGAACATCATGATCATTCATTTTCAACCTAGCTATCTCTGCTGGATCGTCCAAATCTGGAACGAATGGATTAGTAGGACTAGCTTCTAGGTTTGATACGAATACTCCTTGCCCTATATGAGCAGGTGGCACCGCCCGTTGCTCCAGATCTGTGGGTTCCCCTTGGGTGTACCCTCTTTGTGTTGCGTGGGCATGCGACGGAGTGAATCTTGGGGGATAGAGCGGATCTTGACTGTGATTAACTCTTGACTGAGGTTCCTCGACGTCAGGGCTCTGCATGGGTCCCTTTCCTTTAACTAAAGCTGACATCATTTCCATCATCTTGGCTATTTATTCTCTTTGTTCAAGCGATTCTTCTCGAGACCTCACCATTAAGTCTCTTGTTTCTTGCGGTAACTTGGCCAACTGCTCTTGTAATTCCCTCTGAACTCTTTCCATCCTTTCAATTCTTTTATTGAATTCAGCCTCCATTACCCTAGCTTGTCGACGCGTTCTATACAAATGGCGTGATTCCATATTTGAAGTGTTGTGACTGCGAATTATATGATTCTAACCTTAGCGAATGATTATGGGATAGATATATGCAATGAATGAATGAGTGCATAAATGAATGTCAATCATGAAAGATATGCAAGAAATGGGTGTTGATTTCAAGATAGCCCCTATTTAGGCATTTCATTCATCAAAAGAGTTCATTACAAAACATTTTTCCATTTTCGATTCAACCATTACACAAACTTCCTAGCTATATCGCCGTATTTCTTTACTCGTGCTAAGAACTCTGATATATTTGATCTTCGACTTGGAGGGAATTGGCAAATGAGAATTTCAGCTTCTTCCGATAATTGTACCACATACATGGCTACCCCACGAACTTCATTGATCAAATAGCTAAGTTGCATTTCTTTTTCTTGGAGGCCCTCTTCGTAAGCACGAATGTCTCTATCATATTGGCTATTATTTTCTTCCAAAGCTTTCAAGAGAATATCTAGCTATTGTTGACGATCTTGCAGTATATCTTCTAACTCTCGTATCCTCTCTTTTAGTTCTTGACGTTTAGATCAACTAGTCATTACCTCGGTGGACACAGCTTCATATTCGGCGTTCTTCTTCCTCGGTTCTATCATAGCCTGCGCAGCCTTTTCCTCCTTTTTCTTCGCTTTTCCTTTCCAAAATTCCATCCTGCCTTTAATGTTTCTTATTTCTTCTTTCCATTCTACCAACGACTTGCCCAGCCCACTATTTTTTATTGTGCCTCTTAACTTTTTATTTTTCAGATGGAGGTCCCTTAAGTCATTTCTCATGACTTCAACTTCTTTTTGCACTTTCTCGGTTCTAGATCTTTCAATCTGAACGTTGATCTTCAATTGGTAGTTTTCTTCTTGAAAAGCACTAAGGTCCTGAGACATCTTGACCTTTTCTCGTTCAAATTCTTGTCTTGCCATTTCTAGCTCAGACGGCATTTCCTCCGAGAAAGGGTTCTGGACGGTGTAGTTCGTTGACGAGATTTACTGACTATTCACCATTTGCTTCCTCCAGATGTCGTAATCTTGGGTGAGGGTATCAACATATAGAGCTAATTCCATGAGATGAATTTTCTTCTAAAACTTTGCAGTGTCTCGGACCCTCTTCATATACCCTTCACCCACAAAAGCAAACTCGGACTGTGCTAATCCTCCAGTGGCGGGTATGAATTGTCGCGAAGAAAATTGCCTTTGGACTAATAGCGGGGCATATCCAACTCCTCCCCATAATCCGAGTAGTGGTACCCAATCTTGATTTCCAACCTTGTATAATAGAACCGAAAGGCGGATCCACGGTGCTCTCCACGTTATATCCTCAGCGCGAAGGTTCTGAAAAACTGAGACCCAATGCTATTCAGTGACTTCCTTTGGCCATTCTTTCTTGAGATAAGCTTCCAACGGGGCAAATGTTTTTGAAAACATATGGAACGGTGTGCGCTCTACTTTTCAGAAGTGACTCAAAATCCAGACATTTAGTAACTGCGCGCATCCGATAAAGCGTCATTTCCCTATTTTCCTACAACTGTTTAAGGATCTGAAGGTCTCGGCTAGGATAGTCGGGACAGGGTTGATTCCTTGTTTTAATTTTTCGAAAAAATCCACCACCGCAACTTCTATGTGTCCAAGGACTTTCGGAAAGATGATCAAACCGTAAATGGCCAAAGCAAATAGATTTACCCTTTTCAACATGTCGGGATGGTTCAGAACCAAATCTCGTATGGAAGACCATGGAATACAAATGGTTTCATTCTTCTTCTTTATCTGTTTTTCGTCCCATACATCAGTTATGTTTGTCAATCTCACTAACTTCTTCTTGAAAGTCATCGATTTAGGCTCATTCACATATACTTTATAGAATTGTGCATTCTCAACACGAAACAAAGCAACGTACTCCTCTATAGTCGGAGTCATATCTTCTAGATTGAAGGTAAAACATTGGTAAGCAGGATCCCAAAATCTAACCATGGCTTGGATCAATCATTCGTTTATGTTGATAGCAATCAAATTGGCTATGTCTCCATATCTCTCGGTGAAGATACCCTTAGTGTCTGAGTCCCACTGATTCCAAACCCGAACCAAATCTTCAAGGTTATTCTGGCGAACATTCACAGTTACGTGCTCGGGCAAATTAGTAATACATCCCTCCACTAGACTATCCCCTTTTCCTTTCTGAGTTTCTAGAGACTAGTCCCGAACCATGGCATTCTTCTCGGTTGTTTGTATGATTAACTCTTCCATTAGAAACCCATTTTTTGGCAACCAAATCTCTAGTCAACACCTTCCTAATATAATGCCTCTAATGCATGATGCAAAATAAGAACACAGAAAAATATCTTGGTTAGCACAACAAATATGAATTACGAAAAATCAAAATAGAAAGTGTAAATGTCAAATAAATAAAAGGGAAGAGGCGTTTCTCCCATGTATTTATTTTAGTGACCATTAACAGACGGAGATTTGACATGGCTCTAGTTAGGTGGCTCGTACGGTTCACTATATGCGGTTTCGGTTCTAGATAGGTATTCGAATTGTCCGTACTGTCATCTACTAAGATCAGTACGAAGCCTCGGTCGTAGCCCATCACAGGTTCACGAGTTCAATTCGAGGGATTACATTTACTTATGCCTATGCAAAGGGACAAGTTAACTCACGAAAGCATAAGTCATATGTAACAAGAAAGTATCCACTAGCCTGTGCGGAGAGACGAGTTAACTCACGAAGGCGTAGCGTTTACTTTCACTTAAACGGACGGAGTCCAGGTATAGAGCTCATGTTATGCAAGAATGCACGTGCACAGTGTGTGGGGAGAAACTCACAAACCTTTACGTTTTATTAAAAAATTAAATCAAAACTAAAACCATAAAAATTTAAAGCTTTAAAACAACCAGACAAAACAAGTTAGAAGAATATATACAACACGATGCAAATGCATGATTTTTCAAAAACACAATTTTAGGATCACGATTAAATATTAATTTGAACAAGGAATTTTAAAAATTTTGACAACAAGCGCTTAATTCGACTCGACTCTCAAAATACAATCTCCCCAGCGGAGTCGCCAGCTGTAGCGACGTAAAAATTTTAGTTTCGCTTGGTCGCTAATTGTGGCGATTTATTAACATTTGAAAACCAACTTTCGATTTTATTAACAAAGGGAGTGGCCACCGATCCTTTTTATAGGTGTGATCAGACACCTAATAAATTTATTTTTAAAACAAAAAGAAGGCCAAGTTTAGGTCTACGTGAAAGTCCAGAAAATTAGAGTTCGGGAGTCGGTTACGCGCGAGGAAGGTATTAGCACCCTCGCGATGCCCAAGATTGGTATCTTATAAACAAGTGTTGTCTTAATTTTCAAAATTACAAGTTCAAAGTAACATTGAATCGTGATCCGATCAAAACATGAGAAATTTTAAGCGTTTTAACATGAGTCGATTGATATTCACCCAACATAGCGATGAAATCGATAACATAGTGTTTAAATCGGTACGTTGCCTTGCTTATTGAAATAAATAAAAACACGAGTAAATGTTTTAAAATAATGAACAACGGGGTAATATATAAAAATGGGCGTGAAACGAAAGAT
Organism: Gossypium arboreum; assembly: GCF_025698485.1. Taxonomy (NCBI): domain Eukaryota; kingdom Viridiplantae; phylum Streptophyta; class Magnoliopsida; order Malvales; family Malvaceae; genus Gossypium; species Gossypium arboreum. The sequence continues at coordinate 118,729,547 of NC_069073.1, forward strand.
AATAGTCGGAAATACATCAAGGCACATAATACATACGACAATAATATTAAAAAAATGACAATGCACATGACATTAAATGTAACAATAGTATCAAATACGAGAACACAATGAGAACACAATGAATATACATATAAAGATAATTAAGAGTATGTACGTAAAATATATATATTTATATATAAATAGTAATAGTTTTAGAAATATACTATATATAGTGTTTGAAGTATATACATAAGATAGTAAAATATATAACTAGTAATGTTAAAATATATACATAATATATACATATATATGTATAAAATGAATATTGAAAATGTATGTACATAACATATATGAAAAATATATAAACATGATATAATATGTAAAAATATAATATAGTATTCGTATGAAATATAAAATACAATATTAAAAAGTAACGCATACGTCATACATAAAAATACATATATAATACGACACTCAAATATTTACATAACATATATATATTGGAAATAATGACGTTGAAGAAAACTATTACAATATTGCATGAATATATACTTATATATATATATATATTAAAGATATACATGCAAAATAGAACACATACTAACATTGATAAGAACATATACAAGAGCTAGTATAAAACGATAACTAATAATACTAAAGATATATACATGTAACAAAGTATTCACTATATTAACAAGGATAATAATAATATTGGTAATAATATTAAAATACAAAAAAAATAATAAAAATAATAAAATAATAAAGTAATTAAAAATCATACTATATAATAAAGTAATAAAAGATAATACTATATATACATGTACGTACTATATGTACATTAGAAATAATAATAGGAGTTATAATAATAATATAAATATCATATACATAAAAATAATAATAATAACAATAGATAACGTAATAATAAAAAATGAATGGCAAAATTAATTATTAAAATGTCAAAATGATAGAAAGGATTGAATCGAAAACAAAATAGAAAGCTCGGGATAGATTTTAAAATATAAAACAAAAGAGGAGGGCTTATTTGAACACGGACAGAACCATGGGGGATCAAAAGCACAATATTTCATATTATTAAAACGCTGCGCAGTAGGGGGCTAATTTGAAAAACGCAAAAAAAATATGGGTCAAATTAAAAATAAATGAAAATCTGATTGCCGAAGCTTGGAAAAGCGGAAGGGTCATTCGCGAATTAGACCCTTCCTTAAAAACACGCGGATCCTCCTAGTGGGTCGGGTCCGATCAGTCCGACCTAAGGAAAAACGACGTCGTTTTATGCCCTGGGTCATTTACGCAAAACGGCGCCGTTTTATTAACAATATAAAAGTTAAGTTTCCTTTCTAATTTTCATTTCAGCTGAGTCTTAGTAAAAAAAAAAGAGGGGAAAGGGATTTTTCTCTCTGGGGAAGCCCAGAAACTGGCCAGGAGGGCCACCGCACGCCGTTGCAGCTCCACCGCACCGGCCACCGTGCATGGTGGTCGGAAATTGCCTTAGGTAAAATTTTTTCTTCTTTTTTTTTTTTTATTTTTTTGTATTTTAATATATATGTATATATAGGTGAATATAAATCTGAAAATAGAGAAAAATGAGAAAATATTAGAAACCTTGATTTGTCTCTGCCGTTGTTCTCTTCTTCTTTCCCTTTTTTGCTAGTAACGTTTCCGATTTTAGGGTGTTTAAATCTCCCCTTTTTGATGTTTGATCTATGCTACTTATGATGTTTTTGCTTTTGTATATTTGTTGTTGAAATCTGGTTTTTTGTTGAGATTTTTCGAATCCTCTTACATTCGTTTTTCCTAGCTTTTTATAGCCTTTACAATATTTTGTTTAATTACTTGTTGTCTTGTCTCTTTTCTGGTCTTGCAGGGGATGGTCGATGGAGCAGGTGCTGAGTAGGTGGTGGCAGAGTTGGTGGCCGGTGGTGTCAGTGGTTGCAGCGCAAGTGAGAAGGCAAGTGGGATAGGATTTCTGTTTTGTCTGACTTGGGCTTAGGGTTGGGTTATTTGTTTAGTGGGCTGGTTGATTTAAATGGGTTAAGGGTAATTGGGGTTAGTTAGTTGGGTTTGGATAGTAAATGGGCCTCTGGGTTTTGGGTATTTAGGTTATTTGGGGGCTAGGTTTAATGGGTTGTTGTGGGTAAGGGTTTGAAGTAATGGGTAGGTTTAATTTGGGTGGTGATTTGTTGGGTTACAGGGGTTGGATTGTAAATGTATTTGGGTTAAGGGATAATTGGGTTTTGCAATGTATTGGTTTGGGTTTGAAAATGTGAGTGGGCCAAATTGGCCTATAACACTCGATTTTCTCTAATTTGATCCAAATTACGATTTATGTAATTATTTCATTCAATTCATCAATATTAAACATTTATTCATTGTATCATGTCATGAATGAACTTATGAAATTTCATTTTTCAATACTTCTAAAGTTTTACATTTTATTCAATTTAGTCTCTAAACTCAAAATAGTCATAAATGTAAATTTGAAGCTCTGGTTTAAAAATTGGCTTAAATTACACCTCTTAAGGACTCTCTTCTTTCTATTATTACTAAAATTTCACATCAATTTCACAATTTATTCACTTTAGTCCTTATGTACAATGCTAACAATTAAACATTATAATTTAGTCCTTTTTCTACATATAAGCTCAAAATCTATCAATTTAGCATCAATTTATTTAAGAAATCATTAACAGAATCTTTCAAAAACTTCAAAAATTTTATTAATTGATATATGGACTAGCTAAATCAAGCTCCCATAACCTCAAAAACATAAAAATCACAAGAAAAAGACTGAGAATTACCTACAAGTTGATGGCCGAAAGTCTTGAAACCCTTGGATGGTTTTTCTCTTTTATTTGCTAAGGAGAAAATGAAAGTTTTCTTCTCTTTCCTTCCACTTATTATAGTATTTATACCTTAATTAAAATTTATTTTAACTTAATTTATTTCACTTAATTAATACTAATCACACTTAATGGTTTTAATCATCACCATCCACTGACTTTATTCTAAAATAGTTAAATTGTCATTTTGGATCTTTGGTTAATTGTAATTTAAGTCCCTAAATCTTTGACCAATTAAAAACTTATAGCAATAAGACTTTTTTATAATTTAGTTCTTGTATTAAGCAATTAATAAATAAAGTTGAAAGACCAAACTTTAAGATTCTTTTATATCATCTAAATATTTACGGACTAGATTTATGAAAATAGAGTTCAGAAACTATCTTTTTCGATACCATTAAAAATCGAACTGTTACATGACATTAACTCGAATTCCTTAAAAAAGTAATACCTTATTAAATACGTGTTTTTCTAATGTTTCAAAAATAAAAGGTTGAAATTTCAGTATTTAATTAGATTACCATGAAAATTTACAAGATTTTATTGTTCGAGTAAATCAATTGTACAAAAAGCAAAGAAAAAACTTTCATATATATATATATATATATTATTAATTTGTTTTTGAATGACAATTTTAATGACTCACTCATTTAAAAACAAAAAAAACCCAATTATTTTGTAGATGATGATCAATAAAACATCTCTAGTATTTTACGGCTAAAATCTATTAATCGTCTTAGCTTGAGTCTTGGCTTGAAGGGATGTAGCCAAGGGGCTAAGCATGAGCTTTAGTCCCTTGGTAAAATAGAGTAATTACATTTTTAATTCTTTAATTATTGATAATTAAATTTGATTTTATTGTATTTCTATTTTTAATCTCTTTTAAGAATTATTAATTTTTTTAACAATCTCATTATAAGTTCTGGTCATATATGTTGTTTTTGACACAATATTTAGAATTACTCATAGTCCCTTCCCAACCTATAAATAGAAAGATAATGCGCTTCAACACACTTAAATCCACGTTCTCCAAAATGAAAATTTTGACTTCTCCCGTGCTTAGCTTCAAAATACTATCACCATTTGATGAGAAATGCAATTGAAAATGATATTTGAACACATGAGTGATTACTAGAGTTGATCATGAGCCGGACTGGGCCTAAACAAAATTTTGGCCCGTCTTTTAGGCATGGGCCCGGTCTGAATTATGGGCCTAAAAAATTGTCCAAGCCTAGCCCAAAATAAAATTGCTAAGCCCAAGCCCGGCCCATATTAAAATTTTTAGCTTATTTTATTAAATAAAAAAATTTAAAATATAATAAATCAAATACATTTAAAAATATAAATGATACTAAAATAATTCTTAAAACAATACACAAATTGAAAGTGAAAGTGAAATTAGAAAAGTAAAGTTAAAATTTTAAAATGGTTAAAAATAAAATAAAATATTTATTATATAATTCGAGTCAGGCCAGGCCTGGGACAAAAAATCTTGCTTGAGGCCCGGCCCATTTTCTCAACGAGTTCATTTTTTATCCAAGCCCATTTTTCGGGCCAATATTTTTGCATGAATCCTCTCATTTTTCGGGCGTACCTTCGGGCCGGGCCAGATGACCGGCCCATGATCAATTCTAGTGATTACGAATTTATAAGCATGGAATTGTGTACATGAATATGAATAAAACAACCTAAAAAATTAACTTAACATCATCTATGTCATCATGTTTACTAAAATATTATCAACAAATTTTGTAAGTTTATAATATAATATAAATACAAATTTATATTGGAGCAGATATAAAGTACGATCAAATAAATATAAAATATAAATGGATAAAGACTAGAAAAATAATTAGGTAAATTCCATATATGATAGCTGTACATGGTAAAATTAGAGATTCACACGTTATAGTTGAGCATTATAAGACTCGAACTTGAATACTTAAAATAACTAGATGCAATGCAATATATCTTATTTCAATACTACTCTTTAGAAATTTTTTTATTTTTATTTTTATGCGAATTTCGTCGTAACCGTGAACAAATGGTAAATGTCACGTGTAGCTATGCAAAATGATATTAATCAATACTATTATTTAGAGGTTTGATTGAGTTGATGACACTCTTTAATCAAATCTCAGTTCAGTTGTGAAATTACCAAAAATTCATTACTTTTATGAAGCAATCAATATTATTTTAAGGGTATTTTTATCTTTTATATTCTTATATAAAATTAGAAAATTTTTATACATGTAATATATAGGATTTGAAACCAAAATATCATGATCTTTACCATTTCAACCAAAACCAAAATGAAATTAAACAAACAGATTTTATTGCTATTGTTTGAGTTAAGGCTAAAATTGACAAATTCGAAGAATATAAAGGTTAAATTGATCAAATTAAAATATATAAAAATTAAATCTAAAATTTTCATAGGGAATAATAATAAATTTTAACCTAGGAGATTCAATCTCTAAAACAAAATATAATCCCAACGGTAAGATATTGGGATTTAACAACATGATTTGTTACCCCTTTTATACAAAATAAAAAGGTTTTATAATACTATTTAGTAGCCTGGGAACATGGGTGGAGGAGGTGATGAATATTGGAATCCCAAGTTTGGCGGGAGGTGAATTCCCTCGGTAGGTCTTGGTGGCGGTGACTTAAGCGGTGGTGGTGGAGAATGGACAGGTGGTGGAGGGGAGTAAACCGGTGCTGGTGGTGGCTTAACCGGTGGAGGTGAAGAATGGACAGGTGGTGGTGAGGAGACGGGTGGAGGGTGAATTGGTGGTGCTGGTGGCCTAGAACGCTCGAGTGGGGATACTTCTTCTTTACCTTCTTGTTCAATAGGAGTCTTCGGAGATTCTTTAGGCGGTGATGGTGGATGATGATGTTGTACCGGAGTTGGCGGGTGTGGTTGCTTAGGCGGTTGAGGTTCCGGGTTTGGCTTTGGTTTATGTTTTGGCTTGTGTGGTGACCTAGCCCCGCCGCCGGCACACTTATCCTTACTACAATCAACAAGTTGGCTTATTACAGGTTGGCATTCTTTATTTGATCTTTGTTTTGGCCGACCAGGCAAACAATTATAGGTGTCATCAAACACAATGTCTTTCTTGGAAGGTACTTGACAAGCATTAGGCTCATTTTGGAAATAGTTGCGAGAAAATGTGAAATTAGACAACTTCGGCAACTTACAAACATTTTCCGGCACCGTTCCGGTTAGCTTGTTGTGTGAAAGATCTAAGGATTCGATGCTTTTCATACCGGTAAGACTTTCCGGCAAAGAACCCGTGAATGCGTTCGAGCTAGCGTCGAATATCGTTACGTTGGTAAGCATCCCGACTTCCTCTGGGAAACAACCGACGAGGTTGTTGTTCATAAAGATAATCTCGTTCAAATTAGACATCTTACCGATGCTGTGTGGAATACATCCTTCGAATTTGTTATTGGCGAACGTCACGATGGAAACGGTTGATTTACCGATCGCTTCGGGGATGGTGGATTGGAACCTATTGTTGTTCAAAAACAAGGCATCCAAGTTCTTTTCGAAGAGTTCGGGCGGTATGATACCTTCGAAGTTGTTGTACCTTAGATCAAGGAACCTAATGGTAGGCCATGAAAGGGCAACTTCAGGGAAAGGACCGACAAAACGATTATTGCTGATATCAAATTCATACATCAACTTTAGTCTAGACATCGTTTTAGGTACAATCCCACAGAACCTATTGGAATTTATATGGATCAACGCGAGATCGGTCATGTACCCCATCTCAGCTGGAAAGTGTGCTGCAATGTCAGCATGATTAAGATCAACCCCGGAAACCACAGTTAAGCTCTTGTCATCCAACGCCTCGGAACAAAACACGCCAGTGTAATTGCACACATTGGAGCCTACCCAATCGCCAGTCTTGTTCATAGGATCGGAGTATATAGCCTTTTTCAAAGCCTGAAGGCCGATGTATGCTTTCTTCAGCCTCTGGTTGGAAAACGTTAAAGATACTTTAACCTCATATTCGACTTCCGGAGGGAGTTCATCGTTAGGAGGAAGAGTCTTAAGCTGGCGGCGAGCAATGTAGGCCGCTTCCGCATCGGTTAATGCAAAGGTGGTGGATGTTGGTAACAAAGAGAAGAGAGAAGAGAATAAAAGAAAACAACCAAAGGCCTGTAATCTTTGAAGCTTATACATAGGATTGTCAATGAGGGACATTGATGTGAGGAGGATGATATTGAGCAATGTGAAAAGGGCATGGGTTTAGACAACAAATGAAGGTGATGGGGGAAGCTTGTTAGGATCATTTTAGACACCACAAAAATTTTGGAGGGGGTGAATTCTAATTTTAGGGACCAACAATTGATGGTTGGGGCCTCTGTTTTGTAAGCCCCTAATTAACTATTTGACCTAGTCTTTTCTTTTTTTCTGATTACATCTCATTCTTGTCCGAATGACATGGTTGGAATTTTGTCTTTTGTTTTTGCTAGGTTAAGGTTATATATATATAAAGTTAAAAAATACATATAGTCCTTACACTTTTTGAAAATTAGGAATTTAATCCCTGTACTTGTATTTCTGGGAATTTAGTCTCTCTATTTTTCATATTTTAAAATTCAAGTCCAACAGTTAATACTGTTAATATATATTTTTTAAATATCTGGTTAATTACAACATTTTTTTTAATTACATGGCTACCAAACGAGTAGTTTTTCATTTCAAAATGTCACAATAACAAATTTAACAAAGAAAACAATGTTAACAATTGGACTTGAATTTTGAAATCGAGAAGTAGAAGAACATTTTAACTAATATATAATATATATCAAATAAATTTTAATTATGATTTTTAAAAAGTTTAAAAGATTAAGATTTAAACTAATAATTGGTTTTCGAACCACGTTACACATTGGGTTAATTATTTTGGACTAAAAAGTAATATTTTAAAGGTTACAATAGGCTCCAAGTTTTTGTACTCTCTCTATATATGAGAAATTTAGTTAATGTATTTTATTGTTTAAGAATTTAGTCCATCTATTTTTTGAATTTATAAATTTAGGCCAAATAGTTAATACCGTTAAAATTCTTCTGTTAAAGTTGTTGGCGTGACATTCTAAAATTTTAACAAAAAATACTCACTCAATAATCATATCATGAAAAATGATATTGTAATGTATTTGAATTTAATAAAAAATGAACGATGTTAACAATTCTTTAAATTTTCATCAATATTTTAATTAAAATAAAGTATTTAAGCTAACTAATGGTATTAAAAATGTTGACGCACTAAATTAAGTAAAAAATTTAAGTATAAAGATCTAATCTCAAATTTGAGCACAATATAGTCCAAAAAACACGAAATGATTTGACCTAGTCTTTTCTTTTCTAATTACATCCTTGTCCGATTGACATGGTTGGGATTTTGTTTTTTTTAAGGTTAAATATAGGTTAAAATATGCCATAAATCTATGTACTCTTCGAATATTTAGAATTTAGTTCCTTTACGTATCATATTTCAAAATACAGATCCAATTGTTAATATTGTTAAAATTATTTTGTTAAATTTAGGTCCATTGCAACATCATTCTTTTAGTTACATGACTACCAAGTGAGTATTTTTATTTAAAATGTCAAACCAACAAATTTAACCAAAAATATTAACAATGTTAATAGTTGAATTTGAATTTAATTTTAAATCTAAAAAGTAAAGGGATTAAATTCTTAAAAGTAAAAGTACTGGACTAAATTCCAAATTTGTGAAAGGTACAAGACTTATGACATATTTTAGCCTTAAATATATAATATATCAAACAAATTTTAATTATGATTGTTTTAAGTTTTAAAGTTAAGATTTAAACTAATAATTAAGTAATGGAGCAATAATGATTGAAACAAATAATTTTTACAAACATTTATGTTGAATATGAGTTGGTCAAATTAATTGTAGAAGTCCTTATACTCTTCAGAGATATGGAATTTAGTCTCTTCACTTTTTAAAATTTAAAATGCAAGTTCAATTGTTAATGTTATTAAAATCCTTTTGTTAAATTCAAGTTACTTACAATGTTATTTCTTTTATTACATGGTTACCATGTGGGTAGTTTTATTATATCAAACTGTTACACCAACGAATTTAACAAAATAATTTTAACAATGTTAACAATTAGACTTGAATTTTTAAATCCAAAAGGTGAAGAGACTAAATTCTAAATATGCAAAGAATACAGGGACTTGAAACATAATTTACCAACAATAAATCACGTAGCGAATTTGGGGCTCTTCCAAATAGAGTAATCATGATACACCATTAAGAGCATATTTTGCCATTTGGTCGGCAGCTTCGTTTTGAGATCTTGGAATATAATGAAATTAGACTTATTTTGGGTTAGCAATTGATGAATTAAGCACAATTGCATCATTTTAGTACTAGCGACACCACCGGATAAAATAGTTTCCACTAGAAGTGCATTATCACACTCCACATCTATTTGCCTAAAATTCCTCTCCCAAGCTATGCTCAACTCTTCTAAAATCGCTATTGCTTCAACTCTAAAAATTGAATCCTTACCAACCCTCGTAAAAAAGCCACATAACCAATTTGCATTTGAACCCCTAAACACTCTTCCAATAGAAGCATTACCCCATCTGTGTTGAGCTTAACCCATCTTCTATATAGTGGAAACCAACACCTACCTGTTACTATTAGAATAGAATGCGTTATATTGGTGTTCAATCCTATGTAACCCCTCACCCATGTAGCACTTGTATCCACAACCTCCTGTACAAAATTATGGCTATTAGTCAAAACAAATTTATTTCGACTTTTCCAGAGTAACCAGCGTAGTATGGAAAAAAAAGTTTGTCATTCAACATCATTAGTTAAAAAAACTATATGATAGATCATATTAATAAAATTTAAAATTAATTAAAATTTACCAAAACAACATTTTGAGTTTGTGAAAATAAAAATCAAGTATCATGATAGAAACACATCGATACACAATCAAATAATATTTAAATTATATTTATATAAAATTTAATCAAAATAGAGTTATAAGTAAAAGGGTAAAGTGTTTATAAATAATATTTATTTAGGTTTGGATTCAAACTTTGAAAATCGTATTTTTATTTGTTATGTTTAAATATTTATGTAAAAGTAATGTTTAATATACACTTTAGTCCCTAAAATATATTGTTTTTCTCATTTTGATACTTAAAGGTTTTTTGACTTACTTCAGTTCCTAATATTATTAGACGTTTTAATTCAGTTTCTTTAGTTCTCTTAATATTAAAAATAATCAATTGGGATATCTAACCAATCATAAACGCCATGTGTCATATGTTGATGCCATAATGATGTAATCATCAAAAATACAAAATATAAATATAAATATATAATTTTTAAAAGGTTAAAATATGTTAAAATTTTTAAAATTGTAAAAAAATTAAAAATATATAAAATTATAAAATTATGTAACAAATATATTCACAAAAATTAATATAAATAACAAATGCGCCATGATTATATGGTAAGTATCAGTAGTAAAATGAACGAGGCATGGGTTCGATCCTATTATGTGTATGTAATTTTTATTTTTATATAAAATATATAAAGTTACAAAAATATCCTCAAAATAATATAATTTACTTTGTAAAGAAAACGTATTTTTCTTCCAATTGAGTTAATTCTCAATTAATCCTTGACATCATAAAATTATAATTTTATTATATAGATATCTCACAATGAAACACATATGTGCCCATACATATATCATATCAAAACACCCACATAATTATAATTATAATGACTCACAAATATAGCGATGGGTTTGTTAGGTAGAAGATTGAATCCAATATTACTAAATTATTTGTCATTGAATTATTCAAAAATTTTTATTTAAGTCATTGTATTGTTAAAATTGTTATTGTGTGCATTCTCTGTTTGCATCGTCTGCACCAATCGAAAGTTTTTCTTCCCCTTCTCTTCTACAACTTAATTTTTTTTATTAAACAACTTTGAAAGTCATGAATCAATGAACCAAAATCCAAACAATTTTCTTCTCCGATCTTCATCATTAACTATCAGATTAATTTGGATTTAATGTATGTTCTTTTACTCATAGATAAGTATTGATATACCGTACTAATCGTTGGGTTGTGGTTTATTCACGTATTGAGTGTATGTATGCAGCAAATAAGGTGAGTTGATCCAACATTGGCACGATTCACTTTTGAATTTTGATTATTTTTGTTCAACTTTGCTTCTTCGTGCAGATCACTCCTGCCCTGCTTTGAACTTCTTCGTGCAGATCACTCCTGCCCTGCTTTGAACGTGGTCGTCACCTCCCCCAAACCCATCAGCCCAACCCTTTTTTTTTTTTGAAGGAACCTTAGGGTAAAATATGTTTTAAGAATATCCACTTATGCTACTTTAATTTGAATGGTTTAATTCACATTTTAATCCTTGAAATATATCGTTTTCTTTATTTTGTCTTTTAAATTTTTTTCTTACTCATTTCAGTTATTAACGTTATTAGGTATTGCCGGTAATGTTAAAAACTAATAATTGGGATATCCAACCAATTATATACTACCACGTGGATATTGTGTTATAATTCAATCAATCGAAATTTATAATTGGTAGAACTTTTTAGGTGATAAATTTGGATAATTTTTTCTAATTTATTTTAATAATAAAAATAATTTTTTAATAAAAATTATCTAGAACTACTCATAATCCCTCCTCAACCTTCAAATAGAAGGATAAACTCGATTTAGTTCACTCAAGCCCATATCTTCATACACAAGCAACAATATTAATACCAATCGAACTAAGACTTAATCAATAAAAAATATTATTTCAATTCAAATAATATTTTGTAATTATTCCAAATATTTTTTTTACTCTCTCACAGATAAATTATGTCTTTAGATCAATATCTTAATTGGCAAATAATTTTTTTAAAAAGCAAACTGAATATTTAAATATTAACATATAAATTCATTGCCTTAATATTTATAATTACAAATACGAATCAAATGCCTGTATCTCTCTAAGTTCAACTCTATTGTCGAGTGTTTGACCATTTTAAAAAATTTTGGTACAGCCAATGGAGTTTTAGCTCAATTGACATCAGCATTGTTACCAGTGTAGGAAGACGTGATTTTGAATGCATTGAAGCGTATTATCCTCCTATTTAAGGGTTGGAGAAGGGCTATAGGTAGTTCTAGACATTGTCTCAAAAAGAGCAGATATAATAAGAACTTATAATGAGATTAATATTAAAAAAATTAGTACAAAATAAAGAGAGCATATACAAAATGATGAATGAAGGAAGCTTACTCTAGACAATAAATAAAGAGCTAAGTCAAATAAAAACATGCTACCGATAATACTCGGAAAGCGCTCAAAATTGATATATTTTAAAATATTAAAATTTGGTTAAAAAATCCAATTTTATTAAATACAATTTTATACAAATTGATTCTATTTTTAATAAAATACAATTTTATATAAGTTTTAATATTTTAAAAGTGATTGACGAATGTATACTCCAATCCAAGATACAACGACTTTTAACATTAGTTTATAATTTTATTACTTTTTATTATCTTTTACAATTTCTATTTTTATAAATTTTTATAGATTTTAGGTAAACTATCCCATTAGTCACCTTAAAATAGTATCATTTCTATTGTGGTTATTCTAATTTTTTTATTAATTTAGTCATTACCATTAGAAAATTTGTTCAAAATGATCATTCAACTGTTATCTCATTATCAGATTGTTGATTAGACCTGCCATTGTATGACACATGGCAATTTATGATTGGCTGGATATCCCAATCAAGTTTTTTTAATGTCGAAAGGATTGAATCGGGAATGTCTAATAAAATTAGGGATTAAACTGGGAACATCTAGTAATGTTAGGGATTGAAGTGGGTAAAAAAAAACTTTGGAAAAACAATATTCTTTAAGGAGTAAAATTTGAAAAAAAAAAAAAGAATAGCATAAATCTCCTTTATACTTGGTAAGTAAATTGTAAAAATAAAAAATAAAAATCATACCATTGATATTATTTATAGAGGTATTTATTTATTTTATGGATAAAATAATATTTGGCTCTTGAATTTGGTAATTTTCCCCACCTTGGTCTTTGAAATTTTTTTATCTTCATTAGTCCAAGAATTTGGCATCATTTTTAGTTTTGGTCCGAACTCAAAATTCGTTAAGGCATTATAACATGACACTTTAAAATTGTGTCATATCATCATTGGATTTTTTTTAAAAGAAATAAAATTTGTCTTTCGTTTTTAATATTTCTTCACTTTTTAGATTTTATATAATCTATTAAAAATTTTTAGGTGCACACCTCAATAGAATCCAAATTTAGGGTCGAATTAGGAAAAGTTACTAACTTTTGAGACTAATGTAGAAAAAAAAGAAGTTCAGGGATGAAATTAAAAAAATTGTAAAGTTTAGAGAATAAATATTGCTTTATCCCTTTATTTTATTCAATTGTTGATTTTTAATTACGAATCACTTTAAATTTAAATATAGGATAAATTACACCGAAGGTCAATTTAAATAGCGTTCTTCCTATTTTGATCACTCTAAATTTTTTTTGTCAATTTAATCACTACCGTTAGAAAAATTGACTAAAATGGCCACTTAGCCGTTAAACCCTAAACAGATTGCTGACTAGACTTGCAAAATAAAAATAAAAATTATTCTTTTAGTCTCTTCTTCTTCTTTCCTCTGATTATCATCCAGCACACCAAACACTGCAATGATGTTGTTTCGATATCTTTAACGGAGTCTATTGCTCTTTTTTCCAACCCCACCATCGTTTCTAATAACTTCGACTTTAAAATCAAGTATTAGAACTATGGAGACTATATTAGAGTGTAGGTTGGAGCATTTCAGTACATATATTGGAGTGATAAATGGTTATATTTTGTACATTCGATGTATGAATCACCAAAGGTTACTAAGAGCTGTGAATAAAATTTGAACTAAAACATTATGTTAGTTTGCTGTTGAAATACTCAATTTTAAAGTCGAGGTTGTTAGAAATAATGGTGGTGTTGGAAAAAGAGTGGCAGGCTCTATATAAAAACTATATCTGAGTATAATTCAAACAAAAATGGTTACATAGAGATTAAAATTTTAAAATTAAAAGTAAACTACACGGTTAGTCATTGAATGATGTGTAAGTTTTCGTTTTAGTCACTAAAGTTTTCAAATTTATTTCTTTGTCACCTGACTATTAAGTGATATATTTTTAGTTGGTATAATAGCAATTTTAGTCATTAGCTTTTATATTTTCCATCAAATTGACATTGATTCTTTATAAAATTATAAAAAACTCAAAAATATTAAAAATAAAAGTTCTATATAAAAATTTTAGAAAAATAAAATCTCAAAACTGTTATTGTTGAAGAGAAAATATGTATGAGAAATAAAAAAATGATCATTTAATAGAATCCAATAACAAATTAAAATAGAACAAAACCAAAAGGTTAGCTCATCACATACTTCATCAATGTTTTTGAAACCAAACTAGTAATATCTTCAAGTCAAGTTCTATGCTCCTGAAGAATATCTGGAAACGATATTACAGAGGCTTGTGAAATAGACTCTGGTGCCATATTTTTATCCAAAAATATAAAATATACCACAAAATTTTCTTCTTCAAACTTAATTCAGAACTTCAATTTATTTAAATTATTTTTCAAAATTGAAATTGTAAAACAAATTATATTCAAAAAAATTCTTTTATTATAATAAAAATGCGCTGTCAAGAAATTGAAGAGGTAAAAATAGAAAACCAATCATTTTGACTAATGTTTTATTTTTTCTTTGTTATTTAAAGAAAGAGTATTGAATATTTTATACAGATAATACAAAGATAAAATATGGAGGGTTTAAAAATAATTTTCCTTATTTTCTGTCATTGTATTTATTTTTGAAAATTTTATTTACTTTTTTGTTTGATTTTAATTTTATAATTTTCTAAATTTAGAAAAAAATCAGTTTTTTTATTATCATTTTATATATCATTAGGACCAATTTGAAAGAAAGTATAAAAATTGAGGATTAAAATTGTTATTATACTAATTAAAAAGTCCCACTTAAAGAACCATTTTGAAAACTTTAGTGACCAAATTGTAACTTATTCTAGTTAAATGACCAAAATAAAACCTACCTATAATTTAATGACTAACATTATAATTTCCTAAAATTAAATCAATGTTAGACAATATAAAGAGTAAATTTTAAACATTAGGAGAATACGAAGATCGTTGAGAGAGTTAACTTAGGCTATGTTTGTTTTAACGTAAAAGGTTTTCCAGTCAACATAAAATTACCCCCTTATTCTTGTAAAATGTCTTACTAAATTTTTTCATTTTTAATTTAATCTCATACTTTTATTTCAATGAATTTAGCCTATTTATTTTTAAATTTTAAATTTCAAATCAAATTGTTAACTCTAGCTAAAATTTTCATTAAATTTATTAGTGTGATATTTTTAAATAAAAAAATTTACTTAGTAATTATGTAAAATTTTTTGAATAAATTAATTTTAATAATATTAACAATTAAACTTGCATTTAAAAAAAAAGACACTAAATTCTTCGAAATAAAAATAAGGGACTAAATTTTAAATTCACAAAAAGTATAGTGACTTGGAGAAAATTTTAACCATTTCATTATATTCCAACTCGACCCGTTGACAGCTCTTCTGTTTTTCTCCGTCTCTATTATCTCTTTCTTTTTTCTTTTCACGTCTAAAGTAGACACTTGCTGAAGCTGATCCAAGAGAATATATATATATATTTATAAAAATACTCAATTATTCTATGTTTCTTCTCCGCTGTTGAATTTTGTTCCATTTTAATAAAGATTCTGGGAATTCAAGAAATTGACTTGAATTCCCCGAATTGGAAAAAAATCGGAGATAATACGAAGTGAAAGAAAATCAAAGAAAAGGTGAAAAAAATGAAGCCGATGGAGACGATACAGGATCTGATCGACGAAGCCAAAGTACGGACAGTTTGGTGGGTCATAGCAATCTTTGCCGTCACTTACTTCTTGTCTCGTGAGTTAACTAATAAGAAGATTTCAATAGCAGTTCTTTGGTTTATGTTTGTGTGTGTGTTTTTTTTTTTGTTGTTGATTTTTTTTTGAATATGTTTATTGGTGAATTCTTTGATTTTACTTCACTTCTGTAGTGACGTTTCTTGGAATTGTTTTTTTTTTGGACAATTTTCGTTTTATTGGAATTAATTGAACATTTGGATTTTTAATTTCTGTTAATTGGTTAATTTAGGGTTTTCTATTTGTGTTTTGCGTTAATGTGGTTTGATTTCTGCTATAGGAATTGGTTGCAAGTAAATTTTTCCCTGTTTTGTTCGGCTTTTGTTAATTGATGCAGATACAAGTACATCAATGTGGATGAATTTACCTGTAGCAGTTCTTATACTGTCTGCATTGCGAATTTTAACTAATGAGGTTGAGTTCAAATGGAAAATTAAATCAGTTCGTCCGCAAACTTATTTATCTCATTTGGAGAAGAAACAGTTGTCTGTGAATGATTACCGGCTTTCTAGCACACCACCTCCGCCCAAGTGGAAGAGGAAAATTGATTCTCCTATGGTGGAGTCAGCTATCAATGAGTTTATTGGTAAAATACTCAAGGATTTTGTAACTGATTTATGGTATTCGGTGATCACTCCAGATAGGGAGACCCCTGAGTTGATGCGTGCGGTGATTTTGGATGCTATTGGTGAAATATCAGGAAGGGTGAAAGGGATAAACCTTATTGATTTGCTAACAAGGTAGGTTTTTGGTTTAAGAATATTTTCCAATTGTAAAATTATTTGATGTTTTTTAAAGCTTTAGGATTTCAAACGATTGTCTAATGTTCCAGGGATATAGTTGATTTGATAGGGGACCACTTGGATCTCTTTAGAAGAAACCAAGCTGCAATAGGTGTTGATGTTATGGTAACATTGTCATCTGAGGAGAGGGATGAAAGACTGAAACACCATCTTCTGGTTTCTGAAGAGCTTCATCCTGCATTGATTTCACCAGAGAGTGAGTACAAGGTGTGAGTGGAGTGTTCCAAAGAAAACACATTTTGCTTTTTCATTTTATGTTTTTCTTTGTTTGATTCTGTGTGTTTTTCCAGGTTATTCAGAAGCTTGTCGGTGGAATTTTAGCAATAGTATTGAGACCGCGAGAAGCTCAATGTCCTCTAGTTCGAACTATTGCCCGTGAGATTGTAACTTGCTTGGTATTGCAACCTCTTTTGAAATTGGCAAGCCCTGGGTAAATTATTAAGCTATAATTTGTTGTGTGTTTAATTCTAAGATAGTTATTAGTTCTTCATTTTAAGTTGCAGTTACGGTTATCTGAGTTAGCCTAAACTTTTAGGTCTAGATTTTTGGCGGTTGATTTGGCAATGCATTCTTATTAAGTGTTTAGAATATAAGCCATGATGCTTGGAATTGCACTCTTAGTCTTGACCAATTTAGGTAAAAGAATAGGCAGAGAATGTTTAGAAGTTACTCGTGACGATTCATTTTTCCTGGGTATAAATAAGCTTTGACCTTTTCCTTAATAAAGTTTCCTCCACCTTTTTCCCTTTTATGTTTTGTTCTCAGGTATATCAATGAAGTGATTGAACATGTTCTACTTGCCATTAAAGATGATACAAATAAGATGGTGGTTGGTTCTGATCAGCCTTCAGTAGGAGTACATGGTGATGATTCTACCTCATATAAAAAATCGTCAACAAACAGTCAAGGGGCTGATTTGACTTTAGCTAGAATTGATGATAGGAAAGAAACATATTCAGATTGTAACAGATATGAGGAAGAATCAGTACAGCCTCGACCAGCTGATTGGGCTCGAATATTAGAGGCAGCAACTCAAAGAAGAACTCAAGTTCTTGCCCCTGAAAATCTTGAAAACATGTGGACAAAAGGAAGAAACTACAAAAAGAAGAGCAAACATGAAAAAGCAGGATTTCAAGAATCTATTACAAAGGATTCTGTGACAAAGAGTGCAGTATTAACAGGGAATTCAGGCAGTGAAATCTCTACCAGCAAGTTTGGAACTTCAACTGGAAGGGAAGAGAAAAATGTGATGCAGCTGATGCCTGTTTTAAGTAATGACACTCAGTTATGTGATGATAACACTACCAGCAAGAAGTTGGGATCGGAGTTTAACAAGTCATCATCATTTGAAGGAGATCATATTGTCGAAAAACATACTGATGCTAGCAAGCAAGCTGCTGATGGAAATAAGAATAGGCTTAGGAGATCCAGCAGTACCTCTGACTTGAAAGTTAAACCTGATATAAAGAAGGCACTTACAGGAGATATTGGAAGGCCAATTACTTCTGAGTTCTACAGCCATGATGTTGGCAGGCATAGTGAAGAATATAGTGGCAAGATTGCCTCTAATATGGTGCTTCACAATGAGGAACCACACACTCCAAAGCTTAGATGTCGGGTGAGTTTTCCCGTAAAAATTGGTGTAAGTTATGCTAATTCAAATTTGAACTGCCAGATGAATCCAAATGTGACATGGAATCTAAATTAAAACAGCTTCTTGAGCTTGATGATGTTGAAACATGATATGTGATTGATTTGCCATTCTGTGTCTACCTCTGCAGGTTATTGGAGCATACTTTGAGAAACTTAAATCAAAACCATTCGCAGTTTATTCAATTGCTGTGACAGATGCGGAAAACAGAACTTGGTTTGTCAAGAGAAGGTTTTATCTCACCGAACTCTTTTTTTTCCTTTTAAAAATTAAAAAAAAAAATCCATTTGTTTAAGGGTCTTTACTTGTTTGATTGCCCCTTTGATATTTTAAAGTCTTCAGAGTTTAAATCTCTACATGTTTGTCAGAAGAGAAAAACATAAATCTCCAAAATTTTGATTGATTTTCTTTTTGAGTGATTACTTTTTTTTTTGTTTTTTTTTTCAGATACAGTAACTTTGAACGGTTGCATAGACATCTTAAAGAAATTCCTAATTATACATTGCATTTACCTCCCAAAACAATATTTTCATCAAGCACTGAGGACGCTTTAGTTCATCAGCGCTGCATTCAGCTTGACAAATATCTGCAAGTAATTTATTTCATAGCGGTTTTTTTTTTTCCTGGTAAGATATTTACTTTTAAACCTGTTGCTTCAGCTAAGCCACCTTTTTGCAGGATCTGTTGTCTAAAGCCAATGTGGCTGAACAGCATCAAGTGTGGGATTTTTTAAGTGTTTCCTCAAAGGTTTGTGTGTATCTTTGTGGCGTAAGGTGCTACTTTGTTTCCTGTGGGTAGGAATGAATGACATCTGATTCATGTTGTGGTTGTCTTTTGCTTTTGAAGAATTACTCTTTCGGAAAATCTTCTTCGGTGATGAGAACCCTTGCTGGTATGTTGTTCCGCTTCTTGGTTATCACTTAGCATGCTATTCTTGCTGTTTATACATGGGTTCCAGCTGTTTTACTTAAACACATCAAGATTGTCCTGAAAAAAAGGTTTAGAGATGCTCCAAGTGGGCTTCTAGAAGTTTAGGAATGCAATCGTGTGCATTACATTTCCGTCTAAAAGTACAGTTGTCTGCTGGATGAGGTGTAGCAGTATTACTTGTTTCACCTTTTACACTGATTCGCTTTACGTATCTCTACTTCCAGAGATTTCATGTCTTGGTACTCTGTTAAAATTCTGTAGCTGGTTCTTATATGTGTGTGTGTGTTGTGGGAAGATGCTTGCAAATCCAGCTCTTTGAGCAGGGACCTTTGCATATATCATTAAGCTAATTGGATTGATGCAATTCAATATTTTTCATTTTACTTGCTATGGTTTAATTTTAAATGATTTGAGAGTAAAAATAACATAGTTGTGTTACTGTTCTTCTCACTGTGAACTCTTTAGTATCACATGAATATTTGAATCTATATGCTTGGTTGTCTTACGGCCAATTATGTTAGAATCGTAAATGATTATCCTTTGTCGATTTTACTGAAAATCATACATGGATCTTTTGGTTATTGGTTTGATTCTACCACTATGGTCTAGAATTTGGTTTTAACTTGGCTGATTTCTTGCTTAATATTTTGACCATTTTTATTGCAGATTACTTCCTGACTTTTTTCCATTTCTCCTGTTTATAAACAGTCAATGTAGATGATGCTGTGGACGACATTGTACGCCAGTTTAGAGGAGTATCAGATGGCTTAATGCGCAAAGTTGTCGGTTCATCTTCTCTTCCTATTGAAGCCTCTTCTTCAGCTGACAGGACCTTGTCATGGAATGCAGATGAGATGGCTAAAGACATTTCTAGGCAAAGTAACTTAGAAACAGTGAATAGTGCTTCTGACAATGACGAACGGTACAAGGATGGTAGCCATGGTCAGGATGATAGATCTGGTCCACAAGGTCATGGCTCGCATTCAGAGGATGAATTGAACTCAAAGAGTTTGCCACCAAAGGTGATAGAACAAGGTGGAGAGCCTGACAATTTTGTTCCTGAGAAACAGGATTTAGGTGTGAAACCTGAATTCCTTGGCCAGGGTGGATTTCCTGAAGTAAAATTTTCATCAACATCTAGCCCTTGGGAGGATCCAGTTGGAATGCCCCCCGAGGTAGCATGCTTTAGCGCTGTTTTTTTATTTATCTTTTTAGTTCCTACTGATAATATGATTTTAGCTTATTCTAAGACATTTTTTGTCACCAATACTTGGAAGTTCAAATGTTTACCTATTGATTTTTGTGCAGTGGACACCACCTAATGTTAGTGTACCTTTGCTGAATCTAGTTGATAAGGTGTTTCAGCTGAAGAGAAGAGGCTGGCTAAGGTGAGCTAAGTTTTGATTATTTCCATAGTTTTGAATTAATTAATTGTTGAAATGTTGTATTCTACCATTCGGTAAGTATAATTTGGAAAGATTCTCATAAAATGATATTGGTCCTTGGACTGAGGTATTACTAATGTTTCTTTACCTGTAATTTTGATTAGTTTGTAAATTATGTGGTCATTTTAGTCTAGATTGATTATTAAGGGTATATTCTGTTTTGTAGCATAGGAGTGGACTGGTTGATATGGTGAGTTGATTATTTATCTTGGAACCAGCAAAAATAATAATATCTTCTTGAGTAATCTGTTGTTCAATCTTTTATGAAAAAGGTTGCATGATGAAACACTGCTAACATAGATTTAAATGCATCAGACTACTGGCATGCTTGAATTATCAATTACTGCTTCAAGCCTTTTTCTTGTTTCCTTTTATCCAGTGGTAATTGTCTGGTCTTTCAGTGTGTGTGATCTTGTTAAACTTTAATTGCATGTTATGATGTTCTAAAATGACACTTTTCTAGAATAATTTTGCATAAACATGTGTATTATTTCATTATTGCAGAAGACAGGTCTTTTGGATATCTAAGCAAATATTACAGCTGGTGATGGAGGATGCCATTGATGACTGGCTTTTGAGGCAGATTTATTGGCTTCGGAGGGAAGACACTGTTGCCCTAGGCATTCGATGGGTTCAAGATGTAAGTGCTAAACACTTTAGAAGCATTGTAATTTAACTAAGACTGTTAATTGGCTCAGCATCTGATGCTGTAAAAGCATGACTTTTGTCATTAGGGTCTGCTTAGTTTAGTTGAAAAGTGGAAGGGTTGGAAGAGTAGAATTGAAAAGAGGAGAGAAGAAACAAAATAAACTTTCAATTTTCTTTCCTCTTGTTACCTAGTAAAAAGACTTGAATAGCCATGCACAAATCTTCTATTTCTATTAATGACCTATTTTTCTCCCAGGTTCTATGGCCAGGTGGTACGTTCTTTACAAAATTGGCGAACATTCAGAGCAAACTTGGTGATACTCAACAGCCGAACCAGCAACTTTCAGGGACCTCCAGCGAGTTTAGTGGGAGTAATGTCTCTAAACCTCGGTCCTTTGAGCAACAACTTGAGGCTACTCGTAGAGCTAGTGACATCAAAAAAATGCTTTTTGGTAAGTATGTTTTTTGCGTTAGTGGTATCTTCTTGTCATCAGATCAGGGGTTTACATACTTGCCATCCGCTCAATAGTTGCTTCAGATGGTTTACAATGTTTTTGGAACCAAATCGGTGGTTGAACCAATCAAACCACCAGTCTAGGCAGTTCAAAGGAAATAAATTATTAAAAAATTCAAAAATAAAAAATTATTAAAAAAACCAGTTCAATCATCAATTCAATCGATTTTTTAGCCCGGTTTAAACAGTCCGTACTGGTTTGTGAGTTAACTGATTTTATATCTCACACCAGACCGGTACTCCGACAGGTTCCCGGTCTACCCAGCCTGATTCAGACAACACTGATGGTTTAGAATTAATTCCTTAGTGCAGAGTCCAATGGTCATGTTTCTAACTAAAACCTCTCACGTCACTTGTGTCTGGTTATCTTAACTGGCTTGTTGATATTAGCCCATGTTGTGAAAAATCATTGACCATGTTTATTATTAACATGGTTCATGATCAGGTTATTTGTAATTATACCTTTATCTTCCCTGGAGCTACACTAAAAGATTTGACCTTTTCGGGCAGATGGAGCTCCGACGACCTTAGTTAGCTTGATCGGGCATAAACAATATCGACGATGTGCAAGAGACATTTATTATTTCACTCAGGTTGAGTTTTTATCTTTCTGCCAGTAAAATTTGTGTATTTTCTTTTTAGTTTTCAACATTTTAGACTTTCTGAAAGCATTTATATGCCATTATCCATTGCAGTCCACAATATGTGTGAAGCAACTTGCTTTTGCGATATTAGAACTTCTACTCATATCTATTTTCCCCGAGATGCGGGAACTTGTGAAGGATCTTCATGGCAAGAAACAAATTAAAGTCACGCAGGATTTCCGTTTTGGATGATCGGACTCAAGGAACCTGAAAAATACCGATGTAAGTCTACTAGTACCATTCCTCGCAGTCATGTTGACACTAAATTTAGACTTGACCATTCATATACTTGTGTTGTGTTCATATAATATTTTTCTCCGTGTTGTGTCCAACATTTCCAGTGTTGATTAGGAAATGGTTTCTGTTATCATATTGTAAATGTAGATATTATGGTCTGTACAGAAATCAGTTCATCGCCGTGAAGTAGGAATTTGGTGTTGATTTTGTGTCGGAATTTTTGGAACATTTAAGAAACATAGTGACTGATAACCTTTATTGATTCGTAATGGAAATTTATGCCTCTATTTGATTGTTTATCAATTAATGGGATATGTAATTAGGGATGGCAAAAAATCTGAAACCGACGGATTCCAACTCAATCCGACTTAATAGGGTCGGATTTTTCTTTTCTTCTGAAATGAGGTCAAGTCGGGTTGGGTTAATTTTGAAATTTGTATGAATTTTTTTTTTCGAGTCAAATTCAAATAGCTGATGATCATTTGTATCTCATTTATGCTTCTAGTCTTAAGATTGAGAGTAGGCAGTTCAAGAAATAGAAAGACTAAAAATGATCAAATTACAATAAAGATTAAATCCATACAAAATACATAGTATGGGGATTTTTTATAGTTTGACCATAAATAAAAGGATCTACTTTTGCTGTGTGATAATAGCTGGGTCACAAGTTATCATGGAGGTTTTCAAAATTAGAACGGCGGTCGAATTGGTTAGGTAATTGATTTATTGGTTTGGGTAATTTTATTAAATAACTCATTAGAAAATACAAAAATAACAAATACTAAGAATTGATTCAATTGATTTAATTGACAGTTTAATTGGGTTTTTAATTTGGTTCAATTGATCTTTAATAATTTATGATTCAATCAATCTAAAATTTTTCTCTCACTACAAAATCTCAATTATTTGCTATCAAGTATCTCTTTTAAAATTTACGAGAAAATTAATATTGTAAAATACAAAAAAAGTATGAGGATAAAAATTTTGATTTTAATTTAATCAAAATTTAATAATACAAAGTATTGTGTCTTCCTAAATTATTTGCGTTTGATTAGAAAGAATAATTCAAATATTAAATAATTTGATTGGAATATATTAGTGCTTGATTATAATAATTTATAAGTTTAAAATTAATTAAAGCATTAAAATATTCGACTTCACTTATTATTAGATAATTAAATTTAATTATAAATAAATTAATTAATAAATTTTGATAAATATATTAATAATGCTTGAATTAAAATTTTAAATAAAAATAAAAATTTAATTTTTAATTTTTAAAATATAAAATTAAATCTTAAATTTATCAAAAAACAAGTACACCATTATATAGAATCAAAATTACTATTCGAACTCCCCACTTAGCTCAAATTACACGTGGATTTCCACTCAGTGAGTGAGTAAGTGAGTCCACAAATGCGATAAAAACTCGGCTCAACTTTTAAGCTCAAGGGTTTCTTTTAGAGCACCAGAGAAGAAAAAAGAAAAAGAAAAATCAGTAGTAAAAAAGCAGAAAGAAGAAGGGAAGACCCAGATCTCAAATCTCTTTCTATCAATGAAAGGATGTAATATATATATTGTATATATAGATAGATACACAAAGAGTAGAATTACATATAATTTGAGAAAGTAAGCTGTTGTCCTTCAAATTCAACATCATTTCATATGGTTTTGAAATTGAGCTGACCATTTTCTCCAAAATGCCACGCCCTTTTTTCCATAAGCTTATTCTCTCCACTACCCTTCAACACAAGAAACTGGTAAATTACTAATAAAACCCCCAAATTCTTTCTTTTTTCTTTCAGTCTCCATTTTTGTTTTTGGTTATGGTTTTATCTGATTTTTTTTGTGTGTGTGTGGGGGGTGAGCAAGTAGTCTTGAAAAATGATAGAATGATGGAAATTGATTTTGGGTTTTGTTTGTTTTGTGTTTTATTATTATTATTAACTTTTTTTAATGGCAAAGTAGAAACCTTGGGAGCTTCGAAATCCCAGTGTTGGAGTCTCATTTTATGTAAATGTGTGGATTTTTTGAGTTAAGTTTGTTATTCAGTACTTGTAACGAGTTATTATGACTGAAACTGATGATATGATTATAACTTCAAATTATTACTATTTGTTAGATTTTAGGGTTTAGGGTTTCTTTTTCCTTTCATTTTAGGGTTCAGTTTTGCAGGAAATACTGTGTCCTGAAACAAGTGTAATCGAACTTTTCCATTTTTTTCTTGAAGCATCCGTGTGTCCGTCACGCAGGTCCGAGTCCTTGTCATGTAGCCGAACAGAGTGAAATGCTTGTTGTTTGAAATTTTAAGTGGTGTGATGGTTCAGTTTAATGGATTTCATTAGGTGGAAAAAAGGTTGAAAGGTGTAAGTTAAATAAGTTTGCCTTGTAAAATTTTAGTTTATCTCTCATGATCTCTTTGCATTTGAGTGAAACCTTACTAATTTGTACACTCCGGACTGATCTGCTGTGTTTTAAAAGTCGGTGTACGTTTGGTTTGAGCTTCCCGAATGCACCCCTTAATGTGAAAGGGGAGTTTGGAAGACATAACACATTTATGTGCAGTAGGATAAAGTTATTTGTTTCCCAGATTTTGTTGGATCGAATAGGATAACTAGGGCCATTATACCTCATGTTTGTTTGTTTTTTTTCGGGGTAAAAAAAATTATGTTTATAATATGTATGGAATCAATCGAAACTGAAAAATTAGAAGTGCAGCAAGATCTATATAGAATGTAATATATATTTCTAGCTAGGATTCCATGAGAGTATTATTTGCGTAACTTTCGGATAAAGAAATCGAGATAATACCAGCTGTCTTATTTACGTCACTCTTCATTCGTGCATATTATTTGGATCGAGAATCCGATGACTATCATCCATGCTTTGCCGTCTGTTGTATGACATTCTCCTTGTAGTTATACTGCTATTAAGTTTCATCAATTTGGCATCAAGTGGTCGCATGTAATGGTGTTTTATGAACCAGATACGAAAGTTCATCAACATTGTATTTACGGAATTTAGATTTTAATCTTTTATCCTTTTTTGGTTGTTTGGTCATTGGAAAAAAGCATATATGGACTCAGTTTTTAGCTATATGATTATATTAGCCATGTTTATGTGTTATGATGTATATATGCACTTAAACCATTCAAGTCCCAATTTTATTATTTGTCAGATAACTAAGCCTAACTTGATTTGGGGTGTCTGCAGAGGATCCCCGATAACTTTGTTAAGAAATTCGGGGACGAACTTTCTGTTGCTGCTGCTCTCACTGTTCCTGATGGTCATGTTTGGCGTGTAGGAATAAGGAAAGCCGACAACAAGGTTTGGTTTCACGAGGGTTGGCAGGAATTTGTAGAGCGGTACCATATCCGTGTTGGCTACTTACTGGTTTTCAGATATGAAGGGAATTCTTGTTTCAGTGTTAGTATATTTAGTTTGTATAACTCGGAAATCAACTATCAGACTAATGCTTTCGTCGGTACACAATACTATCATAGAAAACCGTATCCATTTGAAGAACTTGAAGATGACGAATGCATCTCTCCGGCACTGCAGAATTTGTTTTCTGCGTCTAAAGTTAATAACTGCATGAACTGGAGTGGTGAAATCAATTTTCGTGCGTTAAAGGGCATGAATAGCCAATCTTTTCGAGGTGCAGTGCTACCAAAACCAAACAAGCCTGGGAGGAAAAAGCAGAAGTTTGATCACGGTAAATTCTCGAAACTGTTTTTTTTTTTTTGCAGTGCATAAGGAATCGGAATTTCTCATTATTGTTTGAACGAAATGTAGCTGAACCAGATTCATCTGTTGGACAAGAATATGATGTGTATACAAACTTTAGATTATATGAAAGTGCTTCAGCCAGAAAGAGATCTGTGACAACGGAAGAAAGAGAGAGAGCAATTAACGCAGCCAAATCATTTGAGCCGATGAACCCTTTCTGCAGAGTTGTCTTACGACCATCATATCTATACCGGGGATGTATTATGGTGAGTATTGACCATACATGTCTTTTCCGATTAACCCTATAGCATACCTCACTGTACTTTTCGATGTGTCGTTGCAGTACTTACCATCATGCTTTGCTGAGAAGTATCTAAGTGGGGTTTCGGGATTTATTAAACTTCAGCTTCCAGATGGGAGACAATGGCCCATTCGATGTCGTTATAGAGGTGGCAAAGCCAAGTTTAGTCAGGGATGGTACGAGTTTACGTTGGAGAATAATTTGGGTGAAGGAGATGTCTGTATCTTCGAGCTGCTCAGATCAAGGGAATTCGTGCTTAAAGTTACCGTATTTCGTGTAAGGGAAAGCGCACCAGTCTCAATGAAATGCCGCCCTGAGTTAAACCAGCTAACATATAGTGAACATATCCTTCCAGATGATGTGAAACCGATCCGGGTCAATAAGAGCATGCCATTTTGATGTCCATAAAAAGCTTTTAATGGGGGGAAGACTTTTAGTTGCGTAGAAGAGTAAATACAAAATTTTTCTCTTGTGGGGTTTGATTAGGACTGTAAATAGAGCAATGAAGGTGATGATGATGATGATGACGACGTTGAACTTTGAGGGAAGGAAAATGGGGTGTTGGGCTTTGATTTTTGTGGTCTGTTTTTGATTGGCTTTAAATTTTCATTCACTGCTTTTGGCTTGAATTCCTCATGTTGTAGTTTTTATGCTACTTTTTAAGTTGGGTAAATTATACTCGGGCTTATTAAACTATTAGTAATATTATATTTTAGTCATTTAATTTTAAAAAGTTATAAAATAGTTATTGAACTATTCGAATTATATTTAAGTTAATAATTTATTTGAAAGTCTTTAGCAAGTTTTGGGTGACAATTTGATGAGTCTAATTGGTATTGTAGATCAATACTTATAAATGAGTAGAAGAATATAGTTTAGATTTAAGTTGATCTAATGGTCAATATTGAAGATTGGAGAAAAATCTTGTTCGGATTTTGATTCTTAAATTTGTAAGGTTCAAAGTTGTTTCATGAAAAAAAAAATTGAATTGTATGAGAAAATGAGAAATAGAGTTTTTGATTGGTGTAAGTGGTGGAAATAGAAAAGATCATATAACAATGATTTTAACAATCCAAATGACAAATGAAAATTTTTAAATAGTTCAGTGATCATTTTGTAACAATGAGTGTAATTTACCCTTTTAAGTTAACAATTTAAAAAGGGTTAATATAACTTTTAGTCCTTACATTTGGTAATTAAGTCTATTTTGGTTATTCAACTAAGTAAATATATTGTTACCAAATTGATGGATTAAAAAAATTTATAGGTACAAAAGTGTACCTAATTATCAAATTAAAAGTTATATTAACCCCTCTGAAAGCATGTAGAACTTTCACATCGGAGAACATGGTAAATCGGGCTATAAATTTGAGGGTCTATGTGCAATTAACTCTTTTTAAAATTGTCAATTACTTTTGTAGTTTTCCATAGCAAAATCACAATTAATAAACAAACATGAAACCAATTTTTTTATTTTTATTTTAATTCTTTTTATTACAAAAAGTAAGCAAATTCCTTTAGATTTTAATGAATCCGGTAGTGGTTTGGACCCACAGTAGGATAGGACTAGTTTGAGAGTTGGTACCACATAAAAAATAAAGTAATGAATCCTTCATTCAACTATTTAATTTTTTTAATAAATTAGGAAATTAATTAATGTAAAAATAAAAATATTTAAAAATTCGAGATAATTTGGTGATAAAAAAATAAAAATTAAATAATTGAGTGATTATTCTATAATTTTTATAATTAGAGTGACTAAATAAAAATTTAATAATAGTTAAAAGATCATTTTATAAATTTTTATAATTAAGTAACTAAAAGAAATTTACTAATAATCATGTGACTGCTAGTATAATTTACCAAAAAACCAACTAACCAAACAAACAAATAATCTTTTTATTGCATAAACATAGAAAGTATCAAACAATCAAAGAATACTAAAAATCCTTTGGATTTGGTTCCCAGAATTTTTAGTTTTTTTTTTTTAGTTTTTTTTTGTTTCAGATGATCAAAGAAAAACAACAATGTCACAACCAGTGGGTCCATCTTTGCCCCTGAACAATTCCTCTTGCATCTTCTACAAGTTAATTGTGGCTTCCATCCTTCAAGACAAGAAGCTAGTTAAGTCCTCACTTTCTCTCTCTTTGTTTGGTTTCTGAGAAAATTTACATCTTTTCTTTTTCTTGCATGAAAGGGTGTTTTCTCTTTATTGTGGGTTGGATCATCTAAGATCAGTGTTTGATCCTTAATACTTGTAAAGTTTTAAACTTTATTTTAGTTACTGGAAACTGCTGATTCCTAAAGATTTGAACTGTTCATGTTGCTACTTTGCCATTTTTTTTTTCTCTTTGATTTCTGGGCTTGTGTGGGTTTTGTGTGATTTTGGGATTGAAGCTAAAAATTCTATGTTAAAATGGATTAAATTGAATTATTAATTTTTGTGCGGAGTCAAAAATGAAAAAGAATATTTTTTAAGAGGGATTAAATTGAATTATTAATTTTAAGAGAGGCTAAAAAGGGAATTATACCATTTATCAGGGAGTATAGACATACCTTTATAGAGATATCACTTTATATTTGAGTTTGACTCGAAAAGAATCTTGAACTTAATTCAGTAATTATCAAGTCGAATTTGAGCTTATCAATATATGGCTTGACTCGAATGGCTTGCAATCTTTATCAAGCTTTTTATTATTAATATATATTTTAAATATTTTTATATTATTAAATTATGTTATTAACCTTAATATATTATTAACCTTAAGTTTTACTATCAAGTCGAGCTCAAACTTAAATACTACAAGCTTAATTCAGGCTTAATTGAACTAGAGTAGCTTGGTTATGTTACGAGTTTGGGCTTAAAAGTAAATGTTCAATCGAGCTCAAGCTTGTTAGTATACTGGCTTGGCTTGATTAAACCCCTACTCGTACCGGGCAGGAGAGGCTTGAAAATCTGTCTGAAAATCCTTGCATCAATGAACCAATACTATGATCTCTCTGTTCGATTCTGACTCAGGTTTTGTACTCGCAGAGGATCCCGAATAAGTTCGTTAAGAAATTTGGTAATGAACTCTCTTCGGTTGCTACGCTCACCGTCCCGGGTGGTTGTCAATGGCTAGTGGAATTGAGGGAAGATAACAAAAGAATATGGCTGGATAATGGTTGGAACTCGTTTGTTGAATACTATTCCATCTGCATCGGGTACTTCGTGGTCTTTAAATACGAAGGGAATTCGCATTTTGGTGTTCATGTGTATAATCTGAAATCTTCGGAGATCAACTATCTGTCGAATAATTCTCGAGAACCTGGTGATTTTGCTGA
Organism: Gossypium arboreum; assembly: GCF_025698485.1. NCBI lineage: Eukaryota > Viridiplantae > Streptophyta > Magnoliopsida > Malvales > Malvaceae > Gossypium > Gossypium arboreum. The sequence goes on from NC_069073.1 coordinate 118,759,709, forward strand.
GATTACGGGTTCTAGTTCGTACTTTTTGGTCGATAAAGATGTCGACGAAAGTCTAGATCACGAGAAGAAGAAATATAAGATCTCTACATGCCTGCATCAGGAAAACGAGTTGCATGATTTACGAGCAACGTTTCAATCTACTCAAGACAAAGGCATTCAGTTTAATGGGGTTGAGCTTACGAGTATCGGAGATGAAGGTGGACCGTGTTTCTCAAACGAAACACTACGATACACTATAAAACAAGAAGTTGAACCTAGTAAGCTTGATGAACTCGATTACTTTCTTTATAAGGTATGTTACCGGTTGATTTATGTTGTTCTAATTCATTGAAGTTATGGATGAAAACGAGCCGTTCCGGAAATTCAAAGTGAAAGAAGAGCTTCCTACCCTGAACTCACCAAGTGTTCTTCGGAGAAGGAGAGATGTTACGGCAGAAGAAAAACAGGGTGCATTTCACGCGGCTTCGATGTTCAAACCGGACAATCCTTTCTGCAGGATTATATTGCGACCGTCTTATGTATACAAGGGAGTACTTCTCGTAAGCTATGTTACTCGGACTCGGCCCTTTTGATACAATTTATTGATTGAGCTTCGAAATATTTGTAGACTTAACGTCGTTTTCTCCTTCTGCGCAGCATTTGCCCCGTTGCTTTGCTCGGAGATATCTGAACGGAGTTGACGGGGTCATCACGCTTCAGATACCGGAAGGGAAAAAGTGGCCGGTTCAATGCGTTTATTGTAATGACAATTTGAAGTTCAGCAAAGGATGGGCCGAATTCGTCCTGGATAATAATTTGGATGAAGGAGACGTTTGTATATTCGAGTTGATTAATACGAAGGAGATCGTACTGAAAGTTACCATTTTCCGTGCTCTTCGAGACTGAAATCAGGATAGCATCGAACCCGAATATAACCGAGTCTTCCGTTCTTCAACTAAATAATACTCTCAGGTACATCTTTCATGTAGGATATGGTCACGGAGCTTATGACTGCCTTAGCTTAAATTTGTATATATAGTTATACTCTTTGCTATGTTATATTTCCAATTTCTTTCTTTTTCAAGATTTTCATGTATTTAGAGGATTTTTGGAGTATTATTCGTGTCGGACATGATTGTCGGACATGGATGCTTAAAAAATAGTTTTCCGAACTTAATTTCGATTGGTATAATAACAAATATAGCACTCAAAGCTTATATGTTCTATCAATTTGATCGAAATTCAGCTCGTAAAATTTGTGTAACTGTTGAGACTAAATGCGTTGAATCTTTTAGAATCAAAATTAAATTGATAAAATATGTAAACATCGAGTGTTAAATTTATTAATATATTAATCAAAATTATATACAATTGATGAATATATTAATATTAATTGTTTTTAATTACCCACTTTTAAAATTAACAGGAATGATAAAATAAGACTCGTCAATAAGATTAAGGTTAAATTTTTTTACTCGATTCAATTAAACGCTTATCCATATTCATGTTTATTGAAGGGCCCACAAATTAATTATTTATTTATTTAATTAAAATCTAAGAAAATCGTCAAGAAGCACTGCTTGAGATGATATGGAACATTACATCATTGTTAAGATAAAAGCATAGAAATAAAGGAACCTATATCACGAATACACCTCAAATGATAAAATTTTATTTTCCACTTTATTTGTTTTGCAAAATCTAATTATAATATATTTTTAAAAATGCTTTACGAACAAAATCTAGGTTTGATTTGTCAAATTTTAGATTACGTTTCGTAATATAATTATGGGACTGTAAGATTTTGAGTTATATATGAGACTATTTATTTGACTGAAATGTAAGATTTAAGTATTTGGTTGACGAAATATAAAATTGCCTAAAATACATTTTATTTAATTTTTAACTAGTTTTTTTAATATTTTTATTCTCAATTTTCATAAAATTATGATAAACTATTATTAAAAAATCTTTTGTTTACACTTGAAAAGCAGTTTCTTTCTGATTACTATTAGAACATATTCGAACAAAGTTGAACTAAATAGATTAAATGCAAAGTGAAGCAATGAGCAAAATAAGGAGAGAATTAACCTTATGGAGCCTCGTTCAGCGAATGATTTTATTAAACAATCGGTTCGAATCGCCTATTGGCTTAAATTCAATTTACCCTTATACAAAGAAGTAATTGCAATCTCAATACCAACTCCAATTAGTACAAATCACTTATCCAAATATCTCACAATACAATCAATAAACCTATTTATAGGCCTTTAAAAGTGATCATCTATCAGTATTTTTGTAAGCTTTAAACTCTCTTTTAAAAGCTGAAATTATTCCATTAATAATCTTGAATGTTTATCATAGATTAGTTTTCCGGTAATTCCAAAACTTTCTCAGAAGATACATATAATGATAAATATTTTCAACACTTTACACTTCTCCCTTCTCCTTCAACTTAGTCGAATGGATGAGGGTGATTTAAACTAGATTATAATACGAAATTCCTTCTTCATTTGATGTATAACAAGATTAAAACATAACTCGTGTAATTAAAAAAAGTCAAAACATGTCAACTCGAAAAATTTGACTACACCAAAGTTGTTATTCTATCTGTTATTCAAACAAGACAGTCAAAGTTTCCAACAATTACGATTCTCACTTTTTATTACAATTTATATATTAATAAGTAAATATATGATGTTGAAATAAATTTATAAGTCATAATTATAATAATTCATGAAAAGTGATTACAACACTAATTACAATTATAAATAAATTATTATATTTTTAAAGAAAAAGTATTTGTTTTAATTAGTCTTAAATTTTATTTAAGATAAAAGCTTAAATTGATTAAAAATAAAAGCGAAAAAGTAAATTAGTCTAAATTTTAAATTGATTAAAATTTATTGGTGTCGATGATTGCGGGTGAAGGCAGTACTCAACACTCAGACAAATTTAGTGAGGACTAAAGAATAAGTCCGAATAAATTATTATTTATTAAAAAAGTAAAAAAAAAAGAAAAAGTTTGAATTTGGTTAGTGAGTTTTTAAAAATATTTTTTATAAAATTATTATTTTAATAAATAAATTTTATATTAAAAATGAGTATTCAATTATTTATAATAAAGTAAAGAATCAAACTATGCTAAATTAAACTACATAGACTAAATCTCACATTTGAGTATAGTGGGAGGGCCAAAAACAAAATTTAACCAACTATAAAACAATAAGGCGGTTTGACAAGGCAGCGACGATCGCGCGATTCCGACAATAATACCTTTTTGTCATGAATCGGCTGACTAAAGAAAAAATCGCGAGTCAGCCTTAACGATGCCCTCGCTTTCACTTGCAACAAATCCTTAATTTCGTACGTTATCGAACGACCTTATATATATATTTGGTAAATTATAAGAGTATGACGAAATTAACGTGTTTAATGCGGACGAAATTAACGTATTTAACGCGATTCAAATTTAATTCACATTTAAAAAAATAAACATCTTAATCATCAAATTAAAATTAGTATACGAGATCTTATATATTCAACTCTACTCAGCTGTTCTAATTTTTCTTTTTAAATCACTTTGATTCATTTTATCATCAAATATCCATCCATAATTAAAACTGAAAAAAAATGGGTATTTCGAAAACATTGAAATTATCAATGAGTTTGAACCTTTTTTTTTTATACAGATTTAGAGACCCAAAATCATTGTTCTGTAATGATTCTCTCTCAGCCATGTAAGAAAAACAGGGGAAAACAGGGCAATCTAAATGGCTGCCTTTTAAAAAAAAAAAAAATTCCCCCTTTTTTCTCTTCATACAAGAGAATAACAATGTATTATGTATACATTCCAAAAAATTTGAGCTTAAATTTGATTTTTATGAACAAAACTTGAATAATCATCACCATGGCCCTTGAAAACTTCAATTTTGTAATGTGGACCTGTAAGTGTATCATCGTCTTTGTTAAGAACAATAACATCACCGGTGTTTAACTGTTTGAACCGGACAAATTGGATCCAACCGGAAACCATGTCGAGTTTCGGAACAACCCCGGATCGTGTAGTGCAATGAAAGTTCCATAGGATTCCGACATCATCTTTAACCTGCAAGTTTTCTCCTCCATCTCCATGGCTCCGTTGTGATTGTGGCGAAGCTTGTAAACGGTTGTCTGGTAATGATAATGTTCTTTCGATGTCGATTTTCGTTAGAACTTTAACGAAAATCGCCATGTTTTTGAAGAGAAAAATTTTGTTGACTTAAAGATCAGAAAGGGAAATGAGATCAAATATTTTCTACAGACCCTTTCTGCATGCTTCACAATTTTTTCATATGATGTAAACATTTGAGCGTAAATTTCCCTTTTATGAACAAAACCTGAATAATTATCACCATGGCCCTTGACAACTTCAATTTTATAATGTGGACCTGTAACTGTATCATCATCTTTGTAAAGAACAATAGCATCACCGGTATTTAACCGTTTGAACCGGACAAATTGGATCCAACCGGAAACTATGTGGAGTCTACGAACAGCCCCAGACCGTATTGTGCAACGAAAGTTCCATAAGATTCCTATATCATCCTTAACCTTCAACTTCTTTCCTCCATGGCTCCGTTGTGATTGTTGCAAAGCTTGTAAGTAGCTGTCTGGTAACGATAGTGTTCTTTCGATGTCGATTTTTGTGAGAACTTTAAAGAAACTTGCCATGTTTGAACTGAAAAGTGGTCAAGTTTATGCTTATGGAGTGGCTATATATATACATAAAGAGAAAGAGAACGAGAACGAGACTGGATTGAAAATTGAAAACGCCAGATAATATAACAGGAGGGGTCGTGCGATTGTGATTTGGGTGTTTTTTTTCTTCTTGATTTTAGTTAGAATAAAGAAATTTTTTTCTTACATGTCCTTTTCATTTGGTCTTGTCTTTTTGTTTAGAAGAAAAGACTCACAGTCGCTCGAGATTTTGCAATTTAGTGGCCGTCACCTGCTGCCTCGCGCGCCATTCTTCTTCTTTTTTTTGTTTTAAGCCTAGCTTGAGATATGGTTACCTTTGAATTTAATATAACTAGTAAATTTAATTCTTTCGCACATGGGGGTTGGGTCTATTTAAAAATCCGTACAAAAATTAGAAGGATTTGAGAAAAATATAAACTCAAAAAATAAATTTGGATAAAAAAATAAGATTTATTTTTCGAGTAAGTTTATTTTGCTCGGGTCGTGAATTTGTAAAAAAATTATTTTTTTTGTTGCTGTTCACTGTTTTAGTGTCGTTTCACTATTATATTAGCACTATTTTGTTGCTACTATTTGGATGTTATATAACTCTTGTTTTGTTATTAATTTACTATTATTTTAGAGATTTGCTTGTTAAGTTGCAACTATCTTACTGTTTTTTGTTATTTAAGTATAAATATTTTTAAATTTTATTTTTAATTTGTTGAGAAATATTTATTTTAGTGTTTTGAGTGTATTTGATGTATTATATTTTTTAAATTTATTTTATATACAAATAATAATATTAAAAAATTTAATACGGGCAAGTCGGGCTTAAGTTCTAGCATTTTTATCCGAGTTGAGCTTGGACAAGATTTTAAGCCCATTTTTTGGGTTGGGTTAAGTCGGGCTCAAACCTAGAAAACGGGCCTAAAATTCTATTGATGCCCAAATCTCTCATTTTTGTGTTTCAAAGACTCAATCTCTCATCACTAAATTATTTACTTGAGAACTTAGTAAAATTATTTACTATTTTCAAATACACTTTCACAAATAACATTGCTCAATGAATTGATAAGTATTCTAAACAATTACATACATAAACCTATATTATAATAATGACAAAAGTAAGGTGGATTGTTGAAAGATAAGTCTTTAAGTTTAGTACAATTCATGGGATTTGATATAATCGATCCAATCTGATCCTCAAAATATATTTCTTCAAGTAAATTGATCTTCACTAAAAAGTTTGAATAATCCTATGATATCAATATAGCCTAAAGATTTTGTTTTAATAAATGGTCAATCTTCCAAATATAGTAAGTTGCAATCTATTATAATGATGATAGAAGTGGGCACTTCCATTAGCATACTGTAGTGACTTCAAATATTTAGACTCAACCGTTTTCACTTTTGGTAATATTTTTTAACAAAGCCAAACAAATTAGGAAGTTAATCAACTAAATAACCATAAGTAAACAAATTAACCATCAATGTTTTGTCTAGATTTCTCATCAATAATTAACCATCAATGTTAGTTGGAGGAAACCTATTTCGGGTTGGTACAAGTTGAATATTGATGGTGCCCATAAGCCATCTATTGGTGTGTCTACTTGTGTGGATGTTGGGGTTGAAATGGAGAATGGGTTGTTGGGTGTGTCTACTTGTGGGGATGTTGGGATTGGGATGGAGAATGGGTTGTTGGGATTTCTAGACTCGTCAGATCATGTTCAATATGGGAAGTGGAGATGTGGTTGAAGGATTCAGGTTTGTTTGGAGGAGTGGACGACGACGATTGGTTCTCTAAGTGGACAATATTGGTGTTGTTAACATGCTTACCAGCGGTGATAAAGATGGGAGATAAATTTAATTTGGAAAGCTCGAGACTATTTAAAAAAAGAGTGGGATGTGATTATCCAACATATTTAAAGGGAAGGTAATAAACTTGTTAATGGCCTAGCATCGATGATTTCGGGGCATTTCTTGATCAATTTGGTACTAATGTTATTAGTGTGATGACACCAAAAACTGTTTCTGTTTAATTTATGTGTTTCTTCTTCTATAATAAAAATAATAATCAAAAACTAAAAAGTGGACACGTAAATGTGTAAGCCAATGTAAAAAACCATAAACCATTATAAATGATTTTTTTGTACAAAAGATTGCCAAAATACTAATTTGGTGTGAGTGCAAGTAAATCATTTAGCAGTTCATGATCCTTGATTTTCTCGATGACTTTCACCTCAGCCTGTAGCCTTTTGATGATGCGGTTGTTGGATTCAACGGAGTGAGTTGATCAATCATTTGTTTTCTGAGTCCTGTTGGCTGCTCCTCAAGCTCACTCGTCGTATGCTTTCCTTCAAGCCATTTGTGAGACAACTTAAATCAGCTGAAATTTTGTTGGACAAGGACTTAAAAAGAGATTTTCTATAGACCCTTTCTGCATGCTTCACAATTTCTTCATTTCTGCAACCTTTCTAAGAAGCATGGCAACTTTTGATATACATTTGAGCAAAACTTGAATAATCATCACCGTGGCCCTTCAAAACTTCAATTTTATAATGTGGACCTGTAAGTGTATCATCGTCCTTGTAAAGAACAATAGCATCACCGGTATTTAACTGTTTGAACCGGACAAATTGGACCCAACCGGAAACTATTTCGAGTTTCGGGAAAACCCCAGATCGTATTGTGCAATGAAAGTTCCATAAGATTCCGACATCATCTTTAACCTGCAAATTTTCTCCTCCATGGCTCCGTTGTGATTGTGGTGAAGCTTGTAAACAGCTGTCTGGTAATGATAATGTTCTTTCGATGTCGATTTTTGTTAGAACTTTAACGAAAATAGCCATGTTTTTTAACAGAAAAATTTTTATTCTTTGAGGTGGTCGGGACTGGTCAAGCTTTTTGGTTATGGAGTGATATATATAGTGAAAGAGAAGACTCGATTGAAAATTGAAAATCCAGATAATGTAGCAGGAGGTATCGTGCGATTGTGATTTGGGTTTTTTTATTATTGATTGATTTTTGTTGGATTAAAGAAAAAAAAAAGTTCTTACATGTCGTTGTCATTAGGTCAAATGTCTTCTGTAATAATCAAAGTTCACGGTCGCTCGAGATTTCGCAATCCAATGGCTGTTACCTGCAGTGTCGCGAGCCACTTTTTTTTTTTTTTTTTAAATTTGTCCACCGATGGTGGTGGTCCATTCAGTTTCGGTTAGGATAAAGATTAGATAATATAACCTGAAATAAAAAGAGAATTAAACGTACTGTACTGAAACTCACCGCTCATACAAAAGAGACTAAAAATTAGTCAAATAAATGGGTTGAATTAGTAATCACTTGGAATTAATAAAAATAAAATAAAAATCAAGATTAAAATTAATAGTTGAATTGGTTTTGTAAAATTTTAATATTTTCTATTAATTTATTTTATTATTGTTGGTTGAATCGGGATAGAAATTTACGGTTAAACATTGAATAAAGAATTAGTGATCTGATTAATACAATGTAGAAAACTGTAGTATTTTGAACTCAATCGAATTTTATTTTTTGATTTGATTTATATTTAATTTTATTTTTTATGATGTAAAAATAAGTGAATAAATTAAATGGTATTGGTTAGAATGAGTTAACATAGTTTTTAAACCCTAAATCCAATTTCAGTTCAAGCAATACAAATGTTTAATGGTATTTGTTCAAGAGAAGTTGAACATTCACCATACTTAGATTGGAAATATGGAAGTTGAAAGAGTAATTAAATGGATCAAATTATGAATGGGGTGAACCTAATTTCTTCGTCTTTTTCTTCTTCCTGCTCCAATTGCAGAAACCGAAAGGGTCGTCTCGGCTTTTGGTGCACGCGGAATCTACTTTCGTGGTAAAATACCTCACACATGTTTTGTGTCGTCTCATGCGATAAAGAGTTGAAGACGGGTACAACGTCAGGTGTTGAAGAAGAATCTGTATAACGGAGGTGGCAGTGGCGGCTAAATTAAGAACTTAGATGCGAACTGGACCGGTGATAGGGTCAAGAACGGAACTGGTATCATTATGTTTCAGGGAGAGGTTTGCGAATTGGGAATCAAGATCTCTACTGCTAGAGCGTCGATGGCTAGACAACGGCTGCTGTTGATTTTGCTGCTGGTACATGACTCGTAACCGACTGATCTCCCTCTCCAATACTTCCTGCTCAACTGAGAAGAAACATGGATGATGCACAATTCAGTCTTTATTCAATAAATTTTGATTCTAATCAATTAAAATAATTACAGTTAGATCAATGATGGCCCCTTAGCCACATTGACCTTTTTCTATCATGCTTTTGGAAGATCTAATACATTGTTGAGAGAACCTGCTATGTTGATATGGTAAGTTTTTTTTAATCATCCAACTATGAAAAGTTAAAATATGATCACCCATCTAATCTTGTTTTTCTTTGTTGGTGACCAGCTGTCAAAATGGCTGATGGAAAAATAACATAATAACAACTTTAACCCTCAATATTTATACATTATGTCAATTTAGTCATGATTTTAAAAAATTTAACTCTCAACTTTTACACATTATGTAACTTGGTCTACTTTTTAAAAAATATATATTTTTCTTTATGACCCATTCACTTAAAATATAAAAAAAAACAAATTATCAAAATATACTAAAATGAAAATACTCGGAAGTCCAAAATAATAATTTTATCTTTTCTCGTTCTTTTAAAATAAACCCTCAATATCACAAATAAAAGTAAATTTGTCAAAAAATTTATACAGTGTATAAATGTTAAGGGTTAATTGGTGATAAAAATAAAATAAAATTGAATAATTGGGTGGCCATTTGTAACTTTTCATAGTTGGTGATCAAAAAAGAAATTTACTAATAATTGGATGACTACTAGTGTAGTTTAACTTAAATAATTCATGTCCAACAACCAGATCTGACGCAGGGCTATGACCCTCCAAAGGCACTCCAAATATAAGGAAAAGCCCATGAGACATCTACTCATATCCAACGCTCATACCCGAGTCCCATTTGTGCTCTCAAGGAAGGGGGAAATCAATTTTTCCAAGTATAGAACAAAACCAAAAGAATATGACATGGACCACAGCATCCTACTCCCCCCAACCCCAACATGAAGAGAAAACTAGTAAAAGTGGCTCAAACTATCTGAAAAATGACATGAACTCTCCGGTGATTTTTCAGATCAAAGTTTCTACTCCCTGGATTTATCACACCTCTCATGTTGCCAATTCATAAAGGTCGAAAATATGGAGTATATACAAATAATTAGAAGGTAAAAGGGAAACAAATGTGAACAGTGATACGTATTACTAAATGCAGAAAAAAAAAATCTAATCATAGCTTTAGAAGTCATGGGTTCGATGCTTACGAAATTTGATAGCTTGTTCTTGAGCTAAACTCTCTAAACGTTGCTTAAGAGCTTTGTTCTCCATGCCAAGAATAAGATTCTGCCGGTTGAGAAATTCGAGCTCAGCTGAAACTTCAGACCCTTCTGCCTGTTATGTAAGAACCACATTTAATACTTCCATATTGAGGCATATACCGATCCATAACTTCTAAGTCAATTTCAAATGTAAATAAATGTTTAAAATTTCGATTTGCACGAACTCTTGCCTGCAAGGCTTGTACATTTCTTTCGAGCTCAGCTATGTACTGGAGTTTACGCACCCTTGAGCGTTGAGCAAACTGCCTGGATAAGACAATAACAAAAGTACTGTAATCGAACATAAGAAAACATAATAAGTATTACTGTTATGCTTCCGTAAGTATCTATACACAAAAAACCTGCTAACAGACAATACAAAAGCAGGCTCGTATACCTTGATCCTGTATGTGCATGAAAAAAAATAGTAGCACAATAGCCAACTAGTGTTATTCGTTGAGCTCGTAAAATGTAACTTTTAAATGATATTTGATAACAGTGTGAGATTCGGCTCAAAGTAAGCACAAGCAGGGAACAAAAAATAGCACAGAGGCTCTTGTAACCAGGAGAACACTGTAGGTTGCTTTACTGTAATTCTAATGCAATTCAATTGTGAAACAATAAATGGCAACTTACTGCTTTGCACGTTTTGAGTCGGTGTCAGATGAAGAAGACTTTGTGTGAGAATTATCCTTTTTCTCGGAAGAACCTTTTGCATCAAGAGATGCAGATTCAGCAGAATCTTTTTTCTCACTCGCTGTTGATGGCGGAGCCTCCGGTTCTTCCAGTGTACATGATGATGTTAAACCTTGGATAAACATGTTTTCTCTAAGAGAAGGTGAATCCCATGCCCTATTTTTTTGCTTTACCAAGTTTACACCGGCATGGAAAGAGTTAACCCGAGCATCTTTCTGATTGTGATGATCAAAGTCCTGATGTGTCCAAGAAGGTGAGGAAATCATACTTTTATATCTACATTCATCCCGAGCTACATTATCTAGGTTAGGTGCACTGGATACATCAATGAATGCAAAAGAATCACTAGATGAACGTCGATGACGGCCTTTGTACATAGGAGACTCTGGCTCGTTAAGGAGATCGTCAAGCCAAGAAGGTTGTTCCTCTATCAGATGACTTTCAGAGGAAGTACGCTGGTGGTACATACTTCCCACTCTAGACTTTTGAATTGCTTTTGATCCAATTACATTGTTCGGGATATAATCGGTATACACAGGGGAGGCTATAGGAAAAGGACTTTTAGGAGGAAGCAAAGCATGTTTTCCGGCAAACATCAAATTTCTTATATTTGTTGACCCCTTCGAATTCGCCATGACCAAGGACAACCAGTTCCTGCAAAGTAACATATAAGAGAGACTGATCATGTAGTACCAATGTTATATGGCAGATAATGATCTAAACATCAAAATATCCATGTTCAATGCACAATATATGCGTAACAACGAGACATTCCAGTAAATATTCACGAAAACAAACCCTAAAGATCACACAAGAACATTATAAAAAAAAATCATGAATCATACATTCCATACATATTTCAACTTATCGAGCAATCACTGACTAGAGTATCAAAGCTAACACCGTAGTTACCAAACTCGACATCCCCCATGACCATGGCCAATTCGAGCGTCAATAACTATACATCCCCTAGTGTTGCAATCACTAAATCTTAGGTAACAACAACAAGTTTTTGAAGTAATCTAACCTAGTTTTCAATTTCATCTGAGAAAAAATGGGAAAAAAAAATGCAAAGCAAAATCTCTCAAAAATCCAATTTCTGGCACCATTTTTGTATCTAAAAATACTAAAAACAACGTTAAAGAACCCTAGATAATTTTAGAACCCTAGATAATTTTTTTTCCTGAATAATTAAAAACTATAAATAAATAATAAAATCTCCTAAGCTGACAAAGGAATAGAATAGTGACAACCCAAGAACTGGAAACTGTGATTTCTTACTATTTTCCACATTTTCTCAATACCCAAAAGAAATCTAAGATTAAAAAAAAGAAAAGCAGCTCGTGAAATTAAAAAGGGAAAAAATCATAAGCATTGAAGATTGGGTATTAAATATATCAAATAATTATTTATTTTTAAATTAAATCTACCTTTAGTGGATTGAAGAACTTGAGATCTCGAAAAAACAATGCTTTAGTGTTTCTAAATCAAAAGCTAAAAATTTCTTATGTATTTTTTTTCCTGAATCTCTGCGTCTCTATGACTATTTTTCTGAGTTGAAAGTCTAGAGGTAGGAAGGGACTAAACTGAAAAAATATAAAACATGAAAAGGGCGGAAATGTTTTTTTACAATTTAACCCTCTAAAATACTGTTTTATATATTTACTCAAGTCAATTTCTAGTTTTTTTTTTAATTACAACAAGTTGTTTATTAGTATTAATTATTAATTTTGTGGTATTATTATAGTAAGAGTTAATTACACGAACATCCCCAAACTATGACTATTATTTTAAATTGGTTCTTAAATTTCAAAATATTTTACTTACATCTTTAAACTATCGATGTTATATCAATAAGATCCTTTCGTTATTAAAACAATTAATTTAACCCTTATATGACACGTCAAATCTTATGTAGATAAATTTAAAATAAAAATTTTAAAGAAATAGAACACTGTATCGTAATTTCAAAGTAAAAAAGTAAAAATTAAAAAAATAATATAAAGAGTGAATGATAAAGCTTCTATAAAAGCTTTGAAAACCTCAAACTAAATTTTTAAAACATTCATTTTTTGAAATTCATTTTTTCCATCCGATGTATCATTTAAAGTTTAAATAGCGTTTTTAATAACAAAATTATCTAATTGATATAACTTTGATACTTTAAAGATATAATTATAAAATTTGAAGATTAAAGACTAATTTAGAATAAAAATAAAAATTTGAGGATGTTTAGTGCAATTAACTCTATTTTATATTTACATTTTTATCTGTTTTCTCATTTTAGAAAAGCCCGGTTTGAGTAGAACATTCTTAATATGTGAAAAATTGAATATAGTTATTTATTAAGAATAAAACGGATTAATTCATTTTTGGGTATCCTGAACTTGGTAATAATTTTCATATTAGGGCCATTTTTTTCATGTCAGTCCCTGAACTTATTACTTGTTCTTACATTAAGGCCTGAAATAGACAATTATTCTCACAATGGGGTCTATTTTTTTTTTCAGATTAATCCATGAACTTGACATTTGTTCCTACATTAAAGCTTGAACATTTTCTTGTCCAATTTTTTTTAAAAAGAAGTATCAGGGACTAACTTGAACAAAAAAGTTCAAACTCTAATGTTGGAACAATTGTCAAGTTCAAGGACTAATTTGGACCCAAAAACTCCAAACACTAATGTGAGAATAATTGCCAAGTCCAAACTATAATATAAAAACAATTGTCAAGTTTAAGTCTCAAATAGTATATTAACCCTAATAAAAAAATCAAATCTCAACTAATTTTTTCTTAAAAAATTAGTAAACTATCAAAATAGTCACTTTTGTTTACATCAGGTTACATTTTAGTCACTTAAATTTGAAATGTTACGTTTTAGTCACTTATGTTTTTATGTTGTAACATTTTAGTCATTGAGCAATTAATTACCATTAACAGTGTAACGGTAAGCTGACGCGATACGTTAAATCATCATTTCAAATAAAAATTTTAAGTTAAATTATACAATTAGTCACTATATTTTTTCGTTTTGAGTAATTTATTTTTTCTTTTATGTTTTTAACTTTCTTTTTTTTCTTTATTTTCTATTCTCTTCTGTTTCTCTTTCCATTTTCCTCCCTTCTCCATTTCTTTTAATATAGTTTTTCTATATTTTCCATTTGTTAATACTAGTCCCTATACTTTTATTATTTTAAAATAATTGTATAATTTAACCTAAAATTTTCGTTTAAAATGATGATTTAACGGGCTACATCAGTTTATCACTGCACTGTTAATGGCAATTAACGGCTCAGTGACTAAAATATTACAACACAATAATATAAGTAACTAAAACGTAACATTTCAATCATAAATAATTAAAATAATTAAAAAATGGCGGCTGCAAGCAGAATATCTCGTTTACATAGTTTATATCCAAAAAAGGGGAGGAAAGTGGATTGCATTTAGTTAATGCGGTGCAAGTTGTTGGATTAAATCATTATTATTATAAACACTTAATTCCACTATACGACTTGAAATTAATTTCAATCTAAATTTCAAAATATATCCTACGCATTGTATCAATCAAGTGATGAATTTAGTTATTAACTTAAACATTAAATATTAATTTAAATATAATAAAAAAATATATTTAGTATATGTTGATTAAATTGTAAATAAATTTGTACCCTAATCAAGATACATAATACAAAAAGTCTTTTCAATTTTTATCGACATTATTTTTTCCTTTTTAATATGCCGAATCTATAAAATGCTCGTAGAGTAGGTATATAGTGTATACGTTTGTTTGCAAGTTGTTCTGTGATTTGTTTTATTATTTTCATGTTCATTTTCGATTTATGTTCGGGGTTCAAAACTCTTTCTCTGAACAATATTGTTTCCAAAGTTAAATCTCGCGATTTTTTAAGAGTAATCATTGTATCTAACACTAATTGATTTGTTCCACGTGTTTAAATATATTAAATATCAAATCTAAAATAGTATTTATTGCATAAATTAATAGTTAAGGTGAGAAAATAATTTAATTATACTGTGAAGATTCAATTAGGACATTTCAAAGTTTAAGGATAAAATTTGAAATTAAGGTGGTAATTTGGGTCTAATTATAATTATTGATTACTAATAAAATAGTAAGTAAATTATATTAGTAGTCACCCAATTATGAAAAGTTACAAAAGAATCACTCAACTATTTATTATTTACCCAATTATCTTGAAATTTCTAGCATTTTTATTTTCATATTAACTAAATGATAATAAAAAAACCCAAAATTGAATAGTTTAATAATCATTTTGTAACTTTTCATAGTTAAATGATAAAAGAACTCTTATAATTCAGTGATCATTTTATAATAATATTTCATAATTAGATGATAAAAAGTGACCTCAACCATAATTAACCCCAAAATACTAAGCTCCAATTCTCAACAAGAGGTGGAAGAAAGTACATCAATAAACAAAGACAACCAAACTCCGCAAACAGACAACATCATCATACAGGATTAGTTCACAAGCATGACATTAATTAAATACATAAAGAAAATATTAATTAATAATCAAAATATAACTTTGTTTTAAATTTCCATATTTTAATGGACTGAAAATTGGTATTTTTCATAGATATCTATAAGGATGGAAACATTCATGTATATATTCATGCATATATATATATAAAGAAAAATGTGACCTTCAGTTTTCATAGATTTAAAGCATGTATCAGAGAATTTGGATAATTGGCCTTTGATTTCTGTACATACTTCAATTATATCCCATTGATGGGGCACAACTATGGTGAAAAGCACATTCATAGTTGATGATGAAGGATCAGTTTTAAGAACCAAGCAGCTTCTTCCATCTGGCATATCCGAGGATCAGAAGGAAAATCAGCACACACCCAACTGTAATACCTCCCACAAAGATTTCAAATATCCCCTCCTTGTTGTTCCATGTAAAAGGTATGTTCATGCCGAACCATCCGGCTACTAATGTCTCGACAGCTATGGCAAACGATGCGATGGTCAACGTCAACTGCAGTTGAATGAGTTCGTTTCGTTGGTTGTCAAGTTGGATGTTAACGTAGTCTTCTGTGTCATCGATGTATTCGCGGACCTGTGAATCCAACAGAAGAAATGGTGATCAAATCAAGGAGATGAAAGTCAACACATCAGTTCCGAATAATACAAACAGAGATGCTCACAGATAATATCTTGTTTCGCGTCCCGTCCAGTTGCATGAAATATGCCTCGAGCAACATCTCTAGATCCTCGACATCATCATCATCTAAATTGTGGCTGCTCACCAAACTTGCACTCCTGTTTGAACTAAGTCGAGGTAGACGAGGCGAAATAGTAGTGATGCTATTTGAGGCTGCACCTCCCGACAAAGCCTCCAATTGCTGATTTTGGATCCACTTTCTTGTCAAATACAAATTTGACATATCTTCATTGTCATCCAACAAATGTTCAATTTCATCCCTCACCTAACATTTTAACAGGTAATAGTTAATGTTTCACACATATAAAATATATTGAATATTTGTAAATGATACATCTTTTAGATGTATCATGTAATTGGGCTTCCATCGCTTCAAGGACACGCACAAATGGGCATCGAATCCAGATAAGGAGCATTCTCCTTATTAGCAACAGTTAGGATGTTGAAAGAAAAAACATGCATCAAAAATACCTTCTGTACACGTGCAAGAAGACGAGTGAGATTGCTTTTCAAACTCCTAACATGTTCCAGATTCTTGGTACTGACATTTCGAGCCAGTTCATCCAACACAGGGTAAGCATCTCTCTCAAGTTCTGCGACATTTTTGTCCAGAAACGAGCAGACAACCTCTAAAGCTATCTCCAGAACCTGAAACTCAAATGGAAGCTCACACTGCAAACCCTCCATGGCTTCTGGAACTGGTAACCACTGTCCGCCAGTTGAAACATGAGTTTCACTATCATTTACATCCACTGCGCCTGCTCCTTGTGTCTTATTTGCACTTTTATGAGGAAGTTGTAGTCTTAGTTGATCCACGAATTGAAGCACCTCCTGTTGTAGAGGGTCCAGTATAAGAACTTCTTCAGCTGTAACTATTGCCTTTATAAACTCTAAATTCACAACCATGGCTTTCTCCCTGGCTGAAAATGATAATGATGAGTAAACAAAGAATCCGATATTCTAGATTGTTTGATACATATATCAGGATAATGAATAGACCATGGTACAAAACAGACTGAAATAAGAAAAAATGGAATAGACTCTCAAGTGTATAAAACTGAACCATAATTCACACCCTTCCTCTTTTGAGAGCAGACAAAACTACAAAAGAAACACGGCAACGAGCAGAATACTCATGCTCGGTTATCACAACTAAGTATTTGCTGGCATCACTTGCAAAAAGATCTCCAATCACATAGGTTTGAACTGCTAAGCAACTAATATGATTAAGAATGGTGGGGTCATGTAATACCTAACATAGGATTTCTTTTTCTAAGTGAGATCCACCTAGACACAATATTCAGCTTACCGTCACAAGCATAATTAATAACCAAAGCAAACTAAACCTTTAATTATTACCTGATAACTTAAAACATTCAGTCTCTTCCCATTGTAAAATCCAATTAAAATTCAACAATCACCAAAGAGTAACAATATCAAGAGTCGGCAAGAAACCAAGAACAATAGGAATCCTCTTAATCAACATGCAAGATCGATAGTCAAGAAACTGTTTTGTTTATCAAATCCATAGCTAATATCAGAATCTAGGGTTTGGCTATAAGCTGTAGGTGAGAGTGTCAAGTACACATATGTCTCTGACACAGGTATGTTCCTTTTTTCTTTTCTAAGTTTTTCCGTATATTTGGAAGGTCCTTGGAGTGTCATATGCCCATATTTAGCAAAAATGTGTAGTGTAGAACATAGGTACTTCAAGCAAACTTTGGAATGGCACTCATTTCCAACCAAAAGGTTGAGCATTTTTATATAGTTCTGGGCTATACCAAAAAAAGCCTGCATCTTAGCAGCATACGCAATTCCACTCTAAACTCACAGTTCTTTTGCATTTCCTAGTTTACACTCCTACTTACAAGCTAATAGTACCCTGAATCCTCAGTATTTAAAGAAATGAACCCTAAAATCAAAATCTGAAGTCAGAAAAAGGCTAACTGTAGCCACTCTAAATCCATTGAAAGCAATTTCACAGAAGAATTTCAAAGAGAATAGTAACTTAAACATACCAAGAATCGTTGATGAGTGAGAGAAGACAGGGCCAAGAATCCTCAAATCCCTAGCAGGAATCGAAGCCCTCTTAATTATCGTACTCTTATCATATTCCACCAGCTCCGATACCCCCATCGCGTCGAATCTCATCCACAGCCTTGCTCCCGCCGCCTTCTTCTTCCCCTTCCCCGCCGCCACCACCCCACCACCACCGCCTCCTCCACCAATCAAGTTACCAGTGCTAGGAGGCGGAGGCGAAGATGAAGAAGCGACGGCTCCAGTAGTCGGTATCGGCTTTGGCGATTGAGGTACCGCAGTAGATTTCGGACGGCGACGCCTAATAGAAGGGCGCCGGAACGAGAAGGGGCCTTTTCCCATTGAAAACTTTGATCACTTACAAAATCTTTTTTTCTTTTCTTTGGATCAAGTGAACATGGAAGTTAGTTCAAAGCTTGGAGTTTCTGTTTTGATCTTTTGGCTTCTCCCTTCCCTTTCCGATTCCGATTCTTCTTCTTCTTCCATAAACGAATGAATTTCACTCTTTAATTTAATTATTAATTCAGGTAGGGATTAAGGTGGGGAAGAAAGATTCTTGCATTGTCCAAAATACATGTTCTTATAATCTCACGTTGCCCCCACTTTTGCGTGGACGGCAATAATATTATAAAAGTAAGATTGATGATTTTAACATTTTTGAATTTGGTGGCTTTAATTAAAACGCCAATAATAATAGTAGTAGTTAGACGTGATATCAGTTTGCTTTGTTTTTCTTTTCAAAAACTGATTTTTTTTTTTTTTTACTTTTTAAAGTTATTTTCGCTTCATGAATGCTTATAAAAATTATAAATTAAATAAAAATAATTTTGCATTATGAACTTAACTGAATAGATTATTGTAATAATTAAACCAAATCAAATTCAATAAAATGGAACCAAATAGACATTGGTTTCTTTTCCGAAGACTACTAAAGCTCGACTTGATCAATCAATCGATTTTTTGTTTTGTTCCGGACTGGTGTACCAGTTGGCTCCTAGTCCGATCCGGTTTCCAGAAACAATACTTCAATATGCATATAATTAAACTGTCAGTGAAGCCAAAAAGAAAGGGGAAAAAAACATATGCTGAATTCTTTGAGAAGTTCCTTTATCCCCTAACAAAATGTGCAGATATTTTAGCCATTTTGAGTTCTTACAGACAGGACACACGTATATGCAGAAGGGGTGAAGGACAAAAAAGTATAACCAAAGAGTAATATTTTTTTAACTGGTTTTTTCTGCATTCTAAAGCAGGCTTCTGATTACATTTTGTGTAAAAATAGAAATGAGGCAAAAAGAAAAAGCAAAATCTCATGGAAACCCACAAATACCAATTCCCCCTTACCCTCAAACCCTGTGATTTCTCGTCTCTAGGATTTTGCTAGGTCTTGACCCATACCCCCCTCCTGGCTGGAAGTTTCATCTCATCATCGTTTATTGCCTCAGACGACAAATAAAAATGCTCATAGAAGCGCTGATGGTTATACTTTCAAACATTTTAAGGGTTTAGTCGCACTTGATGTTTCTGTAGATCCTCCTTACAAACAGATTAGAACCGAGATAACCAACGGCCCCTGCATTTTGAAAAGGAAACGATAAAAGAACCCACATTATGTAGGAACAACAGATGCCATAAACTCCAATACTGACCGGCAAGGAACAAAAAGAAAATAAACAACACTCAAATAAAAATGAGAGAAAATACTTATTTGGTATGAGCACATAAAGAAGGCAGGATAACCATATATTTATGGATATGATAGATATTTATATGTTCCAAAACTCACCACAGAGAATTCCCAAACCAAGACAAAACATCAAAGTATATCCGAAGTAGAAGCTGGTCTGGAAGAAGCCTGACATCTTGGTTTTCACATGGTAGTAGTAGACGGAGTACAAATAGACATAGATTGCAGTTGAGGCAGCAGAGAAGAATGATGTCCACCGCCAATGGTAGTTCTCAGCATTTAGCAGGAAATATGTTCCCACGATTGTCACACAAATGGTCACAATGATTAGAATCAAGAAGACCAACAGCATAAAGCCATAGACATAATAAACCTGCAAAATGCAGAGACTTATTGAGTCTGAAATTACTAAAATACGGATGCACAATCTCCATGTCAGAAAAGAAATGAAGACCATGTTCTAGTATTCATCAGCATATATGTATTTAAAAAGGAAGCAACACTTTGTTATAGTTTATACAGCTTATGAAAGAGTGAAAGATCGCCTAACCAGATTTTAATTCACCATCAAGCAAATAAAAAACATAGGGAAAAGAACATTACCTTGTAATTCCAGAAGGATGTGAAGACAAAATACATTTCAATGAATATGCTGCCAAATGGCAGAAGCCCTCCCATCATAGAGACCACAGAGGGTGTAAGATACCATTTCTTTTCCGGAATTGGGCGAGGAATGGTCTTCACACGGCATGGATTATTTGGAGCACCACTCCAATTTCTTCCAACAACTGTACCTAGAAGGGCCAAGGGGAATGAAATGAAAGCCCAAATCACAAAAACAACCACCATTGTACCAAAAGGAATTGCTGCTAGAGATCCATAAAATATGGCGATTGTGTTCAATATAAAACCAATCCCAAAGCACATAAATGGGAACAGAGATGCTGTAAGGATCATAGCCTTTATCCAATTTTTTCCTGAAAAAGAAATCCAACTCTTTTGAATGAGAGATCCATGAGTAGAGGAACAAATGCAAGCAAGAAAGGATAAGTGATCAAGCACGTACCCCCATTGCGTGAGTACATTCCACCACTTACGTAACCAGAAATGAATGATGTAAAAGCATAACAAAGAATAAAAGTTGTGACAATTGCTCCTCTCCTGAACCAAGTGATCAATACATAATTGTTAGTACTCAAAAAGCTGAAAGTTGAAATGCCAACACCAAAGAACAATATGGTTCATAGCATGAACTAAAACAAGGAGAAAGATAAATCATTTGGTCAAATTTGAATATGGCAAACAGAAGAAGGCTGATAAAAAATAAGTAATCATACAAAGGGATTTTACACGTGGGTGACTCTTTTTTCTCTTTTTTATTTATCTTTTAAAAGTAAAATGTAGAATAAAGTTAGTAGTTTTTCAATGTAAGTTCCCTTTTTCCTAATGGATGGTTATTTGATTTTTTTTAAAGTAAAAGAAGGCATTAATACTTTTAATTTCATATTTATCAAAATAAATTTATTTAGTTTTTTAGTCAATTCTCAAACTAAGTTGGCGTTGCCAACTCTTGGATTTTAACTCACTATAGCTTCTCAACATACCCGACATACAACGTTCCCACAATTGCCAATAGGATGACAAGGAGAACAAGCATCGCTAGCTGAGCACCTGTGCCAACAACAGCAGAAAGCAGGGCCAAATAGCGAGGAGGTCGGAAAACATCACCATGAACGAGTTTCCAACCAGATTCTTCACTCACATCCCTTTCCTGAGAGCATATAGATGAAATAGCAAGGAGAACATGAATTTTTGAACAACAAAACTTTCCTTAAAGAACTGGAAAAAAGAAAAGGTCTAGGTATTATAACCAAGCTTTCCAGATCATCATCTTCCCGAGCATACTTTGCATAGTCATTTCTCAGAGTTCGCATCAAGATCATTGACACCAAACCAGTGAGGAAGATAACCATCATGAATGAATTGAAAACAGAGAACCAATGAATCTGCATATTGCAACATGTATTTAGAGCTATCAGAAAATTAAACAAAAACAGAACAACCTAATGGATGGCTTGTGAAAATAAATGTTGTTGCAAAATAGATGACTAGAAAAGAATCCACTGAAGTAGAAAGTTTTCACCAATAGTGATACTTACTTGGTGCTCAAAGAAAGGATAGTCCAAATAAACATCAAAGCGACGAGCAAAAGTGACATTAGTTTGAAGCCATTTGACAGAGTATGTCATGTCCAATACTCGCCCTGCTTCCAATGGTTTTGGACTCTCTTGAGTGAGATTGACATGAATAATCTGCGAGATTGGAGCGTGGTCACTAAAAATAGCAGATTCAAAAATAAGGAATGGAAGTCGTCTGCATGTCAGGAACCACAAACCTGGTCCTTATTGTATTTAATAACAATATTCTTATGAGTGTAGAGGACATGCTTGCCATTATCACTGTTCTTATCAGGATGCAGCTCACCAACAAAGCCTAAAAAGTTAAGAAAGAAAAAGAAAAATTATTCAGTAACAAGCAATAAGGATTGATAAACCAGATAAAAGAAAAATGAAGTAGACTATGCATACCCCATAAAGGCAGATCATCTGAACTTTCAGCATCGTTAAGAGCACAAACATGGCAAAAACAGAAAAGCAAGGAAGATAGTTAGTGCTCCAACAAAGTAAGCCATATAGATAAAATGATACCTAAATCCAGTAAACATCCATTCAATGCCAAAAGAATTCAAAGCTTTCAGATCCTGAGATTTTCAGTACTTGTCCAAGCTGTCAAATATCAGTATCTTTGTAGCTCTATTTATGCACACTTATTATTTTTATATAAAAGAATGAAAAGCTAAACATACCCATAAAGAATTCAAACCAATAACTGTTTTCAATAGCATCCTTGAACTGTCTGACCTTCACTTCATCAAGTTCCAATTGGCAAATAGTACTTTTGTCAACATTCTCTATTGAAGAATAAAACAAGGAGCAGAAGAAAGAATATAAGTCAAACATATGGAAATAATTACTAAAGGAATAACAGCAATTGAATAAATTCTAACAATGAAAAAACACATACTTTGGAACTTTATATCGATTTGGCTATCAATTAGTTCATTTCCACCAAGGACCTCACCAAGACCACCCCACTTGTGAGCAGGGTTGGTACCCGGATGACAAAATGGAAGGCTGTAATAGTTGTATGTTTCTTGTGGATTGTTGTATGGACCAACTTTATTCACCCATAGGGTAACTGGGTCATCTGATTGATACTGAAAGGAAAACCAATGCAAGAATTGGTAAGAGTTACCCATAGCTATTGAAAAAGAGAAATGCAAGACAAATATTTAAAAAATCTAAATATCAAACCAACATTGAAAGAACAAATATAAACTTAAGTTCTCATTGGGAATAAATCTTATGTAAATGCAAAGAAATACACAGGATGGATTGATGTAACATTGATCTTGAGGAGGACCGACAGCAATCAAAAAGATACTTTGAGAAAGCCTATTAAGCCTAGATCCCAAAAAAGTCAAATAAATGAATTTAAAATACTCAGTTTACCAGTCACCAATACTAATACATATGAAAAAACATATAGTAGTAAGAATATTTGCCAGGCAACTGATTTCTAGCTGATAAGTCAGTTCAAAAAGGAATGTACAGATAAGTTTTGTCACATCTAACCAAGCCATACTGCTTACATTGATAATTCAATTCAAGACAGAAGATCAAATTTCTTGGTCAAGGTGAACAATTGTTGACTCAATATCAATTATCAGAAATCGTATAAACAAATTTTCAATCTACTCTCCAGAGCATTCAAGGAATGCATGACCTTATACCTAGTCAAGAAGGCTCACCTTGCAACCCAGGCATGTAGAGAGAGAGAGAGAAGGAAAAGATTTCAAATGTTAATTCTTCCACATCATTCTGAGACATTTTACAAGTTATAATATACTTAATACGAAATGTCTGTCTTACTATGGCAAAGGGTAGGACATGATTTATGCAAATGCAAATACATTCTCAAGTTCCCACAAGAATTCTGCCAGTTAAATGAACTCTTCCAAGCATATCTAATCAAACCCATCAGATCCAATAGAAAACCAATGTTAAAAAGAATAGTGTAACAATTAATCCACCAAATAAAAAGTTGAAAAATGTTAATATCTACATTTAAACACGAACAATTGGTCTTAGACAAAACATCCCCATGCCAGCTTCGCTACAATTTGATTTACCTCAAAACTAAACTACCTAATTTAAACGTGAAAAAAGATACACTTCATCCTCTACATCAACCTCTCGACCACCCATAGACAATTTGCATTAAGATTTGTATAATAAATTCCAAAAACGACACGTAAATCACGAATAACCTAAACGAGGAAATGATACAACTCGAGCGTGTATACCAATCTTTATATCACATACATGGACATCACGTAAACGATATAAACCATTTCATAGATAAATTTACATCAAGAGCTCATCCATCAGAGATCCACATCTTACACCTGATAATTACAACATAGTAACAAAATTTTTCACACATAAATCATGAATTTGAACAAATCAAAGGCAACAATTAAACCTAACCATAAATGACGAAATAAATTAAGAAGGAAAAAAGTTTGCAGATAGGGTTCAAGGGGGGAAATAGAGGTTATTTACCTTGTGATCTGACTCGGAAGCGAGAGCGGGAGACAGGAAGAGGAAAAGGAAGGCGAAGAGAGAGAAAGATCGGACGGCGGAGAAGACTGAGGAAGACATAGCCGACGATGGTCGGATCTGCAGGTCCGGTGCACTACGCTGATGAGTTTCTCTCCCCTTTTTTCCTGCTATTTTTTTTTTTTTTATCTTTGTTAAAGATTTGGGAGAGAGTTGTCTTATTTTTATTATTTTTATTTTATTTGTTAACTTTTCTTTTTTTTTACATGAACAGGCTATCTTCTTCTCTTCTAGTTTCTAGATCGGTGACATTTGACTTAGGGATGTTCTATCTGTTCAGATGGGCCGGTCGGATCTAAATTCGGTTTTAATATTTTTATTCGAATTTAATTAGAAAATATATAAATATTAATATAAAATTATTTTTATATATTTTTAAATTTTGAATAGTAAATTGGATTGAATTAAATCAGCTTAATTCAAAGCAGTCTAAGTGGATCACTCGATCTATGAACATATTTATATTTAATTCTTTGTCCATTTAGAATATAATTTTTTATTTTTATTTAAAATTAGTAGTCCAATTATAAATATTATTAAATTTTTTTACATTTTAACATCATTTTTGTTATATGATTACTACGTGAGTTTTTTTATTTTATTTCAAAATGTTACACTAATAAAATTTAACAAAAGAATTTTAACAAATGTTAAAAGTTGGATACAAATTTTAAATATGAAAAGTGAAAAACTAAATTCGAAAACAAAAATAAATAACTTTGTAAATAGAATAAATTTAATGTTTAATTCTAGTTTTATAATTTTTGGTGAATATTAATTGTTAATATTATTATTTTTAAATTTTGATAATTTTATTAATAGAATAAATTTAATGTCATTTGTGGTTTTGTCTAATTTTATGTTTAATTTATTAAGTGTAGATTACACCTAATGTCACACTAAAATGCGGTTCGTCCTATTTTGATCACTTTAATTTTTTTCTCAATTTAGTCACTTTAATTAAGATAATTGTTCGAACTAATTATTTTCGTTAAAAAATTCATTAATTCACTGACAGATTCTTGACATAGCACATTAGCCAAATGAATTACGACACATGGTATCTTTTATTGACTTTTGATTAAAGCTTAGGGACTTCTATGTAATTAATCCAAAACATATTTTTCTTTTAGTGGATTGATTACACAAAGGTTCCTAAGCTTTAGTTAAAAGTAAGAAAAAAAGCTCTTATGTGTTGTCATTCAATTGGCTAATGTGCTACGTCAGCAATCTGTTAGTGGATTAACAAAATTTTTAACGGTAATGATTAGTTCGAACAATTATATTAATTAGAGTGAATAAATTGATAAAATAAACTAAAGTGACCAAATAACGACAAATCCTATTTTAGAGTGACATCAGGTATAGTTTACCCATTTATTAATTACAATCTTATGGCTTTGATTTTTTTTTCTGTTTAGGACATCACTAAATTATTAATAACTTTATATTTTAGTCACTCAACTTCAAAAGACCATACAATGATCATTAAACCATTTGAAAGATTTTATTTAAATCACTAAACTATTCAAAAGTTTTTATTTAAATCAATTGGTTAAATTTGGTGATCGATACGATGGATTAGTAAACATTGACAAGTAGATGAATATACCATAAATCCAAGTCGATCTAATGGTCAATGTTAGAGATCCAATAAGAAAAGCCGTTTGGAATTTGGTTTACAAATACATGATGTTCAAAGCTATTGCATAAAAATAAATTGAATTGTAGAAGATCATGGGAAAAAGAGCTTTTGATTGATACACAGTACAAATAGAGAAGCCATACAATAGCGATTTTAATTGCTCAATGACTTTAATGAAAACTTTTAAATTGTTCAATGATTATTTTGGAACTTTTTGAAATCGAATGACCAAGATATAAACCTACTAATAATTTAGTGACCTTATATGTATTTTACACCAAAAGTTAATTTTAACATTATCAGTTAATTATGAATTTTAATCAAATTAGTACTAAAACTTAACCTAAACACTAAAAAATTAATATAAGTTCTTCCAAGATATCAATATTAATAATTTTATTAAATAAAAATAAGTATCATATTAAAAATGACAAACTGCAAGATTCTTGGCCCTTAAAATTGAAAATTTAACTTTAGACCCTTTAAAATTTATAAAGTTTTAAGTTAGTACTTGTAACATCCTGATTTTGGGCTTAGTCAGAATAGTGGTTTCGGGACCACAAATCCGATGAGAAAAATTTTATTTTTATTATATTTTTATGGTCTACGATTTCACAAAATGATTTCGTGAAAATTTTGTTCGAAAATTTCGACGTTTGGGCACTCAATTTAGTAAAAAGCACTAAATTGTAAAAAGTGAAAAAATTGAGTTCTACATGTTAGAGGTATTAAATTGTTATGAAATTTTAAATGGGAGGTCCTTAAATGATAATTAAACCATTGTATAACTTGTTGGACAAAAATGGCCTTGATTGGGTAAATTTTGAAAGAATAGTAAAAAAGGCATTTTGGTCATTTATGGGTAAAATGAATTAAAAGACAAATTTTAAACTCTAAATATGTCCCTTTCTTCTTGCTACAGCATAATTTACTAAGAGCAGCCATGGTTAGGGTTTGGCCAAGCTTCCAAGCTTAATAGTAAGTGATTCCGAGCTCCGTTTTTAATGTTCTATGTATTTTTGAAATCCCGGTAACATGATCTACTCATTTCTACCATTATTTTGAGCTAGGATTTATGTTTGAAAATTTACCCATGAATGATATGCATGTATTTTGATATTTAATGGTAGAATATGAAGCTTGAAATTGTGTTAAACAATTTTTGCTAAGCGATTTTACGTGAAAACAAGTAAAACGGTATAATCGGTAAAAATACCTAATGTTCTTAAGTACATGTTGGAGTGAGAATTTGATGTTGCCATAGAAGGGAAAAATGATTAGCATGTCATAAAACATAAGAAAATAGGAAGAATTTTAATTTCCGAACCTTGAGGCAAAAGTGCAAATATGTAAAAATTTAGGAGTCAAAATGAAAATTTGTAAAAATATGATTTTTAGACAAATATGAATAGTGTGACTAATTAGTAGGCTAAATGTGATATTATAGATCAAGGAAATTGAGATTTGGGCTTAAATCGGGAAAATACAAGGTTATGGACTAGAATAGTAAATTGCCATTTCTGGATCCGAGGTAAGTTTGTACGTAAATAATTTATCGATTCTTTTTATTTTATTATATTTTATTATCATATGAAATGTGGTTGCCTATAGAATGATTATTTGTTGTAAATTGCAAATTGAAAAAGGATTATGAATAAATTGTAACATGTTGGAAAGTGAGGAATTTCCCGGTTGAGCCTTCGAAATAGAAACGATACGAATGATCTATTGTGGGATCACGTGTGTAGTACTAAGTGCAGGCTACTACGTGTACCGGATAATTGGTCGCATGTGTAGTACTAAGTGCAGGCTACTATGCGTACCCGATAACTTCGATCACGTGTGTAGTACTAAGTGCAGGCTACTACGTGTATCAAATGGTTAGGTCACGTGTGTAGTACAAAGTGCAGGCTACTATGTGTACTGGATAATTGGTCACATGTGTAGTACTAAGTGCAGGCTACTATGCGTACCAGACAGCTTTGGCTACAAGTGTGAAAATATGTGCAGGCAACTGAGTATCAGTTATTATTCTGAAGAGTTCAACGGAAAAATCGATTAAGTAAAAATACATGTGAACATGATTATATGATGAATAAGTACAGGTATATGTTTAAGAAAATGTTGAGCAATATGCTCAATATTTGAGTGAACTTCGATAAGATAAAATGGATTAAGTGAAATTATGTAAGAGTGAATTTTAGTAGTAAAATAGTGTTGGACAGAAACAATTGTGTAACTTTGAAAATTCACCAAAAATTTTGTAAGTTGAATTAAATTTCAAATAAATTATAAAATTAAATCTTAATGAGTCTATTTTCATATAAACGAAACAGGGGGAGCAAAAGAGTTGTATATTATGTGATATTCTAAGTTTTGTGAGACAGTATCAGAATGAATTTGAGATCCATTGGTCTGACTTGGAAAAATTATTAAAAATTTTATAAAAATAATTATGGGTTAAAATTTATATCCTTAGAATATTTGATGAGTCTACTTTTAATAGAAACAAATTGAAACATTATCCTAGTCTCGTACTATGAGATAAATAAATTTTAGTGAAGAAAGGTCGAAGCTGTCAAATAGCGAAACAGGGGAGACTTTGAATAATAAACTGTACTTATTGGCTGGACCTGAAAATTTTATGGTAGAAATATATATGAGTCTAGTTTCTGGAAAAATATACGGATCTTAATTTGGAGTTCAGTAACTCCAGATATAAATGATTTAGTGACTGTGACTCAAGAAAGCAGCTTAACCAGAACATGCGTAAATGTACAATTGAGTTAGTTTTACTATGGAAAGCATGTTAGTAAATTGCTTATTATTATTTTATGCGAGCTTACTAAGCGTAAAGCTTAGCCCCTCCTTTCCATTTCTTTTAGTGTTGTCAGGTGGTTGGAGATCGTCGGAGGCAGCATCACACTATCAAGCCAACACCTTGATAGTATAAACACATATGCTAGAATTATTTAGTGAGTGGTATGTATAAACACCAAATTTTGACTGATGGGCTACTTTGCTTACATATCCAATAAATTTTTACCGACCTTCCTTTAACTCTACTTGTAAAATTAAAAAAGGCTTCATTATTTCTTATCAAATAATAATCCAAAGAATAATATATATAAATTTTAAGAAACTCCACAAGGAAAATTATATTACATTATGGATGTTACAATTATCATCTAAATCTTGACCTAAACATTTATTAATTTAGACAATTTTCTTTTCATATACGTTTTATAGTTTATGTTTGGAGTTTGTGACTACATTTTCAAACATGTGTTCTCTTTTAAGAGTGCAATGCATTTTATTATTACACCCAACACTTATTGATTTAATCTAGATAGGTTAAGCATTATGATTTTAGGCAAAACTTGAATCTGTTCTAGGATCGAATCATAATTGGGTTCATCTTGTCTCATAGATTCCATGATACTATTGAGATAGTGTTTAAGCATAGTATTGGCCGTGCAAGCTATTCGAAATCTCTATATACTTAGTCTAATGTTTTGTTTTAAAATGTATTTATAAAAAGAGGTTAGCTAGGTGTCAGTTTTAATCATTGAGTTTATTACTTTTTAAATGCGAGCGGTAAAGTGACGGATGTTAGTTGATGATATTGTTAGAGTCGATTTAAAGGAACTGGACAAGATATTTGTTAGGTTGAGGGTGCAATAGATTAAATGTTGTTAAGAACTACTTTTCATATATCTTTTAAGAATTGTATATGCCATACTTAATGTGACGTGATGTTTAAGCGAGACATTCTTGAAATAAGAGTTATCCTCTTAGCAAAGTCATAAAACTAAGCTTCGTTATGTTCCTATGATTGTCGAATAATTTGACAAAGCATGCTATGGTGAGAGTATAACAATACTTTTAAGTATTTTTTTAAATATTATAATTTACCCTTTAATAACTTTCCCCTTAATAACTTTCTCCATCAGATAATGGATTTTGGCTCTTCCTTTTCAATTTCATAAGCTATATATTTTAAATTTGTAGCTGTATTTCGTCTTATAAGGCATTTGAGTATGCTATTGCTAAAAACATTAGGTAATAATTTATATCAAAATCCATTAAATTATTATTAAATTTACGTTTTAAATACTTAATTTCAAAAATTATAAAATTATTATTGAACTATTTGAAAATTCTTATTTAAGTCACTGAATTATTCGAAATTTTTATTTAAGTCACTACACTGAAAAGTGTCTTTAACAAAAAATTTTTGTTAACCACCTTCAAGTAACAATTCAACAATAGTACGATGGATCAGTACCCATTAACGAATAGAAGAACATATATTAGATCTAAGTTAATCTGATAGTTAGTGTCGTAAATCAAATAAAAAGTTGTTTGAATTTTAGTTCATAGATTCGTGATGTTCAAAGTTATTTCATAAAAAAAAAACTGAACTGTAAAAGAAAATAAGAAGGATGACTTTTGATTGATGTAGACAATTCAAATAGAGAAAACCATACAATAATAATTTTAACGGTCTAATAGCTCAAATAAAAATTTTAAATAATTCAATAATTATTTTCTAATATTTTAAAATTAAATGATTAAAACATAAATTTATTAATTTTTTTGGAAAAAAAATAGGCAATGAAGCTGAGACGCTTCATGCCCTTTTGAAGCATCACCGAATTTTTTACCGTTAATGTTTGTAACGATAATGTTTGGTCCTTCCTGTAAAAGTAAAAAACAATTGGCAGGAGCAGGGGAACTAGAATGGTTCATAGGGTGAAAAAGTAAACTTCCAAGCCTAAAATAGTACGTGTTAAAAGGTGGCTAAAATAGTCGCGGAATCTCCTAATGGGTTAAGATCCATTCCATTATATTTTTATCCATTAATATTCAATACAACGGTTATCACCATCCAAATGTATAAAACTCATATAAGATTTATTTATTAAATGTGATCATCAATTTATGAATGGTAATTAAACATGTATTGAATATTAATGTATGAAAAAGTAATAGAGTGGAGCCAAACTAGAAGTGTTCATGAGCCAAGTTGGGTCGGATTCAAATTGAGCTTGAGCATAATATTAGCATACTTTATGCTTACCTAAACTTGACCCGGCTGAAAAATGGGTTTAAAATTTTGTCCAAACTCGCTCCTATTTACAAATGAGTAACTTAAGCTCATTTTAGGCTCACTGATATTATTGTTTCATTTTTTAAATATTTATATTATATTATTTTAATATAATATAATTTTATACATTTTTATTTATTAAAATTTTTATATAGTCATCTTAATATTATTTTAATGTTTACATTAAAGTAATATATAGTATATGTTTATTTTTTAATGTGTTAAATTACATAATATAAACTTAAAAAGCAGTCAAGTTGGGTCAGGCTTGGCATTGAATGGTCAAGCCCAAGTCCTGACCTATATTTTAAATAGGCTTAATTTTTTTGCCTAATCTCGTTTTTTAAGTCTAATATTTTTATCCAAACTCTTTTAAATTTTCGGTAGGTCATTAGGCCTAAGCGGGTAGTTCAACTCATAAACAGGTCTAAACAAAACCCACCAGATAAATGCCCAAACGGGTTGTCTTTTTATGAGGCCTATTTATTTATTTTTTATTCTTCTTTTTGGGTTCATTTTTATTGGGCCTCCTCGAGAGAAGCCTGTTTTATTGTATGGGCCATCCACAGCCCTTTAGTTTAGTGGCCACTTCCATGATACGAAAACCACTTATTATTTTTAAATTTTTTTTTGTATTTTAACAATTTATTAAGTAAATATATTTTATAAATTATTTAATAAATTTATTAATTATTTAATATTAAAACTATTCATTAAATACTTTAAAGTAAAAATGGTTCCAATAACAGCTTGCTAATTTAACTTTCCGTCTCTTTTTTTTTAAATCTTGTCAAAATTAAAATAATAGATGGATTATTCAAATGGAGTTTAATATTAATTTAAAAAAATGAATTATTTTTATTGAAATTTTGTTGACAATATAATTAAATTTTGAGTTAGAGAATATAAATACAATAAATATATACTATTTACAACGTCTTTTATTGAGTTGGTGTCACCTATTCATCGAGTCCCAAGTCCCAACTTAGTTAAGAAAATTACTTTAATTAGATACTTTCATCTTTTATTAGAAAACAATAAAAATAAAAATATGATAATATTTGAACCACGCCAATTTGATTGGTAAAACATTAAATTTACCACTTAATAAAAGTTTCGTTTTGATTTGTATTATGCATTTTTATTTTAACATCCATAATTTATTATATATTTATAAAACTCTTTATTGAGTTAGTGTCAAATCATCCAAAACAAAAGAAAAAAATTAATATTTGTTAATTTTGGTGACGTTTACATCCACGTGTATGTCATATCAATAAAATTAACAAATATTAACTTTTTCATCTATTTTGGATGATTTAACAATAAAATAAATTTAAGGGCTAAAATGATTTATTTTTATAAAGTTGGAGGTTCAAAGTCATTAAGCCAAAAACAAAGTAATTAGTAATTGATAATTTTCTTATTTAATGCCTTAAATTTATTATCTTGATTTTTTTAAAATTTAAAATTTTGAATTTATATAAAAATATAAATTAACATTTTATATATTTTAATAATTTTAATTTTTAAATATATATCTATAAAATTTTGGAAAAATATTTTATAAATATTTTGAAATTTTAAAGATTTTTTTTTTGGGAGGTGATGAAATTGTACATTTTTAGAACTATAAGCGACTAAAGGAAGGGTATAATATGAATAATTTAAGAAAAAATTTAACCTTTTTCGAGTCTCACTCTCCTAGCAGTAACCAATAGAGGTGTAGTGAGCAAGCTGGCAAAGCCATAACCTTGGAAGGCTAATTCACTGCCATTTGTCTAGGTGCATCCCCTTGGAATCTTTACCGATCCCCGTCGGCCTTATTCACATCCCCTTTCTTTGGCTTTACTCAGCTGAAGGAAGCCGCTAATAATTGGTTAGTGTGGGTAAGACTTGGGGGCGGTTTCTTATACGCACAGAAAACACCAAAACTTAGGGTTTTCATTAGGATTTCGATTTGTATTCCTTAGTTGCTGTGGCTATTATTATTATTATTATTATTTTTTTTGGTTTGGGTTTTGTTTGAATGCAAGCTTTTGTTCCATGGATTTGTTATCTCAATCGGATGACACTTCATCAACGCTCTCTTTAGGGTTAGTTTCATCTTCGCCGCAATCTCACCGTACCCAGATCGCTGATGACTCTATTAGTCTCGAGGTGGACGGAAGGGACACCGCGCAACCACTGTCGCGTTTCGCTTTTCAGCTACTCCAGCCGGAGAAGAACCGGAGGTGTCTCCGAAATGGGGATAGAAATGAAAGTGAGTGTTACGATGATGATGATGATGGTGAAGAGAGTAAAGAAATCGAAGAATTTAATTTATTAGGGCATACTATGTGCCTCAAAAGGGGAAGAGACGGCTGTTCTTCTTCTTCGTTGTCAAAGCGAATGACGCCGGAGCCCGATCTCGAGACGAGAAAAGCGGCCGTGAAATCATGGGGCAATCAACCACTCAGTGTAGCGGATCCCGACGTGTTCGACATGATGGAACATGAGAAAAAGAGGCAATTCATGGGAATTGAGTTGATAGCTTCCGAAAATTTCGTTTGCCGGGCCGTCATGGAAGCACTCGGAAGCCATTTAACCAACAAATACTCCGAAGGGATGCCGGGAGCAAGGTACTATGGAGGGAATCAATACATCGATGAAATCGAAACCCTTTGCTGGAAACGTGCATTGCTAGCTTTTGGACTAGATTCTGAAAACTGGGGTGTGAATGTACAGCCTTATTCGTGTACATCGGCGAATTTCGCAGTCTATACTGGGTTGCTATTGCCCGGAGATAGGATCATGGGATTGGATACTCCATCAGGAGGGAATACCAGTCATGGGTATTATACCCGACATGGTAGAAAAGTATCTTCTGCTTCAATTTTCTTTGAGAGTTTGCCATATAAAGTGAATCCACAAACTGGGTATATAGATTACGAGAAGTTGGAAGAGAGGGCACTTGATTTTAGGCCTAAGATATTGATTTGTGGTGGTAGTTCGTATCCGAGGGAATGGGATTACGGAAGGTTTCGACAGATTGCGGATAAGTGTGGTGCTGTTTTGCTTTGTGATATGGCTCAAATCAGTGGACTTATTGCTGCTAAGGTCTGAAAACTGTGAAGAACTGTAATTATTTGATAGGTTATTTGCTTTATGTGTTGCACTAAGGCTTTATTCATGATTTATAGCTTCTGAACTATACCTGTTTGTCCTGAAAATGCTTTGTTGACTTTGGTGCTTAAACTATTATTATTGATTTGCTCATGTTCTTATTGCCTGGCATTGAGATTAGAAAACTGGTTATAGATTAGCGGCTAAAATGTTATTTGATTTTTTTTTTTACAGGAATGTGCGAATCCCTTTGACTACTGCGACATTGTTACCTCAACAACTCATAAAAGCCTCAGAGGTCCCAGAGGAGGTATAATTTTTTACCGGAAGGGTGCAAAGCGAAAGGGAGGGAAGCTTCAAAGCCAAGGAGATGACAATGAGCAATACGATTTCGAGGAAAAGATAAATTTTGCTGTTTTTCCATCTTTGCAAGGTGGACCTCATAATAATCATATTGCTGCCCTTGCTATAGCATTGAAGCAAGTGGCTACACCGGAGTACAAGGCCTATATGCAGCAAGTGAAGAGAAATGCTCAGGCCTTAGCATCTGCTTTGTTAAGAAGAAAATGCAGGCTAATTACAGGCGGCACGGACAACCATTTGATACTCTGGGATCTAAGACCTTTTGGGTTGACAGGTATATAAACATATGATATGAAGTTGAACCTACATGTTCTTTGCCTTTTTGCTTGCAATAGGTGGTCTAATGATCTCGGCTGAGAAAATTTGACCCAAAGTGGAAAACATTGATTCGGAACTTGGATGTATTTGTTTGTAGGTAAAATTTACGAGAAGGTCTGCGAGATGTGTCATATTACCCTGAATAAAATTGCTATTTGTGGTGATAATGGTGCCATTACTCCCGGAGGTGTAAGGATCGGTGAGTTTAGTTTCTCACTCAGTTAAAGGTTGCAAGTCAATTATTCATTGATGGGGGAGGTTTAGGCCGTTGTAATGACTTTTATTGTTGATTCTGCAGGTACTCCTGCTATGACATCAAGAGGTTGCATCGAGTCTGATTTTGAGACAATTGCGGACATTGTCCTAAGAGCTGCACGTGTCGCCAGCATGATTCAGCGTGATCATGGAAAGTTACAGAAGGCCTCTGTGAAAAGTCTACATGATAATAAGGATATTTTGGAGCTACGAACACAGGTTGAGACTTTTGCTTCTCAGTTTGCAATGCCGGGGTTTGAAATTTGAATGATTCTTGAAGGTGTGCCTCACACCATTGATTGCATTCTGCCATCTAAACAAAATTTTGAAGCCGCCCCAAAGTAGCTACTGTAACTTCATTGGCTACAGATTTTGCAGTCGCCGAGCTTTGTGAACCGGAACACTAACTCTGCAGAGGAATTGTGGTTGCTCAAGGGTTATTTTCCTGGCAACCAAAGGATTAGTTTTCATAATGGTGGCAGAATGGCTGAAAATTTTGCAACAATTTTGGCAGTTCTCTTTAGTGACATTTTTCTCTTCCTTGGAACTTGTTTTAGTTGTGTTTGCAGATTGGTGAATTTGGATATTCTTATTTAAACCCAGGATTGATTTGTTGACAATGATATGATTCAGTAAATGTAGTGTAAGATCGAGAATTCGTTGTTTGACACAGTGAATCATAAATATTACTACTCACCTACTTCATGTTCATATGATCATATATCCCTGTAATATTGAATACAGTATCAGATTCTAAAATTTAAACAAACCAGCCACAGAAGAATCTGCCCTCTGAAGATCCTTGCTTTCTATTGAAGCTAATATAATATATATATATAATCACTTCAGACAACTGGAATTTAACCTGTCTTTTGCATGCTCACTAAGTGGTCAATGTTAAGTCACGTCAAGACCTACTCGAAGATTTCTTTAGAGTTTACTGTGAACTACCTGTTTTTTCTTATTGCCACTTGAAGGTTCCATTATAGGAAGCTCATCGTGATTCTACCACTCGAAGGTTTCATTATAGGAAGCTTTGACCCTACCACTTTTATCATTTTGGCAATCTCTTTAGATAACCACTGCTCGCATCAAGTCCATTAACTGTATAAGGCTTCTTCACTAGTCTGAAAAGGTCAAGGCACCATTTTACCTAAAAAAGATTATGCCAACTTTCTACGAACCCTCCCATTTCTCTCCAAACACATAAAAGCATCGTGAAAGAATCTCTACACCGTCACTTGAACTGTCTTTAACCACCTGCACCCAATCCAATTATTATTTGGATAGTAGTTTTGCTTTTTCTTCCATGAAAGATTTGATAAGTAAGATTCGAGAAAACATGTGTTTGAACTTTATGATTTATTGATAAACAAATGACATGGTGATGCCTTAGGATGGTTCACCCTGATGGGTGTAGAGTCATATAGTGGCTGGATATAGGTAAAAGATGGCTAGAGGAACCGTGGAGGTTTGGTTAGGTGAGAAAGGTATTTTGGGTTACTTGAGCCCTCACGAGGTCCCAGATTATATACATGAGTCTTCATTTGTCTTAAGGTGTAATGTGTCATTACACGACTAAAACACTAATAGACAAGTGACCTGTCTTAATTAGTTTAGGTAAGATAATGCTACGATATGTATATGAACTTCATGGATTAGATAGGATGATCCGAGTATAACTTACTTGATATAGTAATAATCGACATGAATAAGTTGTAGGGATTTTATGAAGCGAAATACCTACTTGTTAGTTGAGGGGTTAGCCCTAGTGTCCTTGAATGAAAGATCACAACTAAAGAGTTCTAATGAGAGAGGTTGAAGCTAGATGTTTGATGGCGAAGAATAAGAGTGATTCTCTATAAACCTACAGACATTCTTTGACTTTGGATTAGACAGTTCTACCTTCACCTAAAAAATGATTTTTTTTTATTTATCCATGGCTGCA
Source organism: Gossypium arboreum (assembly GCF_025698485.1). NCBI lineage: Eukaryota > Viridiplantae > Streptophyta > Magnoliopsida > Malvales > Malvaceae > Gossypium > Gossypium arboreum. The sequence goes on from NC_069073.1 coordinate 118,796,972, forward strand.
AATGTACAAAAGCTTTTTCCTTCACCTATTCATGAAAGAAATCATCAATCTCTCATCTCAACAATCCAACCAATACTTGTTTCTATACTAATTTAATGAGTGAGCAATACTCAATTCGATTCAAAAAAATCGAAAAAAAATTCAAGTTTTATGTTAGTGGAATTGAATTATTCAAGTTTGAACTGAGTTTAATTTTATAATTTGAATAACTCGAATAATTCAAATGGTGTAAATACCCTTTTAAGTCCCTATCAAATTTGAAACTGAGCAAACTCATCTCTCAACAAAATTATAAAATAATTTTAAAATTCAAAATATTTATATAATTTTCAAAATTTATATTTTTAAAAATTATAAAATTTTCAAAAAAATCTAAAAAATATATAAAAAGTTAAAAAAATTTCTAGAATAATAATCTTGGAGATCTAAATAACTTTTAGATATATATAGTTTCAAATTTATGTACTCTAACATAAAATTAGTTATATTGTAACAAGATTTTAATTTGTTGTTTAATTTTTTAATTTAACTCAAACAATTTCACTCAATTCTATTTAGAAAAAATAAAAACAAATTAAGATATAAAATAAGACCCATCAACTTGATTAACTCAAATTTTTACTCAAACTTAATCAAAATTTTTTACTCAAACGCTTACCCATACCTATAGAGTGGGGAGTCAATTTAAGTTTTAACAGAACTCATTTTAATAAAATGAAATAAATGATCAAATTAGGTTACTAATTTGGGTTGAAATATAGTTATCAATATCTTTTCTACAGCTCAGATCTACCTTAGATAATGGTTTAAAAATAATTTATTTAAAGATATGTTTTCATGAATTGGTATAATAATTACAATTTGGTGGCATTTATTAAAATATTGTGACTATATATCTATTTCTTGGCAAATTCCCCAATTTTCTTTTTCTAATTTTATGGATCAAATTTTCGCATCTTTGTTAATTCCCACACTGTTCATTCACTGATTAAATTAATTATAATATGGCAAGTAATGATGAGTAAAATTAAATGTAATAAAGTAATTTATTGGGGATACATGGAAACCCATAGCCCCCTCCAGTAAGGTAATAAAAAACCACCTTTGTTCATCCTAGGCATACAAATACAGATAACAAAAATTACAGATAAAAATATTACAAAATCCCATGTATGAAACTATTCTATCATAATATCATTAAAATTTTTTTTTTCTTCTTTCCTTCCTAGATCTTAAAAGTATCTGTCTACATATATAATAATTGCCATTAAAATGCCCAAAGTTAGCAAAGCTTGGAAGTTCTCTTCCCTATGGTAAAAAGCTTTAGTTTCAGCTCAGGAAATGTTATCATGGTTTTTTGGCAAAATTGAGTATCAAAAACTAGTTTTTTCCTAATCCAAAAGTTTCACAACTCTGCCTTTGATTCTAGATCGTCCGTTGATTGGTCATTAGAAGAAGTCTCAGGTGATGATGATAATGGTGATGGTAGTGGATCAGGGTTTTCCAGTTCATCACCTAATATTTTGGCAGTGAATTTTCTAGCCTCAAAGTCAAGATCTGTCCACTCAGAAACTATTCTTCTAGCACCCTGAGCATTGACATATAATAATATATATATATAAGTGGTAAGAAGATAATAAGAATCACCAGCATATATATATAGAAGAATATTCAATTACCTGAAGTTTTGGTTCTTTTGTCATTGGATTGTTGCAGAGATCAATGGTTTTAGCCCTGGATTTCGTGGCATTACCACACCATGATTCACACCATAGCCATTCTTGGGGTAATGAAAAGATTGGTACTGTGTGTTGTGCGTAGTTCGGAAGATCCTGAAATAGTAATGATGGTTATTTGAATATCATATACTGGTTGATGTATATTAAGCCAAGATGGTCAGTGATGATGTGATGAATTTAACTTGCCTGATCCAGATTGGCTAGACTGTTTGGATCTTTGCTAAGACTTTCATAAAAGACTCTTAGATTATCCCCTGCTGCTGTCTCACGAAACTTCACCAAGTCAACCACGTACAATGCACTGTAGAAGTACAAAATGTTAAAATCTATCTGCCTATGCCATCTTAAGGAGAGAAATTCACAGTTGTACAATTTTATTGTAATTGCAAACCTTATATGGTATGGTCTGCCCCGCAAATGCTCTCGCCAGAACCCCTGCACCGAAAGAGGAATAAGGAGAACATGATTAGACTAAACACGTATATAACAGTTCTCTTTACCAGGTGATAAAAGAAATGAAACAGAACCAGGGAAAAAAAGTCAATTTTGCAGGTGGCAGCACATTACTTGTCTCCAAAACCGATAGCCATCCATGTCCTTATTGTTATCGCAAAAAGGAGTATATGCAAGAGGTCTTCCCTTTATATCCATGTCATAGAGTTCTCCCATATCTGCCCTCACAACTTGATCAGCATCAACAAATATAACCTGCACATGCATTTTCATCTAATAAATTGGCAACAAACGCAATAGAAGAGTACAGTTGTCTAACAAGAACTGAGGAAAACAAAAAAGATACAAAACCTTTTCCAATGAAATGGGAAATATAACATCAAGGAACAAAATCTTATATGCCCAGATAATTCTCTGCTTTTCTGTTTGTTTATGCAACCATGTAGGCCATTTGTAGGTAACTAGTTCATAATCAAAGCCATATTCATGAGCCATATGCGGAATCACATCCTGCATAACCCGAAAGCATATGTGCATTAGACATGCTTTTTAAATCATTATACACTAACAAGTGAAAAAGAAGTGCTATACAAAGATGGAAAGAATGCCAAAAAGATATATGCAACCTTGAACTGAGGAGACAAGTAGTTCTTTATAAACCAGAATTTCACCGGACGGTTGGTATTCTTTAGTACACTTAGAATCATAATTTTAAGGAAGCGTTCATATCTGCAAAAAGCAATCAAAGAAAAGTAAAAAATTATTGTGGATTAGTAATGTTAATATACCAAAAATGTTGTCATTGCACAGGCAGATCATCAAACATAGGAATGTGTGAAAGAGCTTAGAAACTTCATAGATTACAGTATTTTAAATTCAGCAAGAGCAGAAGTCCTATTTTAATACAAACTGGTTTAAAAGTATATTATCTACCTTCCAGAGTGTTTCCCCGAAAATAAAGTCTGGTTTCTTGTATCTTAGAGGAAAATGTAAAATGTACTTAAAAACAAGTTTCACATATTTTGGACAAAGTTGAACTTACCAACGTAACAGTATGAATACAGAATCTACATTAGCAGTTTTATTACACCAAGGATGAAGGTTATCAAGGGCAAAAACCTACTTGAATGAGCAGCCGCACATGCTCACATCTATGCATATAAACATGTAAATGCTGAAAACTCTACTAACCAAGAGCATGGACTTAAAACTTACAAATGTCCTGAAGCAATTGAAAATATGTTAATCGTTTTTCCATGTCGACCACCCTTCCCATGATCCTGTGGAAGGAAAACAAATCAATGATTCCACGACTTTTGAGGACAAAACTAGATACAAATATCAAACAATAAAGCACAAGTAGATGTGCCCACAACTCATACCATAAGGAGAATGAAGGAGGAAAGGTCTTAGAAAATAAAACTAAAAGCCACTCATCTTTCAACTGTAATGGGGGTTCTGAATGGTGATGAAAACAAACACATTCACAAACTATTGCTATATTTACAATTTTGATCCACTCACCATATCATTAGACCTGAATCATAATAAAGTCTGTACTCCAGCTGCACCTAGAAACTAATATCAAAGGGAAAAGAAAAACTAAGCAGCTTATATGCTCCCTCTCACAAGGCTGTTGTAGACTTATTTTGACCTTGGTTCAGGGGCCAATCATTCTTTCCCTTTTCTTGTATCATCTTTCTTCTTATTCCGATCTCTTCTCACAGGTTAATATTTATATCCATTTCATGCAACAAGCAATCCTAAATTATGGTGAAGTATAACAGCACAAATGAACAAAGAGAGAGAGAGAGAGAGCTCACCACTGAACTATCAGAACTCTTTTTTGATTTCTCACTGCCACCAATAAAACCAGAAGCCCATTTGAGAAGGTTTGAATTCCAGCCATTATGACCCTGCCAGGCAGCATACATTCACAAAGATTCCTCAGTCATTCATGAGCACTAAATTGAAGATGGAAAATTACATTACAAACAAAAAAGCTAACCTTTTCTTTTGAATGCTTGTCATCATCAGATGAAATAAGCAATGTTTCTTGCTCTTTTCCCTTCTTCTTAACTACTTCAAGATGAACAACTTTGCCCCTTAAATCATTTATAGTGATTCGCTTTGACAAAGATTTCTCTTGATTTCCATCATCACCACCATCTCTAAAAAGATACAACTCAGAACTTCTGCCTGGAGCAAGTTGCAGGTACCAAACTCCAGGAGACACTTTCATCTGCCAATAACCCAAGTTGGCCATCACAATAGTATCAACCAAATGAGGTGTGTTCTTTGTTCCAAGAATCAGCTGAAGACCTCTGGGAGGGTCACGATCCTTCTCAGCACAATGACCTAAATTACACACCCAAAAGTTGAAGTCTTAACAGAAAATGTACACAGTACTCATTCACTACTCCAGTTAGGCTCATAAATTTCACATTATTTCCAAACAAAAACAAACTCACCAGTCAGAACAAGAGCTTCAAGTTCAAAGACTGCTTGCAATGTCCTTATGTCACCCAGGTTCTCAAGCAAAATATTGTCCAGGTCATGACTGATGTATTTATATATATAAAGAGAGAGATTAGTCAATGCAGTAAGGTACGTAATGTTGCAACTATTCAACATTGCATATGGAATAAGTGGGAAAGGTAATAGACAAAGGAAGAAAATAATGACAAAGAAGCATACACAGCAATAACAGGCTCAACAAGCCATGGCTCAGGTACATCCAGGTTCATGGTGAGCGTCTTCGACAATGGCATATTTGCAAAAAATGCTTTCGGACCATTTACTGTGTAATCAGTACTGCTAAAATCTTCCTGCAAGGTTCGAACACGGCTAAGACACCATTCTTGAGTGCTCGAATTTGAGTGGTTTCTAAAGAGAGATGCATACCATGGTTGGGATCACATATCTGTAGTAGTTCTTCAGAGGAAGATCAACCAGGGAACTCTGCCACAAAAGCAATTGCTTAACATTTTCCTATGAATTTTGCAATTAGAGGACTTCAAGCAAGGAGCAGAATGAAAGCAAAAATGATCATGCTTCAATTAAAAACTTGATAGAAGAATGCACACCCTTATTATAAAGACTGAAAATTTCAAGGTAAATAACCCCAAATTGTGTGACGTTTACTGATATTTTCACAATATTCTCATCATAATGAAATAGTCATACAGTCAGCCCTCTCTATAACAGCCACCCGCTATAACGGCATTTTTCTATAACAGCCAAGTTTCTAGAAGAACCAATTTTTTTATGTTTTATTTTAATCCTCTATAAAAGCTTTTCACTAATAAGAGCAACATCATAGTTATGAAGTACGTTCTCTATTAAATTAGTTCTCTATGGTCTAAATTTTTAAGTAAAATTATAGCTATTTCATATAAGTAAGCCTATTAATTATAATTTATTAAATGAAAATGATCTTAATTAAAATACTATTTGAATAAAATGATTAAATTTCACATGAAGAAATCTAATAACCATATGAAATATAATAATCATATTGAAGATAATCTTCAATGAGTGGAATTAAAGATATCAATTCAATATTCTACTATGAGTTTAGAACACCATAAACTTATAAATTGATTACTTGAATTTAGTAACTCATGATAAATTAATTAATTTAATTTGATAACTCTCTCATTAATTGAACTTGTTAGATTTATAAACTTTATAATTAATCATGTGAAAGAATGTAACATAAAATATGCATAAAAGCAATAATACATGAACCTGTTATATGTTTCTTTTTTTTATTTTGTTGATTTGATTTCCACTTTCTTTCTTTTTTGAATATAATTCTCACTATCTTTATTTGATGAAAATTCACGATAAAAATTCTAAGGTAAGCTTACAACGATTATCTCTCTATAACAACATGCTGTTATAGATGTATAACAGCCACTTCCCTATAACAGGCAAAATCTGGGCAGACAAATAGGGCTGTTATAAAGAGGGTTGACTGTATTACATAATTTGCCTGTGCTATATGCAGTCAAAACTCTTTGCTTCTATTTTTATTATTCTTTTTAAAATTGATCTCATGGAATGACCTTTCCTCATCCTGTACAGGGACTGAGCCCAAGGTCCAATGCTATTTTGCCCTTGGCATGAGCATGTACCTTGCCCCATTCCCCGATTAGACTTTCTATTCACAAGCACCACATTCTAGACAACCAATACCACAAATATGGACTCACCCAGAGTGTTAGTACAATGTGATTAAATAACAATGCTTTTGTATGTTCTATTTCTAGAATAATTTTTCTATCCAGGAACACAGGATAATAACTACATCCAAGATTATAAAATTAACTCACCATGGGATTTAGTACAATGCGCATGCTTGGATGAACATACTTAGCCAGAACACGAAGAAGTGACGATAGTTTCTGTCCTGATGGACTTAAAGGATCAACAACCGCATCAATATGAATACTGGAATTTTCATTGTTGAGAATAACAGCACTGGGGAACATTTCAAAAGGTAAAAGGGCATGAGTTAGACATCTGAGGATGACAAATCAAAGAAGTGAGGACTAAAAACACAACGAATCAAACATACAATATTAAATCAACAGCAAACATGGGTAATCAATAAATATGAAGTCTAATGGGATAGCTGTAATTTAAAATATAACAATGAAACCAGTATGCACTGGCTTTAATAACATAAGTTGAGGATTTTAGAAAGTAAGGAGGTTAAAAGTTAAATCTTATTATACTGTTACCTAAGAACATTTTGTTTCCAAGAACATAAATGTTACATTTTTTTTCATGTAGAAGCTCAAAAGGGCTCAAACTGGATTGGACTAAAGCAGTATGTAAAGATTTAAAAAAAGAAACTCATTGTTGAATGTTGACAGAGGATGAAATGAAAGGCAAGGAGGTAATGTAAGCTACATTGGCCACTTGCATGATAACTTTCGTCCTGACTCCTGATGTCTTTCCTCAAAATCAATTGGGATGATCACAAATCCATTCAGTTGACAAACGATAATTGATTAAACATAGAAAAAGATGTCTGCTAAATTAGGAATATGGTGGACTAGATTGTCAGGTTGGTAGGAAAAAGAGAAATAATCATGGAATCGAATCTTGAACTATAGATTAAACTTTTGAAGAAATCTTATGGCCACCATGCTATTCTTCTGTAAATATCTCAGGAGTCATATATAGCACAGAAATATGGAGATTTATCAGAAGAAACTACATTATTAAATGATACATGAAGATATCAACTTGCAAAAAGAAAACCAGAAGACAAACTGTATCATGATTTAGAGAAAAAAAAAATTCTGCCAAGAATACAAGGAAAAGAAAGAACAGAACCTCATTGGCATCAAAATGGTTTAGAAGTACTTACCTATATTGTGCATTCAAAATCTCAAAGCGTGCACTTTCAGCACTTCGATCCCTCGTAGCCATTGAAGACGATATGAGCATAATAATATCACTAACATATTTACTGCAAGCATGAATAAAATCAGTAAAACTCCATATGTCTAGCCCAAAAACAAAATGTTGAAAAGTACAGCATTATATCTGCCACAAAAACAAAAGTTAGGTCCACAATCAAACTTAAAAATGCTATTGCCAATCAGGAAGAAGTATCAAAATCAGCACAATCAGTACCTTGTGCAAGTTATTGGGCCAAGAACACCACATGCAAAGGGATAAGTACATAATAATCTTAATAAAATTATTCCCCAAATACCTATGTGTGCCTACACAGTATATGCTGGCTTGAGCATGTGGATCACGGAAAAGATGACTAGCAAGAAAGAGCAGAAAACAAACCAACCTTGTTAGCATGTCAGGGTCAATGCCATGCCAGCTAACTTCCTCAACAATCTCTACAATGTGTTTTATTCTATGATTAAACTCAACAGACTCCAGAAGATGCAGATCATCACCCAGAAATACACCAGCATCAAGAGAAGTAATCTGTCACATAGAACAATAAGAATGATATTTAGCATAACTAAATCAGTATCATAACCAGCTAAAACACCTGGATTGTCAATGGGAACAGAAAACAATGAATCAGTCCAACAATAATCCTAACAATTTATGGCAGGAGAAATGAGACAAACCCTTCCATTGGTAATGACTGCATTAACACCAGATGCTATCCCAAACTGTCTATATAAATATTGTGCCACCTGGATAAAATTGAAATTTAACATATTAATATCTATATGAGAATTAGAAACAGAAATGAACATTGATCCAGAGACTAAATCACTAACAACCCTCTTATAGGAGAAACTCAGGTTGGAACAGGATTAAAATATGTCAAACCAGAAAAATAAAAGCATCCAGTTAGAGCTTGAACATCCTATAAAGCAAAAAATCAACTTATATTACCTTATTCAAATGTTCGATCAACTTCAGATTGTAAGCTTCAGATAGAGAGGATTTATAAGTCTTAGATGGCAGTTCATTTGCCTCAGCAAGTTCATAGACCTTATTAATAAATGCTTGAGTGTTTTCAGCTGCTGCAGGAGATCTAAGAATGTAATTATGCTCATAAAATGAGCATACTTGATCTAAAAACTCCAATACTTTCTTCTTATGACTGCAAAAGCATCAATAATGCAAGTAATATCAGATCAGAGTTAACAGTGTAAAGCATATTTACAAGATTCAATTTCATGAAATAAAAGCACATAAAAACACTAAGATTTATGAGACCTATATGAAGCCGCAGTAATCTCAAAGGTCTTCACAAGTAGAATATTGGACAAATTAGCATCCTGACCAGTAGTAAATAGCACACCGACACGAGCATTTTTGGACCCTTGAATCTGGTAATAGTACAAGAATTGCTAGACCATTAATAATGATAGTGATGACAAGAATAATACCATGAGAAGTTACCAATCAAACAAGAACGAAAGCAAAAGTCATGCCATAATGAATACCAGATAGCGAATTGCTTCACGAAGTAACTTTATTCCTTTTCTAGATGTGACATCAACAGCAAGAAGATGAGTTACAGGCTTCACATCATCTACAGCTGGAGTTGATCAAGTCATTAAACATCTTAGAATTCAAATAACTAGAGGAAACAATAAAATGAAATTAATAACTAACATAACGTCTGCTTACTTCCTGGAGAATGCAAGTAATTAATTTCATTCAGTACAGATTCCCCTCCAAGGACTGGTGAAGCTAGAGATACAAACCTTGGCTTGACTTTGCCACCAGCAATAATCTACATCCAAGCAATATCATATTAGTACAAACATATCATAGTAACAATATCTAAATATAGATGGCATTGTTACATAAAACCTAAATGACACTTTACCTGGGGGTTATAGCGACTGACACCATTTTCAGATAGGAATTTGTCCAGCACGTTAGTGTGAGAATTTATTTGCCCATAGTAAACTTGTTCTTGTATCCTGGGAAGCTCATCATTCATGGCATTTATAAGAGCATCCTGCCAAAATAAACACAAAAAGGCCATTTATTTGAACTGAAATTTTAAAAAACTTTATGATGAATAGATAGAAAATCATCATGATAGAAGTCAATAATAGAAGAAAAAAAAGAAAAAAAAAACGGCAGAAGAAAGATACATATAAATAATTCAGTACTAGATATGGTAAATCATCAAAGGAACTAAGACATAGAAGTAATCTGCAAAATCAAAACGTAAAAGAAACTAGCATACCATTATAATTTTCTACAAGGGAAACCATATTTAAAAGAAATAAAATACAGGTTGGTAAAACGGGCTCATCAAATATAGGTGCCAATTAAGAACTTTCCCAAAAAGTCAATAAGCCCATAACACATAAAGGGACGCCAAATAATAAAAAAGCTACAAGTTAGGAAAGTATGGCGCAATTGAATAAACGACTGTTATAGGTACCTCACTAGAATCAAAGACAAGACCATTCATCAAGAGGCAGCACTGCAACTTGCTGACACCCAGCTTAAAAACAAACAATGAGCTCTCTTGAGACAATTCCTTAAAACTCTGTTCCTTTTCCAGCTTTAACAGTATTTCTTGTGGTGGAGATTTAGCTTTCGGTCTACAGAAACAACACATATTGATTTACCAAGCAAATATAAATCTCCCAAAATTAGTGGATCATCAAAGGAGGAAATATGATCAGCATGTATAAGCAGTATAAGTCAACAAATATTTTCAAAACTTACAATAATGCTTCCACAAATGCCCCTTCAATATGGTGCATTTCAAGAGCCTCATCTGTAGAGTCAGCAGATTCTGTTCGTAATCGATTTATCTATCACAAAGTACGTCAAAGTTTTAGTTAACACTGTCAAATGCTTCATGTTAGTAAATTGTGATACAGCAGATTCAGCCAAGGGAATAAAGGAATCATGCAAGGTGTGTCATACATCCATTATAGTTCTTAAAATCATCCATAATTTTGCAATCCTCCTTCCTAGTGGAAAAGATAGTAATCTCAGCCTAATATAGAGAAGGTTTCAGACTTCCCCTCACTCTCCCGCCCCCACTTAAAGGATCCATTTATGCCTACGAAGTATAGAAACAAGTTATTTCCTATTCTAGGGCATAACATGGCATTTTGTAGAGATAATAAAAATAACAATAAGACCATCAGCAGCAGGAACAAAAAACAAAAAAGTATTATGTTCAATACATGTCATTAGCAAAATAAAAAAATAAACAAAAATTTGTGGATAGACTCATCACATTAAAATTTCAAGTACAAAGTATACTTGTTTAAATCCTATTATGATTTGCAAAATACATGCCAAAAGCTTACACATCCGATGGGTATATCAATAGCTGAAAGAGAAAGATGATTTTGTAGGATGAAAATAAGTACCATAACAAGTTTTAAGTTAGTCAAGGCTAACCTCAAACATCTTTTTCTCCCAAGCATATAATATTTCAGAAAGTATTGCAGATAAACAACACAGAAACACTGGAATACAATATAGCAAAAACTAAAGAGAAAAAAAATTTACATCCAATCAACAATAGAAGCTACAAGCATAAAAAGTGGCGTATCAAACCCATACATTGCTCAAAAATTGGAAAGCTGATTGAATCCCGTGGTTTTCCTTAATATAGATGAAGAGTCGTATAATCTGCAAAGAAATTGCAATAAACAATGTGCATAAGCACCATAAGTTGCAAACCAGAAACCTCAATGATACTTGACAGCAGAATGAAGTATTGAAATAACTAAGGAGAAACCATGGTTCAGCATAACAATATCAAATTGCACAAAAGTTAAAACAGAAAACATTAGACTAAGTTAAGCAACTACCAAACTGGATTTATCATCCTCAAGTTCACCATCATGCTCAGATGAATGAAGTTCGCCACCACTCTGTTCAATCTTTTTGATGAATTGTGTAGAATACAGTATCACCCCAAATCTCATTGGGAAACTATTCTCATAGAAAGATGTAATCATATCGATAGACTGCAAGATTCCAGTTGGAAATTATGATAAGAAAACTTATCTGAGAAAGAGAATGAAATGAGAGAGAGAGGGAGGGAGATGGAATCATCCAGAAGATGGAAGAAAACATGCCTGAAGACCAGAAACTGTTGCTGGATCAAGAACATAAACTGCATGGAACAGATTCTTACGAATATAACGTAGCTGGCCGGGAAAGACTGGCATTAAGATCTGCACAAAATGTCATCAGAAGACATGCTTTCCAGCAACCATTAACAGAAGCTCAAACAAGCAGAACCTTCATATTCTTTAGGGAGATTCTAGGATAAGTTAACATACGTCATTTATATTACTCCTCCAACGCCTATACATAGCATCCTCCTCCAAGTTATTGAGATAATGAACATGGTCAGAACGAAAATCAACTCGGAATGTATCAGACTCAGGAGGAGTCATAGTTGATAGAAGTTTCCTTATAGTGCTACGGGGGAGCTGAAAATAATAGAATCAACAGGTTAATATAGAGGCTGATGCGTGAGATATATCCCAAAATTACCCAATAAGAAGCTCATGTATAATAGAAGGTCTTCTAAAAACTAGAAAGAAAGAGATTCATCAAATATATATGATCATTAAGCGTGTTAATTGGTCAGAAATAGCAGAACAGGGTAAGCAATAGCAGAATCAATTTGATTTTAATTGTTAACAATAAATTAAACACGCAATGTAGAACAGATTCATAATAGGTTGATTACCACAACAAATGGCTCTTATATATTACATTCTTGCATTCTTCACATGAAATTAATTATCCAAATCCTGATTGAAAGAAACATTAGATATATTTTCTAGGGAGCTATAAAACAAACATCTAGGCATTCTGCTTCAATATTTACACTACTATCCTCTGTTCTCAAATACTGCATTTTCAAACTTATTTGAACAAGTTAGGAAACGTGTATCTTTGTTCAACTAAAGGCAGAAGGTGAATAAAAGGAAAAAAAAGTTACTAATTCAGATATTTCATTAATAAAGTCATATATTTCGAGTAAAGTGGATATGATATAAAGGAACACTTTTTAGCAGCTTTAACTAATCAATCAAACAAAATGAAACTTAGAATTACTAACCTTCAACTTTGAAAACTGATCAGCCAAGGATAGCTCCTGATGGACCAGGTCAATCAATCTAAGAAAAAATTGATTGCAAGAAATATGATATCAGAGATTCAGAAGTAATACCATATCGATCAAGTTGCATAAAGGAATTCAAGTAAAGCATATAAACCCTTGAAAGGGTGAAAAGCATTAATATAGAAATAAGAAATTCCACAGTGATAATATCCCTGGATTACATTAAAAAATTCAACAGTATAATGCTTTCAAAGAATACATCACAATATTAAACATCAGGTTTTAATCAAGAAAATCCTAATGCAGCTGCATAAATTGTTTTTACTTCTAAGAAAGTCTTCTTTAAATTAATTCCAAAATTTCATGATAGGGTTTGTGATAGAATTCAAAATTTAAGGACTGAAAATCACAGCAGATGATAATTGACTTTAATCCAGAAAGTACTAAATTTACATGATAAAAGCTATTCTGTTTTATTTTAAACTTTAACAAATAAATTTGGTTAGAAGTTGTTTGGCAACAATTGCCAAAATCTTCAGGTATAGAGGGGCCAAAGATAAATATTTAAAACTGTCATGAATTCTAAACAGAAAATCTTCAGTGAGAAGCAAAAGAAAGAAGGGAGAAAAAGCATTACAGATAAAGGTCAATATCTTCTATATTGATTAAAGCACCATTCAGAGCCATTAAGGACTTGCCAGGAGGGATCATTCTCTGGTTTGCAATTATCTCATCTTTAACTGAATCATTGAGCTGAAAAATGTATAAATTTGTAAAAATTGATTAGAGGGCACTTTATTGTTGGAGTCTATATTAAAAACATTACAGCTGCTTAAACATTGAGAGAGTCACCTAGAAGTTACCTTCATCCGAGATAAGGAAGACACTACACTAGGAAAATTTTGGTTGAGTTCTTGCATTGACTGCAAAGGATCAGAGGCTTGTACTATTCTCTGTGCAGTTTGATGTCCTAAATCTGTTTAAGGGGAATTTTGCATTTTCAAGATTAGACATGCATAACTAGAAAGAAAAAGAAAACCTTAAGTAAAAAGTACCTTTCAGCTCCCAAACATCAAGTGTGTCCGATATTGTTGATGACAATAGATAATCCCTGAATGCCATTATCTCTGAGGTAAGGTCAGGTTTGCGCTCCTGCAAAAGGAAATAGAAGAAAATGTTAACTTCAGGACAAAATAGGTGCAAGTTTTATGTTAGAAATCATTATGACCAGAGTTGACTCCTATCCAAGGAGAAAGGTCCACTCCTTTAAGTTAATATTTGTGTAACTAATGTTCCCTGAAACAGTTGCAACTTTATTGGAAGAAAATAAGAGGAAAAAAAGAGGGAAGGTTAATTATGGCCAACCAGAATTTTTGAAAATATAAACCCTCTGACTTCTTGACTAAGATCTTCAGTCCGAGGATCTTCTAGTGTTACACCTGCAATTCAAACCTCAATTCCTTAGATACCTCAATCAAAGCAATAAAGCAAGCAATTATGAAGCAAACAAGCATGCAAGCTAACCAAAAAAAAATCCATGAATGTAGAGCATCTATTTGAGATACTCACATTTACGATAAAACACCAATAGGCATTCCCAACAAGTTATTGAATCACAATTGAGAACCATAAAGAAGATAAGATGTATTCATATAGTGCAAATCCTTTAAAAGAAAGGACTAATCAAGGTTGAAAGTTTCCGAAAGCCATAGAGCAAACAAGTTAGAACAGTTCCAAGACAGGAGTGTTTGTGTTAGAGAGCACAATAGAAGCAAAGAAGAGCTATAAATAAACCAAAACATCAACCACAAAAACACTGCTACATCTACCGAGGGAATATCACAGTAGAATCCAAGTGCAAAGATCCATAGTGGCAATTGACAAAAGGAAATAGACAATAACCACGTAAAACATAGAAGCATTGGAAAAATAATAATACGTGGAAAAATAAACCTATTGACCAAATTAATAATACAGAGGTCATGCAGAAGTGCTGGCTTTTAAATTTGCAATTGCTCCACCAAGAGTGCTAACCTTTCTTTACGGTGCTGTCATCCATGGCCTTATACTCCATATTCTTCAATGCAAGCTCTACACCATAGCCACCCAAGTTTAAGGAATCCCTTGCACCAACGGCCCCACATAGGCCAACTTCTCCTTCACAACCAGAAGGTAATACTGGTCTGACAACATACTTCACTTTTCCCTGGACATAAAATGAGGTAAATCAGAGAATTTATAACAGCCATTGCACCAAAAAGTGTGATATCATAATCCTTATAAAAGAGATGAAGGGAAGCCTAGTAAGGGGAAAAAACTGCATGCAAATAGTATTCAGTCAGATAAGTAGCATGCAGTAATTCAAACAAAGCATATAAATGAATCAATTAGATCATACTGAGTCAGCTCAAAACAAATCATGAAGGTTGCCACTAAGCACCAGATGAATCTCAAATAAGTTATTAATTCAAACAACATGTCTAGAATATTTTGATTGCAATAGGTAGTTTTATCTCAGATTATGCTTGTCAGTTAATATGTGAATAAATATTGTTCATAAAACAATAAAACTAACAGGAACTATCAATATAGCAAAAATCAAATGTGTTATCTGGCTTATGAGTAAAAGAAAATCTAAATCAAAGAATGAGAAGGCAACCTCTTTGGCAGCTTGAACTAGGGTAACATGGAACTCCCTAAAACATTCTGTTCCAAGAGCACCATACAGAATAGCAACAGGGCTAGCAATATTCGAATCAAAATGAATGTGATCAAAGTCATATAGTTCAGGCTGCTGAAAGGAGTCTCCATTGCTGGAAACCAACAAATGAAAGTAACAATTAATCAAATTATAAGTCACTTTTAGGCGTTCCAAACTGAAAAAGATAGTTTTGGGAAATAAAACATATATACACAAACAGCAACATTACACTTCATTAGGTCCCAGAAGCCACGACTGAAGTTCTGCAACATCAAAGAACAACTCCTCACCAACGTCCACCCAACAACATTTCCCACGAGGGCTTTTCGGGTTTACACCAACAAGCAAGGGATCCAATTTTTTAGTTCCCACAGCTTCACTATCATCAACCCCACTCGCATTGTGCGAATAACTATCATCAGACAACGGAAAAGAAGAAATAGACTCCTCGGCTAACTGACGGTAAAGCACCAATCTAGGAGATGCTGATCTCAAAGTCAAGGAAAATTCAAATAACGATGCCAATTGTTCGCTCAAAAGAGAGCTGCCATGTTTCAAAATTTTCACAAGGCAATCTTTAGCTGAATGAGAATCATTATCAGTTTTTCCAACAAGTAGCCAATCATCAATGAACTCCCAAAACAGATTCTTCGACTCTTTGGAAAGTAATTCACTGTAACAATTAGGGAAAAAAAGACAATTAAATAATCCATTCCCAAAATTACACTACGAGAATAACATTTAACATAAACAAATAATCAAATACCAACAGATACGAATTCCACAACAAGGGAATCATAAACCAAGTAAGGACAATAAGAAGAAAAGGGAACAGACCCGGCTTCCAAAAGCAGTGGAGTACCGGACCATTTAGCGCGAATCGCAACTTGAACGTTCTTTGGTCTGCGATTTTGAGCTCCAACAAAAGTGAAACCAGAACTTAACAAGCAAGTGAGGAGGATCAAAATGCAAAACCGAGATCTGAAACAGGTATCCATTGGGGTAAAATCAAAGGAGATTTTCCTATTGGATTCTATATGGTTTCATATAGAAAATGGATCCAACATTTATGGTGAGCAATTAGAGATCGAGACTTCGACGAGTAGTAAGTGACAGAGGGACGACTATCTGAGAAGACTTCGAAGGAAAAAAAAACCAAGGCAGGGCGTTTATTGGCGGCTTTATCGTCTTTGTATAGAAAGATAAGGGCATTTTCGGAAATCTAGAACTTTAAAATGAAGTATTTGTTTTGGGTTAATTGTATCAAATTAGTCCCTCTATTATTAAATAAATCAATTTAGTTCATATACTATTAAAATAATCAAATTAAGTCCAAAAGAGTTAACGTTTTCTATGTAAAAATATCTTAAAAATTATTATTTTTAATTTCAAACAAAATATTCCATTTATAAAATCATAAAAACTTTAAAATTATTAACTTTGTTAAACAATAAATAATATTTTTAAAATAATAAATGTTAAGTCTATTCTAATTTGACATTTGATGTTTTTAATAATATAGAAACTAAATTAATCTATTTAATAATAGAGAGATTAATTAGATACAATCTCTATAATATAGGGATCTCCCAATTACTTTTACCATTTTATTAGTTAGAATCACATCATTTTACATTAAATTTAAAGCATGTAATTTGTAATGGAAGATTGTTATAAGTGGATTCTCTCATGTTCGTGAGTTAGTTTATCCGTTCAGGATCGAAGACTCACTCGAAATTTGGAAGGGTTTGGACAAAAATATTAGGTCTAAAAAATAAATTTAGACAAAAAAATTAGACTTGTTTAAAATATGAGTCGGACTCGGGCTTGAACATTTGAAGCCTGAGCTCAGCCTAACCCAACCCTTTTTAAATTTATAATACTTTATATTATGTAATTTATAACACATTAAAAATAAATATATATTAAATATATAATACTCCTCTAATGTAAATATAAAAAAAAATGTTAAGATTACTATAAAAAAATTTCAATAAATAAAAAAATATTAAATATTAAAATAAAATAATATAAATATTTTTTAAAAATAATATGGGTGGGCCTAAAATGGGTTTGGGTTAGTCTTTTGCAAATATGAGCAGGTTTGGGCAAAATTCTATGCCCAGATTTTGGGCGAGCTTGAGCAAGCATAAAATATGTTAATATCATATTTAGGTCTGACCGAAACCTGGCCTGACCCGACCCATGAATATCTCTATTTTTCTCTCATCCTTTGTTACTCGAGTTTAACGTTTTTATCTAATATGGTAATTTTTGTTTTTTTAATCTAATTTAATATATGTATTTATAAAAGTTATATATTTTCATTCCCAAAAGTAATATTTGAATGTTAATACTTGATTTGATGAAAGTTAATTACTAATATTATTAGGTTTTAATTTTCATGATTTTTTAATAGTTTAGTGTTAATTCTGAATTTATTTAATTTTGCGATTAACTTGTTAAATACAATCCAATAGATGTGATTTAATTCCAATTTGAGATTGATTTGATGAAAGTTAATTGCTAATATTATTAGGTAATTATAAATTTTCATCAAATCAACTTTAAAATCTAAATTAGAAACTAAAATATTATCTTTAGGTACTAAAATGTATAACTTTTGTTAAATACAATTATCACATTAGAAAGAAAAAAAGCGTCGAACTTATGCATTAAGCCTTTTTTTTTAACTTTAACCACAACTACATTGAGCTCCAATTAAATATAAAGTTAAGTTGTATCGAACTTTAAACTCAAAACAAACTCTAATAATATTATTTTCTCTAGAATTAAGATGTTTAATTAATTCTTTAGATTTAATTTGTTTGAATTTTCATTTAATAAAAATAGTTGAAAATCTTTAAATATTTTAAAAGTTAATTTTAAAAATTGATGAATTGAAATTATCCTCTTAAATAATTAATTAAAATTGGAAACACAAAACAAAATGATACTAACTTAATTGGGACAAAAATCATATTCTTTCCAAATTAATACAGCATAAATTGTAGTGTACAATTTTTTTACTTTTAAATCTATTATATAAAAGCGAAGTATAAGGGAGCAAATAGATGTTCTTATGGGCCGGATCGGGTTAGTTTTGAGTCGATTCGAGTCTAAGTATAATATTAACATATTTTATATTTGTTTAAGTTCAACAAAACTCGAAATCTGAGTTTAAAATTTTTCTCAAATTTATTCATATTTGTAAATAAAACTAACCCAAGCCCATTTAAAACTTGCCCATATTATTTTTAAATTTAAAAATATTTTATTTTATTTTAATATTTAATAATTTTATTCATTGAAAATTTTATATAGTCATCTTAACATTATTTTAATATTTACATTAGAGTAGTACTATATATTTAGTATAGATTTATTTTTAATGTGATCTAAATTACATAATATATAAAAATAACATAATATAAAATATTATAAACTTAAAATAGGCCAAGCCAGGTTTAGACCTTGAATGCTCAAGCCTGAGTCTGACCAATATTTTAAATGGGTCTAATATGTTTTTTGGCCCCTCAAAATAGAAAATTTGAAATTCAAATTAAATTAAAAATTAATATATGATAAAATTACATTTTAACCCTTAAAAATTATATTTAATCTCTTTATAAATGATAAAATCATAAATTAATACATGATAAAATTATATTTTAACCTCTAAAAATATTATACTTTAATTGCAATCCCACTACTATTTAAAAAAATTTAAAATTACTTTTATTAAAAACTTACCAATTATTTTAAAAACAATTAATTAGTTTCATTAAAAACGTTTTCCATTCTTGTTCAAGAACTCCATTTTATTTTAAAATATATTTTATAAGTTTTTTCACCATCATAGTAAATATTATTTAATTTAATAATATTTAATTCAATTTTTTTTAAAAATAAAAATATGACCATTGTTATTTTTTCAAAATTGAACCATTATCATCATAATCCAATCCTTCTGCATTGTAATACTTTTTTAGAAATTGAATATTAATCTTGTAATATTAAAGTTCATCATTTGCCAAATAGTTAATAACATAACATAAAACTTCAAAAAGTAACAGTTATGTTTTTTTATACAATTTCCTCCTTTTAAGTTGGAATTGTTCATTGGTTTTGTGCCATGTATTAATGCAAATTCTTCTTTATATATGATTAGAACATTAGCTATACAACATTCATCTAAAACACTAAACTCTACCAACCTTCATCTCTTTTGTAACGGCACCTGGGGCTACTGCACGTTCTGCATTGCGCGGTTTTCGTGCGGTGGGTCAGTATAAACCTGTCCTTGCTCTCTCACATCTCTAAACATGGAAAGAAACGAACTAAGACCTTCAGACGAAGCACCTCCCAAGATCCATAATAATAATGAACTGAATGAACTCATAGTTCCGGGATTAGGTCCAGCTTCAGCTTGCTGTAGATCGGGTTGTGCTGGAATCTGCATCGGGTTTCCGTTCTGACTTATGTTTTCATTTTCCGACTGTCTTCGAGGCCCAGCAGCTTCTCCAGCTCCATTTGCCGGTACTTCTTGGTCAGATCCAGGTCTCAACCCTGGCATAGAGGTCGGATCGGGTCGAACTGGGCCAGGATTCCTGGTGTTTAGTCTTGTAATGTGTAAAGTAGATGCAAGTATAGTTGAAGATGTGATATGGAAATCTGGATGTTGCTGAAGCTGAGACCTCCGGTTTTGCATAAACCGTTGAAGGGTGGGTACCTAGAAGCATCGTATAAGTGCCAACAAATGTAACATTTTAGAATAGTGTAACATTATCATACTTATATCGAACATGATCTTAGATAGTAATAACAGTGTTATAACCTATACATTATGGACAGTTTCATTTTCAGCACGCGGTATTTGTCATGTCATCAATTTTTCGAACTTAAAATTGTAAAACTAAATTAATTACAAACATATTTTCCCCATATTTGTTCAAACTCATTAAACTCCAAAACAAAAGGAAAAAGAACTCTATTCAGAAAACCAAAACATGAATTTTCCGAACAAGTATAAATGCATGTTGTGGCACTGCAAATGCAAAAGATACATTGTTTATTTCCTTCGCTCTTCCTATCCCTCTTTAGTCTTTTCGTTTATCTGCTACACCCTCAGACTCAAATCCAAGCTTTCTAACTCCTCTTCATTCTATTTCATCACACTCACCTCACTACCAATGATCTCTTTACGACCACCAGTGTTTCTCTTTCATATACCACCCTCTTAACTCTCTCAAACTTACTGGTTTCATTCACACAAGCACAGTACACAACCTAGAGAGCCGCTTTGTTTTTCTATGATTTGCTGAAATTGTTTTTTCGGGTTTTTGGTGTGGATTCTTTGTGGCTGAAATAGGGTTCTATTTGGTGTTTCGGGTTGTGTATTTATTGGAGAGGCTGTTTTGCATTTGTTGCATCAAACTGTTGTTTCCTTTCATGATCTATTTGTTAAAATGTTCATTTAGGGTTTCAATCCATATTTGTTATTCATCAGTCAATTAAATGATATTAGAGAGAATTCTATAACCTATGTTGCTCCGACTCTTCATGTTTTCTAAAATATCCGTGTCCAAGATACATTCAGATATGGATATGGGTGTGTAATTCTCAAAGTACATGAAAAACTTACAAAAACTAAGTATACCCATGTCATACATGTCCGTGTCTGACACTCACCCCCCGAGTTTAAGTAAGATAGGTTACAATCACTCCTAATCATAACCATTTTCATGATGCTGGAATGTGAAATTTGTACTTCTTGGTTGTTCCATCTTAATCAAAATCTAGTTTTCTGCGAGTATAATGACACCTTATGTGACTTTCTTAAACATATAATTATATTAC
Organism: Gossypium arboreum; assembly: GCF_025698485.1. Taxonomy (NCBI): domain Eukaryota; kingdom Viridiplantae; phylum Streptophyta; class Magnoliopsida; order Malvales; family Malvaceae; genus Gossypium; species Gossypium arboreum. The sequence goes on from NC_069073.1 coordinate 118,818,294, forward strand.
ATGCATTAATTAAACACAATATTTAAAGTTCTATACTTTTTGACATTATTTTATAGGTGATTAAGGATTTGAGCCTTTTATGTGTGTTTCTCAGTTTCCTTGTTTATCTTTCCTTCTTATGTAAATAAATTTATTAAAGTGAAATTCAAATTTATTTAAAAGTTAAAACAAATAGGTCAACAATTACTAAATTATAAATCCACATGAAATGACAAAAGAAATTTAATTAACTGGAATTTTATTTCATAATTTGAAACCTATGTGAATAAGAGGTTAAAAGATAAGGCTGTGAATATTAGTAGCATAACGAGAGATCCAAATCATTGTACGGTAAATGAAATTGTCAGCCTGTTCGATAATCATTACCTCGAAACGATTCCAGAAGTAAAGAATAAGGTGCTGCATAAATGCTGCAGTAGTCGAGAGAGCCAAATAAGAAAACCCTAGAGAATTTAGAAATATAGACTTCAGACAAATGAAATAAATTCCAGTAAAGCAAACCGATATTTTGAAGAGTATTGGATGATACCGTAAGCATAGCAGAAGAAATAAATGTGAAAGACCAGGAAGTAGAGCAAAAAGAAGCGAGGAAAAAACTTCATTGATATTGGAGTCCTAACACTGCAATTTAGAGACAGAAGCAATCATATTAAATAGGTATTGCATTAGAAAGTAAAAAAGAAAATGTGTTTCGATGCATAGGCTTACATTGTACATATTAACCCAAACCCAATCAAAAAGCAAAATATAAAAATAAAAAGACACCACGATCATCTCATCTAGGTGAGGTGATTCCCAACATATGGTAGAAAGATTGAACATGCCATTTTGCTCAAGTTTATGCTTGCCTGTACCCACCACCTACCCTATGTTACTCAGACTCGGGTGTGAATGTTGGATATGAGTATATTTTTGTACATGGATATGTTAAACTTCTCTAAAGCTTTTCCACATATTTGGAAGGTCCTTAGAGGGTTATACTCATATACGAAAATGTGTTGGACATGAGTACTTCAAGAAAAATGAAGAGTTGTAGCAACATAGCACCTATCTACCTACAAGCCTACCCAAATTTTACTAATAGAGAGAGAGAGAGACCTGATTAATATAAATAATTCACATAACCAGACCAGAATTAGAACCATGAAAGCCAATAGCTGATCATCATAGAACTCGAACAGAAAAAATAGGATGCCAATCATAATCTGCAAAAAACACAATGGCATGTTCTGTAAGAAGCTAGTGGCAACTCTTGGAAATTCAAATGAAAATTTAAGATATGTTTTATGATCAGAAAAGGCTTTTAAGAGTACTTATTTTGAGATATGATTTATGCCTACCGGTACAAATACAAGTGATTCAATCACATGCACAAATATCAACTGAAATGTTGGAAGCCTATGTCGAGCATGGTGTTGAAGCTGCACTGCAATAATTTGAGAAAAGGATATCCAATCATATTTGTAGATTGTAGGAATAATGGTGCATTACAGCAATATGAAAGTGCTGCTACTCCTCTAGTTGCAGGATTCATCCATCAATAAAATCTGATTGAGAGATTCCTTCATTGAACTCTAGGCAAAAAACCAAAAAACCAAAAAACATTCTAGAGAGTCTAACCACAATTGAAGTTTCATCTTAAAGGATTTTGATAAGGGTGAGAAATTAGCATCCATTTTTTAATCATGAATTGCTTCAAAAATATATGAAATAGATACAATTCTATAGATAGATAAACTTCAAGATGCTTGTACCATGTCACATATCCTACCAAGAAAATGGAATATAACAAACCTGTGAACTTCAACATGCGAGTCTGAGTTTCCCTCAATGTAAATGATACTGACATGGTGGTTGTGAAAAATACGAACAAAGACATCATGAGCACACCACATTTGGTGACAAGATAGTCTGCATTGAAACCAGATAAAAAATACATAACTCACAGGAAAATTTCATAAACTTGTGATAACACAAGATAAAGAAATGAAATAGGACAATCATATATATTATCATCTTAGCCATGTTATAAGGACTGAGTGTCATTTTTCTCACCATTTATATCTCTTTCTTTCTTATTCTTGTTATTTCTATCTTTATTTTTGTTTTTTTTCAAGTATATGCTCTAAATTATGTTAGCATCTTTAAGTGCAGATGGGCAAATACTTAAAAACCACACCCATTGGAGATGGAGTAGTAACTAACTGCAAAATAAATAGGGTCACATTACATGCACAAGTGATATTGTAGTGCGGTATGGCCAAACTTGTGTAATAAAAGATTATAATGTAATAAAAGAAGTTAAAACTATAAACCTCCAACTCTTGCAGAACCATCTGGTAATTCTCGTGCATAAGTGAGATTATAGAACTCCTTTGTCTGAAAATTATAAAGATAACCTGAAATACAGTTCCAAACATGTGTACAGAATAAAGAGCAACAAATAAGCCCAAAACTCACAATGCAAAAAAGATCAACCAAAATGCATCAATATGATCCAATTAATGCACAAAACCAACCATCATAATGCATATTCTAAATTTAGCCTTTGTTTTTGTAGACTTGTGAGAATCAGATTGTGGCTATCAGAAGGTTCGTTTTTCGCTGAGAATTAAATTGCAGGCTAACAAAAATTTCGGGAAAAATAGGCATACTGTATAGTTTAGCCTGTGAAGCGGATCAGTTTTAGCCAAACTGAAGTCCTACCATGATGTTTGTTCCATTGTTAGCTCATCAAATCTCGAAATACTTGGAAACTAGCATTATTTAATTATTGTGAAGCGGCATTCCTTGAATTCTTATCAATAGTTCTGATTATTGATTTACAGTCTCTCCTATTTTGATGTTGAATGTTGATCATCATTTAAAGTTGGTGACAATCATTCACCGCTTCTTTCCAAAAATAGAATAGGCTACATACAAGGTACGCCAAATCAGCCAAAGGTCAATTTAAGTAGAAGGTGACTGAAAGCATTAAGAAGGATCTGCGGGGAGTTGGCTTATCATCACAAGATGACCACTTTCAGCACTAATATTGACTTACACAAGAGATACTAAATTAGTGAACATATTAAAATGATTTCCACTAAAGATTGTATTCATATAGAAGTTAAAACTGGAGCAGGACATAGTACTTCGCTTTTCATCAACAAAATTTGAATTAGATCACTGTTATTTGGCAAACAGGAAGAAGTATAATTTGCCATGTTAAGTGACTAATAAAATGATAACTGTGCATGAAAAGGTAATACAATCATAAAACGAAATCAACAAAGACATCCAAGGAACTATATCAAATATTGTAAAACAAAGTATTACCTTTACCAGGCTGATGCAATAAACTATTCATCAAAATAGTGTCATACCCAACAAATCTATTGATTAGAAGTTGCTGCCACCTGCAAATATGACAGCATTCATTGGTATATGGCTTTTTTATTTTGTTTGGTCACAGCATTCAGATCAAGAACAAGATGATAAAGCTGATGAGATGATGAGATGATACACTCTTAAGAAAAGATGAAGATGGGAAAAGCACATGGTAACATTCAGTAAATATAACCTGTTCCCAAAACAAGGATGTCGGGCTGATATGCTAATATTAACAGTACGTATGTTGTGCCGTGACTTAGCTGCATCAGGCAGCAAGAAGTAACCCTGCAACAGTAGAACTTTTTATAAACAAAAGATACTAAGCTTTGAATGCAGCAAAGATTCACCAAGACAGTAGCTGAAAAATAAGCAAGAGAGAAAATACCTTTTCCATAGTATAGAGATAAGTCGGTTCAAATGCTTTACTTCTTCTCTCAAGCCAATGCACTACAATCAACAGGACAAAATTTTATAAAAATTATAAGTATTGCACGTCCTAAGACACCCAAAAAATACCAACTTAGATATAACATATTGTGTGTGTCTGTGCACTGTGGGAAAGCAATTAAGTAAAATATTATTCAGTTCAGCTTGCACTCAGAACATAGGCTTACTAATTATTGGCAGCACACAGGCAAAGAAGATTGTTATATAATGCGTACCAAATTAATCTAGAATTGCATACATGGCAGCAGCTATTGTGATTTTAATACTCACGCTCAATGAAGCAAGAAACATAACCATTTACAAGAAAGAACCAAACTCTTTCCACATTAAGAAACCCATGGATTCATTATTAAATATCTTTGAATAACCCTAATTTGCAGCAGGAGAACAAAGATAATCAGACAGAAGGATGTGATTTACCTGCATATGAGTTAAGCCTATCCAAGTGAAGTATACGCAACCATTTAGGAACATCAAGATTTAAATGTAAACCTGTTATATTCTGCACTTAAGAAGTTCAAACTCAGCAAAGAGAAGTTTAAGCCACGTAATGAGGACATGGTCATTTCCTTATTCACTCACCCACAACTTCTGGAAACTTCCAAAGATCTGAATGCCATGTCTCCAAACAAATGATAAACGTCTGTACCACTTTTTACCAAAGTGCACAAAAGCCGCTTTAAATGTCTGTTTTGCTAATAAATAGAAACCATTACGTGTCTCCTCTTTCTCGATTTTAAGAGCTGCATCATCAATAGTTGGCTTAGAACTTTCACCATTGGTAGAGTATTCTGCTTGCTTCTCAATAAATTCATCATCAGTCTTCCAGAACTTCAATGCCAATTTTCCTTTCCTAGCACCAGAACTAAACCAGTTCAACCAAAACTCGGCATCCAAGAACATCAACCCATCATCATCAGCATTTGCAACTTCTATGTTTTCAGTTACAGTTTCCATGTCAAGATTATTTACAACAGGGGGTTCAGACTCATCTTGTGACCACAAGCCAGCACTGGTTATCTACAACAAAGGACAAATTTGAAGTCTAAGGCATAATAGTTTGATATTAAACAAAATCTCATTATCTTAAAAACTTATGTAGCATTAGTACGGTAAAAACAAAATCGAATTGCCTACCTTAATCTGAACAAGTTGGACTTCATTTGATTCAACTCCAGAGAGCTCACTCGAACATCCAGGCTTCATATGCAAAAAAAAGCAACATAATCATTCAAGTCTTCCATACATGTATAGAAAAGCAGTTTAAAGAAGGGGAACTGAATAGAAGAAGAAAAAACAAAATCACATTCTGCCATCCTAAGTTCAATTCTTAAGTAAATAACAATATGCTGCACTGTGATATCAACAATTAAACAGTTCTGCTAAGTTATTGTGACAAACAATGAACCATCTCTAACTATTTCCATTATTAAAAAAAATACTTTAAAGGGTGTTTTAATCATGGCAACCATCAATAATACAAAGCAATTTCTCAAACTTTGATTATGGAAGAAAGTAAATCTGCTACTCAAGTTGAACATAGAAACGACGTCTCATGAATTGAAATTGTGAACATTACTAAACCAGGATGAAACTATATATATATAAATATATATATATAGTCGATCAAAGCTAAACCAGTTTCAATACTATAAAAGACCCCGAAAGGATTTGATGAAACGTACAGCAACTAAGCAATTACGATCCAATTAAACAATTTCCAAGGAAACCCAAAATCAGAAACCCCAACCCCAAATCAACACAAAATTTAAAAAAAAAAGGCGGGTGAGAGTTGAAATACCTGTTGAACATAATTAGCGTGCATAACAACAAGAATACAAAAGGAAGTAATGGCAATAAAGAGATAGATATACTCCAAAGCTACTCTCACTCTTGGTGTTAATATCTGAGAAAATCTCTCTTGAACCCTTATAAACGTTTGCTCTGGATCCATATCTCTCTCTTTCTTTTCCTCTATTCCACAATTTCAGATGAATCGAGCTATCATTGTTTTGCTTTTTTTTTTTTTCTTGAAGAATTTCCTTTTTCTGCGTGTTGTTCATCTAAAACTGGTTGTCGGGTATTGAAAATGTTTTTATGGGCTCATGACTTTGACTGGCAATCCCATTTTTTTAATCATTTCCTTTTTGGAATTTGTTGATGAAATGGACCAACAACTGAGGATGAACATTAGAAAACGACAACACTGGCACATATGGGTATTGTTGGTTGGGCTTGGAGCTAAGATCAAATTGGAGCATAAAAGTGTCGTACCAGATGAGAAGTCTGGTGTGAATAAAAGGTTAAATTCTGATTTAGTCCCTGTACTTTGCAAAAGTCATGAATTTAAATATTGTATTTTAATTTGGTCATGTTTAGTCCTTGTACTTTTAAAATTTCAGTTATCACCAAATGATGACTATTAAATTCATTAAGTTCTACTATTTCCAAAATTTGATGCACCAAAATTATCATATGTGTAATGTTATGACAGCTTGCTATTTTCACATATTACTTACTAAAAATCCAATTATAGATTACCGATTGCATAGAGAATGAAATCTCGAAATTTAAAAAGTATTAGAGAATATGGAGCAAATCTACAACTGTTCGCATAATATAGAACTAGTAATTGAATTTAACCAAGCTATTGAATTGGAGAGAAAAACAACTAATCCTGCAATTGTTTTAAGTAGGGTTTTTTACTAAAGAAGTATAAAAAAATTTTCTAAAATAATACACCTAAAAAATTAATTACCGAAATGGTACGTTCAGGGTGGTCACGCCACTGTGAAAGGCGGCACCACCTTGATTTCTAACATGCACAGTAAAAAAAAATGCTGAAAACAAAAAAAAAGTTGAAAACGAAAAAAAAATAAAAAACAGGTCATGTGGGTGCTAGAGGCGACATTAGTGGTGTGGGTCCCAGAGGCGGCACTTAAGCAGTATATAAGCACGTAGAATCAGCAACTCTGGGACCAAGAAGCAGCAGCAAGGAGAAGAAAATAAAGAAAAAGAAGGAGAAGGAAAAGAAGGAGAAGGAACAAAGAAAGAAAAGAAAAAGAAGGTATAATTTTTTTAAAATAATAGATTTTTATATTGTTATTGTGTTTTTGTTGTCATTATTATTGTTGATTTTATTATTTTTTGCTGTTAGTTATTATTATTGTTAGTAAAAACCCTTATTATTATTGTTAGTAAAAAATCCTAATTATTGTTAGTTATTATTATTGTTGATTTATATTAATTTTATAAAAAACCCTAAAAAACCTATTTATGTTATGTAAAGAATGTATTATTTTTTATGTAACTTATTTGTTATATGTATTTTAGACTTAATCTTTCAAACAACCAATTTTGCTATTTTATTTTATTTTTTATATTATTACGGTAAAAACCCGTTTTAGGTTGATTAGATAATATTTATGAAATTTATTTGGCATGTTATATATAGATATTGTTAGAAATGGCAACATATTTGGTATTGCTTGATGAAATAACAACTTCAGCACAAAGGGAGAAAGTTGATAAGATGATGAGAGAAGTGCAAGATTACAGAATGAAACTAGAAGAAGATATTGTTCAACACGTTATCACAATAAATAAAAAGATGCAAGAAGTGTTGTGGAAAGGTCATGAAATGATTAGGAAGAATAAAGTTCAATACTTAACCCTTAGAGGGACATTAATAGAACGGGAACATCAAATCATTTTAGACCAACTTTGGAAGACATTGATACCACGAACCTATTGGAATCTAGTTATATGCTTCGTAAAGTTTATAATCTCTTATGGAGCAAGGAAAATATGAGACAAAGTATAGGTTCACGAAAGTTGATTGGGAAGCAAAATGTGATTGACATACCATGGATGGATAAATTAGATGTTAGGAAATTACCAAGAGAATTTTTAATTTCAATACCAGTTATAAAAATTGAAGAGGAAGAAGATCTCGAGGAATTGCCAAATTGGATTGTAGAAGATGAATATGAAGAGAATCAAGAATATCTAAATTGGATTGTACAGTATTTCCCAGAGGAAGATACAGGGTCGGAGATGGAAGAAAATATAGAACTAAATTTAAATGGTTAAATGTAAAGATAAATGTTGGTTATGTATCAAACGAGAACTGAAAAAACTAAGAGCTTATGAATGAAAAAAATTGCATATTGATTAATTAATTTTTTTTATTTAAGTAGTTTATTTGGTGTTCGAATTTTTTTTGAGAAAGTTTGTTTATTTTTAACAGATTGAGCATTGAAGATGGATAATCAATTTTTCGTATGCATTTATTTCGATGGAATTATCTTGACAACAACCGTTGGATGCATATTTGAATGTCGGCAACAAATAGCAATGAGATTTAATAGAAATGTCTCGTTGGATTATATGAAGGGAAGAATTAACGCAAAAATTGTTAGACGTTGTGGGAGAAGGATCTTGAAACTTTTCTACAAGTTTCCAGTTTCGACAGATGTAACACCCCCTACCCGTATCCGTCGCCGGAATAGAGTACGAGGCATTATCGAGAAGCACGAAACACTTACAGATAATTTAAATACATTTTCATAACAATTTGTTTCGATTTCATACTATTTCATATTTAAGCTTTATTCACCAAAGTATTTGAAATATCATCTTTATGCAAATAGCACACATGAGGTACATAATTCCATAATTATGAATGAACACATTTATCAAACATATTCCATGTTTTTATATATATCATAGTTTCATATTTTCATGTATCAATTACCATCACTTCCTCGTATTTCAGATAAATACGTGTAACAATTCATAAATATGCAATTCATTAACTCTTCCTACCAATCACGATTTAAATTGCCAAATCACTTATTGAGCCCAATTTCAATGTTCACTAAAACCTATCATATAAATTTGGATGTACGTATTCATCAATAAATTCCATGTACAGATATCACCATCTCATATTTCCACATACATTTACTTTCTACATTTATGAATTCAAATAGCATATACAAGACATACCAATGTATTTCAAGTACATTTTCATGATATTTCATTTCGAACTCAGATTATTTCATACTAGAAGTTTTCTCATTAACTCATTTGGAATACCAATTCATACGGATAATACACTCAAGGTGTAGAAATATATAATCACAAATGAACTCATTCATCAACCAAGTTTTATGCTCATGTCTCATCAACTCGTATTTCCTTATGTCGCATAATTCCATGTAATACTTACCAAACTTCTTCAAATTAGTGAACATTTTACGGAATTGAGTACTTCGTTTTCTCGATGCCATAGTTCAATTATGGTCTTACACATCTTCACATAATGATGCCATAGCCCAGCTATGGTCTTACACATATTCATATATCGATGCCATAGCCCAGCTATGGTCTTACACGTAATCACATATCACATATCGATGTCATAGCCCAGCTATGGTCTTACACGAATCACATATCTCACTGATGCCATATCCCAGATATGGTCTTATACAGTAGCATAAATCACACCGATACCATATCCCAGATATGGTCTTGTACGGAAATCACTTGTCACTTGTAGCCGAAGCTACCACTATTCACTGATCAGGTAGCCGGTACAACCACTAACCACTTTTCATCGATCGTAGCCGGGCTACCACTTTTCATCGATCGGTAGAAGCTACCACTTTTCACTGATCAGGTAGCTGAAGCTACCACTTTTCACTTGTCATTTGTTATTGATCAGATAAGTGTAGCCGAAGCTATCATTTATCACTTTCACTTTTCCTTGATCAGATAAGTGTAGCCGAAGCTATCACTTACCACTTGTTTCCATGGTCCAACCATGGTCTTTTCCTTCAATTCATCTTGTCACTGAACTGAAATGCTCAATTTGATCATTTATTAAATTTTCATGCTTTTACATTATTCACGATTTTATCATCAATACATATGAAATAACACATCATGAAATTCATAAACTTAACAAATAATCACTAAAATTTTAGCCATATAAACTCACAAGTTCAATTTTTGTATCATAATGATAATCATAATTTCATAATAAATATTCCAAATAAATTATTATATCATTTCTAATTCAACACTTATCGATTATAATCGGGCATGTGATCAATTTATACACGAGTCATTCATATATATATATGTATATTTTTCCTCCTCCTCCTCTCCATCCACATCCTTAGTATAAACAACACACTTGTAGGTAACATTATCCATAATTTTCACTATCTACTTATGTGAATATTCAAGCTGCCCATCTGTGTCATAGTCACAAAATTATTTTTATCTTGAGCTACAGAACTCCAAATTAAGATCCATAAATTTTCCCAGAAACAAGACTCATATGTCTTCTTACCATAAAAATTTCATAATTTTTGGTTGGGCCAATTAATACAGTTTATTCATTGAAGTCTCCCGTGTTCTGCTGTCTGACAGTTCCGACCCTTCTTCACTAAAAATTAATTATCTTCTCGTACAGGATTCGAATGATGTCCTCACTTGTTTCTCTTGAAAATAGACTCATTCAGGATTCTAAACATATAAATTTAATCCCATAATTATTTTTATCCAATTTTTTATGATTTTACAAAGTCTGAACAGGGGAACCCAAAATTATTCTGACATTGTCTCACAAAATTCATCATATCTCATGATTTACAATTTCATTGCTTACATCATTTCTTTTATAAGAAACTAAACTCAATAAGATTTAATTTTTATTCATCCTCTAATTCCATTTCTACAATTTTTGGTGATTTTTCAAAGTTAGACTACTGCTGTTGTCCAAAACAATTTTAGTGCAAAATGTTGATTTCCATTTTGCCCCAAATTTCACAATTCATACAATTCAGTCCTTACTCAATTAACCCTTCAATTAAGATAATTTTCTCAATTAATACTTTTCCTAGACATTATAAGTTATTTCATAACTATTGAAATTCATAATTTCCACATAAAACTCTAACTTCAAACTCTTTTACAATTAGGTCCCAAACATTCACTTTCTATTCAATTCTTTCAAAAAAATCAGCATATAAAAAATTTGAAGCTCTAATTCCATGCCAAATCATCATATACTTCCAGCACATATTCATATCAACTTTCAATTTCTTTCATAGAATCAAAAACTAATGAATTCAACAAGTGGACCTAGTTGTAAAAGTCATAAAAACAAAAAAATTTCAAGAAATAATCAAGAATTGAACTTACTTGAAGTAAAAATATGAAAAACAAGCTTAAGGGAACTCTTCCATGGCGTTTTTCTGATGAGAATGCATAAAAATAAAGAGAAATCTAGATAATTCCACTTTAGTCCTAGCTTTATTAAGTAAATTTTGCAATTTTGCAATTTTTCCCTTAATTCTCCATATTTTCTTGCCGATTTCATGCTCTTGCCGTCCAGCCCAAATAGACCTTGGGTCTATTTTCCTTTTAAACCCTCTTTCTTTTATCATTTAAGCTATTTAATCATTTTCCACAATTTTGCATTTGATACAATTTAGTCCTTTTTGTTCAATTAACTATCAGAACTTTAAAATTTCTTGACGAAACTTTAATACTAACTTATTAACACTCCATAAATATTTATAAAAATATTTATGGCTCGATTTAAAATTCCCGAGGTCTTGATACCTCGTTTTCGATTCTAATTATTTTAGTATTTATTTTTAGTACACTATTCACTATTTCAAAATTTTTCCTAACTTCACATTTAACTTATACTCACTAAATTAATAATATTTCCTACTTATTTGTTGGATTTAGTGATCTCGAATCACTATTCCGACACCACTGAAAATTAAGCTGTTACAACAGATCCAATCAAATTCACTGAAATGGAACTTGTAGACGACGAAGACGTGAAGACAATGATCGCTCTTTACTATGGGAATGGGAGTGGCAAAAATGCACCGATTCACTTATTTGCTGAGTTAGCTAATATGAAGGAAAATGAAGATCTCACTGCATATGGTGAAGAACATAGAGCTCAAGAACTGTGCATGGTGGCTCCAATATTGTACGTTGATAGTGAATCGACTATACGTGGGATCGATATCGAGCTTAATGTTACACCCGATATGAATGTGGTTGGTGATGATGGTTACAATAGTAGTGATTCTTGTTATCAAGAGGTCGATAGTAATAGTGATCCCGATGTGGACGATGTCCCCGATGATATTAATGATGAAGACGTGAATGACGATGGAAACATTAACGCGTCTTCGGTCAGGAACCAGATGTGACGTGTTGTGATTCAAAATAATCCTGGGCCATACATGTCACTCATAGACCCCGACGCGGCGCATGTAGCCGAGTTTCCAAAATACCCTAAAATACTTCCTGCTCACCGACTGGCCGTAAATTCTGATCCTGATGAGTTATTCGTCGGCCAGAGATTCGAAAGTAAAGAAGAGTGCGTATTTGCTATTAAGTGGTATAGCATGAATATATCAGTAGATTACAAAGTTACGGTGTCTAAACCGACATTATATATTGGGGAGTGTTGGAAGTCGGAAGGTCGCAATTAGCGGCACAATGTATTTATTCAAAATTCGCAGATGTGGAGATACGCAAATTTTTGGGCCTCACATGCACATCAACACGTATGATGAAGATCATCGAAAACTTGATTCTAAAACTATCTGTACGTGTATCATGCCAATGGTGAAGGACATACCGACCATTAAAGTTTTGGTACTGATTGCCGAAATACAAGCACGATTTTATTGTCGAGTGTCATATCGAAAGGCATGGATAGCAAAACAGATGGCAATTGAGCAATTGTATAGGGATTTCGATGTATCGTATAATGGGCTATAGGGATGGATAGCCGCTATGCGGGAGTACGTACCGAGGATCGTTATTAAGTTACAGATACGACCTTATTACGGCCCGGATGACCAACTACAGCCGTGAAAAAGAATTTTCCATCGGATGTTCTGGACGTTTGATCCATGTGTGCGCGCATTTCCCCACTGCAAGCCATTTGTGCAAGTGGATGGGACCTGGCGATATGGAAAATATACACAGATCTTACTTCTTGCGGTTGCTCAAGACGACAACAAGAACGTGCTCCCGATAGTATTTACCATTGTAGATAAGGAGAACATGGAATCGTGGAAATTCTTCCTTACCAACCTGCGGATGTATGTTATTAGCAACGATAATATTTGTATTATCTCTGATAGAGGGAAAGGATTAATTGCCGCCATTAGATGTTTCGGTGTATCATGGAGATCCATTTACTGCATCCGTAACATCGCAGCTAACTTCATTCGAGATTATAAGAATGCAGACTGGAAGAGACAATTTGTGAAAATGGGTAAATGATTGCCTTATCTTTTCAATATAAGTTTTTAGGGCAATACTGTAACTTATCTTTTCTTAATACATATACAACGTACGAGCTAGAGCCATACATTTTTCGCCAAAGAATGAATCGACTTGAGAGTGACATGGAGGGTCAAACGAATACATCTTTTTGATAGTGGTTGGGTACTATGGAGCCGTGGCAATGGGCTCAAAGTTTTGACGAGGGCTTTCGTTATGGCCAAATGACCACAAACTTAATGGAGGGGGTCAATGTTGTATTGTTGAAAACACGACATCTTACGATTTCAATAATCTTCTCGGCTACATTCTACAGATTGGCTACATTGATGCCAAGAATGGGTCAGCAACAAGTTAACCAGATTGAGGCGGGACATGTGTTTGTCGAAGATGTCAGGGATGCAATGGTTGCAAACCGTCGGATGACGAAGTCGATGAATGTAGAAATATATTCACGACGCCTTGAAACGTTTCAAGTTACAGAGAACATTGGTCGTCGACCTGGTATACCACCTAGGTCCTATGGATTTGATCTCCGGAATTGACAATGCGATTGCAAGATATTCCAAACACTTCATTATCCGTGTGCGCATGTCATGGCAGCATGTGCTAAAGTGAACCTTAATGTTGAACAATTTTTCAATGATGTGTACGCACTCAATTGCACATTACGTGTATGGGAAAATGAGTTCCCTGTCCTGCCAGACCTGTCTACGTGGGAAGTGCCTCCGACGACTTTCGAACTTATCCCAGACAGAAGGCTACACAGGAATCTGAGAGGTTGTCCGCAATCAACCAGAATCCGTAATGAAATGGACATTAGGGAGAAATCCGATGGTACACGTTGTGGATTATGCAGATTAGCTGGTCATAATCGGAGTAAATGCCCGCAGCGAAACTATTATGTTGGACAATCGTCACGATCAGGTAGGAGTTGAGCTTATATTGTAATGTATTTATTTTATATAAAAAAAATTATATTGCAAATGCAACACCCCCTACATACTACCATCGCATAATTACACGTTCAAAGCCAACCAACATCAAGCTTATAACATGTTATAATATCACATACCATCATGATACATATATCAATATGACAAGGCTATTTACTTGTATATACATAACAACATGTAATAAAACAAGGCAAATCAAATGGCTAAATACTTGACCAAACCATATAGGCTACATTAGCCAACAACCTATACATGCCATTTGTTCCAATTTAATTAATGTTCCAATTAGATTAATGTTGTAATGTATTTAAAGTTTGTTCCAATTTATATTACAAGACTAAGTTTGTTATAAGTTTTAGTGTTTTAATGTTCAAAAATATCCAAATTAATCTAAATTACGTTATGGTCAAATTTTGTTCTACGTTTCAAAGTTCCAATTAATCTAATTAAATATATACAAAAAATACAAACTTTTTAATACAAAAAAATACAAACTTTTTAATATAAAAACCCAAGAAACCCCTAAAATTGATGGTTCGATGGTGTGGTCTTAGGGGTATATTTCTGCGGAGGTCGACATTCACGTTGTGGGTGATTGCGACGACCAACATCCTCTTCAGTCGCAGGTGAGGGTGTCTGATACATAGAAGAAAAATCAAATGGCTCGAATGGCATCGATGAACTTGAGCGGGGAAGAGTGCCATGTTGCGGTCAATACAACCGAGTAGGAGTGGAGTACTGCAGTGGATACGGGTCAGAAGTAGTGCTATAATGCGGTGGACATGGGTTGGGAGAAGTGTTATGCTGCGGTAGGTATGACCCAAACATATCAAACTCGTAATGGTATCCGCCCTCTGACGAGCCTGGGAAATAGTCATTGCCCGGAAAATCCAGATGATAAGAAGTATCAGCCGAATGTGAATGCGATGACGAGCTTAGGAAATAGTCATTGCCCGTCAAATCAGGATGATAAGAAGTATCAGTCAAATGTGAATGCGATCGTTCAGACTCGACCTCCGGCTGTGCCTCGGGCTCGAGATCTGGCTATGGATCGGGTTGTATATCGGCTACTGGCTCGTATACCCCAGATCGTTGTACGTGCGGAGGGACTATAGTCGACTGCCCACTAAGTAAATATGGCTTCCCCATACTAAAGTACCCTTGTATGTACTCTAATGATGGTCGCAAATCGGAAGACATATCCATCTGAGGTCTTCTAGCAATCCGATTCTCCTACACCGCAACATATCTCCGGTGCGTAACCCCCCAATATTGTCCATGTCTCCCTCTCTTGTTCATACCGTGAACCTCCTCGCCCACCTGCATTGGCAGATCCGGGATGTACTGGATACAACCAAATTGTCGTAGTACTCGATCCCTGTGGTTCCACTCGACTACATTGAAACTAATAATTGGTGCGTTGGTGCACCAAAAATGAGAATCAACATAGGCAGACGATGGTATAATAGCCGCAATTTCTGGTCTATGGTATGGCATCCATATAAACTGTACGATTAATACCATGATTAAAATTTAACACGGTTGGAGTAAGATGTACAAAGCAATTACATGTCACGAATATTTGAATAGCTTACCCCTTCCCCGGCATGCTGTTCAATCATCATACGATATATCGGGATAGTGTACGATCTCCCGATACCCGGATAAATACTCCATCTACGAAAACAATTTTCAAGTAAATATAGTATCATTAGAATAGTATCATTATAAAGAAATTGTCAATTAATAACAATTTAAATTTTATCGCATGTTAACTAGAGGATATACGTATGGTTGGTGACTAACCGATGCCAAAAATGGCATCCGATAAAGAGCCCATGATTGCAACAGTATAAGGCATCCGCCCATGTCTACAGCATCAGGCTTTGTCGTTCAACAAAGCTCACGATACAACATAGCCAGAACTGCGGAACCCCAACTATAGGAGCGAACATTACGCAAATTAGCTAACAGAGGTAAATACTAGAGATGAACCTTGTTGTTGTTCGAATTGGGCATCAGTACACCCCTTATGATATGCATCATGTACGCTCGAGCTGCACACACCAACTCTTCTTCGGTGGCATCATCTGATAAATGCTGAAAATTGGCTTTTAGCAATGTAAATTTCAACTCCGAAAAAGTAGACTCAGCATCGCCGAGCGGGGCTCCTAGTAGGCTATAACAAAATGCAGCCGGCTCAGCTATCGCACTTACGCCAGTGACGGCATCCCCGTCGATTGGGAGCCCAAACTGTAATGCAACATCCTCCAAAGTGACTGTGCATTTCCACACGGCAAATGAAAAGTGTGGGTCTCCGGTCACCAACGCTCGACCAATGCGGATATTAAATCGTACCGCAAATCGAACGTCCGGGTCAATGCTGCTGATCCAAATCCAGCTAGCTCCAAGTAGGGCATCAGGCGTGCATCCAGGGAATATCCTACACCATTCACCCGGCCCTTTAATATGCGGTACGAGTCTTGATAGTGTTAAATTACAGAAAATAGTTATAATAACATAATTTATTTCCTTAAATTACGTGGATCTTTTTTTAATAGAACCCGTGGTTAACAAATAACATTATATTACCGTATTATTAACTGTGTCACATATGTGAGGAAGTTTCTTATTGATCAATGAAGCCATTGCGATGCCTACAATTTCAAAATAAATTTCGGTTATTAATTTTAATGTTTGATAGATTTTAAATATTTATTAGAATAACTTACAAAAAATAGCAAACAATTTTTTCGACAACATATTTTTTTGCTATACTACATTAAAAATTAAATATATCCAACTTAAATAAAAATATTATTATTATTATTTTAAAATGATAATAAGTAAAATATTTTGGTTTAGAATATAATATAATACCTACATATAGATCAATATATTTTAAATTAATTTTTATTTTAATTTTAATTTTAATTTTAAAAATATATTATTTTAGTATTTTATTTTTATATTATAAAGTGTTTTTTATATTAATTTAATAAATAACCCTAATTTTGGCACTTTCTTCGTATTTTTTATTTTCGTATCTTATTTTTTAAAATATATTATTTTCGTATTTTATTTCTTTATATTATTTTAGTACATAATATTTCAAATGTATTATTTAAGTATTTTTTATATTTTTTAATAAATAACCCTGATTTTAGCACTTTATTCATATTTTTTATTTTCGTATCTTATTTTTTAAAATATATTATTTTCGTATTTTATTTCTTTATATTATTTTAGTACATAATGTTTCAAATGTATTATTTAAGTGTTTTTTATATTTTTTAATAAACAACCCTGATTTTAGCACTTTATTCGTATTTTTTATTTTCGTATATTATTTTTTAAAATATGTTATTTTCGTATTTTATTTCTTTATATTATTTTAGTACATAATGTTTTAAATGTATTATTTAAGTGTTTTTTATATTTTTTAATAAATAACCTGATTTTAGCACTTTATTCGTATTTTTTATTTTCGTATATTATTTTTAAATATATTATTTTCGTATTTTATTTCTTTATATTATTTTAGTACATAATGTTTCAAATGTATTATTTAAGTGTTTTTTATATTTTTAATAGATAACCCTGATTTTAACACTTTATTTGTATTTTTTATTTTCAGTATATTATTTTTAAAATATATTATTTTCAGTATTTTATTTTTTATATTATTTTAGTAAAAACTTGCAAGCACCACTATGTCCAATGAAAAGTTTTTTCAGATTTTATTTCTTCTCGTATTTTATTTTTCATTAACATATTTTTAGTATTTTATTTTTATACTATTTTTCTAAAAGGTTTAAAACCCCATCACATAAAAAAATCAGAATTTAATAAGTCAAATAAAATTTATAAAAATATATTTAATCAATCAACCTAAAACACACTTAACAAATAAATTACATAAAATAATAACAATAAAACATTCTTTGCACATAACATGCGTATTACTTCAATGAAAATATAAAATAAATACAAACATACATTAATATCTCTTATTAACCAAATAACACCTTGCAAAGAAATAAAAATAAAATTATATCCGAATTAAATCTAAATCAATCAACAACAATAATAATAATAACTAAAATAAATAAATTATTTTACTTAAACTAACATTATTTACTTAAATTTATAAAAAAATTTACCTTTTTTTTTTCCTTTTTTTTCCTTCCTTCTTCTTCTCCTTCTCTTTTTCTTTTTCTTTTTTCTTCTCTCAAGTGCCGGCCTCATTCTTCTTCTTCTTCTCCTTCTTTTCTTTTTCTTCTTCTCCTTCTTTGTTCTCGAAATGAGCCATGGGGACCATATATTATGGTCTCCCAAACAAAAAAACAAAATCCCTCTACATGAGGGGTCAAATCGGCCAGGAGGGGTCACTTATTGGGTGTCACCTCTGGCAGCCACACGACCCGTTTTTTTATTTTTTTTTTGTTTTCAGCTTTTTATTTTTCGTTTTCAGCGTTTTTTTTACTGTGCAGGTCAGAAATGAGGGTGGTGCCGCCTCTCACAGTGGCGTGACCACCCTGAACGTACCATTCTGGTAATTAGTTTTTTTAGGTGTATTATTTTGGGAATTTTTTATTTTTTTATATTTTTTTAGTAAAAAACCTGTTTTTAGCAAGTTTAACAGTCATTTCAATCGGTTTCTTAGTCGGTTCAGTCGATTCTCGGTCTAATCAATCCAAAGTCATCTTTTGGACGATTTTCCAACTAATTCTCATTCCAAAGTATAATTGCTAGGGTAGTAATTACATCCTCTTGCAATTATAAGTGTTTCTAATTCTCTAGACGTCCATCTGTTTGATCTTATAAATTGTAATTACAAAACTACATAATTTAAAATTTTAAAAATATTAATTATTATAAAATTATACATAATTCTTCAGAATAAAATTTTTCTAAACAAGTAACAAAACCTAAAACTAAACTATGTAGTATGTTAGGCCAAGAAAATATTTGACAATACTATAATTAATAAAGTTGACAAGAAAAATAAGCATCTCATGTAATTTTATCTAATTACTCTAATATTTTATATTTGTTGGGCTATTCATTCTCTAATATTAAACATATCATCATCAATTGGTCAATGGCTAAGTATAAATAAATTTTTGAAGGGTTACAAGTATATATAATCATGTTGATTGATGGACCAAGTATCAATAATTAATAATAAATATTATGTAATTTAGTTAAAATCAAAATAAACAATTTAAAATAAATAGTATGAAATTTAGTTAAATATAAGGGTTTTCTAGAAGGGCTAGTGGCCTTAGTCCCTTAGTTGGGTGGTATAGTATCAACTTTAGCCCCTTTTAGTTATGAAGTGTTCAATTTAAGCCCATTTTTAAATAATTCTTTTATCTGTCTAGGCTTGAAGTCTTGTCCTAAAATTTCGATAGGTTTTGAGCAAAAATTATTAGGCCTAAAATTAAGATTGAGCAAAAAAAATAAGCCAGTTTAAAATATGGATTAGGCTTGAGCTCAAGCGGTAAAAGTCTAAACTTGGGTGATTCAGTATCTATTTTTCTAATATATTATATCATGTTGTTTATAATATATACAAAATTACGTTAAACTGTCTATATATAAAATTTTAATAAGTGAAAGAATATATAAATTTATTAAATATTAAATTAAAAATAATATAAATATTAACAAAATTAAAAATAATATATGCAAGCTTAAAATGGACTTGGGTTATCTATTTACAAATATAGGCGGACTTAGAACAAAATTTTAGACTTCAGGTTAGGCTTGGGCAAAAATAAAGTATATTAATAGAATGCTTAAACTCGACTTAAACGCAATCCAACCTATAAATACTTCTAATTCAAACCAATTATTTAACCCTTGTACTCAAACCGGTAGGGGTTAGCATACGGTTATTTCGGTCAACTATTTATATTTAACCGACAATAATTTACAATAATTGAATCATCTGACTTAGATTATCATAATTGACCTAACTAAAATGATTTAACTTCGATCAGTTAATCAACTTATATTGTTTTTTTTTAAATTTTGAAAGAAAAATTCATAATACTGTAACGCCCCTAACCCGAATCCGTCACAGGAATAGAGTTACGGAGCATTACCGGAGTTACCGATTCATTTATCAGATATTTTATTAATCCGATATCTTTTCTTTTCCACGTTCAAGTCTCGTATTCAAGTCATCCGGATCTTTATAAAGAAATTTGATCGTCGTTTTCATTTATTTCATGTTATAATACATTCAACTAATGCTCTAAACAAAATTATCATTTTACCCCTAAACTTTTAATTAATGACGATTTTATCCTTTTTTTATATAACATGCAACAAGTAACATTATCAATAATTTCACTATTTACTTATGTATATTCAAAACTGTCCATTTGCGTCATAGTCACTAAATTATTTATATCTTAAGCTACAGAACTCGAAATTAAGATCCGCTAATTTTCCCTGAAACTAGACTTACTTATCTTATTACCATAAAATTTTCAGAATTTTTGGTTTAGCTAATAAGTACAGTTTATTCTTTAAAGTTGCCCCTATTCTGCTGTCTGACAGTTCCGACCCTTCTTCATTAAGAATTAATTATCTCATCGTACGAGATTCGGATAATGTTCCCGCTTATTTCTATTGAAAATAGACTCTTTAAGGATTTTAAAAATATAAATTTAATCCCTTAATTATATTTCTCCAATTTTTGATGATTGTCCAAAGTTAGAACAGGGGAACCCGAAATCATTCTGATATTGTCTCACAAAACTTATTATATCTCACGATTTACAATTCCATTGTTTACACCGTTTCCTCTATAAGAAACTAGACTCAATAAGCTTTAATTTTATATTTTATTCATCCTCCTAATTATATTTCTACAATTTTTGGAGATTTTTCAAAGTTAGACTATTGCTGCTGTCCAAAATTGTTTTAGTGCAAAATGTTGATTTTCATTTTGCCCCAAATTTCACAGTTCATACAATTCAGTTCTTACTTAATTAACCCTTCAATTAAACTAATTTTCTCAATTAATACTTTTCCTAGACATTATAAGTTATTTCATAACTATTGAAATTCAGAATTTCCACATAAAACTCTAACTTCAAACTCTTTTACAATTTAGGTCCCAAACATTCACTTTCTATTCAATTCTTTCAATAAAATCAGCATAGTAACAATTTAAAGCTCTAATTCTATATCAAATCATCATATACTTCCAGCACATATTCATAGAAACTTTCAATTTCTTTCATAGAATCAAGAACTAATGAATTCAACAAATGGACCTAGTTGTAAAAGTTACAAAAACACAAAAATTTCAAGAAATAATCAAAAATTGAACTTACTTGCAGTAAAAATATGAAAAACCAGCTTAAGGGAACTCTTCCATGGTGTTTTTGCTGATGAGAATGCAGAAAAATAAAGAGAAATCTAGATAATTCCACTTTAGTCCTAGCTTTATTAAGTAAATTTTGCAATTTTCTAATTTTACCCTTATTTTTCTTGGTGATTTCATGCTCTTGCCGTCCAGCACAAATAGACCTTGGGTCTATTTGCCTTTTAAACTCTCTTTCTTTTATCATTTAAGCTATTTAATCATTTCTCACAATTTTGCATTTGATACAATTTTGTCCTTTTTGTTCAATTAGCTATCAGTGCTTTAAAATTTCTTGACGAAACTTTAATACTAACTTATTAACACTCCATAAATATTTATAAAAATATTTATGGCTCGATTTAAAATTCTCGAGGTCTCGATACCTCGTTTTCAATTCTAATTATTTTAATATATATATTTTTTGTACATTTCACTATTTCAAAATTTTTCCTAATTTCACATTTAACTTATACTCACTAAATTAATAATATTTCCTACTCATTTGTCTGATTTAGTGATCTCGAATCACTGTTCCGACATCACTGAAAATTAGGCTGTTACAAATACAGATTAACTTATTAATCCAAATACAAAGCTGTCATCTATTGAATTGGTGAAAGATTGTGAGATGATGAAAGATGGACTAAAGGAGGCGTCAGGGGTGAGACAATGAATTGGTGAAGCTTTGTACCGAAAGGGAAAATAAAAGATAGGTAATGGAGGTGCTGTCGTGAATTAGAGAAGAGTATAGAAGAAGATAAAATGTTTTTAGGTTAAGTTTAGGGTTATTCAATTTAATCCTATTTGTTATTTTTATTTTCCTTTTTAATTGGGTTGGGTTTTAATTTTACTTTGGGTTTGGTAATAAATTGGGTTGATTAATAGTTGAGTGGAAATTGGGTTTAAATTGGATTAAATAAATTATATATTTATAAAAATATATATCAATCGGTTTGATTATGAATTTTGATAATCAATAATTGTCTGTCTTAATCAAAATACAACATCTTTCATATTCCAAATTTTCTCTTTGTCACAGGTATGTACTTTGTTATATAAAAATATTTTGAGTTCAGGTAAGTCAGGTTCATGTGTTTATATTAGAGATGTTCATGGATTGCGTTGGATTAGGCCGAGTCTAAGTATGATATTAATTTATCTTATGTTTGTACAAGTTCGACCTAATCCGAAATATATGTTTAAAATTTTGTCCAAATCCATCCATATTTACAAAAGATAAACTCAAAACTATTTTAGGCCCACTCATATTATTTTTTAAAAATATTTACATTATATTATTTTAATATTTACATTAGAGTAGTATTATATATTTAATATATGTTAATTTATTTAATGTGTTCTAAATTACATAATATATATAAAAATAACATAATATAAAGTATTATAAACTTAAAAATAAATTAGGCCAGGTCAGACTTAAGCCTTTAATATTTAAATCTAAGCTTAACTCATATTTTAAACTGACCTATTTTTATTATCTAAGTCTAATTTTTAAGTATAATATTTTTACCTGCACCTTTTTCAAATTTGTGCGAACTCGATTCATGAACAAATTTATTTTCGGGTCTTATCTTTTAGCTTAGGTAGAAGAAGCAATGGATAAAATAATATAGAGATGGACCCACCATATCGTGAGTGTCACACCCTTAAGCACTTGTGTCCAAGACAAAAAAGATTTTGTCCAATTTATTAAATCTGGGGCATTGTCGGTGCAATAATTCGTGGTAACGATATTCAAAAAAGATAAAATTATAATATCAGTTCAACCGTTTTTTTTTTTCATCTCTTTTTACCTATTCTAAATAATCTGTTCAAATCAATCCCTATATGAAGATTAATATACTAGTCAGTTTTTAATTGAACCGGTCAAATAACTAATTCGATTCGGATCAAATAATTCTAACGATAATTATTAATATAATTTTTTTGATAAAAAGAAGAAATCCTCAATTAATCGGAATCATTGATATAATTTTTAAAAATATTTATCAAGATTCAAATATATATTTTTAATACATTTTACATAACACAATAAAACTTTCTAATCCCTCTCATCAAATCTAAAACTTAAAATCGAACTCATAAACGATTGTAATGGAACATACAGTCCATTTTTATTGAAACCCTAAAATGATACAATCATAGGACCTAGTACAAGTTCACTGGGGGAACAACAATGGTGCCAGTTTCCATCATCTCAATGAATTGTTGATTTAGCTCTGAGCTCACATTAAGGCTCACTTGCAGAATTGAAGGAATTGTATTCAAAACCGAATTTTTACTCCCCATTTCTCCCATCATAGCCCTGCAATTCAATTCAAAAGCAGATTATATATACAAGTACATGCAGCTAGTTATATATAGGGTAAATATACATTTTGGTACCTGAATTTGATTTTAAAGTTCAAATTGGTATCTAAGAGTTTTTGTTTTGGTCCAATTAAGTACTTGAACTTGGATTTAAGGTTTAGTATGGTACATGAACTTTGGGTTTTTTTGTCCAAATTAGTACTTACGGTAAATGATTGAACCAATTTGAACTAAGAATCCAAGTTCAAGTATACTAATTTGAACAAAAAAAAGTTGACGTACCAAATTGAAACTTGAGGCCAAGTTTAGGATCTAATTGGACAAAAAACCTTAGTACCTAGAGTGAAGCTAGAAATTTTATTTAGGGGACCAAGATAAGATTATAAAATTTGAGGAGGGGGCAAAATTAAAAATCTTTTATTAGAAATGCTTCAATTAAATTATCAATTTTTCAAAAAGGCTAAAATTATAATTTCCCATTTAATCAAAATTTAAAATGTACCTAAAATTGAATTTTTTAATTTTGAGAGAGCCTAAAAAGCAATTTACTTATTTAGCGAAATAACCCCCTTGGCTCGTCCTGTTATGTATGAATTTGAACATTGTCAAATTTAAGTACCAAAATATATACTTACCTTTTTATGTATATATATCTGTGTGTGAAGAAATTAAATAATTGGTTACCTAGTAGATGTTACGATTGAGATCAGCTCCAAGCCATTTTCCTCAGCAGAAATGGCAACCATGAACAATTTTGGCACCACAAACAATTGGCCGGTCTCAACTTTAGTGTTCAACACAAGCTTGCCTTGAAGACCCACAATTTGTACTTCACCACTTCCTTTCACAACATACACCACTTGTGGATCCGATGCATACCATGGTGCCCTAGTGGCATTAGTTTCAAGTACCAAGCGACTAACATTAAGCCCCACTTGTTCAAGAAAGGGAAATTTACTGGGTTTTAAAGTAGTAAAATTGCCACCATTGTTAACTTCAACATCAGGTAATGAACCATTGATGTTTTGGGTATAAATATTTAGTAACTCCTCGTTAGGTTTTGGGATGGTTTTGGCTTGTTCTTGGTTAAGCTTGATGAGCAGAAGGCCCTTTTGGTTACTGGTAAGTTTTTGAGCATTTTGTAGAGTGATTTGGTAAGTTTTGGCAATGGATTCAAGTGAGAAAGCATGCAAATGACCCAGAGGTCCTGTTAACAAGAAATAGGTGATTTCGCCGGCAACATAGGCATTGGTTGCATCGGCCAAGAACACAATGACCACGTCTGAATCACCATAATTGTACCACCATGAAACTGATGCACAAGGGATTGGTATTATGTCCCCTTTTTTAATACCTATGAATGCCATTTTTTCTTTTGTGTTGGAAGCTGGTGTTGTCAATCCAACTCCACATTTACCTAACAAAAAATCATGTTGATGTTCATCATATATGTATGGCGATAAAAAGAGAGAAGTATAATATGAAATTTAACTTTCAATCTTTTATATCATTTAACTTTTATTATTATTTTAGCTAAATATTACCCTCAATATTAATTTTGATAGAAATATAGACTAAAACATTAATTTTTTAAATATGGCAGCCTGCATGATAATTTACATATACTTCATGCTAATTTTTAAAAGTTTTCAAATATTTTTACAAATTTTAAATTATTCATTAATGTAACATATAAAATTAATAGTGTCATGTTAACGTGAAATACAATTAAACGGCCACGTGAGTTGCCACTAGACTTTTCATGAGCTAGACTACTTGGCCAAGTCCAAAGGCCAGTCTAAAATTTGCATGGGCTTTCACAAAAATATAAAATTAGAAAAGCTGGTTTGGACAAAAAATTAAGCATGTTTTCTATGTTTATAATATAATATATTAAATTATTTATATACATAGATATATTATATAATTTATAACACATAAAAACTAAATTTATAGTACTATATAATATTATAATGTAAATATAAAAAAAATACCATCTATTAAATTAAAAATAATATAAATATATTTTTAAAGTATAAAATATGTTAATATCATATTTAAATTTTACTAGCAATCTCTTAATCCAGTGACAAGCGTTATGCTGTAGGCATTAAAACTTGGGTTCAATCTCAAGTAACAACCCCATTTTCCTCCCCATTTCTCAATGACTAAATTTGGTATTATACCAGAAAACTCTTCAAGATCACTAACCTTCAAGAACATAACCTACTTTGGAGCAATCCGCATAGTGTGGAAGAGCAAAGCCTCGAGGCTTCAACACAAGCTTACCAGCTGCAACTTTGGCCTCGCGGAGCACCGGAGAATCGGCAGCTGCCCAATTATAGTATCCGCCATCTTCTGTCTCCACGAACGTCGCCGGAAACTTGGGAGATAAGTCCATATCCATTTTCTTGACTTGTACCTTTTCCTTACTCCTGCAAATAAATGGTATTACTATGTATATTACAAACACAATATATATATATATAGAAACGTTAGGCAGCAGCTTAAGCTGTTTTCAATGCGTGAAAAGCTTGCAAACTGTTTATGACCACGTGGGAGTGGAAAAATGGATGTTAGTAGTGTCGGAGAAGAACACGTTAACCTATTTGTCATAAAAAACAATAAATACAGCTTTCTTCAAAATCTGTATACGTGGTAGCTATACGTAGGTGGGATTGGGAGGGTGATAATTATAATTATAAAAAAGAGCAATTTGTTTAATACCTAATGTGGAAAGAAATATTTTTGTTGATGAAAACAAGAACTTGATATGGTATATATAGAAATAGCGGTGGCGGATAGGCCGATAACAAGTTGGGTTGGCTACGACTTTCGACCACCTAATTATATTTCTCAATTCAGATAGTCAATATAGTAGTTACATCCGTTTCGACATCGCTTGTATCAATCGGAATGTTTTATTTTGATGTAAATTTAAGTTAACATCAGTCGGTAAAAAAATCAAAATTAAAATTTTATTGTTTATTTTAAGTTTTGTTAGTAATTTCAGTTAAAATTTGCTAATGTAACATGTTTACTTTTCGTTAATTATATATCATATGACAGCAGTTTAATTGACATATTAAATTGATAAATATTAATGGAAAAAATATATATTTATAACTTTATATAGATTAAATCTCAAATTTTATTAAACTACAGGGACTAATGACAGATTTTAACCTAATATTTTTATACAACATTTTTGGAATTCTTACACCAATTTAATTAGCTGTCAACAAATTTGTTCTCAATGATTGAAAACAACAAAGAACATGATGGAAAGGTGACAGTCACCTCGTGATGATAAATTTGCGGATGTGGTCGGAGTGGGTGTCGGATATCATAGCTACCATTTACAATCACAAGATAGAAGAATTATACCTTTCCTTTTCTTTTCACATAAAAACATTATGCCCTCGAATTTTTCTATATCTTTAGGTTGAGTTAGTTTAGGCTTAATATTATTTTTCGTGATTTTCTTTTTTTAAATTTTAATTTATATTAGACGTGTACATGGGCCGGGTCAGGTCGGGTTAGGGTCGGGATTAATTAAAAATTTAGGCCCGTTTGTTATGCCTGGGCCCGGCTCGAAAAATGGGTCTAAAATTTTGCTTAAGCTCGACCTGAATAAATATGTTAAAACCCGGGCCCTAATTCGCCCACTCATATTAATTTTTATATTATTTTTATATAATTTTAAAATATATATAAACTATCAAAAATACTAAAACATCAAATAAATAATTCTCAAAAATTGAAATAAATTTTAAAAATATGTATACTTAAATAACACTAAAATAAATACAACTTAACAAGCAAATGTTTCTAAAATAATAACAAAATTAATAAATATCTTTAAAATAATAAAAAATTAACAATAAAATAAGTTTTATATAATATCCAAACAATAACAACAAAATAGTAGCAAAATAGGGAGAAAACAATAAGAAAATAATATTAAAAAAAGATTTTTTTCATGTAGTGAATTCGGGCCTGGCCCAGGCAAAAAATGCCTTACCCGAGGCCCAGCCTATTTTTTAAACGGGCCTTATTTTTTTGCCCAAGCTTATTTTTCGGGCCTATATTTTTGTCCAAACCCTCCCACATTTCGGGCAGGCCTTTGGGTCGGGTTGGGTGGCCTGGCCCATGCACACCTCTAGTTTATATTATTGTGATTTTATTTTTAGTTTATATTATTATGATTTTATTTTTAGTTTTTGATTTGTCAATATAAGGGTGTCACTAGATCTATTAAAAACCATTCTCAAATACTTTATCATGATAAATTCGAGACGATGAGGAGGAGGATAGACTATTTGAGACTTGGCCTTTTGTGCATCTCTGATGCAGTAGGTTTCTTAGGACTTTTGATAGTTTTTTTTTGGTTGATTGGTATTCATCGTCAAGTTAATTTGATGATGGCGAGGTTAAAATGTAAATTTCAATGATTTGATCAAATTGATGCATCTTTGGTTTGTTTCTTAATTGTTCTAATATTACAGTTACTATCAGTTTGTCCTTCTTTTCTTTTGAGATCATTCTGTAGACATGGTATTTCTGCATTAGTTTCTAGTGATTTATTTACCGTTTGTACTATATGTTATGTATTTATATTATTATTGCTCATTGTTCCTATTAATATTATTATTTTGTTAAAAATAACATGTACTTGTAATTTTTATGTGACTTTTATTTTAATAATTCAATCTCATTTTTAATGCCCTATTTAGTTAATAATATAATGAGATTTGAATAAATTAAAAATATTTTAAAAAAATTATTAAAAAAATGTGGGATACGCCAAACAAGGATATAACAATACAACTTCTAGTAATTATGATAGTCGGTATTGCATCGGTAACGGTTAATATGTATTGTTTTGGTCCTAAACTTGTATTAACTAGTCTATGTTTTGTTTTGATAGTGCGTTTCGGCTATTTCAATGTATTTCAACCCATTTTGGTTAAGATCGACTTGTACCAGTTGGTATAAAATATTGATATATTTTAAACTAAATTTTTGTTATGATTATCTTATTAAATGGATGTCCATCATGATCAAGATAAATTTTTAATATACTTTAAATTCTAATAGTTATTAGAATTAGATCTCTACTTCTTTTATACTTCTTATGCCTATAAATAGAGACTCTGATGAAGCATTATAATCACCCCTTTTGATTAATAAAGTATATTCTTTGTTGCTTTCATATTTTCTTTGTTCTTTATTCTTCCTATCTCTCTTTATTTTATAACACGCTATCAGCACGATCTTGCTTAAAGTGATAGTTCCTTTTATCGACGATCAAATTTATCCTCCATGATTTTCAATTTCTTTGACGGCAAAATACAAAGTTTTTACAGGAAGTTTCTTTTATTTAATATTTCATATCTGATTATTATTTTTCATTCTTCTTTCATTATATGTTATCATTATTTTGATTAACTTATTTTACTTTTTATTCTTAAGGATGGTGAAAGATTTGCTACCGTTATCTATATAAAATCAAGAATATTTTCGAACTATCTCATACCTTCTAGTGATGACTGTAACACCCCTTACCCGTATTCGTCGCCGAAATAGAGTAGGAGGCATTACCGGAGTTTACCGAATTAATTTTCCATTAATACGAGTTAAATACTATTCATTTACTAAAACATGTCATGGCGTCCTTTAGATGGGCCTCCAAAGCCAAAAACATACTTCGAGACCAAACCAGAATTAAATCGAAACCATAGGGAATTTTTTACAAAATCCCAAAGTTTTTTTTTTTGCTCAATATAACCCCTTTATAAATATCTAACCTTCCCTGTAAATTTTAAAACCGAGACCAATCCAACCAACCAATTCATTTCAATCAATTTGATACCAAATTATACTACTATTATAATTATACTATTTAACATATTCATCATTCTTTACTTTAATATATATTTCTTAAACAAGTCTTAGTATGTATATAATCATCAAACCTTATACATGCCATATAAATCAAAAAGAAATTTACAAAAGCTACCGGATATAATCTGGATAGTGTGATCCTCTGTGTTGATCCGATCCTCCGTATACTTCCACGTCAATCTACAAGAGACATTGATTACACTCATGTAAGCTTATAAAATGTAACACCCCTCGCCCTCATCCGACGCCGAGACGGGGTTCAAGGTGCTACCTGACTTTTACTAACACTTCCATACTAAACAGGGCCATGAAATCTCAAATAATTAAAAACTTTTCTTTTCACATGCAATCTGTCCCTTATGCGAGCTTACGAGGCCCAATACATGCATTCGGGGCGGTTCAGGACCCAATCGAGAACTCATAAAAAACTTAGAAAAATCTCTTGCGTTAAGGCTTCACACGCCCATGTGCTCAAACCGTGTGGCCAGAAATAGGCTAATTATCAAGCCTTTTGTCACTCTCACACCACATGCATAGATACATACTTATCCAATAACACACAACGTGGCATAAATGAGCTCTTAAACATCTACAAACATGATATGCTCAAGTTATTTTCTTATGTAATAAATATTATAGAATTTGCCCATATCATTACCACATACTAGACATAACTATCATTACATCACAAACCATTCATGAAGCATTATTAACTATTTACCAATCACTTAATCCTGCATTAGTTACTAGCTCATCAATGAATCTCAATTCAATCTCTAGGCATACATGTTGTAAGCCACATCACAATAAATAATAACATAAATGCATAAGAATAATCATATGGGCCCATAACGTCATTAGCCGACATAGGCCAATTTACATGACTAATACTACCTTAATAACAAGCCAATGCCTTTGGCTAAATCATAATATTACATACTCACATTAAAACCCTATACATGCCATAGACTCGAATCACTTGAGTTTACTTACTCCGATAACGTTAACTCGATAGGGTGATAATATCTCTAACGGCCTCCAACCTGAGCTAACTTGGAACTCTAGAAAACATGGGAAAGAAGGGGGTAAGCTTTCGCTTAGTAAGTTCATATGAAAACAATAAGCAATTCATTAACTTGTTTTATCAATGTTTACAACATATTTTCAAGTTCACTACAAGCTGTCTTTCTGAGCAACGGTCACTAAATTATTTATATCTGGAGCTACGAAACTCCGAATTAAGTTCCGTTAATTTTTCCTGAAACTAGACTTATTTTCTTTTTTTCCATAAAATTTCCAGAATTTTTGGTTAAGCCAAATAGTACATTTTATTAGTTAAAGTCTCCCCTGTTTCAGGGTATGACCACTCTGACCCCTGTACACTACAAACTGAATTTCTCCCTGTACAAAATTCCAACGACCATGCCGTTTATTCCCCATAAAAATAGACTCAATAAGGAATCCATTCATGTAAGGTATAACTCTTAATAATTTTTGTACAATTTTTGGTGAATTTCTAAAGTTAGAACAGGGGATCTCGAATTCATTCAGACCCTGTTTCACAAGAATTCAAATATCAAACAATATGGAATTCTTTTTCTTCCTCTGTTTCTTTCATGTGAAAATAGACTCATTAAGCTTTAATCCCATATTTTATTCTGCCTCTAACTCATTTTCCACTATTTTTAGTGTATTTTCAAAGTTACACTACTGCAGTAACTCAAATCTGTCAAGGCTAAATTACTCATTCATGATCATTGTTCATAATATTAATACAACACCATTTTATCCATCATGGTAAGAATACATATTATGCATCATAGATCATCACATATCAAGGCATTCTCATAGGATTAGTATACATACTTGCACAACTCGTAACATAACTCGAGTGCATACTCACCAATGACTTACCTCATTGAGACCATCATTAACTCTTTCCTTGGATTGCCCGTTGAACACTTGGAATACTAATTAGATACTCGGAAAAGCCTTTGCACATAAGTGCTTCAATTGTAGCTAAAGCTACCTCATATCTCATGACATTTCAATGCTCACTCTCGAGCTAGTCATCTAGACTCATAATTCCTAGTGACATGTCACTCGTATCCTATTCTATTCCTAAGGTTCAAATGGGATTTTTCCTCGTCTATTAAGGCTTTGTCTTATCATATTTCTATTAATTACATACACATTAATATCTGTACAATTCATGCAATGATAACATTTAAATACATGTATAGCATGGTATTGTTTACATACGAACTTACCTCGATACCACAAATGTGAAAAGGACATACTCGTCCATAAATCGATTTCTTTCCGTTCTAGGTCCAAGTCTCAATTTTCATCATCTATAACATCACATTTAGCCTACCAATCAGTCACAATATTCATATGGGTCTAAAAATCATATTTTTACAAATTTTCATTTTGACACCAAAACTTTTACATATTTACACTTTTGCCCCAATGCTCGTAAATTAATTTTTATTCAATTTCTATAAGGTTTAAGACATGCTGAACATTTTTCTCTTCTATGGCAACTCCAAATTTTCACTAATTCACACACTTATGACCAATTTGTAACTTTCACAATTTAACCCCTTTTTGACATTTTTACCAAAATTCATTGAATAAAACTCATATTTAACACATCAAACATTCATTATCCACTATAAATCATCAAAACACAACCATATCATGAATGGGTAAATTTTTAAACTCTAATTTCTCTTCAATCAATTGGTAGAAATAGAAAATTTAAGCTTCGGGATCTCAAAAATACGAAAATCATTAAAAAGCGGGACAAAAACCATACCTATATAAGCCATAAAAGCTTGGCGAATGGAGCTCATCCATGGCTGCTATTTTCTGTTCTTCCCACGGTTGAAGAAGAAAGAATGAAAAAAATGATAGCTTTTATCATTTGTCTTATTAGGTTATTTTAATTAATTTACAAAATTACCCTTTTATTTCAACCAAATTTCAAAATACCAAACAAATATCCATTCACTAACTTATTAAAGGAATAATTGTCACATAAGGACTTTCAATTTAAAACTCATAACAATTAGGCACCTCATATATAAAGAACTCAACTTTTGCACTTTTTACAATTTAGTCCTTTTGACTAAATTGAGTGCTCAAACGTCAAAAGTTTCGAATAAAATTTTTACGAAATATTTTCATAAATTTATAGACTATAAAAATATAATAAAAATAAATTTTTTTTCTCGTCGGGTTTGTGGTCCCGAAACCACTGTTCCGACTAGACCCAAAATCGGGCTATTACATTTCTTCCCCCCTTTAGGGATTTTCGTCCCCGAAAATCTTACCAGAAAAAGTTGTTCTCTACTTTCACGAGTCACTTATATCTTTTTCTCACAACTTACAAAACAATTCCACACAAGCTCATACTTAAGATTTCCTATAGCTTTTCCATAGTTGAGGTATAAACCTAGGAGCTCAATTTGAAACACTGGAGACTGACATTCTTGGAACTATAAACTTAGAAACATACAACTCAGTCACATCGGTTGAATAATATATCTGTACATACTAAAATAATCATGCAGACTTCCATCATCAATCTTTCACAATTCAACTTGCATCTCTCCTTTTTCCTGGAAATGAGAGACATCCCGATACGAAATTCATAACAGTCCTTTATCATTTTCTTCCCACTGTCATCACTGACAATAATAATCTCTAATACATTTGATATTCGGCTTTACCCTATAGACAATTCGACATCCTTTGAACGAATAAACAAGATACTGCTGTGAACTCTGTACTCAATTCTCTATATACCCAGAGTTTCTCAGTACTGAAATCTTACTCTGAATTAATAGTAATAGAAACCAGAAATCAAATCCTCC
This sequence comes from Gossypium arboreum, assembly GCF_025698485.1. Taxonomy (NCBI): domain Eukaryota; kingdom Viridiplantae; phylum Streptophyta; class Magnoliopsida; order Malvales; family Malvaceae; genus Gossypium; species Gossypium arboreum. Next base: position 118,851,911 of record NC_069073.1, read on the forward strand.
CTGCAATTCCAAATTAAAAGTCGAATCATGCTGTACTTGTTTAATTTACCACTTATAGCCACATTTCTATACTCTGATCATCAACTGTTTAGAAACTTTACTAACATGAATCAAATGATTCCAACTTCATAGATGTGGTCTTTTATTAATCGGGATAACTATACTTATAACATCTCTCGAACAAGAGAAATCCAACTAATATGTTTCCATAACATACTTTCAAGAATAAAACCCATCATTTCGATTTATCGACTACTTACCAAAGAACACGTAGCAGTATTCTCGAACCGAGAATAAACTTAAATGCACATAACTCAGATTTACTTTTGCGAATAACCATTCTTTACATCGAAATTTTAAAGAAATCTCGACCTTTGAAATCCCCACACTTCTATGATCGAGCCGAAGCTTAATCATAATGATTCTAATATCGCAAGTCAAAGATTACTCGTAAAGATAAACCAAGCTTGATAATTCTCAAACAAGAACGATAGAAAAGTCAATATAAGAAATTCCAAGATATAAAGATTATACTAGAAATCGAGAATATAATCCGGAAGAAAATAATAAAGATGATCCAAAAATCCTCGAGAGAAAACCGAAGGAAACTCACGTCTATATGCTTTAGAATTTCTCATAATAGAGATAATATAATTCTCGCATATATAAACCATAATCAATAGAACATCGAATAATCTTACATAGATTTTTATGTCAACTTCATTCCAATATATCGAATAGAAATCAAGAGATGGGAAATGTAGATCATAACTAATCGAACCAATAGAACTTTTCATCTAATATCACAGTCTCCAAGATCCTCACAAGAGAATTCCCACTCGAAGGGATAACCATACGTATTCCCGAATAGAGGAAAACATAGAATACTCGAAGAGAAAGATAGCCATCACTTTTGTTTAATTGAATTCGTCATACTCGGACATCGTGCAAGTCCGACATTATTCCTCTAACTAATTTCATCTTCGCTAATCTCATACTATTCCATTTTGTACTCTTCGGTTTCACTTTTGCAAGCTTATGCAACATATCTCTCGAGAATCTCATCGTATAAATCTATTCTGGTAAGGGGTGAAGATTGTAAAGCCTCTAAACTTTTGACTCTCAAGCAAATACATATTCAATAACAGCATAGCTTTACGCATATTGATTCAAACATTTCAAATTTCCAACTTGTTATAAACACATTTTCACATATCTCAGTAATACATGTAACTTTATTTCATGCGAATATTAGCTAAACATAAGTGAATTTATCATAACTCAAACTTTCATTTCTTTTTCTCGAATTACCCTTAATGTTTTATCAAATTCCCATATTTAGTCTTAATCACTTGCCAATATTTATCAAATTGGAGAACGTCTTATGGTTTTGAGTACATCGCTACTTGATGCCATAGTTCAACTATGGTCTTGTACTAGCTCTCATCCATCGTGTCGATGCCGTGTCCCGCATGTGTCTTACATCGACACATGTAATCGTCTTGACGCATGTCCCGGACATGTCTTACACTAGCACATCTCGTAGCCGACGCATGTCCCGGACATGTCGACATCGCTATCATCTCGAGGCCGATGCATGTCCTGCACATGTCTTACATCGGCTCTCATATCGTGGGTGATACATGTCCCGGACATGTCTTACACTAGCCCTCGTCTCAATGCCAATGCCATGTCTCATACATGGTCTTACACTGGCACACAAATCTCATGTATTGCCATGGTCCAACCATAGTCTTTTCCGTCAATTCATTAGTGAACGATCGTACTCATTCCCTGCGTTCCACCCAATTTGATCTTTCATTACAACTTTCATGCTATTGTGACATTTATGATTCTCAGAATCGAGATTATAAAGCATAACATTATTGCATATTGACTTCATCAATCTAGACATAAATGTCAACCTCATGTATATATCTTGATTATTAATCATGCAATAAAAGCATTCATACATACATTCTGTCATTTCAAGCAAATTTCTTTCTTTTCCTAAACACTTGACCAAATCAAGTTGGACATTTAACATCGTATGAATACTAACATGCATAAAAGCGTTTTTCACAACTTAACTGTGTTTTACTCCACTATTTCACATTCTTTATCTCAAGAGCATCACATAATGAAAACTAGTTCATATAAAAAAAATCATGGATTTCTTTTCATACCTTTCCAAATTTTCAGCATATCATAAGCATGATTCAATAATCTCAACTTTACTCTTATCTCTATCAAGATTTGCTCGGTTGGAACTCATTCCTGTCTTAATCAACAGTTCTGTTAGGGCCGAGAGATATCACACTATCACGAGTAATACTATGGCATGTATAGCTAGACTCTCTTACGCTAGGTTAGTCCGAGAACCGACTAAACCATGCTCTGATACCACTAAATGTAACACCCTCGCCTCATCCGATGCCGGACGAGGTTCAAGGTGCTACCGACTTTTACTAACACTTCCATACTAAACAGGCCATGAAATCTCAAATAATTAAAACTTTTCTTTTCACATGCAATCTGTCCCTTATGCGAGCTTACGAGGCCCAATACATGCATTCAAGGTTCGGGACCCAATCGAGAACTCATAAAAACTTAGAAAAATCTCTTGCGTTAAGGCTTCACACGCCCATGTGCTCAAACCGTGTGGATGAAATAGGCTAATTATCAAGCCTTTTGTCACTCTCACACCACATGCATAGATACATACTTATCCAATAACACACAACGTGGCATAAATGAGCTCTTAAACATCTACAAACATGATATGCTCAAGTTATTTTCTTATGTAATAAATATTATAGAATTTGCCCATATCATTACCACATACTAGACATAACTATCATTACATCACAAACCATTCATGAAGCATTATTAACTATTTACCAATCACTTAATCCTGCATTAGTTACTAGCTCATCAATGAATCTCAATTCAATCTCTAGGCATACATGTTGTAAGCCACATCACAAGAAATAATAACATAAATGCATAAGAATAATCATATGGGCCCATAACGTCATTAGCCGACATAGGCCAATTTACATGACTAATACTACCTTAATAACAAGCCAATGCCTTTGGCTAAATCATAATATTACATACTCACATTAAAACCCTATACATGCCATAGACTCGAATCACTTGAGTTTACTTACTCGATAACGTTAACTCGATAGGGTGATAATATCTCGACGGCCTCCAACCCGAGCTAACCTGGAACTCTAGAAAACATGGGAAAGAAGGGGTAAGCTTTAGCTTAGTAAGTTCATATGAAAACAATAAGCAACTCATTAACTTGTTTTATCAATGTTTACAACATATTTTCAAGTTCACTACAAGCTGTCTTTCTGAGCAACGGTCACTAAATTATTTATATCTGGAGCTACGAAACTCCGAATTAAGTTCCGTTAATTTTCCTAAAACTAGACTTATTTTATTTTTTCCATAAAATTTTCAGAATTTTGGTTAAGCCAAATAGTACAGTTTATTAGTTAAAGTCTCCCTGTTTCAGGGTATGACCACTCTGACCCCTGTACACTACAAACCGAATTTCTCCTGTACAAAATTCCAACGACCATGCCGTTTATTCCCCATAAAAATAGACTCAATAAGGAATCCATTCATGTAAGGTATAACTCTTAATAATTTTTTACAATTTTGGTGAATTTCTAAAGTTAGAACAGGGGATCTCGAATTCATTCAGACCCTGTTTCACAAGAATTCAAATATCAAACAATATGGAATTCTTTTCTTCCTCTGTTTCTTTCATGTGAAAATAGACTCATTAAGCTTTAATCCCATATTTTATTCTGCCTCTAACTCATTTTCCACTATTTTTAGTGTATTTTCAAAGTTACACTACTGCAGTAACTCAAATCTGTCAAGGCTAAATTACTCATTCATGATCATTGTTCATAATATTAATACAACACCATTTTATCCATCATGGTAAGAATACATATTATGCATCATAGATCATCACATATCAAGGCATTCTCATAGGATTAGTATACATACTTGCACAACTCGTAACATAACTCGAGTACATACTCACCAATGACTTACCTCATTGAGACCATCATTAACTCTTTCCTTGGATTGCCCGTTGAACACTTGGAATACTAATTAGATACTCGGAAAAGCCTTTGCACATAAGTGCTTCAATTGTAGCTAAAGCTACCTCATATCTCATGACATTTCAATGCTCACTCTCGAGCTAGTCATCTAGACTCATAATTCCTAGTGACATGTCACTCGTATCCTATTCTATTCCTAAGGTTCAAACGGGATTTTTCCTCGTCTATTAAGGCTTTGTCTTATCATATTTCTATTAATTACATACACATTAATATCTGTACAATTCATGCAATGATAACATTTAAATACATGTATAGCATGGTATTGTTTACATACTGAACTTACCTCGATACCACAAATGTGAAAAGGACATACTCGTCCATAAATCGATTTCTTTCCGTTCTAGGTCCAAGTCTCAATTTTCATCATCTATAACATCACATTTAGCCTACCAATCAGTCACAATATTCATATGGGTCTAAAAATCATATTTTTACAAATTTTCATTTTGACCCCAAAACTTTTACATATTTGCACTTTTGCCCCAATGCTCGTAAATTAATTTTTATTCAATTTATATAAGGTTTAAGACATGATGGACATTTTTCTCTTCTATGGCAACTCCAAATTTTCACTAATTCACACACTTATGACCAATTTGTAACTTTCACAATTTAACCCCTTTTTGACATTTTTACCAAAATTCATTGAATAAAACTCATATTTAACACATCAAACATTCATTATCCACTATAAATCATCAAAACACAACCATATCATGAATGGGTAAATTTTTAAACTCTAATTTCTCTTCAATCAATTGGTAGAAATAGAAAATTTAAGCTTCGGGGATCTCAAAAATACGAAAATCATTAAAAACGGGACAAAAACCATACCTATATAAGCCATAAAAGCTTGGCCGAATGGAGCTCATCCATGGCTGCTATTTTCTGTTCTTTCCCACGGTTGAAGAAGAAAGAATGAAAAAAAATGATAGCTTTTATCATTTGTCTTATTAGGTTATTTTAATTAATTTACAAAATTACCCTTTTTATTTCAACCAAATTTCAAAAATACCAAACAAATATCCATTCACTAACTTATTAAAGGAATAATTGTCACATAAGGACTTTCAATTTAAAACTCATAACAATTAGGCACCTCATATATAAAGAACTCAACTTTTGCACTTTTTACAATTTAGTCCTTTTGACTAAATTGAGTGCTCAAACGTCAAAATTTTCGAATAAAATTTTTACGAAATATTTTCATAAATTTATAGACTAAAAAAATATAATAAAAATAAATTTTTTTTTCTCGTCGGGTTTGTGGTCCCGAAGCCACTGTTCCGACTAGACCCAAAATCGGGCTATTACATAAAAGCTTAGTAAGTTCATAAGCATAAAACATAAATCTTACCAAATATTTATACACTTATACAATATACACAATTATTAATTCACCTGTCAACCACAGCCATTGGTGAGTTCCCTTGTATAAACTTACTACCACTTATCCATTTCCTTTAATTCTTTTGGGCCCATTTGTCACATATCATTCTTTAACCAAAATACGGAATGGTTACGGAAAATTGAGTACTTCACTTTCACTTTGCCATAATATAACTATGGTATTGCGTATGATCACTTATCACCTTTTGAAGTCATAGTCACGCCTTGCCTTCTTACATCGATCACATTTATCACTTGTCATCGATCGGATAAGTGTAGCTAAAGCTACCACTTATCACTTATCACTTGTCATCGATCGATAAGTGTAGCTAAAGCTACCACTTATCACTTGTCACTTATCATCGATCGATAAGTGTAGTGAGGCTACCACTTATCACTTGTCACCGATCGAAGTACTCAAATCGACATTCCGCTCAATTTAATCATTTATTCGATTTTCGGGTTGTTATTTTATTCTCTATTTATCAATAAATATATTTCATCATACATATTACATTATATAATTCATAAAATTAACATATAATCATTAAACTTCAACCATATGAACTTACCGGTCGATTTGCAAAATTTGTGAAAGTTCAGGGACTAATCAGCTACTTTTTCTTTTCCTCGACTTGCTTCGGGTTCTCGATCTATCATTGTAAAATTATTCACTTATCCGTATTGACTTCATCTTCAACCCGCTTATAAGTAATATTATCTATAATTTAATTATTTACTTATGTATATTCCAATGCTGTCCATCCATATCATAGTCACTAAATTATTTTTATCTTTAGCTATAAAACTCCAAATTAGGATCCGCTAATTTTATTTGAAACTAGACTCATATATCTTCTTATCATAAAATTTTTAGAATTTTTGGTTTAGCCAATAAGTACAGTTTATTCTTTAAAGTCACCCCTATTCTGCTGTCTGACAATTCCGACCCTTCTTCACAAAAATTAATTATCTCTTCGTACAGAATTCGGATGATGTCCATGTTTGTTTCTATTGAAAATAGACTCATTAAAGATTTTAAAAATATAAATTTAAGCCCCTAATTATTTTTCTCCAATTTTTTATGATTTTCCAAAGTCAGAACAGGGGAACCCAAAATCATTCTGACATTGTCTCACAAAATCTATTATATCTCATGATCTACAATTCCGTTGCTTACACCGAGAAACTAGACTCAATAAGCTTTAATTTCATATTTTGTTCATCTTCTAATTCGATTTCTACAATTTATGGTGATTTTTCAAAGTTAGACTACTGCTGCTGTCCAAAACTATTTTAGTGCAAATGTTGATTTCGATTTTTGCCCCAGATTTCACAGTTCATACAATTCAGTCCTTGCTCAATCAATCCCTCAATGAAGCTAAATTTTCCTAATTAATGCTTTACCTAGACATTATAAGTTATTTCACAATTATTTAAATTCATAATTTCCACATAAAACCCTAACTTCAAACTCTTTCACTATTAGGTCCCAAACATTCACTTTCTATTCAATTCTTTCAATAAAATCAGCATATAAACAATTTAAAACTCTAATTCCATGCTAAATCATCATATACTTCCAGCACATATTCATAGCAACTTCCAATTTCTTTCATAGAATCAAAAACTAATGAATTCAACAAGTGGACCTAGTTGTTAAAGTCATAAAAAAACAAAAATTTCAAGAAATAATCAAGAATTAAACTTACTTGCAGTAAAAGTATGAAAAACCAGCTTAAGAAAACCCTTCTATGGTGTTTTTACTGATGAGAATGCAGAAAAATAATGAGAAATCTAGATAATTCCACTTTAGTCCTAGGTTTATTAAGTAAATTTTGCAATATTTCAATTTTTTCCTTAATTCATCATTTTTCCTGCTGATTTCATGCCTCTTGCCGTCCAGCCCAAATAGACCTTGGGTCTATTTGCCTTTTAGACCCTTTTTCTTTTATCATTTAAGCTATTTAATCATTTTCCATAATTTTACATTTGTTACAATTTAATCCTTTTATTCAATTAACTATCGAAACTTTAAAATTTCTAACTTATTAATACTCCATAAATATTTTTACAAATATTTATGGCTCGTTTTAAAATTTTCAAACTCTCGATATCTCATTTCCAATTCTAATTTTAAAAATTTTTGTTTCTAGTACACTATTCGCTATTTCAAAAATTTTCCTAACTTCACACTTAACTTATATTCACTAAATTATTAATATTTTTTACTCATTTATCGGATTTAGTGATCTCGAATCACTGTTCCGACACCACTGAAAATTTAGGCTATTACAATGACGATGATGTAAAGATCTTCAGGTATATTTTACTATGATTTATTTATTATATCATATTTATTATAATTAGAGACTAATCATGACAACATGAATAGATAGATTTTAATTTAAAATTTACGCATGTTTGCGATGCTGATTATGAAATAAAGAATCTATTGAGATGTTTATAAGTCCATCCTATTAGATTTGTTGCATTCCCCGAAGTGAATGTAAACATAAAGAAAATAAAATATATACTAATGGACCACTAAAAGTAGGAACATAATAATAAATAAGAGAACAATGAGAGTTCTCAAGATAACTTTTCAAATGGTAAAGATAACTTATGTTATCAATGTGATATGAAAGATTATTGGCCACATATGTGGCGTATACCCAAATATTTTGTTTCTGTTAATATTTTTTGAAGAATGATTCTATCATTACAGATAGAAAATATTTATCTTATTTAGTACTAAAACAAACCAATATTATTCCAATATTTGGTAGTACAAAATTAGTCGAAAGCTCCAGAACAGCTAATATATTAATACCTTGTGATGGTTAATCCATTGATTTTAAAAAATATTCATAATGGATCTCATATGGAGATTGTGAATGAGAAAAATATTATATTTCATATGAATAAAAAAAGGGAATTGGGTTATTAATTTATAATCTTTGTGATATTCTTTTGTCATCATCCCTATTAAAGGGGTTGAAAGCAAAATATTTGATTGTGAAAGATCTACTTACGAGTAATAGAATATAATAATTCTATCTAAAGTCCGTTATAGTTGGATGCACCTAAAGTTGCAAGTTTTTTAAAAACTGAGTATACTCTACAGTATTCATAATAAGTTCCCAATTAAAATTACGTGGAAAAATATTACTGATGAGAACTTGCAAGAGAAACTTATGTCAGTCATTGGTTATGTACCTCTTGTACACCTGGAAAATAAGATTCACTCTCAAAGTTTGATATTAATAGTTTTTTGGGCATTTGAAGATTTTGGCATATTCCCTGAAGCGAATACTGCATATAATTATTTGGAAATTATATTTATTGACTTGGTGGCATTATAAAATTCACAGTAATTTAGACATTTCCAGTAGTAAATGTCACAATAGTATTTAATGTGGATACAAAATAAAAAGAATGACAATAAAATTATCAATTTGTTACAATTTAGTACAATTGAAACACATGTTAAAGTAAACCAGAAGTTTACTAATACAAATGCGTTTACTACTTGACGTGACCAATTAGACTATCCTGGATCATATATGATGCGAAAATTAATTGAGAATTCATATGGACATTTATTAAAAAAAAAACTAGAAGATTCTTTAATTTAAAGAATTCTCATTTGTTGTTTATTCTCAATGAAAATTGATTATTAGAAACTCACTAGCTAAAGTTACGATTTAATGTTTTGCATTTCTAAAATGAATATGGGCCCATTCATCCACCATGTGGATGGTCTTGATATTATATGATTTTTGTAGATGGATCTACAAAATAATCACATGCATTATCAACTCGCAACCTATCATTTGCGAGATTGCTTGTTTAAATGACTAATTTCAGATTATGCAATTAAAACAATTCATCTTGCTAATATTGGTGAATTTACATCCCAAGTTTTTAATGATTATTACATGTCAATTGGGATAAAAGTTGAACATCCTATAGCTCATGTTTACAGACAAAATGATTTAGCTGAATTGTTTATCAAATGCCTCCAACTAATAACTAAACCATTACTTATGAGAACTAAACTTTCTATTTCAATATGAGATTATGTTGATTTACGTGTTGTACGCATCAAGCCAATAAGTTATAAATACTCCCAATTACAATTGGTTTTTTATCAATACCTAAATATTTCTCATCTTTGAATTTTTGTAAGTGCGTATATGTTTCAATTGCTCCACCACAACGGACAAAGATGAGTGAATCCTGAAAGAAAGTTGGGAATATATATTAATTACAAGTTTATCTGTGATTACAATTTTGATTCGATAGTTTTCTCTACATTAGGGGAGAGAAATAATAACTTGTAATGAGTTAAGGGGAGACTAATTTAAACCAGAATTTCAATAAGGATAACTCATTACAAGTTAACTGTTAGATGTATTTACAAACTTAATGAGAATAACCAAGTGTTATATACCATATAATATTTTAATTTGATTCAAAGTCACAGTAGGACAATCAATTGGAATAAATAATAGATTTATCGGTTCCAAATATGAAAATTATTCTAGATGGTCATATAGTGGAGACGGGTGCTCCAGAAGAGACCCAAGACATAACTAATAAGTAAAACTTCAAAAGAGATTCAGGTACCTAAAACTGAATTTTAAAATAATGAAAATAAGAGATCTCAATAAGTTATGTCAATTCAAGAAAATGTGGAACCGAATAATAAAAGTGGTCGACAATGATTTTGCATGCAGTATTATTATAATGAAATAAAAGGAAGATCCTGAATAAATCTATTGAGAAATATAGATATAGAATAAATTGATCAAAATAGAAAGACGCAACTCAAGTACAATTAAATTTGTGGAGTTTTTAGACCAGTAGTCCAAATATCTAAAGGTATAAAGCCAGTAAAGGTGCAACTAAAAGTAGTTTTGCAAAAGTGGAATAAAAATATGAATTTTTTCGCTAAGTCTTGGCATTGATTATGAAAAGATATAATATTCTTTTGTAGTGGATGCAATAACATTTAGATATATTATTAAATTGACAATTCATAAATGATTTAACTTGCGTCTAATGGATATTGTTACAACATTTTATGAATCACTATATAGTAAAGTTTATATTAAAATCCTTGAAGAATTTAAAATGCTAGAAGCATATTGAAATTCTTGGGAAATTTTTCATTTATATGAATTTGACTTAGTCAATAGTAGATGAAAATGGATTATAAAATGATCCAAAATACCTATTTGTATTTTTATAGAAGGATCATGACTAAAGTTTGCTATGATTATTGTTGAAATTCCTGAAGAGATCAAAATATGTTTCCCCAAAATTTTCCCTCACTCATGATTTTCAAAAGAATGGTGGCATAAATGCTTAGCAATACATTCAAATAGTAATTTGAAAAACTAGTATTCAAGATTGAATACGTAGAATATGAGAAATTATGTTATGTTTTCATGAGGGGGAGTAAATACGCGTTGTACTCTTTTTCCCTTAACCGAGGTTTTGTCCCATTAGGTTTTCCTGATAAGGTTTTTAATGAGGCAGCATATTATGCATATTATAGATCGTGTACTCTTTTTCCTTCATTAGGTTTTTATCCCACAGGACTTTTCCTGATAAGGTTTTAACGAGGCACATTATCTATCAATAGACATCCAAGGGGGAGTGTTATGAATATCTTATTAAGCGAATGTTCATCATGATCAAGATAAAGTTTTAATGTACTTTAAATTCTAATAGTTATTAGAATTAAATTTCTACTTTATACTTCTTATGCCTATAAATAGAGACTCTGATGAAGCAATGTAATCACCCATTTGATTAATAAAGTAAATTCTCTGTTGCTTCATATTTTCTTTGTTCTTTATTCTCCCCATCTCTCTTTATTTTATAACAATCTTAAATTTTTATCTTAGCCATTTTAATTTTAAATAAATAATTATTAAATTAAATTATAGGACTTAATTAATAATTTTATTTTTGAACATGCCTAATTAATAAATTTAAAACTTATGTTTATGTATGTGTAATTTGGAGGCCATAACCCTAACATATAACTTTTGCAACTGTAATTTCTAATTAGCCCATCATCAATTAGAAATTAGTTATTAGAATATTTACACATATTTGGCTCATACTTTTAATTTGGGCTAATCTTTATGATAATAAATAGTAACATGTAATTACTATTATTATTTATGTGATGTCCATATTTTTCAAGATTGTATTCAAGAAATTTTCAAAAATTATAGCTTTTCTTTCAAAGTTATCAATAAATTTTACTCCAAAATTTTAAGTAAACTTTCGAGTCAAAATTTAAATGTGCATAAACAGAAACACATCAATAATAACATGAAATTAAGCTGAAATACGAGATCACAAATAAACAAACTAGAAATTTACATCACAATACTATGGAAATACAACACAACACCTCCACACACACATACATATATTGCCATATGACCTAATCTGTGACATACACATAAAAACTTGCACGCCATATTTAAAAATAAGCACTTCATGCACAATGCAACGACAAAGACCTATTCTTTATCTATCTATCTATTTAATCAAATATTGAAATAAAATAATTATTGATTGTATGATGAATATAAACATTGCACAAATCATGCTTTTTAAGGCATATCAAAAGTGAAACAATCTACAAATCCTGCAACATTCTAAGGTTATTCGGAAAAATAGTTGTTCCCGATATAAAATTGTCCCCAAAAGTATTCATGCAAAGAATGACATTTCTCGAAATTATTATTCATACTGTAGCACCATTTATTGAGTGTGCCAAACAACAGATAAAGACGTCGTATTTAACTATACGAAAACACAAAATTTAAAAAACATCAAAAATCGTCAAAGCCTTTTAAGCACTCAAAAACCTCACTAGATATAATTGTTTTCAGAAAATGTTTTTGGTGCATAGGGACAAGGGTAAAGCCGAAATATTTTTTAGGAGGGATCGAAATAAAATTTTAATTTTTAATAGTGTATATCTTTATAATTTTAAAATAATTAATTTTAATTTTTATAATTTTAGGAGTTAAAATGAAATTTTAAATTTACTGATTTAAAATTTTAAAAAATTTTAAAAGACTTAAATAACAATTTTTCATCTTCCCCTTAGATTTACCTATTCCTAAAGATCTTAGGCTTAGGAGGCATTTATAGTGATGATCCCCATAAAAACAATCACCATCACATGCCCAACTAGCACACAAAATAAAAGTAGTGGGCAAAATGTGGGGTTATTCCCACCAAGGTCTAACAAAAAAAACAAAAAAACCACCATCTACAATCTCTATGACAAAATCCCGATTTCATAATCATTTTTAGTTGTGTATTTGTAATGTTTGCTGTAAAGATTTCATGTTTGATTGATTCATACAAAAGTTTTCCAAGTTGTCACGCCAATTTAATCTCTGTTGTGCAAATAGTGAGAACAAATAAGCCTCCTTTTGTACTTGGATCTTATTCGTTGATGCATCAAAACACATTGATATCAGTACAACTAATATCAAAACAAAAAATAATTTTCTGGGTATAACTATAACACTGATTATCCAATTGCCATAATTTCTGGGTATGCTAATATCCAATTGCCATAATTTCTGGGTATGCTAATATCCAATTGCAATAATTATATAGTTGGGTCAAATCCAGGGGATTAAAATACATATTTCTCACTCTAAATCCAAATCATTATATGTTGAAAGAAACGGTAATCATTGAAATCTGTCTTTTTCCCAAGGACTTAAATTATTGTGGACATAAAGTCTGAGATTTTGTCCAATTTATTAAATGATGGGGTATGGTAGGTGTAGCAGGTGAAAATTTTTACATATAATAATAGATGAATAGTTAAATTAAGTATTTATTTTTTTGACATAATTTTTAAAATTATATATAATTCTTTCTTAATTTATAAATAGGAGGGTAATGTATTTCAGCGCATTTGAACCCACGTCCTTCTGCATTGACAATAATACCTATGCTAATCGAGGTAAGACATAATCAATAATATAGACAATATTTTAGATATGTATGATAGAGATATCATATCGATTTAAAAGTTATAAAAATATATTGGTAAATTCAATGGTTGAATTATTAAAATATTAATGGTATAAAATGTTATAGAAGGTTATAAAACTACTTAAATTTTGCATCAGGATAAGTGAATTGCTTCCCATGTTTTAATAATTTGATTGGTAGTCGAATAGGTTAGACCATCTATTTTTGGTTCAATCAGATTGACTAACAATTCAATAATTAATTAAAAATTTAAAAATTTAAAAATATAAAATTATAAAATCAGTTCAATCTTTGTTTTTTTTTCAGTTTTAAATTTTTATTGATTTTAAATAGTTCGCTCAAAGATTAGTTTAACCTCCATATCAAAATTGATATATAAATCAATTTTCACCCAACTAATTTAACTAATCCTTTTGATTCGATTCAAATAATTCTAATTATTGCTGAAATAGTTTTAAAAGTTGTAATTTAAAAAATATTTATCAAGATTCACCTGTTATAATAAATATATAAAATATTTCATTAATTTAATATATTTTACATAACAATACAATTTTCTCATCAAATCAAATCATTTATTATTCAAATTTGACAACACCCCAACTCATAAACCATTGTAACAGAACATACAATGCATTTTTATGGAAACCCCCAAAAGTACACAATCATAAGACCTAGTACAAGTTCATTGGTGGGACAATAATGCTGCCAGTTTCCATCATTTGCCTGAAATGTTGATTCAGCTCTAGCTTAAGGCTCACTTGCACAATTGAAGGAAATGTATTCAAAACTGAATTTTTACTGCCCATTTCTGCCGTCACAGCTCTGCAATTCAAATCAAAATCAGATTATATATTTTTCATTTAATTTACTCTTATGTTATTAATTATAAAAACATTAAAAATCATAAAAATTGAGTTCCACGAGCATTTTGAGATGTAAATTATTAATGATAACATCAACATTAATGTTCTTCAAAAAATCTTTTGTATTGATAAAATTACAAGACCATTCAACCATTCTTGTGACAAACATATTTTCATTCATTTCTCGATTGATCAAAGTATTTTGGTATCAAATATAATAGTTCTATACCGGGTCTTGAAGGTCGGATCAAGTGTAGGGATGTTACAAGTTACCACATCAATCTTGTTAAAACATTAACAGTTTAACATGTGGATATGGAGTTGAATTTCAAGAAGTTATCCGAGGAAACGACATCGAAATTAGAGTTACCTTTTACGTTGGAGGAGATTAAGGAAGCAGTATGGAGTTGTGATGAGTTAAAAGCTCCTGGGCTGGTTGGGTTTAACATGTGTTTTTTCAAAGGTTGCTGGCAATTAGTAAGAGAAGACCTATTTAATATGATGATAGAATTCTTTAGAACTGGGAAGCTAAAAAAAAGCATAAATTCTTCCTTCATAGCACTTATTCCCAAAACTGAACATCCGAATGATATTTCAGATTTTAGATCGATCTGTCTAGTGGGTTCTCTGAACAAAATAGTGGCAAAGGTGCTGTCCCGAAGGATCAGAGAAGTTATAGGGGATATTGTGAGTGATACTCAATGCGCATTTATAAAAGAGAGGCAAATCTTTGATGGAATTCTGATTGCAAATGAAATAATCCATTCGATCAAGAAAAATTCAGAATTGCGTGGTAGTCTGATTTTTAAACTAGATTTTTCGAAAGCATACGATTGTGTAGGGTGGGATTTTTTGGAGGTAGTATTATATAAAATGGGATTTGGTGTGAAGTGGAGAGGTTGGATATTGGACTGCATTTTAACGGTTAGAATAGCTGTGCTTGTAAATGGTTCGACTACCAACGAGTTTAGAATTAGCACAGGACTCAGACAGGGGGATCCGCTCTAGCCATTTTTATTCATTTTGGTAACAGAAGTGCTCAATCTAATGCTGGTAAAAGCCGAAGAAATTGGAATCATTGGTGGAATTCAAAATAATATCCCCAATCAATCATTCTCACATTTTCAATTTGCAGATGATACGATACTTTTTTTGAGAGCGGAGGAGGAGTATGTGAGAAATATAAAATATATTTTAAGATGTTTTGAGATTTTTTCTAGACTTAGCATTAATTTCCAGAAGTCATGTTTAGTCGAGTTTGGAGTGGATGAGGAGTTTCTTTTTCGAATGGTAGCATTATGCAGATGTAAGATTGGGGATCTTCCGTTCATTTATTTGGGGATCCCATTGGGTGCTGATCCGAGAACGATAGCAACTTGGTAATCGATAGTGGAAAGATTTCGTTAGAAATTATCCGGATGGAAGTGTTGATCACTTTCATTTGTTGCAAGAATTGTACTCATTAATTCGGTATTATCCACTCTTCCAATTTACTTTATGTCTCTTTTTCAAGTGCCGATTACCGTGATAAAAAATATTGATAAGATTAGAAGAAATTTTCTCTGGGGTGGTGCGGTTGGTAAAAAAAAGATGGCAAGAGTAAGTTGGAAACAGGTTTGTTTACCGAAAGAGAAGGGGGGCGTGGGAGTGGTGAATCTTAAAAAATCAAGAACAGGGCTCTTATAGCTAAATGGAGTTGGAGATTCGCGACGGAAAAAATGCTTTGTGGAGGAAAGTCATTCAAGCTAAGTATGGGGATCTCCCTCAACATTGGAGGTTTAGGAAGTTTAATGCGAAAGAGATGTCGATTGTGTGTCGTGGAATGGTGGAGAATTCTAAAACTGCCAATGTAGCAAAATGGGTTGGAAATGATTCATTTCGCTGGTTGATTGGCAACGATAAATCAGTCCTCTTTTGGGAGGATATTTGGTGTGGTAATCGTCCTCTTAAGACGGAATTTCTTAGGTTGTTTCGGCTTGTCAAAGCGAAAAAAGAGGTGGTGGAAGCATTCTCTCGAAAGTTTGGATTCAGTGAGGTCCAATGGGATGATTTTTTTCTGTAATTATGCTCAATCATTTGAAGTCATTGGTGGGGGATACGGTTTTTGTGCCCAAGATGGACAATCGATTATTTTGGATTCATGATAATGAGGGACTGTTTTCGGTGAAGAAATTATCAGCTTTATTGATAAATAATGGGGATTGGGGGGGGGGGGGGAAGAAAATAATTTCACTTTTGACAAAATTTGTAAGCTAAAGGTACATCCAAGGGTTCGAAATTTTCTGTGGATGCTGGCCATTGATCGTATTCCAACTAAAGATTTTCTTTTAAGTCGGGGAGTGCAGCTGGAACATATGAATAGTGGATGCCCATGGTGTGATCGAGAGATAGAGCGAACGGATAATCTTTTCTTCAAATGTAAATTTATTGAAGGATTCTGGTTAAAGATATTTAAATGGTGGGATATTCATTGGGAAGCGGTAGCTTGTTTTGCTGATTTTTTACTCACTTTGTTTTAAAGTGAATTTGACAGGTGTTCTTAAAAGCTTATGGATGATATCGGTGTCGGCATCTTGTTGGTCAGTTTGGCTGGCAAGAAATGAAATTGTGTTCAAGAGAACCTCGACGTCAATGGATACATTGTTATTTCACTCCAAAATGAGATCACTGATGTGGGTTAGGGCAGTGCATGAAGATATTCAAATTCAGGCGAGTACATGGTGGTTATGCCCATCGAAATGCACGCCCTCCAGAAATAAAAGAAACGAGACTGTATTACACTGGACTCCAACTCCGTCCAGATGGGCGAAATTCAACGTGATAGGTGCAGCGAAGGAGGACGAAGCTGGAACAGCGATAACAACTAGTGAGTCTGAAACATCTGAGGTATGGGCTATTAAAAGTGCCTTGGATATGTACATTGGAATTGGGTGGCATGTGAAAACTCCTCTTATTTGAATTTAGTTTAGATGTGGTTTTGAAGTGGTTGTTGAATAGGGATGTTAGATCGTGCTTGTTGCGGAACCTTTTTTTCGATGTTGATAGGAGTATTAATCAGCTTGTCAATGCTACATTCTCAGTGGTTAAGACGCAAAGTAATAGTATGGCTGCAATTTTGGCCAATGTTAGGGCGAGAAGATTAGATCTATTTAAAGTTTGGTGGTGATATATGTTTAATTAGTCATTAAGAGTTAGGTCGATTGACGAATGTTTTTATTCTTTGTCTATTCAGGTGTTTTGTAATTTTGACTAGAAAGGTCGTTGGTTTTTCCCATCAACTTTCTAGTTTCAAATATGCAAATTGACTGAGCAAAATTTTTTTTAACAGTTTAGTTAGTTTTTTATTCGAAATAAAACAAGTTAACAAAATTTTACAGGTTAAGAGCCAAAGTGACCTAAAAAAAGAATGTAGGCTGAAATGATAAAATGAGTAAATGTCAAGAAGAAAATTTAAAATTATACCAAAATAAAATTAAAAAAAATCCTATTCTTGAAGGATTGGGTCATAATTCAATTGATTCATTCATCTAATCCTTTAAATCTATGTCTATTATCCATCCGTTATCTTCATTATTCATTATACACGTGAAGCCAGAAAATTTTTTGGATACTAGAATTAAGATATAAAATTTAAACACAATCTTATCATTGTATTAGCTAATAGCTTTATAATTTTTTAAAGAACTAAATTAAAATGTTATCATTTTTAGGAGATAAAAGTATAATTTTACCATCATTAATTATAATTTCTATATTTCAAAAGGTAAAAGATGCAATTTTCCAATTTTTTGGGGACCAGGGGCGTGCTTACACCCTTCCTGCCACCCCTGTCATTATACAACCTCATCCCTTATCCTGCTCCCTATGCTTCGTAAAAGCACATATATTTTTTTTAAGGGTGGACTTGATTTTATCGGAAGTGCTTTGCAATACTACAAGCTTAGTTGATGTCAGATTAAAATTTTAGTTCAACATAATATTTATATTAATATATAATTAATTTAATAATTTAATTCCTAAATAAAATAATTTAGGTATCAATTAGAATTATGATAAAACTATACAAATTATGGAATAAATTGAAACATGATAAAACCGATATTGAAAATATTAAAATATGTTATATAACAAAAATAAATTGAATAAAAACAATGTCAAGATTTATGTAAAATAAATTATTAACGTGTAAATATTAATTATATAAATTTATAAAACTTTACCCAATATATATATATATATATATATATATATATATATATATATATATATAAACACCATATAACAAAATCAAAACTTGCCTCAAATAAAGACGTAAAACTTTTTTTTTCAACATTAATCTAATTATAGATTATTAACATATTTGTTCTTTTTAATACAATGATTAGAACTACCTAAAGCTTCACTCCAACCCTCAAATAAGAAGATAATGTGCTTCAGCATATTCGAACCTACACTCTCCTGCACTGATAATAATATCGATGTCAATCGAACTAAAATTCAACCGGCAACAAATACATCAACTTAACAACGCTTTAAATGTGAATTTGATGCAAAAACATCATTTTCCAAAGTCAACGTAAAACTTAACAAAAGACTTACATGCTTCATACCAGAGGCGAAGTCAGAACAATATTTTGGGGGGCCGAATGAAATTTTAATTTTTTATAGTCTATATCTTTATTATTTATAAAGGATTAAATTAAATTTTTATAATTTTAGAGGGGCCAAATTGTAATTATACTTTTACTGATTTAAAATTTTTAAAAAATTTAAAAATCTCCACGCGCGCCACCACGTGCATCTCTGTACGGCCATATCCGAGTCAGTCGAACCTGCGAGAAGAGAAGAATAACAGAATACAGCAAAGCAATAGCAGAAAAATAAAGCAAATTTGTATTTATATTTTACCTTTATTCGGCTAAAAAAGGAAGCCGATGGTATACTGTAGACGAGGACAAACACAATCAATATCAATACAAAATATCAAAATCGTCATTTTTAAAGGTGATTTTTGCTTCGTATTTCTCCATTTTTTTTGTTGTTTCTGAAGTTTTTTACACGAAAATAAAAAAGGAAAGGATTTTTTTTTTACCTGCACTACGCCGGAGAGGGAGGGAAACGAAATGTTTCTCCTTGCTCTTCACCGAGTTTGGTCCGTCTTTCGGGGATTCTGGTCTCAAATCCACGTTCTATAGGCGATCAGCTTCGAAAAGGGTTGAAAAGGCCGAGATTTGTGCGCCTCCGACCACCACCTACAGCGGAGCCACGGCGGAGGCTCATCGGCGGCTCCTTGGCCAAAAGTCAAGAGTTTGAGGGAGTTTGGGAGTTTTCTTTCCTTGTTTTTTTTAGAAGTGTTGAAAAAAAAAAATAAAAAACTAAAATTTGGTTTAAATACTGGTACTAAAACAGTACGATTTTGGGCTTTATGCCCCGGATACGAAATGGTGCCGTTTTAAGGCCCTGGATCCGCACGTTGACCCTACCCAGGGAGGATCCGCGTGTTTTCCATTAACAGGAAATTTGCGCATTAGATCCTTCCTCCTTTCTTGGTCTTTCAAATTGATTTATTTTTATTTTTTAATTTTTCCCCATGATTTTACCAGTGATTTATTTGGGTCCGCACTAGAACTATGCGTTTTGAGGGCTTGGGATATTTTCCCATTCAGTCCCTCTCATTTTCGCGCGCATTCATTTGGATCCTTATTATGTTTCGTCAATTTTTGTATTTTATAATTTGTACCCTATATTTATTTCCAATTACGATTTAATCCTTAACCTGTTACAACTTCAATTTCTTTTATTTTTTTATTTTTTAAAAACTATTTATTTAATATTTTATTTAGTACTTTACTTATTGTATTACTTTCATTCTTAATTTCATATTATTCAAGTGGATTATGTTAAAATTCCTTTAAATGTGTTTATATATTTTCTTTTTAAATCTATCTATATATAATTTATTTCTTTAAAGACCCTATTTTAATATATATATATATATATATATATATATATATATTTGTTTATTTCAAACACTTTCCTATATTATTATTATTTTTACATATACATTATTTATATTATTATTATTTTATATATACATTATTTATATTAAGTTTTTTCATTTCATGTATATTATTTATTTAGATTGACATATATTATTTTGTATATCACTTACTTTAATTTTTTTATATATTATTTATTTTAAAATTTCATTTATACATTACTATTTCATATATTATTTATTTTCATTTTATTTTTTTTTGATCTATTTCAAACTTTCATGTATATTACTTACTTCAAGATTTTTATATATATAATTGTTTGTTTGCATATTGATGATTCCAAATTGCATTTCTTTTATATCATTCATTTGTTTATTTGTTTTAAAGATTGTTACATGTTATTTGTGTTAATTTGCTTGGTATTTCTTTAAAAATTTGCTTTTAATTCATTAGCCTTCGAATATTAATGTCAGTATTTTATAGTGTATGATGTGTCGCCATTGTATGTACTCAAATTCGTTCCTTTCAAATTTCATATTATGGTCATTCATTTGTATAATATTTTATCTATGTATATTGTTCCATGTTTGTAACTTTGCTTTTTTTACATTATTGCATCGTGATTCAAATTTCAACGTTTTGATTGATATTGGTCGTCTCATTTTTATTCCAAATAAACCAAATAAAATGTATTTTGAGCCGGTTTTATAATCGCTTATTTGAAAGCTTTTCAAAATAAGGCAATATTTTGTGTTTGAAAATTTGGGAAATCATGCCCTAACGTGCTGGGTTTCGAGTTTTCGTTTGACCAAATAACCAAATATCCTTTTAATAGCATGTTTTGGAAATCATGAGATGATCTCGGTTTTAAGGGTTTAAAATGTCATATCCTAACATACTGGATGTGGTGTTTTATTCCTTTAGGACGAGTGAATTTTAAATTCCAACTCGAGTTGTCCAAACGTTTTTCAAAGGGATTGTATTTTAAAATCTTTTCAAATTTTCGACATTAGGACATTAATTAATCAATAAGATACCAATTTTGGGCGCTGCGAGAGTGCTAATCTTTCCTCGCACGTAATCGACTCCCGAACTCGCTTTCTTGAATTTCGTAGACCAAAATCAATATTTAAATAAAACAAAATATTTTATTAGGTGATCCGATCACACTTAAACAAAAAGGATTGGTGGCGACTCCATCTTCGTTTTAAAAGTCGATCCTGTTTTTCAATATAAAAAAATGGTTTCGACATATTTTTTTTCATTAAATTTTGACTTTTAAAAAATAAAAATAAAAATAAAAAACGCTTCAAAGAATTTGAGTAAGTAATCTGATAAATTCTGATGTACATGGAACTAATTAAAAATTTGACTAAGTTAAGTGTATCTATCAATTAATAGTATAGCTACGGAAAGTAAAGATATCGTTCCCACGAAGACTATGAATACTAGTAATTATAATCTTTCTATTATTTAACCTAATAATTCGAGTGATTGATTAAAAAATAAAATTAATTAAATTAATTAACTAACGAACACGACAAAGAACAAATTATGAAAAGAACCGATTAACAATCAAGAAGCGAAACAATACCCAAGAAAGAATCCGCCTAGATTTCATCTATCACTATCAATCTAAATTATGTAATTTCTTTACTTAGTATCTTGATTTGTAGAAATCCATAGATTATGCTAATATCTCTTTTGAGCATAAGATCAACTGACTCTAGGTTGATTAATTGAAATTTCTTTCTAATTAAAACCCCTATTATCGTATTAATTCGTGCTTTGGATTCCTCTGTTAGATTTGACTCTGATCTGGTAAATTTATGTCATCCTATTTTTAGGGTTGCATGCAACTCCACTCGATTACATAAGATCTACTCTTAAACATGGTCTATTCAACCTTGTATTTAAGCACATAAAACATAGATCAATAATCTAGAAATAGCAAACCAAGAATTAAGCACACATAATCAAGAATAAGAATTAAATATTCATTGGATAAAATAAAAATTAAATGGCATAAATCATTATAGGGTTCATCTCCCTAGGTATTTAGAAAATTAATTCATACTTGAAAATAGAAACATCCAAGAGTCAGTATAACTGAAAGAAATAAAGAAACTCATGATAACTTCCTAAAAAATCAACTGGGAATCTTCAATCTTGACAGAAATCTACTTTAGAGTCGGCTCCAATGGTGTTTTTTGAGTTGTTTTCTTAAGTATTCTATGGCGGCTCACTCCCATCATCTTATTTTTTGTCATCAATACGTATTAGAATGCCCGAAAAACCTAAAAATTGTGATTTTTCACAATTCGATGCGTAATTCTATGACATCGACATGGCTTACACACGCTTGTGTAGATCATACGGCTGTGTGGTCTGGCTATATGGAATGGTTCAGCTTGTGAGGCTCTTACAGCTTGCTTCGGTGCTCCGATTTTCGCTCATTTTTCGTTCTTTTTTCTCTCAAATGCTTTATTAAATATTAAAACATGAATTTAAAAGATTAAGAGTATAAGACTCACAATTAACATTGAATAATCACTTAAAAATACATTAAGAATTAGATTAAAATATGTTACTTTTAGCACTTATCAAATTCACGTAGACCAGAAGTCTACGTTATTGTCACAAGGGAATCCCTTACACTAATTAGATCTAGTTCATGAACTATTCCTATCTATTCTCTATCTTGTGTCAAAGCCTAAAAGAATAATAAGGATGAAATGAATAAGATTTGTGGACGATTGTAGTGGGGTCATGACACTAATTATCGAGAGAAAGCTATATATGTGTAATTTCTATATTTATTTAGAAATTAGAATAGTATATTGAAATAGTACAGTTGCCGACAATGAATGATTTGCGCATAAATTTAATATGTTTGTCTCTAAATATAATATTATTTAAAGTATCGTGAAAGTTTTTTAGTAAAAGTCATTATCTTTAGCTCTCTTAATTTAAAAAAACGGGTAAGTTAATTCATGTACATTAAATTAAAAAATAAATTAGTCATTCTATTAAAAATTAGTTATTGGACGTCAGCATGAAATACAAATGGCACGTCACATATAACTATTTGATTATTTTACAAGTCACGCCAATTCTTAATAATAAAGATAGATGAATTTTTTAAAAAAAATGACCAATTTACTTTTGAATTTATCATATAAAAATTAATTTATTTATTTTTTAAGTAAATAGGACAAATTTTTTTTTAGTAAATAAAATAGCATTAAACAATTACAAAAGTAACAAGGAAATTAAAAACCCATAATTTCATTTTGAACTAGCTCCCTCACACACCTAGTTACCTATGAAACATGTAGTAGCTTGTTTGACCATGAAATCGTAACTGTGTTATGAATTTTAGAAATATAATAGATATGAATCATCCAATTTTTTTATATCAACTTCTGAATAGCTCGTAATTTTATGAAATGACTATTAAGAATTTCTCTGATCAAAATTATTTCTACAAAAATAACATTATCACATCTAAAGAATAAAATAAAATTCAACTCTTAATAAAAAACATTTATAATACTTTTCCTATAATATTATTATATTAACATTCAATCAACCATATCAACTGACTTATTCATATATAAATTAATGTCATCAAATCCAACATCTGACCCCAAATCGATTGTAATATCGTGGATATTTGTCGTACATGGGGTTCTTTTTTTTGTTGACAAGCACTTAGATTCTGAAATTCATGCTGCATGGTAAGTCGATTGTGCTTGCACGTGATATTCATGTCTCGTGATAATTGCAATTTAGATAAAATAAATTCTAGTAAGGCACAATACTATTTAATGAATATAACCTTTTCATTTCATAATGGCTTTTTAAATTCATAATGAAACATCAACCTATACTTGAAGCATCCTGTGACGATGATAATCTAAAAAGAGACAAATCATTTGAATGATTTAAGTTATATTACTCATATTTTAGCAGCTTCACATTTATATGTGTTTAAGGTTTAGATTTTTAGAATTAAATTTTAAAGATTCTGTAAAATTTTTAAAACTTTTAACAGTTTAGGAGAATTTTTTAAAAATTTAGGACTCTAATTAAAATTTTAAAATATTTGTGAGATTAATGAAAATTTTCAAAAATTTTAAAAGGGTTTAATTAAAATTTTAAAAAATTCAAGAGAGAAATGAATTTTCCAAAAAATTTTAGGCTTCAATAAAATTTTCTAAAAACTTTAAGGGAGAAATAAAAATTTCTCAAAGTTTGGGCTTGCGCCTAAGCCACCATAACTATCCGCCTCTACTTTCCACCAAGTTCTCCACCTGAAAATTTAGGTTTTTTTATAAAAATAACCCTAAAAAATAAATTAATTATCAAAATAATCCACTCTTTTAATTATGTATAAAAATAACTCATTTTCTACAGTAAAAAGTGGTGGAGCCATATGATATGGCGCCACCACTTTGCCACGTCAGCCAGGGGTATTAAAAAATTATTTTTTGGTGGAGCCATGTTGAATAGCTCCACCAGTATAAAATACTAAGGAAATAGTAAAAAATTTGGAAAAACGGGGGACTTAAAAAAAATTTCCATTTTTAGGTGGAGCCATTCTAAATGGCGCCACCACTTTTCTGATTTGTCAGGTTCTTATATTTTTTTACTTTTTTTGCTTTTTACTTTTTCTTATATTTTGTCTCTTTCTTAGATTTTTTCTTTTTAAGTTTTATATTATTTTCTTAATTTATTTTGTTTATTTAATTTATATTATTAATTTTAAAAATTTGTAATATATATTTAAAATATTTTATAATTTTTTTAAAAATATTTTTAATTTTATATATATATTTGTGAAATTAATTTTTATAAATTTTAAAAATGTATTTTTCAAATTAGGTTTGAAATTATTAGTTTTATAATATTTGAAATGTATGTTTAATATTTTATTAATTTTACATACAATTTTAAATATTATTTTTAAATTCTTTTTATCATTAGATATTTATATTTAAAGTTTAAAGTTTAAATTAAAATATATATATTTATTAGAACTAGTCACATCATTTCAGTGATGTGATTATTAATAAATTTAAATATAAATATAAATTTTAAAAAATATATTAAATATTATTTTATAAATATTAAATATATATATATATATATTTTTACTCTTGTTATTTTTTGTTTTTCTTTTATGTTTAATTATTATTATTAACTTTAAAAATTTTGAAATATTTTATTAATATATATATTTGTAAATTTTAGATATGTATTTTGAGATTATTTTTTAAATTTTAAATACAATTTTAAATACATTTAAAAATTATAATTTTTAATAATATAAGAAATCATAATATTTTAAATATTTTTTAAATTTTGTCTTTTCCTTTTTTTTACTTTTTGAAATTTTATGTTTTTTCTTATTTTATTTTGTTTATTTATTTTATTATTAATTTTAAAATTTTGTAATGTATATTTAAAATGTTTTATAATATATTTTTACAATTTTAAATATTATTTTTAAATTCTTTTTTAACATTAGATATATGTATTAAAATTTTAAAGTTTAAATTAAAAATATATATATATTTATTATAACTTGTCACATTATGTCGTTGATGTGACTATTAATAAAT
This sequence comes from Gossypium arboreum, assembly GCF_025698485.1. NCBI lineage: Eukaryota > Viridiplantae > Streptophyta > Magnoliopsida > Malvales > Malvaceae > Gossypium > Gossypium arboreum. The sequence goes on from NC_069073.1 coordinate 118,878,001, forward strand.
TTAAATATAAATATAAATTTAAAAAAATATATTAAATATATTTTTATTATTTTGACTCTTTTATTATTTTATTTTTAAAAAAAATTATTATATATATGGGTGGGGCTTGGTCCCTTGTATAGATGAAGAAGTTGAGTGAGGGAAAAAAAAGGTACGTTTGTTAAAATTTTAATATATATATTATTAAAACAATAATAATAAAAGTGAATATATTTGATTATTTACTAGTTAATTTATAAATAACTAGAAAACATAAGTATTTGTTTAAAAAATACTTTATGTTTTTAAATTTTATCATATAAAAAATATTAGTATTCCTTAAAAAATATTTTTTCGCTATCACTCACTTTAAAATTTGAATAAGATATCATAAAATTTTAAAATTAGAAATATATACGTATTGTAGCTATTGGTGTCAAATTGAATTTGTAACACCCCCTAACCCCAAACCGTCCCGGAAGAGAGTTATGGAGCATTACCGGAGTTTACAGAATAATTACACACAATTTCATTTACTTTCTTATGTTCATGTCAAAACTGTCTTCTTGAATAACAGTCACTAAAATATTTATATCTAGAGCTACAAAACTCCAAATTAAGTTCCGTTAATTTTTCTTAAAACTAGACTCATATACCTTTCTACCATAAAATTTTCAGAATTTTTGGTTTAGCCAATTAGTACAGTTTATTCCTCAAAGTTACCCCTGATCTGCTGTTTGACAGTTTCGATCTTTCTTTACTAAAATTTAATTATCTCATAGCACAGGACTTGGATGATGTTCCCGTTTATTTCTCTTGAAAATAGACTCATTGAAGATTCTAAGCATATAAATTATAGCCTGTAATTATTTTTATATAATTTTTAATGATTTTCCCAATTCAGAATAGGGAATTCCAAAATCAATCTGACATTGTCTCACAAAAATTCAAATTCATACCAAATTAGTCAAATCCTATATTATACCATAGCCAAATCTAAATTTATTTATTTCATCCTTACATTTAAAATTTCAAAATGACATACACATAAGACATCCTAAGTACATGCCATTACCAATAATTAACACACTTTATCTTAATGAATTCGGGATCGGACTGGGATGCTGATTCAACGTTCTATCTTTACTAAACCTGCGTACGGAAACAAACCGTACGTTGAGTATGGTATACTCAGTGGTATTTCTATAATCCGAACACTTGATAATATAACAATTAAACTTAAAATCACAATAATAAATATAACCATTCATTTATTTATTTTATAGATAAGTTTCATTTGCTTACCATAAAAATTCTATACAAGCCATATAACAAACACAACAACATATTTGCTCAATTCTTTTCATTTTCTTACTGTATAAATTCTTTCAATATATTTACAATTCACTTGTATTCACACTTTACTTCTTAATAATATACCATTTTAATTCATTCTAACATCAATCAAATTCACTCAATTTATCTTTTCACTTATTTACCCCTATTAACAAACCCGGACTTTGACGGATACACGGATTCCAACCCAAACACACCAGTACGACACATTGTGCCTAAAACGGTACATAGTACCTGATCAGATATCGACACATAAAGTGCCTAAAACGACACACGAGGTGCCTGATACGACACACGAGGTGCCTGAAATCGACACATAAAGTGCCTAATCGGTAAAGGTGGCAAATCCGTACACTTTCGGATCCTATGGCATGCCAATTATATCCGACTTAGCCCGACTAGTTAATAGGGTATTTCATTCACTTTCTCAATTTAATAATTCTTTCATCAATATCTCATTCAGATAATTACATATATTTATCCATTTTCACAATTCATACAATTTCATTCAATTCAACAATATATTTTAATTATTCACATTAATTCGTAATTCAATACAATTCAATTCATTTTCAATATCAAATATTCAAATATCACAATCTCATATATTCATACCAATTTCCTCATATTTCCAATCAATATATTTTTCAATATAACATTCATTCAATATTCAAATTTCTACATAAATCATATATATTATATAATTCAATCAATATAAATTCAATCAAAATAATTTCAATCAATATAAATTCAATAAAACAGATATTCATAAATCAATTCAATATAAATTTATCACACACTAAATCAATTCATTTCAATTATAAAGACACAATACAAATAATTCCCATCTTAATTATTTATCATAATACTTATCCAAAATTCAATTATCATAATTGCATAATATCTCATTCACACACACACACACACACACATATATATATATTTATAATATATAATTCAATTTAATTTAATCAATATAAATTCATCACATACCAAATTAATCCATTTCCATTATAAACACAACAATTCTCACTTCAACATTTATTAAATGCATTAAATAAAAAAAATATAACAATTAATAATTAAGTTCGGATTATAGAAATACAAACCGTATTTTCTCGAGCTAACTTCCTTTGTCTTTGCCATTTTTTTTTCCTTGCTTAGCCGAGGTTTCCCGAGACAACATTAGCTACAGGAATTAAAACAATTCATATTCGTTAATTCACTACTAATTTATATCTAATTAATACAATTTTTATTCAATTTCTACTTTAATTTCTATTTAATCTTAACTAGATTCACTTACTTTTTTCTATCTCAATTCATACTTCATTTCTATTCAAATTTTGTCCAAACTCATACTTAACTATTAAATTTCCAGCATATTTTCATAATTTCGAATTTATTTCCATTTAATCCCTAAAACTCAAAACTTATAGCTTAGTTTACGATTCAATCCTTTATTCAATTCCAATCAAAATTTCTATCAAATAAACCCCCAATTCCATCATTTTATTCAACATGAACCATACTTAGAAATCTAATGACTTTCAAAATTTCTACTTAAAACAAGTACGTATTTATCTCTAGGATTCCAAAAACTCAAAAATAATAAGAAAAGGGGCTGTCGAAACCATTTTCAAATCGAGCTTTGGAAAATGGGAATCGATTTTAAAAATGAAAACGGGAGTCGCCACCAATCTTTTTAGGTGTGATTGGATCACCTTTAAAACATTTTGTTTTAAAATCATTAGTTTTGGTCCACGAAGTAAAAGAACGGGTTCGAGTCGGTTACGTCGAGGAAGGATTAGCACCTCAGTAACGCCCAAAAATTGGTACCTAATTGATTATCAAATGTCTTTAATGTCGAAAGAAAAAAATTTAAGATGTAGTCCTCTTTAAAATATTTTAACTTTGAAAATTGGGATTCACTAGCGTCAAAGTATTAACATTAAGTTATCCCATTTTTGAAATTCCTATCTCAAGCAACAAAACGCTATATCCAATAAGTTAGGACATATTGCTTTGAAATTCCAAGATACTAGCTTGCATTTAGAAAACCTTTAAAAAACTTAGAAGGGTGCTTAATTATTTGAATTCAACGAGAAAAGTGGCAACACAATAAGTTAGGGCACTACTTTCTCGAAATTTCCAAACACCAAGCATCACCTTATTTGCAAAAAAAAATCTTATCTCGAGGTAATAAGATGTCATATCCAGTGAGTTATGACACAACACCTCAAATATCGAGAGTAAGTATTTTATTTAACACTCGTATTATGATTTAAAAGAATATGCCGTTATTTAGATTAAACGTGAGAGAAAAAAAATCAAAATCCAGTAAGTTAGGGAACGATTGTCTCGGATTACCAAATACGAAATATTTACTTTAGTGAAAGAATCACTATCGGGTTGGATAAAACCTAAATTAAGTAATGAAACGAGATAATAAAGAATGCATAACAAATAAAAATTGATAACCATAACAGGATAAACATAAACACAAATATGAATACTAACGATAAATACGAAGGTAAGATAAATGAGTCGAATAAATAATAAGAAAGGAAATAATGAATAAGCTAAATGTTTGAAATTATTTAAAAAAACTATAAATAGAATAGATGATGAAATAATTATAAAAGTAATGATATGTAAATAAAATAAATATGCTAAAAAATATACAGTTATCAAATTAGTTAATATAAAATAATAATGTATAAGTAAATACAAAATAAAGGAAAATATAATAACAATAATAGAAAAATACAACAATAATAATAGTAAAAGATATAATAACATAATAATATAATAGTAATAGTAACAATATGACGATAATAGTAAAAATAATATATTAAATAATAGTAATAAAAGTAGTGCTAATAATAATAATAATAATAATAATAATAATAATAATAATAATGATCTATTAAGTTATAATGAAAATAATGATAATGATGATATATTAGATAATAATAGTAAAATAATAAGTAACAATAATAAATTATAATAATAGTGATGAGAATAACAAGTGATGATAATAACAGTAACAATAGTAGTAATAATATATTAGTAATACATAATAGATGTAGTAAAAAAATATAGTAGTTATAGTAATAATAATATAAACAAGAGCATATATACATTATGAAAAATAATGATAGTAAAATATAATAATAGTAATAATAATAATGGAATGAAGGTAATAATAATATTAAAATAAAGTAAACAAAAATAATACTATATATCAATATATATATACATATAATGCAAATACACACTACCATATAATAATAATAATAATAATAATAATAATATAGAAATACAAAGAGCAAATAAAATATTAAATTTAAAAACAATACTATATATAAAAGTATATACATACATATATGTACATAAAAATATACACTAATAATAATAATAATAATAATAATAATAATAATATTAAAATGCGAAAGTAAATATGATATAATAGTAATATTAAAATGACGTAATAAAAATAATACTTATATATATAGAAATGTACATACGTACATATATAATAAACATACATTAATTAATAGTAAAAACAATAGAAGTGCTAATAATATTAGTATTAGAATGAAATAAGAGATAAATGCAAACATAATAATATAAATAAGGTAAACTGAAACAAATAAAAAATAATAGGAAGGACATAATCGAATCTGAGAGCAATATTTTGGGGCAAATCCGTAATAAATAAAAGAAGAGGGGATTAATTCGCACATGCAAATAACCGGGAAGGACTAAAACGGACAATAGCCCTTTGACCCAAAACGCGCAGTTTTGATTCTATCTCTTATTTCTTACTACGATTGGAGTGAATATAATGAAACCCTTTGAACCTTTTGATTGCTATTGATATCTCGATTTTTGTTCTTGAATCTCAAAAAAGAAAAATCCTTCTTGAATCTCAAAAAAATCTCTTCTTGAATCTCAAAAATTTCTTCTCTCCAAAATACAATCAATTCCTCTCTCCCCCTCCCCTTCTTTTTTTACATTGAGATTGTGGCTTTTTATAAGCTTTTACCACTTGTTCTTCTTTTTTTTTTTTTAATTTATTTGCCTTTTCTTTTGTAGGCAAATGGAGCAAAATGGGGGTGGGTGGCTAATTATGGTGTGGAGTAGGTGAGATTAGGTTTTTTTTCTTTTTTTTTTTTGATTTTTTTTTTTGAGTTGGGTTAGTGTTTTGGGCTAAGTTTTGGGTTTGGTATTGGACCCCGGGCAAAATTTGGGCCATACAGGGGCTAAATTGACTTACCAAATTAACTTGGAACCTTTAAAACCTTATTTTTCCCTTTTTCTTTTCTTCCTTTCTCCCTTCTCTGTTTCGTCCCCTGCTATTCTGTTTCTTTCCTCCTTTTATTCTTTTGTTTCTTTCTTTTGTTTCTTTTATATATATATAATGACAATAATAACTATAATAAAAATCTATTTAATAACAAATATTTATTTAACACTTGTACCAATTATTTTTATACACTTGTTTTTCTTCTTTTTTTAATATATATACATATATATTTAATAATTTAATAATATACATAATTCAAGAAAAATCTTGATTTTCTTCCATTCACCGCCTCATTTCATGGGTATGGCTTAATTGCCATTTTGATCCTTTTATTTTCTATTACTTTAAAACTAAACTTTCACATTATATTCAATTTAATCTTTTATCCAATTATCCTTAATTAAGCTAAATTTATTTAATTAAACTTTAATTAATCACTTACTTAACTTCATAAATATTTTTACTTTTTTTTAAAAAATATTTTCTAATCCATTTTTCAGAAACGGTGACCCGAAAATACACTTTTCTAAAAACCTTAAAGTTCGGGTCGTTACAGAACTTGCTTGAACCAATCATCTTCTCTTGGGTTGCTTTCTGGTTTGGACTTATTTTTTACACTGGTGGAGTTTGAGTTGCTGCTCAATGAATTTCTCTTTTCTTGTAATTTTACTAGTCCCCAGTTCATATTCCTGTAATTTCTCCCATTCTTTTATTATTAATATATTTATTTTAATTAATTTAATGCTTAACTATGGTTAGGATATATTAATTTATTATTAATAGAACGATTTGAGAAAGGATATAATAAAATTCTTTGATTGGTTTTTCCCAAAGAGAGAAATGCTCCGTTTTATTTGACCCATGGGTCCAACAAAACCAAACCATTACACAATTAACAATTCCAATTAAATTAATATTTTTTACTATTTAATTTAAATATTCAAATTGACTAGAAAATCGAATTTAATAATTTAAATAGTACCGTAATTTATTTAATTAAATTAAATATTAAATAAATGGATTTAATAGAAATTAAATAGAAATAGAATTAAATAGAATTCTCTAATTTCTAATTCAATTTGAATCCTAAAACTAAAATAATAATAAATAAACAGAGAGCTCTTGTTCTTATTCAAACGCGTGATCTTTAACCAATTCTGCGCTTCAATATAATTACCGAGGAGTAAGCGCTATAGCTTTGTTTCAATACTTAGCGGCTTGATCGAACCAAGCCTCCGCTATTTCGAATCCCCGTCGAATGGCCTGTTCTCCCGGTCGAAATAGGCGATTCAATTCCTTCCTTAGAACCGTACTTGAGAGTTTCCTACCTCATACGGCTCGTGATCAATTCTTTTGGTATCCCATTTTTACCCTACCATATATCCAATTGAATGAGATTTCTCATAGATCTATTGATTTGTCTCGGGTTAACCAAAAGGGTTAATTACATGAGTTTCAAACTCTAATTTGGATTAAATTAATAATAAGTTTTATCTTTTCTCCCACCTTCGTAAAAATAAAGCATAGGCATTTTGGGTCGTCGTCCGTTAGATTTTTCTGAAAGGTAACTATCTCGGTTTCATATCATATAGAAATTTATATAGAATCCTTGAAAAGACTTCTTCCTCATAAAAAGACTTCTTGTCTTTGGGATCGATGCTACACATTGCTCAATAACTTGGGGATCGGCTCTATTACATAAGTCGATTCCTAATTTTATCTCTTATCATGACATAAATAAGCAGTTCTTATTTATTGTATCGGTTTAAAACCTCGCTAATTGATCTTTACGGTGCTTCCTCTATCAATTAGATCTTTATCCATAGAATAAAGTATCTAGGCATATATATTTCTTCATATTTCGACTTCTATGAAGTTTCTTTTTTGTTACAGGTGATAAAAATCATTTTTGGACGATGCAATATGTAGAAAGCCTATTTTTTCTAGTATTTTATTTACTAGCGTGTTTATTTACTAGCGTATTTATTTACTAGCGTATTTGCTCTTTCTTTCCTTTTTTATTTCTATAGTGGAGATAGTCGCATGCGTAATGACGATCACGACCATATTATTAAAAGCTTGTGGTAAGAACGGGTTTCGTTCTAGTGCTCGAAAATAATATTCTAAAGCTTTTGTATGCTCTCCATTACTTGTGTGGATAAGGCCTATGTTATATAGTATATAACTTCGATCATAGGGATCAATTTCTAGTCGCATAGCTTCATAATAATTCAGTAAGGCCTCGCATAATTTCCTTCGGATTGAGCCGACATCCGTTACGATCGTCATTCGATTCAAAGAATTCTCCGTTCCAAAACCGTACATGAGATTTTCACCTCATACGGCTCCTCCTTTATGTGCATAATGAGAATAATCCATGGAATTAAAAAAAGGTCGAAATATTGTCATTATGAACTGGCGGGGCTAATGTTTTACAAGAAATCTCTAGCCAACCCTCTTGCAAAAGATCTTTTCTTACCATCAAGCGTGTTCGTACTAGATAAAAAGTAAACTCCAACAATTTCTTTGTTCTCAACGCTCCTTAATTTCCAGGAATTAGTCACTTCAACAATCTTCGATGGTTATATGGGTATCCAAAGTACGAACAAGATGGATGTTTGTTGTCCCAACCATTTCTCTTAGTTCCGATCCCGATAAAGAAAGGGAATCATTAATAACAAAGTTTTCGTGGCGACGTAAAAATTTCTGCTTTCGGTCACTAATTAAGGCGATTATTTGAAAATTTAAAAATCGACTTTCGATTTTATTAAAAAAGGGAGTCGCCACCGATCTTTTTTCTAGGTGTGACAGGACACCTAATAAATCATCCTTTTTTAGAAAAAGAAAACTTATTCTTGCACAAAAATGAAGGCCGAATTTAGGTCTACGTCAAAAGCCAGAGTAAAGTTGGGTTCGGGAGTCGGTTACGCGCGAGGAAGGTATTAGCACCCTCGCGACACCCAAAATTGTATCTTATTAAACTCGTGTTGTCTTGATTTTCAAAAGTACGAATTCAATTTGACATTTACTCGTGATCCAATTGAAAAATGAGAATTTTAGTTTTCGGTTTTTTTAGAAAGGGTGTCCTGTTTTTAACACAAGTTTCATTTAATTTCACCAAACATAGCGATGAAATCGATGGCTTAATATTAAATCGGTACATTGCCTTATTTTTGAAATTAATTAAAACATGAGAAAAATATTCCTAAAGTGAGAAATTAGAAATAGATAAAGGACTTAAAAAAAATGATATCATTAATGAAAAATATTACCATGGAATACTAGAATATTAGAATAACAATAATAATGATATTTACAAAAAAATAAAAATAAAAACAAATCATGTACTAATAATAAAATAGGAAAAATGATATATTTGGTAATAATAATATAAAATAATAATATGTACAAAAAATACATATATATATGCATATAATAAAAGTATGTAATAATAATAATAATATTTACAATAAAAGAAAATATTAGGAAACGTGCATAAAAAATATATACATAAAAATTTACAACAATAATATAAAATAATGATATGTACAAAAAATATATATATACACATATGTACATAAAATATACACTAATATAATAATAGTTATAATAATACTAGCAATAGTAATAATTTGTAATAATAATATATACACAATATGGTATTTTAAATATATATATATATATGTATATATAATAGTATTTAAGAATATATACATAATATATATAAAATACATATAATATATATATATACGTATTAGAAATAATAAAAATTATTAACACACTACATAAGTAAATGAAATATGATAATAATACTAAAATAATTAATTTAAATAGTAAAGTAACTAAAAAGAATTAAATTGAACTAAAAACAAAATATTTGGGGCAAAATTGAAATAAAAATTAAAGGAAAGGACTATATTGAACATGCGAGAAATAGTGGGGCCAAAACAACAAATATTCCTTCCCATCAAAACTCAGACATCGTGAGGACTAAATTGAAAATCGCGATAAATTTCGGGGCCAAATTAAAAAAATGAATAATGACTTAATTGCAAAACAATAAAAAGTGGAAGGGCTAAAAGCGCAATTAGCCCTTCCTTAAAAAAACACGCGGATCCTAGGTGGGTCAGGTCGGGTTGAACTGGTCCAAGTCAAAACAACGTCGTTTTGGGATTTAATGGCCAACCCCAAAATGACGTCGTTTTGGGGGGCTATAAAATGCCCTTTTTTCTTCAAAAAAAATTCATTCTTACACTTGAAAAGCAAAAAAAGAGAGAGAAGGAGAGGGGTGAGGTGATTTCCGGCCACAAGGCTGATCACCGTCCGACTGTCGGCCGTCCGTCGTCAGGTCTTGTGATGGTTAAAAGGTAATTTTTTTTAATATTTGTTTTGTATATATTTTTATTATATTTTTTTATTATGATGTATATATATAGATTAATAGATTCGAAAAAGGGGAAAAAATAAAATAAAAATAAAAATAAGAGTAAAATAATAAAGAAGATAAAATCACCTTTAGGTATTTTTTAGCTTTCGATTTCTGAGATTTTTGGTTTGTATTCGACGCTATCCACTTTCTTTTTCGGTTTTAATCTGCTAATATTGATGCAAAAATGAAGATAAATTCTTTGTATTGATCAAAATTCACCCTCTTTTACATGATTTTTGAATGGCTTTTTATAACCATCTTTTACATAATTTTCTATTATTTCTTTTTCTATTTCTTTTGTAGGTGATAGTGGCCGACAATGTATATCAAAAATGGGAGGAAAATGGGGCAAGTGGGAAAGTGGCTAGGTGGCTAGGGTTTCTTGGTTTTTTTTTGGGGGGGGTTAGGTTTTTTTTTGGGGGTTTAATGGGCTTTTGAATTGGGTTTAATATTTGGGTTTTGTAATGGGTTTGGGTAGATGTAAATGGGTCATGGGTTAAAGGTTTTAGTGGGTTTAGAGGTTTGGTTGGGTTTTGATGAAATCGGGCCTGGGCAATTTGGGCTTCTACAATAATCACATTTGATTTTTACGTGTTATTATTAATATTTTATGACAAATTTTCATTCTATTATTAATATATTATTACTTATTTAATTTAACTTAAATAAAAAAAATACTTAGAATGGTTACATTGGTATAATATAAGTGTGATGTTTTTGTTTTCTCAACCTTTCAATTTTACTCTTGAACATATTTTTTATGTTTAAATTATATAGATAATTGATTTATCATATTTTTATAAAAAATTTACCATACAGGATGGTTATCGGGTTTTGAGGTTGCGGTGTTATTTTTCCAAGTACGATCCGGACGAGCGGATCATGCCATACTTACGGTTGGCCGGATTTGGGGACGTCGCATTGATCCGGAGGTTTGACTTGAGGCCAAACTTATTATCCGCCTTGGTTGAGCGGTGGTGTACGGAGACCCACACCTTCATTATGCCGTGCGGGGAGTACATTATCACATTAGAAGACGTCGCTATGCAACTTGGGTTACAAGTTGACGGTGCTGTTATCACGGGTTGAAGCAGAGTGTTGGAACCTTCTGTAGTATGCCACAGTCTGCTTGGACAATCCCCTCGTGATGGGGAACAAAATTTCACATGCTTGACATTAGCATGGTTGAGAGCAAATTTTAAGCGATTATCGAAAGCCTCGCCATCGAAAGGGAGGTGATGTATGCTGCTCAAGCCTATATTATACAGCTGATTGGGGGGGTACTTCTGCCAAACAACACATCTAATAGAGTCCACTTAAAGTACTTGCCTCTATTGGAGGATTTTTCTTGTGCCGGTAGTTACAGCTGAGGATCTGCGGTGTTGGCTGCATTATACTATGAGCTCTGTCGTGCAACAAAAATGGGGTTAGTAATATGGCTGGTTGTCTGGGTCTACTGCAGTCTTAGGCTTTATACAGGATGCCGTTTCTAGCGGCTGTTAGGCACCAACCATATTCGTGGCCACTTATAAATAGGTAAAAACAAAATTATACTTAACATTTAACGACTCATAAGTGTGGATAATATTTTTCAAAGTTTAACTGCCAACGTATTTGTTTCGATTTCAGATGGGCGACGTCTCCGGGAATTGGTGCGAGCCAGACATTAATCATTTACCGTCAAATGATAGAGGCGTACACCGGAGAGAAAGTAATATATATTAATATAGTTTAAGTAACGTTTATTTAACTTATCCACTTACAGTATGTGATGTGAATTGACTCATTATGTTATATTGTGCAGTTCTTGTGGATGTCGTATTCTGCAGTAAACATTGCAACCCTTATTCCTCAGAGGGTTCACGTTGAAGCTCGTATGTGGTGCATTAACACGCCGATGCTCAACTTCTCAACCGTTGAGTGGTACAACGGTGATCGAGTTATGCGACAATTTGGGTGTAAACAATTTGTGCCGGTCGAGCCACAACAGTTTGCTGATGTCCACGGTAAGACCATGCAGGGGAGACATACATTAGATTGGAGCGTGGAACATCAATGTTATGTAGCACTATGGAATACCCAGTACGACAGGCGGCCTGAGATGCACTCCTGCATGTTTGACTTTAGTCTCTTGACTGAATATATGCAGTGGTACATGAATCGATGGCAAGTTTATTTATATGGTGGAAAACTTATAATAGTACCAGGTCACGGCTACAGAGGTGGAAATCAACCTACGGTGGAGGTAGAGGATCAACATATAGCAGAGCCCAACTCGGAGGACCAAGTTTTAAACACATCGGAGCAATGGGTTGACACTTTTTGTGATGAGTCCCACAGTAGTTCATATAACCCGGACATAGGTGGTTCGAGTTCATATCACCCGGACATGGGTGGTTCGAGTTCATATCACCCGGACATGGGTGGTTCGAGTCCATATCACCCGGATATAGGCGGTTCGAGTCCATTTGACCTAGAGCAACCACCGACATCAGTTGATATGTTTGGTAATAACATGTACTCCACCCCGCCTCAAGCCACGATTAACCCAGTTGCCAATCCTTCAGATGTGTACAATACACCTCAACGTCCACCCCGTCAACGAAGGCCGTAAACCGTTATAATTTTAACGATGATACCACTCTCGGTTCTTTCCAATTTTAAGTTATGTAAATTTCAAGTATTATGTGATGTTTGTTGTATTGGTTTAAGGTTTCACAACTTATATATTAGTGTTTTTTATTTAATTTATTATAAAATCTTTTAAAGAATTAAAAGTTGCAACTATTAATTTTAAATATAATTTTAACACTAAATAATACAAACATTATTTCTAAAAGATCATAATATAGACAGACCTCAGTTACAACATTTAATTCCTTTTAGACTGTGAAGATTGGCCTGTGTAGACGTTTCCATGGGGACATTTGCTCCGATTGTGGCCAACTGTTCTACATATGGTGCAACGCTTTGGATCGACTTGTTCTCTTACATCCATGTCGTTTCGAATCCTCGTTATTGTCGGTCTACCTTTGACTCTCCTACGTAGTTACCGATCAAGCAACATCTCAAATTCAGGCAATTGCATTTCCCATGTCGATATATCCCTTAATACAGGGAACTCGTTACCCCAAATACGTAACGTACATTCAAGTGTGTATACATCATCGATATATTGTTTGACATTCAAACTATAGGTAGCACAAGCTGCAACCACATGCGCACACGGGTACCGTAGTACTTGGAACATCCCGCACTCACATCGCCTGTTTTGGAGATCAACTCCAGAAGACCGTGGCGGGATCCCTGACCGACGATTGATATATTCTGTCACTCGAAAAGTTTCTAAATTTCGAGAATATAGTTCTACATTCATCAACCTAGCCCTTTGAGTGTTATCTTTCATGGCATCTCTGATTTTTTCGACGTACACGTGTCCTGCCTCTAACTGTTTTGCTTGTTTCAACCCCATTTTTGGCATTAAGGTTGCTAACCTGTAAAATGTGGCTGAAAAAACAGCTGAAATTGGCAAGTGACGCGTACGCCTTAAGACGGAGTTAACGGCCTCAACAAGATTAGTTGTCATATAGCCATAACGGTACCCCTCGTCAAAACATTAAGCCCATTGCCACGGCTCCATGCTACTCAACCACTGTGTAAGAGAAGATTTACAGCCCGCCATATCAGTCTCTAACCTCGCCAACTTATGTCTAAATCGGTGTGGTTCCAGCTCGTACCCTATGTATATATTCTGATAAAATGCGTTAAAATTAGGAAATAGACTAAAAATAATTACAAATACGAATTTAAATACGATATTTTTACCTATGTTGACAATTCGTTTGCGCCAGTCTTTGTTCTTATACTCATTGTGGAAGTTCACAGTGATGTGATGAATACAATAGACAGACCTCCACGGAACCTCCGATTGCCGAATTGCAGCAACAAGACCCTTCGATCTGTCAGATATAATGCAAATGTTGTCTTGCCTGACAATATGTCTCCGTAAGTTTCGAATGAAATATGCCCATGATTCAGAGTTCTCCGACTCTACGATTGCAAAAGCGATTGGTAGTACATTTCCATTACCGTCTTGTGCAACCGCAATCAGAAGTATCTGCGTGTATTTTCCATAAAGCCATGTTTCGTCAACTTGCACTATCGGTTTACAGTAGGAGAAAGCCCTAACACATGGATCGAAAGTCCAGAATAGTCGATGAAACACTCTTTTTCCCAGTTTCAATTCTCCATTAGGGCCTCTATAAGGCAACGTTTTCAAGTCCACGACAGTTCCTGGGACATACTCTACCATTGCTGAAATCCAACTCTGAAGTTCATTGTATGACTCATCCTAGTCGCCGTACAATTGTTGCATGGCCATTTGTTTCGCCCACCATGCTTTCTTGTATGACACTCTGTACTGAAATCGAGCTTGCATGTCTGCAATCAATGTTGACACAGGAATGATTGGGCTATCTTTCACCAGTGGCATGATGCAGTTGCAAATACTTTTGGCATCCAATTTTCGGTGGTCATGAGACATGCGTGCAATAGTACATGTACGACGCCCTTCTAATTTTTGTATTTGTCACTGTTGAGTCATCTGTATAAATACAGCATGAACTCGCCAACCACACCCATCGTCGGCTCTCCAACATTCCCCAACGTATAATGTCGGTGTAGATTTGCCAACCTTGTAATCAATCGACAACTTCATGCTGTATTGTTTGATGGCAAACACACAATCCGCCTTGTTCTCGAACTGTTGCCTAACGAACAACTCGTTGAACTGTGAATTTAACGCCAATCTATGAGCAGGTACTATATCAGCATACTCAGGGAACTCGGATGCATGCGCTGCATCTGGATCTACGTTCAACATGTTGCCCCCAGGTTCATTTCTTAAAATAATACCATGACTCGGGTTACAGAATGAAGGGCCGTAAACATCTTCAACCTCCTCTGGGCCTTCATCATCGATATCGTCCGGAATCTCATCAACATCGGGGTCACTAAAATATTCAACGTCTTGATCAGAATCTTCACCATTACTGGTCATTTCTCTGACATTTGTCTCAGTGCTTATTATCACCTCGGATGTATTTGTAGACGGGGACCGAGGGTTGGGTTGTTGTACGAACTCCCACCATAATTAGGAATTTTGGGTATCTGCGACATTCCATCGCATTCTAATTGGCCTGTCCATCCAACATTAAGATCAAAATCAAATTCGAGATATTGACTTATTGGGCTAACATTCTCAACAGGCTCTAAGTCTGCTAACTCAGCAAATAATTCAACTGGTTGGGGGTTCACACTCCCAGTGGACCACCATATTTCCATCATAGTGCCTAAGTCATCATCATCTAACAGTTGCATCGCACAAAATTTGAATGGATCTGTAGAGATTGGAAACTTGTAAAATAATTTGGACATCGCCCTTCTATAACGGATAGCTATTTTCGCACTGATCTTCATTTTCATTTCTGCTAGCTTCACATTTTTTTGAATCGCAAACCTACTCTTTGCCGGCCTTGAAATACACAGCCAATATCACCTTCTACAATTTCACCATAAAAAACAACATACACCAAAAACACCTCATTATTAATTTTTAACAAATTTTTTGAACTTTTCAACTTAACACAACAACTACACCACTCTATATAAAGAAGAGAACCAAGAGGTGGAGCCATAAAGAATGGCTCCACCAAAATACTGTGATTTTTTAGAGTATAGGGGTCCCCGTAGCAATTTTAGCATTTCCTGGTGGAGCCAAATAATTTGGCGCCACCAGTTTTCAAGTCTGACAGCCAACTTATTTGTTTCAGCCTTTTTTTTAAAGTTTTGACTTTCTTTTTCTTTTTAAGTCATTATTTATTTTATTTATTTCAAAAACTTGAAATGTATTTTTTAAAAATGTTTTATAATATATTTTTTATAAATATTAAAAATATTTTTCAAAATATTTTTAAATATTAAATATATTTTTAATATTATAAAACATTTAAAATGATTTAAAATGATTTAAAATATTTTTAATATTTTAAATGATTTTAATTTTTTAAATTTTACATAGAATTTTGAAATTTATAATTTTATTTATTTTTAAAATATTTAACTTTTTAAATTTTTATACAAATTTTATTTAAAAATTTAAATGTTTAAATGTTTTATATTATTAAAAATAAAACAAATAATAAATTTAAAAGATCATATCTTTAAATTATTTTAATATTTTATATTATTAAAAATATGGTTAATATTTAAAAATAATATTTATAATTTTCAAAAATTAATTTGAGAAATATACATTTAAAATTTAAAAAATCTAAAACTGATATTTAAAATTTTAACAAATATATATTATAGAACATTTCAAATATACATTACAAACTTTTAAAAATTAATAATAAGAAATAAATAAATTAAATAAACTAAAATAAAATAACAAAAAATTATAAAATCTTTATTTAAAAATTCTATGTAAAATTAATAATATATTAAACATACATTTCAAATATTATAAAACTAATAAATAAAATACAATAAGAAAATAATATAAAACTTAAAAAAGAAAAAAATTAAAGAAAAAGACAAAATCTATGAAAAACTAATCTAAAATTTAATTTGAAATGTATAATAAAAATAAATAAAATAGATAAACAAAATAAAATAAGAAAAAAATTAGACTTCAAAAACTAAAAAAAAAGAAAAATAATTATTTTTTAAAATTTTAAAAATTAATTTGAAAAATACATTTTAAAATTTATAAATAATTAATTTCACAAATATATATATAAAGTTAAAAATATTTTTAAAATAATAATTAAATATTTAAAAAATATTATAAAACATTTTAAATATATATTACAAATTTTTAAAATTAATAATATAAATTAAATAAGTAAAATAAATTAAGAAAATAATATAAAACTTAAAAAGAAAAAATCTAAGAAAGAGACAAAATATAAGAAAAAAATAAAAGTTAAAAAGTAAAAAAGTAAAAAATTATAAGAACCTGACAAATCAGAAAAGTGGTGGCGCCATTTAGAATGGCTCCACCCAAAAATGGTATTTTTTTTTAAGTCCTCTGTTTTTCTAGATTTTTTAGTATTTCCCTAATATTTTATACTGGTGGCGCCATTCAATATGGCTTTAACAAAAAATAATTTTTTAATACCCCTGGCTAACATGGCAAAGTGGTGGTGCCATATCATATGGCTCCACCACTTTTTACTGTAGAAAATAAGTTATTTTTGTACATAATTAAAAATGTGGGTTATTTTGATAATTAATTTATTTTTTAGGATTACTTTTATAAAAAAGCCAAAAACTTAAGCTTCATTTTCTTAAAAAACACTCAAGATAACATGTTTGCTTAGAAATTTCAAAAATAGTTTTTTGAAAATGAAAAAAAATGTAAAAATTAAAAAACAATAAAAAGTTGTTTTTACTGTTTTCACTCAAAATGCTTTGTAAAAATAAAATGATAAAATCAAGAGTTTTAAATTTATATCAATTAGCACTGACTCAAAGTCATATAAATGTAAATCAAAGTCATATAAACGTAAAACGTAAAAAAATGTTCTTTCTTTTCAACCATTTTTCAGATTTTAAATCTGGTGCCCTAGTTACTTTACCAATTATTTAAAATCATTTTAACATATTTTTTTATGTCATTGAGACATCATTTTAGTAATTTTTTAAACTTAAACTTTAAACCTTGGATCTTTAACCTTGAGTCCAAGATACTAGGTCCATAGTCTAAAGTCCAAAGTCCAATGCCCAGGGTTTAGAGTTTAGGGTCTAGGGTTTAAAGTCTAAAGTATAAGATTTCAAAGTCTAGGTTTCAAGGTCCAAAGTTCAAGTTTAAAAAATTTCTAAAATGATGTGTCAATTACATAAAAAAAAAATTAAAATGACATTAAATAATCGATAAGGTATACAAGATAAAATAAAGTGGCGTATCTATTTCATACAATCCATTACTAATAACACCATATTATTCAAAACTCATCAAAATGCTTTCTTTTTTTTTTTTCTAAATGATTTTCCTCTCTTAAATTACTAATTCATTACTGAAATTTCCTTATTTTTACTCGATTTACCAGGAATCTTTTCTTCATAAAACATTGATTTCGTTACCATGAGAACAACATCCATAGATATAACCAGACATCAAGTATTAGGAATCGAGTATTATTATTTATGACAACCTAAGTCTCGTATCCTAGGAAAGACAATTACTACAAATTCAAGGGTCTGGAACCAGAACGAAGTTATCCGCCGGGAAGAAATGGCAGACACCGGGCGTTCCTGGCTCAATCCCCAACACACGAAACGACACGTGGTTACGGTTCCATTGCGTAGTATCCTTGTGACAAACAGCCACCGCGGTCACCTTATCTCCGTTCTCACCGTCCAATGATACCTTAAACACCCTGTTTTCAGTCACTTGGCTATGGCAATACAGGACAGCATAAGGGTAAGGCACGGTGTGACAAGCCACCATCATTGGAGCTGGTATCTCTTCTGGTGTTGTTAAAACAGTATAGTTTTGGAAAAGGGTGCTTGACTTGGTAAGATGCTCCGTTGCGAGGGTCTTGAAACGAGTGTTGGATCCGAAGATACTGCTCGCAAATTCAAGCATGGATTCTAAAGAAGTAGCGCAGAATTTGGTCTCCCCTTTGATTGCTTGACTTTCGCATTCTCTAAGTGTAGCTTCCATTGCTTTAGCCTGCGGAGAGTCTCGCGAGAAAGAGAATAATCGAAGCAGGTTAGGGAGTTCTTTCAATGAGAAAGCAATGGAGTCGGCTTCTTGTCTAGGCAAAAACCGAGGGGATTTTGAAGAGTCTTTCTTACGAAAATAGATCGGCATTGAGTTCCCAACTTTGAGATCTTTCAAGGTGAAAAACACCATCACTGATAGATCCATGTGATCCATGTGAGATAATGGATCTACCCTTGATTGAACTGTAGTGCCATCATCTTCAGTTTGCCGATCATGATCCATGCTATGGAGCCTCAGAACACTGGTCCCTTTGGAGATTAAATCATCAGCCATCTCCTCGGTTCCACTTCCATCGCCATGCTGCAAAAAGGTGAATGGAGTAAGTTCTAAACATAAAACATCTTAAACTCCTTAAGTTTTAATGGATAAATATATTACCATGACAAGTAGGAGAAGAAGAAGGAGATGAAAGCTGAAAGAAACAGATTTCATGCTCATTCTTGTCTACAAATTTCTTCCACTTTAAGTCAAAGACGAGATAGAGATGGATATATAAAATTCAGACCATATGGTTGATAACTAGTGATCAACCCAATGCTAGGGAAATGTTAACGGGTAGTACCTATTAAAATGATAGTTCGAAAACAAATAAACGTAATCAATGACTTGTGTTTACATTAAAAACATATTTGTGGATTAAATCATCTCGACCGTGAAGAATTCATAAATTTATTTTTAAAATAAATTGAAATTGAATTATAAATTTTAAAATATTAAAAGATAAATTTATTGTGTTTTAATTTTTTTTATTTCATATTTTTAAAAGATTTAAATTTTTTATTTTTAATATTATATATTAATATATAATTTATAATTTATAAATTAATTAAATTGTAATTTTCGACCAAATACGTACTCCGTCTTTGTCCCCTTTATAGAGTTTAAAGCCTAATTGAGTTGAGGCGCACAATTTATCTTAAAACATTAATCATACATTAAAA
This sequence comes from Gossypium arboreum, assembly GCF_025698485.1. Taxonomy (NCBI): domain Eukaryota; kingdom Viridiplantae; phylum Streptophyta; class Magnoliopsida; order Malvales; family Malvaceae; genus Gossypium; species Gossypium arboreum. The sequence continues at coordinate 118,897,812 of NC_069073.1, forward strand.
ACAAAGTATTTCATGTTATGTGAGTCATTTGCTTCGTATTTTTAAAAAAAAATTGTATATGAAATACTTAAGAGTAGATGTCAAGCTGAGCTAATTTGATTGGCCATAGAAAATCGTGAATCATGTTGCATCTCAAATCAGAATATACATGGAAAATTATTATATATTTTATAATCACTGTTTAATAAATTGAAAATTGTTAAATAAATTATAAAAATTATTTAATATATCTCTTAAAATTAAATACGAAATACAGAATATGATTGATTTGTTTGATAAATGTAGTTTTAAAATTTAAAATTAAAATATTTTATAAAATATTAAATAAAATAATTAAAAATTCTACATTAAGTGATAATACCTCCTAATCTACTTAAGGGGAATTGATAAACTAAAATCATCGTCTTTTGTGGAAGATTTCGAACCCAGACCTAACATTTCGGCTTACAGGGGCGATGATGCTGGTCTTAAAGGACAGAAAAAATCATTCGCTAACGATTTTGATCCACAGAAAGCGAAACAGAAGTACCATTGGCTTAGACCCACATCTTCCAATAATTTTGCATGTAAATAATCTGAAGTGAATAGTGAATATGATTAGTGCCAATGAAATTGGCATTACGATCCTACCATGTCAATCAATGATTGGCTGGAAGAATAAAAAAATAAATTTTTTTAGATGATGTCAATGTATTTAACTCACCCTTATAAATACTCATATTTCATAAAAAATAAAGAAAATTTTTGAGTGATGCTAAATAGATTAATGTCATCCATGTCAACTTTTTGATGGTGCCAATTAAATTAGCATCGTCTCTCCGTCATTGATCCATGATAATAAAATATTACAATTTGATCAAAATTAAATTATAAATTTTAAAATTATTAAAAATAAATTTATCTTTAAAAAATAAAATCAAATAAAATTTTCATTTGAATTTCAAAAATTTATATAAAATAAAATGAAAGAACCATTTTGATTATGTCATTTTGTAAAATGTCAAATCAAACAGTGGAACAGTAATTATTGAGTAAAGCCAAAATGCATACCTAATTGAGCCTACCATATTATATTTCCGCCCATGCATTTTTTCTATTTATATTTTAAGGTTTAATGTTAATTTTGCTCTTAAATTTATTTTTGTTATAAAATAAAGAGAAATATAGAATAAATAAGGAAAAGAACACAAAAATAAAAGGATGATTCAACTTTTACTTGAGATATCTAAAAAACCTGTACATGCCTTCTATTTATAAGGTCTCAACTATCATATGTTACAAAACTCTAATAAATATAATTTAAGGTACCTTATAAATTATTAGGGGTTACATTATTGGGGGTTATGGGAGATATATAGATATTCGTTTTACAACACTCCCCCTTGAATGTCCATCAATGAAAAATGTGTCTCGTTAAAACCTTATTAGGGATAACCCTGTGGGATAAAAAATTTAATTAAAGAAAAAGAGTACACAATCTCCAATTACAAGTTGCCTCGTTAAAAAAACTTTTACCAGGAAAACTCAATGGGACAAAACATTGGTTAAAGGAAAAGAGTGCAACGTGTTTTTGACTCCCCCTAAAGACAATATCACATTACATCTTTAAGTCAGACGTATTCCAATCTTATGTGGTAGTATTTGAAACGTTGAATTTGACAATGCCTTGATAATAAAATCTGCTAAATTATCACTAGAACGAATTTGTTAAACTTCTTTATCACATTCCTTTTCAAGATCATGGTTGAAGAATAATTTTTGTGAAATATGTTCGTTCTGTCACCTTTGATGTAACCACCCTTCAATTGAGCTATATGTTGCATTATCTTTGTATAAGATAGTTGATATTAGTGGATATGGTGCCTTAAGTGTAGTATATTCGTTTGTAAACTTGTAATTTTTTCGAACAAATTGATTTAAAAAAATCCATTGATTACATTAATATACTTTGTATAATTGTTCTCACATGGTTTTTGCACGCAAAGCAAAATGGAAGCAAATGTTGTTCATTGGTTGTCTAAATATTTAACTAATATTAAGTGGTATTACATGATCGAATTGCAGTACGAAAAGACAATTTGTATTAGTAAACGAACTTAAACATGTCATTAGTTTAATCGAAAATGAGCAGGTCGATTGAAAGGCTAATATGTTTTCTATCAACTCCAATTTGGGAGATGTCTTGTCTTGGACATCGAAGCAGATGACTCCTAGAAGATAGAGACATAAATGTGATTGACTAGACTGACAGTACATTTGACAAGACCCAAGCAGAATAGATCTTGAATCCATTTATAGATTCATTCACTTGAGACTTTCATAGTGTGGCATACCTAAATTCTTCATCTTTTATATTTGTGAAAAATATATTGGGTTATTATGAATATATGATTTGGTGATCATTATTATTACAATAGAAAGGCAAAGGAACTGTTGTTCATAATAATTTTTGTGTCTCATCTCTCAAAGGAATCTGATAATGACAAGTAGGAGAAGGAGGAGGAGATGAAGGTTGAAAGAAACAGATTTGATGCTCATTCTTGTCTACAAATTTCTTCCACTTTAAGCTAATTCTTTCTCCTCTTACAAAGACAACATAGAGATGGACATATAAAAATTCAGACCATATGGTTGGTAACTAGTGATCAACCCAATGCCAGAGAAAATATGTTAACCAGTAATACCTATTAAAGTTGTATTAACTTATATTAATAAATTAATAAATTCACTTAAAAAGAATCATCTCCATGCAAACTAAATTAAAGTTGTATTAACTTAGATTAAAAAATTAATAAATTCACTTAAAAAGAATCATCTCCATGCAAACTAAATTTATTTCGGTAGCTATTGCTTGGTATTTGATGTTATCAGATTCATCAAAATAGTGGCAAATTGAGTACAAGGAAGTTGATATTTAGCCATTAAAGTTTATGCTATGCTGTAAATAAACGTGTTATAGAAGTATTTGCAATAATTTATGTCACGTATATTTGCAAATTGTTGATATATCAACTAATTTAGTGACACTAGATCAATGGTGTGTTTAGTTGAGTAGAAAAATGAAAAGAGAATAAATAATTATTTTTCATCGTAATGCATAAAACTTGTTTCTTCTAAATTAGAACTATAAAAGAAGAGAAAATGAGATTGGCGTGTAAAATAATTCAACCAAAATTACTTTTTATTTTAATTTAAGGGATTAGACTCAATTGGCATGAATATTAATACTGATATAAGAAGATGTATATTCGAATGTATTAAAGTGTATTATTCTAATATTTATTGATGAATTTAATATTCATTTCTTCAGATAAATGATAAAATGGACCAAATCTTTTAAAGTAATCGATATATGGTTGCATGTCTTCATCCAAATTAATAATGCCACAATCAGTTACTGTCTGATGTAGATTGCCTTTCTATTTGAAGACTTAATAATCCTCTATGATAACAATTATTGCATAGAATGCGACAAAATTTGTCCTTTGCTCCAAATTTAAAATTTAACCAAATACGTAGATAGCAGCCGAGGTGTGACCACTCGATTTGGCATACAAAATCGTGTATCATATGCCCACTAATTTTGATTACGACTCAAATATACTATTAGTATAATATTATTTTAGTATTTAAATATCAAAAGCAACAATGATTGAGAATAATGATAAGACATATTATAATTTTAAAAAGAAAACACGAGTTTGAATCTTAAAAATTTCATTATTAAAAGGGATAATTATAGATTTCCAAAAAGATTAGTTTTCGTGGACCGTATTGCAGCATATAGAATGTATAATTAACACTAACAATTTCCTCCTTTGATAATTTTGATCAATAACTCAGCAACAATCTCAAGCGTTCGGATACCTTTAAAGCATGGTGGTGAAAGTGTTGAAGAGAATGGGAGTTTTGGTCTTTGTTTGATTGATTATTTTATTTCTGCTGCTATGTATTTAGTTAATGGGATTTTTCAGAGTTGATTTTATTGGTTTTGGTAGTACTATAAATTTTTTAGACTGGAATGGCTTGGATTCTCCATAGCCTTTTTTCCTGTAATTATTAATGATTAAAAAAAAATGCAATCCAGAACACAACACCCTAATTTAGTTTAATCTAATTAGTTATATAACATAACTATGAAATTAACCATTAATGCAAAGAGACAGATGGCATTAATAACTAAAATTTAAATCCTACTATTAAATTTTTTTAAAAATTTAGTTAATTACAACGTCAATTTTTTAATTATATAACTATTAAGAGTTTTTTTTAAATTTTAAATTTTACATCAATAAATTTAATAATATTAACAATTAAACTTTAAAAAAATTAAATTTTAAAAGCATATTTTATGTATATGTTTATTATCTGCGAAATTAGTTGTTTTATAGTAGCATGTCAAATCAAACATGGGCAAGAACATGAATAATTAAAGTTGAATGAATCCAAAATGCATAATCTGATTGAGACTGGTATGTTATCTTTCCACCAATGCATTGTCACACATTTATAATTATAAATTCAACAATGATTTTAGGAGGGGGGATAAGATCTACCCTAAAAAGGAAAACAAATAATTGAGATTTAAAACCAAAATCATTTCCCCATACTTTTATTTCAGTATAGCTTGCTTGATATTTGATATCTAGTCCTGAAAATCTATAAACCAGCTTGAATAAAATTTGGTTTTTATTTAGAATAAAAATTTTATTATCAAAAAGTATTTTACTATTTATAAACTTGGTTTTAACCTGATTCAATTCAGGCTATTCAAATAGGGATAGGTCAGTTAAACAGTATTTTTATAACAATTAGGGTTATGAATTTTCAATTTATGAGAGGGAGTATGAAATCTATAGTAGGCGAGAAAACCATCTATTTGGTCGAATATGCTACCGATAATTTTTTTTACCTCTTATTCTAGTATATGCTTTTGGAAGAGTACATATTTAAAAAGAAAATTTGAGATTGATACAAATAGTTAAAATATCTTCCACTTTATATAATTATCAATCAAATAAAAATTATTTTATATATCAATTCTTACATCAAACGCATCTAATTTACCACTATACTAGTCTAACTTTTCAATCTGTTTACTTTATAAAATTAAAATCAACCATAATAGCAAAAGTTGGTGTACTAGAAATTACAAGACATTACAATCAAATGAGTTGTTTATCTATCATATCATTGACCATTTTATTGAACAAACTTTTGCTCTAAATCAATGATCATATAAACTCACCAAATCTTTTTAAAATTAATCAACATCCATCTTCTTCCATCTTCTAGCATATGTTTTTGCTGAAATTGCTAAATAATGTCACAATCTCGGTTACTATTTGATTTTGATATGAGATAAAATCTTCACCCTTGCTCCGAATTTTGTTATTATTAATATTTTCTTAAATATATACTTAGATATCCATCAAGAAGAGAAAACTTGATTTTTGATTGAGTTTTAATTTGATTGGTATTGGTAATGTTGTATAGGAGAACATGGGTTTAAGTGCACTGAAGCGCATTATTCTCCTATTTAATGGTTGGAGAGGGGCTATGAGTAGTTTTAGACATTGTATCGAAAAGAACAAATATGATAATAATTTATAATGAGATTAATGTTTAAAAAATTTTGATTTTTGTAAAATCCTTTTTGAGTATATGTATTGATTCAACGTAGACTTGATCATGGGTCGAGTTGGGTTGATTAAAATTTTAGGTCTGCTTTTTAGGTTCGGGTCCAATTCGGCCTAAAAAAGGGCTTAAAATTCTACCCAAGTTTGGTTCAAATTAAAAATGCTAAACCGAAGCCCAAATCCGACTTGCTCGTATTGAATTTTTTATATTATTTTTATATAAAAATAAATTTAAAAATATAATATATCAAATACACTAAAAATATTACAATAAATGTTTCTCAACAAATTTGAAAATATATTAAAATTATACTTAAATAACATTAACATAGTTGCAATTTAGCAAACAAATATCTCCAAAATAGTAGCAAAATTAACAATAAAACAAGAGTAATACAAATTCTAAATAATAAGAACAAAATAGTAGCAATATAATAGCGAAATGATAGCAAAACAGTAGCAAAATGAGAACAAAACAATAGCAACAAGAGAAAGTTTAGGCTAATTCGGGTCAAGCCGAGTTAAAAAAATCCTACCCGAGGCTCAACCCGTTTAGAAAACGGGTCTTATTGTTTGTCCAAACTCATTTTTCTAGCCTATATTTTTTCCCAAATCATCCTACTTTTTCGGGTGAGTTTTCGGGCCTGAGCAAGTAGCCCAACCCATGATCAGGTCTAATTAGATCTTATTATTTTATATTTTTTAGGTTTAATCTACAAGTTCGCGTTTAAATTATGTCATTTTTTTTCGATTTTGTTACTATCTAAATTAGTGATAATGTGCCAAATTGAGATGTTTATTGTGCTTAATTTTGATATATTTTTAAATAAAATATCATTAATTTTAGGCTTATTATTTAACTTTTGATTAGGTGTGGAGCAAACCCAAGAAAGTCATGAATAGTAAATAATGTGGGCCACCAAAAGATTTTTGGGCACAAGAGCGTGAACATGCAAGACTCAAAATATTTTTATTTTATTTTGGGATTTATTTGGAAAAATAATATTTTTTATTTTTTGATTGGGACAATATTTTAATTTTTTCTATTTTGATGATTTTTAGTGAGAATTATTTTATGAACTTTTCTCATCATATCATCTATGGTTTGTTTTCAATTATTTAATGATATTTCATCAATTTTTCTATGTTATTTATACATAATTTTGATAATTTTTATCCTAAGCCATTAACCTTAAACCCTCAATCATGAATCTTAAATCTCAAACCTTAAATCATAAACCCATAACCCTAAACCATAACAATGGTCTTGAACCCCAAACCTTAAATATCAAACCCTAAACTAGCTAGTTCAAGTTTGAGGGCTCATATTTGAAGTTTAGGGTTCATGATGTTGAGTTTGGAGTTTAGATTCAGGGTCCATGATTTGTGATCAGGGTTTAAGGATTAAGGTTTAAGTTCAAGGTCGGGGTTCAAAGTTTAGAATAAAAAAATTACTAAAATTATATATCAATAACATGAAAAAAATTATTATACTATCATTAAACAATTAGAAAAAGACCATAAATGATGTATGGAAAAAGTTCATAAAATAATTTCTCCTCTAGATTAGAGAGTTTTAAGTAGAATTAGGTAATTATGTTTTTAATATATAATTATATATTGCATAGAAGGATTCTTGAAGAGGTTGGTCTTTAGAACAATTACAAACGTCGCTTCACATCAGAAAAGATCACATGCATTTTCAAAGAGTAATTAATCTTCTTCTTCAATTATTAATCTAGGGTTGCTCAAGGCGACTAACATCCCTCAGTTCAACTTTAGGTTGTCCAAAAGAAAAAGAAATTCTAGGTTACAAAAGAGATAAGTCGTGGTGAACTGATAAAAGCGAACCTTGACGAACTGTATTCACCAAACCAGTTAAAAACCCACCCATTTGCTCATTGCTGCTGCCAGTAAGGGTTTCTTCACTGTTTTTTAACTTCAAACAACCAAGACAGGTCTTGGCATCGACACTGCCAGTAAGGGCACACACTTAGACTTAGATTATTTGACTAATATGCAAACTGTTGGTCTGAAATGATGTCGAAAACTGTAAGCAGAAGTAATGGAGATGATTGAGCAAAATGATGGGCTTCGTTTAACGTCGTCAACTTTTAACCTGCAAAAGAGAGCCAGTCTTTGACTGTAATTATGAACATAGCAACTAATAGAGAGAAAAACGTTTGAAGTTTAAAAGAATGGAAACTTCAGCACACTTCCAATTGTTGCTGCTGGTTGATGCTCCAACATCCACATTGTTGCCACTAGTGAATGTGAATTGTTTAATGGCAGATAGTTTTTAAGGTTGGATGGGTTAATTATTTAATTATTTTACTATTTATATTATTAATAAATTTTTTGATTGAGTCGGTGTCATAAGGTAATCGGGTGTCAACTCCAAAAAATTACTACCATACCCTTTTATTAAACGACTCTTATTATTATTTTGATGGTCTTTTTTGTCTTTTCATACTCTTATACAGCTTTTAAATAAAAGAACAAAAAATTAACATGTCTAAGGATAGAACCTATGTTTAAAATATAATTTAATTCTCTATCACTACACTAATAATAACTCTTTATAAAATGGCTTTACAAATATCTTTATAAATCCCAGAATAAATAAAAAATATTTAAGATAAGTTTTCAATTCAGTCAAACTAATTCCCACGAAACAAGGGATCCGATTTGCTTGATTTAGATTGAATCAATCTTAAAAAGTTTGTTGCTCCATAAGATGGATCTTCAAATATGATTCAGCATAAGTCCACAAAATCATCTAATTCATTATCCTCTAACTCTAAAAATGGCAAGATATGTTGCCTGTCACAATGTCGTAGTACGACCACTTCAAATACTTGCCTCAACCATAGAACATCTAGAACAAGGATTTCATATTTTAAGCATAGACCCATCTTTATAAAGTAACATTTAAATTCATCTTAATTTATCCAAATCTCATCAAGGGTTAGTTCACTATTGCTCTTGCAGTCAAAAAATGATTTTCAAAAGTGTGGTAGAAAAGTGTTGTGAAAAGTTTTTAATGTTCTCTATTGTTGTCAAAAATTGCAGTTGAAAGTTAAAGTATTCTATTTAGGCATGAAAATAGCAAGTAAAAATTTAGGTGAGGTATATGATATTTAAATAATTTAATATAATGATATAAAATATAAATTAATCTATTTTTTATATACATTTTAAATAGTTAATATAATTAAGAGTATTTTGATAATTTTCACTTTTAGACGCAAAAGCCAAAAACACTTAAATCCTAGATTTTTCGTTTGGGTAGAAAAACACTTTTCGACTGCACTTTTGATTACAAAAACCAAATAATCTTCATTGCTTCTACGGTGTTAAAAGTGTTTTTCCACCGCAATGGAGAACGCACCTTCAAATCAATTATCCTTAATATAAGGATATAAAATAAGAATCCTTGAAAAGTAATCTTACTTAATTCAATCTCTTATTCAGTAATAAACACAAGATTGACTACATAAAATCCTCAAAAAGATGCAAACAAATAATTAAAATATTTTTATTAAACATGCCGACAAATAACCCATGTGTCTGACACAGTGATTACCGTACTGTCACTTCCATTTACACATATACGGACACTTCAAAAACTTGACTCAACAGAAACAACACAAGAACGATTGACAATGACGCTCAAAAGCACACTATCTTATCTATAAGTCTCACATTCAAATTTGAGATAAGCATCCCTTCAAATTATTTATTTGAACAATCTCATTATAGATTCTAATCATATTTGATCTTTTTGACACAATAACTAGAACTACGTATAGCCCCTCCCCAATCCATAAAAAAAGGAGGACTTAAACCACAGCCTCCTGCATTAATAACAATGTCTATACCAATCGAGTTAAAACTCAATCAACTATCCTTCAATTTTAAATTAAAACAATTTCAGTCAAATTTATCAACTAAAATTCTCCATTATCCTCCTTAAAATTAAAATCTCAATCATATCTAGTTCCATTTACATAAGAAATTTCCTACGGATGTTACCTAAATACACTTTATGAAATAATTAACTCAAAAACCTGATTCAACATTTAAAACAATAGTAAGTATTTGTTTGATAACCTATTGTCAATTGCCAATAAAAAGAATATCTTTTCATGAAAAAGGACACCAAGTTAAAAACAAAACGACCCCCATCAGGTTTTCAGGAACATTTGTCAATTTCCATAATTACTAGGTAATATGTTAAGTACTTTATTTTTTAAAAGTTCAATAAAAGTAAATAATCATAGAGAAATATTGCAGTTCACATCATCTTTCAAACATTAGTCATACGTTCAAAAACAATGTATTTCATAAAACTTATATATATAAAATACTTAAGAGTAGATGTCAAGCTGAGCTAATTTGATTTTCCATAGAAAATTTTTAAATAAAATTCTCAGCAACCGGTTAATAATAATAATAATAATACTTATCTCATTATTCAATTATTAATTAAGGGACAAAGGAGATAATAAAATTAATTTCTCTAGAGAACTATGATTTTAGTTAAATATTAAAGAATTCATGATTTGTTTTTATATATAGGAGGGTTATTTCATATTGAGACCGCAAGTGCAGTACAAGTTGATATCCAACTATCAATCTTTAGGTTTATTGCATTAAATAGATCATGAAATCTTTCCTTTCTTTTTTTGCATTCCTCTCACTTCTCCTGGTAAGCTCTTGCAATTTTGTAGGTATTTTTACATACATATATATTGTTAATTGTATGGTTAATTACATATACTTTTATATGGATTCAGTTTGTAGACACCATTGCAGCAGCTAGGAAAGATACTGGAGAGTACTGGGGAGCTGTAACGAAAGATCAGCCTATGCCTGAGGCACTCCAAGAGCTTGTTCGGATTGAGGCTGCCGTTGTCAGCCCCGATGAGAAAACCAAGTGCCATACATCAGGTAATATTGAGCTTAAGGAAGAGAAGATTATTGTTAATGAGGAGTTCGAACCAAGGCCAAACGTTTCAGCTTATGGTGATGACGCTAATCTAAACGGAGATAAATCATCATCTTTTGCTGAAGATTTTGAACCGAGACCTAACGTTTCGGCTTACGGGGGCGATGATGCTGGTCTTAAAGGACAGAAAGAATCATTCACTAAAGATTTCGATCCAGAGCCAAATGTCTCCGCTTACAATAACTAATTAAAAGCGAAACCAAAGTACCAGTGGCTTAGACCCACATCTTCCAATAATTTCGTCATCAGATTGTGTGTTGTACTCTTGCGTGTGAAGCTTTATGTTTTATATTTGTGAAAAAAAATAAGTGGGTTGTTATGAATATATATGATTATGTGACCACTATCATTACAGTAGAATGGCAAAGGAACTGTCGGTGTTCGTAGTAATCTCAGCTTGTAACATCTCTTTCAGCACTCAATTTCATTTAAGGGTGTGCACTTTCTTTTTCTTTCTTTTTCTGTTCAACATATTGGGATCTTGGTGATGTTAACTCTTTGGAACATCAAATCAACTATTATTGCAATAATTATTCCATGCTGATTGTCAATAGAGACAGAGAGAATACTTTGCAGGTCTACAGGATATATAAAAGAATAAGTATAAAAAAATAATATTTACAATTCGATATTACATGTGATGATTAACATGGTATATTATTATATGTTTCAACTACTAAAATTGAGGTGTACTCTATCCATCATCGTATGTAGTGGTAAAATATTTTATACTTCTAAAAGAGAATGTAAGTTCAAATTTTGAATACGACATTATTAAGAGGGATTATGAACTCCAAACTGAAAAATAGTAATAAAAAAAATGAGGTTTACTCTACCAACTCTTGCAATTAATGCCATCCTTTAGAAAGGGTTGGGCTATTTGCTTAAATCCAAAGATTTGTTCAAATTTTGGTAAAAATATTAGGCTAGAAAAATGTGTTTGAGCAAAAATAAACTCGTTTAAAATACGTGGGAGGCTTGAGCCCGGCCCGCTAGACCCATTTTAAAATTTATATTATATAATATTATTTTTATATATTAAGTAATTTCTATCACTTAAAAATTAAATTTACAATAATAAACAATACTATAATGTAAACATGCTAAAAATGTTAAATTGCTTATATATAAAATTTTAATTAATAAAAAATATATTATGAAGTATTAAATTTAAAATAACATATATATTTATAAAAAAATTTTAAAAATAATATGGGTGGGCCTAAAATAGGCTTGAGTTAACCATTCACATCTATAAATAGCCCTGGTCAAATTTTAAGTCCATATTTCGAGTCAAGCCAAGTTTGGACAAATAAAAAGTATGTAATATTATATTCAAAATGTAACACTCTATACTCAATCTAATCGCTAGGTCTAGGTACTAGATGCTACACTAACCCGAATGATTTAATCGGTACTTGTCTTTCTGATTTAATTACATACTTAAACAACTTAAAATTTGAAAATCTAACTACAATTAAAACTCATACAAAACTGGTGAATAATTCTTACGACCTTGGTTCCAACGTTTATTTACAATCTTTAGATTAAGACTCGAAAATAAAAATAGTCATCTTAAACCCTAAGGCGAGGCTTCTACGGATGTCCCTCTATAGACAGGAACAACTACCGCGCACCACTTAACTTTAGCGGAGTCTAACATGACCTCTCTTGATTCTCAAGTCTTTATCTAACATGCATTCAAGTAACAATTTTATAAGTTCTAGAGAACTCAGTGAAATTTACACATAACTTTATGTAAATCTGCATGTATCTTAAGAAATTGAAGTGTCTGGCTCAAAATTAAACTCCTTGAATTTCGTAGCAAGATTTACGAACTCAATCAGCAAGACTAGTGCCTTAGTTACTTTATGTTGCTCATAGGCGGACATGATCCCTAATCTGGCCATAACCTTGATTTCGCATTGGGCCTTACCCCATCTATCGCTGATCTATATCCTTAATACTCATATTCTTCTTCTTCTTTTTTTACCAAAAGACCTTAAAAGGTCGAACCTCAATTAATCGCATCAAAAATTACATAATCATGAATTTCCTTAGGATAATTCATGTTAAAATTCCAAGAGCAATTGTTTTCAAGTTCAAAATTACATATAAAATCAGCAGTTTTGTTGCAAATCCAATTGGCCCACTTAACGTTGACCAAAGAAAAATTTTTCAGCTTCATGCATGCTTTGTCCACACAATGCCCCAAAATGGTAATGTCCCGCCCTCTCCTGCAGTCAGACTCGAAGACCACCTTCATGATATTTAAGTTCCCTGCCACATTCATACTTTCTTCGAAAGCAGTCAATTCAACCCACTCACTGTCCATCACCGCTTCTTTAAAACCCCACTCCCGCCTAAAACAAATCCATCGTCATCCCTAACAATCAAGCCAAAACCCATCCTACCATTAGAAACAGTGGCATCAAAGTTGACTTTGGCAAAACCATGAGAGGGCTTCTCCCATTTCTTACAAGCAGGGGTGATGGGAAGCATCGGCTTATTAACAAGGTTATGGATGCAGAAATCCTTACTCAAGGTGATGGTTCTCTCCCATATATAACACTCGCCTCCTCTTCCTTGCCGTGAAAAGTGAAGTTGTTCCTGCTATTCCAACTGTTCCACAGTAGAGTAATGAAGTCAACCATAGCCTTCTTGTCAAGAAATCACATGGACTCTTTATTTATCAACTTACCATCCAAGCTGTCGAAACTTTTTTTAAAAATCGACTTAAGTTTGAAAGGAAAGATGAGAGTCGCCACCAATTCATTTTATGAGGTGTGATCAGGTCACCTTGTAATTTGATCGTTTTAATAAACAATATGATTCACTAAAACAAAGATTTTTTGTCTACAAAATTCAGGAAACAAGTTTGGGAGTTGGCTACGCACGAGGAAGGATTAGCACCCTCATAACGCCCAAAATTGATACCTAGTTAATTAATTAAAGTCTTAGTGTCGTGAATTGAAAATTTAAGAAAGGAGTTTAAAACACAATCTCCTTTTTGTGTTAAGGCGTTATTTAACTAAAATAATTTTCATGAAAATGGTTTATTTCAAGTTACTCAAGAAAGAAGGATCATATCCCGTAAGTTAGGATACAATACCTTAAATCCTCGAAAACGAGAATAAATGCTGAAAATTTTATTTATTTTAAAATATATTTGATTATCTCGGTTTTAAAAAGAAGACATATTTCGTAAGTTAAGAACACAACTTTTAAGAATGGAATTTCTAAGATTATTTCGTTTAGCCTTGAATAAGAAAGGCAAGGTCATAGATTTCTTAATATCAAAAGGGTTCAAGCAGGTCAATTAGGTTGATCTTTTTTCTCGTCCGTTATTGGAAAGGGAGGTTCAAATTGTCTCTAGTTTAAAGGAAGCGGTGAGCAACATGATTTTGTTCCCTGAGGTGGAAGACAAATTATTATGGAAACATGACAATAAAGGGGTGTTTTCAGTGAGAAAATTAACTGAATTATTGCTCTCGGTTGGAGAGGTGGACATGAGTAATAATTTAGATAAAATCTGGAAGTTAAAGGTGCATCCTAGAGTGAGAAGTTTTCTATGGATGATTTCTATGGATGATTTCTATTGATCGTCTTCCTACTAAGGTGTTCCTAATTAGAAAAGGCATGAAGTTGGATAGTTTGGGGGACAGCTGCCCTTGGTGTTATAGAGATCAGGAGACTGCGGGGCATCTATTTTTTCATTGTAATTTCATTGCAAATTTTGGAGAAAAATTATGGATTGGTGGGAGGTGAAATGGAGGCAATTTGAAGGTTTCTCTGATTTTTTCGTATTTTGTAAGAATGTCTCCTATACAGGTGTGATCAAAAGTTTATGGATGATATCGATGTCAGCAGCTTGCTGGTCGGTGTGGTTAGCAAGGAATGAGCTGGTGTTCAATAAAAAGTGGCCGAAAATGTCCAACTTGGTTTTTTTTCAAAGACTCGGGCATTGATGTGGATTAGATTGGTGTATGAAGAATTGAAAGTGGATGAAAGAATCTGGTGGGTCTGTCCATATAAAAATTGGTGTAACATTAAAAACTCAGGTATGAAAGGCAAGTTCTAGTGTTCGCTGTGTTATGGCAGGGTTAAATTTAACGTTTGTGGTGTGATGGTGGGGGACGAAGCTAGGTGTGGAGGGGTGCTAAGAAATTCGGATGGCGAGGCAAGAGCTTTATTTTTTGGTTAGATATCAGAAAAGACTCTCTTGCAGCGCAGTGGGGGCCGTTTGCATTGCTTTGGATATGTTTTTAGAGATGGGATAGAAGGATAAATGTTCTTTAGTCATAGAGGTAGGTTCAATGGAGGTGATCAACTAGATGGTGAATAAAAGTTTGAGACCGTGGTTGCTGTCTTCTCTTCTTAAGGAAGTTGGTTCTAGGTTGTCTTTAATTGGTTTTGTATCCTTTTTGAAAGCTGACAAGAATGGGAATAAGATGGCAGAGGCGTTAGCGGGTGCGGGTCTGAAAAGGCAGGGTATGTTCAAGTCATGGTGGTGATCTCAGGTGTGTTTCTTATGTGGTGTTAGCAGAAGTCTTTTGTTGGCAATATTGAGGTTTTCTGGGCATAGAGCAGGTTACTTTCTGTTTAGAGGTATGTTTATCAGATAGGATTAAGGGGGATTTATGGTAGATTGATTGTTATTTACTGTCAGTGTTCGGGTTTTGTTTGGTTGGAAGTGCTTGTACCTGCTGTTTTGTTTATGCAACAGTTATATGGCTGTTGTACTTTGATTAAGCAAAAAAAAAAAGGAACACAACTTTTCTAATTCCAACAGATAATAAATGTCGTTTTGATTTAGAAATTTTCTTTTTACTCATTGTGCAAAAAACGAACATGATGCTTAAAGTGATACACATTTAACTTATTCTGGTGTGGTATGAAAACGGAATATATGTTTAAATGTAGCGTATGATATAATGATAATGAAGTAATGTGAAGGAGCTGTATGGGTAGGACATTTATATTAGAATGATAAATAACAAGTAAATGGACAAATACTATGGCAGTAATAATGTGAATATAGCAATAATAAGAAAATCAATTTATGACATCACAACATAATAAATAAACTAACTCAAACTAAAAATGAAAATGAAAGGTGCTTAATGAATGTAAGTGGTGTCCAATTTTAAATATTTAAAAAGAATAATAAATTGATTAATAGATAAAACAAATGACATTAAATTGAAGTATTAAAAAAGTAAAAGAATAAATAAATAAATAAATTGATAAAACAAATATGAATGATATCGAATTTAAATGTTTTAAAAGTAAAAGAATAAATAAGTAAATAGATAAAATAAATATACATAATATTAAATTTAAATATTTTAAAAGTAAAAGAATGAAAAATAAATAAATAAATTGATAAAACAACTATAAATAATATTACATTTAAATATTTGAAAGATAAAAGAATAACGAACAAATAAATAAATAAATATAATAGATATGAATAATATTAAATTTAGGTATTAAAAAGTGAAGAATAATAAATTAATTAATCTATAAATAATGAAATTAATCGAACAAAGGACTGAATTGAAATCAAAACAAAATTAAAGGCACGGATCATAATAAATAAAATCGAATGAGGACTAAAATTGAACGCGTGTAAAAGAGGAGGGACAAATTGGAAAATTATTTCCTGTCCCCAAAACGACGTCGTTCCCCAGGGGACTAAAATTAAGTAAAATAAAATTGTAGGGTAAGATTAAAAAGAAAAGAAAAAAATGAAATAGGACTAAATTGCAACGGGTCGTAAATGCAGAAGGGTCGAAAGCACAAATATCCCCTCCAGCGAAAACACACGGTGTAACGACCCGAATTTTACCGTTACCGAAAAAGTGTATTTTCAGGTCTCTGTTTCTGAAAAATGGATTCGTAAATATTTATTAAAAATATTTACTAAGTAAAATGAGTGGTTTATTAGAGTTTAATTAAGTGAATTTAATTTAATTAAGAGTAATTAAGAAAAGGACTAAATTGAATAATGGGTAAAAGTTGAATTATAAATTAAAAAAATAAAAAGGACTAAAAGGAAATTATACAAAAGTATAAATTGAGGCGGTTTAACGTGAAGAAAATCTAAGATTTTTTTATGTTTAGTATATTATTATATTATTATATAATAAAGATATTTTATGTTTTAATTATATTATATTATATTATATTATATAAACTAAAGAAACAAAAGAAAGGAAATAGAAACAGAATGAAACGAAACAGAGAGCAGGGGAGAAAAAAAAAGAAAGAAAGGGAGAAAAGAGAAATTTTAAGGTTTGAAGCTTTAAGCTTTAATAGGTAAGTCAATCAAGCCCTTTTTATTTAATTTTGATGTTTTAGAAGTTTTAGAATAAAGTTTTGATGAAATTAAGTTGATATTTTGAAAGTTATCAGATTTCTAGATATTGTCCATGTTAAATAAAATGATGAATTAAGGGCTAAATTGATAGAAATTCAAGTTAGAAATGATATAAGGATTGAATTGTAAAGTGATTCATAAGTTTTATGCTTTAAGGACTAAATTGAAAGAATTTCGAAATTATGGTTTTATGATGAAAAATAGATAATTATGTCTAAGTTTGGTTAAAATTGAGTAGAAATAAAGTATGAATTAAGATAGAAAAGTAAGTGAATTTAGTTAGGATTAAATTGAAATTAAAGTAAATCAACATTTTGTACTAAGACTATTTTGGACAGCAGCAGCAGTCTAAGTTTGAAAAATCGCAAAAAATTGTAGAAATTGAATTAGAGGATGAACAAAATATGCAATTAAATCTTATTGAGTCTAGTTTCTTATAGAAGAAACGGTATAAGCAATTGAATTGTAAATTATGAGATATAATGAATTTTGTGAGACAAGGTCAGAATGAATTCGGGTTTTCCTGTTTTGACTTTGGAAAATCACCAAAAATTTAAGAAAAATAATTAGAGGTTTAAAGTTATATGTTTAGAATTCCTAATGAGTCTATTTTCAGGAGAAATCAACAGGAATATTATCCGAGTTTTGCACTGTGAGATAATTAATTTTTAGTGAAGAAGGGACGAAACTGTCAGATAGCAGAATAGGGGTGAATTTAAAGAATAAACTGTACTTAATGGCTAAACTAAAAATTCTGGAAATTTTATTGTAAGAATATTTGTGAGTCTAGTTTCAGGAAAAATTAGCAGATCTTGATTTAGAATTCTGTAACTCAAGATATGAATTAGTAATGTATTAATGATTATGAATTGTATTAATTTCGTAGTCAATGTGGTACCGGAAATCTCGGCTAAGAAAGGACAAGACAAAGTCAACGGGAGTTAGCTCGAAAACTACGGTTTGTATTTCTATAATCTGAACTTAGTCATTATTTATTATATTTATATACATATGGCAATTGTTAGTGATTGAATTATGAATTAATGTGCATAATTGAAATATATTTGTTGAATTGAATGAAATTGTATGAATTGTGAAAATGGGTAAATATGTGTAATTATCGGAATGAGATATTGATGAAAGAATTATTAAATTGAGAAAGTGAATGAAATACCCTATTAACTAGTCGGGCTGAGTCGGATATAGTTGGCATGCCATAGGATATAGAAGTGTACGGGATTTGCCGGCTTTACCAATCAGGCACTTTATGTGTTGTATTTCAGGCACCTCGTGTGTCGTTTTAGGCACTTTATGTGTCGTATACTGATCAGGTACTATGTATCGTTTTAGGCACAATGTGCTGTACTAGTGTGTTTGGGTTGGAATCCGTGTATCCGTCAAAGTCCGGGTTTGTTTATAGGGGTAAATAAGTGAAAGATAAATCAAATAAATTTGATTGATCAAGCTATTGAAATGAAACGAGAAATTGAATTGAGAATTGAAAATTTAGTTATGAAATTGAAAATATGAACCAAAGGTTCATGAAATGATTGGAGTTCGAATTGATGATATATGATGCCACTTGATGAATTGAAATGTGATTTGAGATATATGAATCGTATGTATATCTTGAAAGCTATCGAGGATAGTAAGTTGATATGATATAAATGAAATTGATGTTATTGAAATGAATTAAAATGGGATATGGTTGATAAGTGTATAGTTGAATATAGTTTAATGATATTGAATTGTGAATAAATTGAGGAAAGCTATACCGAATAGTAAGTGAAAGAACGGAGTAAATAGTAATGGATTTATTTAAGAATTGAATAATTATGTTATTGTGTTTATTATATGAACTGTATAAAATTTATATGGTAAATAGTTGAAATTTATCTATGAATAAATAATTGCATAATTGTAATTGTTATTATGATCTTAAGTATTTGTTATATTATTAAATGTTCGGATTATAGAAATACCACTGAGTATACCATACTCAGCGTACGGTTTGTTTCCGAGCGCAGGTTAAGGAAAGATAGTACGTTGAATCAGTATCCCAGGACGATCCCGAATTCATTAAGGTAAAGTATGTTGAGTATTGATAATGGCATGTACCCAGGATGTTTAATGAGAGTCATTTAGGTTGTAAAAGTATTGATGAAATAAGTAAATTATGGTTGGCAACGGTATATAGTATGAATTTTGAAATTTACTAAAAATTCGTAGTGATTCTAAATTAGTTCCGAATTGAATTTACTGTTCATATTGGATCGCAAGGGCCCATTAAAGGGACTACATCTTAAAACTAGGATGTGTATGAATATTTATTTTAATTAATGACCGAAATTGGACTGTACTGACTGGTAATGTCTCATAACCTTGTTCCGGTGACGGTATAGGGTTAGTGGACGTTACACACAGATCTTAGGGGGTGGATCGGGTCGAACGTGTGTCAAGACCAAAACGATGTTGTTTTGAGGCTACTAGAATCAGCCTTAAACGACGTCGTTTTACAAGACCTATAAAAGTCAAAATATTTTTAAAAATTTTCATTCTGCACCTTTTCTTCAAAAAAAAAATTTGAGAGCTCTCTCTTTGCTTTCTCACCCTCTCCAAGCTCTGGTCATCGGGCCACCGTGTCGGCAACGGCATGGCTGCCGGAGTTCAAGAAAAAAAGGGTCGTTTTGGCCTTTTCGCTCTTTCCGATCCTGATATGAGGGTAAAACATCCAACACCAAAATTTCAAAAAAAAAAAGAAAATAACAAAAGAAAACGTAGGGACCTTTCGATTCCCAGTTGTCGCCAGCGAGATTTTCAGCGAGCCCACAGACTCGACCACCCTTTAAACTGGAGAACCCTCCGACTTTGGCGGTTAAAGTAACCAGTTTCGTTTCTTTTTATTTACCTAATATTATTTATTTACTTCGAAAATAAAATCAGAAAAATAAAATTGCTACCTTTTGAAATTATCTGTTTTCTTTTGATTATTCTCATTTGTGTGTAAAGAAAAAAATACATGGTGGCTGTCATAGCTTTTATAACCGAACTACAACACGGTCTGTTACTATTATTTTGTTCTTTTCTTTGTTGTTTCTACTGATTTGTTTGTTTGCGCTTACTTCGGTCTTTACTCTTCCTTTTCGTAGGTTACAGTGGTAGAGGAGTCGCAGACAGCATGCCTGCGACGTGGAGAGGCTATGGCTCGAAGAAGCTTAGGGTTTTCTTTTCTTTTTTTTTTCCTGAAAACAGTTTAGGTTTTAGGCTTGTTGGGCCATTAGGTTTTTTTTTTTTTTTGTATTTGGGCTGTTTGTATTTGTAAATGGACTGGATTTTATTTATTTATTGTTTGGTTTGTTTAGGCCCGAACAGAATTGAGCCCTTACACATGCCACCACAAGAAAAGATAACACAAGCCGAATGGCAGATTTTAAGGGCATGGATTAGAGTTTCATTACCAGCCCCGCAACGATGGCACTCTTTATTCACATTTTGACAAATAGAGGCTATCTTAACATTCGTAGGAAGAATATCATGGCCTAGTCTCCATGCAAACACTCTAACTTTTGGAAGGGTTTTTAAGTTCCAAACAGCCTTCCAAAAGAGACGATGAGGTCCCAAACCAATCCTTTGCAAAAGAAGCCACGAGTACACCGACTTTGATATGTAAAAGCCATGTTGATTATGGAACCGAACTTAACAATCTTTTAGACCATTTGAAATGATAGGCAGGTTGCAAATCCAGTCCCCCATGTATTTACCATAACTTTGGCGCCTCAATTTTTCGGCTGACCCTTTAGCGACTTACAAATTAGGATTTTATCCTTTCCATCCTCATCTACATCTACTTAACCAAAATGATTTTTGTGACTTCTTGGGCGAACTCTTATCGAAGAAAGTCATGATTACTATCTCGTTTAGGGAATTTCTCCCTCCATTCACACATGGCTGAGTTAGGATGCTTCTTAGGCTCTATTTGTCATTGCCCTTGGCAGATCTCCTAGGTATCCAAATATCTTGTGTTCCTAAACACACCAAGTCTATTCTGTTAAATGCTTGGTTGCTCAAGTCCCTTTGCGACTCCTTCTTTATACCTTGGTGAATTTTTTGGTTAAGCTGCGGACTTTACATGCCGCCATAACCAAGTTATGTTCTTAATCAAGAAATCCCATGTATAATGTCTTGGCGGACTATCCCACATTTTATGTCCTAGTGGACTATCCCGTGTTTACTGTCCCGGTAGACTACCCCGTATTTACTATCCCGACAGACTCTAATAATTGCTATAGTCAAACTATGGTCTTACACTTTACAAATCACATGTTTACTGTTTTGGAGGACTCTATTGGTTGTCATAGTTGAGCTATGGTCTTACACCTTAAACCTCTTTGAGATGTCACCGCGAAGGACCTTACTGTCATTGCGATGTCGCCCCATAAAGCCTGTTGATCATCGTCACGGTGATGCTCTATGGAACCTAATAGCAGTTATCACGGTGTCACCCTAAAAAGGACCAGCCGATATCAATCCATTCCTTATTTAACCTTAATGCTCGAACATCGCAGTGTCCCCTCCGCAAGGCCGGGAGTTTCACACATCATGGCTTGCATCTAACAACAACGTATGGTGGAATCTTAATAGAATTCTATTTCCCTATCCGTTAACCCTTTTTTCCTTTGGTGTAATATCCATTTACCCATTTGATAAGCTATAGAAGTAACATATTTTAATCTCATTCTTAATACATTTTTTGATGATTAATTATGCAAATAGTGAATTTGATGTTTCTAATCCTTTAAATTCATGTTTCAATATTTAAGAGAGCATTTAGGAGTGAAATGAGTGAAAAATAAGCCAAAATTGGACAAATAGAGCTATTTTTAGGATCCACACAACTTAGGCATTTCCACATGGGCTAGCCACACGCCCATGTGCGAGCTCGTGTCGATTTCGCACCCTACTTCCCAAATACGCAGAAAAGCTCAATTTTTAGGCTTTTTAAGCATTCTAGAGTCTACAAATGCTAGTTAGAAGAAGACCTAAGGGAGCAATCAAAGAAGATTGAAGAAAACACTCGAGGAACGCCATCAGAATCAACTCAAAAGCAGATATCCCTCAAGATCAAAGATCCCCATTTAATTTTTTTCGAAGTTTTATTGAGTTTCTTTATGTTTTGTGGTTATCCTAACTTTGAGATGTTTCTATTCAGGATTATGAATTAAATTCCCTAGATACCTAGGGAGGATGAAACTTATTGATAGTACTTTAAAATGGCATACTTTTATATGTTAATTGCATATATATTTTTAGTATGATTCTACTAATTTGTGCTTTTTATGGTTTTTTATCTTATAGGGGCTAAATTGAAGGTAAAAGAAAATTTAGGGGCAAAAAACGTGAATTTAAAGATAAAATGGGCTACCATACGAAATAAGAAAGAAGTGGTGCCAAAAGTACAAAGTGTGAAAGACTTGAGGGCAAAAATTCAAAGAAGATATTTATAAACATAAGACTCTATTTAAATTTGAATGTTATTAGGATTATTTTTAGGATTATTATTTAGATTTAATTTCAGTTTTTATATTTATTTATCTTTTAGAGTTTAAATAGGAACAAACTAGATTTTTTATGTACTATAAATAGGGGATGGAGTAACACAAATTGGCACTCATCTTTTCTAGAAAAACTTCGTCTCCCTAAAGATATTGGCTTTTGTTCATTTTATTATTCAATAAAATTCCATTTGATTAAACTTATTTTTTTTCCCAAAAAGCATAACCCACTAAACTCATCTAGCGAAATGTTGTCGAGATTCCTCAAAAAAGGTTTATGAGGCTTAGAATCCACACTTAGCCTTCTCAACGAGTATTTATCATTTCTCCACTTTACGAGACTGACGCTTTCGTCCATGTCCTTCCAAAAGTGATCTTTTCATCTTGTACAAAGGTGGTCGCTTTGCATGTTTTGGGAAGGTTGCATATTCGGTTCGTTAGCTAACTGTGTTAGTGGTTGTCGAGCCCAAGAGACAAGATTGCGTGGTATTCACCATTGAGAAGTGATGATCTAGTGAAAGACGGTCCCACAAAAGCGATGGTTGGCTAGAGTTAGGTTCCTCTAAATCGTAAGGCTAAAATCTAAGTGGAGCTAGTGGTCGTAGGTGTCCTCTTCCACTATAATTGACTTATTCTGTCATGAGAAGGATCACCCTAAAGCTGAGGATTGAATTCAAGGAGGATCGAGACAACCGGAGGCTGGAATCTCTCAATCAAAGAACCTTTTTTTTTCTCCAAGCACGCCGCTTTTTCTTGGGCATGACTGTGCTTGGGATCTCGAGGAACAAAAAGTTGTGCAATCCAGTCCCTGAGGATTTGACCTTACTTCCCTTGTACTATTCTTTTTCGTTATTTCATAGGGATAGGTTATTTTTGGTGCTTTCAACAACACAGCACCTATGATGAATCTTATTATTTGATTTCTGATTTACATGATAAATACTTTATTCTTGTTATCAATTATGTATGCTTATTTCTTATTTAAATATTTTTGGGATATTAATTCATGTTTAATGTGCTTATTTCAATGGAGCAAAAGTCCCTATTTAAGAGTAGATCTAGTATAAATGAGTAAAGTTGTATGCAATCTTAGAAATAGGACGACATAAATCTACCATATTAGAGTCAAATCTAATAGGGGAATCCATAGATCGAGTTAATGCGACAATAAGGGTTTTAATTAGAAAGCGATTTCAATTAATCAACCTAGAGTCAGTTGTTCTTACTCTTGAAAGAGATATTAACAGAATTTAGGGATTTCTATGGATCAAGACACAAGTGAATAAATAGTTTAACTTAGATTTATAATAATAGGTGAAGTCTAGGTGGATTCTTTCCTGGGTATTGTCTATTTCATTAGTTATCTTCGATTATTTTCCTATTTCATTCTCTGTTATATTCTTAGTTAAATTATTAGTATATCTAGATTAAAAACAATCACTTCAATTTGTCAACTAAATAATAAGAAGACGGTAATTACTAGTACTTTTAGCAATCGTGGATATTATATTCCCTACTCATCATAGTTATACTAATGTTCGATAGGTGTGCTTACCTTTTTCGTATTTATAGTTAGTTTTGTGACTATCACCATTCCTCTTGTAGCACCCAAAACCCGGCCCAGAAGTTATGGCCAGATCCGGCATGCCACATCAAAATGTAAAAAAAATTCCATTCTAAGTCCGAAAATCGTACTTGATGTTCAAAAGATTAATTCATTAAAGGTTAAAGTGAATGGAAGTCATGCACCGTAGGAAACCGAAAAGAGGTGGTGAGTCCATCGGATCGCTATACCAATCTCCTTCGGATCCAATCCTAGACATGCATACCGCCATTGCCACACCTTAACGTCATGGATATTTCTAGGAAACTGATTTGATTAAGTCATTTTAGGAAAAGTGATTAATTTTGGAAAATACTTTCATTATGGAAGCTTTGCTTGTTGTCGTGTTATTTTGAAATCAATTGTTGTTTTTTGAAAACGCGCCTAAAGCTATCCAATTTCAACAGTTAAAATAAGTATTACCTATCTTAGTAATACATATAAAAAAAGACCATCAAAAATAATTAAGCGGCCTTATTACATTTAAAAGCCCAAAACTTCAAACGTAAATAAAAGGATGTCCAGTTCACCGAAGAAAATCAAACTTTCGAGCGGGTGGCCACTCCAATTCCCTCACGACTCCAAGCCCACTATGGTTGGGGATTTCTGCGTAGATGAAAATAAAAGGGTGAGTTTGGGGAAACTCGGTGTGTAAGGAAAACCCATTCAAAATCCAAGTCACTCAAGCCCATTGGGCCTAAGCCCATTCAGTAACAGTGGTCTTGGGCGAGCCCTTTTCAGACATAATAAACGGGCCTTAGCCCCTTATTCAGATAACAAGATGGCCCATAGGCCCATTTCAAAATACATGCAACATCAATAACATATGCAAGCCCATTTGGGTAATAGTGATCTTGGGCCAAAGCCCTTTTCAGATTATAATAAACGGGCCTTAGCCCTTATTCAGATAATGAGATGGCCCATAGGCCCATTTCAAAATACATGCAACATCAAGAAACATATGCAAGCCCATTTGGGAGACTACTCAACCCACCAACCACTACACTCCACCCGCACCAGCCATACACTCCATGTGGGGAATAGCTCAACCCACCCAAATTTAACACTCCAGATTCAAAGCCTTTTCGTCAGTTATCATAAATTGAGGCAAAGCCTCCAAGACATGGACAAGCCACTTTCAAGACTTCCTCCGTCAATATCCCATCCCATGCATCGATAATAACAACATGGCATGCAATAAATAACAACAATCAAACATGCATTTAGGTCAATTTAACCTAGGGGTATTTTGGTAATTTATCTCCGTGGGTAAAACGTAAATTTTCCACTTTTAAAGGTATTTCAATAATTTATCTATTTTAGGGTTTTTCATGCATATTCCTACCTTTCACGTACTAATGTAATCACTACCGAGGGTTCTTACCGAATTGGGCCCATTGGCCCATCATTCCAATTTTGGCCCATTAAGCCCAAAAATATCGAGGCACGTAAATCATGCACTTTGGTCCAAACATTGCAGCTACCAAAACATTAATCGATTTACCTCACAAGCATTTGCACACTTGCAAATCTACAAAATACCGATTTTCTAAGCATTTCGCTTTTCGCTTTTACGATCTAGACTAAGAAAGAGGGTGTTAGTTACACACATTTTGCGACGATATATTGACGAGATCCACACACGAACCGCCTACAATTGGATTACTAACACGTTAATCTAACTATTCAAATACGAACTACGATTAATCCCTTACAATATTCGCCAACCACACCTACAGATCATAGTAAGTTTATAAGAAATCAATAAGCAACCCATTAACAAATTTTTGTCAATGTTTACCACATAATCATAATTTCACTGCAAGCTGTCTTCCTGAGCAACAGTCACTAAATCATTTATAACTGGAGCTACAAAACTCCAAATCAAGTTCCGTTAATTTTCCTGAAAATAGACTCATATATCTTCTATCCATAAAATTTTCAGAATTTTGGTTTATCCAATCAATATCAGATTTTTCTCAAAGTTTCCCATGTTTCACTGTTTGACTAATCTGACCACTCTTCATTACGAATCAAATTTCTCATTGTACAGAATTCAAAATATGTTCTTGTTTATTTCATTAGAAACTAGACTCAATAAGCTTTAATTACATAATTTATTCAGCTTCTAATTCATCTCCCACAATTTATGGTGATTTTCCAAAGTCACGTTACTGCTGCTGTCCCAAGCAGATTTATTACCAAATCACTCTTTCACACCTAACTTGCATGCATGTTATTTAAACATGTATATCACCAATCAATCATCATATATCTATGATTTTACTTAAGTATAATCTCCATTTCATCATTTTAAAGCACAACATGTTAGCCGATTTTTCCTTTAGCATCTAAGGCACATGCATGTTCATTTGTTTGGCTCAACTTCACCTATCTTCCATTTTTCATCAAAAGAACATGAAACAACAACCATTTCCTTCATTTTAATTCATGACTAAATGCTCACAACACAACTAAAAATCAAAATATACTTCAAGAGTTAAGGTAGAATCAAGAAGAACTCATGAACCTCAAAATAGAAGCAAGGTACCAAGAACTTACCTTCAATTTTCCTCCTCCTAATGACCGAATACTCAAGAGCTTTCTCCTCTCCTTTCTCTTCTCTAACTTTCAGCTATGATGAACAAAGATGGACAAAACTTTGTTCTTTTCACCCCTTTTCTTTTAATAAAACTTCATATTTCATCCATTTAATTCTTTAATACAAAAGACATGATATTCTTATCATTAAACATTTACCTAACCCATTATCATGAAACATTTACCTAACCCATTATCATGGAACATTTACCTAACCTATTATCATGAAACATTTACCTAACCCATTATCATGGAACATTTACCTAACCTATTATCAATTTGTATCAATTTGTACCATAAATTATGGATATCAAGTGTACATTTTGTCTACAACAACATGATGGTTGGCCACTTCATGTAAAATGGGAGGTTTATCATGCAAATCCTCCTATTTTGCACTCCTATTTATTTGGCCACTTCAATTTAGCCTATAGCATTTTCAAACATTTTCACATAGGTCCTATTTCATAATTTCACTCACAAATGACAAAATCAAAGCATGAAATTTTGTCAACATTCACAGAATTCCCGGAAATTGGGGCGTTACACCTCTAGTTCGCCATAACTACCTTGATGCTTGAACATCGAAGTGTTCCCCTAAACAAGACCCAGAGTTTCGCATACCACAATTTGCACCCAACAACACCGTATGACAATATACAGAGTGTCTATTCCCAGTTTGAACTTCATCTAACCCATCAATAATCTCTCGTTCGTATCCCACCATTCAAATGCAATACATGACAATAATAAACGTATTATCATGGAGTACTCTACTTTTCAAACATAAAATCTCAACCATTTCATATATACTGACACATTAACAGATACTCATATACCTACTCAACCTTATGCATGCTTAGCATTTATAATCAATAGAAGTTATACATCATCATAGTACTCAACACATAATCATGCCAACATACAGCATTCCAAGGATGGAGTACAAAAACTCACATTGCTTTCTTATCCTTGACAGTTTAGCTTATCCTGGCAGCTAAGCATGACAACTATTTATCAGTTAAACTAAAGGTGTTCAACCCTTAAAACCCATAATCTATAATTATTCAGAAGTTTTTAAGAGTTCTTACTCTACTTCTCTCTTCAATCAACAAGTACAGAGAGGTAAGAAAACTTACTAGTTGCTCAATTTCTCAACTACCAGACTTTAATTCACACGATTGCTGCGACATACAGAGCTTCCTTTAGTTATATCTTATTCTTCTTTAGAGCGACTGAAGAAGATGATGCTATGGAGAGATAAATTGATAGATAGAATTGATAGAATTATGTCTCTACACACTCCTATTTATATACTCCTTTGGCATGATCTTCACCAATCGTCACAACCTTTCATCCTTAATCATTTTGCCTCCCACTATAGAACCAAACGGTTCTCATCTAACTAAACCAGAATTGAAATCCAACTAGTCACAATTCAACCATTAAAATTTTTGAATTTCTCGATGGATTTTAAAAATTTGCTAATCCTTTCAATTTAGTCCTAACCTTCCTAAAATCTTAAGTCAATAGTGTAACACCCCTTACCCGATCCGGTTGTCGAACCTGAGTAATAAGTTGCTATGAAAAAATACCAAATAATTACATACAAATTATAATTTAAAATCTCAATTAATTATCAAACAATTCATAAATAATTAAGTTAACATGTGATTCAAAGAATTTCGGGTTAATGTCAAGCTTACAAAAGCTTAAAACCAACTCGGTAACAAATAGGGGTCATTTTGAAATTAAAACAAAAAGTTGGGAACAATCTGTAAATAGGGTCATACAGTTATGTCCCCTGGTCGTGTGGAAATGCTAATGCCGTATGGGATGGGATACACAGCCGTGTAGGCAAACCATGCAACAAACTGATTATATGTAGAGTTAAAGTTACACGACCATGC
Source organism: Gossypium arboreum (assembly GCF_025698485.1). Classification (NCBI taxonomy): domain Eukaryota; kingdom Viridiplantae; phylum Streptophyta; class Magnoliopsida; order Malvales; family Malvaceae; genus Gossypium; species Gossypium arboreum. Next base: position 118,926,510 of record NC_069073.1, read on the forward strand.
AAACAACTGTCTACTCTCACTAAGGCTATATGGGTCAAAAGTCCAAATATTCTAAAATGTGTCACATGGTCGTGTCGTTGGGCCGTGTATCAGATTGTGTCCGTGTGCACTAAAATTATTTGAAAACTTACAGACCGCATGGTTATGCCACATGCTCGTGTATAGCACACGGCCATATGCCAGGCTGTGTGTACTTAGAATTACCTTTCAGTGCAAAATTTCTACCTTAGCTTATAAGCAACAAACAATCATTTGAAACCACATTCAACCAAATCAAAATCATCAAAATCAAACCAAAATCATCATTTAAAACAACTATCCTAAGTGCCTAACCAATATGCTACAACTGGCACCTCAATTTACAATTTAAAATCAACCAATTTATCACATTCATCCATGCCAATATACCTTCAAGGCACCTCAACAAGTTCAACCAAACATATGCCATTAAACCCTTTTTAATACATAATAAACCACTCAACTTTAATCACAAATCATACACCAAAACTTACTATTCAATATAATATCAACAATAGCATACCATTTATGACTTTCAACTAAATTCCAATCAACCACATCACCTAACATATTATCAAATCAACCTTTAGACCATGAATCACATAAACCAAATTAATTTAGCAAGACATTAACAACATAACCTTTCTCGTCACATGTATAAATATTATATAGATAATCTCCAATTACCAACAAAATACAAAAGGATCATTATAACCATAAGACATCCTAGGTACATGCCAAAACCAAAATGTACACATCACCAACACTTGAGTTCAGGATTACCATTGGATGCTGAGTCAATGATCAAATCGTAAGATACCTAACCTGTGCACAAAATAAAACTGAACGTTAAGTATAACTCAGTGGTATTTCTATAATCCGAACATTATAACATAACATAAGACATTTGAGTAGCATAAGTTAAAAATGCATGATGTATTCAATTTAATATGTCATCTAACCATTTCTCATATTCTTAGATCAAAACAATTATAACTTAGCAATATCTAAGCATGACCAACAACTTCACATACCAAAAATATACTTTCATTTTCATATATTACTTCCATTTACTAACCATTTGTCATTTCAATATCAATTTCACATTTCTATAGATTATTCAATCACTGGAATTTTGAAGACTTATCCAACATCAACATTCTAATTATAAACCTTCCGTTTTTATCATTATACACATATATGATAGCATTGATCAACTCACATGTATTCAATTTCTTATTTATATAAATATACACATTTTCTCATATATGTTCAATTTAATCCACATGAACATAAATTGATTCAAATTAATCCAGTACATCTCATAATCACAAAGTGTCTCACCTTATGTTCTTATCATGCACAAACAATTCAATATGAAACAATTTAGAAGTAGTTCGGGTTATAGAAACACAAACTGTAAACTTTAAGCTATTTGTTAACGACTTTGCATTTTCCTTTCTTTTTCGAGGAATCTGGGTCGATGTTAACAAATTGAGGGACTAAGTATTGAAACTCTAGGAAAAACTCTCTCACCCGTTTAATTCATTGAAGAATTCGGTGAAGGATAGATTTTGAAGAAGATAATGCCTTTTATTTCTCTTTCTTTCCACTTTCAACATGTTTTACCTTATTTTAATTTATTTTATTATAATTTTATTTTTTTTCAATTATAAGATACATTACCATCCACTATAAATCTTACAATGGTTTAATTGCTTCATAGGTCCCTTAGACTTTTTCTAATTAAAGATTCCTTAGAAATTACACTTTTGACACTTTTATAATTTAGTTCTTGTACCCTAATTAAGCACTAATTTGGTAAAATTACTTGACCAAAATTCAATTAACTTCTAATATACCTCCGTAAATATTTAATAAAAATATTTAAAAGTCTGATTTACGAAAATAGGGTCCCAAAGCCACACTTTCTGATACCACTGACTTTCGGGTCGTTACACTTGTACCTTAATTAACTATCAATTAAAAAGATTATTAAACAAATATTTTATATATTTCTATTCTAGCCTTGTAAATATTAAACTTATGAACAAGTTTACAAAAATTGCATTTTGAAATTGGAGTTTAGGGTTACAAATAGAGATAGTCGGATATTACACAAAACCCAATTCAGTCTAACCCATGAACATCTTTCCTTGGAAGTAATAGTTAAAGCACTTAGTCATGAAAAAATTTAGATTGAAAGAGGGAGATCCCTTGACCAATTATATTGTAACATTCGTGTTATGACTCGGAGTTAGGTACAAGGATATATTAGGTTAGGAAATAGTAGGGAAATTTCGAAATAGATAAAATAAGAATTTTGAGTGTTAATTTAGAAAACAGATAGAGCCGATAAGAAATTAGAAAATGCTTATTAGATGAGAAAACTTGATTTAGGACATTGACTAAATTGTAGGAAAATAGAAGTTGATGGAACAAAAGTGAGAAAATTAAAAGTTTGAAATGATTACATGGAATTGGTGGAAAAGAAGGAAGGACTAGGGGTGTAATTTTACTAAAACAAGGTATGATTCATGTGTTATGAAAAAAAGGTAAAAGACAAAATGGTAATTAGCCAAATTAGATCATTATGGAAACATAATGATTAAATGATGAAATTGTTTTGAAATGGGATTGGTGGATTAATTTGCAAATTAATAAAAATTGATTATTAAATTAAGAGATATTTTAGTGGAATTGTGTAGAAAATTGAAGAGAAAAGATAAAAAGTCATTCATCTTTCCCATTCCCATGCCACCACCATTTTTCTCCATCTTTTGGACTTTTATTTTTATTACATTTAGGTCCTTCCACCATTTTTGAACCTTTCTAAGCTTATTTCTTCAAGTTCCTTTAATGTTTCCTTAGCAAAATCAATAGAGGAGTTTACTAGCTACTTTAATTTCATGAGAAGTCTTTATAGATGTATTGAATGAGACAGAAAGTAAGAATTAAATTGTGATTTCAAGTGACTAAGGTAAGATATGATGAATTCTTCATGACATACATGTTTATTTCAATAAAATAGCATAAAAAGTTATTTGATTATGGTTTTAACATGAATATATTATATGTTTTGATATGGCATTGAAGAAAAAGAGAATAAGTGTGAGGATCAAATTGAAGAAAAAGGAAAAGAGGTGATCAAAGAGTAAGAAGAAATGAAACCTTATAATCTAAGCTTTGGTTGTAAGTACTTTAAGAATTTTACCTTGTTTAATTTTAATTTAGCTAAAAATTATGCTATTTAGATGTTTTAATTACTAGTGTTATATGAATTTATGAAATAATTGTTGATGGAAATCTATGTAAATTATGTATATTCTATTTTATGATGTGAAAATGAAGTAATTCATACTCTTGGTGAAAAAAGACTAAATTGAAAAGAAAGCAAATATGTCATAATAATTTGAAATTCTAAAATAGGGTTTATATGAAGAATATTAGAGTTATGAATTTTAATTGTGTGATGAAATCTACAAGTTTGGCATATATATGATCGAGGACTAAATGGTGAAAAGTTACAAATTACAGTGTATCTTTTGAAATGTAATAAATGCTAAAATTCGTTGGAAATAAAGCCCATGTAGACGAGATGTGAACTATTAGTGTCGAAACCATTTTTAAATCGAGTTTTGGAAAATGGGAATCGATTTTAAAAAATGAAAACGGGAGAAAATCTTAAAAACTTAGAAGGGTACTTGACTATTCAAACTCAACGAGAAAAGTTGTAACCCAATAAGTTAGGGCACTACTTTTCTCGAAGCTTTCAAATATTAAGCATTGCCTTTTTTTATTTTTATATAGAGGGTAAAATAGAATAATAAAAATAATCATGCTAAGCAAATAAGAATATACCCAAAAGAAAGCATAATAAATGCACTAATTATATACAATATATCATAAATAAAACATTAAATAATATAAAAACATGGTAAATATTAATGTGTAAAATATGTATGAGTAAAATAGATGACATGCATAGCAAATGGATAAATAGAATCTACATAAAATATAAAATATACAATCCAATAATTTAATGTACACATGAACGGATTAATAAATGAAATGATGCATATAATACAATATATCAATGTACATATATAAAAATATGCATTTGAAAGTAAATTATAAAAGTCTAAGATATTACATAACATATGAAATACATAACATAACAATAATACATTAATTCTAAAGTAAAACAAATATTGTATAATAATAAAAAACATAAGTTTTAAAATATATGTATAATATAAACAATTGATAAATAGAATGAGCATATAAAAAATGTGATATTTAATAATAAATTTAAAATATAATATATAATAAAAATATATTTATAAGGATAATAATTATATAAAAATATAAAATATATTGGTTTAGAAAAATAATGTATAAAATATCAAATATGTAAAAGAATTTATATTTATAATGAAATGATTATATAATATATATACATGCATAGAAAATATATATTTGAAAATAAACTATATAAAAGGTTAAATATTATGATATATAAAATACATAATCAAATGTATAAAAGATAGGAAAAATATACATATTTGAAAAATGAAGAAATTAAAATAAAAAGGGTTGAAAAATTAAGATAGACGAAGAATAAAATAAGAACAAACCACAGAGAGTAAGAACGCAAGAGGGAGAGAAATTTGAGTGAATGCTCTCAAGAATTCTTATTGCTTCCCCAAAACTCAAGTCCTTTAAAATGAAGGGAGAGGCCTCTATTTATAGTTAAGCCTCCCCAAATCCAACGGTACAGATCAATTACATCAACGGTTAAGATTAAAGGATATCTACAAATTAAATCTCCAAGATTACAAGATCATATATTCAAGATTTCATATCATATCTAAGATTGTATTATATCTAAGATTGCATATCCTTAAAGATTATATTTCCATATGAGTCAAGCTCATAGATGGACCTTCAATCTTTTCAAGTAATGGGCCATTTCGATTGGACCAAATTATATGTTTGTAATTTTGTACTGAACTTGGACTTTTTTTTTTGAAATTATTTCTGGGCCCGGGCAAAATTGAGTGTCTACAATTAGGATATAGATGACATGCCATTAAGGATATTTAGCGCACCCTTTGTTCTATTCGCATTTCGATGTCCTCTGTTTCGATTGCACTATGGTGCCTTCCGCTCTCACATTGCACTTCAATGCACATCTATTCTGTTGATGCACTTTGGTGCAACTTTACATATGTTTCCATCTATCCTAAATGTTCTATTTAGTCTACAATGGGTTACTAAACAAAATCTGGTCTAAAAGAACAAAAATGTAACACAGTAAGTTATGGTAAGTGTTTGAAAGGAAAAGATTGAATTAATGATGGTGATGAGCAAAACTTAAATATATATATATATACACAAAAAAATGTAATGTGTAGTAATTTATATAACTAATATTTTTTTAAATTCTTGATGTACTTACTGAGCTTTCATCGACTTAACGCGTTTATTTTTAACACGTAGGTTGAAGATAGATTTGGAAATCTAGAATTGAGGTCGTGATCAACTCATCTCATCACATCGTTAAGCTTGGAGAAAAGTATGACACTAAATTTTGGTTTAGTTTGGCATGTACATATCCTAAATAGTGTGTGAATGTGATAAGTGTCAAAAGTAACATATTTTGGCCTAATTCTATGCATTTTTGGGTGATTACGTGATGTTAATTGTGAATTATATGCTCTTAATCCTTTAAGTTCATGTTTTGAAGCTTAATAGAGCATTTAGGAGCAATATAAGTAAAAATGAGTGAAAATTAGAACATTGGAGTAGTCCAGAAGCTGCACATGGGCAACAGAGTTTCACACGACCATGTGGGCCATACGGGCATGTAGCGCGTATGGATTTCAGGAACCATGTGCGTTGACAAATAAAAGTTCCATTTTTTTAGGTTTTTTGGCACTTTAATGAAGTATAAATAAGGTAATAAAGAGGATAGGTAGCAATCATCATAGAATAGCACAAAATGACCCAAAAGAACACCATTGAAGGGGATTTCCAAGCAATTCGCCATCAAGATTCAAGAGTCCAAGTTGATTTCCAAGGGAGTTATCATGGGTTTCTTTTATTTTAGTGGTTATATTGTACTTTTGGTGTTTCATCTTGCAAGTATGAATTAACTTTCTAAATACCTAGGGGAGATGAACCCTAAGATGGATTCTATTGTTTGATTTCTAGTTTTATGCAATAAAACCTTAGTTCTTTGTTTTCAATTATGAATGCTTAATTGTTCTTAGGTTGATAATTCTAGAGTATTAATCCTTGTTTGATGTGCATGAGTTTGAGGTTGAATAGACTCTTCTTATGATTAAATCTTGTATAATTGGATGGAATTGCATGCAATCGTAAAAATAAGACAACATAAATCTATCGAATTAGAGTCAAATCTAATATGGGGATCCATAGAGCATTTTAATGCAATAATAGAGGTTTTAATTAGAAAGAAATTTTAATTAATCAGCCTAAAGTTAGTCAATCTTATGCTCCAAAAAGATATTAGCATAAATTAGGGATTTCTACGGATCAAAGAACTAAGAGCAAAAGTTGCATAAATTAGATTTAGAATTATAGATGAGATCTAGGTGGATTCTTACCTAGGAATTATTTTGTCACTTGATTGATATTTTATTATTTTTGTGATTTATTTCTTTAACACACTCGTTAGTTAATTTTAGTTTTAATCAATCTTTTGAATTATTAGGTTAAACAATAGGAAGACGATAATTACTAGTAATTGTAGTCTTTAAGGGAACGATATTTGTGCTCACCATAACTATACTATGAATTGATAGGTGCACTTGCCTTAGTCGATTTATTAGTTAGTTTAATGGACATCAGAATGGGTATGAAAGACTAAAATGCAAACTTTGCAAACTTTATCATTTCTGAGAACTTAAACGAAAACTCAATATGCTTGTGTTGTATAATAATAAGTGAGTGATATGAATGATTTATATGCTTAATTTTAAATTGGTTTGGTTGCATTTGAAAGTTGTATGCAGGGACTTAAAGGTAAAAGTTATAAAATTGGCAAAGAAAACTTAAAATTTCAAACTAGGACACAGTTCTTGAAATTTATACGGGCCAACCACACAGCTGTGTGGCAGACACGAGATGTGACACGACTGTGTGGCAGACACGGGCTATGACATGGTTGTGTGAATACTGGAAGCAAATGTTTTTGGAACCACACGGTTCTCGAGATCTATGCAACCCGAGGACAAAACCGTGTGCCCTATTTTTCACAATAATCCTTATTTGAATACTATCTTAAATGCAAGGATGTTTTTTTTTTTAAATTATAAAGCTCATCCCTAATCTTGGTAATTAACTAAAAATATTCAACAAGTGATAATTTTACTTTGAACAAAAAGTCAAAGTCTGTTATTCTGGCAATCAATATAACATTCCTATACTTGATTCGATTGTTGTGTTGGGTATAAGGGTGTTATATATATGATGATTAAGAGTTGTCCAGTAATCTTAAGATGTTGTTCAAAGAGAAATTATTGGGATCCATCGTTATGTCACAGACAACGAATGTTTCTTATCATTGTAAAGATATCGAACTTTATGATGTGACTGGCAACACTATAAATAAGGTTATTAGGATTGATTATAATATTGAGAATTGCGACCCTTGAATGCTAGTGGAGAGGCACCCAAAGAGGTCCAACAAAAAATCTAATGAAAACATTTATTAGGATTAAATTTATGATAGTCGATAAATAATTCTCCAAAGTTAAGATAAATATACAAAATAAAAAAAAAAGAAAAGAAAAAGGTCAAATTCTATTATTAGGCCTTGTACTTTGCATAAGTTGTGGATTTAGCATCTATAGTTTAATTTAGTCATTTCAGTTCTAGTACTTTTAGAAATTGAAAATTTTAGTTACGATTAAATGGTAACTATTAAATTCATTAAGTTAATTTATGTTATTTTCAAAATTTAATACGCCAAACATATTATTGCATGTGTAATGCTATGTTAACTTATTATTTCCATATATTTATTCACAGAAAAAATCAGTTAATAGATTTAGTAATTGTCATTTGCATTAAGACTAAAATTTTAAGATTTAAAAAATAGAGACTAAGAATGATCCACTTGAAAATATTGACTAAATTTATAAATATACGCATAATACATGAAAAATAGCATATTTAATCAAACAGATTTAACAGCTACCATTTAATCAGGACTAAAATTTTAAAATTCAGTAAGTATAAGGACTAAAATTGATCAAATTAACAATACTGCACAACTTATACAGGGTTTAATAGCAGAATTTGACCAAAACAATAACAATAATGGGCCACAGCTGAGCATTTCAAAATGCGGCCCAATTTATAACTACAATAATGCACACTACTATGCTTTCGGCTCAAATCAACCAAATTTTACACTGAACCGACTGAAAACCCTTTTCCCCATAGAACCAAACCCCGCGACCCGTGATGGAGGAGAAACGCCGGGATGCGGTTAACTCCCCGGCGGAGCCGGAGCTGGCATCAACTCGCCGTCGGGGTGGAGCGCTGAAGAGAAAAGTTAATTCGCTTTCCGGGTCTAGTTCTTCATCAACTCCGTCGAAACGGGTTACTCGGGAGAAGTCAAACTTGATCTCCCACTCTCCCGTTAACCATTACGGTCCGTTAACCAGGGCTCGCCAAGGGGCGCCTAGTGGAAACCTAGCCTTGGGTTCGAGTTCGGGATCGGGTGGCGCGAAGCTTCAGGAGACGAATTTGGTGAAGCAAAGTGTAAAGGCGGAAGATTTGGAAGAATTAAAGGCAAGTGAAGAGTTGGAGGCTTTGGAAGCTAAGATTGAGGCTGATTTTGAGGCTATTAGGTCTCGTGATAGTAATGCGCATGTTGTTCCCAATCATTGCGGTGAGTTTTTTCTTTTCCCCTTTTTCTTTTCCTTGTTTGGTTGATGAGAAAATGGGCAGGAAAGGGAATGAAGGGTGAACTATTTGTTTTACAGCTTTAGTGAGGTGAATTCTTTCTTGGGAGGTAGTGAATTGGAGAAATTATGTGGAATTTTTTTTCGTTTTCTGTTGATTTAGAGTTCAATTTAGTTTGTATTGTAGTTTTTTGTCTCAATTGTGGAAAACAAGAAGAAAAATATTGAATGTGTTTTCTTGAATAGTTAATTTGAGAGTTTATTTCTTTATTTTTTTTCTATATGCTATATGAATTCCAAGTCTTTTTTATGGTATTCACAATGAAATGGTACATAAATATTCATCCAGTTTGTTCTGCTCATTTCTTATCAGCCATGCATGAGAATTAGACCTTGCAATATTAGACACGATATGCAAAACGTAAGTAAAATATTACATAGAACCCAAAAAAAAAAAAAATCCATACTACACTAATACATAAATGTCTCAGAATCCACTTAAACATGAATATGACATAGGAAAAAACACGATTAGGTCACAGTATTCAAGCTGCAAAGAGAATGTTGATCTTATTTTCATTAGCAGAGAGCAAACTAGGGCTAATAATTGACTTCATTGGAAGCATCTTATTTTGAAGCTATAAATATTGAAAAAGAAGAAACTGAACTATAAGATTCTTTGGTGTTTCCTCATGTTGTTGGTTTTTGTTTTCATCTTCTCTTTGTACTTATAGGATGGTTTTCATGGAATAAAATTCACCATCTGGAAGAGAGTATCTTGCCTTCTTTCTTTAATGGGAAATCCCCAAATCGTACCCCCGCTGCATACATGGAGATTCGCAATTGGATTGTGAAGAAATTTCATGCAAATCCAAGCAAGCAGATTGAGTTGAAAGATCTGGAAGATCTTGAAGTCGGTGACTTGGATGCAAGGCAGGAGGTATTGGAGTTCCTGGACTACTGGGGTTTGATTAATTTTCATCCATTTCCTCTGGCTGGTTCTGCTGTGCCTAATCCCAATGGGGATGGGGATGGGGATGGAGATGGGATGACAGAAAAGGATTCTTTGCTTGAAAAATTGTTTCACTTTGACGAAATTGAATCACGCCCACAAGTTGTTACCAAGCCTAACCTTTCAAGCCCATCTCTACCATCTGGGCTACTTCCAGAATCTGCGGTTGCTGAGGACTTGATGAATCCGGAGGGGCCATCTGTTGAGTACCATTGCAACTCTTGTTCAGCTGATTGCTCTAGGAAACGCTACCATTGCCAGAAGCAGGTTAGTTACTGAATACTGACTAATAAATAATTGTATGAGCCTCAAATTATTTAGATCACTATGAAGAGAAAAATAACTGCACTAATCTTTCTGAGTATCCTTATGGTGGTAGTCAATGTTTCTAAATTTCCTGCATTGAACTGATACATGCTTACTTCTACAAAATCAATTTGTATGACATCTTCAGCTCAAGCCAAGTGATAAATAAAACTGGAATCCACAAACTTTCTTTGCTATTGATCTTTGTCCAACAAATAAGAAATCAGCATAAATGGTTTGCGCCACCTGCACAATCTGATATGCACAGCTTTCAATCTTTGAATAATGTGAATGATTAAAATGGAAACAATAACTAATTTAGTAAATCTGTTTTATTTATTGACTTATTGTTCCATTCTTTATGATCCAATTATGTTTGTATTTGGCAGGCAGATTTTGACTTATGTACTGATTGCTTTAACAATGGGACATTCGGTTCTGGCATGTCTTCATCGGATTTTATTCTCATGGAACCTGCTGACCCTGGTCTTAGTGGTGGCAAGTGGACAGATCAGGAAACCCTCCTCCTTCTTGAGGCACTTGAACTTTATAAAGAAAACTGGAATGAGATTGCAGAGCATGTTGCTACGAAAACAAAAGCACAATGCATACTGCATTTCGTTCAAATGCCAATTGAGGATGTATTTTTTAATTGTGATGATAATAACATAGACACGAATTCAAAAGAAACTGCTGGCCCAGCTGCCATGAATGATGAAACAACTGTCGCTAAAGATGTCTCGGAAACAACAGAGAGTAAGACTACTCAAGAAGATCAGGCCAAGACTACGCCGATGGAAACTTCAAAACCTGAAGATGAAAAAGAAGTCGGGGGTAGTGAGGAACCATCAGAAACCAAAACTGGAACTGATGTAAAAGGTGTTAAAGAAACATTAAAGCCAGAAGAAATGAATGTACCAAAAGATGGACTAGAAGCAACTGAAAATTGTGCCCTTACGGCACTAAGGGAGGCATTTGAAGCTGTTGGTTATAATTTAACATCCGAAAGCAAACTTTCATTTGCTGATGTAGGAAATCCTGTCATGGCACTGGTAAGTTGAATGTGTAAGTATTTAGTTTAGGTTTTATTGATTGATGTATATGAAGGGAAAACTGACTTCATTTACAGATCTAAATTTATCCAGTTTGTACATGGCTTCTGAAATAGTATTCTCATCCTCCTCTTATTCCACCATTCATCATTTACCTCATCTATTTTTTGGTGATATGTTACAAACATAGTGTTGCTCCATTTGCAGGCAGGATTCTTTGCTCATCTGGTTGGACCCAACTTTGCTGCTGCTTCAGCCCAGAGTTCACTTAAATCATTATCTGGTACTTGTCCAAACATTCAACTGGCTGCCAGGAATTGCTTTGTTTTGGAAGATCCACCAGATGAGAAGGAACCAACATGTTCTAAGAGGTATGTTAACCTATGCCAAGCTTATATTTACTTAGCAATTTGTGAACGTTATCTGATGTCAGTTAGAGACACACAGTGTCGCCAATGATACGGGTAATCGGGGTGCTCAGAATGTGAAACACTCGGAAGACGAAAGCCTCAAGGGGGATCAGAAAATTTCAATGAGCAACCATGGTGACGAAAACACTGAAGTTTCTCTTCGTGAAGAGAATGCGACATCACCTTCACCCAATGACCTAACCATGGATAAAAAAGAGTCAAGCAATTTTGCCACTAATGAGGAAGATAAAAAAGCTAATTTGAATGAATCCAGCATTATTAATCAATCAAAGGATCATCAACCAAGTGTAACAAGGGTATCAAATAACATAACATCCCAGGTTCTACCAAGTACTCTAGAGGAGACAGGTGGGAAGGGAACAGCTAAAGAACCTTCTCAGCCTCCAAAAGCAGTGAAGGAAGTAGATATGTCTGATTCTGTTCAACTGAAAAAGAATGAGCCTTGTGATGCTGCTGCATCAAAGCCAGTGGGAGAGCTATCTGAACCAGCAGATGCATCAGAAAATCTAGAGACAGCTTCCTGCTCTCCATCCAGATCAAAGAATGAGCAAAAAACTGTTAAACCAAGCCCTGATGGGGAATCTACGGAGCCTGCAGAGGCATCAAATGATGTTCAAATGGTGTCTGTTGCACAACCATCTGAAAGGAGGGAACCTCCACAGCCAGTCTCATCGAATTCAGTAAATGAAAATGGAGTAATGACAGGTTTCTCTCTTTTTCTTCTATAAATATCTTGTTAGAAAGTGGAAGCCGCATTAACAGAATCTAACTCTACTGCAAAATGCTTAGCAATATCTTATGGGAATATGTAGGGATAGATAGCGTCTGATTTAAAATATACAAAGAAGGCTAAAAGGAACAGTTGGTTCTATAAGGTTGAGTGTTTGTTATCTTTATTGGTTTTAGATAGAGCAGGTAGGAAAATTGAAACATGATACATAATGGTGTTTTTACAAGGTTCTGTAGAAGTATGTATTCTAAGAACCACCTGCTGGCAAATTGCATAGATCAATTTTGGGTGTATCTTATTGTTCTTTGCAGACAAGATCGAAGAAGGTAAAAGCAAGAACCATGACTCTACAGAGACAGAAGATAACAGTAGCATTGATAAATTAAAGCGAGCTGCAGTTACAGCACTCTCAGCAGCAGCAGTGAAGGCAAAACTTCTAGCAGACCAGGAAGAGGACCAAATCCGACAACTTACCACATCATTAATAGAAAAGCAGGTAGTTTAGTTGCTAAATATATGCAGTCTGTTTTTCCTATGCACATCCAACTGGAGCAATGTCTAACGTTTTAGAAGCTTTAACTCAATCCAGTTACATAAGATGGAAGCCAAATTATCTTTCTTCAATGAGATGGAGGGAGTCGTAATGAGGGTGAAGGAGCAATTGGACAGGTCAAGGCAAAGGCTTTACCATGAGCGAACACAGATAATTGCTGCTCGACTGGGCTTACCAGCTTCCTCCTCTAGAGCAATGCCGCCACCAAATGCTGCAAATAGAGTTGCAACAAACTTTGCAAACTCGGTTGCAAGGCCTCCAATGAGCATGAAAGCCCCAAGACCACCATTGTCGAGACCCATGGGTTCTATGACCCCTACCCCTTCCAACCCATATGTGTCCACTACAGTTGCAGGGAGTTCAATTCGACCTGGTAGCCAAGACAATCTTTCCTCCGTTGGAACCAAGTAGTCTCTATTCATATTACTTGTGAATAGAATTTTTCAATCCATTCTTATACAAGGGTCATCCATCATGAGATGTATCTGGTTAGTACCCCTTTTTTTACTGTTGCAGTTTCTGTTCTTAACGCTGCCAGTCATCTTGGGTGCATTTAAGAACTTGAGAATATACTCAAGCTGAACTCATAGCATATTCATATCTGATGTTTTCCGCTAATTCCAGCCACACCACTGATTTATCTCCGGATACTGCGGCCTATATTACATAATTGACTGGCATCACATCATCATAGGAAGGAGGAGTAGATGGTTATTGTTCTCCCTTCAATCCTAATCTAGTCAACAACAGTCTATAGCCTATGTCTAACTTGGAATTTTCTTCAATGCTTTTGTCTTTTTGTAAGTCTAGTTTGTAGTTGATATTTTGAGACCTCAAATGATGAATTTAGGTACTGCAAAGTTAAACATCCGTAACCATACCAAATTCTTAGGTCATCTTTAAGGTCAGATATAACCAATGTATTCTATATTTATGGATGAACAGATGTGTTTTTGTTGTTACAAAATGGCGTAAATCTCTTGGTTTGGAGCTCCCTTTTCTCACCTGTAATGGCTTTCTTTAGTGTCATATATCCAACTACCCAAATTGCATAATATGCCTCTCCGGAACACCACACAGCAGAGGCAGGAAAGTTAGATCAGCTGAAATCAGGCTGCAAAATAATTTTAATTTTCTGAAAACTGATATTTTCTGATGATTGATTGTATGAAAAATATCCTTTGATAATTTTTTCTAAAATAATTTTTAAAAGGTTTTGTTTTTGTAAAATAAAATCGACATAAGTATATTTGTTTTAGAAAATTTATTTTATAATAAGATAATATTTTGTAATAATTAATATATTATATAAATTTTAGAGAATGAATGGTGATAGTTTATTAATAAATATTTATAAAATGTAATATGTTTTTATTAAAATATTAATATAAATATCTTTCATTAACGTATTAACGATTTAAAATTCAAAATTGTTGTTGGTAAAATGTATTATTAAAATAAAATTTGAAATATTAAATAATTTATTAAAATAATAAATCATATTAATTATATTATTGACTATAAATAATTTAATATGCATGTTTAATAATAATTGAATATTATAATATTTGCATTAATATTTTAGTATTTTAAAAATAAAATTTTATATTAATATATTAATAAAAGGCATGATTTAAGTAAACTATTATATAAAAATAAAATTACTTACAAATGAGTTCTCTTGCAAAAAGTGACTTATGCTTTTAAGTTAATTATCAAGAACAATAGTTTATTTTATTGACTTGTATATTTTTCTGTTGATTAAATTGTTTTTATAAAAAATATATAAAAATAAAGAAAACATTTTACGTGAGTTATTTTTAGTGAAAATTAGTGGTTGGACCCTGTCAAACCACTGTTAAACTAGTTGATTTGATTTAATTAAATAAATTATTAAAAACTCATTAAAAATAAAAAAAACAATTTAATCGTCAAATCATGCGATAGGTCATCTTTTTCCATTGCCTTCTAGAGCTACAGTTGTCCCAATCAAATATCAACTTTTTCCAATATTGCTGAGTCAAAGGAGAGGATTGTGTAAAGCAAGATGCATTGTTACAAATGTCAATTTTTCAACGCAATCAATAAACAGATTAACAACTGAAGCAACCTTTATATTCAAGCACAAGAAAAAATTATTTTAACTTAACACTAAATCAAATATATAGCTTAGTATCAAATTCGACCTATAAGGCAAAAAAAAAAAAACTACCATACTAGTGTAATTTTGAAATTATTTAAGAGAATACACATTTTAATTTTTTTATATTATTCATGTTCTTTTTATGACCTATATTTGAGGTTCGTGACTATATTTTTAACAATATTGTCTTCAAATTTAAAAACTGTATCCTTTTTTAAAAGTGTAATATATCTTATCATTACATCGACACTTATTGCTCTTATTTGGTTGAAAGTTATTAAAAAATGTGTTTTATTACTACAATTAGAACTTCGTTTAAGTGATTACGTGTATCTCTTACTATTAAAAAATGTCTAGACATTGTAATAGTACAAAATTTTATTTTTAATTATTAATTATAATATTTTAATATCATTTTCAATAATGAATTAGGTTGCTGAACAGGTTTAGGTAAGGAAAAAAGGGTTTCGGCTTGTTACTAATTGGCTCAAATCTAGTTTATAACCTTAAAAGTAAATTAAATTCTATAATGTTGACGTCTATAATGATTTAAATTAGATGATATCTCTATTTCATCTTCCTTTATAGTGACAACCCTCACCTTCTCCATTTTATAATCAACATGAATTATGGATGTTCATATATGTATGTAGTTAAACATACTTAAATATATATCCTTTTAAATATTATAATAATATTGATATTGATGGACTTAAATCTACGTAATTTATTACAATAAAGTCCCTAAAATGTGGCATCGTTCAAACTTAACGATAGCAAAAAGGGGGCAACATTATTGATGGAATCAACAATCACTCGTAATGCATAGAAGAAGATAAAATGCTAGCAAGATAATCATCTTAATAATGAATTACAGTCACATTATACTCAACAATGGCGTCGCCAGTCTTGAAATTCACGGAATAAGTCTTGAGTTGTGCATACCCTTTTGCCATCCTGAACTTCCCTTTCCCTCCGACCACCGCAAGCTCACGCTCCGATTCGGTAATTGGATTCCTCGACAAAACACTGATAGAGCTGCCGTTGAATTCACCTTTCGTAAACCCGATGTCCAAGTAGGCCATCAGAGTTAAAACGTCTTTGCCTGTCGACACCCAGAGGCCTTGAGCGTTCCCTATGACCTCTGATGTTATGTCGGGGCCAACAGTGAGTGGATCATCGAAAGCTATCACGCCGCCGAAGCCCGTCGAGGTGGTGGTGTTTGGACTGACTATGGTGACTGCGCTAGGGTTGTTGCCGCTCTCAGTGTCGTGTAAAAAGAAGTGGAGATAGGTTACTTTTTGTGGAGGTGGAACGTATGGTCCGCCATGGGAGTAATAATCTTGGCAACGAGCTACTGCCATGGCGGTGCTGAGACTCAAAATCCAGGCTAATATCATATTTCTCTCCATTGGTAATGGTGAATGGGATTTCAGTACTGCGATTATTGTATCATGGCACCCAATTCATAGGTTCCTTAGTTTATATAGAAAAATAAAATAAAACAAAACCACAAATTTAGATTTTAATATTTAGATTTTATTATTTTATTTTTAGTTAAATTTAATCATTAATTTTTAAAAAGGTAAGATAAATTTTTATCGAAAATGCTAATTAATTTTTAATTATGTTAGCATGACAACCAACGTGATAATTCGCGTATATTTTATCCTAATATGATACTATTGTTCTAATGAATAAAAATTTTAAAATTCAAACAAATATAAAAAGTTAAAATATTAGCATGATGTACATGTTGATTACCATATGGCTGTTATATTTAACGATTTTGTAAGTATTTATATTTTAAAAAAATTAATTAGACTTTTTTTGAAATATTAATAGGTGAAATTAAACTCTTTTTAAAGTTTTAAAATCAAATTTAATTAAAAAAGATTAAATTGACAAAAAATATAAATATTAGAAACCAAATTTATGATTATGTAATAGTGAAGGCAATCTCACTTAATTGAAGGCATCGTAATGACATTGTTATAGCAAAACGTAAGCAACCATCTATAGGCCCCTTCCCTATGGTTAATTAAAATTCAGTAATACTAATGTATTTGTGCTATGTACAAATATAGAATTATAATCTTATGCGTGACCAAAATAAACGATAATAATAATGTATTTTATATAAAATTAATATAAAGTAGATAAGTAAAATTTAGTATAAATTCATAAATTTATTAATATTTAAAATAACACAACTTCATAAATAAGAATAATTAACAAATTATACTTCTAACTCAAATCAGTCCGTACAATGCTAAGGCTGGCAACTTTTGGTTACATTGCTTAAAAGCTTTCGTATCCTTAATCTGTATAAAACAACGGAGGATGAGAAGACTATCAGATCCTGCTTGATGGCTTAATCCAGTAACACGAGCCACGTTTAAAGTTTTTGCCACTTTTTCTAGTCCACCGTGTAGATTAAAGATCTTAAAACCATACTTGATGTCAAAAATTCTACAACCGAAGTAATAAGTCAAATGCCGCATGAAAGACTTGAGATCAGGCGGTAATGGATGTTGAGTCAAAATCTTCAACAAAAACCCGAAATCATAACCGCTGTGAAAAGTTACCCAAGTCAATTCACTGAAACCCAGCCCAGAAGTCAGAAACATCATGCCGAAATCTCTTGAACAAATGCCTTTTTCCTTATTCTTCGTAAAATTTATACCTTGTTGTCTAAGTAATTTAATAGACTCTTTATCATAATGATCTTTGCCAATATCAAAATCTTTAAAATTAAACTCCCATATATAACAAAAAGGAGTTCCGAAATCTGGCAAATTACCTTCAGAATCAGAGAGCGTTAAACCAAGTTGAATGATCTTCATAGCATCGACATTAACTTTCATGAACCTATAATTGACTTCGGGATTTCCTAATTGAACGAATTTTTTGTCTGGTTTAAAAATTGTACCAGGAAATTCGGTATCCATAGAAACAAAAGGATAATTGTTGAGTGCACTTTGAATTAACATAAACTCGTATTCTAAATTGTCAGCAAATACTTCCCTAACAATCACTGGTTTGTTGACAAAAATCGACATCTTTTTTCTTTTTCTTTTTTTTTTCTCTAAATTATGCTTTAAGCTGGAACTATTGAACTCTATATATAATTTTCGTGATCTTAATTCAATTCTAGCTAGAATATACATAAATATAATTTTCCTAATCCTAATTCAATTCTAGCTAATATATATTTATAAAATATAATTTTCATAATCCTAATTAAGTTCTGAGTTCGGACTAAGATATTGTGTATTAATACAAGGAGGAACTACGTTATTTATAATTTTCTAATTTAAAATTTATTTTTTAATATTAATTTTTTACTAAATTAGTTTTAGGTAAAAAAAAAAAAGAAAATTACAGGTGGACTCTAATCTTATTTGTATCCTTTAAAGAAATAAAAGGATAATGGAAAGTGGGTGTTGACCGTTTTGCCCTTAAACGATGGTTCATAAACCCTTTCCATCAAAGAGAAACAAACAGCAAATTCAAGCATTTGAATAGGTAATTTTATCAACTTTTAAACATTAAATTAAATTTTTATCATTTTTTAAGAAAGCTAAAGTATAATTTTATCTTTACTAATTTAAAATTTTAAAAATTTAAAAACTTAAATAAAAAATTTTCCATTTTAAAGTAGGTCGGGGCACCTATCACCCCTCTCCGATACTATAAAATTATATTAAAAACAAAAGGGCTGTGTACTATTAAAATAAAGCCATTGAAAACAAATTGTGTGTAAGATAATTAAGGAAAGAGGTGTGTTTTTGTGTCTATTTTAAGGAAAAGATTGTATGAAACAAGAATATTATCATTTTTTAATAGTTTAATGTCATATCAACAATTTCATTTTAAATTTCGGAATTTTCATTTAGATTTAAATTTTTTCAGGATAAAAATATTGATGCGATATTAAACTATTAAAAAAATATACATATGACATGGTATCTCAATTACGTACAATCATTTCCCTTATTTTAGTAGTTTTCGTATAACACAGTATTAATCTTGTTTATGTGACTCTCAATGACTTAGCCAAAAGTGATCCATTATCTTCTTCATGTTGCTTTATAGGTCATGTTGCTTTATAGGACTTTTTGGAGTTCTCTTTGAGAAGTTGATAGGTTCATGTTGGATGATTTTGTATTGGTGCTTGTTTGCTGCAGCTGGCCTGATCAGACACAAGCCTTCAGGAGAGGCCACAACAGACGTGAAACCCAAGAGGAGACGTCGGAATCTCTATGGTGTCGAAGAGAACATCAATGGTGGAGGAGTCAAGACCGAATAATCACCCTTTTGGACATCGACCATAAAAATAAAGTTCTCAATGATGAAATTTAAACTCGAACTGTTTCAAGGAAACTAAATCTAAATCTATAATGATGTACAACGGAGATTAATCTTCACACATACGATATGAATATACTAACACTACACATACACACTACATTCAAAGAAAATTATCTAAATAAAAACTTACCACTCATTCTAAAAAAAAATCACAAAAAGAAAAAGAGCAATGTTATTATAACACCACTTTCCTAATAAATTTTCAATAATGTCTACATTACCACGTGAAAAGCACATGCAGCAGCACTCCCCATTTACAAAACCCACATGTCGTTGTTCTTCTTAAAGATGGACCCGTGGACAAGGATATTATTTAGTGAGATATACATGCACTAGTTAATACCTACCATACACAGATTTATTGTCACAGTTTGAAATAAAATCAATGACAATATGGAACCGAAATAGGATGGTAAAATTCGAATCATTTTATAAA
This sequence comes from Gossypium arboreum, assembly GCF_025698485.1. Taxonomy (NCBI): domain Eukaryota; kingdom Viridiplantae; phylum Streptophyta; class Magnoliopsida; order Malvales; family Malvaceae; genus Gossypium; species Gossypium arboreum. The sequence continues at coordinate 118,946,504 of NC_069073.1, forward strand.
TTTTCGAATCGATTCGTTTTAAATGAGGTAAGTGTTTTTCTTTTTGAAAAAGGATGTAAAGGTAAGATAGATTTTTTTGAATAGTGGGTATAGAACGGTTATAGTAATAACTTGTTTTACCCCGCTCCATTATATGAAATAATAAATTTATCAATACATTTACAATTATTAAAAGAGTAAAAATATTCTAATGTATTATAGAAAAACTCATATTTTTATGTTCAAATATGTTTTTTATAAGAATTATGTTTAAATAATTACTTGCCTCGAAAAAGCTTGAAAATATTAAAGATAAGTAGCAAAAATTAGATTGAAGCGGAGTGGAGATGGATGCATCCAACATTCATGAACATGGTAGTGACTTTTAAAATTATACATCCATAATAGATTGGGGTGGGTGGTGGAGCAAAGCATACCAACTATTGAGCGGTAAATATAAGTTTCGCTAAATAATCTAAGACTTTTTTATAACTATAATAAAATCTAGCCTAACATTTGTGTTTACATTTTCTACAACTATAAATCAAAATTAAACCTTGCAAATTTTGATATTAGTAAAAATTATCACATAAATAATAAATGCGGAATTAAAATAAATCAACTTATTGATAATGAAGTTGTTTGTGGTGATTCTTCTGACTAAACGGTTGATTAGGTTTCTATCTTAGTTTTATGAGTAATACGTAAAAATACTAAATTGACATGATATTACACATGTGATAATATATGTATCACAATAAAATTTGTAAAGTATGTCTTAGTCTGTATGTACACTTTGCCATCTTGAACGTCCCTCTCCCTCTCACCACCGCAAGCTCGCACTTCGTTTCGACAATTGGATTCCTCAAGAATATATTAATAGAGTAGCCATTGAGCTCCCCTTTCGTAAACCAGAAGTCCATGTAGGGTACCAAAGTTAAAACATCTTGGTCGGTCGACACCCAGAGGCCCCAAACATTCCTAACAACCTTCGATGTTAAGTTGGGACCGTCGATGACTGGGTATCGGGATGTCATTGAAGGCAGTCGTCATGTTGGCACGGGCTACAACGACTGCACTAGGGTTTCCGCCGCTCTTTGTGCCGTGTAAAAGAAGTGGAGATTGGTTACTTTTTGTGGAGGTGGAACATATGGCTTACTTTGGAAGTAATAAGTTTATAGCAAACCTTGAGAATTAGTTTAAATTTTATGGCAAACCTTCCCCAAATCTAACTTTTTAAATCAAAAAAAAAAATTCATAAATGTATAAATAAACACAACATATAATATAATTGAATGATTGATCAATAAGTGTAGAGTGAATGGTAAGGCATATTATATTATTAAGGGGAGGATTCGAGTATGAATTTTGGAGACGAAATTGCTGAAAAGGACAATTACAAACTCAAAAATTATTAGTATTTATAAATCATAAAACAGATATGGAGGATTCATTGATTCATAATAAAAAAGAATATATTCAATTTTCAGACTTTAAATCACCTTTAGAATGAAGGTAATTATTATGATATGATTATTGTACCTCAACCTGTAAGTTTTAGTTTATTGTGAAATATTTTGAAAATTAAACAATAATAATTTAACGTGGATTATCCTGAACCCTAAACTCGGATATCTAATATTTATCAAAACTATTTTTGGCTCTTACATGGAACTTTTAATAAATATATTTATTACACAATTTAATAAATATGTCTTTTCTCTCATATCATGACATGAGTGTGACACAATATAATATTTTAATATTTAATTGAAAAAATTGTTGAAGGAAGCAATTTCTTTAGGAAAAGTATTTGAAATATTGTCTATCATACAATCAACGGTCCCCTAACAATCGAATGTATTGTCTCTCGAGAAATTATCTCTTATACTTTATCGAGAGCCAGCATGTTGTGAGTGGCTTTCCTAAGAGCTTGGTTAACAAATCCAAGCGTACCTCATCCATACGTTAACATCGAAACTAAATTTATTATCAATTAAATTAATGTAAAAATTGATAATAATAATAATAATAATAATAATAATAATAATAATAAAATATTAACATCGTGATTAAATGATCTTTAGTTGCCCACTTTCAAAATTTACCATTTCTTCTATAGGGATCAATTTGACCTATTAAAATTGAGAGGGATCAAAAGTCTTTTCACTTAAATATTATTATAAATTAAAATGTCACAAGTCATTGTATTCTTCAAAATGTTGATTCTTGTACCTTTATTTGCATTTAGTCCTCTATTTTTCATGTTTCAAAATTTAAATCCAATTGTTAACACTATTAAAATTATTTTCTTAAATTCAAATTTGTTACATCATTTTAATTATATAATTATTTTTTTAATTTTAAAATGTTACACCAACAAATTCAACAAACAAAACAATACTTGAAAATAGAAAGGCTAAAATTAAAAGTATTTGAAGTACAAAATGTAACATATTTTAATCATCATTAAATAAATAAATAAATTCCATGCAAACTTATTTTGCAATCAAACCTTTTACTTGCATTACAAGTTAAAGAAGAGAGATGTTAACACCAAAACTAAAACCCTAGACCTTGTATTAAGTAATCAATAAACATAATCATACTTATATTAATCAATAATCTTACACTTGTATGTATACCCCCCCCCAACAAAAAATAAAATAAAAATTTTGCCATATCATAATCATACTTATATTATGTTATTGCGTCCGTAATCGCATGTATCCGTTTAATTGGTCACCAATACAAACAATTCATTGTCACAAATGAATGAAAACAAAACTTTAACAATAAAAAATTAATAATAAAACTCTAAGAACATGAGCATCTATGAAAAAAAAAAAAAACACAAGAAAACTGCTACAGACAAGACCATGTTTAACAGAAGCCAATGCCAACTAATTCAAGGCCTATCAAAATTGTTCAAATACTGCATTTGACAGTAATAACAATCACAACAAAACATAAAGAAAAACAAGTCTCGTCTAAAACTCAACATCTGAAAGACATCCAAAAAAGTTCAAATGAAGCTCTTCTTCTCCCTTTCTATGGACCTATGCTTCGTATTTGTCAGTGTCTATCTTCAATTCTCTGCAACATGGCCATTCTCCGATTCCTCAGCACTGGATTTCATAAGGGAAACAATATCACAATTAGTAATGTCTTTTTGCTACACAAAATTAACAACTCAAGCAGAACTCAACAGAGGGATCTAACTCGCATGGTATTTCACCAGGTTGAAACCAAGCAGCGTTTAGTTAATTTCTAATCCTTCATGAATATAAAGTAAAATATAGCAAGTTCTAAAACTCTTCCATATACAAGGGACTTTTGAGATAAGAAGTTCTCGGACTCTTTCGCAAACCACATTCTCCATACTCTGGACTTTGTCATGTATGTCAGTGCTCAAACAGTAGGAGCAGGAGAGATGAAAAAGATGCTTACTTATTGTTCGAGTTAAATCACTATGGGGCCTGAACTTAACAATTACTCCTACATTTGACAACAACTCCAACATTGGGGCCTAAATTTTTTTTTTTTGCCCAAGTCAGTCCCTAAACTTGATAATTATTCCCGCATTGAGGCCGGAACTAACTGTTATCACATTGGGGCTTGAACTTTCCTTTTGTCCAAGTTAGTCCCTGAACTTGGCAATTGTTCCCGTATTGAGGCCAGATAATAGCAGGGCCTAACTTGGACAAAAAGAAGTTCATGCCCCAATGTGGAAAAAATTGGGGAGTTCAGGGCCTAACTTGGGACCAAAAATTAGTTTAAGCCCCAATGTGAAAATAGTTGCCAAGTTCAGGCCCCAAAAAGTGATTTAACCCTATTTATTCTTTAGCTAATTAAAGCCTCTATTCCATTCCCTATAACCCCTAGCCTAAATGAATTCAAATACTGCTATATGCATAAGGAAATTTGTTTTATAATGCAATTTTGGAAGGCAAAAGAATTCACGCACTACTTCTATTCTGTTTCTAAAGAAACAAGCATATATATAAACACTTTATAGTGAATCAACATGAGAAAAGCAACAAATAAAGCAATATTCTAAAATTAACCAAGCAATGAAAATCCAGTTAATTAAACAGACCTTTGGGGTTGATGATCAGCATCAGCTGTAGCTTCAACAGGTTCACTCTTCCTCCAGCTCTTGTCAGCCGGGGCATGGCCATTACCGAAGCTTGCCTTTGCCCCTCTCTCTTTCTCTGTAACAGCTACTGCCTCTTTAATCTTCATAGCTTCAAGCTTTTCATCAATCTCCTTCCAGTCTTTCCCCTTTTCCTTCAACACCTCCTCTCTCGGCCTTGCCTCGCCGAAAGGATTTGCCCCTTTGGGCTTGGCCACCGTCAAGTCCTTTTTACCCTCCTCCATCACGGGAACCGTACGTGGTTGAAGCACAAGCTTTGGCCTCACCCCACCACCACCAGCACTGTTGGTCTCTTCCTTTTTCTTTCCCCAGTTATCCAAATCCCTTGGGGAATCCCTAGATTGAAGTGAATCGAAACTGCTTCTTTTCTCAAAACCCCCACCAAATCTCCGAGGCGGCGGTGCTCCATTAGGGCTTTTATTACTCTTACTAGCTGCCCAGTTATCTACTTCATCTGCTTTCGATTGAGAATCGAAAAACCCTCCTCCACCTCTCTCTCGCCTCTCAAACCCACCGCCGAATCCATTCCCGGTAGGAGCCGATTTCTTAACCGACGCCCAATTATCGATCTCATCAGCGCGTGAGGGAGCAATTTCTCTATTTGAATCTCTATTCGAAACCCTAGAAGATCCCCATCTACTATTACTCGAAGAATCATCCCCGTTAGAATTGTACCTGTTCGACCCGTACGATTTAAAACCGCCGCCGAGCCGGTTACGATCGAGCTCCTCGGCAGAACGCTGGCGAGGGCAGGTCGGTAGAACGAGCAGGTCCTCATGAGTGCGCCCTGTCGGCTCGCTCGGCTTAGCCAAACCGAGAGTAAATTCAGCAAGAGATACGGTTTGGCCCTTCTTTTTCTTGGTTTTGGTGGCCGCGGCGGCGGATAAAGAAGGGAAATCGGCGAGCTTTCCGGTGGAAGAATCTACGCCGCTTTGCTGTTCTTGTTGGAGTTCAGCTTCGTGCTCTTCGGCGTCTAGAGCCCACGCGCCGGCTTTGCCCCAAGGTGACGAGACAGTTGCCGCCATGATCTTTTTTTTCTTTTGCCTTTTTAGTGCTTTGGCGCCGTTTCGAAGCTTGCGTTTTCAGTTGTGCAGCGAAAGGAGAGGGAAGGGTTTTTTATATTGTGATATGATCGGCCTTCATCGGACGGTGTAGAATAATTTACAAATAAAAGAAGTCCTAACTTTAAAAATATACTCAATTAAGAGATGGATTATATTTTATCTTTCTTATTAAAAAAATTAGTAAATTAATCATTATATTTTAGGCCAAATAACAAACTAATCATCCACTTTTAGTGTTAAAAACGGGTCATTGTACCTCAACATAACACGGCATGTGTCACTGTTTAATTATTCTGTTAATCACACTAGTTTTTAACAATACAAGCAAATAAATTTTTAACAAAAATGACCAATTTACTCTTTAATCTAATATACATAGACTAATTTACTTATTTTTAAATAGAAGGGTAAAATACAACGTGACTTCTAACACAAGGACCTTTCTTATAACTTATAATGTAAGTCTAAAATTTATCAATTTATTTATTATATCTAAAATTATTTTAATGAATATATAGACAATAAATAAATGAAGTATTTGGTAAATAATCAAATTTTATTAATTTAATAAAAGATAATAAACTAAATATAAATAAAATGTGTTCTTTTTATATAATTGGAGAGGAGAATGAAATTACTTGGTATACTTGATATCGAATCTATGAAATTACTTGGTATACTTGATATCGAATCTAAACTCTTTCGTATCCACAATATAATACTCTTATCATTGAGTCAAAAGATTGTTGGCATAAAATATATTATTTTATTTACAATTTTAATATTTATCGATAAATGATATAAAGGTAGTCTTATATCTTTCAAAATAGTATAATTAATAATCATTTAGGTATTATCATTTTACCAAAATAATATATATATATATATATATATATATGTTTATCTGTATTTTCGATATAAGTACTTTATGTTAAGAGCTGGATTGTATCACGTCTCTTTACTCAAAAAATGGATAACTAGTCTTTGTATGTTAAATTAAAGAGTAAACTAATCATTTTCTTAAAAATTTAATTTATTTCTATTATTAAAAATTGGTCTATATACGTTAGAATAAGGTGCGTGGAACACCACATGTAACTATTTAGTTATTTTATCAATCACGTCAGTTTTAACAATAAAAATAGATGAAAATTTTAATCGAAATGATTATTTGTTCTTTAATCTAACGTACATAAACTAATTTAAATATTTTTGATTATTTATTTAACTTCATTTTATTGTTTATAAAATAAATTTTAAATTATTTGGAAACATATTTAATTATATATTCATAAATGTATTAGTTTAATTTAACGGATATAAACTTAATTTTAGAAATTTTAAAGAGAAATTAAAAATAATCCTAAATTTAAATCATATAATAATAATAATAATGAAAATTCTGATTCTGTAAAAAGGTAATAGCAGTTGGCTCTTAGCCACTCTTTTGAAAAAGCTGCTTATTTCTAAAGCTGAATACAAAGGTCTGAACTTTGCAACGTTATGGACAACGTAACCAAACATGACCATGATATTCAATGGATTCTTAAATCCAAATAGCTTTAAAAAAAAAAAAAGTTGATTTAAAAAAAGGGTTAGGTTTCGAGTAAAGTTTTTTAGTATTAGTCCAACTAAAATTTGTAAAATGAAAATGTTCGGTTGTTTTCTTCTTGTTTTCCACTATTTTGTTGTTGTTTTTTTACTATTTTCTCATTGGTTTATGTCATTTTACTATTATGTTGTTACCATTTTATTATTATTGTTTTGATATTGTATAATTCTTATTTTATTTTAATTTTTCTATTATTTTAGAGACATTTATTTGTTAAGTTGTACATATCTTAGTGTTATTTAGTTAAATATATATATTTTAAAATTTTATTTTATTGAAAAATATTTATTTGAATATTTTTAGTATATTTGATGTATTGTATTTTTAAAATTATATAAGAAAAATTAATATGGCCCGGCCAAGCCTAGTTGTTGCATATTTTTTGGTCAGGCTTGAGCAAAATTTTAAGCCTATTTTTCAGGATAATTTAAGCTGGGCCTATCAAACGAATCTAGATTTTTGTCAAGGCTCCCATGGACAAATTTATAAATTTATTTCAACATATAAAATTTACTTATTAATAAATAAATGGTAATAAAAATAAAATAATTATTATAGTTTAACATAATTTTATAGAAATCGAGATTAAAAAATATTAAAGTAATTCAACTTGTTTTTTAAAAAATTCTATAAAAATAACAATTTAGTAAAATATGTCTTAGATCCTTATAGTCTTCACAAATTTAAGTTTTAGTCTCTTTATTTTTATTTTACAGTAATTTAATCCCTTTAATTTTAGATTAAAATATAGAAAATACAGAGACTTATGACATTATATAGAAAGTTTTTTGAATAATCTCATTATAATTATTAATCATAAATGCTCTTTTTAACACAATGTCTAGAACTAGACATAGCCTCACCCCACCCCATAAATAGGATAATAATGCGCTTCAGCGCACTCGAACTCATGTCCTCCTATATTGACAATAATATTCATACTAATCGAGTTAAGATTCAATTAGCGAAAATTTTATTTTTTAAAGGAAAATAAAAAGCTTACCCTTGACTTGTCCTTTATTATTAGTTGTTATCCATATCCAATGTTTTAATTACCAAGTGTGCAACTGGTTTTTTCCCCCACAATTGAAAATGACATTACAAACATAGCTTATAGCATCCGTTCGGTGTTCGGTGACCCAAAATCAACACCACCGATCGAGTAGTCCATAAAACATGCGTCGATATTCCACTATAACACGGCCAAGATTTAGATTACGTAGCCAGGAGAGAGCTTCTCTGGTAACATATGCATTGTCTGAATGAGGTGCCACCAAAATCCTAGTATGACCTGATAAAATTTGATGGTTATAAACAGAATGTAAAATAGTAGTATAAAAAGTAGGGTCTAATGGGCAGTTTTCATGTCTACGACGTCTGATAATTTGTACGAGAAATAAAAAATAAATAAGCGGTAGAATAAATAAAACGAAATTATATTGAGTAAATTGATAAGACAATGGTCTAGCTTCAAAGCTGATTTTGGCTCCAATTTCGAACCAACCCTGACAATAGATTTTATCTTCTAATTAGTAAGTCAGTTGTAGTTATTGAGAAACAGCCTTAAATCACTAGCTCTTTCATCCGTAAATTAATTGTAGGAACAGTTCAATAATTAACTCTTATCAAATGAACAATTTTGAAACCAGCTCCCATAATTTAATTCATTATCGACCTTGCAAATTAAAAGGACTCGACTCGAATCAACGATCTTTATTGTGCGAGTCGTTTAAACTCAATCATTAATTTCTTTGACAAGTCCAACCACTCATGCAATTTGTCATGTCAATTTGTTTTTCGATAGATTAAATACAGTAATTACGGATCATATCGATTTTTTAATTATACGTCGCAGGAACTCTTTTTAATTTGATGCTCCAATGATGTTGTGAGACAACTAAATTTATCTCCTAAATTGAAAAATTAATAAATACCGAAATGAAGAATTTAAGTACGAAAAAAGAAATTTTAATTAATTATAATGAAAATTTTAATACACTCTAATGCCAAAGAAAATTGTGAAAATTTTAATTTACTAGGGCATTTGGGTAATATATTGTAGTTAGAGATATATAATAAATATTGAGCTTATATATAATGTTAGACTTATAGCAATATAATATATATTATTAATTTCGATTATTCCGTTGGTTCAATTAATTATCTATTTTTAATTAAATTAATCGATAATTAACTTTCATAAAAATATTTAATTAATTTTGATCGTCAATTGATTAATCAAACTAATTTAAATTTGATTTGATTGGTTAATTTGATTTTAATCGAAATATACACACCTTTCTTTTGGTCTGTATTTGTTCTTATAAGTTATCTAAAGTGTGTATATATATAGAGAAGAAATGTTAATTTTGATGTAAATTAAAAATTTAAATATTTATTTTATGTAAAAAAAATTTAACTGTTCAATAAATATTAATACTTACAGTATTTTAGATCAATATGATAAAAATATTAGATCAATTCGAAAATTTTCATACATAACAAGTAAAATTATATTAATAAATCAAGCGGTTGCATCGTTTAAATAGTAATAGCAATTATATTGATAAATCCAACAAGTATAAATAAATTCCTCGATATATATTATATTTATATAAATAAATGGCAAGATTTTAGTTTTGAGATAAATATACAAGTTTTTGAAAATAAATTATTATATTTTTTTGAAGTTTTGTTAATATAGTGTATTTATAAATATAATATACTATAAGTATAAATTTATATTTGAGCAATTTAAATTAGAGGTGTTCATAGGTCGAGTCAAATTGGGCTTAGGCAGGGCTTAAGCATGATAGTAACATACTTTATGTTTGCCTAAGCTCTGGCTCGCCCAAAATTTGAGCCTAAATTTTGTCCAAACTTGCCCATATTTGTAAAAGACTAACCTAAACTCATTTTAGGCTCACTCATATTAATTTTAATTGTTTTTAAAATATTTATATTATATTATTTTAATATTTAATAATTTTATACCTTTTTATTTCTTGATAATTTTATATAGTTATCTTAACATTTTTTTAATGTTTACATTAAAATAGTATTATATATTTAATATAGCTTTATTTTTTAATGTGTTCAAACTTACATAATAAATAAAAATAACATAATATAGAATATTATAAACTTAAAATGGTTATTTGGGCTAGGCTCGAGTCTAATTTTTTTTTTCTAAACTCATTTTTGAGCCTAATATTTTTACTCAAATTTTTTCAAATTTCAAACAGATTTAGATGAAAAACCCAACCAATGAACAAGTCTAATTTAAATATATAAAATAAATTAATGAAGAATAGAAAATAATCAAATAAAATTTATCCATAATATATACATATGCTAAGATGCGACACCCATACGTCATGATTATATATATATATAAATTAAATATTAAAATCCACCTAGGTAGTCTTCTTTCTCTTGCAAGGAAGCTTCGTATCCCCAATTACATAAAGGAATAAACTAAATTCCCAATGTAATTATCAAATGCTTTTTTAATTTTCTTTTTAGGGTTGGATTGAAATACTTGTCAAAAAATCAAGAAATCCCATGACATCAAATGTTCTTTTTATTGGAAATTGTTGTCTTTACAACCTTGAGTTGCATTTTCTTCAATTTAGTCCTTAAATATAAAAAGTTTTTCTCAATTTTAGTTATGTAATGGCATGGTACATTAATATTATGTCACATTATTACCTAAACAACCATAATTTTAATGAAATTTTTAGTAATGATGTGACATAATATCATAATATTGTTTGTTTTCAATTAAAATTATCAATTGTCTTTTTTTTTATATATATCATTCAATTATAGAGTAAAATTATTTATTTAAAATTATATATTAAAAGTATATGTATATATATAAATTGAAAATATGATATACATCATTTTTTTGTTTTTACTAAATAAGAATATTCTTAGTAAATTATGTTTTATAAAAATAGTCGATTGTGATTTGTTCCAAGTCGAGTCGGGCCTTGAGAAAAATTTTATGCCAGTTTGATAGGCTTAGGTCCGGTCCAAAAAATGTGCCCGTCTATATTAAAAAAATTATTTAATTTTTTAAAAATATATATAATACATCCAAAACATTAAAATTAATGTTTCCCAACAAATTAAAAATAAAATTTAAAAAAATATTTATATTTAAATAAGACTAACATAAGTGTAACTTAACAAGCAAATGTTTCTAAGATAGTAGCGAAAAGAACAGTAGAAAAGCAGCAGGAAAACAATAGATTTTTTTCTTTTTGCAAATTCAGGTCAGGTCCAGGCAAAAAAAAACTTATCCGAGGCCTAGCCCATTTTCTAAACAAATCATTTCTTTCTTTCTTTTTTTACCAAATCTCATTTTCGAAATTTATATTTTTGCTTAAATCTTCTCACTCTTCAACCGGTTCGGATAACTCAAACCATTAATAAGTCTAATTGCGATTTAGAAGTAAAACCTCTTTTTATTTACAAATAGCTAATTATGTTTTATTACTAGTAAAACCTCTTTTTATTTACAAATAGATAATTATGTTTTATTACAAGTAAAACCTAATTAACATGACTTTAGAAACATAGCCGAATACAAAGGAATACGTATAAATGAAATTTTAAGACATGAAACACATTCAATAACAAAGGCAAACATAAGCAAATTCCTACTTTTTGTTGTTGTTTTTTAAGTAATCTGTCCACAATTGGCAATAACAACAGGCTTCGTAGTCTTTCCACGGCTAGAACCAACTTTCTCAATAGCTCTAACCACCTTCATGCCTTCGACCACTCGTCCGAAAACAACGTGCTTTCCATCGAGCCACTCGGCTTTAGTGGTGCAAATGAAGAACTGAGATTTGTTAGTACCCGGTCCAGCATTCGCCATGGATAGTACGCCGGGTCCAATATGTTTCTTGATGAAGTTCTCGTCGGCGAAGTTGGATCCGTATATAGATTCACCTCCGGTGCCGTTTCCAGCTGTGAAGTCACCTCCTTGGCACATAAAATTAGGGATCACACGGTGGAACTTCGAGCCTTTGTAGTGGAGTGGTTTACCGGAACGACCCACGCCTTTCTCGCCGGTACAGAGTGCACGGAAGTTCTCGGCAGTGCGAGGGGTAACATCAGCAAAAAGCTCCAGCACGATCCGACCAGCCGGTTCGCCTCCGATCGTCACGTCGAAGAATACTTTAGGATTGGAAACCATTGTTGAATATTGGTTTTTGTATTGTTTTGATAGGTTAGTATGGTATGTAAAGGGGAGGGACTATTTTTATATATGATAAGGGGAGGTTCGAAAGTTGACGGCATAGATTCTAAATCTAATTCTTTCGGCTTAAAATGATCAAATGCTGAGTTAAAATTGAAGTCCATTCACATTTTGTGATAAATACGAATATATATAACATTTTAAAATGATAAAACAAAGGTGGCTGTTTCTGGCAAATCTATTGGCTGTCTCTAGCACCATATTTAGTATTTAAAGTGTGTTTGTGTTTGAGACACTTTTTTGCTTTTCTCTATGTATACCATGAAAAGTTATTCTTTGCTTGAAGGAGCTTACATAGATGGAATATGGTATAATAATTCTTTATGCAAGATGTTGGGCAGGTAAAGTGATGTTCACATTGTCGGTGGTGTGTAGAGTTATTAACGATGAAGGTTTTAAATTTGTATTTGAATAGAGTGAGGGTTTTATTATATATCTCGTACCTTTACGTTGGTGCTAGAGGATATTATTTATAAACGAAGGTTTGTTTGGTATGGGTTTCAATCATCTATGGTTGTATTTCATAGATGTAGGTAGTAGAATGGTCAACTAGGAATACTTTTGGAGTCGATATGAGGGGACTTTGTGAGGTGATCGGTTATACTATTATCTAGTTTAAAGAGGTGATGGATTGATGGGTATTGACAGGAACACTTATCTATGTATATTCTATGGATTGTGTGGGATCATCTCATTTGATGTGGTGTTTGGTGAAGCAAGATTGGGACTATGCATGCTTCAAGCAAGGTCGAGGTTCATCAAATTTTACCTTCAGGCGTAGGCATTAGGTGGTTCAATGAGAGGTGATATGGTGAGAGAATAATAATTGCCCCTAAATAAAAGGCAGGTTATAAAGTGACGTCCTACCTTGAGTTAAATATCTAGTGAGACACTGAAGCGACTTTTGAAATGTCATGATTAATGTCTAATCATTGTGCCCTCTCATTAATTACTCCCTGTTAGCTTTGATTTATAAAACTTTTGATATAACAACATTTAAGATTTTTTTTTTCATATTATTGCTTAGGTCGTTTATGCTTCAAAACAAAATAAATATTTTCAAATCCAAAGCAAGCTAAAAGAATGCTTATTTAAATTGATTTTACTCATATCTTATGCTCTTATGTTAATTGAAAAGCTTTGAAAATGTTTTAAAGTGCTTTTGAAACAAAAATAATTATTTTAATAGTTAATTAAGCGTTGATACCCCTAAGCTAGTATCCATGGACCTTTCTAGAGAGGTACGATATCGATACTTGTTCTTGATACCAATACTCACACCCAAGTATCGTGTTTTACATAAAGTATCAATGCCTTGAAATGTCAATAGCCACAACATTTTTCTAGATGGGCAAGGTATTGATACCTGATAGCGAGGTATCAATACCTAACCCAAAAAGTATAAATATCTCATTATTTATGATGACTATTTTTTTTTAGAAGTATTGATACCCTCTTCATAGGTAATGATACATTAGGATGTAGGGTTGTTTCAACTTGCACTTGTAATGCTTCTAATGACTATTTTTCATCCCCTGCAACCATAAATAGTTAGAATTCACTTCATTGACATAAAGAAAGGTTGGGATGAATAAAGAGATATCAATGCATTCAAGCAAACAAATTTTTAGTTCATTTCTTTCCTCTTTTCTTGTTTATTATTTATTGAGCTTTATTGAAAATCATTATACAAGGGTTTATTGTAAAACATTCACTTACTAGAGGTTGATCATTTGTTTGCTCAAATATTATACTTCTATTAAAAAGCGAATTTAAGATTTTTAGGCAGAAAGCATTAATGGATTATAGGTTCTTGTTTAGCCTTGAATGCTAGGAGGAGAAGGTTTTTGTCTAAGCCTTAATAGATACAGAGTTTTAAAGGTTATACTTGTCTTTGAAAGGTATCAAGTTAATGAATTTGGAAAATCTTTGTCGGCAAAGATAAAGGAGGTAGTCAATTAAGGCCAAACCATTGTGTCAATATTTTCTATCCTTTCTCACCTTAGTGAAAAAAATTTAGATTACCAATTCACTCCTCCTCTCGGTAGAATTCGATTCGTTAAGACTTTACAGTCCCTAAACACGCGTTGATTTTTTATTAGGGCTTTTCTATTTCTAAGATTTCCTACTTAGATACTTTATAAGTAGGGCTCTTTTGTGATTTCTGAGCTTGTATGTTCTTCTTCTTCTTCTTCAAGGATGACCGCGTAGTAAAGCAAATAACCCAACCTCTGGGCATGGAACAAAATATTGCTCAACAATCAATGGGTGAAGGAGGTGACAAGAACAAAGGCAAAATGCCTTTCAAGAAAGAAGGTGCACGAGCTTTGTAGGAAAAGTAAAAAACAGGGGTAGCTCTATGCACATTTCTCTCAAGAAGGGAGAATACTCTGCCAATGCTAAGAAAAGTGATGTCATGTTAGGCACATTAAAAAGCCAAGGCACCAGGAGGAAACATCGCGATAGATTCCCTCTTTAAATCTCCTTACTGGAACAAGAATGCCTAATAGTGCTTTGGAAGTGATTTAGTTGGATAAAAGATAATCAAAAGTGAAGTCAGCTTTCTCGATGCAATAAAATGAAGGCCTTCCTTGAATAGGAGGCAATAAAGGGGTCCACCGATGATTACGTTTTTCTAGACATGGTGACTCTTCAGATCTACTTACGGTATGTACATGTTACAAACACTACATCTTATCATCGACAATTAGAATGACATGAGAAGAGCCAACTAGGTGGAAGCAAGACAGCAGTTAAAATAAGAAGAAGAGCAACTTGTCTTACTAAAAGTTTCATCCCGTATCAAGTTCGCATATGCAACCATTTGACACAATATCTTATTCTTGCAAGAGCGAGTACAAAAGTTTCAAAAAGTTGGCGTATGACCAAATTGCCATACTTTGCGTTTATATAATATTACCCCTAGTCAATTATTTAGGGTTCCTTGGTGACTAATGGTACTGTACTTTTTAGATTGAAAGAACCATGGAACCTGTCTTACTATCCCCACAAATACATTCTTATCGAGGACAAGTTGGAGGTTTCTTTTTATCCTCAAGTGGGTTATTCCTTCATCCCTTTAGCTTGTTTCAGGCTGCGATAGGGAGCCATTCTGTCGTTTGAGGATAGAACTAGTGAAGTTTAGCGAGAAGTAGCATTGTTTTGTTATGTGACGAGTTTTGGTGCTTGGTCTTCATCATACAATGCTTGGCCTTGGAAGATTGGAGATCTTTTAGCAAAGTTAATGCTCGAAGAGGAGCGGTAACCTCTGTCGTAACCATTTTTTTTGGTAAAACGAGTATCGACTTGAATTTTGATAATGAAAATGAATAGAGGAGTCGCCACCGATCCTTTTTGACGAGGTGTGATCGGGTCACATTGTAAAAGTGGTTGCTTTTAATAAATTGTTTGATTTATTTAAACAACAATTTTGGTCTTTGCAAATCAAGAAAACAGGTTCGGGAGTCGGTTACGCACGAGGAAGGATTAGCACCCTCGATACGCCCAAAATTGGTACCTAGTTGATTAATTAGTGTCTTGATGTCGAAAATTTAAAAACTTGAAAGAATTTTGAAATACGATCCCTTTTTTATAAAAAAGTTCAAGTGTTAAAGACCTTCTCGTCTCAAAATATGAAATATCACATCCAGTGAGTTAGGACACGACATCTTGAATTTTTGAGAGCGAGCTTGCCTTTTATATAAAACTTACGTATTTTAATTTGTAGAAGGGTATTCGATTACTTAGAGTAAACGAGAAAAATCGAAACCCAGTAAGTTAGGGTACGTTTTCCCGAGCTCTTCAAACACCGAATATTGCCTTTGTTTTAAAACAAATTCATATTTCGAGGTGACGAAATGTCATACCCGGTAAGTTAGGGCACAACACTTCGTACCTCCGAGAATGAGCATTTTCAAAACTCGTATAGCAATTTAAAAGAGTATTCCGTTATTTAAATTAAATGAGAAAAATCAAAACCCAGTAAGTTAGGGCACGATTATCTCGAATTACCAAATACGGAATATCACTTTTATGAAAGAATTATTTTAAGGCATTGAGTAAAAACATAATGTAATTTATAGTAATACATAAAAGCAGATTATGATATTAATAATAGCGATATAATAATGAGTGATAATAACGAGTAATTATGAAAAGATGACATAGAAGTAAGGTTAGTAATACGTAAATATAAACAAATGCGTGAGAAAAATGAAATGATCGAATACATAAGTAAATAAAGGAAATATAAAACATGATAGCACAAAATGACAATAATGATGAAAACGATAATAATAATAATAATGTTGATAATGATAATAGTGGTGGTAAAACTATAATATTGATGATAATAAAATAATAATAATAAGAGTATTAATATTTGTATTAATAATAGTGATAATAATAATAGAAAATAATAAAGGAATGATATTAGTAATAGTAATAAAAATGAAAATAATAGTAATAATAATGGTAAATACAAATAGTAATAACAAAATATAAATAATAAATAACCTAAAGTTTAAAATTATTATTTAAAAGATATAAATAAAATAAATGATGAAATATTAATAACAGGGGTAAGGACATATAAGTAAAATAAATGTGCTAAATATATGTATTAAATTAGTTAATATATAAAAATAATAATAACGTATAGGTAAATACAAAAGAGGAAAATATAATAACAATAATAGTAAAAATACAATAGTAATAATAGTAAAAGGTGTAACAATATAATAATATGATGGTAATAAAAATACAATAATAATATATTAAATAACAAATAATAATAATGATAATAATATAGAAATATGAAAAGCAAATATATTAAATATTAAATTAAAATAATAAAATTACTATATATATATATATATATATATCTATATATCTATATACATATATAAAATAAACACATGATAATATGTACATAATATATCTATATATATGTATGTATTAGAAAATATAATATATATATATATATATGCATGCATTGTATTTAGAAGAAGAAATATTTATGATGTAGTATTGATATACATGCATAACATACAAATATATTAATAAAAAGAAAACAATAATATCAAACTATTAATATACTATATAACATACATACATATAAGTATTAAACGAGAATGATACTAAGGCTAATAAATAATAAGTATGATAATAATAATAATCAAATATAATAGTATGTATAATGTTAAAATTGAAATAAAATAATGAGCAAAAGTAAAAGAGGGACGAAAATAAAAAAGGAAACGAATTTTGGGGCAAATTTCAAAAGAAATAAAAAGGAAACGACCTAATTGCAACAGGAACACGGCCTAGAGGTACTAATTAAAAGTGTAATATTCCCCCCGGCTCAAAGTGTAACACGTGGCCGTGGACCAAGTTGAAAAGCGGGACAAGTTTCAGGGTAGAATTTAAAGTAAAAAGACTTGATTGTAAACGCACGAAAAAGCGGAGGGGCCAAAAGCGCAAATAACCCCTTCGCTTCAAAAACACGCGGATCCCAGGTCGACGGGTCGGGTCGGCCCGCTCCACCCCTAAACGGCGCTATTTTGCACTTTAGGGGGGAAGGGCCAAAACGGTACCGTTTGGTACCCTTATATAAGTCAAACATTTGTTTTTTTTTTCATTTCCTTCTTGCTTTTAAAAAAAAAAACTTCTCTTCTCTTCTTTTTCTCTGCAGGTGCCCTAGGTCCGGCCAGCACACCTCGACATCTGTCCCGCCCTCTGCCGCCGGCGCCGTTGCCGGCCACCTCAAAAAGAGGTATATTTCTTCTTCTTTTTTCTATTATTATTTTTGTTTACAATATATGTATATATGCGAATAAAAGGGCGTGGAAAATAGAAAAGAAAGAAAAATAAAACAAATCGAAAGAAAATGAAATCACCTTTGTTCCTCTGATTTTTGATTCTATGTGTTCGTTTCTTTTTTTAATGTTTTTCTCTTGATTGGATATTTTGTGCATTTGACTTACTGATTTTGTGTTTTAAAATCAAGTGCTTCTTTTTTATTTCTCACCAAAAAGAACCGAATGCTTTTTACAATTTCGTTTTGGTTTATATATTTGTGCACACTGCTCCTTTTTGCTTTCTGTCTTCTTTCGTTTAATGCTTGCAAGTGAATGGCGGTGGACTTGACCTGTCGGTGGGAGCAGAGGCGGTGGTGGATGGGACAGGGAGTAAGTGGTTGAAGCAGCTTAGGGTTTTCTTAGCTTTTTTCTTTTGTTTTGTGTTTGGGTTGGGCTAGGGTTTTGATTTGTTTGGGCTAAGGATTGTGGTTTAAGCTGAGTATTGGGTTTGTGGGTAGGTCATTTGTTTAGTTTGGGTTTGGGGGTTTTGGGCCCAAAATTGGGCTTGTACAACCTCCATATTTCGTTTGCCAATATGTGCATAAACATTTGAATGCTAAACTTCCTGTCACTCAGCCCAAAGAATGAGGGAAACATGTCACTAAAAGCCTTACGAAGACCCTTAATACATGTATATCTAGGCCTTTCTCTTGTTTGCAACATTTCGTCATTTCGTGCCTTCTATTATTCTGACATCTTTCTTATTAATGATTCCTATGTGCTGATGGAGCCGTCTTCATACCTAATCATGAGGCTTGTACAATTATCAGCAAAGACTAAGCGGTTGAAGCAAATTAATTAGAGGCTCTCTGAGGGATCAAAAGCAAAGAGTTGCTAGTTGGATGAAGTGATAATGCTAATAGCTATGCTTATGTGAAGAAAGCTCACCTGGTTGAAAATTAAGTTCCATATCTAGAGGTCGAGATAAAAATTTTGGAAGGCAATCTCATGAAGTTGCTAGAAAAATTGATAGTAAAGGAATCTTAGAAGTATGACAGAAGGTTTAAATTTTTGAATACTTAAAAAGTTCGAATCTCACCGTATACAAATATATATAGATAGATAAATAGATAGAAATAGAAAAAAATAGACTAAAACTGGCATCTATTATGTCATGTCAATGACAATATGAAAATAGAACTGAGATCTAGATGGATTATGCTGGAATAGAGCCACTTTAAGTTCATATTGGTCATGGGTTAATAACAGGAACTACAATTGTAGCGACGTAAAAATTTTGGTTTTGGGTCGCTAATTGTGGCGATCTAGTGAAAAAGTTTGAAAACTAAAATTCGATTTTGAAATAAAAAGGAGTCGCCACCGATCCCTTTTTTTTAGGTGTGATCGGACACCTATTAGATCTATTTTTAAAACAAAAGAAGACTAAGTTCAGGTCTACGTTGAAATCCAGAGAAAAAATAGGGCTCGGGAGTCTGTTACGTGCGAGGAAGGTATTAGCACCCTCGCGACGCCCAAAATTGGTATCTCATAAACACAGGTGGTCTTGATTTTCAAAAATACGGGTTCAATGTAAAATTTAGTCGTGATCCGATTAGAAAAACAAGAAATTTTAGTTTATTCCGTTTTTCTTTTAGAAGGGTATATCGCTTTAACACTGGTCAATTGACGTTCACCCAACATAGCGATGAACTCGATGACTTAATGTTAAATCGATATATTACCTTGACTATTGGAATTAATTAGAAAACCGGAACGTAATTTTTAAGAGAATGCAAGACATAATTGATACGAAATGAAAATAAGCAAATGGAACGGCTTGATACATTTGAAACAAATAACAACATAACAATAATATTAGAAAATAATAACCGTGCATGCAAGATCAAATGCAATGTTAGCATTGAATACGAGAACGTAATAAGAATACAATGAATACACATATGAAGATAATTAAGAGTATATCGTAAAATATATATATATAATAGTAGTAGTGTTAGAAATATACTATACGTATAATGTTTGAAATACGTATAAGATAGTAAAAAAGTACATAACTAGCAACAATAAAATAAAATATATACATGGAGATACATAAGAAATATATAACGATAATATCAAAATATTCACATAGTAATATATAAAAGTATATGTATATAATATAATATGAAAATATATAATATTAAAACATAATAATACGACATTAAAATATATGATACATATAAAGTATATTAAGAACACATATATACGACATATGAAGAATATACATAATACTAAACATTTAGGTATAATATATATATATATATATAAAAGGTAATAATACTTAGGCATATACAACTATATTAAGTATATATATATACGTATTATAAATATATAATTGTATAATAAAACATAAACTAATACATAATAATAATAATAATAATAATAATAATAATAATAATAATAATAATAATAATAATAATAATAATAATAATAGTAATAATAATAATAATAAGAACAATAGTAATAATAATAGTACTAATATTATATGAATAATAAGAATATTTAATAAGAAAATAAGAATAAACAATGAAAAATACACAAAACAAAAAAAAGGACTAAAATTAAATAAAAACAGAGTTGTGGCTAATTTTAAAGCAAAAGATAAATAAAAGGATCAATTTGAAAGCGCGTGTAACTGCAGAGGGTTAAATAAGCAATTTACCCGAACATTTGAAACGGCGTCGTTGAAAGGAGGACTAGATCGCAAAGCGTAATAGATTTCAGGGCTAATTTATAAACAAAATAACTTGATTACAAACTATAAAAATGCGAAAGGGCTGATTGCGCAAATATCCCTTCCGCTTTAAAAAAACATTCGAATCCTATCGGAGCGGGTCGGGTCGACCCGACCCACACTCAAAACGGCGTTGTTTTCTGCATTAAGGGGGGGACCAAAACGGTGTGTTTTGGCCCCCTATATAAGTTAAAAATTTCTGAAAAAATTCATTTGGGATGGGGAAAAAAAGAAAAAAAGGAGAGAAAGGGAGAGGAAGAGAGAGAGAGAGAGAGAGAGAGAGGGAGCTCCGGCCGGGGGGGTGGCCACCGGTCCGGTCATCGAGTCTCGCTGTGTAAGCACCACCAACCACGTACAGTGGTAGGAAATTCGAAAAGGTCAACTTTTTTTTATTTTTTGTATTATATTATTATTTTTATATATCTTAGTGTATATATATATGGGAAGATAGAACAGAAAACAAAACAAGAATAGATTCACAATCACCTTAGGTTTCCGGTTTTGATTTTCGTGTTTTGGTTGCCCTATTTGATATTATTCTTGCCTTTTTTTTTACTTCCCTCAACTCACTACTTGTATTTTTGTAAAAATCTATTTTTGTATTCATGGAAAAATGGCCGAACCTCCTTTACAGAAAGCCAAATAGGCTTTTATAGCCTTTACAAAATTGTATTTAATATTTATTGTCTTGTCTTCTTTCTGGTCCTGCAGGGAATGGGTGAAAGTGACAGAGGCATGGTGGTACAGAGGAGCAGGTGGTCGACATGGTGGCATGGAGAGCTGGTGTCAGAAGGTTAGTGGGCAAGTGGGACTAGGGTTTCCCAATTCTGGTCTTGGGCTAGGGATTTGGTATTGGTTTGGGCTTGTTTTGTTTAGTGGGCTTTTGGATCAAGGGTTTTTGGATTAGGGTAGGTTAGTTTAGGGTTTGGGCTAATAGTATTTGGGTTTGTAAAAGTGTGAATGGGTTTGGGTTTTAAGGGGTTTAGTGTTTTGTAAATGGGGTTTTAATTTGTAAATGAGATTGGGCCGAAATTGGCCTAGTACAGCTGCCCCTCTTTGCTCATTGTCGTGTAACGGGAATAGAGCAAAGACTAAGTGAAAGGCAAATTTTACCCTGTCCTGCCGAGTCTTGACTTCATTGGTGCTCTTCTTGTTCAGATGGTCTCCTTCTAGTCCACCGTATCTTGTAGCTTAGGTTCAATCCACTGCATATTCTAATATGTGCCTTGTAACTTCAATCTACTCCTCTATCTCTTTAGTGAAACGAGGTTTGTGAACTTCTCTTCTGCAACTTTAGAAAGGCAAAATCTGCTATCCTCGATCAGCTCCACTGTACCTTCAGGGAGTCAAGACTTGCAACTTTGACTTGCTCTACTGCAACTTCAGGGAGGCCAAATCTGGTGTCTTCAATCTTTATTCCTTACTCAGCATGTGGTCTTGATCTCAACTCATTTCTCGCAATATGGATTGACTCATAAACTCTCGCAATATGAGTTGATTTTTTTGAAAAACATAAACTAAAAACAGAAATTGAAAATACCTCAGCGTGTCCTGAGGCTCAACTCATCTCTCGCAATATGAGTTGATTTTTGACAAACAGAAATTGAAATTACCTCATCGTATCCTGAGGCTCAACTCACCTCTCGCAATATGAGTTGATTTTTAACAAAACAGAAATTAAAACGAAAAATTGAAAATACCTCAGCATGCGAGTCGAGGTTTAACTCACCTCTCTCAATATGAGTTGATTCTGGAACATAAATTGAAATTACCTCAACGCGTCTTGAGGCTCAACTCACCTCTCGCAATATGAGTTGATTTTCTTGAGAAGCATGAATTGAAAAGTAGAAATTAAAGATACCTCATCGTGCCCCGAGGCTCAACTCACCTCTCGCAATATGAGTTGAAATTAAAACACAAAAATTGAAAATACCTCAGCGTGCCCCGAGGCTCAACTCACCTCTAGCAATATGAGCTGATTTTGAAAAACATAAACTGAAAACAGAAATTGAAAATACCTCAGCGTGTCCTGAGGCTCAACTCATCTCTTGCAATATGAGTTGATTTTTGACAAACAGAAATTGAAATTACCTCATCGTATCCTGAGGCTCAACTCACCTCTCGCAATATGAGTTGATTTTTGACAAAACAAAAATTAAAATGAAAAATTGAAAATACCTCAGCATGCGAGCCGAGGCTCAACTCACCTCTCGCAATATGAATTGATTCTGGAACATAAATTGAAATTACCTCAACACGTCTTGAGGCTCAACTCACCTCTCGCAATATGAGTTGATTTTCTTGAGAAGCATGAATTGAAAAGCAGAAATTAAATATACTTCATCGTGCCCCGAGGCTCAACTCACCTCTCGTAATATGAGTTGAAATTAAAACAAAAAAATTGAAAATACCTCAGCGTGCCCCGAGGCTCAACTCACCTCTAGCAATATGAGCTGATTTTGAAAAAGTATAAATTAAAAGGTTCAACCCACCTCTCGCAATATGAGTTAATTCTTGAACAACATAAATTGAAAACAGAAATTGAAAATACCTCAACGTGACCTGAGGCTCAACTCACCTCTCGCAATATGAGCTGATTTTTCTGAAAAGTAGGAATTGAAAAGCAGAAATTGAAAAGACCTCAGCGTGCCCCGAGGCTTGACTCACCTCTCGCAATATGAGTATTTTCTAAACATAAACTAAAAATACCTCAGCGTGTCCCGAGGCTCAACTCACCCCTCGCAATATGAGCTGATTTTTGAAACAAAAGGAATTAAAATACCTCAGCGTGACCTGAGGCTTGACTCACCTCTCGCAATGTGAGTAAACTAAAAATACCTCAGCGGTGCCCTGAGGCTTGACTCACCTCTCGCAATATGAGTCAATTTTTTGAAACATAAATTAAAAATACCTCAGAGTACCCAAAACATATCATCTGGTGGAACTCATGTGTCTTTTCCTTTGATTCAATACAACTATCATCATGTCATTTGCTCTATTGGATTAACTGTATATGCCATGCATGATGTTATCATGATATGCACATGTTTGTCTTAAATGCCTTTATGCTTACATGATTATGCAGTGCTCCTTAAGCATGTTTTTCGTATGTCTTTTTTCGTCACGATTCTTGTGATGGACCGCATCCATTACTTCGGCTCTTGACTTTCTCTTTACGCCATGTACCCATCTTCAAGCTTCACGAGTAATCGACGTTTCTCAGATAACACTCTTTTTCCTGGTTGAATTAAGGCTCTTGTACTTATCAAATTTTCATCCGGGTAATGCTCAACATTTCCTTTGTTTAGAGTATGTCATTTCACTATTTATCATCAAATAAACACATAATGAGATGCATGAAAATGGTCAGGTAGGGACAAAAAGGATATCTCATATTCCTTTATTTCAAATGTGGCAAACAAAGCAAGTTGAACAATGAGAGTAAAAAATGTCAAAAAGAAAGAAAGGATCGTATTCAACGGATACAAATGCTCTAGATATTCAACACATGAACTCTTCACGTTCCTCAATCAAGAATCTTTTAGAGTCTGGCTCCTTGCGTAGAAGATTTCGAGCTTTCAGAAATACTTCAATTACTGTAGCCTCACTACTTGACCTATCGTTCGACCGCCAGGTTTGTTTCATTAAGACGCCCTCTCGGGTTTTCATCTTAATCTTTTTGTACTAATCAAGATGCCCTTTTCAGGTTTTTGCCCTTTTTTATTATTAATATGCCATTTTCGGGTTTTTATCTTAAGCATAATATTTCTTCACAGTATCTGAGTTCACTGGATTCGAGAACTCATTCCCATCCATCTCGGTAAGGATCAAAGCTCCTCCTGAGAATGCCTTCTTTACGACATACGGTCCTTCCCAGTTTGGTGCCCATTTCCCCCGCAGATCTTTTTGTATTGGGAGAATTTTTCTCAACACGAGTTCTCCTTCATGGAATTCTCTTGGTCGTACCTTCTTGTCATGGGCTGCTATCATTCTTTTTTGGTACATCGCCGTGACAAATTGCCCGAGACGCTTTTCTTCAATGAGGTTCAGTGATCATATCGAGCTTGTACCCATTCGCTTCTTCTAACTTTGATTCCATTAAGACTCGTAGAAGAGATCTCAACCTCGATAGGTAGCACGACTTCCATTCCATAAACCGAGAGAAGGAGTTGCTCCGTAGATGTTAAATATAGATGTGTGATATGCAAACAAAGCAAATGGAAGCTTCGTGCCAATCTTTAAATGTCTCGATCATTTTCCCAATGATCTTCTTAATATTTTTATTGGTCGCTTCAATGACCCGTTCATCTTTAGGCGATAGGGCGAGGAGTTATGATGCTTTATTTGGAATTGCTCGCATACTTCCTTCATCATCTTGTTATTGATTCATAGCGTTATCTCGAAATGATTCTTTCGAGCAAACCATATCGACAAATGATTTTCTTTTTCAAAAACACGCAAACTGCAGTCTTGGTCACATTGGCAAACAAGCGGCTTCTATCCATTTTGTGAAGTAATCAATGACCACAAAATGAATCAATGTCCATTAGAAGCTTTAGGAAAATAGGCCTATGACATCCATGCCCCACATAGAAAAAGGTCACGGAGAAGTCATGACGTGAAGGGCGAAGGGCTACATGAATTTTATCGCCATAGATTTGACATTTGTGGCATTTTACGCAAAACTAATACGATCGCTTTCCATCGTCAACCAAGAGTAACCGAGTCTCATAATCTTTCCGCCATCTTGAAACCATTGGCATGTGTCCCATGATTCCTTCATGGACATCTTCAAGTATCTTTTCGCTTCGACATCATCCACGCATCTCAAAAGTACTTGATCCTTTCCTCTTTATACAGATATCCCCATCAAGAACAAATCCCGCGCCATTCTTCCGATTGTTCTTTTGTCGTTCTCATCCGCTTGTTCGGGATAGTTTTGATTCTTGATATATTCTAAGATATCATGGAACCATGGCCGTCAAATCGCCTCTTTCTCAATGCTACAACAAGATGCGGGACCTCGTATATGCTCATTTTGAGGGCATTATTTCGCTTCTTTACTTGCTTTGAACATTGAAGCCAAAGTGGCGGGGCATCACCGATTGGTTCTCTTCTCGTGGGAAGTAACGAAAAGTTATTTCTTTGAATTCCTTGATCAACCCAGCCACTAAATCGCTGTACTTAATCAATTTTGAGTCCCTCACTTCCCACTCTCCACGGATTTGGTAAATCACTAAAGCTGAATCCCCATACACCTCCAAGATCTTGATGTTTCGTTCGATAGCTGCACGAAGCCCCATGATACAGGCCTCATATTCTGCGATATTATTGGTACAAAAGAAGTTCAGTCTTACAGTGAACGGATAATGATTCCCGTCTGGTGATACCAAGATTGCTCCAATTCTATGCCGTAAAGTATTTGACGCACCATCAAAGCACATCTTCCATGACTTCTCTTTTGATGACTCGGATTCTATTTCTGTGATGCACATTAAGTCTTCGTCTGGGAAATCGAATCTTAAAGACTCATATTCCTCTATCGTTCGAGTTGCTAAGAAGTTAGCTATTGCGCTCCCTTTTATCGACTTCTGACTTACATCGACAATGTCATATTCCGAAAGGAGGATCTGCCATCGCGCCATTCTTCCTGATAGTGCCGGCGATTCCATCATGTATTTTATTGGGTCCAGCTTTGAAATTAGCCATGTCGTGTGATACAACATATATTGTCTGAGTCTCCGAGCTACCCAAACCAGAGCGCAACAATATTTCTCAATGGACGAATATTTTGCCTCATATTTAGTGAACTTTTTGCTGAGGTAGTAGATCACTTTTTCTTTCTTTCCTGACTCATCGTGTTGCCCCAGTATGCAACCCATTGAACTTTCGAACACAGTCAAATACAATATCAATGGTCTTCCAGGAGTTGGCGGTACTAGCACTGGAGGACTAGACAAATATTGTTTTATCTTATCAAAGGCCACCTGGCATTCCTCGTTCCATTCTCCCGGGTTATGTTTTCGAAGAAGCCGAAAGATTGGGTCGCATTGGTTGGTAAGTTGAGCGATAAATCGGGCGATGTAATTTAATCTCCCTAAAAATCCTCTAACTTCCTTTTGCGTACGCGGAGGTGGTAATTCTTGGACAGCTTTTATTTTATCTGGATCAACTTCGATACCTCTTTCACTGACAATGAAGCCTAGCAACTTTCCCGAGGTAGCCCCAAATGTACATTTAGCTGGATTAAGCTTTAGCTGAAACTTTCTTAGCCTTTCGAACAACTTCTTGAGGTGCACTATATGCTCTTCTTCCCCTCGGGATTTAGCAATCATGTCGTCGACGTAAACCTCTATTTCTTTATGCATCATGTCATGGAATAACATTACCATAGCCCTCTGATATGTTGCCCCAGCATTCTTTAGCCCGAATGGCATCACCTTGTAGCAGAACGTTCCCTACATTGTTATGAAGGTAGTTTTCTCCATATCCTCAAGGGCCATCTTGATCTGATTATACCCCGAGAATCCATCCATGAAAGAAAACAATGAATGTTTTGCTGTGTTGTCCACCAACGTGTCAATATGTGGCAAGAGAAAATTATCTTTTGGGCCTGCTCGATTCAAGTCACGGTAATCCACGCACATTCGTACTTTGCCATCTTTTTTTGGTACCGGGACTATGTTAGCCACCCATTCTGGATATTTGGAAGCTTGTAGGAAGCCAGCGTCAAATTGCTTCTTGACTTCCTCTTTTATTTTCAACAGCATTTCGGGCCTCATCCGTCTTAATTTTTGCTGGATGGGCTTGCATTTTGGCTTTA
The DNA here is from genome assembly GCF_025698485.1 of Gossypium arboreum. NCBI lineage: Eukaryota > Viridiplantae > Streptophyta > Magnoliopsida > Malvales > Malvaceae > Gossypium > Gossypium arboreum. The sequence goes on from NC_069073.1 coordinate 118,974,002, forward strand.
ATGGGAGCTTATGGACCACTAAATCTTCATCTAGCCCTGGCATGTCCTGGTATGACCATGCGAAAACATCCTTGTATTCGCAGAGTAAAGTGATCAAACTATGCCTGGTACTTTCTGAAATAGAAGTCTCAATCTTCACTTCTTGTTTCTTCTCTTCAGTGCTCAAATTTATTGTTTCCACAGATTCTTCATGAGGCAGAATCTGTTTATCCTCTTGTTCCACCATTCTTAACAATTCAGGAGACGAGACATAATCTTCAGCATTTTCTTCGGCTTCAAATTCTCCTAAGCAAACAACCTTCTCAAAATCAATTTCAAGATTCGTAACGGGCTTATTCATGTCGTCAATATCTGAGCACCTGAAAGTTGGATGGAAAAGGAAGCTATAGGGGGACATCCAAGTATTGGAAACAACAAACAAAATGTTATGTCATGGCAATAAGGCAAATGTAAGGATAGGCTATGAAATAAGAAAATGATTATGAAATTAGTGATAATGCGAAAAATCGTGACAAAATGCATCTTCATTGATATTCATTTAAATGATAAAGAGCGAATGCAAGCTCTTACAAAAGAATTCTATTATATCTAAGGACACAATAGAAGGTTAATGTTTAGCATTACTCTGAAGACTTATAAACTATAAGAAGCTCCTCAGCAGTCCAATTGTTCAACATGAAACCAAGAGGGCAAGGGCGTATCGTCGAGACATCTTTACTTGCACCAGCCTCTTTGTCAATGACATTTATACTGACATTCTGAAAACCCCTTTCAATTAACCCCAAACATGTTTCATGGATCATCTTGTCCAGGTACATCATTCCATGAGATGTAAATGTTTTTGACAAAGGAGGGTACTCTATTGGTTCCCATTCTGGTTCTCGGCCCAAAGTTCTTGCAATTCTTCTCTCTTGATCCTTCTTCCACTGTCTTCTTCTTTGACGCATGTCAGGCTAGAACCCTAAACCGTATCGGGCCTTGTGGTGCACTGGTTTTAAAGCCCTAACTATTCCTTGCAGATGTCTCCCTAAACCTCTTCTCGCACGAGCTCCCCTTCCCACATTCAACTTGACACCCATTCTGGTATTTCTCGATAGTTTTGGCATCAGAATTCTGTTTCCCTCAACGACGAAAGTGGCATTGATGAATTCAAGGGATCGAAAGGAACATTCCACTGCGTCCTTGCTTACTTCCAGGTATGGCGCATCAGCAGAGATAGATGCGACGATGTCTTCTTCGCCCTCGACTGTGACCAAACAGCCATCCATGATAAATTTCAACTTTTGATGGAGGGATGATGGGACTGCTCCAGCAGAATGGATCCAAGGTCTTCCCAAAAGGCAGTTATAAGAGGGTGTAATGTCCATGACTTGGAATTCGACCTCATAGATGTAAGGGCCCACTTCCAAAGGGATTTCGATCTTTCCCATGACTTCGCGCCTCCTCCCGTCGAATGCCCTTACCATGGAATGACAATGCTTTAAGTAGGACAAATCCATCGGTATTCTGGAAAGCGTAGCCAATGGCATAACATTTAACGCTGACCCATTATCTATGAGTACGTTCGGTATTATGTAGCCCTTGCAGCGGGTCGTGATATGCAGCGCTTTCACTGAGCCTCTACCATTTAGCGGTATCTCATCATCACTAAAATAGATGAAGTTGTCCGCATTCAGATTGTTTACCCACCTATCAAGCTTTTCGACAGATATGTTGTTGGCCACGTAAGCTCGATTTAACACCTTCAATAAAGCATTCCGATTGGCTCTGAATTTAACAGTAGAGATAGAACTGAGATTCGTGCTGGCTGCTTGCTCAATTGTTCCACCACACTATACTCGTTGTGCTTAATAAATTTCAAGAATTCTTGAGCTTCTTCCTCATTCACGTGCTTTTAGTTTCTTGCACGGGTGGAATTTCTTGCTCGACTTCAACCGTGCATCTTCGCTTTCCTTTTTGCTTCGAGTCGCTACTTTTCTTTACCGGTTCAACTTCTTTAGAATAGCATCGTCCACTTCGAGTAAAATGACCTACCTCCCTAACATCTTCAGTTATGGCTTTGGACTTTTCAACTTCCGGTGTAACGATATTAACATCATATCTCCACGATACTGTTTTGTTGTCCTTATACGGGAAAGGAGACGGTACTTTAATTACCATCTGTGGTTTCAATGGCTCTCTCATCGCGTCGTAATAAATTACCAACGGTCGATCAACACTATAAGGGGGCCCTGATGATTGGCTATCAGAGATGCATACTTCTCTTTCGTTGGCATCTTCCCTCTTGTTAAGGACCTTGATCTCCTTATTATCCATCCGGTCTTGAAGTAACCTTTTAAAGTCCTCACATGACTGAATGTCATGTCCAACAATCCATGAAAATTGCAAAACTCGACCTTCTTCTCCAAAAATTCTATCGAGTGTGAGCAATCCTTTCTTAACCAATACCTCCCAGATTTTCTGCAGAGGCGTCCTTATTTCTGCAACACATCTTCTGACCTTCCATTCATCCTCTTTCCCCACTGTGCTCACATTTCCTTCAGTATGGTTAGGGAACGGGTTCCCCGTGGCGTTACTAGCACTATCGAATCGTAGGATACCCGCGTCAATGAGTCCTTGAACTCTCCTTTTGAAAGCGAGACAGTTCTCAGTAGAGTGCCCCTGGTTCCCTACGTGGTATGCACAACTAGCGTTTAGATCGTACCATTTTGGGTATGGAGGTTTAAGGGGTGCCATGTAATGGGGAGAAATTAGCTGTTTTTCCAAAAATTTTGGGTACAATTCCCCATACGACACAGGGATGGGGGTAAATTGCGGTCTCTCGGGATTATGCCTTGTAACACTCCTTACCCGAGACTGTTGCCAGAATCGAGCACGAGGCATTACTAAACTTATTCTATCCCTTAAATAGGTTTAAATTATTTATTTAAGCATTTCGGAATGTCTTGCCATTCTGCGTCAGAGTCGCCTAAAATTCATATCTTGAGTTCAAACTCGAAATTAAGATCCGTAAATTTTTCCTGAAACTAGACTCATATATCTATCTATTTATTTTTTTCATAGATTTTTTACTTGGCCAATTAGTACAGTTTATTAGTTAAAGTTTCCCCTATTTCAAAACTCGACTGCACTAACCTCTTGTTACTACGAACCATGTTTCTTCCTGTACAAAATTCATATCACTAAGCCGTTTGTTTCTCTTAAAACTAGACTCAACAAGGATTATAACCATATAAAGTATACCTTCTAATTAGCTTTGTACAATTTATGGTGAATTTCCAAAGTTGAAACAGGGGTTCTAGAAATTTCTCTGACCCTGTTTCACTAAAACTCAGATATATCATGAAATATAATACCTTTACCTATTTTTCTTATTCCATAAGAAAATAGACATAATAAGATTTAATTTCATATATTATTCATCTTCAAACTATGTTTATGCAATTTTAGTGATTTTTCAAAGTTACATCATTGCTGTTACTTGAATCTATTTTAGGTTACTTTCACATTTTATAATTTTCATGTGATAATCACCATTCAATCATACATATTAATAAACATGCATATCATCGGCCATTTTATTAGCTAATCACTAGCAAGTATTTACACATCATTCATTGTTCATATTATACCAAAAGTGGCTAAGTTTCTATACATGCCATACACAAAACAAAACGTCTAATTATACCGAGTTATTTCTTTGATAGTGTGATCGGCCTCCGCGTTTCCTTCGATCCCCGAGTGGCTAGATAAGTACTATAAGAAGAAGAAAATAAAGAGATTAAGCACTAGGCTTAGTAAGCTTACAAGCAAATAAATCACAACATTCAAACATAATGGATAATTATGCATAATATCATCTAACATCATAAATTTCTTTACTTCTCAATTTCTATCTTCTTCTTTATTCCCTTACCTTCTTTCTTACGACCTTTCCTTTTCATAAGTATAATCTACTTTTCCTTTGCTGTTAATTCACTGTAATTTAACTCGTATCCTGACCCGTTGAACCACTCGGAATACTAAGGATACTAGGTCGTTCTGTCTATCAATATCTCGCCAATGCCATGTCTTTGACATGGACTTACATGAATTATTCTTGTCTCCAATGCCATATATAATATGGACTTACATGGCTCAATCCTGTCTCCAAAGCCATATTTCTAATATGGACTTACATGGCTCATTTAGATTACATCTGTCAACCCTAATATCCTAACATTCCTAGGGTTCAACCAGGCTTTCTAACACTTTTCCTCTGTCACTTCACCTTAAATTCGACTTTAAATATTTTCATAACATAAATATATAAATGCTGAAATTGACAATAATAATGTAAAATAAAAGAATATTGCATTTATTTACTGTAAACTTACCTCGATACAAAATGTGACTAAACTTTACAATTTAGTCCTTTACTTTTTCTTTTCCCGATCTACTCTCGAATTTCGCTCTTCTTGATCTATAATAGCAAATTTAGCTTATTTAATATCAACATTTATCAAAACAACCCTTTACTCAAACTTTGGCAAAATTACATTTTGCCCTAAACTTTCACATATTTGCACTTTTGCCCCAAGGCTCGTAAATTAAACTTCATCCTATTTTCTTATGTTTTATGACATGCTGATCATTTTTCCTTCTATGGCAACATCAAATTCACACACTAACATGTACTTATGACTATTAGGTATTTTTACCGATTAAGCCTTTTACTCGTTTTCACTTAAAACCAAGTAGCACAAGTTGTCTAACATAATTGAAAACCTCATATTCCATCATAAAACATCAAAATACACAAATTTCACCTATGGGTATTTTTCCAAATTTGATTCCTAACTTAAATTATTGCTAGCATAAGCTTTATCGAGCTAGGGACTTCAAAACGTAAAGATCATTAAAAGCGGGCTTGGAATCACTTACTATGAAGCTTGAAAGTTGAAGAAACCCCAGCTATGGAGAGAGGAAAGGTTCTGCTGGTAACTTGAAGAAGATGATACAATTTTATCATCTTTTTACCTTTTATTAATGTTAATAACCAAATGACCAAAATGCCCTCCTTACTAAACTTTCAAAATTCCTTCCATGTCCTAATTTTGTCCATGAACTTAAAATTGGTCAAATTACCATTTAAGATCTTCTAATTAATATTCCAAAATAATTTCATACTAAAAACTTCTAGAATGCAAGTTTTGCAAATTATTTGATTTAGTCCCTAACCTCAATTTAAGCACTTTATGCATAGAATTTTATCACGAAATTTTCACACAATCATGTAATCATACCATGAACCTCAAAATAATATATATATATATACATATATTTACCCTGAATTTGTGGTTTCGCAACCACTGTTCCGTTTAGGCCCTATTTCGGAATGTTACATGCCTTGCTGGTCTTGGTTCGTTTCTGGGTTGGCTTTGGGCAGGTACCGTGTTTTGTGGGAAAATGGTGACGGGTCTTTGGTTGTTCGTGGCGTATATGGGGTAGGACGGATGTGGTGCTTGGTAGTAAGGGGTTTGAGGGGGATAATAGAAATTCGGGGGTGCATAATTTCGAGGTCGGGGTTGGTTAGGATATGAATTGGGAATGTAACGACTCCCAGTTCCCACCATGTGGGCTTCTGGCTCTTTTTTCCTTACGGGTGCTGCTTTTCTTGAGCCTTCTGATCCTTCCATTCTACCGCTCTTGACGGCATTCTCTATGAGTTCACCGGATATTACAATATCCGTGAAATCCTTCGTGGCACTTCCACTAATTTGTCATAAAAGCAGTGCCTTTAAAGTATTGATAAAGAGAACGGTTATCTCCGTTTTTGTTAGTGGGGGTTCCACTTAAGCTGAGACGTCTCTCCATCTCTACGCATACTGTCTAAAAGTCTCTGATGGCTTTTTCTCTATCATTTGCAAGGTCATACGGTCTGGCATCATATCCGATATATGCTTGTACTGATCGCAAAATGCTGACGCCAAGTCCTTCCAGGATCGAATCTTTTCTCTACTAAGTTGATTGTACCACCGAAGAGCTGACCCTGTTAGACTATCTTGAAAGCAATGTATGAGTAGTTTATCCTCGTTCACATAACCGGTCATTTTTCGACGTAACATAATGAGATGTGCTTTTGGGCACCTTGTCCCATCATACTTCTCAAAATCAGGCACTTTGAATTTCGGGGGCAAAATTAGATCAGGTACCAAACTGAGTTCCTTGGCACCTAGTGCGGAGAAGACTTCAGTGCCTTCTATTGCTTTGAGTCTTTCCTCTAGACTCCTATATTTTGCGTCATGGCTATCCAATTTCAACTTGGCTACCTCTGCTAGGTCATCCAGATCTGGAACTAGTGGATCAGCAGGACTAGCCCCTGGGTTCGACGCGAATATTCTTTGCCCCAAATTAGTGGGTGGAGCAGGTGGCATAGGTCGATGTTCCAAGCCAGTGGGTTCCCCTTGAGTATACCCTCTTTGAGTTGTATATGAGGGCGGTGGAGTGAATCCCGGGGGATAGAGTGGATCCTGATCGTGGTGAATTCTTGACTGAGGTTCCATAACATCGGGGTTCTGCATTTTTCCTTTGACCAAAGTTGTCATCATCTCCATCATTTTAGCCATCTGATCTCTTTGCTCGAGTGATTCCTCTCGAGATTTCACCATTAGGTCTCTCGTCTCTTGTTGCGATTTGGCCAGTTGCTCTTGTAATTCCTTTTGAGCCCTTTCCATCCTTTCAATTCTCTCATTGAATTCAGCTTCCATTACTCTAACTTGTCGGCGCGTTTTATAGGAATGGCGCGGTTCCAGATTTGAAATCTTGCAACTGCGAATTATACGATTCTTTAGTTTCGGTGGATAATTATGGTGATGTGTACATGCGATGAATGAATGACTGAGTATATGAACGGATGAATGTCTAAAGAATAAATGATGCATAAATGTTAGTTATGAGTAAACATGCAAGAATTTGGTATTGATTTCAAGATAGCCCCATATTTAGGCATTTCATTTATCAACATAGTCTATTACACAAAGTTTCCATTTTTCCAACGGTTACACAAATTTCCTAGCCACATTGCCTTGTTTCTTCACTTGCTCTAAAAACTACGATATGCTCGATCTTTGGCTCGGAGGAATTGCAATCGAGAACTTGGCTTCATCGATAATTGAACAACTTGCATAGTCGCTGCAATTTCATTGATCAAGAAGTCGAGTTGCATTTCTTTTCTCGAGAGTTCCTTCATACGCGTGAATGTCCCTATCGTCATCGCTCACTCTTTTTTCTAGAGTCTTCGGAGGTTATCTAATTCTTTGTTGGCGAGATTGCAGCATATTTTCTAGATCTCGTGTTTTCCTTTTTAATTCTTGATGTTCAGACTGACTATTCGCAAATTCTGCAGTTTCATACTCGGCGTTCTTCCTTCTTAACTTTATCACAGCGCGCGCAGCCTTTTCCTCCTCTTTCTTTGCTTTTCTCTTCCAAAACTCCATTCCTCCCTTGATATTGCTAATTTCTTCCTTCCATTCTGCTGTCGACTTGTCCAACCCGCTATTCTTTATAGTGTTTCTTAATTTCTTGTTTTCCAAATGAAGGTCCTTTAAGTCGTTTCTCACAATCTCGGCTTCTCTTTGTACTTTTTCAGTTCTGGACCTTTCAACCTGAACTTCAATTTTCAGTTGATAGTTTTCTTCTTGAAGGGCACTAAGGTCCCGAGACATCTTGGCCTTTTCTCGTTCGAATTCTTGTCTTGCCATTTCTAGCTCAGACGGCGTTTCCTCCGAGAAAGGATTCTGGATGGTGTAGTTTATTGACGAGATTTGCTGACTATTTACCCGTTGCTTCCTCCATATGTCGTAGTCTGGGGTAAGAGTATCAGCATACAAGGCTAATTCCATGGTATGAATTTCCTTCCAAGACTTTGCAGTGTCTCGGACTCTCTTCATATATCCTTCACCCGCGAAAGCGAACTCGAACTGTACTAATCCTCCAGTTGCGGGTAGGAATTGTCACGAAGAAAATTGTCTTTAGACTAATAGCGGAGCATATCCAACTCCTCCCCATAACCCGAGTAAAGGTACCCAATCTTGGCTTCCACATTTGTATAGCAGAACTGAATGACGGATCCAGGGTGCTCTCCATGTTATATCCTCGGCGCGAAGATTCTGAAAAACTGATACCCAATGTTGTTCGGTGACTTCCTTCGGCCATTCTTTCTTGAGGTAAGCTTCTAGCGGGGAGAATGTTTTAGAAAACATATGGAACGGAGTGCGCTCTACCTTCTAGAAATGACTCAAAATCCAAACATTGAGCAACTGAGCACATCCACTAAATCGTCCCTTTCTAACCCTTCGACAAGTACTCAGAGACCTGAAGGTCTCGGCTAGGATAGTCGGGACAGGGTTGACTCCTTGTTTTAACCTTTTGAAGAAATCAACTACTGCAACTTCGAGATGTCCAAGAACTTTTGGGAAAATGACCAAACCATAAATGGCCAAAGCGAATAGATTTACCCTTTTCAGCATGTCGGGATGGTTCAGAGCCAAATCTCGTAGGGAGGACCATGGAATGCAAATGGTTTCATTCTTCTTCTTTATCTGTTTTTCAGCCCATGCATCAGTCATGTCTGTCAGTCTCACTAACTTTTTCTTAAAGGTCATTGGCTTAGGCTCCTTCACATATATTTTGCCGAATTGTATATTGTCGATGCGGAGTAAAGCAGCATACTCTTCTATGGTTGGAGTCATGTCTTCTTAATTGAAAGTGAAACAACGATAAGTGGGTCCCGTAATCGAACCATGACTTGAATCAACTGTTAAATCTATACGGATGGTGATCAGGTAAGCTATATCTCCATACCTCTCAGTGAAAATGTCTCTAGTGTCTGAATCCCACTGATGCCAAATTCGAACCAAATCCTCAAAGTTATTTTGGCGAACATTTACAGTTATATGTTCGGGTAAATTGGCAACACACTCTTCCACTAGACTATCCCCTTTTCTCTCGAGTTTTAGAGACCGATCCGAATCACGGCATTCTTCTCGGTTATTTGTGTAATTGACTCCTCCATCAGAAACCCGTTTTTTGGCAACCAACCTTTAATCAACACCTTCCTAATATGATGCCTATGATGCATGATGAAAATAAAAATAAAAACAAACAAACTTGGTTAGTAAACATAACAAATATAATTTGAAAAACAAATTAAACTACCCAATCCAATTAATTTGCATAAACAGTGTAAATGAAAGGCAAAAGGCATTTTCCCCGTGTACTTATTTTGGTGACTATAAGCGGACAGATGTTCGGCATGGCTCTAATTGGATAGATCGTATGGTTCATTATATGTAGTCTTGATTCTAGACAGGTACTCGAATTGCTCGTACTATCATATGCTAAGATTAACACGAAGCCTCGGTCATAACCCATCACAGGCTCACGAGTTCAATTCGAAGGATTACATTTACTTATGCCTATGCGGAGGGACAAGTTAACTCACGAAAGCATAAGTCATATGTAACCCGAAAGTATTCACTAGCCTGTGCGGAGGGACGAGTTAACTCATGAAGGTGTAGCATTTACTTTCACTTAAACGGACGGGGCCCGGGTAAAGAGCTCATGTTATGCGAAAATGCAAGTGCACGGTGTGTGGGGAAAAACTCATAAACCTTTACGTTTTACTTAAAGAAACTAAACCAAAATTAAAACCATAAAAATTGAAAACTAAAAACAACCAAATAAGCAAGTTAGAAGAAATATTTACAACACGATACAAATGCATGAATTTTGAAAACGAGACTTTCGGATCACGTCCAAATATTTACTTTGAGCAAGGAAATTTGAAAATTTTGACAAAACGTGTTTAATTCCAGACACGACTCTCAAAAAGGCTTCCCCAGCGGAGTCGCCAGCTGTAGCGACGTAAAAATTTTGGTTTTGGGTCGCTAATTGTGGCGATCTAGTGAAAAAGTTTGAAAACTAAAATTCGATTTTGAAATGAAAAGGAGTCGCCACCGATCCCTTTTTTATAGGTGTGATCGGACACCTATTAGATCTATTTTTAAAACAAAAGAAGACTAAGTTCAGGTCTGCGTTGAAATCCAGAGAAAAAATAGGGCTCGGGAGTCTGTTACGTGCGAGGAAGGTATTAGCACCTCATGACGCCCAAAATTGGTATCTCATAAACACAAAGTTGTCTTGATTTTCAAAAATACGGGTTCAATGTAAAATTTAGTCGTGATCCGATTAGAAAAACAAGAAATTTTAGTTTATTCCGTTTTTCTTTTAGAAGGGTATATCGCTTTAACACGGGTCAATTGACGTTCACCCAACATAGCGATGAACTCGATGACTTAATGTTAAATCGATATATTGCCTTGACTATTGGAATTAATTAGAAAATCGGAACGTAATTTTTAAGAGAATGCAAGACATAATTGATACGAAATGAAAATAAGCAAATAGAACGGCTTGATACATTTGAAACAAATAACAACATAACAATAATATTAGAAAATAATAACCGTGCATGCAAGATCAAATGCAATGTTAGCATTGAATACGAGAACGTAATAAGAATACAATGAATACACATATGAAGATAATTAAGAGTATATCGTAAAATATATATATATATAATAGTAGTAGTGTTAGAAATATACTATACGTATAATGTTTGAAATACGTATAAGATAGTAAAAAAGTACATAACTAGCAACAATAAAATAAAATATATACATGGAGATACATAAGAAATATATAATGATAATATCAAAATATTCACATAATAATATATAAAAGTATATGTATATAATATAATATGAAAATATATAATATTAAAACATAATAATACGACATTAAAAATATATGATACATATAAAGTATATTAAGAACACATATATACGACATATGAAGAATATACATAATACTAAACATTTAGGTATAATATATATATAAAAGGTAATAATACTTAGGCATATACAACTATATTAAGTATATATATACGTATTATAAATATATAATTGTATAATAAAACATAAACTAATACATAATAATAATAATAATAATAATAATAATAATAATAATAATAAAATAATAATAATAATAATAATAATAATAATAATAGTAATAATAATAATAATAATAAGAACAATAGTAATAATAATAGTACTAATATTATATGAATAATAAGAATATTTAATAAGAAAATAAGAATAAACAATGAAAATACACAAAACAAAAAAAAAGGACTAAAATTAAATAAAAACAGAGTTGTAGGCGAATTTTAAAGCAAAAAGATAAATAAAAGGATCAATTTGAAAGCGCGTGTAACTGCAGAGGGTTAAATAAGCAATTTACCCAAACATTTGAAACGGCGTCGTTGAAAGGAGGACTAGATCGCAAAGCGTAATAGATTTCAGGGCTAATTTATAAACAAAATAACTTGATTACAAACTATGAAAATGCGGAAGGGCTGATTGCGCAAATATCCCTTCCGCTTTAAAAAAACACGCGGATCCTATCGGAGCGGGTCGGGTCGACCCGACCCATACTCAAAACGGCGTCATTTTCTGCATTAAGGGGGGGACCAAAACGGTGCGTTTTGGCCCCCTATATAAGTTAAAAATTTCTGAAAAAATTCATTTGGGATGGGGAAAGAAAGAAAAAAAGGAGAGAAAGGGAGAGGGAGAGAGAGAGAGAGAGAGGAGCTCCGTGGGGTGGCCACCATGCAGTCACCGAGTCTCGGCCGTGGCGGTGGCCAGCCACCGTGCACGATGGCCGGAAATTCGAAAAGGTTAATTTTTTTAATTTTTTAATTTTTTGTATTATATTATTATTTTTATATATCTTAGTGTATATATATATGGGAAAATAGAACAGAAAACAAAACAAGAATAGATTCACAATCACCTTAGGTTTCTGGTTCTGATTTTCGTGTTTTGGTTGCCCTATTTGATATTATTCTTGCCTTTTTTTTGACTTCCCTCAACTTACTACTTGTATTTTTGTAAAAATCTATTTTTGTATTAATGGAAAAATGGCCGAACCTCCTTTACAAAAAGCCAAATAGGCTTTTATAGCCTTTACAAAATTGTATTTAATATTTATTGTCTTGTCTTCTTTCTGGTCCTACAGGGAATGGGTGAAGGTGACAGAGGCATGGTGGTACAGAGGAGCAGGTGGTCGACATGGTGGCATGGAGAGCTGGTGTCAGAAGGTTAGTGGGCAAGTGGGACTAGGGTTTCCCGATTCTGGTCTTAGGCTAGGGATTTGGTATTGGTTTGGGCTTGTTTTGTTTAGTGGGCTTATTGGGTCAGGGGTTTTTGGATTAGGGTAGGTTAGTTTAGGGTATTGGGCTAATAGTATTTGGGTTTGTAAAAGTGTGAATGGGTTTGGGTTTTAAGGGGTTTAGTGTTTTGTAAATGGGGTTTTAATTTGTAAATGAGATTGGGCCGAAATTGGCCTAGTACAACAATTACGATATATGAATTTTCAATCTCATAAACGTGCATATATCATGTGTAAATTTTGTCCGATTCTTTCTAATCATTTGTCATATATTTTTACTTGCACTGATAATATTAAAATCAATTGTAAAGTATTGTTTCTCCAAATATAGACACTACTTTTTTTTAACAATTTCATTATAAGTTTAGACTCTTTTCAACTTGTGTTTTAGTATACTTAAATTCAGATTTTTCTATATTAACAAAAATATTAATATCAATCAAATTAAAATTCAATTAATTACCAAAATCTTTTACTTGTCTTTATCTTTAATAATAATAAAATTATTAAGCACTTTTCTTTTTGACTTTTCCTTGTAATAAAATAAGAAATAAATATTGTATTGCAAAAACAACAAAAAGGGTATGTAATAACTCAATTATATGGTCAAATATGATGATAAATAGCGTACATTATTTATGGCTGTCATGTTCTTAGAGAACAATCTAAGCCAAATCCAGTAACCAGCAAAGAAAAACACATAAAAATGATAAATTTCAGACATGAATCACCATTCATAGACCAGAGTCAACATTATTCCATTTCTTGTTCTTGTTCTTGTTCTTAACAAAGCTGTCCACAATCTGCAATAACGACAGGCTTAGCAGTTCTTCCACTGCTAGACCCAACTTTTTCAATGGCTTTAACCACATCCATACCTTCAACAACTTGACCAAACACCACATGCATCCCATCGAGCCACTCGGTCTTAGCGGTACAAATAAAGAACTGAGATCCATTCGTTCCGGGACCGGCGTTCGCCATGGATAGTATGCCGGGTCCGGTGTGCTTCTTGATGAAGTTCTCGTCGGCGAACTTAGATCCGTATATCGATTCACCTCCGGTTCCGTTTCCGGCTGTGAAATCACCTCCTTGGCACATGAAATCAGGGATCACGCGGTGGAACTTAGAGCCTTTGAAGTGGAGTGGTTTACCGGAACGACCGACGCCTTTCTCACCGGTACAGAGTGCCCGGAAGTTCTCGGCAGTACGAGGAGTGACGTCTGCGAAAAGCTCCATCACGATCCGGCCGGCCGGTTGACCTCCGATCGTCATGTCGAAGAAAACCTTGGGATTTGAAGCCATAGTTAAAAAAATACTGAAAATTGGCTTATTTTTTGGATTTTGTTTTGGTGGGTTAGTGTGAGATTTAAGCTAAAGAGAAACTGGTTTATATAGAGAAGATGAATGAGGGTTGACCTGCAAACAGGTCGGGTTGATTTTTTAATGGATCTAATTCGGGTGTGGTCATCCATTTTCTTTTTAGTCCTTCAGTTTTACTTTAATGTTCAATTTGGTACTTAAGTTTAGTTTCAATGTTCAATCTAGTATCTATGCCAAAAAATACTTAAGTACTAAACTGAGGCAAGAAAAAATCAAATTTAAGTACTTAATTTGAACAAAGAAAAGCCAAATTCAAGAATCAATCTGATCAGAAAAAATTTAGATACCAAATTAAACATTAAAATGAAACTCATGTACCAAATAACATATTAATTCTTTTGTAGTTAAAGCTAAAAAATTAGGTAGATTCTTTTTATAGAAAAAAATAGGTAAGTCAATTTAGTCTTAACTAGATTGACATGATATTGTTGTCAATACAGGAAGACGTGAGTTCAAGTGGGCTAAGTTGGAGAGGGACTATGGGTAGTTTTAAACATTATGTTAAAAAGAATAGATATGATCAAAATGTATAACGAGATTAATAGCAAAATTGAGTAAAGTTCGATCTCACAAATTAAAACTTGAAAATTATTATATGATATTTAACTTTTTTAAATATCAATTAAAATATATCTCATAATTATTTAATTCATATATAGGATTAAAATATTTTCCTATTGATGTACCAAATAATTAGGTTATATTATTATCTCTTTAAAATGAAAATTTTAATTAACATTAAATTATATAAGATAAATACCTTAAAAAACCTCTCTTACGAAATAATTTATATTTTATATTTAAAAATTAAATGATAAAATTGTGGGTCAAAATTGGATTCGATTCACATTAAATTTGAAATAAATTCGATATACGAAAATAAGAATAATTATTTAAAAGAAAAAGAAGTATCAGATGCGATACGGCAGAGTTTTGTTGGACCATTTTTCCACTATAAAATAATTTTAATAAAAATAAGTTATCATTATTGTTAAAATGCATAAATAAAGTTACATAAATGTTAATTAAGACCGAGATGCCCCTTTTAATCTAGCGTTATACACACGCAAGCTAAATGCGGTCCATTTTATTTTATTTTTGAGGGATTTTTTTTTTACGCTACTTTAAATATTATAGAAATTCAAGTCAACATTAAGTAAATTTATTCATGAGCCAAGTTCAGTTGGGCCCAATTAAAATCTTAAGCTCATTTGTTAGGTCTGTGTTCGGCTTGGGCTCGAAAAATGAGTTTAAAAAAATTTATTTAAACTCAATCTAAATAAAAAATATTAATTTTTTAAAAAATATAATACATTAAAAATATTAAAAGCATTAAAATACATGTTTACCAATAGATTAATAATAAGTTAAATATATATATATATATACATACTTAAATAACACTAATATCGCCCTTTAAAAATTTTTAAAATTTTAAATTAGTAAAGGTAAAATTACTCTTTAGTCCTCTAAAATTATAAAAATTTGGCTTAATCCCTTAAAGATTATAAAGATATAGACTAAAAAAAATTAAAATTTCATTAAGCCCCCCCTAAAAAATTGTTCTGGCTTTGCCCCTGTCTAAAATAGTAACAAAATTAACAATAAAATAATAGTTATACAATATCTAAATAATAGCAACAAAATAGTTACAACATAATAGTGAAGCAGTATTAAAATAGTAAGAAAACAACAAGAAAATAGCAGCAAAATAATAAAAAAACAACAACAACAATAATAAAACAGCAAAAACACAACCATTTTTTTATTTTTGCAAATTCGGGCTAGGTGGAGTCGGGCTCAAGCCAAAAAAGCTTTACCCGAGGTTTGACCCGTTTTCTAAATAAGCCTTACTTTTTGTTGCCCAGGCCTATTTTTTGGGCCTAAATTTTTATCTAAACCTTCCCACTTTTTGAGTCAGGCCACAAGTCTAGGACTAAGCAACTTTGTTTAATTTTTTTCTCTAGTATAATGATTTATTTGACCTTTTAATTTATAAAAAATTTATTTTAGTCTTTTATTTTATTTTTTACTTTTTATTTTTTTAGCCTTTAAACTTGTATGATTTTTCAAATCACCCAAAATAGATGGAAAAATTAACATCAATTAAAATTTTAAGTTTTAAACATTTCAAAAAATAAAAATTAGTAAAATTATTAAAAATATATAAAATATTTTTATTTAAAAAATAATTGCTAACATGGCAATCCACGTGTTTGCCACATTAGCAAAGTTAACAAACATTAACTTTTTCATATATTTTAGGGTGATTTGACAAATAATAAATAATAAAGAGCTAAAATAATTTTTTTTGTAAAGTTAAAGGGTCAAATAAGTTATTATGTCTTTTTTTTTAATTTAAATAGAGTAACAACCTTACTTGTTAACTCAACCCTTAAGGAATTATCATTTTGATCATATAAAAAAATTTCTTTTAGTTTCATAACGGTTGTTAGAGAAAATTTTATTTTAGTCACTCAACCATTAACTTTATTACAATTTTCGACTTAACCGTTAATAATTGAGTGAATAAAATAATATAAAAATTCTAAAGGTGACTTCAAAATTAAAAGGATTTATTTATGAGGGACTAAAATGAAGGTGCCTAATATATCTTAAAATTATTTTAACACATAATATTAATGCATTTTGTTGGATTATAGTAGTTTTTTTTTTTTTGAAAAATCTCATTATAGATTCTGATAATATCTACTCTTTTAGACACAATGTCCCTCCCCAACCCATAAATGGGACGGATAATGCGCTTCGATACACTTGAATTCACTTTCTCTTGTACTGACAACAATACTTAACCAATCGAACTAAGTCTCAATCCGTTGAATTTTAGTTGTATTTATATTGGTCCTTATTATTGCAATAAAAATGACATAGTTTTATAATCAGCAACTAAAGAAAAGATTCTACAAGCACGTCCAACTTAATTAATTTAAACATTTTCTTATATGTTTTACTTAATTTATCGCCCCTACGAAGATAGACCTTTTTTATTGCATGTAACACTTCATTTTACATTACACCCTACGTACTTCAAGGATGATGTGGAGCAAACGGCGGCAACGGCGGCCATTTTCCGAACTTGGGGTGGTGGAAATACTTGGGAGGAAGCTTGGGAAGCGGAGGGCACGGCTTCTTAGTAAATGGAGGAATCTTCGGAAGAGGAGGAAGTGGCTTGTGAGGAATAGGAGGGAAGGGTTTCGGTTTGTAAATAGGAACCGGCGGTGGAAGCGGCTTCTTATAAACCGGCACCGGATGAGGCTTATAAACCGGTGGTTTGTAGACAGGAACCGGCGGTGGAAGCGGCTTCTTATAAACTGGCACCGGAGGAGGCTTATAAACCGGTGGTTTGTAGACAGGAACCGGTGGAGGGAGTGGTTTCTTGTAGACCGGCACCGGATGAGGCTTATAAACCGGTGGTGGAAGAGGTTTCTTGTAGATGGGAGGGTGAGGGTAATGATGGTGGAAGCTTTTCAATGGCGGAAGTGGTGGAAGCTTAGGCAATGGAGGGAAGTTGTGGTGGTGGTGAGGCCAAAAGGAGGCTGAGACACATGTTATTGGTGAGAATTTGAGGTTCTCTTTTAACCCAAACTGGTGTTTCTGGTCGGTGGTGGATTTGAAAACTAGCTTAGAGGATTCTAAGCCATTAATGGAAGGGCAAGGTTGAGGTGATGATACAGTGTGAAGCTGTGCGTAGCAATGTTCATTCAATTTGCCATCTTTGAACAAGTGTTGTGGAAGAGAGACTTTGAAATTGCCTTGTTTGTCAAGCTTTCCAGACCCTCTGGTTTTGAAATGGTCATCATTTTCTGGCTTGCAATCTATGGTTACAAGAAGACCTAGAAAGAGAAAACGCCATTAACATAACATCATAAATATTGCTTCAAATTAAAGAAAGGGAGAATACACCATTAACATAACATCATAAAGTTTAATTTTCTAATGTTAAAAAAATGTTAGTGTGATGGTTCAGTGGTAGTGTCCAGATTTATACGCTAATAATGAATAAAATAAAGACCTCTTTTTACTATTTTTTATACCTTTTGTCTTACTCATGACTAAAATTTATTTGATCCATGGTTTATCTATAAAATTTACGAGTTTAAATTTTTGGGGAGAAGTGTATCTTTATTTAAACAGGTTTTTTTTTTTGGATGTAATGTGTAGTGTGGATTTATCCCTATCATGAGTGCTTGAGTATCAACTCTTTAATTGACCATTGTCAATAAAAAAGTATGTACATATAATTGAGTTTGAATTCGGATATGTATGTATCTCAATCTTAGTGTAATATGTGTGTTGAGGAGAGGTGGCGCTCTGGGTTAATCTTGGAACTTCAACGAAGGTATTGTTCTCTAAATTTCTATGCTCGATCCTACTCCACTAAAGAAATGTTTAACATTTGGCCTTAATGGGTTTTGAACTCATGCCCTTATATGGCATTAGTCGGTAAGAACTAGACCTGTTCATGGATCGGGTTACCGTCCAAGCCCAAAGGCCCATCAAAAATTTGAAAGAGTTTGAGTAAAAAAATTAGGCCCAAAAAAATGGATTTAAGCAAAAAAAAATTAGGCCAATGTATAATATGGGTCGGGCTCGAGGCTTGAACATTCAAGGCCTGAGCCTGACCCGACCCATTTTTAAGTTTATAATACTTTATATTATGTTATTTTTATATATTATATAATTTAGAAAACATTAAAAAAATAAACCTATACTAAATATATAATAGTACTCTAATGTAAATATTAAAATAAAGTTCAGATGACTATATAAAAAATTTTAATAAATAAAAAGTATAAAATTATTAAATAGTAAAATAATATAAAATAAATATTTTTAAAAAAATTAAAAAATAATATGGGCTGACCTAAAATAGGCTTAGATTAGTCTTTTGCAAATATAGAAGAGTTTGAGTAAAATTTTAAGCCTATATTTTGGGTCGAAGCAGGCTTGGACAAGTATAAAGTATATTAATATTATGGCTAGACCCGGCTTGAACTAGTCCATGAACACCTCTAGTAAGAGACAAAACTCACAGCTAATCAAATATAAACACCCAAAAATAATTCTTCCACTGAGGATCCAAAACCGACCCAAACAACGAGCTACTCTCAACAATATAGGCCACTACAACAAGCAAGGAATGGCCTGGAGATTAATTGAGCAGCTTAGATGAAAACAATACCTGAAAATGCTTGGGTGGTGTCCAAGTTATTCTCTTTGCAATCTGCACATTCACCAACCCCGACCACTTCAACTGTTTTACCATCACCGTTAGCATTGCAAAACGTGGTCACAAATAATACTGACCATACTGTGAACGCCACAAGTGCTCTTCCTCGAAACTCGAGGTTCTCCATTGTTATTGCTTCTGTGGTAGTGATATGATATCAGAGATTGGATACAGAAGCCTTATTATATAATGGTCTTCAAAAGGGATCGTTGGATCACCATTTTCAATGGCTTACCGACACCACACTTAAATGCCTCACATAAGGTTAGGGAACGGGACCCTCACCACCTCTTGAGATAACTTTGGTGTAGACACGTAGCTTGAATTTGAAATTTTCACTGATTAATTTCATTTTAAACTTTGGTTTGATATAATAATAAAAAAATTAATAATTTAAATTTGAAATGATTTTGTTAAGTGTTTTTGTTATATATTTTCTTTAATGGGGAGAATCGAATATTTATATGATATAGTTACTGTTCATGGAATTAACGTTCTAGGTAAGCTCCATGTATATAGACACGTATGTTACCCTAGACTTAACATGTGTTCGTTGGTCCAGGTGCTTGCCGGTTCATTCGTTTGGCTTTGTACCATGTGCTCACGAACACCCAGGGATGTGCGAACTGGGCTCGCAAGCCCTCCTCGTGAGCCCCTTAACGACTCCACCTAGTGGGGTCCAAACTCGGGTTGTAGGTCGGTAGCCTGGGTTATATTCAAGTTTCGGGTTGGCAATTGGATATCTCATAATAGATCTAATTCAAAAATTGAACTTCAAATTTAAATGATTTGAACCAAAACAACCCGAAATTGAAATGGCTCGAACTTAAAACAAGTTAAACTCAAAATGATTCAAACCCAAAGTTAATCTAAAAATTCGAGTTAATTCAATCTAGACTGATTGGTCTAAAACTGATCCGACCCACTCAATTTATATGTGAATTTGGTGTAATGGTTTGAAAAAGATTGTAATGTTACCTGAATTACCCGAACCCAAAATAACTGGAAATTAAAATGGCTCGAACTTAAAGTTATTCGAACCTAAAATTGATTCAAACCCAAAATTAACATGAACTGAAATGATTTTAAAATTTTAAAATTCGAATTAACCCGATCTGAATTTGATTTGATCTAAAACTAATCCAACCCACTCAAATTACAAGTGAATTTAGTATAATGGTTTGAACCCAAAACAACTTGAAATTAAAATGATTCGGATCTAAAACAATTCGAATTCAAAGTAATCTAAACTTAAAATTAATTTAAAAATTGATACGATTTAAATTAATTTAATCCAAAACTAACCCTACCAACCTAATTGACAGGGTGTTTAGTGTAATGGTTTGAAAAAGATAGTAGTGTGCCACAACCCCACAACCCCACGACCGATCGGCTTCATTTGTGCCAATGATAGTATCTTTCATTGAATGAGCTCTCAACTGCACAACGAACAGCTAAATTATGCTTTGTGTTTTCTCATATGCATTTTAAAGCCTACTTACTAACTTTCATAAATAATTTTGTTTATATTTACACAATTTTTTGTTGAATTACAAAAATGGTCCTTCAATATTCATCTTAATTTGAATTATTTAAATTGTGCAACATTATGAATTTCAAATAAAGCAACCACAAATGCCAACCAATTTGATTATTACTCAAAAAAACTATTTGCTTTCTAAGTTGTTCTTACTTCTTAGTCATCACTATCATAATTAAGCTCATTTTGTGAGACAACCCCTTGACTATTTTCCATCTAATAAATATGGGGTTCATCCATGTCTTTAAAACAAAAGTGGAGGCCATGAATTTGCAAGTCCCCTCCCCCCTTGATCCAACCTTGGGCGAAACCCTAAATTACCTTTATTATTGAAAGCACATGGTGGAGGTGGACCCTTTCCTTGACCATCAAAGATAATCTAGTAACTTTGCCAAAAGGGGTCTCTAGAAATGAAACCATTTGTTTTAGATTGAAGGTAGCTAGGGTAACCTCAAATGATATTATAATTCACCCTAATGGTTTAAAGAAAATCATTATACTTGAATTTAATTTTCAAAGCATACTTTGAAGCTTAAGCGAGAGCCGAAGAGAGATAAGAAATAAGTATATAAATGAAAAAAGTTATTGAAAATAAATTGATTAGTGTCGGTACGTTTAATATCTTCTTTTTTTTTTTTTTGTGAACCGTCTCATTTTATCCTAAAACATAATGTCAACTAATAAGGATGTGACACTTAACACGTTTATATTAGACGTCATACACTTTTAGGGTAAAAAAATTAGATACTTAAATAAGAAAAACGATATAAATTGAGAATCAATTTTGTAATTAAGCAAAAAAAACATCTTCACATAAATTAATGGCAATGCTGGATTTAGTTACACTTCTTTTTCAAAAATCGGTTTCAAGTGATGTGATTACCATGTGATTAAAAGGAAAAACAAAATCAATCATGGATTTAAATGTTGAAAATGTAGTTATAGGTCACATACAAAAATGTAGGGTCAAACGTTACTTAAATATTTTTCAATTAAAGACAACATTATGCACCTTAATATTTGGTGAGATGGAGTTGCGGATGATATTTATCCCCTATCAAGCTTGCTAATGAGTAGGGTAAAGGTGTATTCATGTAATCTTATGTTTTAACGCAAGTTGTGAATATAAACCAATAAATCTATTTATAAATCGAGTTGGGTCAACTTTCGTAATAAAATTTTGATGAAAGTTATCATTTAGTAGGTTTTTATACCAAAGGCTCAATCGAATTAAGTTCGTAGTGTCTACCAATTTCGTAATTAGGATCTCATGAAGATGCCTCTCCTTCCTCCTTTCTCCCTCCTTTCCCCTTATTTCATTTGTTTATTTATTTGCTTTGTTTTTACGCGAAACCGTTGAATTTAGTAGATATAAATACAGATTCTTATATCAGAGGGTCTTTATCTATTTTTTTGTTTGTTTATCATCTTTCGTCTCTATCAAAGACCCATATTTATTTTTATTTAGTCCAATAAGAAAATATTTTATCATTTTTATATTCGCAATTCAATATAGATGAATATTTCATAACATATATATGTCCTTCTTACTCTCAGTTTTCTCAAACAATTTGGTGGAATACTCGAATGTTCGATTTCTTTTTCATCTTAGCTTCATCTTTTTTATTCTTATAGTTTTATTAGACTATCCTATATAACCATAATAAGAATAGGATAACTAAAAATAAAAATGAAAATTAAATTTATTCATTATTAAATTATTTATTTATTTCTTTATAGTATATAGCTAGAACTAATTATTTATATTTAATAAATACAATTAATTATTCCATTTATTTTTATTTCAAATTCAAGATAATTCAATTTTTTTTAGTTTCAAAAGAGTTCCATTCTAATTATCTAGACTTATAACGTATCATTTCATTTATATAATGATAATATATATAAATAAATAAAAATACTTTGACTCTTATTATATCTATTTAGAACTCTAAACTAAATAAAAATAAATTTAATCTATATTAAATCTATTAAATTGATCGATTAAATAAATTCTATATAACTTAGATGTAAATATACTAAAATCTAAAAATAAACTAGAAAATAAAAATAGAGTCAGTAATATTAGGAATAATTAATATAGAATATACTAATAGAACCAATATATCATTTGTTTCTAAATTTAAATGGAATTTGAGATTTAATATTTGTAATTAAAATTTTTAAAATTAAATCATCCCATTTTTTATTAAAAAATCTTAATTCAATATTTGACATAGATAATATTTTCTATTTAAATTTATCAATTTCAAATTTATAAATTCAACAAATATATACTTGATAGTAAATATTAAAAATCTTGAAGTGAGACTGACCACATATTTTAAAATTTAAGTTGATATTAATATTTATAAATTTTAAATAATTAATAATAATTGGACGAAGGAAGTCTAGTGACTAGTCTTTTGAGTTTTGACTTATAGATCTGCCCCTTAAGGGGGTTTTAATGTATGACTAATATAATGCCGCAAAGTTAGGTGATAAGAAAAAGAATTTCTTTTAGCCCAACTTATTGTCTAATTCAATACAAATAAATCAATATATTTCAAAAAAAAAATAATATATTTGGAATTTAGATAAGGCTTAGTGACATGGATAAATCTAGAAATTGTTTTAGGAGGAATTAGAGATGAATAATAAATTATTAAAGGGTTAAGATGTAATTTTACTATTATAATAATATGTAATTTTATAAAAAATTTAAGGGATTAAATGACAAAACTACTATTTTAGAAGAATTAAGGCCAGTGTCTATTTTCATTATCTTCGTCCCGATAGAACTTAAATACAGAATAATCTAAAAGAGAATCTAGATCAGACATTTGTATCGGATGATATTCGAATCTAGACCACGGACTTCAACCTTACCAACTATGACACATTATTCGTATGTGTATAAGTTGGAATGGTACTAAAGTTGAAAATTATGTGTTATGATTGCACCTATCTTTGGGGTTGCTTTTTTTGCCTACATGAGGGAATCCTTGATAGAGAGAGCTTCGGGCAGTATTCGGATATAAGGTGGGGATTGTTTTGGTACTTTTGCTTCGTAGGGTTCACGGTTGATTTCACAACATGATTTAATTTGCCTGATTTGAATGATTTTTCTAAAATAAAATAATAACTTTTTGCTGTTTCGGCATAAGTATATTGCTTTTTTTTTTTTTTTGATTTAGAATTAGATGGAATTGATTTTAAATTTAAATCTATTTCTAATTTAAATTTAAAAAGGTTCAAACCGTTTCGAATTCAATTTAAGACTTGCTTTTTCGGATCAATTCAAATCCATTTGACTTTGAAATGAACTTAATTTTGAATCAAATTAAGTTAAAGTTCAATAGGTTCTTATTTGTTAATTTTTTTATCACTAAATTGATTGTGAAATTTAGGTTCAAATTCCAAATTCGATATTTGATCACTAAAAATGTAAGTTAAAAAATCAACATGTTTAAACCTGAAATCGATTACAAAAGAAACATAACAAGGGAATTTAATGTATACTTCCCAATAGCAGTGAAAACGTGACAGCAGCTGTGACCAAGATTTCTAACACACCACCACCACACTGATAATACTTATGTTTAACCCAGAAACCAAAAATCCGAAATCCGATGAACAAAGAAACCGAGAAAAAAAAAAAGGGGTAAAATTAGTCCTGCCTCGTATCACAGTTAGTTTCGCTTCTAAAAGCCTCGATTTAAGCATCCTCAAGAAAAGATGTAGTGAAAACCGAAAAAGTTCAAATGCTACAACAGCAAAGGTATATATGTCTATTTTCCTGGCCTAATTCTCAGAACTACCTCCGCCCTCACTTACAATTTTTCCAAATGCCTTGGCAAGAGTTACAATAGCCCGACTTTAGCGATCACTTTTCTCGTCTACTTCTTCTTCTTTGATTTGGAAGCCGACTGAGTGTAAGCAGTTCCCTGAAAATTATGACGACCAAAACCAGAAAATTGTCAGTAACACTCCTATAGAGATCATTATTTGATGAAGTCCCATGGTGAACTCATGAATAACCTCAATCATATCCATTGAATAAACAGATAACGAGCTCTTGGGGACGAAAGTAGTGAAAAGAAAATCTAGCTAAAATAGAAAGAATGGGAAGTGATGATGATGATGATGTGATGCAGAAGCCAAGACATAACCTGAAGCCATTCATCCAGTGAAGCATCGGGAGCCCTGGTCCCAACTTCCACCTTTGGAGCCCTCTTAGTTTTCTAGCAAAATAAATAAGTCAAAACAAATTAGCTTTATTCTACAAAAAGAAGCAAAAAACACATAAAGTAACACTGCAAATTAAAGCTTTCTTCAATTTAAGAACAAAATATCACGGATATTTAACATTTTCACAGCAAAACAGCTTGCTGAAAACTTGAAATAGGTCATGAATGCTAGAAACCTAGAGCAATGTTGATTTCCTTACATGTATGCATGAATGTGCTCTTTTAATTTCTATCAGCAAAAGCCTTGTTAGATCGATCTTATAATAACTGGATACTGCAGCGAATTAATATAACAATAGCAAGGTAGCACAACTACAATACCTTGGTGATACGCTGAAATTGACCATGAAGCCACAAACCAAGGAGAACAAGAAGTGCAATCCCAAGGGTAACAAGGAAAACGGACTCAACACTGAGGAAACCACCAGCCTCAACAACTTCAATGGTACCATTATAGAATGTACTTTGGTATGGTTGCTGATCAATATCATAGATAATCGAACCCACAAGATCAAAAGTTCCAGGCTGCAGCAAAATTCTGGATGTGTAAGCTCTACTGCAAGACTGTAATTCTCACAGAGAATTTATATACAGTACCAAGGCATAAATCTCACAGAGTAATCATTTACCTGTAAGAACTTGCTAACAGCAAATACGTAAGGGAAAGTAGCTTGAACTGAAGGGGGTACAGTAGCATTGTTGAAAGCCTACATTAACACAGACACATTCAGTTCCAGAATCTACAAGGAAACATCACAAGGCAGCTTTCATGCAACAACATAAGCTGTAAAACTCCAAAATTACAAGGAGCATGACCAACTTTGTACCAACAGAGAGCCTTGAGATCTTTTTCAAATAAAGCGGCAAAGTTTTGATAATGAAGTAGGCAAAAAAAAAAAAAAAAAAAACAGCGCAGCATTATTATTGCAAAACAACCAGTTAGAACATGAATGCCTTACATGCTCAATTTCATATCTGAAAATCATTGTAAGGTCTACAATTAAAAGTTAAAGATACAGCAAAATCTACACTAGTACCAAACCCTCTGCTAAAGTTTCTTAAACTGAGATATATAACTTCTCAGTGCAAGTTCAACATCCCTCCACCATATTAACAAGCACTGGTTAAAATAATTGACTCTACTATAAGACTATAACTGTTATAGCCTATTAGTGAGGGAAGCAGTTACAAATGAAACACAAACTAGTGTCGCAATGCATAAAACTCAGATTATTGACCATATGTTTGACAATGGATATTTAAAACATCCAATAAGACACCATATCAACATGAGAACATGCATGTTTCAATGCTCTTGGGGTTAAGCTGGCTTGTCAAGCTTCAAGTAATGAAGGCTGAAATAGAGAATAACTCTTTAGTTATTATTAGGTATCTTATAGGCAATGATCTAGCAGTATGAAGCTTGGGGCACCTAATAACTGAAATTAAAACCCTTTGTGTGCTAGCTTTGCTAGGTTAGGAAGAGATAATGTTTCTACTTGGTGGCAACAACCACTGAATAGTACTGGTCACTGGCTTTGTCCTGATGATGGTATTATTAATAAATGACCATACAACCGCACTCTTTTTCCACTCTTCATTTAGAATAGTGGTTTTTTAGTGGGGCACATTTTTCATTAAAAAACCAGTGAATGCTAAATTGTATTTTATAAAACAAACTCATTGAATGATTAATTTTATTTATAAAAACTAAAGGGCTAGATACTAAATTATGCAAAGCTCTTCAGTTAGGAAATAATAGAAATTAATCAAAATGAAAACTGAACTAACTAATGAATCAGGAGTATTTGAAAATGTTAAACCAGAACAATATCAAGAAATTCTATGATTACC
Organism: Gossypium arboreum; assembly: GCF_025698485.1. Classification (NCBI taxonomy): domain Eukaryota; kingdom Viridiplantae; phylum Streptophyta; class Magnoliopsida; order Malvales; family Malvaceae; genus Gossypium; species Gossypium arboreum. The sequence goes on from NC_069073.1 coordinate 119,000,553, forward strand.
GCTGCTGTAAGATTTTGAACAAGCATACGGTGATCAAAAGGAAGATGAACACTGGCTTTGATAGCAATGACATTCACAGGTGACTCCCCTGCAATTTAAAGAAGTAAGCTATGCATAAGATTGAAGGAAACCTCACATGGCTAACAGAAAAGACTAAGCATTTAAGCATAGTCAACTACGGAAAGATAAACTGTGTGTTGCTATCTCAACACAGTAAAAACAAACTTCATTGTAAAATATATATCAGCAAAGAAGTGAAGGCAAATTATTACCAATATTTTCCATCCCAACGAGGAGCTCAGTCTGTTCTCCAGCAAGAACCACTGTCCAAGATTAGCCAAAAAAACAATACACATCACTCTCAAAATCATAAAACATTGAAATCAGAGATGCGGCTCCAAAAAGTTCTTACATTTGGCACTATTTTTGGGGAAAACGCAAACAGTTTTAACTTCAGGAGCTGAACTGTAATTAGGATCACCAAAATCCTGAACATCCTCCCCAACAATACCGAGATCACCTCCTTCAACAGCTTCTGCAACATCTGCCTCTGCTTCTGATTGACACCTAGCAACTATCACAGAAAAGAAAACCCATGTGAAGCCATAATTTTAAAACAAAATGAAAATTTATTTATTTATTTAGTAATTTACCAAAAAAAAATTAAAAAGTAAACAAAATTAATACAACAAACGGATCCGACATCCGGAAATAACTGCTTTAATAATGTTATTGAAAAGGACACCAAACTCCAAAGTACTTGCCAAGGCCCTAGTACTCTTTCCTTTCATTTTCCAAGAGCAAACCTAAACTGTATTTCTAAAACAGCCACTAAAATGCCAGTAAGAACAGATATCAAGAAGATACCTAAGCTTCTTTCAAAAAAATTCAATCGAACTTTCATAACCACCGCCATGCAACGCAACAATGAATTTAAAAACAAAGAAATCACTTCAAAATGTCACTATCAAATCATAAATCTAGAAAAAAAAAACCAATCTCACATGGAAGTTAAAAAAAAAAAGCGAAAGAAAAAAGGAAAACGAATCGAATTGCTTCTCATTTAAACAGATCAAAGCAATCGCAGTAAGCAACTAAGCATTAAATCCAAAAAGCAACATAGAAACTCCACAAAATGAAACGAATCGGTAAGCATAAATACCTAATTATAGATCTTAAATATAACAAAACAAGTAAAAACAGATCAAGAAAAAAAAATTACAAACCTTGAAGGAAAGGAGATGCGAGGAAGAGGAGAGCAAAGAAGAAAACGCTGAAATTTTTCATCGCCATTTCAGAGATTTTTTTTTTTTCCGTCAAATGAGAAATAAGAAAAATAAATTAATCGGTGTTAGAAACGACAAATAGATGAAGGAGGGACCGCGGGTTTTAATCCAACGGCTATAAATGACAGAGAGCTCGGCCGAACGAACATTCTCCGTTGGATCTTTGGTCAATTGTGTGCTTTTAAATAATATACAACTACTTCTCCACCACCCTTTTGTTCATTTGCGCTTGCAGAAAAATCAAATATAGCACGACGCCGTTTTAGTGCTGACTTATTTTTCATTTATAATTTATTTTTTTATTATAGATAAAATTGAGATTTAAATATCTTGATATTTTAGGTTGAAATATCATAATTTATGAATTTATTTTAGGTTTCAATTATTTTTATAATTTTTAAATAAAATGTAAAATGAGTTTTAAATCATTCCTTTAACTGAATTGATGTTAAGTTAATTGTATTTTAAATTATTAAAATTATTATTACTAAATTATTATGGTAAAAAATTTTGTTTAGCAAATGTATTTATAAAATTTTATATTAAATACAAAAGAAGGTTTAGTTAAAATGGTAATAGATTTGATCATGGGTTGGATTGGATTGGATTCGGTCGGATTGATATAAAATTTTAGATTCGGGTTCGATTGATTCGAAAAATGGGTCTAAATTTTTTTCCAAATCCAGTCTAGATAAAAAATACTAAACTTGAGTTCGATCCGGCCCTCCCGTATTAAAAAATTTTATATATTTTTATATAAAAATAAATATAAAAAATATAATACATCAAATACTTTAAAATTATTAAAATAAATGTTTTTCAACAAATGTATTATAGTTGCAACTTAGCAAACAAATATTTCCAAAGTAATAGCAAAATTAATACTAAAACAAGAGTTATACAATATCCAAATAATAACACAAAATAGTACCAATATAATAGCAAAATTGCAGCAAAAAAGAAATAGAAAAAATTTAGCCAGATTTAGACCGACTCGGGCAAAAAAAAATCTTACTCGAGGCTCGACCAATTTTGAAAATGGGCTTTATTTTTTGTCCAAGCCTATTTTTCGAGCCTATATTTTTCTTAAATCCTCCCACTTTTCAAGTGGACCTTCGAGCCTAGGTGGATGGCTCAACTCATGATCAGATCTAAATGGTAAGTTTGGATGTATGTGATCATCTTGACAAACTTTGTCGAGGATTTATCCAAGGTTCTACTTTTGACACGAGGAGAGTGAAACTTGTAAATTGGGATACTACTTGCTTATCGTTGGATTGAAAGAAATGCTCGACAAGAATTTGGTGTTGCTTGCGAAACTTGAATGAAGGTTGGTTACAAAAGTTGAAAATTTAGTGGCGCTACTTTGTAAGGTCTAATTTAGAAATGCTTCTCAAAAATATTTTTTAGACAAAAGCATTTCTAAACAATGTGTTTTTTAGATAAAAATTATTTCTCCCAAATCAAAAATTGGTCAAAAAATATTTTTTTCAGAAGCTGAAAATTTTAACTTCTCGCCAAAAATGCTTTTAATAAACATTTCTAAATTAGGCCTAAATCAAACTAGAATTTGTTTGAGGTTGAATCCTCTCCTCAATCCTATCACTTAAAGTTTAGTGTCTTAGCATGTAGGACATTTACACAATCTTTCTGATTTCGATATGTGCAGCATTTGTGGTATAGATCGGGAGAGCGTGTTGTATGTCTTAAGGGACTAGTGGATGGCCAAATATGTTTGGAGAAATCTGTTAGGAACTGATCTATATTCCTTACTCTTTTCTTTAACAATTGACGAATGTTGGAAGTTCAACTTGGTTGATTGCAGGTACAAACTGGTTGGACATTGCAGCTAGCCAGTGTTCTTTGCAACCGTTTGCTGGGGAGTCTAGAGGTGGTGAAATGAGTTAGTGACATTGAACAATCGATTGCCGGTGGATGTTAAAATGAAGTTAACATATCACAACTTGAATGAAAAACAAGTTATGGTGGTTGTTGGTTTATGCAAAGTTCAAAAGGAGGTGCTTCTTGGTTGGGAGAAACTAGCTGCGAGTTGGATGAAATTGAATACCGATGGCAAGAATAAAGTTGCAGGTGCTGGTGAAGGGGATATTGCTCTCTTCTAACAAGCCTTGTATACCCCAATTATTGAGGGGATATTGATCACGATTAGAGGTGTGCATGGGCCGGGTTACTCGGCCCGGCCCGAGGGCCCGCTCATAAATTGAGAGGGTTCGGGTAAAAATATAGACCTGAAATATGGGTTTGGGCAAAAAAACGAGGTCCGTTTAGAAAACGGGTCGGGCCTCGAGTAAACTTTTTTAGCCCGGCCCAAATTATATACTAAATATATATATTTTTATTTTTAATCACATTTACATTTAATTTTCAATTTTAATATAGCCACTTTTTATTATATTTTCAAATTGTGTATTATTTTAAGAATTGTTTTAGTCTCATTTTTTATTTGTTTTTTGTTTTAATATTTTTTATATTTTTAAATATATTTAATTTATTATATTTTAATTTTTTTATTTAATGAAATAAACTAAAAAAAATAACATGGGCCGGGTCGAGCCGGGTTTGGACAAATTTTTAGGCTCATATTTCGGGCCGGGCCAAGTCGAGGCCTAGAAAACGGGCCTAAAATTTTGTTTGGGCCCAGCCCGGCCCATGCACACCTCTAATCACGATTCCTTATCTTTATTTTTTTTGATACAATACTCAGAATTCCCCATAACTCTTTTCCAATGCGTTTCAACAGTCTCGAAGCCACACAACAGTCTCGAAGCCACATACTCTTGCACTAGCAACAATATCGATACCAACTTAGTTAAAACTCAATTAACTTATAAAGCTCATTTTTGTTGGCCTTAATTTACTATTATCTTATTAAAAAGAAAAAGAGAACTAATCTGCGTTTGAATTTAAGCTTTAATCGTTTTGATACTAGAATTATCCTTATTTAAATTATTTAACATATTAGGAATAATATTAATTTTTTTTAAATTAGTTTAATTGGTTGAAATATAAATTTTGTTTCTTGATGATATAATATTTGGTCGTTGAATTTGGTAACTAGGTTCATCTTGGTATTTATATATATTTTTGTTTAATTTGGTACTTGAACTTGATAACTAGGTTCATCTGGGTACCTAATCTTGAAAAATATAAAAGTTCAATGATGCAACATAATCTCAAAGTGTCACATTCGGTATTTTAATAATTGAACAAGTGGTTGAGCAGGTTAGACTATCGGTTCCAGATTCAATCGGTTTAATTGATTCGATTGCTTGACAAACAATAATTAAAAATTCAAAATATCTAGATATATTCAAAAAAAATTGTCAAATTGGTTCAACCTATTTAATTGTCAATTTTTGTCTCGGTTTTTGATTTTTACTAATTTCAAGTAATTTTCGAGTCAATCAATTCAAGCCCTTTGTTCGACCTATTATATCGGTCAGTTCTAAATCCGTCCAATTCGGTCATGTTCTAGTAAAATTGGTCATATCATCAAATCTTGAAAAAATCCCAATTCAAGGACTAAAATTGATCTAGTTGCTAAGTTCAATAATCAAAGTAGACCCAAAAAAGTACAGATACCAAAATAGACTTACTTACTATGTTCAGGTGTCAAAATTATAATATCCTTTTGTTTCTTTAGTTGAATGAATATAAGGTAATAGTACTATTTTACTAATTAATTTTTTAATTACAAATAAAATAAATAAAATTATAAAATTATACTAAGAGTGAAAGCTATGAAAATAGAGAAAAAAAATGAAACAAAACAATAATGTATAAAATGTTAAAATTTATTAACTAATAAATAATTAAATAATAAAACCTATTTATATTAACTAATTAATTAAAAATAAAGGCAATACAATTTTATCACACATATATATTTGTGGAAACCACACAGTACTAAACAATAAATTATTGATTTGAACGTAGTAAATGATAACGAAATCATACATTGCTATTGATAATGTAAGATAACTTGATCCAAATGTTATATAAGGCTATATTTGATAAATTGAAAAATTAAGTGTGGCATTTAAGTTATAATGTCCGTTTGAATATAATTTAATTATTTGATGAAAGATAATATAATCTTAAATGAAATAGAAATAATAAAAATAATTGAATTTATTCTCTATATCTATTTATCATTTTCTGTATTTTTAGTAGTTTTCATAGTGGGTTATCAAATGTGTTTAAAAAATTAAGTTGCTGAAAATATTAATTAGGCATAATATTTTATTTGACCCTCCACTTTATAAAGAAGTTATTTTAGTCATTCATTTAATTTTTCGCTTTTTTTAACAATTGAACTTGCATTATTTGTTTAATCACCTTAATATAAATGGAAAAGTTAATATCTTTTAACTTTGCTAACGTGGCGTATGCCACATCAACAATTAATTTTTAAAATAAAAATTATAAAATTAAAATTAAACTTTAAAATTACTAAAAACATAAATTTTATTTAATCATAAAAATTATAATAATATTCTATGCTTTTTAGAATTTTAAAAAATAATTAATTGCTGACGTGGCATATATATCTATATAGATGTCATGTCTAGAAAGTTAATAAATATTATTTTTCCATCTATCTCAATGTCTTTTGACAAAAATTATTAGTTTAGGGTTAAAATGATTTTATTTTTATAAAGTTAGAAAGTCAAATAAATTATTATACCTTATAATTATTTATCTAATTATAATTGAATAAAATTTTTCAATTCCCATTAAATTCCTAAAATAAAAGTGTAAAAAGTAAATCTTATATTTTGACAAAGTATAAGGACCAAGAGCAAAATTAGACCTTAATATTATGAAGTTTAAATGTACGGTCATTGTCACTACAGATTCAGGGAAGATTCAGATCAGTTTCTTCATCTCACATTATTCATCACTTGTGTTAAACCACGTGGCAGGATTATACTATGGTAGGTTCAAAGATAGCCAAAGAAAATCTAGCCAGCACAACTGAAACGACATCGTTTGTCCCTTAGCCATTATCAACTCCTCGTAGGGCAAAGTCAGGGACATTTATGGAAAACGGAACCACCATGTTCAGATAAATGTCAACCCCAGCGGTCCTCATTCGCGTGACAACACGCTACTTTTGGTTAATATGTAGTTTACTCCCTAAATTTATCTAAAATTATTTAGTTGGTACCTAATTTTTTTTGTACCTATTTGGTAACTGAATTTCTATTCCATCACACGCATTGTCCCAATTTATTAAATAGAGTTAATTTTTAAGTGTTAACATATAGTCTCCCCTTAAATTAGTCTAAACGTATATAGTTGGTATCTGAACTTTTCAAAGGAGTACCTAATTGGTACTTGAACTTGTCCAAAAAGTTTTACTTTTTAAATTGATGAGTTAATACATAGTTTCTACTCAGAATGTGTCCAAAAGTACTTAGTTGATACCTGAACATGTATTTCGTCACCCAGGTTGGTACTTTCGCACTAACATCGTTAGTTTATGCTAACGTGACACTAATGACAAATCTTATAGCAACACGTGGTAGCCTTTTAAGCTTGAACTTGAATATATACAAGCTTAATCGAGCTCAAGTGCGAAATTTGATAAACGAGCTTAATCAAGCTCAATCTTACAAATAGATGTTCAATCAAGTTCAAACTGAGTTTTGAACTCCAAATTTCAAGTCAAGATTAAGCTTACCCATTTTTTAACTTAGCTTGGCTCAACTACACCTCGAGTTTTAACCTTTTTCGTTTGAGTAAACTACACCCGAGATTACTTAACTATTAGTAAGTTTAAGTTTTGCTCACTAAACTTAAAAAAATTACAAAATGGTCACTGAACTATTCAAAAGTTTTCATTTAAGTTACTGAGCTATTAAAATCATTGATGTATGGCCTTCTCTATTCACGCTGCATTGCCTACACCAATCAAAAGCTCTTCTTCCCCTTCTATTCTATAGTTCATTTTTTCTTCCTTCATGAAATAACTTTGAATGTCATAAACCTACGAACCAAAATCTAAATAACTTTTTTTCTAATCTCCGACACTAACTGTCAAATCGACTTGGATCTAAGGTATGTTCATCTATTCGTTGATGGGTACTGATCACTATACTTGGGGTTCAATAGTTCAATGACTTAAATAAAAACTTCCGAATAGTTCAACAACTTAAATGAAAACTTACGAATAGTTTAGTGACCATTTTGTAATTTTTTAAAGATAAATGATCAAAACATAAATATATTAATAGTTTAATGACATGGGTATAGTTTATCTTTTTCATTTTTAATGTTGCAGAACGTGCATTGACGTTTCCCAAAAACCGCGTGACTAAAACTGATCTCAGTCCTCGACAAGCCTGCGATTAAAGGCTATTTTACCAAACTAACCCCAAAAAATTTAATATTTACAAAAATGACTTAGGTTCAAAAACAATCACCAAAATGACCTAAAATGAACAGTAGAATGGGGTTTTGGCCTTCTAATGGCCGACACCACATCGTATTTTGGTCCAATGATTGCTTGATGATTATGTCAAGCTTTAAAAAATTGATTTTTTTGGTTTTGGCCTTCCAATAGCCGGCACCAGAGTATTTTTTTTTAAATCATATCATACTAGTATAAAAAAATGAGTATTTAAAAAAAGAAATTGGTGCTGACCTGTCAATGGCCGGCACCAGGTACGAGTATTTATTTTTTATTTTTTTGTTTTGGCCTTCTAATGGTTGACACTAGTACAATTTTTTTTTAAATCTCGTACCTGGTGCCGACCATTGACAGGCCAGCACCAAAATTTTTTTTTTTAAATACTCATGCTGGTGCCAGCCATTAGAAGGCCAAAACAAAAAAAAATTAAAATCTCGTACCTAATGCCGGCCATTGATAGGCCAGCACCAATTTTTTTTTTTAAATACTTATGTTGGTGTCGACCATTAGAAGGCCAAAAAAAAAATTAAAATCTCGTACTTTGTGCTAGCCATTGACAGGCCAGCACCAAAAGAATTTGATTTTTTTCTTATTAATGTCGGCCATTGACAGGCCAGCACCAAAGATTTTTTTTAAATAGTTGTATTTTTTTATACTTGTATGATATTATTTAAAAAAAAATCCTGGTGTCAGCCATTGGAAGGCTAAAATAAAAAATAATAATTTTTTAAAGCCTGACACAATCATCAGGCAATCATGGGGCAAAAATACGAGGTGGTGCCGACCATTAGAAGGCCAAAACCCTATTCTACTGTTTATTTCAGGTCATTTTGGTGATTGTTTTTAATCCTAGGCTATTTTTGTAAATATTAATTTTTTTTGGGTCAGTTTGGTAAAATACCCACGATTAAACCATTAAACATAAAACATAAATCCTAAGCAAACGGTCGCAACCTCACCCTCACTTCACTTTACTAACCAACAGCCACCACCACATACCCTTCTGAAACCTCACCCGCACCAAACTCCAGAACCAGCCTCCGTTATCAATGGCGATGATATCTACATATTGCCCACATTTCAACGGACTTCGCCGATCATCTCCCAAGCTCGACAGTTCTCAATCTCAATCTTTCCTTCAACACATCAACTCTCAGCTTCGCCTCGCTTCGTCTCGTAAACCTTGCAGAGCTGTTACTGCCATGGCCGGTTCCGGAAAGGTAAAGATAAACTGTTACTTGATTTGAAGGCTCTAGAGTTAACCCACCAACCCCCTTTTTTTTAGTACATTTTTAGCCATTTTTATGACTTCGGTAGGTTTTCTAGTTTTGATGTCTGTCAGTCAATACTTAGCAATTAAAAGGAAAAAAAGGGAAAGTTTTAGATGCTGAATCTAGAAATGAATTGCTGATATTTGTTGGGATTTTGTCTCTTTGTTTAGGTAGTGTATTAAGCATTAAGCTTTAAGCAAGAGGGTTTTCACAATGATATTTGCCAACTTCACTTTTTTTCTTTTGGGGGTCTTTTATTAATGCTTTTGGTAAGTACTGACCTTTCTATTTTTTCTTGCACTTGCAGTTCTTTGTTGGGGGTAACTGGAAATGTGTAAGTACCCTTGTCTCACAGATATGGTGTTAGTCTTTGTTCTCTATATTTGTTCTTGGTTTTCTTCTATTGTTAGCTCTTTGTGCCAAATATGGTGCACTACACTCAATGATTCCGTTAGCATCTCCGTTTACTCCGTTTACAATAGTAATGAAGTCCTTTTAGAGTTTTCTTTGTGGTTGTTTGATGTGGAATCTTTCTTGCTAATGTCATTTAATTGTGTTGAGGATCGGTTGGCTCCTTCAGGAGAAGTCTTTGAAGTGTTGTCCCTTGGGAGGTTTTTGTCCCCAGCCTCCATGGAGAGCCAGCATGCTGTAAGCAGCTGCCCTAAGGGCCTGGTTCATGGAGGGGGGCACCTTGACTGTACGCCCACCAAGGTGACCCGAGCATCTCACCCTTGGTAGGGTTTGAACCCCTGACGTATGGCATATAGGTCGCCTTGGTGGGGGTCCAGTCGGCTGCCCAGTGGACAACACTACGAAGACTTCTCATGAAGGAGCGGACCGACCCTCAACAAAATGATACTTATCACTTTGGTTTTTGTTATGACATTAGTGTGAAGTTGACTCTTGCAAGTATTTTGTTCTCATGGTGGTTCTGGTTACTACCCTCCCCCATTTTGATTTATTTTATCATTGCAATTATTATAAATTGAAATGATCTCCTGCTGCTGTTAATTTTGTGCCTGTTCAAGTGATCTATACCTTTCAAAAGTTTCTCAGCCTTTTCTTTTTCAGACTTCAGATTCTTCAAGTTCGTCATGCCCTGCTAACCCCTTTTCCGAAAGTACTATTGCAATTTTTTCCGCCAATACGATTTCACACTCTATTAGTTGTTATGCCGGGATCTTTTTTATTATGGAACAACTCATGTATGTCTATTTGTTTCATTCTCTAGTTCTATTTCCTTCACTGATGATGTTATTTTCTTCGTATAGAATGGAACAAAAGACTCCATCACAAAGCTTGTTTCTGACTTGAACAGCGCAAAGTTGGAGACTGATGTTGGTAATTTAGTGCCTTAAATCTTGCAATTTTTGTATGGAACTTGGCTTAGGGTTTATATATGCAAATGGCTAAAAGATATACAAAATTTTATCGGTTTCATATGTGATCCTTGATAAATTATGGAACTTGGATCGGTTTTGTATTTATCAGTTTTCATCAGTATATCATGTTAAATGTTATGAACATTGCTAATAATTCATTACTGTTTGACAGATGTTGTTGTGTCACCTCCCTTTGTTTATCTCGATCAAGTGACAGCTTCATTAACCAGTCGAATTGAGGTATCTGCTCAGAACTCTTGGATTGGGAAAGGTGGGGCTTTTACCGGAGAAATCAGGTTAGCTAACTTTTTCTTGATGAGCTAAACATGTTAATTCTTCATTATTTCGTACCCGAGGGTCTGAAAATTTATTGTATTTTGCCGTATTACTTCATTGGTACTGACATATGGTCCTCATTTCACTCTGCATTTCTTGTAAGTAGGCCTTTAAGTTTTGGGACATCTGTTATTTCATTTGATCTGTTTCCAAACATAGTGGAAGCTAATTCGTGTTTTGTTTTTTAGTTATGGACATCTTTGTTTGCATGTGCCATACTGTTTGATTGAGTTACTTCAAATCTATCCACGTCTTTAATATGATTCATCTGATTATTTCTGTAGTGTGGAGCAATTGAAAGATATTGGCTGCAAGTGGGTCATTCTTGGGCATTCTGAACGCAGACATATTATTGGTGAAGATGATCAGGTAAAAGCTTATGTGCTTAATGTTCTTCTGAGGTGTTAAAGGACTTACCAGAGATTTGTTGTTGTCTTCAGTTTATAGGAAAGAAAGCTGCTTACGCTTTGAACGAGGGTCTCGGAGTAATAGCTTGTATTGGTGAATTACTAGAAGAAAGAGAAGCAGGCAAAACTTTCGATGTGTGTTTCCGGCAACTGAAGGCTTTTGCTGGTAATCTTTCGTGTCCTCTTTTTGATTTTTGTTACTTTTTTCCTCATGAATTACTTAGGTTATCTTGTAAATGTAGAGGAAAGGATCGTGGCCTAACTCTAATGGTTCCATCATTTGCAGATGTTGTACCCAGTTGGGACAATATAGTTATTGCTTATGAGCCTGTATGGGCCATCGGGACTGGCAAAGTGGCTACACCCCAACAAGCTCAGGAAGTGCATGTAGCTGTCCGTGATTGGCTTAAAAAGAACGTGTCTGAGGAAGTTGCATCTAAAACACGTATCATATATGGAGGTAACTCAGATACTATACCATTCTTATATACATGTATTTGTGGTTTATGATATGAGAGAGGCATTCTAGGATCGTGTAGGTATGACACATGTTCCCCTTGGGTAAAAGTACTAGAGGCTTTTATATTTGGAGTCAAGTTGCATTTTGCCGTTTTTACTAAAAAATGGGCAAATTAGCCCTTTGTATATTGAATCAAAGAGCAAACTAGTCATTCTGTTAAAAATTCCATCCATTTCTACTGTTAAAAATTGGTCCCTGTACGTCAACACGAGGTACATATGATACATCACATGTAACTGTATGATTAATTTGTCAGCTACATCAGTTTTTAACAGAAGAAATGGATGAAATTTTAATAGAAATGTCCAGTTTGCTCTTTAATTGAACATACAGAGATTAATTTGCCCATTTTTTGAGTAAAGGGGGTAAAATGTAATCTAATTCCTAATACAAAGATCTCTATGATACTTTTACTGTTCCCTTGCTATGATATTAGTACAGGGGACGGTCTATAAGAAGATAGTACTGTAACACATGAAAAAACTTGTAAGAACATACTATCTCTTTTTGGCAGGGTCCGTTAATGGAAGCAACTGTGCTGAGCTCGCAAAGCAGGAAGATATCGACGGGTTTCTCGTAGGTGGCGCTTCCTTGAAGGTATTATTCACTCTGTTCCATTATTAATAAAACGTACTGAAATATTATTCGGTTATTCGGTTATGGCATTGCTGACGACCGGATTCAAAATATTTGTTGTTGCAGGGGCCGGAATTTGCTACAATTGTCAACTCTGTAACATCCAAAAAGGTGGCTGCCTAAATATATATGAAGCTGATTGAAAGTAAGAAATAAAGGACCAAAATAAAGAAGCTATTTGAGGTTGAAGCTCATGTGACCCCCATGGAGTTTTTTGATTACTTATTGAGTTCCATTTTCCCGGAAAATGATAGGAAAAAATGAATTGTGGTGTTGTGAAATAAGTTGAAATTCTCGTTGTAACACTTTCTAAATGATCCATGGAAACAAATTGAGGTTGTAACCTATACACGACCATATACTTGAACTTAAATAATTTATCTCTTGCAGTAAAGGTATGCACATTTTCATCATTCTTTTTGGGTAAATTCCTTAGTTAGTCATCCAACTTTTAAGGCTTTATCATTTTGGGATCAAAATGAAATTTTTTTAATTTCGTTACTCAAATTTTAAGGTACTTTCACTAAATCTTTAACGATTGTTAATTGTATACATCACACCTTTGTTTTGGTAACTCAAAATCTAGGTCATTTTATTTTAGTCACCTAAAAATATAATTTTTTTAAAATTATTGATTGGGTTAAAAAGTATTAAAATTAAAATGAAAAAATGGTAGATATTAAAATAATGTACTAAAAAATTGTCAAATTGTTCTTGTTGAAAGTTTTATTTTTATTTTAATATTGAAATTTGAATTCCAAAACATCGAAAAAATTTATCCATAAATAGTGTCATTTGTTCCTATAATAATGAAATTAATTAAAATAAACTCCTTAAATTTTAGATTTTATTTTATGCTTTCAAATTAAAATAAATTTTAGATTTTATTTTTTAATAAATCAAATTGAACTATTTCTTAAGTCTCTCGTTACTTCAATACGTGAGAGAATTCAATTTAATTCAACAGTAATAAAATAAATATATTATCTCGTCAACATATCCTACTCCAACAGGAGTTGGATAACTCGATCTCATTCTCTAAATTTATAATGATAAAAAATATATACATGCTTGATTTCATATAAATCAATTTTGCTCAAAACTCAATTCAATATTAATACAAGCTCTTTATTTTCGTTTTCATCACATAACAATTATTGTTATATTAAACATTGATAATGACGGTAGAACGATCGTAAAGTAATAAGAAAAAGAAAAATAAAAACCACGATAGAGGAGAAAAAATTCACTAATGTTAAAAAACTAATGATACCAATATCAAATTTTTTCGTTCTAATCAAAGTCAATTAGTAAAAATGTAATTCTATATGAATCTACTTGTGCTTCCCTTGTTTTTTAACACTATATTTATTTTTCAATAAATGACGATATTCGAATCACTTAAAATCTAACCGTTATAATCCCCCATCAAACATTTTTATCCAAATCAATTCATTTGACAAATTCATCCAATTCTATTCGCAGCCGTGGGACATATTTAGAGGCCCGACAACATCAAACAATCACATGGCTTTGGTCACTCTAATCGAAAGGACCAGCAGGGGTTAACCGATAATGTCAGACAAAACAGACGGCCGTACATTGGAAAACCCTTCCTGACCTGAAAAACCTCCCTTACCTCTTCTGTTCTACTTTTGGGTTATTTATTTATTTATTTATGTGTTTCTCTTCTAATTTTCAGACACCTGCCATGGCTGATGTATGTGGATTAAAATCATTGTTTAGGGCATGGCACGGCATGGCATGGCACCAACAACATTGGACTACAATGTGGATTCTGGGATTAAATTTTGAGAGATTAGTAAAATTTAATAAATTTTTAAAAAATTAAGATTAAAGAATTAATTAAAATTTTATAAGATTAATGAGAATTTTAAAATTTGAGAGGTTTAATTAAATATTTTTAAATATTTTGAAGGAAAATTTTTCAAAATTTTGGTGCCTTAGGCACCCAAAAAGATCCGCCGCTAACTAGAGAGCTAATGCTTGATAATTCATAATTAAGTTAATTTATGAATTAATCAGAGTCAATTCGATTAAAAAATTAATTTTTTAATAAATATATAATTACATTATCATGATTGCATTTTATCTTTTCAAAATTTTTTATAATAAAACTTATACATTTAAATATAGAACACAATGAAATCTAAATATTTAATTTTATGTAAATTTTAATGAATATATTTATTATATATTGTTTTTTTTGTGAATTACAAGAACAGGACAAAGCCTAAAATAATAAACGCGACAAGTGTGACTTAAACTCAAACCACATCTGGGACGATAAATATTCTAACCATTATGTCATCATATGAGATTCTAAGTAATTTAATATTTGTAATACTAATAACTTTGTATAAGGTTTGAGATAAAATAATATAATATTAAAATGAAAAAAATATTAAAAGATTGGAAGGCTTAAATTGAATTATAAGCATATAATCCTTCACTCGAACCCATGACATGAGTTGTAGGGTGAACACTTTTGGTCAATGAGCCAACAACGCTGTTCAAGTTATCAATATTTGGATACATGTAAATTCGTCAATTAGGTGAATTGAGTTGATTTAACGTCGTATAGATTAGAAATGGGTTAGTTCAAGTTTAAAATATTTGAATTATTTATGTTCGGATTATTTCGGTTATGAATTGTTCTGAGTTTTAATTATTCGAATTTGAGACTCGATTCTTTTTAAGTTCAATTATTATAAAATCATTTTAAGTTTGAATCATTTCAGATTACTTATTTAGATCTTTTATTTCAGATTATTGTTAAATTTTATAATTGCAAAATTTCTATTGGAAAATTGACTAGTGATCAACTAAATTGAATTTAACTTGGTATAAAAATTGATAAATCTACATATAGCTACTTCACATCCGCCCAAATCTGGATGACCTAATACTAGATTGACGTCGGGCACCAATTCGCAGTGGATAGCAGCTGCCTGCCATTGCCACGTTTAACTGGATAATATAACAATATTCATAACCACATGCATCCGTCGACCGATTGGCTGGCTCAACCATCCCCCAATTAAGGTCTTCAAAAAATCATCATATATTTGTTATTATTTTTACCATTTACACCCATTATTTATTTATTTTTAATTTCATTAGTATAAAGACAATATTATTATAAGTATATAATAAGTACAAATTATAAGTATGAATATATGTCCTATTAATTATAATGTAATATTCAACTAATACACAGCACATCACATAAATAATTTGACAAAAGTTAGACTAGTTAAAAAAAATCAGGCAAAATCCATGCAAGGCATACCCGTGAGGTAATTAGAGGGAGACCTATTATTTATAAATATTACCAATAAGTGTGGGATGCAATAATGAGGTATATTGCATTCTCAAGAAAGGAATGTATATTTGAATTTTAAAGATAATTTTTGTCTCAAACCCTAAATATGAAATATATATATATAAAAACATTTAAAATACTGAAAAAGAGGAAGAAAAAAAAAAGCTGCTCAAACCCTTCAGCATGCATGTAATGCGTATGGGACGCAGTTTAATGTGTATAATTTTATATACCGTTAATAAAATTATTCGATCATAATCAATAATTACGAAAGGTAAGTAAATTTTACTTTTAAAATTTTAAAATTATATGTTATTATTTTATTTATTAATAGAGATATGTTGATGGCTTTAGAGGAATGAGTGGTTAATCTCAAGGAATCCATGAGGGACATGAGGGAGACACATGATGAAGTTAAGGGACGCACTATGGAATTGGACTTGAAGGAAGAGCAATTCAAGGAAGTTTGTTGGAGTCTCTCGGTTCCAATGTAGAAGAAATGCAAGGGATACTTAATTTCACTACGGATAAGCTAATAGTGAGGGACGATGCTCTTGAGTCCATGGTGTTGATTTTGAAGAAGGAAACAATGGCCACAACCGAGGACTTTAAACATGAGGATTGAGAAATTTGAGGGAGAGCTTGCCGTGTGTCGAGCTGTCGTGGATAAAATAGTTTAGTAAAATTTCCGTTTTAGTCCTAATTTAAATTTATAAATTTAACAATTAATTTAAATGATGAAAATATATTTTAACCCTAAAAATTTAATATTCAATGTAGACGTAGTTTGTGGCAGAAAGAGAAAAAGAAACCATGAATTCCCGGATATAGAGACTGACATAAGAACATGCAAACAAAAGCTCCACATAAAACCCTTCCATGGATATGTGAGAAACCAGTGGGCGAGAGCTTCATCAAAGTAGTTTTCCCTCATAGGGTCCTTTTTAAATCCCTTTTTAAATCCAACTTGTTAATATAATATATATTATATATACAACTTCAAAGCTCAAGGACAAAGTACATGTTGATTCCTTTTTCATCCATGCAAAAATATTATATCAATGCATTAAATCCCTAAGCCCTTGTGTATATATATAATATACCCCCATAGGCGAAGGACATGAAAGTAATTAAAAAAAACCTACTAGAGATCAGATCATATCAATGGGGATTCGGTTACTGGAGATGATGCTTCACGCGAAGCAGATTATCAGAAGACGGTCACACTCGAAGCAACAGTGCTCATACAGAACATCGTCGGATAGTAAAGTGGTAAATATTGTCCCAAAAGGCCATTTCGCGGTTTACGTTGGGGACGAAGAGAAGAACAAGAGATTTGTGGTTCCGATATCGTACTTGAAGCACCCTTTGTTCCAAGCTTTGTTAAGGCAAGCCGAGGAAGAGTTCGGTTTCGATTATCCGGTGAGGGGTCTTATTGTTCCATGTGCCGAAGAGGAATTCATCAAGCTAACTCGAATAAGTAATGCTTGAGCCAAAGCTCGTAATATTTTTTTTGGGTACATATTACAAATTAGAGAAGAATGATAATATCAAGATATAAATCTTGATTTTTGAGGTGCTAAGAAGAACAGAGATTAACAAGCAAAGCCATATATATATATATATATAGATATGGTGATTTTGATTTGCATTTTTTTAATTTTTTATTTTGTAAATGTGTTTTGAATTTTGAAGGTTGCAAATTAATCCCAAAATTTTGTTGCTTGTTTGGGTTTCTTTTGGAAAGTGCATAAAAAAATTTGTTTAAGATGTTTCACCATATCATGTAATTATATTCAACCCCGTTAAATTTGAAGTCGAATTGGATCAAATCTTTAAACGGAAATAAAAATCTTTCAGCACTGTTTTTTTCAAATCTATAACCTTACTCAAAGGACATCAAATTCCTTTTCAATATGAAGCGTTGATTGATAAAGGTATCGTGAAAATTCTTATACTAGGAGTGAAATTGTATTTTACCCTCTTTACTAAAAAAAATGAGCAAATTAATTGTTAGTTTAAAAAGCAAATGCGTCCTTTCTGTTAAATTTTCATTCATTTTTACTGTTAAAAATTAGCTTGACTAATGAAATAACTAGACAATTACACATGACGTGCCAGTGTACAAAATCAATTTTTAGTAGTAGAGATAGATATATTTTTTAAGAAAAACATCAGTTTCCTCTTTGATCTAATATATAAAGATTAATTTATTTATTTTTAATAAAAAATAAAAATAATTTAAACTTTTAATACAATAATATTCATATTATCAAGTCGCCATGATTCAACGATATTGAATATGGAATGGGCCATTATTGTTGGTTTTACATAATGATAGGCCATGAATAGCAGATTGCAACAAGAATAGGCAAGAGTGGGACAACCTGAAGATTTTTATCATCCTCTGGGGGATCTCTTTCATCACTCTGACAGGGACCTACGTGCTAGAGGTTTATTGTCGGGTTGAATTGGTTCGAGTCTAAATATGATATTAGTGAATTTTATGTTTATTTAAGTTTAAATTGATTTAAAATATTAATATAAAATTTTATTTAAGTTGATTCATATTTGTAATCACTAATCCATGTCGATTTTAAGAACACTTATATTATATTTATAAAAAATTAACATATATATTATTTTTATATATTTTATTTATTATAATTTTACATATAGTCATCCTAACGATTTTTAAAGTTTACATTGTTGTAGTATTATATATTACTATAAATTTAATTTTTATGTGTTATAAATTGTATAATATATAAAATAACATAATATAAAGCATTAGAAATTTAAAAAATGGATCGAGCTCTGCCAAGCTTGGGACTTGAATGTTCAAGCCCGAGCCCAACCCTTATTTTAAATAGACCTAATTTTTTTGCTTAAGCTCATTTTTCCGACCTAATATTTTTGTCAAAATCCTATAAAAATTTAGGTATGATCGGATAACTCAACCCATCAACGGTTGGTATGGACCTACCCCTTCCCTTTCAATTTTTTTTGATTTTAAAAAAATTAGTAAAACATTTATTTTGTTTCCCTAAAAATTTCGTAATTTGATTTTAGCTACGATAATAAAAACAAATTAATTTTGAACTTAATGTTTTATGTTAATTAAGATATATAGTATTTGTTGGTTGGGCTATGAGCAGTTATAGGTATTGTGTCAAAAAGAGCTGATATGATCAGAACCTGTAATGAAATTGTTCAAAAAAATAAACTGGTCGATTATAGATTATGGAAATATAATATATTATTTTAAATTTTTATGGAAACATTTAAAGCATAATAAATTTCTGCATTAGAAATTTTAAAAAAGGATCGAGCTGGGCCGAGCTTGAGACTTGAATGTTCAAGCCCAAGCCCAACCCTTATTTTAAATAGACCTAATTTTTTTATCTAAGCTCATTTTTCTGACCTAATATTTTTGTCAAAATCCTCTCAAAATTCAGGTCTAAACAGACAACCCAACCCATCAATGGTTGGTATGGACCTACCCTTCCCTTTCATTTTTTTCGATTTTAAAAAAATTAGTAAAACATTTATTTTGTTTACCTAAAAATTTCATAATTTGATTTTAGCTATATATAATAATAAAAACAAATTGATTTTGAACTTAATATTTTATGTTAATTAAGATATATAGTATTTGTTGATTGAGAAGGGGTTATGGGTAATTTTAGACATTATGTCAAAAATAACTGAAATGATCAGAATTTATAGTGAAATTGTTCAAAAAAAAATTTAGTCGATTATAGATTATGGAAATATAATATAGTATTTTATATTTTATAGAAACATTTAAAGCATAATAAATAATTATAAGATTATTTGATCAAAACTTAAACCAACTTCTCTTGGTGTTCGATTCTCCCTCATGAGTATGGAAAATACTTTGTGGCCAACAAGATGAGGAGATTAGTCATCTTACTAATGGTGGATACATTGATTTCGACCAAAATATATATATGAGGACGACACCAAGGGAGCCGGGTAGGGGCTTTCCCCCTCCCAAAATGGAAAATTTATTTTGTAATCCCTTCAAAACTTTTAAAATTATTAATTAATATATTGGTAAATTTACGCGTTAAGCCCTTAAGATGGTAAAATTTTAATTTAATACTATTAAAACTTTTTAAAAAATATACTAACACAAACAATGATCTGATACCCAAATATTTCCAAAAAGGAAAAAGAAATATTTGTCTTGTGGGGGTAATTTATTTCCTTCACACAACACTGCATGTGTGCCTTTGATAGATTGTGACATGTGGGGTAATTTATTTTCCCTTTTTGTTCATTTGTTTTTCTTAGTCTTAAATCAAGCATTCATGTTCTTGTTTTGGTATTGCAAATTTAAATTCGAATATATCTTATAATTTTGATTTTATACATATTTTAAAGTAATTTTAGTGAATTTAAATATCCGAAAAATAATTGAAAATGTTGAAACCCTTTTCCAATTACATACCTATGTTATTATATGAAAGCCCATTATAAAGATCAAACATATCCACAAACATAATTAAAATAAATAAATAAAACTAAAAAAATTGCATTAAACAAAGGGTCAAAACCTGCAAATCCAACAGTAAAAACCCACATGGGGTTTCTGCAAGTTACTATGAACAAGTCTTTTTTCTGCACTTCAAACACAGACACCAAAGAATCACAAGCCATAATTAAGGGTAATCCTCATCCACCCTCACAAAATTATTAATAAACTTACGTTTTAATCATTAACTTCAAAAAATTATAAGATAATCATGAAATTATTTAAAAATTTTTATTTAAGTCATTAAACCGTTAAAATCGTTGTTGTATGACACTTCATGTTAGAACCATCTGCACCAATTGTTTTTTTGCATAAAATAGCTTTTAACATCACGAATTTGCGAATTAAAATCTAAATAATTTTTTTCTGAGATCTCTAACTCTGATTGCTAGGTTAACTTGAATCTAAAATATACTTTTCTACTCGTCGATAAGTATTAATCAATCATATTAATTGTCAAATCATGGTTTAAAACTTGCTGATTAAACTTTTAAAAAATAAAAATTTAACAACTAAATAACTTATATTAAAACTATCGAATAATTTAATTACGTAAATAAAAATATTCGAATAATTCAATTTATAATTTTTTAAATTTTAACCATAAAGAAATAAAGAATTTAGTCATCTTAGGCGGAGTTAACCCTCACATTAACAAAACACAAAAATCCAAACACAACAACAGCTGCTGTACTGTCCCGTACACACTTAATTATCGGTCCGTGATTTAAGGCAGATAGATAATGATGATTCAGCTTATCCATTTAATTAAACATAATAAAGACACCATTTTCATTTGATAAATCATCCAATATTTCCTCTCTCTCTCTCTCTTTTTTTATTATTATTACATAAAAACTTCAAATTTCCAGACAATTAAAGCCAATTTACTGTAATAATTCCACCTTGAATCTGACTCAGAACAGAATCCATGGGCTTTTCAACAGTTAACGTACACCTAAGTTTAGAACCCGAAATTCCATGCAACCGTATATTGTTTTTCACTATAGGGTTAATTCCATTAAACGTCACAAAACTCTCATCCAGAATTTAAATCGGTCCTTGGACTTTAATACGTTCTAATTAAGTTTTCAAAGTATTATTATTGCATCAATGATGCTCTTCCGACTGTTGAATCGGCAATTTAGATGTTAAGCATCGGATCATATATGATGCGGATTATATTTAAATTGCATGGATCAAATTATAAATAAGTATACCTATATAATGGATAATTTGTCCCCAATTCCTAATTTTGGTAGGAGTATTTTTTTCTCAACATATCTTAACATACGAGTTAGAAATAAACTAATTTTATTTGGCAATATTTAATCACTCTCTTGACATTTTTTTTAGCAAAGAGAAGGAAAATTTTGTGCTTATTTTTAACAAGAGTTTTACTCATTATTTTTAATTTTAAGTTTAAATTTATACTATTTATTATTTATTTTATATCTAATTATTTTAACACATGTATTAAATAAAGTTTTTTACATTAGTAATCAAACATGTTGCTATATCAAACACGATATAAATAAAATTTAGGACTTTTTATACATGTCCGATTCAAGCTACAAAGGGAAGTCAATTTTCTTAAAGGATCATAAATGAATTGTAAATATTTAGAGGGCCAAAATATAAGTTTTACCATTATGATCCTAAACCCTAAACCCTAAACCCTAAACCCTAAAGGAATTTCGCTTGCAATTTTAAAATTTCTAAAGGAATTTCATTGAAATTTTATTATTTTTCTGGGTAAAGACCTCTACTTGCCTGTGTCATGTAGTAGATAGACATGTGCCTTAAATATGTTTTACGTTGTATATGAGCTAACATCTAACGGCCTAGCCAATGGATAAGTTGACTAAAAGACCTGATCAATACGATATTTGATATTTTGAGGAATTAACATTTTGAAGTTAGGGTCAGTTTAAAACCTAGACCCTAACTTAAGGATGTTAAATGCAATTAAACCTATAATATATATACCCAAACTTTTCTCCATAAATAAATACCCTCCAGGATCCAAACCATCCAAAACATCAATGGCGATCAGGAAATCACACAAGCTGCCTCAGACCGCGGTTTTGAAGCAAATCCTCAAGAGATGTTCGAGCTTGGGGAAGAAACACCGCGGGTACGACGGAGATGGTCTCCCTCTCGACGTACCCAAAGGCCACTTTGCCGTTTACGTTGGCGAAAACCGAAGCAGATACATTGTCCCGATCTCGTTCTTGACACACCCCGAGT
The DNA here is from genome assembly GCF_025698485.1 of Gossypium arboreum. NCBI lineage: Eukaryota > Viridiplantae > Streptophyta > Magnoliopsida > Malvales > Malvaceae > Gossypium > Gossypium arboreum. Next base: position 119,022,984 of record NC_069073.1, read on the forward strand.
TTCAATTCTTGCTCCACCGAGCCGAGGAAGAGTTTGGGTTCGATCACGATATGGGCATTACGATCCCTTGTGAAGAAGCTGTTTTTCGAACGCTCACATCTATGCTTAGATGAACATTTACTTTGTACTAAGAACATTAGAAGATGCATATATTTATAGCAACATGGTACTTTGTCAGAGAATGTGGGTAGGTAAACAAGTACTGATCTCAAGGAAAGATGGTTTTTGAATTAGATATTTGTATTTTGGGTAAACTACATTATTAGTCATTAAATTATGGGTAAGTTTTTGTTTTGGTCATTTAATTAAATAAAGTTACAATTTGGTTATTGAACTATTTAAAAGTTTTTATTTAAGTCACTGAACTATTCAAAAGTTCTTATTCAAGTCACTTTACTGTTAAGTTTTTTTCTTTAAAAAAAAAGTTTTGCGAGCCAGCTCCAAGTGACGATTCAACGATTGGTACGGTTGATCAATACCCATCAACGAGTAGAAGAACATACCTTAGATTTAAGTCAATCTGACAGTCAGTGCCGAAGATCGGAGAAATTTTTTTTTTGAGTTTTGGTTCAGAGAATTGTGATGTCCAAAATTATTTCATGAAAAAATTGAACTGTAGAGAAAAAAAGGAAAGAGAGCTTTCGATTAGTACAAACAATGCAAATAAAGAAAGTCATATAGCATCAATTTTAACAGTCCATTGACTTGAATAGAAACTTTTGAATAGTTCAATTTTTTTTTTCATGAAACAACTTTGGATGTCTTGAATCTATGAATCAAAATTCAATCAACTTTTTTCTCTAATATTCAAAACTGACCGTCAGATCAACTTGGATTTAAGTTATGTTCTTCTACTCGTTGATGCGTATCGATCTGCTTTATCTATCATCGAATTGTCGCTTGGAACTCGTTGGCGAAACTTAAAAAAAAAAAAACCCTATAGTCTAGTGACTTAACTAAAAACTTTTGAATTATTTGTACATACTTTTGGAAGATTGTAGTATCGATTAAACTGATGCATGCAGAAAGAATTTACTAGTATGATTCTCAGGCTTTGTGTTTGGTTGATTATTTGTTTATGTCAAATTATAGAGAAAAAAATTGCAGGCTAAACTATATTCCAATCCTATTTTTATTTTTAAATATTTAAACTCTCTACTTTTTGAATTTAAAAATTTAGGTCTAATTTGTTGTCACTTTTAAAATTCTTCTATTAAGTTCACTTGTGTGACATTGTGAAATGGGTTGATTATTTATCTATATCAAATTATGGAGTAAAAAGTTACAGGTTAAAATATGATTTAAATCCTACACACTTCATACATTTGAAAATTAGTCTCCTTATTTTATTTTTCAAGAATTTACTTCCTTTACTTTTCAAAATTAGAAATTCAGCTTCAATCGTTACCACCATTAAAATTCTTCAGTTAAGTTCAATGGTGTGACATTTTAAAATTAAAAAAAAAATCACTTAGTAGTGATGTAATGAAAAATTTATATGGAAAATGCTTATGTGAATCTTTTTATTAAAAACACGCATTCGAACGTTATGATAGAATAATTTTTGTTGGAATAGTGTTCTTAAAAAATAGATACAATATTGTAATTGAAATAGTTAACAATATTAACTATTTAGACTAATTAATAATATTATAAAAGTGAAAAGACTAAATTATGTCAAAAATTAAAATATATAGATTTAATACAAGCTTTAGTATAGTATAGAGGTCAACATTAAAATTTGACCATTATCTTATAATGTAAAAAAAAAGTAAGGCGAGCTTAAAAATATGTATATTCCTATGACCCTTAAAGTATTCAAATTATATATAACCATATAAAATTTTAATCGAAAAGTTAACTATATTAATTATTTGGATTAACTAATAATGTTATGGAAATATAAGATCAATTTATGATAAAATTTAAGTATAATGATTAAATTTCAAATTTAAGTATAATGGAAAGACTAAATTTGAAATTAAACCACTTTTGTAAAATTGAAAAAAGAAAAAGAAAAGGAGCACGGGTGAGTGCCCACGTGTCAATAGGAGGAGGGCCTTTTTGTTCCTAAGAATTTTAATGTATTCAAATTATATATAATCATGTAATATTTAAACCGAAAAATTAACTATATTAATTATTTGAACTAACTAATAACATTATAAAAATATAGGACCGAATTATGTTAAAAATTAAATGTACAAACTAATGCAGACAAAAGCTCAATTATTGTTTGAAGATTTTTGGTTACTAAAAAAGAAATTAAATAATGTAAGGCCGCAATTAGAATTTTTCATGGGTTAGTGATCCGATTTAATAAGTGGAAGGGATTGTGTAAAAATATAGGCTTAAAAATGGGCTTGAATAAGAAAAAGGCCCTTTAGGAAATGGGATGGGCTTTAAGTAATGTTTTTAAGGCCCAAATTTAGCTCAACTTTGCAAAAAAAAATTGTTGTTTTGCTGCTGTTTTTCTACAGTTTTGCTGTTATTTTATTATTATGTTGCTAATATTTTCGAGGTATTTGATTATTAAATTGCACTTCCCTCAGCGTTATTTTAGTATATATATTTTTAATTTTGTTGAAAAATATTTATTTTAGTATTTTTAATTTGGTTAAATTTTCCCGGGCCTAGAATTTGGTTAGGGTCCAATCCGAACTTGACCTGGCCCAGGCACAACTCTAACCAAAGCAGCCCCTTTTCTCATCCTAAAACGACTTCGTTTTGTAGATGAAGCTCCACAAAATATAAAAACCAAGGCCAAGAGCTCTTTGTTTTCCCTTCAGCCACTGCAGACTATATTTCCATTGCATCTCCATCACTCATTTTCCGATCACACAAACAAAAACCAAAGCCATGGCGCCGCCACCTGGACCTTACTCTGGCACCAGCACTCTCGCTCTCGTAATTTATTTTCCCTTTTTCTCCTCTTTTTTTCTTTTGATTCCCTAATTGACTTCTGCAAGACAAAGCATAAAATTATATGAACAATAGATCTCATTTTGATTCTTTGCCAATAAATAATCTAAAATCAGATTATCTTTTGTTTAAGTTGATTGAGTTTTTGGTTTTATATATAATATAATAGGTGGCTCGTGCATCTGCTTTTTCTTTTGGACTTGTTTATGGGAACTTTAAGCTCAAGTACCTCAAGGTACCTCCATTTTATTTGCTTTTATTTATTTTCTGTTTACTGAGTCTTGATTATGTTTTTCGCATTTCATGTTATCTTATTGTAATTGGATTTTGATGTGGTTCTTCATTATCTGATAAGATGCATTTTCATAACCCTTTTTATTTGTTTTAGTTTTAATTGTTGTTATTAGAACGAAGATATTAGGCTATGTTGCTCCGACTCATTCGGACTTGGTTTCGGAAATATGATCAATTGGGAGGGTTGGGTTAGTTTTGGTTGGCTTAATCTGAGTCGGGTCAATTCGAGTTTTTAACAATTTCAGGTCATTTTAGCTATGGATCATTTCGAGTTCAGGTCTCTTTCATGTTCGGGTCATCTAAGTTTGGTAGTCCAGACTTAAGGATAGTTTTTTGGGTTTTTGCGTTGGAACTACATTCACTTTCGAGCCAATTGACATTACTTGTTCTATCATTTTAGGTTTAGGGTCATTTCCGGGTTCTGGTTTGGCGGACTGACCTTTTTTGGTTAAAACAAGTTGCTAAGGTTCGGGATTGTTGGAGTGTGGTTTTTGAGTCTGGGCCAGAATTAAAAGGTCTACTTTAAATATATGTTAAAACTTAATAAAATTAATCATACTTGTATTGGATATATTCTTGCGTGCGACACTCACACGAGTCTGATTATAGCATAGCATGTACCATGATCAGGATATCAGTTTCTTTAGTTGATAAACCCTGCTCGAATGTGTTGTTTCAGAAATCTTCTGATCTATTTGCAAATCTTCAAAACATTCATTGGTTGTTATAAATAATAAAAGGGGATTTAGAGACATTGTAGATAAGAGTGTTTTGAAAATTTAATCTCAGGAATGAACAAAGTAATGATGTGGTAAATTTTTAGCATCTAATGCATTATGCATCTAACAATAACAAAGATTGTTTGACATTTGCTTTACATTCAAATGCATTTCCATGGATGCATAAGATGTCATATGGAGTTTGGACATTTTACTTTAGGATATATGTTCATAGGTTTTGTCTTGTGCTGGATGTCCACTATGTTAATTGTGTCCTCCATTTTTTATAAAGTATAGTGTTCAATACTTGTATTTGATGCAATTTTTGGATATGGATATTCGGATATGATCATCTAAAATAGGGGAATTTTTTCTCTTTTCTAAAAGAAGAAAATACTGATTATACTCACGTCGTACATGTGCTTATATCCGCTGAAAGTACTATAGAGGCCTTTGTATTAAGAGTTAGATTGCAATTTACCTCCACTACTAAAAATATGGGCAAATTAGTCCATATACATTAGATCAAAGAGCAAACTAGTCTTTCTATTAAAAATTCATCCATCTCAACTGTTAAAACTTGGTCACTAAATGTCAGAATGAGGCACATGTGGCATGCCGCATGTAATTGTTTGGTTATTCTGTCAGCAATGTAATTGTTTGGTTATTCAGTCAGCAATGCCAATTTTTAGCACTAAAAACGGATGGAATTTTTAATTGAAAGGACTATTTTGCTCTTTAATCTAATGTAAAGAGGTTAATTTGCCCATTTTTTTGAGTAAAGCGGGCAAAATGCAATTAGACTTTTAGTACAAGGGTCTCCATGGTACGTTTACTGTTTATATCTGCCATGTTCTAGTCCGGATAACACAACATATATATGCAACCATTCAGTAAAGGGTATGAGATAAACTCATAATAAAAACAAATGCTTACACGTTACTCTTACTTTTATCCTCAGATGAAGGCAAAGTCTCAAAGGAAAGCTGAAGCAAAGGCACACCATTGAAGCAGGGGGGGGGGTCTTGTTCATAGTTCAATTGCATGCGTGACCTGAGGTTTTTTCTTTTTGTCGTAATAATGCATTAACAATGGGATTATACCAGTTTTTCATTTTGGCCTGCAGCTTTTTATGGACCATGGTGAACCGCCTTTAATAACTTTTTCGGGTAGTTATCATCTTAGCCATTCAGGGTTTGTTTATTTCCTGTAGTTAAACATGCAAGCTGCTGGGGTGATTATCTATTCTCCGCAGTTCTAATTAATAAATTCAGTCTCTTTTTTGGCGCAAAAAAAGAATCGGGGGTTTTCTAAAATTGTGTGTTATAAATCTTGATATTCTAAGTGCTGCTTTAGACATTAGTTCTTTCCTGAACCATACTATTATGCATTCCATGTCGGCTTTATAAAGCCAGTGTTACTGCCTGATACCTGAAATGGTGTGAAAGTAGTTTGTGTTGGAAAGCGACAGTGCTGGTAAGGATTGAAGAAACAAGGCTTTGTCCCTCGGGTTGCTCTGGATTTCATTGGAAAATCGAAAACTTCCATGGGAAAACTGAAACTAATGATCCAAACTGAAACAGTGTTGGACTAGTAATGCTAGTGGCTCACTTGTTTTCTGCTTAAGAAATCTAAGAGTATATGCTGGTTTTCAGAAGAAAAATCAGTTGCTTATTGTAGAAACCTAACAACCGAAAATCGACATGACCGTAAAAGGAAAGAAGGGAAAGATAGGATTAAGGGAAACTCTAGAGATCACAAACAAGGTTCCAAGAGAATCGGGAAGAACATCGAGAGGTGCAAATGACTGAAATCTAGGATGTTTCAGCTCACCAAATGCCATGCATCAATGGTATTGGAGAAGAATGCAGTTGCTATGCTATCGACATACATGGATTAACACTTGAAGAGTATATTAGCAGGTTTAAGAAACTGGTTGGAGAGGTAAAAGCAGTGAAGTATGCTTGCTAGTAGCCATTTCAACATCAATTTGCACTAAACTCATTTCTCCTTTTTTTTTTCTTTCTCTAAAAATAATTCATTATGGAATAAATGCTATCCGATTCAATGGAAATAAATAAAAAGATGAAAATTGATCACTTTTTTTTTTGATAAATATAATTGGTGGGAGAGTGAATTTTACGTGTTAAAATTATCTTTGAGACAAATTATCTTTATATAATACTATTTCAAACTACAAAATCATAAAAAATATGCAATTTTAAATATATTTTAACTACTATTGAATTAAATTTAAATTTATATTCTAATTCAAATGCATATTAAATATTTAAAACTTATTTTAAATTTAATTATATATTAATTTTAGATACTCGTATCAAAGTACTTTTATTTAAAATAAATAGATAAAATTATGTGTTTATTAATAATAAACAAACTTCTGTTAATAATAAATATCATTGAAAAATATTAAAATTAATAAATATTTTATTTTATTTTATAAGTGTAAATTTGAAATTTATCATAACATTTCTAGTAAAGTGTTCGATAAATTAAACTTATCAATATATCTTTCTAGATTTTAATTAACACTTTCTCATGTATACTAAATTTTAAATATTATAATATTTATATTCTTAGCAATTACATTCCATTAAATTTTTATTATGAAAAAATAAAAAAGTCACTGTATAATACCGAGCTTTAATTTTTTTCTTTTTAATAAGTGAGTAATTGTTGTTAAGAGATGAAACTCAAAATTGATGTCAATTGAAGATTTGAATACAAGTCTTTTGCCACGCCAACAATAACAATTCGTAATGATTTGAACACAAAGATATTTAGGGACCAAAATATTAGAAGATTTGAACATAAAAATTTTTTGGGTAAAAGTATCATAGAGGCCATTGTACTAAGAGTCGGATTGCATTTTGCCCCTTCAACTAAAAATAGGCAAATTAGTCCTTTTACATTAGATCAAAAAGCAAATTGATCCTTTATTAAAAATTATATAAATTTGTACTAGTAAAAACCAGTCCCTACACGTCAGAATGAGGTACAATAACTATCACGGTATTCTGTCAGACATGCTGATTTTCAACAACAAAAATGGATAAAATCTTTTTACTGAAAGTACGAGTTTGCTCTTTGATTTAACTTACAAGGAATAATTTGCCCATTTTTTTGAGTAAAATAGATAAAATTGCATTTTTTTCTTTGTGCAAGGGCTTCCATAATACTTTTACCGAAATTTTGTTACTCCAATATTAATTTATCTATTTTTTAAATAAAGAGAATAAAATGGAATTTAACTTTTAGTGCTACAGGGACTTCTATGATACTTCTACCCAAACTTTTTTAAACCAGCACTAAATTATATTCCGAAAAAAGCTAAGAGAATTATGGGGTGTGGGGTAAAATGAAAATGAAAAATGTTAGAAGTGGGATTTGAACCCACGCTCTCTAACGAGAACCAGAACTTGAGTCTGGCGCCTTAGACCACTCGGCCATCCTGACATTTTTGTCTGGAAACTAAACACTAAAATATAAAAGAGAAGAAAACAAAGAGGAAGCCACTTTCTCAAGTAACAATTCACAACCTGGGTTTGCAGCATTTACTTGAGTGGCAAACGGTTAAAAACGAAGTACCCAACTATTTTATTTACTTAAACGAATTAAAAACACTTAGAGGAGTTAATTTTAAGTTCAAGGTTTTCTAATGCCAATGCAGTTTGTTCTACACAGCTTTTCTTTCAAAAATACTTTTGAACCCAGAAATACTTTTGAAAAGTAATCCAGAAAATGACGTTAAATTACATTCCAAAAAAAGCTAAGAGAATTGTGGGGTAAAATGAAAATGTCAGAAGTGGGATTTGAACCCACGCTCTCTAACGAGAACCAGAACTTGAGTCTGGCGCCTTAGACCACTCGGCCATCCTGACCTTCTTGTCCAACAACTAAACATCAAAATATAAAATAGAAGAAAAAAAAAAAAAAGGAAGCCACTTTTTCAAGTAACAATTTACAACCTTGGTTTGCAGCATTTACTTGAGTGGCAAACACTTAAAAACGAAGTACCCAATTATTTTATTTACTTAAACGAATTAAAAACACTTAGAGGAGTTAATTTTAAGTTCAAGGTTTTCTAATACCAATGCAACAAATCATGTCTAACTTATTGTTTAAACCATAATACATAATCCTTACATGCATGCATTGTAACCTATCTAATATGTTAGTGTTGTGCATGAAGAAAAATCATAATGTCCCACTCCAGTAGTGCACTAGGGAGAATCTTATGAGGATTGATGAAATGTTCTACATCGTGTCCATGGTAAATTTCAACGAAAGTACAGAAAACTTTTGTTGGAATCAATTCATACTTATGAAAGTTGTTGTCAAAGTTAAGAAATCACCTTTTAGAGGTTTCCAACACTTGCCAAATATATGTTTTGTTTGTGCTGGATTAGGTCACACTTTCAATTTTGTTGGGTGATTAAAGAGGCGAAGTAATAAGAGATTGGTTAAATAGATGACATGTATCAAATACTAATAGGATGTGATACCATGGAAATTGATCTTGGTGGTGATGGAAAAGAGGAGAGGAAACAATGATTTGATGGTCCAGGGCCCGATCATGGGGACAGTGTCTACTCATGCTTCCTTGTGTTAGCCTTAATTGATGGAAGTTGATCATGGTGGTGATGGAAAAGAGGAGAAGAAACAATGATTTGATGGTCCAGGGCCCGATCATACGGACAGTGTCTACTCATGCTGCCTTGTGTTAGCCTTAATAGATCTACCCCCAAAGCAGTTTTTGAACATTTGGATCTCTTATTGTTCCATAAGATCATCTGTTGCTTTTTGTTGCTATGATTGTATCGGTTATGTTATAAGTTTCATCTTATCATATATTGTTTACTCTTCGCCTATTGAAGGCAATCCACTAAAAGTATTAAAGTTGGTCTTCCCATTATATACCATTACAAAAGGTATTTATGTTAAGCTTTTGTCCAATGATATTGTCATATGTGTATTACCATAATGGAATATCTTTGATCCCTTTAGATTAAATTTATTCACCTAATTCGATTAATATTATCTCATGGTCGCCATTGTATCTTACGTGATGTGAATAATTATTATTTACAATTAGTAATGATTAGTCATTCATCTCAAACAAACAACTTATGATTACATTCCATTTTCATAAGACAAAAAATGACAATGAGATCATTTACTCGTTATTTGAGCTACGATTCCACTATTGTGAGTGAAACAATTTCATGCACAAGTCATAAACATACCAACTTATCCACTACCATGAAAGCATAAGTTTTTAATATATCAATGTACATGAGTTATACACACATGGTCATTCATTTACTTAGAATATTTGAGGTAAATTACATAATAAACGTCATAAGTGAATAAATCTATAAAAAGATCTAGGATAAATTCAACTTGGATTCAGTCTGATGTATTACCAGTATAGACAATTGTACCTATGTCTCTATCTATGGGAGTCAAACTTGCTCCGTTAACCAAGACATGCTGTAAATTTATTTATTCGATAAATTAAAAAAATACAAATAGTCATGATAAAATCACTAATTAAGGTCACAAATCCTAACAATAGGTTGTTTACATAAGTTGAATGCACATGTTAATTGTGACTACTTTAGTATTATAAATATTGTTATCATTGGGAAGATTTTTCAAAAATAACTAATGAAATATTGATTAAGCCTTAACTCAATTGATATTAGCATTGTTCTTAGTGCAAGAGTACTTGGATTCGAGTACATTACCCTCCTATGTAAGGGTTGGAGGGGTCATGAGTAATTCTAGGCCTTATATAAAAAATCAAGATATAATAAGAATTTATAATGAGATTAATGTTCAAAAAAATATAATGACACCATTATACTTTTTCTTTGTGTGTTTAGCAATGAGAGTTTGGTCATGATTGTTGCAACATTCTAGCACAACAACAAGAAGATTTGAACCCATTTGGCTAATAATCATTTGAATTTGTAAAATTCAATAAAAATTTAAAAGATCATAACCATAAATCTGATTGATTTGATCACCGATTTAAAATTATAAAACAAGTAATTATCTAGACTTCATTCTTCATAGAACACACAAAGAAAATCCTTAGACAAACAAGAATAAAAGATGTGTTTTTTTTTCAAGCATAGAGATCTATGCCCCAAAACTTGGCAGGTTGAATATTGGACCTATAGTTCTTGTCAATAGCTTGAATTACGTCCATGTCCTCTTTGGCCAACTCAAACTCTAAAACTTTGAAATTTTCTTTCAACCTTTCGAACTTTGATGTTTTTGGGATCACCACTGTGTTCCTTTGGATTCCCCAGCGAAGAACAATCTGAGCCACTGTTTTCTTGTACTTCTCAGCTATCCCCTGAAAACTCGATATTCGAATTTGAATTTAAATCAACCGAAATAAAAAAAAAATTTAGAACCCTACAACATTCAGTAGCTCGGAAATTTAAATATCAAGATTTGTATCCATTTTCTTTAGATTTAATGTTGAAATTTGTCATTATACTTTCGGTTAAAGTTGAAATTTAACACTATATTTAATTTAAGTTGTCCATTTAATTGATATACGTCTATTTAAAATTTGATCCAAATATTTTAAAATATTTTCTAAATTGATATTTAACATCCAAAATAACGTTAAGTTGATAAAATGACCTAATTATATGATACCGAATAGATGAAACATACCTTGAGGATTGGATCATCCAAGCAAGAAACAGTACCAAAGCGTTTGGTATTGGCATCGGCACCACCTAAGGGAGTATGGGCTGTAACACAGATCCCATGCTTTTGGCAAAATTTGACCAATGATTCACGTTGGAAATAAGGGTGTGTCTCTATCTGGTTCACTGCTGGCTTTATTTTGGAGTAAGCTAAGCAATCTCTGGTTAAAAATATGTCATAGTTGCTGCAAAACAACTATTTTGTCACAAATTTCATAAAGATTTAAGGAAAAAAATGGTATAATGATAAATTTAATCTTCAATCTTTATATCTTTCGTTAATTTGATATTTTCTTTTAGCTAAATTTAATAATTAATCTTTAAAAAAGAGTTGAATTACTTTTAATTGAAATCTTGACTAAAACATTTAACTTTTTAATGATGTTGGCATGACAACATGTATGGTAGTATATGTGTACTTTATGTTGATAAGATTATTTATTTTATATGTTATGTCAATAAATAATTTAAAAATTATAAAAATATTCAAAACTTTAGCATGAAGTGCATGTGAATTGTCATACTGATGTCTTATTTAAAACTTAATATTTTACTTTATATTTCAATTAAGAAAACAACAATTCAACTCTTTTTGAAAGGTTTGTGGTTAAATTTAGTTCTTTTTAAAATGTTGAGAATCAAATTTAGCTTAAAAAGAATAAATACCAAATTGATAAAAGATGTAAATATTAAGGACTAAGTTTATCATTATGCCAAAAGAAATATATAATGCAAAAATTTAAAACCTGATCCCAATGCTGCGAACTAAACCCAAGGAAACCAGATCTTCCATTCCATGCCAAGTGGTCTCCAATGATATGTTTGTTTCAATGTCGAGAACCCCATCTTCATCCAATGGACTGCCAGTTGCACCAATTCCTAGAAGGGCGTGCATGCAGTTGTAATGGTGCATTTTACGAGACAACTCAATTTTCACTTTGATAGATAATAAAGGGTAAAAGTAGATGCAGCTGATCTCGACAATTAGATCGTATTTTATCTTTTTTTTATTAAAAAATAAATAAATTATTCTTATTAAGTTAGACAAAAAGAAATTAGTTCTTTTAATAAAATTTTTATTAATTTATACTGTTAAAAATTGATTGAGTCACGGAATAATTAAATAATGACATATACATGCTAACGTATATTGATTAATTTTAATAGTAAAATGGATGAAAATTGAAAAAAAAAGATAAATTTACTCTTTAATGTAATATATGGGAACTAATTTACTCATTCTTTAAGTAAAGAAGAAAAAACCTGATACGAGAACATCTATAATGCTTTTATTATAATAAATGTGTCGGTAGATTTAATTCAAATTTATGTATCTCCAACAATGGAGTGAGAAGGCAAGTAATATACTTGGCGCCTTGTACAATTGCTTTAAAATCTCGTAAGATTATAAGTTATTTCAGTGGTGAAATTAGATTTAACCTTTAAAAATTTATAATTTAATTGAGCTCTCTTAAAAGATTTCTAGCTTCGTCTTTGGATATGAAGTTAACATGTATGTATTTGGACATTGATCTTTAAGTTCGGTGTTTTGCAATATTTAAAAGAATGTGAGTTTGAGAGGACATGAATTCAAACACGTTTAAATATATATGAAACAGAATGAAAAGAGCCAATAAAGAATCACCGGTGTGTCTAATGGAAATAGGAAAGTGAACCAGATATAAATCCAGATAATCCAATTGAAGCTTCTTAAGACTGTGTTTACAAGCTTCAACGACATGTCCATGATCAGTATTCCAAAGCTGCAATTATTCAAAACCCAGATTATTGTTCTCAAATTCATCAAACAAAACCAAACATAATTTAAAAAAAAAAAAATCAAAATCCCATTTAGCCCTTGCCTTAGTAGTAATAAACAGCTCTTCTCTCTTAACAAGCCCAGTTTTAATGGCTTCACACAATGCCTCCCCAACTTCAGCTTCATTTTTGTAGTCAGCTGCACAAAACATCAAACATTTTGTGAACACAATGTCAAAATTAGTAAATGCCAAAGAGTTTTGGAAGGAGATGATACAAGCACAGTCGAAATGGCGAAAACCAATCTTGATGGATTCGATGATGAGATCTTTAATGGCTTTTTTTTCCATACGCCAAACACCCAAACCGATTATGGGCATTTGGAATCCGTTATTGAGTGTTATAGCCATTGTTGACCTCTCTCTATCTCTCCTATTCTTACTAAAAATGGAAGACTCTAAAATGGAAGGCAATATCATTTTCTTACGTCCACTTCATATAGTAGTTGTGTGGTCCTTGAATGAATAAAATAATAAAATAGTCGATTGTGATTTAGTTCGATTGGTATATATTTTTTTTATTTATGTAGGAGAACATGGGTTTACTTTTAAAAGGATATTTCAAAGCATACCAAACACAAAAAATAATATAATACCATTCAATCATAACACAACAAACACTTAAATAGAAATCAATCAAGAAGAAAATGACAAAAAGTTAAAAATTATATATATATTTTAATATTATTCATGCACTAATTAGTGTATAATGTTTCAATTAGTGCAATTGAAATTAGGTGGAACAATAATAAAAATTAAAATATTTATGTACCAAAATAAGAAAAGTAATAAAGCTCATGACCAAATCATTAGTAAAACCTTGAAAATATTTCAAAGAATTGATTTAGAGATACTCTAGGTTAGGCAGTCAACAAAAGCAATGAAAATGCCACGAGAGCTAATTATAAGGTGCGGTGTGGTGATTGCTCATCTAATCCCTTAATCATGAGGTCGGGAGTCAATCTTTACCCATGGAAATAGAGCACATTTCATGGCTAGCCATTTATCTCTTTGGACAGCACCCGTGACAAGGGGATTAGGCATTCCTACTGACGATAGACACCCTAATTTCGACAAAAAAAAAGGCAATAAGAGCCATTGTGCGACAATTTCTCTTTTGTACAATCATATTTTATAACATTAAATATTGAATTAAAATTTAGTTATAAATTTATTCAAAAAATATAAATAAATAATCTTTTATTAAAAACGAAAATAAAATGAACTAAGTATGTTGTATTTAAGGAAAATAAAATGAATTAAGTATGTTGTATTTAAGGTGACGATGACTATCAATAGTCAATCAAGCTTGGCATTGTTGCCAATGCAGGAGGACGTGGGTTCGAGTGTGCCAAAGCGCATTATCCTCTTATTAAGGGTTGAGGAGCGACTATGGGTAGTTTTAAATATTGTATCCAGAAAAACATATATAATAAGAACTATAATGAGATTATAGTTAAAAAAAAAAAAAGAGGCAATAACTACCAATAAAAATTAGGGTAAACTACATTGAACGTCACTTTAAAATAGCGTTGATACTATTTTAGTCACCCTAAAATTTTTGTTGTCATTTTAGTTACCGCTATTAGAAAAATTGACCAAAATTGTCACTAAGTCGTTGAATTCTTAACAAATTGCTGACTGGACCTGAAAGAACAGATAAAATTATTCTTTTAGTTCTTTTAAAAATTACAAAAATTTTAAATTAATCCTTTAAATCTCCATAAAAAAATTCATATTAAATAATATAAAAAATGGTAGATCTAGCGTCCGATATGCCTCCGCCGCTATCTTTCCCCATTATCTCCTTCATTTCCTCCTCCAATCTCGACACCAAGGTAAATTTCTTAATCACCCATGTTTTCCCCTTTATTTATTTTCCAACCAAAGTCAGCAGTGACATCAATAGTGGAGGAAGAGGAAGATATTGAATCAGTGATGACATTTTTTAGGGCAGAAATCATGATGGAGTTTTCTTGTTTATGTGAAAGACGACAGAGCAGAGACAATGGCGACATCATAGAGGGTAGAATTACAAAAAATATATATATTTAAAAACCAAACCTTTTAAAGAATTACAATTGAAGCCAATACCCAATAGGTGATCACGAGTAGGGGTGAGCGTTCAATCGAATTGAGTGCAAAAATTTCGAGTTAATTGAGTTCACAAATCCTATTTTATCATCTTAACTCAATTTGAATTTTTTTTTGAATCGAATCGAGTAAAATAGAATTTGAGTTGAGTCAAATCGAGTGAAAATTTTATTTAAATTAAAAAATTAAACATTTTAAATAAAAATATTAAATAAAAATATTATTACAAGATAACTAAATTCATGTTAGAGCACATAAATTTGAAACTATATATATTTAAAAATAATTTCAAAGCAAAATAAAAAAATACTTGAGTATGACAAATTTGAATCATTGATTAAGTCCCCAAATTTATTATTTTAGAAAATTTATATTTTTTCTAATTTTTTAATTTTTTTAAAAATATAAATTTTGAAATTTTGTAAATATTTTGGAATTTAAAATTATTTTGATTTTTTTGTAATTTTGTTGGGAGAAAAACCAATTTGTTTATTTTCAAAGTTAAGGAATTTACACTAATATGTTATTCGAATTATTTTTGTTATTTGAATTGTAAAATTCAACTTGACTCGAACTCGAAACTCAAATAATTGAATAACTCGATTTAATTAACTCAAAATTTAATTTTTTATTTTTAAATCAAATTTTGTTCACCTTTAATAACGAAAATATTGCAAATTGATTATTTCATTTCTTTTAATAGTCCATGATATGAAAAAGAATCACCGGCAAACCTTTTAGGATATTAAATTGAAGAAAAATAATTTAATTTATTAAAATGTTCAAAATTTTATTAATAATATCAAATTTCAATTATTGCGCTTTACTGTATTTTATACAAAGTGACGTACCTATATCTAAATAATTGATTTAATAAACAATTTTGAGATTGTGCAAAGGAAAAAAAAGATTTTATTTCCTATCAACATACATTGATGTGGTGAATTTTGGACTAAATTGTAAAAATTTTAATTAAAATTTTATGAAATTAATAAATTTATTTTAATAATTTTATTATAAATTTTAGTTATATATGTAATTTTATTAGACAATACTTAAAACTATTTAAAGCCCTCCTAACTTATATATTGGAGGATAATATGTTTCAAGATATTCGAACTTATATCTTTCGTGTTTAATAACAATATTTAACCCAATCGAATAAAGATTCGATTGATAAATTAAGGAAACTTTTAAATAAAAGAGTTTAATTAAAATATTAAATAATATAATATAAAAGGCCACGTGATGTAAAAACACTGATATGTAAAATGATTAAGGGGACAAAATAATAGATCTCTCCACACATTTATGTCAGATTGAAATTAATGTATGGTCCAAAGCTTTGTTATTTTTTATTGGCCCCTCCCCAAAACGGTGAAATTTCCTTATAGTCATTTTAAAAATTACGAAATGATATGTTAATTATAATAATAAAATTATATTTTGACGTTCCTTAAAAAAAATAATTTTATCTTGCTTTCCCTCTCTTAAAATAAATTTCCGACTTCGTTCCTAGTTGTTGGTTTAAGGAATAGTCCCACATTATATTAAGTTGGATTAAAACTGCTTTATTAATATGATATAGCAATATTAAGAGTTAGATTGTATTTTACTCATTTTATTCAAAAAATAAGAATATTAGTTACTGTAGTTTAGATTAAAGAGTAAAATAACCATTTTATTAAAATTTCCTTCTATCTTTACTGTTAAAAATTGATCTTTATATGTCTGCATAAGATCCACATGGCATAACTGTCTGGTTATTTTGTCAACTACATCAGTTTTTAACAGTAGAAATATATAAAATTTTTAACAAAAATGACTAGTTTGCTTTAGCGTATAGGGACTAACTTACTATTTTTTTAATAATAAAGATAAAATACAATTTAACTCGTAATACAGAGACCTCTATAATACTTTTACGATCAACTTCATATTTGACTTTAAAGGCAAGTTAATAGTGTGGGTTTTCTTTAAACCCTTCGTTTTAATGAGGTTCCCACTTGATCCAAGAAAATAATTAAAATTATGAAAATGATTTACATAATTTAAGATTAATGATTTGATTTTTTTTTTTATAATATCATGAATTTTTTAACATTGTTGAATTATTTACTTTTTTAAGTATAAAAATAAGGATGCCTAATGTGCTAAACATTTCTAAATTGCGTGTTTTTTTAATATTAATTGTACCTCGCCGTCCTCATGGGTGGCTGCTAAAGTCTAATAAATATTGAAAATAAATAAACATATTTTAAAAATAAAATTAAAATATTATCACATCTCAGAAATCGAATTAGTCAAAACTGGGTTAGTGAACCAAGAACGGTCAAATTATGTTTTTAAATTAAATGTTGTAGAAATTATTTTAAGTAAAATAATTTGTTGAAGTGGTTGAGTGTTACTTATGTGCGCTTGAAGTCTTGTTGAATTTTTATTATTTTTGTTCTAACCACTAGCTTTGAAGATCTAGCTTATTTATTATTTCCGCTCATCTATTGACATAAATGAGCTTGCTGGTTTAGTGGCAATGCTTCATTTTACCTAAAGGTCCTGTGTGTGCAAAGTGAAATTATTTTTACTTAGCCTTTGTCTGTGCTGTCCATATGGTGTCAAATTCTGGGAAAATTGATAGAACTAAGATAAATAATTTTTTTTTATTTTTTAAGAAGAAAAAAAAATACCTCTAAGATTTCTCCTTTTAGTCGTCTCACTTCCCAAAAAAAATACCTCTAAGATTTCTCCTTTTAGTCGTCCCACTTCCCTCAATTTTCTCACTAGTTTTGCCGTCCCACTTTTTCCCTTTCTCCTCGATCTTCAGTTCAATTTTTTTTGGAAATTTGCTACTGACGTTCTTCTTTCTTCTCTTCATCCTGTTTTTCCTTGCTCTTTTTGTTCATCATACTCTCTAATATCAAACTATTGTGACTTCATTGCTTATTGAACCTTCCGTCGTGACGTTTTTTTGTCACTATTCTTCTAGCAATATCGCTGTTGTGTCGAGTTTGTGAACAAGAATTGTGTTTTCGTCTCGGTGTAGCTTAGCATGTGTATTTTTCTGGTGGTAAGATTATTTTTGTTTCGTGTGAATGTTAGGGGATTTTAATTGTTCTTAAATTTGATGTTGATCGTTTTTCTAGGTTCTTTCAATGGTGGATCTTGCAACGGTTACTCTGTCGATAAATTCATTGTTGTTGGTATCATTCATTTTGGTTGGTAAGTGACCGAACACCTTTGATAGAGGTTGGTAAGTGTAGAATTTTTGGTGGTTGAGTGCTTAACCGTACTTTGGTCGCATATTTTAATGGAATAAGGGTTGAATACCTGTTTGATTCTAGTGCGACTATTGGTTTAATCGACTTAGTAGTTGTCATTTTAGATTCTGGAATCGTTGCGGTTGTGTTGGCATCGAAAAATGACTAAGTGTGTATCTTCTATACCCAAAAACAACGAAGAGGGCGAAGCCAAAAAGTATATTGTCGACACCACATTGCCGTGTGCCAGACTGTATGAGACACAAAGGCGTGAGCTAGGCCATGTGGGCCACACGGCATGTGCTACAGATAGGCTGTATGGGCCACACAAGCTTGTGGGCCCATTTTCTGTAAAATTAGTTAGGGTCGTGTTTCAAAGTGCATTTCAATGTCAACAATATTATAGGCTTTGTTAAGTGATATTCAGTATATGAATATGTGGTTTTTCCTTTATATGAGTTTTTTCTGAAAGAATGATAATTAAGGTAATTCTGTATCTGATCTGAAAATTCTGAGTATATCGTTAACATGATTCTGAAAAGTAAGTATGTCTAATATGTGTGCATCTAAATATCTGGTTATGCTTATGTTGCATGTGCATTGGGGTGAGATAATCATGTGATGGAGGAAGTGTTGGCAAGTTAATAATTTGTCGTATTTGGTGGTTTAACCACATATTTGTTTTGGCAGCTTGGCTGCAAATCTGGTGGCTTGACCTGTAACAACTCAAAAATCAGGGGTGACGGAAAATGCGATTTTGAGTATAGGTGAATTAAAATTTTTTTTATAGGTAACTTTACTAAAAAAAAGTGACTAATTCTCTCTCGCTAAATTTTCGGATCTTTTCAATTTGTGAGCAAATGAACTCAATTGGGTTTAAGTTTTGATTTAATTCAATAACTAGTTATTATCATTTTTTATGTGGAACTAAATAGTAAATTATAAATAAGGGAAAAAGGATATTAATCCTAATTAAATTAAGGGGCCGACCAATTATATGGTGAAAGGTTAGTCCAATTATGTTGAACAAAACACATTAGCGAACAAATATATATAAATAAATAAATATTTATATATATAATAAAATAAATTGAATAAGTTATATTTAAATTATTGGATATGAAAAATCAATAAATAACATAACGAAAACTAGAAATCAAAAAGAAGAAACGAGTTTTACTAGATGTTGAGGCATGTTTTACACAGTTTCCTTAAGACAAATTTGGCTGCTCCTACGATACTCGGAGAAATGTTGGTCGAATGACTCCCAAGATACAACATGATGATGGTCGAAGCAATAGCCCCTCTGCAGTGATCAACGAACAAATGTTGCATTTTTCTATCACTGAAATGTTGGGAAATAGGGAAAGGAAAAGAGTAGAATTTTGGAGAGAAAAATAATTTCTGTGTGAAAGAGTGAGATGAGTAAAAAATACTAAAGAAGTCTTGACATTTTATAGGCATTTAATATGGAGGAATTTAGGAAATATTCATGAAAAAGGATGCAAAATCTGTATTAAGGGAACAATTAAATCCATTTGATTAGAATCAAAATAGGATATGTGTCCTTTTAAATCAGATTTTGTATATTTGTTGAGAAAAATATATTTCGTGTTGGGCTTAAAATATTCATAGGCTAATTTTGGACCCAATCAGTCTGGACATTTCAAATCGCCCACATCATACGAGTGCAGCCCTAACCCTAACAGGTTTGGATTTGCACCCCTTATGCACGAGGCAAAATTTCAAGTTTAGTCATTTAATTATTTTTGAAGTGGGTTCTCATATATATACACATCTCACACTTGTTATTTAACCAATATGGGACCTAAGTTTTTCTTTTCCTCAACAAATATTTACAAGTAGCTTACTTTAAGCATCAATTTCTCATTCGCTCAACCATTTTAAACAAATGATATACTGTTATAAAGGTCTCATGAAGTAGAATATAAAGCCATAATTTTATGATTCAACTTTCAACCTTTACTAAGTGAGAATATGCCTCAAGATTCTCATAAATTATAATTTTTCCAACAAATTAACCTTTAGGTGCTAACTAGCTTAGTTAAATACTAATTTTGAGTGGCAAAAATGATGATGATGGCATGAGAAGGGTTAGTGGTATGCATGTTTGGTGATTGTTGGCTGGCCAAATTGAAGGTGGTTGGTTGAATTTTGTTTTGTCACATCACTTTTATCTTTTTCTTTTTTTAAAAAAAAATTTGGGATGAATGAGATGAGAGGGATAGACTGTGAGTAAAAAAACAGAAACAAGACAAATGAAAGAACATTTCAGCTCATTTCTTCTTCAATTTTTTTTTTAGTCTCACGAATGGTGAAGGTGAGAGCCACCGGTTGCATGTAGAGGAAACCAAAAATTTACTTGTTTAGAAGCTAACTCCTCAAGCATTGGTAACCTTTCCAAGCTCAACTTGTCCATAGATTTTGTTTTACAGAGAAAACTAGTGTGATTTTGAGTTGAATGTTTATCCGTGACTTTGTGATGAAGAGTTTTCTTTAGTTGCTAAATTTCTCTCTTGAGTTAGAGTAAATTTGTTGACTTTGTAGTCGCTTTCAATTTTATTGTCTTGTAACCTTGTGGTCAATGGCGGAGTCAGGGAGGTTGGCAAGGACCCTAGCACCCTAAAATGGAAGAAACTTGCGTAAACCACACTAAGTTCAAATCTCATGAATGATTGGAGGGATTACAGACGGTCCCACTTAAAATTCAATCTCTTAGATAGAATATCTCACTAATGTAATTTAATAAAATACCGAAATTTTTAGAGAGCAAGAACATGAAAGAAAAGAGAAAACTGAATTTTTCTTATTTTTCTGTGTAGAATAGCCTGCTATTTATATTATTTTCAGAATGGACAAAATGATAAAATATTAGTGTCAATTTCCAAAAATAGTAGAGGATTTTCCAAAAATATTCTCATGTAATGTAAACGTGGTCATCACATGTTATTATCCAATTGATCGAATAACCACATCAACAAAACTTAACAATTAAATTTGATCAACGGGATTTGATTGGTTAATTTTTCATCTTTAAGCAGGGGTGAAGAGAGGAAAACTTTTTAGGAGGCCGAATAAAATTTTAATTTTTTTATAATCTATATCTTTATAATTTTTAAAGGATTAAATCGAATTTTTATAATTTTAAGGAGACTAAAGTGTAATTTTACTTTTATTAATTTAAATTTTTAAAAAAATTAAATGTCTAAAGAATAATTTTTCATTTTAAGGGGCCAGACCTACCAGCTTCTAGCTTTGCCTCTGTCTTTAAGAGTTCAAATTAATACTAAATTTTATTGAGGGCTCGATTTTAAAATTTTTCACTTTTTTTACTAATAAGCCAAAGTCTCATGTCATGAATTGTTTATTTTATTATTTTTAATTCAACTCAAATAAATATAATTTAATAATTTTTTGTTGTGTAAATTCCTTAAGAAATATTTATCATGGGTTGTTCGCGGGTCGTGTCAAAGTATGGCATGATTATTTACTAAGAAAAATTAAGAAATTATTTTCCTTAATATTTATATATATTTAATTAAATTTAAATAAAAAGTAATTTTTAATTTTATAGTAATAACTCGAATCAAACTAAATTAAATATGTTTATAGGCCAAGTTAGATTTGGTTCAGATCAGACCTATGCATGTATCAATATCATATATAATCTGTTCAAGCTCGACTCAATTTGATATGAGTCTCAATTTTATCTAAATTTTTCTATTTTTGTAAATGACTAACCTAGACCCATTTAGACTAACTCATATTATTTTTATTTTTTAAATATAATTTTTAAAATTTTATATTTATTAATTATATAAATATATCTTTTACTACTATTATTTTTTCCCTTTATTAAATTTCTAAGCATTAATAACTTAATATATATTTTAATATTTATAATATAGCATGTCAAATTTTTATGTAATAATTACATAATATATAAAATAATTAACTTAGTTGGCATCATTATTATTGTTGCAACAATCAGAGAATACAAGTTTGAATATGTATTAGCCTCATTTAAGTGCTTAGGAGTACTATAGGTAATAATAGAAATTGTATCTAAAAATAAATAATAATAACAACAACAACAACAGCAACAATAACAACAATAATACTATAAACTTTAAAACAGGTCGAACTAGGTCAGGTTTGAGCTTAAAGCTCGAGCCCTTCCCATATTTTAAAAAAACTTAATGTTTTGCGCAAATCTATTTTTTAGCCTAATAGTTTTTCCCAAACCCTTTGAAATTTCAAATGGACATTTAAATTTGGACAAATAATCCGAGCCTTAAACTAGAGATATACATCGGTCGCATTAGACTGGGTTCAGTTCAGGCTTAAATATGATATTGACACATTTTATACTTACCCAAGTCCAACTGAAATATAGGTCTAAGATTTTATTCAAACTCGTCTATATTTATAAATGTCTAACCTAAGCCCATTTTATATATTTGTGAATCACATCGTAATATTTTTAATATTTACATTATAAAATCATATATGACTATAGGTTTAATTGGTTTGTATTCCACATAATGCACATATTTATAGTATATAAATTCAAATTTTAAATTAATTATAATGTGAATGTATTTGGACTATAATATTATTATTACAGTTTTAAAAAGTCATGTTTATTATTTTGATATAGAACTAAGAATCAGTAATAAGATTAAATTGTGAGATATGTGAAATACAAAGAACCAAGAGTGTTACTTAAAAAGATAAATAAATCTATTACATAAATTGATTTAGGCCGGGCTCGAATATTGAATGTTCAAACTTAAACCTGATCAATATTTTAAACATGTCTATTTTTTGTGTCTAAACTTATTTTTCGAGATTAATATTTTTATCTAAATTTTCTCAAAATTTGAGCGGACATTCAAGCTTGGGCTCAAGTCTACCTCCATTTTAGACCAAATTAATTCAAAATCAGATTTTTATAGGCCCAAGAACGGCCCAAGTCCATTACCAGACATTGGATCCGTCAAACATAATTGAATTAATAATTTAAAATTCTGGTGGCTAAATTTGCTGCCATTTCTTTCATTGGCAACAAAAATAATATCAGAATATTGAGATAAAAGATCAAACAAAGCTATCCACTCCTTTTTCTCAGATCCGAAACGCCGTCGTCTTAGTCGGAACCACTTCGATCCACAATGTCTTCTACTTTCAGCGGCGATGAAACGGCACCGTTCTTCGGCTTCCTCGGCGCCGCTGCTGCTCTCGTCTTCTCCTGTATTGAATCTTAACCCCCCCACTATAAATTTATCGTTAATTTTTTTTAAAGTTTTAATATTCGATCTCTTTTAACTCCTTTTTGAAAAATTAGATCTTTTGTTAATTTATATTCGTTTGATTTGGTTTTCTGATGGAGAATTGATGGATCACTATATTGTTAGCTTTTTAGCATGATTTAGCTTACGAATTGAAACAAATTCTTGATTTTTTTTTATTTTACTGTAAATTATGCCTGGATTTTCTGGTATTTGATGTGGATCTTTGGTATTGGAGATGTATAATTATGAAATGAATTATTATTTTGATTCAGCTGAGTAAAATGTATGCTTTTATAATTAGGTTTAGTTTTTAATTGGAAAAGATTGATGGAATTCACGTAAATTTCAGTCTTTTAGATGTAAATCTAATAAGAATTTTGCATTGAAAATAAATTCAGAATGGTTGAAATCTTTTAAATTTGAAAAAAGCCTTGAGGCCTTAGCACAATTGGCAAAGGCGGAGGTTCTGAGTCTGAGTACCCAAGTTTGAGATGGTCTTTGAGTCACATCATGTGCTGTTGACAGATTTTACTTTATGATTACTTGGACAGTCCGTTTATGGTGTAACAGTTTGATATTTGTAGTTACTCGGACATGTATTTGTATTTTGGTTGTACTGTATTGTACTTGTAGCACTTTGAAAAAGAAAATATTGAAAGAAAATAAATATGTAATTTATGATTTTAGGTATGGGAGCTGCATATGGGACGGCTAAGAGCGGTGTTGGTGTGGCTTCAATGGGTGTGATGAGGCCTGAATTGGTGATGAAATCTATTGTACCAGTTGTTATGGCTGGTGTTTTGGGTATTTATGGCTTGATTATCGCTGTCATTATTAGTACTGGGATCAATCCTAAGGCCAAATCGTATTACCTTTTCGATGGTTACGCCCATCTTTCTTCTGGTCTTGCTTGTGGCCTTGCTGGGCTTTCTGCTGGAATGGCAATTGGAATCGTCGGCGATGCTGGTGTCAGGTATGGTTCTTTTATACCCCTTGGTTTTGGATATGTTGTTGCTTAGAACCTGATATAATTGATTTCAAATCATCAATTTATAGTTTTTGTGGTTGCTTTATGCCCTTGTGGAGTTTACTAGCTTAGTGAGCCCTCTCCTTATTTGATTAAAGTTGGTTTTGAAATCTATGCTGCCATTATATCCAGACATGGCTTCTATTACAATGATACGGTCCTACGTTTTAGGCACTAATGAAATAGAAATTTTCTTCTATGATCAATTGATATGAACATTGAGAACTCCGATTTGGATAAGTTTCTCTTTGAAAAGCAAGTGCTTGGGCCTATAAGTAAACAACATCCTACCTAATGGAGAAACCGTTGAAAAGGTGACAAAACCTTTATACTTTTCATTACAAAACCAGTAAACTGGAAAAAAGGATGTATTGTTCTGTGCTAGTTTTTGGACTTGTAGAAAAGTGGAATCTGTGCTTATGGGAATTATCGAATTACACTGGAAATGATTGATTACTGATGTATTTAGTAAATAAAGGTGTCAGAAAATTCCATTTACAGTAATAGTAAAAGTATCACGAAAGCCATTGTACTATGAGTCAGATTGCACTTTGCCTCCTCTACTAAAAAAATAGGCAAATTAATCCCTCTACATTATATCAAAGAGCAAAATAGTTATTCTATTAAAAATTTCATCTATTTTTACTGTTCAAAACTTGTCTTGTATGTTAGAATGAGTTTGTGTGGCACATCATGGGTAACTGTTTGATTATTTAAACAGTCACGCCAGTTTTTGACAATAGAAATTGATGAAATTTTTAACAAAAAAGACCCTTTTACTCTTGATTTAACATATAGGGATTAATTTGCCCATTTCTTAAGTAAAGGGTATAGGGATCTTCAAGATACTTTTTCCTTACAGTAATCTAATGAAAGCTATAGTTTGTGAGCCAGCCGAGTGTCTTAATAGTAAGAAACTTGCCGATAAAGGTAAAGTCATATAACTTACAGATTGCTCCATCTGTGATAGATCTTGTTTATCTTTCGCTATCATGGAAAATATTTTGAATGTTCGAATGATCGTTTATTGCAGAGCCAATGCACAGCAGCCCAAGCTTTTTGTTGGAATGATCCTTATCCTCATCTTTGCTGAAGCTTTGGCTCTTTATGGTCTTATTGTCGGCATTATCTTGTCATCTCGGGCTGGACAATCCCGAGCAGAATAAGATACTCAAGTGCTGCATAGTATTCTCTTATTGATTTTATCTGTAGCACTAGACCGAAAACCATTTCGATCAATATCAGGTTAGTTATGGTTGGACAGCAAGTGCCGCGTTCGCACATAAATATTGATGAACATTTGTTTTTGGTGGATGCTCTTTTCCTCTTTGTAGTAGTAGAAAATTGAGTTTCTTTTAACTCTTAATAAAATGTTTTGGAGCTTTCCCTTGTTTGATTCTTTTTCAGCAATGTATCTTTTTATAAGTTGAAACTAACTAATGGGTTAATTTGACGGGCCAAGTTGGTTTTGATCAGGTTACGTTAATGTGGGTTTTAAAATTTTTGGTTTATTTTGAGTACGGATTGGTTTCGAGACACATTTTGGGTTTAAGTCATTCAGATTTGTCAATCAAGTTTTATAGTAGTTATTTTGAGTTCAAATTATTTCATGTCAATTATTCAGGTTCAAGCCATTTTGGATTTTAGACATTTTCGGTTTTGATCATTTCAGGTTTGGGTTCGGGGCATTTTTTGAGTTTATTTTAACTTTTTATGGGTCAAATAAAGTTAGGTTGGTTTCAAATTCGGTTTAATCGGGTTTGATTAATCAAGTTAGGTTGGGTTAATAAAATTCATAAGTTACTATTAAAAATCAGAGAAATTTAATAAATTCTTTGTTGAATTCTCAAAAGAAGGGGGTAGATTTAGACTTGAAATGTTAATCTAAAACTAATTGAAGTGCAAATTGAGTTAAAACAAATTCAAACATTCATTATTTTATTCTGGATTTTAATGCCACAATCTTTTCTCATTTGACATTATCCTCAGGTTGAATTTATAATTTATAATTCTTTTATTTAAAGATGATGTACAAGTCTAAAAAATAAAAATGTTATCATAATAACATTAATTATAATAATTATAATTTAAAAGTTTAGTGTTTTGTAATTTCATAATTGAGTTGGTGATCCGGTTAAGGGTGATACTAACTTAGAAAAACACTTCAATAAATAGTATAAATTACAAGATACGTTTTTGGGTTGATATAACTTTTATCTTTGAATTTTGAAATTCATTTTACTTTGCTACTTATATTTTTTTGGTCCATTTCGGTATCTGAACTTGATAACTAGATTTATTTTTGTCCCTAAACTTAGATTTTATCAAGATTCGATAATATAGCTCTTTAAAATTGCACCACATCATTAGACTTTTATATTTGTCAAATTCAATGACCAAATTGAGTTTAGTTACAAGTTCAAATACCAAAATAGAAAAAAAAAAATACATATATCAAAATGGACGTATTTGTCAAACTTAATAACTAAAAATTATTTTTACCCTTTTTTTAAAAAAAAAAGTAATATCAATTAATCAATATCACTAGACACAAAACAATTAGAGGTGTTCATGGGCCGGGCCAGGGTGGGCTCAACTAAAAAATTATGCCCATTTATTGGGCTCGAGCCAGGCCGGGCCCAAAAATAGGCCTAAAATTTTGCCCAAGCCCGACCCGAATAAAAATACTAAAACTAAGGACCGGCTCAGCCCACCCATATTAATTTTTTATATTATTTTCATATTATTTTAAATATATATAATACAACAAAAAACTAAAAACATCAAAATAAATATTTCCCAACAAATTAAAAATAAATTTTAAAAATATGTAGACTTAAATAACACTAAGATAGATGCAACTTAACAAGCAAATACCTCTAAAATAATAAAAAAATTAACAAATGCCTTTACAATAATAACAAAATTAATAATAAAATAAATTTTATACAATATCCAAATAATAACAACGTAATAGTAGCAACATAATAGTAAAATAGTAGCAAAACAGAGAGAGAACAACAAGAAAATAACATTCAAAAATAAAAAATAAAAATACAAATTTTTTTTGTCCTTTAGTGAAATCGAGTCGAGCCGGGCTGAGCCCGGGCTAAATATACCTTACCTAAGGCCAGGCCCATTTTTAAAATGGACCTTATTTTTTTGTCCAAACCCATTTTTCGAGCATATATTTTTGCCCAAACCCTCCCACATTTCGGGCGGGCTTTCAGGCTAAGCCGGGTAGCCCGGACTATGAACACCTCTAAAAACAACATTTTGGGCCAATAAGAAAAAGTCACTTTTGGGCTAAAACTAGCCTACACAAAAAGTT
Source organism: Gossypium arboreum (assembly GCF_025698485.1). Taxonomy (NCBI): domain Eukaryota; kingdom Viridiplantae; phylum Streptophyta; class Magnoliopsida; order Malvales; family Malvaceae; genus Gossypium; species Gossypium arboreum. The sequence goes on from NC_069073.1 coordinate 119,050,512, forward strand.
AGAAGGGATTACATTTTTTTCTAAAAGTAAGATACTACAATGAGATTCTACTTTGGTGTTAAATTAATTACTTAAAAAAATAAAAGGATTAAAGTTTGATTTTGAAAGGATTAAAGTTAATAGGTATACTTCATCTATTAACCATATGATTAAGGGTTCGATCTTTGTATACAAGAATGGAATATATTTTATAAGTAACCGTTTAACTCTTTGAAAAACACTTAAAATAAAAGGATTAATCACTACTATCTATGATAGATACCGAAAAAAAGAACCTTCAAATAAAGTGTAAAGTATATACTATAGAAAAATAAAAAATAAGGTAAATGATAATGCAAAGTATAGAACTTTTAGCTCAAGGAGATAAGATTAGACCAAACATTTTGCCACCCCCAACAAGGAAAAAAAGCAACATTTGTTTAAGCCTTTTGCTTCTTATATGCATCAATGCATCATTTGCCATTGTATACCCTCTTTTTACTTTAAAAACATTTTATCATTGGATGATCAAACAAGAACTATGGTGAGTCATTAACTTATATATACACATATATGCATATTTTACTAGAAAGGAAGATTTGCTACCATCATCAAAACCTTTATATATATATATATATATATATATATATATATATATAATGGAATTCATTTCTTTCTCTAAACAAAATGTATGCATCAACCATTAAAGTTAAATGTTCAAATGTCATACATTAAATAATTGAAAATTGAGTTTACTCTAATTAATTCATATAATAATATCCATGGTAAATGCACTATGGAGGTTCAGATACTACAAGTTAAATTGTATTTTACCTCTTTTCTTCAAAAAAAAAAGAGTAAATTAATCTTATTACGTTAGACCAAATAATAAACTAGTCATTTCTAATAAAAAAATTACCCATTTCAACTATTAAAAATTGGCGTAGCTAACGAAAAACTAAACATTTGCATGTAGCATGCCATGTGTACCTCATGTTGGTGTACTAGGACAAGTTCTTAATGGTAAGAATTGATGAAATTTTTAATAGAATGACTAATTTACTCTTTGATCTAATGTAAATGGACTTATTTGCTCATTTTTTTAGTAAAAGAAACAAAATGCAATCAAATTCTTAGTATAAGGACCTCTATAGTACTTTTACATAATATTCATTAGATTAACATTTAATATACTATTGATGAATATTTTTAATTGCACAAACAGAGTTGAAATACGGTCAAATATCATGTTAGTTTTATTACTTAATTTTCTTATCAAATACATACGGTAACAAGGGCATAGGGGGCTTATCTCCTATTACTTTTAGGTGCTCTAATTTTGAAATTTCTCATTAAGCCGTTCAAAATTTTTAATTAGATCCCTATAAAAATTTTGTCAATTCTCATTAATCCTTTAAATTTTTTAAAGTTACCTACCAAAATCTTTAAACATTCTCATTAAATCTTTTAAATTTTTTGAAAGTTTTAGTTAAACTCTCCAAATTTTAACACCAAAATTCACCTTAAAAAATCATTTCACCTTTTTTTTTTTATCAAAAAGAAAGAGCATAATATAACAAAAAACTATCAACCAAGCATTGAGCTAGGAATCTCAGCCATCACAATGTCATACACCATCTAGCAAGGTTCCTCAAAAACCCTTCATACGACAATCATTCTTATAGTCAAACTCGTCATACCATCTGCCACCCGATTCTTCTTCCCTCTTTATGAAATCTAGAATTTTCACTAATAATATATAAAAAAAATTCATTTTCATTTAGTACTCAAATCTTTTTAAAACCTTGGTACTCAATCTTTAACGAATCTTTTCATTTATCTATGTAAAGAAATTGGGTTGATTAGGTCACTTCCATGCTCATCATCCTATGTAGTGGGATAATTTTAATTTTTAAGTGTATACACATACATACATATATATATATATATATATATTGGTAATGAAATGACCAGAAAAAATTAGGTCATGTTTTTGTAATTAGCTTAAGGGGAGTTGGAATCCCTTCATGTTCTTTTTACTTTTTTTTTTTTTTTGCAATATTGGTTAGCCATTTGCTTTCACATGCAATCATAGGCCACATTTAGGAATCTTCAATCTCTTAATCTTCTTTCATTCTCCTTTTTGTCACTATTTTAATTTTTTAAGTTTTAGGATTTAGATTTTAAAATTTAAAGTTTGGATTACTCTTTGGTTCACCATTTCAACATTTTTTAAGATTTAAGTTTTAGAATTTAGGCGAATTGAGTTTTAACTCGATTAATATGGGTATTATTGTCAATGTAGGAGGACGTGGGTTTAAGTGAGTTGAAGCGCATTATTCTCCTATTTATAGGTTGGGGAGAATTTAAAAATTGTTTTTATTTGATTTAGAGTTAATTACGCTATATATTCTCAAACTATAACCTTCATTTTAAATTGGTCTCAAGCTTTAAAACATTTTAATTATAATTTCAAACTATCGGGTTATATCAATAATGTTTTTAATTACTAAAATCGTTAATTTAACCGCTGAATGATATGTCAAATCTTATGTAACATAATTTAAAATGAATATTGTATAAATCTTGGTTTTGAGATTTTCGAAACTTTTACAAAAACTTTCTCGTTGACTCTCTTTTTTTTTCAATTTTACTTTATTTTTAGTTTTAACTTTTCAAAGATATACGTTAACGTTTTGTTTTTCTTTAAAATTTTCATTCTAAATTATATATACCACATGGGATTTGACACATTATTTAACACGATATAACATTGATGATTTAAGACCAATATAGAATAAATATCATAGTTTGAGGATGTCTAGCATAATTAACTCTTTAATTTACTATTTTAACTAATATTTTTAGAGTTTAATGTTTATGTTGGTTTGTTTTAGGGTTTTCACCATTATTTTTTAAATTTAGAATTTAAAATTAAGAACTTGGGATTTTTGTTTTTAACTGGTTCATGATTTCAACACGTGATTTTAACCTCTCTAATTTGTCTGAATTCATTTATTACATTGTCCTCAACCTTTATCCTTCCAACAAACCATACAAATTGTTCCATTTAGGAAAAAAGAAACAAAAAAAAAAACCCAAAAATATTTATATATATGTGTGTGTATATATATATATAACATAACACACGAGTTCAATGTTGTTGAAATTTTAAGAGATAGGACCAAAAATTGAAAAGAGAGAGAGAAGGGGGGCCAAATTAATCAATTTTACATTTATTTCAAAAACAATGACATGAATCTTATCCCCTAAAAAATAAACTGCAAAGATTATATCTGTTTTTTAATACAAAAAAGTATAATATGTTTTAACGTACTCGAACTCGCATCTTCCTGTATTGGTAATAATACCCATATCAATCAAGCTAAAACTCAATTAATTGCATGCTATTTTTTTAAATTCAAATAAATTATGCTTTATTAATTAAATAATGTTGTAATCAAATCAACTAGATTTATACTTTGAATCAATTAAAATAAGACTCACTTTTAAAAAGAAAAAGGTTATGTAAAGTAAAAATAGGATATTAATTTTTAAGATTTAAATTAATAATATTTAAGTACTCAATTTCTAACCTAACAAATATCACAACTAGTATTACTTTTATATATATATATATAAGAACTTTTAACACAAACCACAAATTTCTTGGAGTAGGTTATGTAGTTTGTTTTAAAACTATAATTTGGATTGGGTGAATATCATCGGTTTTGTTATAGTAAACGTCGATAATGACAGTAGGACGATCACAAAGTAATAAGAAAAGAAAAATTAGAGCATACAGATTTTACATAAAAATTTTTTCGGAAAAAAATTATGAACAGAAGAAAAGAAATTCACTAATATCAAAAAACGAATAATACAAGAGAAGTTTTGACAGTTATACTTGCATAATAAAAATATGCTTACACATACATTAACACATTACGTTGAAAAGGTGCTACCAAATAAAATTCACCTTAGGTAAGTTCAATGAATGAACATTCTTTATCGGAACCCATATCCCACCTTTAATGAATTTGTCCATTTCTACAAGCTTTGCTATTTTTATTTTACATAATTTATTAAGAATAATAATACTTGTGGTTGTAGATCCATCTATCCATTCCCATCCCCTCAAGTTGAACTATTCATCCTTAGAAAAAATGTGGTGGGTTTTATTATTTCAATTATGTTCTCACTCGATTTATTATTCCGTTCACCGATAATGAAATTTTTTTATAAACAAATTTAAAATGATGTTACGTATCTTTTAAATGATACTCGATAATATTTTAATTTTGATAGAATAATCATGGTTCTAAAGTTTTAGTGTTTTTACTATTTTGTTGATAGTCCCTGTACTTGCATAAAATTCTTTAAAAGTTAAAAATTTAATCTTTCTACTTTTTCAATTTAAAAGTTCTAGTTTATTCGTTATCATTATTGGTATATATCACGTCATATGAGGATAATCTGATCAAAATTTCAAGTTGACAAATTTTATCGGAAAATACTTGCTACTTTAATGGTTGGATTATGATTTTTAAATAAAAAAAAACTTGGGAGGACTTAATTATTAACATTTTAAATACATAGACTAAGTCTCAAATTTTGTCAAAGCACAGGGGCTAACAACATATTTTAACCCTTATTTTAATTTCGCATTTTTTGGTTTCTCTATTTTATAATATTAACTGGTTCAAATCGATGTTTATTTTTAATTTTATTTAATCACACAATCAAAACCAGCAGAAAATCAAGTGAATCATGTTTAACCCATAATATACAATGCCTACTTGTATCGATAAATCTATCAAACCCTTAAATCGAAAGAAAACATCCGCTTCAACATGCTCAAACTCACAATCTTCTAATTATTACAATTACAATGGTGTCAACTAAAGCTCCATCGACTAGACCCTTCTTTTAAATTCACATTATCATTTTAGAGGCAATAACTAACAATTCTATTAATTTAGACCTAATTAAGAATCTACATAATAAAAGGATTAAAACCGTAATATACCCATAAAACAATAAACTAATGTTTCCCCCTACAATGTCTTCTTTTAACATCTTGGGACACACTTAAACATCAAAACAGCTTCCAAAAATTAAATGTGTCCGACATTATTTGCTCTAATCTATCTCTTTGAATCATAACCAAACTCAGAACTATAAAAGACTTGTATTAAAATTCTCATCATAGGAAAATATATGAAGAAGGCAATGAATGTTGCTTTAATGGCCGACGACACCAAGCATTGATTTTAAAGCTATTTGATGTGTTTGTTGGGTCATTTACAATTTTCTTTTTCTTTTCTTGGTGAAGTTCTATAATTTCTTCTTTAATTTATCAACAACTTGGGTGGTCTTAAAAGTTATTTAGGCTTAATTTAGCAATGTTTCTTAAAAACTGTTTTTGAGAAAAAAATACTTTCGGAGAAAAACTAAAATTTTTAGCTTCTCAAAAAAATGCTTTTGGGCTAATTTTTTGTTTAGGAGAAGTATTTTTTCCTCAAAAATTAACTTGTTTAGAAATGTTTTTAACTCAAAAGTGTTTCTTAGAAGTAATACCAAACACACACAATTAGTATCACACAAGAAACCCGATACATATCTAGGGTAAACAGAGTCATGTCAGTATGAAACACACGTGAACTGTCATAGGGGTTGTCATGCAAATAAAAAATAAGTGTTTTAATTTTCTTTTTTAAAATGTCAATAGCTAAATTTAACTAAAAAAAAAAGGTCAAATTAACATAAAAAAAATAAACATTAATGGCTAAATTTAACATTATACCTTTAAAAGCATGATTTAGTTTAAAAAGCTCCTTATTCATTATTATTTTTCTGTATTTCATTATAGATTCGTATCATATCTGTTATTTTTTATATAATGCCTAGAACTATTCATAACCATCTCTAATATTTAAATTATAGGATAATACATTTCAACGGACTTAAAATCACGTTCTCTCATACTGACAATAAATCAATATTAATCTAACTAAGACTTAATAATTACTCGTTTAATAATTATATATATACAATAATGAAATGATCTAGGTTTTACATATTAAAAAAAAAAGTGTCATATCTGCTATTACAGGTGTTAAAATATCACACTGTAGCTACGAGGTGACCCTCCTATGGCATGTAGTCTTATCGTGCCCCAATCCCAGTTTTAATTATTTTTAAAAAGAACTACTACGTAGACAGGTTTTTCATCATGAAAAAAATGAAATAAAATTCCTTAAAAAAACAAATTAAATGGAGTAGATAGATAATAATATTATATTATGGTACAAATATTATGGGGTGGTCGCGGCGCCTGGACATTGGACCGTCAGAAAAATTGGACCACTGATTAACACATCACACAAATTCCATAAATTTTGGACCCCGGCTTTGGATGATAACACCATTCTTTGTACAAATATTATTGTGTTTTATTCTAGGTTTGGACGTTTATATATAAATACATTTAGTGTGTTTTTTCTTCACGTTTTTGTTATAGATTTTTCACAAAAATATTGTGTAAATTTAGGATTAAACTATATTTTATTTTTATATCTATTTTAGGATTTATGTTTAACTGGTTATTTTTCAATAATATCGTCTTCAAGATTCAAAATTTACGTTTTGAAAATATAATGTGTTTTACCTTTGCATCTAACACTTGTTAGTAGATTAAACCATTTGATTGACTTTTTAGATCGTTAGATGTGAAATTAGATGATATAAAATTATTTCTAATACAATTTAGTATTAAGTATTATTTTCTTCGACAAACATATTTGACAAGAAATATAATATATGATTTACATTTTATTTAGTTTCGATTAAATTTATACACATATGATAACATGTTTATTTTAATATTTTTATAATAGCATAATTTAATTTAATAAATTTAGTAGTTACCATTTGATCAAAAGTACAACAATTAAAAGTGACATATTATAATAGATGAGTTAAATGATTCATATATTAATGATAGACCTCTATGGAATACATTGTGTGCGATAGTCGTAGGCTTTAAATTATGACCCGTAACACTAGAATTTATACTTCCTCATCAAGAATTGCAAAAGCCTTGGCAATAAATCTTGGAGCTTCCATTTGCTACCCAGAACCATTGAAACAAGTTTCAAATAAAGTCTTAAAGATCTAATTATTTCTTCTCTCAACTCTACTTTTTGAAATTATTGAAAATGTTGTGCTATAGAGATGGATATTAAGTGTTTCCTGGAGTCGATGAAGATTTATACGAAAAAAATAAAACTCTAACAGTAACACGACTTTTTACATTTAAGATGATAAATATCCTGACTATCAGGTTAACATATAGAATTCATCTCGATATGATTTTGAGCAACGATGTGAATGCTATACAAAGTATAATACAATAATTAATAGAAGAATATGAGGTTTGTTCTTATGATTATGTAGAACTCGTGAAATTTCCATTACCTTCGAAAAAAATCCACCAGTCTATGCCGGACCCATTACAGCGACTCTTATCTCGTTTTTGGTTTTCCGCGACTCAGTAATAAAAGCACAAATTTCATATATTTTTTAATTTCTGGTAGATAATAATTTTTAAAAATTCCAGCTGTAGATTTGATTTGACCTAACAATATTGTTTTAATTTTCTTTTTAAATAAAAATATTTGCCTTCAAAAAATAAAAACAAATATATTTTTATTCCAATTAAATGTTTGTCATCATGGTTGTTGGATTGTTGTTTTGGCATTGGTTACACTTGGCAAGGACCTTACATTAATGTCAAATAATTTAAGCTTTGTTTTGATATAAAATTTTAGTGTATTTTAAAAATAATTATTTTAATTATTTATTTAATTTTTAAATTTTTTTTCCAACTCATAAATAGAAGAATAAAGAGTTTTAGTGTACTCGAAGTCACTTCTTCCTGAATTAATAACAATACTCATGCTAATCGAGTTAATACTCAATCACTTAACTTCTTTTAAATTTATACAGGTTATCTAAAGTTTTATTTTTTAATTTTTTCAAAATTTATTGTTGTTTTAATTTTTAATTATAAAATTATTAAAATATTCTCATTTAAATAAATTAAGTTTTTTTTGTAATTACGTAACCTAAACATTAATTATTTATAATGTTAATTTTAATTAATATATTTATTACATACGTAGCTTTTTTCGCCCACAGATTATATATTTTAATTTTAAATGTTAGAATAAAAATAGTTAAGGAAACTTTTTTAATTAATTTAAAATATCATAATGTTGTATAAATAATATCAACTCATTACATTGATATAAAATAATTTTTTATAAAATTGGAGGGCTAAAAGATATTTATCCTTTTTTTCTTTGAGAAAAAATCATTTTGCTAAATTATAATCAAGACACCCCACCAACTCTGCAAGAGCTTTAATTTGCAATAAATCCTACCGTTGAGAAATTAGCCCATCACTGCTTGAAATATATGTAAAAATAAAAAATAAAAATAAAAATAATTTGTTTATTTTATTGTTTGAAAATATTCAATTACTTTCTTAAGATTTAATTAATAAAATAAACTATTTTTAAAATTTAATTAATTAATTAATTAATTAATTATTTTTAATATATTCAATTTTTCATACAATAAAATTTGATTAAAAATGAAAATATAATTATTTATAAAAAATTATTATTGAATTAGATTATAAAATGTATTGTTTTCATTAATTAGCTTGTTTACTTAGTTATCCAATATTGGAAAATGTCATTAAGTCCTTTAAATTTTAAAAAAATTATTTGGGCTCCCCAAAATTTAAAATATATATACTTAAGCCTTACAAATGTTTTAGAAATTTTAATTAAACCCTCTAAAATTTTAATTTAGTTGTTTTTTTTTTTAGAGAAAACACCAAATAAACCTGTCTAGGTGCACCCAAAGGAGAGCCAAAATCACAATGGAACTTTTCAGCATGAAAATCTTGTTTTAGATCTTAAAGGAAGAAAAAAAATAAGGGTAATTACATTAGTAGTCACTTAACTATTAGTAAATTTTTTTTTTTAGTCACCTAACTATTAGTAAATTTCCTTTTTGGTTACTCAACGATGAAAGTTACAAAATGATCACTCAATTATTCAATTTTTGTGTTTTTTGGTCATAAAAATAAAAATATCCCAAAATCCAAGAGAGTCAGGTGACCAAAAAATACAAAAATAAATAATTAAGTGATCAGAAAAAAAGTTATTAATAGTTAAGTGATTACTAACGCAATTTATCCAAAATTAATAAAAAGATAAAAGAAAAGAAAAACAAAAGGTTGGACAACTCTCATTTATTTGCTTCACTGATTAAAGCCTGTCATTGATTTCACTCATTCAAGTCAATCATTTACCTGCCCCATTTCATTTTTTTTAAATTTTAATATTAAATAAAAATTAAATTTCTAAGTAAAAGGGATAATTATTAAATAAATAGGGCTAAAAATGTGACAACTGTTTTATTTTTGTTTTATTTTTACTTTTATTATATTTTATGAAATACATATTATAACCTCAATTCACTCTTGGAGTCCGACCCAAGATATCTAATCTTTTTACTTTTTTTAAGATTATATAAGAAAGGATAAATTTTAATTTTGATTTTATATTTCATTCAAATTTAAAATTTAATTTTTATTATTTAAGTTTGACATAATTTAAACAATTGTCCATTCTTTTTTTTTTCTTTTCTTTTGACATGAGAGAAAATAATAGTTAATTTTTAATTCTAATCCATCTAATTTTTAAAGATTATATAAGAATGTTTTTGATATCTGTATTTTACCCATATTTAAAATTTAATCTTTATATTTTAATTTTAACAAAAAAGAAAATTGGTAAAAATAAAACAACAATATTACATCATATTAAAAAGATCAAAAGCATTCTTCGCTCTGTCTTGTTTAAAATATATGAGACTTCATTAAACATGTATCAAAATTTATAAACTTGACTTCCACATAATACCCAATTTAACCAAGTGATCTTCGATTATGTTTTCTTCTCTAAATATATGCCGTAACCACCATTGTCATTCAGCAATCCCGAAGCACATGACTAATTTTATCGTAAAATTTAACATAATTTGATAGGGGAAAACAACAAAATTTCATTACCTTTAAAAAATCCACGAGCATGAGAGCCTATGCCGGACCCACAGCAGCAACTCTTATCTCGTTTTTGGTTTTCCGCGACTCAGTAATAAAAGCACAAATTTCATATATATATATATATATATATATATATATATATTTTAAATTCCGGTAGAAAATAATTTTAAAATTTCCAGCTGTAGATTTGATTGACCCAACAACGTTGTTTAATTTTAATTTTATATATTAATAATAAAAATATTCGCCTTCAATAAAATAAAATTAAAATCTTACTGTGTTTTAAAAAGGTATAATGGTTGTTTTTTCCATCAAAATTTATAAAAAATTATTTTATATTTTTAAAATTTTTAAATTTATATTTTTATCAAATTATTTCAAATTAAGAAATTAATTTTTTAACATAACATATACATAAATTATCAAGTGAACAATATGTCAATAATTAATTAATTTTTAAGTACAAATTTTTACTATAATAATTAATATTTTACATATACATAAATATGTATTATTAAAAAACTAAAATGTTTTTTAATGATTTTAATAACTTTATTTCACTTAGTCAGCAACATGAAAGTATGTTCTATGTTACATCTCGCAATAATGTATTTTTACGTGAAAACGTGTTTGGAATCTTATACACCTCAATTGATCTCCCTATATAAAGGGACCATCTGCCTCCATACAAGCCTCACCAACAAACAGTCACCTTTGTATACTTCCTTCAGTCTTTTAACCCCGAAATCATACTTTTCTTGAGATTTTCTTTCATTTTCCCGAAAATTTTCATTCTTTTCCTCTTTCCGATTTGACCAATCTCGTTTATCTTCTTTCTTTTTTCCATGGTGAACTTCATTTTCGAAGCTTAAACTGCTTTAAATTAAGTGAAAAGAATCGTTTTTAAAATTTTAATTTTGATTAAAATCTTCTTCTGAAAGACCGGCTGGAGCATTCGAAGTGTTGGGTAGTATCGTTTTTTTTCCCCCGGTTTTAATTGGGTCTTTGGGTTTTTCTTCTGAGGGGGTGGCCGGGGCCTCGGCCTCGGCCTCGGCCTCGGCGGGTTTTGCTAACCCCCATTTTTTGAAAACTAATCACATATTAAATCTTTTTTAGTTTTTTACATAGTCTCGGATTTTGTAATGGGGATGCCGGCCTTGGCTTGCCGTGTAGATTCCGCCGTACCGCCACCTGGCTACTCAGCTTTCATTGCCGGGGAAAACTCCCTTGCCACGGCGGTCCCATTTTCTTCCTCCACCACCACAGGCGCCGCCGCCGTCGACTCTACTAATTCCAACTCAACCCATTGGTCCCCTGCTCATTCCTCTACTCTCTACCGTATCGACAGCTGGGGCGCTCCTTACTTCGCCGTCAATGACTCTGGCAACATCACCGTCCGTCCCCATGGTTCGAGCACTCTATCCCACCAAGAAATCGACTTATTGAAAGTCGTTAAGAAAGTTTCGGATCCGAAATCGGTAGGCGGACTCGGGTTACAGATGCCACTCATCGTTCGGTTCCCCGATGTGTTGAAAAACCGGCTCGAGTCACTTCAATCGGCTTTTGTATCAGCAATCCAAACCCAAGGCTATGAGTCTCGTTACCAAGGCGTTTATCCCGTGAAATGTAACCAAGACCGGTTCGTTGTTGAAGATATAGTCAAATTCGGAACACCTTTCCGGTTCGGTTTAGAAGCCGGGTCAAAACCCGAACTCCTCCTTGCTATGTCTTGCCTTTGTAAAGGAAACCCAGAAGCTTTATTGATCTGTAATGGTTTCAAAGATGCTGAATACATTTCACTTGCTTTACTAGCAAGGAAGTTCCAGTTCAACACAGTGATCGTACTTGAGCAAGAAGAGGAAGTGAAATTGGTTATTGACATAAGCAAAAAGCTTTCGGTTCGACCGGTGATCGGACTTCGAGCTAAGCTAAGAACCAAACACTCGGGTCATTTCGGGTCAACGTCGGGTGAGAAAGGGAAATTCGGGTTAACAACGAACCATATTTTACGGGTCGTTAAAGACTTACTTGATTCGGACATGCTTGATTGTTTACAATTATTACACTTCCACATCGGTTCTCAAATCCCTTCCACGGCTTTACTTCAAGATGGTGTCTCTGAAGCTGCACAAATTTATTCGGAATTAACCCGACTCGGCGCTGACATGAAGGTTATCGATATCGGAGGCGGTCTCGGGATCGATTACGACGGTTCAAAATCTGGTAATTCAGATCTTTCCGTATCGTATGGTCTTGAGGAATACGCTTCGACTGTTGTGAATGCGATTCGGGTTGTTTGTGATCGTAAATCGGTCAAACATCCGATTATTTGTAGCGAAAGTGGGAGAGCTATTGTTTCCCATCATTCGGTTTTGATATTCGAGGCCATGTCTACAACTGATACGGCACCATCGATGAACCAAATTAACCTTCCTTTTATCGAGCTGTCCGAGGATGCTCGTAGTGACTATTGGAACATGAGTGATGCAGTAATGAGACATGACAATGAGACATGTTTGTTTTATGCTGATCAGTTGAAACAAAGATGTGTCGAACAATTTAAAGAAGGGAGTTTGGGGATCGAACAGTTAGCTGCTGTCGATGGGTTATTCGATTTGGTTACGAAAATTATTGTCGGAACTGAACCTGTCAGGACATACCTCGTAAACCTTTCGATTTTCACTTCGATCCCGGATTTTTGGAGTATTGATCAAATTTTCCCTATCGTCCCCATTCATCGTTTGGATCAAAAGCCGGAAGTGAAGGCTATTTTGTCGGATTTAACTTGCGATAGTGATGGGAAGATCGATAAGTTCATTGGAGGTGAAGCCAACCTGCCTTTACACAAGCCAGGTAATGGCCAGTACTATTTAGGGATGTTCTTGGGCGGGGCTTATCAAGAAGCTCTCGGCGGTGTCCACAACCTATTCGGCAGTCCGAGTGTTGTTACTGTCTTGCAAAGTGACGGTCCACATAGCTTCGCAATAACACATGCAATGCCCGGCCCATCATGCGCGGACGTCCTTCGAGTCATGCAACACGAACCCAGACTCATGTTCGAAAACATTAAGCACCGTGCCGAAGAATTTTGCGGCATTGATGCTGGTAGTTGTTTAGCTAGCGCGGTTGCTCGTTCTTTCCACAACATGCCTTATCTCGAACCAGGATCTTCGTGTTCGTTGACCGCCATGAATAACGGTGGCTTTTATTATTGTAACGAGGAAGATTATTATAAGGGTTCAGAAACTGGGGCTAATGAGGACGACCACTGGTCCTATTGCTTCGCTTGAGGCAACAGTAGTTTCAGTAATTGCTTTGTTGTATGTGTTTTTAATGTCTTGTCATTTTTAATTATGTATTCCCATTTTGCAGTGCGTTTATTGTCTTTGTTTTATCGTTTCTTTGATGAAGACTTATCTCAGTTTTAGCTTAAGATTTTAGATGGTTTTCTTTTACTAATTTAATTTCGGGTTAAAATTCACTCCATTAATTTTTCATCAAAATTATTTAAAACCGGCTGAAAAAAGGTATTAAATCGATTGGCCTAAAAATTAGTACAAACCAATTGAACCAGTTTTACATCCATAGAACAGAAAGAAATTTTACAATAAACCTAAAGTTTTTAAATAAACAAATAGAATCTAAAACTTCCACGAATAATTATTGTGTCTTAGTTGGATTGGTATTAATATTATTATCAGCGCGCTGAAACATATTATGCTCTTATTTAAGAGTTGGAGAAGAGTTATGAGTAATTTTAAGCATTATATCAAAAAAAATTCTACTAATAATATATCAAATAATTTTTTATATTTATTTATTCTAAAATTTTAATTTCAACATGTTTTTATCTATATATACATGCATATTCATACATAAATAAATATAGTGGTGATGAAATGACCAGAAAAAATTAGGTCATGTTTTTGCTTTCACATGCAATCATAGGCCACATTTAGGAATCTTCAATCTCTATCTTTTTTCACTATTTTAATTTTAAACTTTAAGGTTTGGATTTCTTTTATTCTTTGGTTCACCATTTCAACATTTTTTAATATTATTTAAGTTTTGGAATTTAGAATTTGTTTTTATTTGATTTAGAGCTAATTACATCATACATCCTCAAACTATAATCTTCATTTTAAATTGATCTTAAACTTTAAAACATTTCAATTTCAATCCCAAACTTTCGAGGTTATATCAATAAAGTCCTTCTATTACTAAAATTGTTAATTTAGCCGTTAAATGATATGTCAAATCTTATGTAGCATAGATGTAGGATAGTTTAAAATGAAAATTTTAAATAGTGAATATTGTAAAATATTGGTTTTGAGAGGTTTTCAAAACTTTTACGAAATTTTTCATCTCTCTCTCTCTCTCTCTCTCTCTCTCTCTTTACTTTTTTATTTAATTTTTCGTTTTAAATTATGTAACATAGGAGTTGGCGTGTTTGTAATACCCCTACCCGTATTCATTGCCTTAATAGGTACCGTGCATTACCGAGTTTATTTAATTAATTTTTTTTATATTCAATATAGCCCTTTTATAAATATCTAACCTTCCCGCAATATTAAATCGAGACCAATCCACATCAACCAAATCAATTCAACATATTTTCAAGATAAATTCATACATATTTATAATATAACGTCATCACATATCTAAAACCGTGTTTGTTAACCATACTAATGGCTAACTTTACATTCATTTCACGTTAACATTTACTTTGTTAGCTTATACATGCCATTGATTTCCAAAATAAAGTTTCTTTATATACCGAAATCCCGAGGTTGATAATGTGATGTGTCTCCACCAAATCCAACCTCCGAGCTCTTAACACTACAAAACAGGGAAAAAGGAAACCGGGTAAGCACTTCGTGCTTAGTAAGCTCATGTAACAAGAATTATACTTACCTAATATTTTCAATACAATACAATAAACATCCATATATCCATTCGATGCATTATTACCCTAATATGCACAAACTCAACATTCAAGTTAGTACAATAATTTCCATGTACCAATAATATATACCATGATTGATGAGCTCATCAATATCATAATTTCCATTTCCTTGTTATTTTTTTTATACTTTTCCGTTGAATTTATCGAATTTCGATGGATTTTCAGAGGTACACTTTTAGTGTACAATTCCGGGTCCGTCAATTCATATTCATGTGCGACATTTCCATTTCAGAGAGCACACTTCGTGAACCTCAACCTTGCAATGGGATTACCGGTCAAAGCTAAATCCTCGCAATATAAACTCATAGAGTATTGTCGAGATTACCAGTCCAAAGCTAAATCTCGCAACAACAATTACTCTAATGAGCTTGGATCCAATTACCTATCTAGGATAAATTCAGACCCTAATTCGGATTACCCGCTCGCTAAATCCATTTTACACATATTCTTCAGAGGGCTATATCAGATAGGATCACCCGCTCGGCTAGATCCTTTTACCGCCAATTCCTTTTCGAGATTCATCGAATTTTCCTTTCATTCAAACGGATTTCTTCCCATTTTATCAAATATATCAATGTTTCATAAATTTCCATATAATGAACATTCAAATCATATTCATATCAAAACATGCATTTCAAGCATTTAAGAATATAATTCAAGTTACACGAACTTACCTTGATACTTGTTTGTAAACAAGAAAATCTACTAATCTCGAACTTTTTCCTTTCCTCGATCTAGCTTCAGATTTGAATCTTCCGGATCTAAATAAATAAATTTAATTATCAATTTAATACATTTCATGTTCATATGCAACATTCTCTATAATTCAACTATTATTTATAGTTCATTCAAAGCTGTCTACTTGAGTCATAGTCACTAAATTATTTATAACTTGAGCTACGGAACTCCAAATTAAGATCCGTTAATTTTCCCTAAAACTAGACTCATATATCATTTTACCATAAAATTTTCAGAATTTTTGATTTATCCAATAAGTACAGTTTATTCTTTAAAGTCACCCATGTTCTGCTGTCGACAGTTCTGACCCTTCTTCACTAAAAATTAATTATCTCTTCATACAGAATTCAAATAGTGTTCTCGTTTGTTTCTCTTAAAAATAGACTCATTAAGGATTCTAGACATATAAATTTAAGCCCATAATTGTTCTTAAATTTTTTATTATTTTTCAAATTCAGAACAGGGGAACCCGAATTCATTCTGACCTTGTCTCACAAAATTCATTATATCTCAAAATTTACAAATCCATTGCTTACACTATTTCTTCTATGAGAAACTAGACTCAATAAGCTTTATTTTTCATCTTCTAATTCGATTTCTACAATTTATGGTAATTTTTCAAAGTTAGTATACTGCTGCTGTCCAAACTGTTTTTGTGCAAGCTGTTTATTACCATTTTTCCCCTAAGCTTTTAATAAATGATAATTTCGTCCCTACTCAATTAGCCTCTCAATTGAGCTGATTTTTCTCAATCAACATTTTATTCTATCACCTTAAACTAGTTTACAACCTTTAGGAATCAGAATTTCAGCAATAGACTTTAATTCCAAGCATTTTCACAATTAGGTCCTAAAAATCAATTTCTATTGAAATTACCTAATAAAATCACCTCATAAACAAATTAAAGCTTTAATTTCATTCTATTTCATCATAAACTTACAGCACTCAACCATGGTGACTTTCAATTTCATCCATGAAATCAAAAACTAATGAATTTAATAGTAGGACCTAATTGTAAAGTCTTAGAAACACAAAAATTACAAGAAAAAGGCAAGGATTAACTCACTTGTGCAAAAATTATGAGATACCAGCTTAGAGAACCCTCCTATGGCGTTTTTACCCGCTGGAATTGAAGAGAAATGAAGAGAAATGAAGAGAAATCTAGATATTTCCTATTTAGTCCTAGTTTTATTTAGTTAATTTTGCAATATTCCAATTTTACCCTTAATTTATCAATTTTTCTGCTGATTTCATACCCTTTCCGTCCAGCCCAAATAACTTTTGGGTCTAATTTCCTTTTAAATCCTTTCTCATTAGACTTTTAAGCTATTTAATCATTCTAGCAACTTTTACACCTATTATAATTTAGTCCTTTTCATTTAATTGACTACCCAAACATTAAAATCTCCTAACGAAATTTTAATACCACATTAATAACATTTCATAAATATTTATAAAATTATTTTTGACTCGGTTTTACGAGATAGAAGTCTCGATACCTTGTTTTTACCCAATTTCTTCAATAATTTCTTTTTCTATCTAATCACTAAATCGGTAAAATTTTTCTATCAATATTTTCATACGATTTTCCTATCATATCAAATTTCATGCAAAAATATTGAAATAAATTTCTCTTTAAATCGGATTTGTGGTTACTGAAACCACTCGTTCGATAATTTTGAATTTAGCCATTACAACTCTCCCTTTAAGGATTTTCGTCCTTGAAAATCTTACCAGTAAAGAGATTTGGGTATTGTTTCCTCATTGCCTCCTCCGGTTCCCATGTCGCTTCCTCAATCCCGTGTTTTTGCCACAATACTTTCACCAAATTTATCTTTTTATTTCTAAGCTCTTTTGTTTCTCGTGCCAATATATTGACCGGTTCTTCACTGTAAGTCATATCCGGTTGAATCTCCACTTCTGTCGGAGAAATAACATGGGAAGGATCTGGTCGATATCGTCGTAGCATAGATACATGAAAAACATTATGGATTCTATCAAGTTCCGGTGATAATGCCAATCGATAAGCGACCGGTCCAATTCTTTCTATGATTTCATATGGCCCAATAAATCTTGGACTAAGTTTACCCTTTCGACCAAATCGGAGGACTTTCTTCCAAGGAGACACTTTCAGGAATACCTTGTCACCGACTTGAAATTCAATCTCTTTTTGTTTAAGGTCGGCATATGATTTTTGACGATCGGAAGCTGCTTTTAGACTATCCCGAATAACCTTTACTTTTTCTTCTGTTTCCAGGATCAAATCAACCCCATGTATCTTCCTTTCACTAAGCTCTTTCCAATATAACGGTGTTCTACATTTTTTACCATACAAAGCTTCATACGGAGCCATTTTAATACTAGACTGATAACTGTTATTGTAAGCAAATTCAATCAAAGGTAGATACTTCTCCCAATTACCTTCAAACTCTAGTATACAACATCGGAGCATATCTTCCAATACTTGAATTACACGTTCAGATTGACCATCTGTCTGAGGATGAAATGCAGTGCTGAAATACAACTGAGTACCCAAGGCTTATTGCAATTTGTCCCAGAAATGAGACGTAAATCGGGGATCTCTATCTGATATAATGGAGGCAGGCACTCCATGTAGCCTGACAATCTCAGATATGTATAGTTCAGCTAGTTTATCTAAAGAATAATCCATACGTACCGGAATAAAGTGAGCTGACTTTGTTAATCGGTCAACAATCACCCAAATAGCATCTTTTTTCCTCGTAGACAAAGGTAACCCCGATACAAAATCCATAGTGATTCTTTCCCATTTCCATTCCGGTATAGTAATTGGCTGAAGTAACCCCGAAGGTACCGATGTTCACTTTAACTTGTCGACATATTAAACACCTTGATACAAACTCGTAGATATCACGTTTCATTCCGACCACCAAGATATCTTTTTCAGATCATTATACATTTTATTACTCCCGGATGTACAAACATAGTATCGCTGTGAGCCTCGTAGAATCTTTCAGATGAGCTCAATTCGAGGTACACATACCCTACCTCGAATAATAAACAACCATCGAACCAATCAAATTCGAATCATTACCGACTCACACTGTGTCTGCTTAACTTGTAACTTCTCATCATTCTTCCGAGCTTCACATATTTGTCAGAAAAATGTCGGTTTAGCTCTTAATTCGCTAGGATTGAACCATCATCACCAATGATAACCGGTATTCATAGCTCGTAAAGCAACAGAGATTTTACTCAAAGCATCGCCATAACATTAGCCTTACCCGGATAGTAATCAATAATCAAATCATAGTCCTTTATCGTTCAAGCCACCGCACTGCCTCAAATGCAAATCTTTCGTGTCATCAAATATTTCAAGCTTTTATGATCAAGATAAATATGACATTTCTCACCGTACAAGTAATGCCGCCATATCTTCAACAAGAAATACAATAGCAGCTAATTCAAGATCATGTACTGGGTAATTTCTTTCATGTGGTTTAAGTTGTCTTGAAGCATAGGCTATTACTTTACCTTCTTGCATCAAAACACAACCTAAACCATTTAATGAGGCATTACTGTAAATAACAAATTCCTTACCCGGTTTAGGCTGCACTAATACAGGTGCTTTCGTTAATAGGTCTTTCAATTGGTTGAAACTTTGTTGACATTCATCAATCCACTCGAACTTTACATCTTTCTGTAATAATCGAGTCATTGGAGAAGCTATCATAGAGAATCCCTGTACAAATCTCCGATAATAACCAGCTAAACCCAAGAAACTACTAACTTCAGATACATTCTTCGGTGGATTTCAATTGACAATAGCTGATATTTTACTTGGATCTACCCTGATGCTTTCGGCAGATACAATGTGTCCAAGAAAACCCACTTCTCGAAGCCAAAATTCACATTTACTGAATTTAGCATATAACTACTTCTCTCGTAGAATTTGCAACACAATTCTCAAATGTTCTGCATGTTCTTCTTTATCCCGAGAATAAACCAAAATATCATCAATGAATACTACTACAAATCTGTTTAAGTACGGTCTGAATATCCTGTTCATCAAATCCATGAATACTGCAGGTGTATTAGTTAGCCCAAACGGCATAACTAGAAACTCATAATGCTCGTACCTGGTTCTAAAGGCTGTTTTTGGCACATCTGACTCCTTTACCCGTAACTAATAATAACCCGATCGAAGATCAATCTTTGAAAACACAGTAACACCTTTCAGCTGATCAAATAAATCATCAATTCGGGGTAACGGGTACTTATTCTTTATGGTTACTTTATTAAGCTGCCGGTAGTCGATACACAATCTCAAAGACCCATCTTTCTTTTTCACAAACAGAACCGGAGCACCCCAAGGTGAATGACTCGGTCGGACAAAACCCCTGTCAACAAGTTCTTGCAACTGTGTCTTTAACTCCTTTAATTCTGTAGGAGCCATACGATACGGAGCTATGGAGATCGGAGTAATTCCCAGAATCAAATCTATAGAAAATTACAAGAATTACAAGAAAAAGGCAAGGATTAACTCACTTGGTGCAAAAATTATGAGATACCAGTTTAAAGAACCCTCCTATGGCGTTTTTAGCTGCTGGAATTGAAGAGAAATGAAGAGAAATGAAGAGAAATCTAGATATTTCCTATTTAGTCCTAGTTTTATTTAGTTAATTTTGCAATATTCCAATTTTACCCTTAATTTATCAATTTTCTCACGATTTCATACCCTTTCCGTCCAGCCCAAATAACTTTTGGGTCTAATTTCCTTTTAAATCCTTTCTCATTAGACTTTTAAGCTATTTAATCATTCTAGCAACTTTTACACCTATTATAATTTAGTCCTTTTCATTTAATTGACTACCCAAACATTAAAATCTCCTAACGAAATTTTAATACCACATTAATAACATTTCATAAATATTTATAAAATTATTTTTGACTCGATTTTACGAGATAGAAGTCTCGATACCTTGTTTTTACCCAATTTCTTTAATAATTTCTTTTTCTATCTAATCACTAAATCGGTAAAATTTTTCTATCAATATTTTCATACGATTTTCCTATCATATCAAATTTCATGCAAAAATATTGAAATAAATTTCTCTTTAAATCGGATTTGTGGTTACGAAACCACTGTTCCAATAATTTTGAATTTAGGCCATTACAACTCTCCCCCTTTAAGGATTTTCGTCCTTGAAAATCTTACCAGTAAAGAGATTTGGGTATTGTTTCCTCATTGCCTCCTCCGGTTCCCATGTCGCTTCCTCAATCCCGTGCTTTTGCCACAATACTTTCACCAAATTTATCTTTTTATTTCTAAGCTCTTTTGTTTCTCGTGCCAATATCTTGACCGATTCTTCACTGTAAGTCATATCCGGTTGAATCTCCACTTCTGTCGGAGAAATAACATTGGAAGGATCTGATCGATATCGTCGTAACATAGATATTCTATCAAGTTCCGGTGATAATGCTAATCGATAAACGACCGGTCCAATTCTTTCTATGATTTCATATGGCCCAATAAATCTTGGACTAAGTTTACCCTTTCGACCAAATCGGAGGACTTTCTTCCAAGGAGACACTTTCAGGAATACCTTGTCACCGACTTGAAATTCAATCTCTTTTTGTTTAAGGTCGGCATATGATTTTTGACGATCGGAAGCTGCTTTTAGACTATCCCGAATAACCTTTACTTTTTCTTCTGTTTCTAGGATCAAATCAACCCCATGTATCTTCCTTTCACTAAGCTCTATCCAATATAACGGTGTTCTACATTTTCTACCATACAAAGCTTCAGACGGAGCCATTTTAATACTAGACTGATAACTGTTATTATAAGCAAATTCAATCAGAGGTAGACACTTCTCCAAATTACCTTCAAACTCTAGTATACAACATCGGAGCATATCTTCCAATACTTGAATTACACGTTCAGATTGACCATCTGTCTGAAGATGAAATGCAGTGCTTAAATACAACTGAGTACCCAAGGCTTATTGCAATTTGTCCCAGAAATGAGACGTAAATCGGGGATCTCTATCTGATATAATGGAGGCAGGCACTCCATGTAGCCTGACAATCTCGAGATATGTACAGTTCAAACTAGTTTATCTAAAGAATAATCCATACGTCTCGAATAAAGTGAGTGACTTTGTTAATCGGTCAACAATCACCCAAATAGCATCTTTTTTCCTCGTAGACAAAGGTAACCCGATACAAAATCCATAGTGATTCTTTCCCATTTCCATTCCTAGATAGTAATTGGTCAAGTAACCCGAAGGTAGGCGATGTTCAACTTTAACTTGTCGACATATTAAACACCTTGATACAAACTCGTAGATATCACGTTTCATTCCCGACCACCAAGATATCTTTTTCAGATCATTATACATTTTATTACTCCCGGATGTACAAACATAGTATCTTTGTGAGCCTCGCGTAGAATCTTTCAGATGAGCTCAATTCGAGGTACACATACCCTACCCTCAATAATAAACAACTATCGAACCAATCAAATTCGAATCATTACCGACTCACACTGTGTCTGCTTAACTTGTAACTTCTCATCATTCTTCCGAGCTTCACATATTTGCTGTAAAAAATGTCGGTTTAGCTCTTAATTTCGCTAGATTGAACCATCATCACCAATGATAACCGGTATTCATAGCTCGTAAAGCAAATAGAGATTTCGGCTCAAAGCATCGCCTACAACATTAGCCTTACCGGATAGTAATCAATAATCAAATCATAGTCCTTATCGGTTCAAGCCACCGCTACTGTCTCAAATGCAAATCTTTCGTGTCATCAAATATTTCAAGCTTTTATGATCAAGATAAATATGACATTTCGAACGCACAAGTAATGCCGCCATATCTTCAAATAAATACAATAGCAGACTAATTCAAGATCATGTACTGGGTAATTTCTTTCATGTGGTTTAAGTTGTCTTGAAGCATAGGCTATTACTTTACCTTCTTGCATCAAAACACAACCCAAACCATTTAATGAGGCATTACTGTAAATAACAAATTCCTTACCCGGTTTAGGCTGTACTAATACAGGTGCTTTCGTTAATAGGTCTTTCAATTGGTTGAAACTTTGTTGACATTCATCAGTCCACTCGAACTTTACATCTTTCTGTAATAATCGAGTCATTGGAGAAGCTATCATAGAGAATCCCTGTACAAATCTCCGATAATAACCAGCTAAACCCAAGATACTTCTAACTTCAGATACATTCTTCGGTGGATTTCAATTGACAATAGCTGATATTTTACTTGGATCTACCCTGATGCTTTCGGCAGATACAATGTGTCCAAGAAAACCCACTTCTCGAAGCCAAAATTCACATTTACTGAATTTAGCATATAACTACTTCTCTCGTAGAATTTGCAACACAATTCTCAAATGTTCTGCATGTTCTTCTTCATCCCGAGAATAAACCAAAATATCATCAATGAATACTACTACAAATCTGTTTAAGTACGGTCTGAATATCCTGTTCATCAAATCCATGAATACTGCAGGTGCATTAGTTAGCCCAAACGGCATAACTAGAAACTCATAATGCCCGTACCTGGTTCTAAAGGTTGTTTTTGGCACATCTGACTCCTTTACCCGTAACTAATAATAACCCGATCGAAGATCAATCTTTGAAAACACAGTAACACCTTTCAGCTGATCAAATAAATCATCAATTCGGGGTAACGGGTACTTATTCTTTATGGTTACTTTATTAAGCTGCCGGTAGTCGATACACAATCTCAAAGACCCATCTTTCTTTTTCACAAATGTAACCGAGCACCCCAAAGTGAATGACTCGGTCGGACAAAACCCCATCAACAAGTTCTTGCAATCGTGTCTTTAACTCCTTTAATTTCAGAGGAGCCATACGATACGAGCTATGGAGATCGGAGTAATTCAAATCAAATCTATAGAAAATTCCAATTCTCTTTCTGGTGGCAATCCTGGTAATTTCTCTCGAAACACATCGGAAAATTCACATACCACCTGAATCGCTCGTATTTTTACTCAGATATTTTGGTGTCAAGTACATAAGCCAAGTAAGCATCATACCTTTTTTTGACATATCTCTGTACTGCCATTACCGAAATCATATCAGATAACCCCTCTGTCTGATCAGATTTAACCCGGAACAACTCACCATTCTGACATTTTAGCACAATATATTTTTGTCTACAATTTATTACCGCATCATGCTGGGTTAACCAATCCATGCCAAATATCACGTCATATTCATCAAATGGCAGTAACATCAAATCAGCCGAGAAACAATAATCTCTTACCATTATTGGACAATTTTTACAAATTTTATCCACCAACACAGACTGGCCCAAGGGGTTCGAGACTTTAACCACAAATTCAGTATGTTCAACAATAAATTTTTAATAATTGCAAGTTTAACACATATATATGAATGCGTAGAACTAGGATCAATCAATGCAGTAATATCAGTATCAAGTAAAGAAAATGTACCAGTAATAACATCGGGTGCTGAGGCATCTTCTCTGGCACGAATGGCATATGTCCTAGCAGGTGCTCGTGCCTCAGGCCTACCTGTAGTATCTTTTGTAGCTCCTTGGCTACCACTGACATTACCGGATGGTCGAGGTGGTCTACCTCTCGAAACTGGATTACTCAGCTTCGATATCTGTTCAGCTTCTTTTTCACCTCTTTCTGGACAATCTCTGAGGAAATGGTCAAAAGAACCACATCGGTAACAAGAACCGCTCTTTAATCGACATTCACCAAAATGAACTTTATTACAGTACTGGCATCTCGGCTTAGGAGTGCCAACACTACCAACACTGGTTACTAATGGAGTAGAAGGTCTTGGATTAGTGCGTTGAGAACCTCGCTCTCTGCCCGAATACCCAATGGCTGAAGTAGAACTATCCTGATACTTCTTCAATTTCTTTGAAGCAGAAAACTATGATTTTCCCATCGGTCTTTTGCTAAAAATTCGAGCCTCCTTCTCAGCCTGTTTTTTTTCTTTGCTCAATTCTTCTGCTTTATAAGCTCTCTCTGCCAATGTAGCAAACTCTCGAATTTCAAGAATTCCGATCAGTAGTTTAATGTCTTCATTTAACCCTTCTTCGAATCGTTTGCACAATTTAGCTTCTAACTGCACCCATTCTCGAGCATATTTACTATATCAAACAAATTCTCTTTCATATTTAGATACTGATCTGTTACTCTGTTTCAACTCAAGAAATTCTTTTATTTTCTGATCGAGAAACCTCTGACTGATATATTTTTTTTGAACTCGGTCTGAAAGAATTCCCATGTAATTTCTTCTTTCGGAACAACTAAAGCTTTAGTATTCCATCAATGGTAAGCTGTGTCTTTTAGCAGTGAGTGAGATGGCACATTTCAGACATTCTTCTGGTGTACAAGATAATTCTTCTAAAACCCGAGTAGTGTTTTCTAACTAGAATTCAGCCCGTTCAGAATCATCATCAACTGCTGCTCGAAATTCTTCGGCCCCATATTTTCGAATTTTATCTACTGGAGCTTTTCCTTTTCTGACAGATTCAGTACCTGCACCCGGTGGGATCTCGGGAACCGGTGAAGGAGTAGGAGGGGGAGCTTGAACTTGCTACATTACAGGGTTAGTTTTTAAATATTGATTAAACCATTCATTCATCATTTAAAAGAAGGTTGTTTTTGCCTCCTCCCCTCGACCCTCTGTCTCAGGCCTTCTACAGCTAGTTTCTTCTCTTTGTACTGAAGCCGGAGCATGACTCCCAGCTTCCTCATATTGAGCTCGGTCGGATGACATTACTATAAGAAAAACACATTTTAAATGGTCAGGAGATATCACACTATCAATAATAATTTAAATGGCATGTATAGCTAATCCCAGATTTGCTACATCGGTCCTAGAACCGCTAAACCGTAGCTCGATACCAATAAATGTAATACCCCTACCCGTATTCATTCTTGGAATAGGTACGAGGCATTCTTGGAGTTTATTTAATTAAATTTTTTATATTCAATATAGCCCCTTTATAAATATCTAACCTTCCCTGCAATATTAAATCGAGAGCAATCCACATCAACCAAATCAATTCAACATATTTTCAAGATAAATTCATGCATATTTATAATATAACGTCATCACATATCTAAAACCAGGTTTGTTAACCATATTAATGGCTAACTTTACATTCATTTCACGTTAACATTTACTTTGTTAGCTTATACATGCCATTGATTTCCAAAATAAAGTTTCTTTATATACCGAAATCCTGAGGTTGACAGTGTGATGTGTCTCCGACCAAATCCAACCTCTGAGCTCTTAACACTACAAAACAGGGAAAAAGGAAACGGGGTAAGCACTTCGTGCTTAGTAAGCTCATGTAACAAGAATTATACTTACCTAATATTTTCAATACAATACAATAAACATCCATATATCCATTCAATGCATTATTACCCTAATATGCACAAACTCAACATTCAAGTTAGTACAATAATTTCCATGTACCAATAATATATACCATGATTGATTAGCTCATCAATATCATAATTTCCATTTCCTTGTTATTTTTTTATACTTTTCCCGTTGAGTTGGTGGTGGAGCAAGTGTGGTTAGTGGGGAATAGAGCAAAGACATAATGAAAGGCCAATTTTGCTCCGTTTACAACATAAACCCCAATAACCCAATTTAACCCAAACTAAATTGAACCCAAGCTACCCCAAACCCAAAACAATTCAGACCCAAAACCCTAAGCCCAAATCAAAATAAAAAAACCCTAGCCCACAACCTAAACTTTTCTCAACTAAATCTTAGCCTTTGCCACCACCAACTCCACTAACCACACTTGCTCCACCATTAACTCCACTAGCCACACTTGCTCCACTACCTACTCCACTAGCCACACTTGCTCCACCACCACTTGTACCTACAAACGAAGACATAAACAATAAAAAATATTTTGTAAATGGCTATATAAGCCTTCTCATATTTTGTATTTTGAGGGGGGAAGTTTGAAGAAAAAAAAGTTTTTTGAGAGAAAGTTATTGTAAAGGATTTTTGAAGAGGTTTTTTGGAGAGTAATCAAGGAGAAAAGTTATTGTAAAGGCTAGTTTTTTGGAGAGGCTGGTTCTTTTTTTTAGAGATTAATCGAAAATCAAAGCAAAAGAGGTACCTTTGTCTATTCTCGTTTTAAGTTCTTTGTTTGTTTATTGTTTTCCTTTTAATTTTATTTTATTTTTTATACGAAAGTAAAACCCATTTTAGAATTACTGAAAAAGGTTTTTTTTTTTAGGTCTAGCTGCCGTGTACGGTGGCGCCAACGGCGGTCCTGCGACCGGACGGTGACCGGCCTTGTGGCCGGAAATCACCCACCCTCTCCCTCTCTCTTTTTTTTTTCTTTCCTTTCAAGTGCAAAAATGATTTTTTTTTTGAAGAAAATGGGTCTTTTATAGCCCTCCAAAACGACGTCATCTTGGGGTTGGCCATTAAACCCCAAAACAACGTCGTTTTGACTTGGACTGGATTGACCCGACCCGACCCTCCTAGGATCCGCGTGTTTTTTAACGGAAGGGTTAATTGTACTTTTAGCCCTTCCGCTTTTTTTATTTACTTTATAATTAAGTCATTTTTTATTTTTAATTTGGTCCCAAAGTTTGTCGCAATTTTCAATTTAGTCCCCGCTGATGTACTGCGTTTTGATGGGAATGAATAATTACTGTTTCGGTCCCCCTATCAGATCACATCTTATTTCAACATCGATATTAGTTTTTTCTTTTTATTTTTATTCATTTTTTTATTTCAATAAATAAGGCAACGCGCCGATTTAACATTAAGTCGTAGATTTCATCGCTATGTTGGGTGAATATCAATCGGCTTGTGTTAAAAAAGGAACGTCCTTTTCAAAAGAAATCGAAATTATAAAAATTATCGTGTTTTGATCGGATCATGATTAAATGTCACATTGAACTCGTATTTTTGAAAATTAAGACAACACATGTTTAACGATATACCAATTTTGGGCGTCGCGAGGGTGCTAATACCTTCCTCGTGCGTAACCGACTCCCGAACCTTATTTTTTCTCTGGATTTTCACGTAGACCCAAATTTGGCATTCATTTTTGTTCAAATAAATTTTCTTTTCAAAAAAGATGATTTATTAGGTGTCCGATCACACCTAGGAAAAAGGATCGGTGGCGACTCCTCTTTTTAATAAAATCGAAAGTCGGTTTTTAAATTTTCAAATAATCGCCTTAATTAGCGACCAAAAGAAGAAATTTTTACGTCGCTACATTAATAATATGACCTGATTGATTTAACATCGATAGTTTAGGATGTAATTAGAATGTTTTGAAATTTGAGGACCAATTTAAAATGAATGTCATAATTTAGAGATGTCTAGTATAATTAACTCTTTGACTTACTATTTTAACTAATATTTTTTGGGTTTCAAGGGTTTTTTTTACTTTTAATTCACCATTTCACCATTATCATTTCAAAGCGTGATTTAAATTTTTTTTATAATTGGAGGAGGAGAATGTGATTACTTAAAATCGAACTCAATTTTTCATATCTACAACATAAATGCTTTAATCAGGAGCCAAAAAAACTTTTTAATTTGTCAAAATTCATTTATTTCATTGTCCTCAACTTCATCCTTCCAAGAAACAATACAATTGTTTCATTCTAAAAAAATCAAAAAAACAAACAAATCAATAATATTTATATATGTATATATATAAGGACATGAGTTCAATGTTGTTCAAATTTTAAGAGATAGAGCCAAAAATTGAAAAGACAGGGACCAAATTAATCAATTTTACATTTTTGCCGAAAATAATGACTTGAATCTTATCCCCTAAAAAAACCCAATGCCAAAGTATATATATTTTAATACAAATCACAATTTTCTAAAATATTCTGAGTTTTTGGATAAAAATAAAATATTTATTTTAGATATATATTGAAAAAGTTAATTTAGCAATTACTCTCTTTTTTAGTTAAATTTGTCTTTCAATCTTTTTAAAAGAGTCGAATTTAATCATCAACTTTTCAAAAAAGAGTAAATCTATTTTTTAATAGAATTACTAATTAAAACGATAAGTTTTCAAATAAAGCAGCTCACGTGGCAATCCTTGAGTACTTCATTTTTTTAAATTTCTATGAACTTTTATATATTTTTCTATTTTTGAATTTTCATAATTTTTAAATATTTTTGACGTGGAGTATAGAAAAATAGTATTATGTCAATATGAAGTACATGTGGATTGTCATGTAGGTTATCATACTAAAATCATGAAAAACAATTAATGTTTAGTTGGCATTTTATTAAAAATAAGTGATTTGACTTTTTTGAAAGATTAATGATCAAAATTAGCTCAAAAAAGAATAGTGACCAATTTGACTAAAAATATAAACATTAAGAGCTAAATTTATTATTATACCTTTAAAAGCATGGTTTAATTTTTAAAACAGTCGGTTTAGCTTTTTTTTTTTTTTTGAACTCATGCCTTAGTCTTATGTACACTAACTTCTTAACTAAAAAAATATATTGATTTTTTTTCTATAACACGTTATTACTTTTTAATAAGTTATATATGTAAAATGATAAAATGGTAATTTTATGTAATAAAGAGTAAGATGATTAAAACAAGTAATTATCATAATCCTCTACACTTACAGATCAAAAGAAAAAAATCACTCACCCTCAGCACTTGTCAAAAGAAATCCACAAGTAGACAGATTTGATATCTCTTTGGAGAGGAGCATAGCTAGGGGTTGATAGGACCCGACTCTCCTAAAATAGAAATTTTTATTTAAATTCTTTAAAAATTTTAAAATTTTAAATTAGTAAAGATAAAATTACACTTTGACTCCCTTAAAAATAATAAAAATTTAATTTAATCATTTAAAAATTATAAAAATACATACTATTAAAATGATAAAATTATATTTTTACTATTATAAAAATCATAATTTAATTATCATCCCTATTTTTTTTTTTAACTTCACCCTGATTTTAGGGGTTTAGAACACCAATTGTGAGACACTTCTGAAAGCCTCACCTCGTAGTAGCTATTTAATGTATATTTGTGTTGCATATATACACACACACACACACACACGAAAGATATGAATTATTATTTTTATAAAAATAATAGTTATATATTTTACCATTATAAAATAAATATTAATAATTAATAATTTAATACTATTATATTATTTATTTTAATTATTATTAATAAAATATATATTTCATCTTTATTTTTAATCTCATTATTATAGTAATTATTTTCCATCGCTACTATTATTTTTAAATTTATCGAAACCAATCTCAACGCGTATTCAAACGGAGCTCTAATAACTAAATAAAAGGTAACAAATCTGATGTTACACGTGTCAAATTTTCTTACTGTAGCTACGTGGTGACCCTCCTATGGCATGTAATCTTATCGTGCCCCAATCCCCAGTTTTAACTGTTTTAAAATGCAGTAGTACGTAGACAGCTATTTTTTAATGAAAAAATGAAATAAAATTCCTTAGAAAAACAAATTAAATAGAGTAGATAGATTATAATATATAGGTTTAATAATAAAATTGACCATTAAAGTTTACATATTTTTATCAAAATGGTCCTAATTATATTTTAAGTCTTTTGTTGCTATTAACCTTAAATTTTTTTTCAAACTATATTTTCTAACAAATTTAATGAATAAATTTAAGGTTTTAATATTTCATACGTTTGTTTATTGAGAAGTTTTTCTACTGAGTTAAATTTTTAGATAACTATATTTATTTTATTTAAATTAAGAGTTATTTTTAATTTAATGTATTGTTTATTTGTTTTATTATTTTTCACATGCAATAATCTTATTGGGTTATCAAAGTAATAAATATTTTAAATCATCACCGTTAACTTTTTAACGGTACTTTTATTAGAACCGTTAGAAAAAATAGATTAAAAAAAAAGAACAAAAATTGATGATCAAAAATAGCTCAAAAATACAATTAGTACCATTTTGATAAAACTTACAAACGCTAATGGCCAAATTTATCATTAAGCCAATATATATTATAGTACAAGTATTATGAGGTGGTCGCGGCGCCTTGACATTGGACTGTCAGAAATATTGGACCACCGATTAACGCTTCATACAAATTCCATAAAATTGGGACCCCCGCCTTTGACGATGACACCACTGTTTCTTTGTAAACCCTGTCTGGGGGGTATAATTGTGTTCTTTTGTAGGTTTGTTACTGATTTTCTTTCATCACTTTTTTGTTATTAATTTTTTTACAAAAATATTAAATGTAAAATTAGATTTAAATTGTCAATTAAGTCTTAATTCGATTGACATCGAAATTATTGTTAAGTAAAAAGACGTGAATTCTAAGACGCTGAAGCGTATTATTCTTTTAATAAGAAATATTATTATATACTCATTTTAGTAACCTAATTTTAATAATTTTTCATTTTGGTCATTCAATATTTTTACTAGAATTGTTTTTCAAAAAAAAAGTCTAGTACTTTTGTGGTTAAAATGAAAATTTATTGAAACTGGGTAATTAAAATGGGTGTATGATAACATTATCTAAACCTAGACTAGCAACATGCAGGAGTGGTGCGACGGGACTAGCAAGGGCCCCAACAACTTAAAATAAAAATTTTTAATTTTGACCCTTTAAATTTTATAAAATTGGTATTTGTCCTTAAAAAATGATAAAATTTTGATTTAATCCTTTAAAAATTATAAAGATATAAATCATTAAAATGATGAAATTACATTTTAACTTTCATAAAAATAAATAACTAAACTCCAATCCCCACAAAAAAAACTATGGCTTCACCCCTGACGACAGTTGACGAGTGACCAAAAACTGTTTGCAATGGCAATGCTTTTATTGCAATCCTTTTTATGCCCAAAATGAAATTTTAAAAAAATTGAGTGACCGAATATGTAATTTACCCTTTGTCCCCAAAACTACACCATTGTAAGCTAAACGAGATTTATTGACATACTAAGATTCCATTTGAATCTTAATTAAAATGACATTGCTTTAATTAGTCTAGGCCTTGTACTTTTGGGACTTTTTAAGTTTAACCTCTCTTCTTCTAATTCTAACAATTTAGTCCTTTTAATTGTCTGATTCATAAATTAAAGTCCAATTGATAACAATTAGGGGTATTAACAACATTACTTGTTAAGCAAACCAAAATTTATTATAGATAAAAGAACCGAACTAAAAAAAGTTCGATTAATTCAATCAATTTTTGTTTAATCAATAAAAATTAACATCTTAATTTTTTAATACATAATTTTATATACCCAATTAAAATACCAAAACAAATCAATATTTAAAGGAAAAACATAATAAATACGTGAATAATTTTAAATACCAAATTTAAACACACTAAAGTTAAAAAATAAAAACTTTAATTAAATAACACATTTAAATTTAAAATAAATAGCTTAACAGTGCTATCAATTAGACTTTTATTTTAGATAGCTCACTAAGAGTATAGCGAATAAATTTTTAAATACAAAGAGTTTAGGGACTGAGGATATAATTAGACCGAAAATATTTGGTCGTTCCATTTAAGGGTGAAATGAAATATTGTGCTTGAGTTGTGACATAGGCAACTGTCATTCTATTAATGTTGAAGATGAAATATTTGTTGTGTTGATGGAGCTTGTCATTCACCGCCTACAAAGGGTATTTGTTATTCCCCTCCCCCGAATTGAATGGTCTCATTCATTGAATGGTCTCACTAAGAGTATAGCGAATAAATTTTAGAATACAAAGAGTTTAGGGACTGAGGATATAATTAGACCGAAAACATTTGGTCGTTCCATTTAAGGGTGAAATGAAATATTGTGTTTGAGTTGTGACATAGGCAACTGTCATTCTATTAATGTTGAAGATGAAATATTTGTTATGTTGATGGAGCTTGTCCTTTACCGCCTACAAAGGCTATTTGTTATTCCCCTCCTCCGAATTGAATGGTCTCATTCATTGAATAAATTAATGAATTTCCTTTTAAAAAAATGCCCAAAAAAAGTATTTATATTAAAATTTTGAATAAAAGAATATTCGCCTTTTATTCTTTGAAAAAAAATCATTTTGGTAAATTATAATCAAGACACCCACCAACTCTGCAAGAGCTATAACTTGCAATAAATCCCACAGTTGAGAAATTAGCCCATCACTGCTTGAAATATAAGTAAAACACAATATATTTTAATTTTTATTTTAATTAATTTTTTCTTATTTTAATTTTAAATTTAATATAATTATAATAGCATTATAAATATCGAAATAAATCAATATGAATAACCGCCGTAAATTTTTAACCTGTAAATTAAAATAGCATAAATATAATTTATTTGGACCGATTTTTTTATTTTTTTTCTCAGCCATACGATTGGATGGGCTGGCATTGAGAAAGATAAAGGTCAAATTAGTAATATCCAGATTTTTGTACGACCTTGTAAAATTCTTACTATAAAGAAAAAGTGGAATAAAAATTTAACTAATATATTGAAAATAATAAAAATTGGAGGGTTAAAATGCAATTTTATCATTATACTAATTTGTGATTTCATAAAATTGAAGGGACTATATAAAGAATTTTCCAAATAAATCAGGCTAGGTGCGTCCAAAGGAGAGACAAAATCCAAGGGCAACATGAAAATCTTCAAAATTTGTCATTAAGTCCTTTAAATTTTAGTTAGTTGTTTACTTAGTTATTCAATTTTGAAAATTTTTCATTAAGACTTTTAAATTTTTAAAATTTTATTTAGGCTCTCCAAAATTTTAAAAGTTCTAATTAAGCCCTAAAAGAGTTTTAGAAATTTAACTAAAACATCTAAAATTTTCGAAAATTCTCATTAACATTTTCAAAATAAAAAAACTAACTAGACCCTTATTTAAAAAAATCTCATTAAAGCCCCAATTTTTTTTAAAAATAGACCCTCCAAAATTTTTAAAAATTTTAATTTAACCATTCAAATTTAATACCACGTTCCACCACTGACTAATAATAATTTATTCTAATTTGAAATGTTGATATAAGTTGTACTAACTTAATTTTACATTTTAAAAAATATACCAAATAAACATAGCCACGTGCACGCAAAGGAGAGCAAAAATCCAAGAAAAAGTTTTCAACATAAATGATTTTGGATAAATTACAATAGAGGTCATTCAATTATGATTTTTTTTTTATCATTTAACTATGAAAAATTATAAATAGTTGTTCAGCTATTCAATTTTGTTTGCTCAAATAGTCTAATTTTTCCTCCACGACAATAAGGGACTAAAAGGTTGACTACTTTAGTTCATATTTCAAAAATAGATAATTTTGTATCTAATTGTATGAAAGCGGGCACGGATTTATGAAGAGGGGATGTTGTGCGAGTATCTACAGAACCTAAATTATCAACGGGCATCCCAAGCACGTTAAAAATTCATCCTAGGGTCACTCCACCGACTGGAACACTTAGAGGAGCTCCCGTGTCAATCACTTCCATTCCTCTCATTAGACCATTTGTAGCGCTCATAGCTGCAGCTCTAACTCGATTATTTCCTAATAATTGTTGTACCTCACAAGTTACATTAATTTGTTTATTGGTGGCATCTCAACCCTTAACTACTAGGGCGTTGTAAATATTAGGCATCTTGTTTGGGGAAAAGGCTACATCTAGTACTGGATCGATGATTTGAGAAATTTATTCACTAACTGATTAACGTAAAAATGGAAATATCTAAAAGTTCAAGATAGTTAGATGACCAAAAAAAGATAAATTGAATAGTTGAACAACCATTTTACAACTTTTCATAGTTAAATGACTGCTAATGTAGTTTACTCAAATATTTTTTCTTTAGACAAAACACCAAATAAACCTGGCCGGGTGCACCCAAAGGAGAGCCAAAATCACAATGGAACTTTCCTTCACTGATTAAAGCCTGTCCCATTTCATTTTTTTATTTTTAATATTAAATAAAATTTAAATATTTAATAATTTTATGTAAAAGTAGGATAATTATTTAATAAATAAGGAAAAATGTGACAACTGTTTTATTTTTGTATTTTTAATTTTTAAATTTTTAAGGAAAAAATGAATCCTTTTACTATATTTTTTGGGACACATATTACGTCTTTAAAATTGGAGTCTAAATTAAGTGGGAAGGGCCTAAAATGGAAAATTTCTGCTTTAAACCCCAACATTCTTAAAATCATAAGTGGATTTATGGTAACATTATAGTTTAACCCCTTAAAATGTTAAAATTTTAATTTAATCCTTTTAAAACCTTAAAATAATAGCTAATGTAAAGGTGAAATTATATTTTCACTCTAATGAAATTATAGAATTTAATCTTGACCCACTTAAATTTATTTTTTCACTCTCAGTTATTTAATTATTAAAACACCCTCTCATATACAATTTAAATTATATTTTTATGAGAATATTTTTGTCTTTTAATATAATAAATTAATAAAAGTTTAATCATAATAAGATTTGAACATGCATGATAAAATATAATAATTTTATCATTATAATCAAATCATCAAGCAATTTTATGTAAATTTTAAAAATTTATTTATTTCATAATTATATTTCACCCACTTCGTGAATGTGACATACTATTATGTGTATTTTTATTCCTAACAATTAGATTCAAATCTCTTTTGGAAAATTGAAAATTATAACTTAAATAAAAATAAAATTTAATTCAATTCGAATAATTTAAAATTTTAACTTTAAACTGTAAATCAGATCAAACAAAAAATTTTAAAGGTAAATTACACTCGAAGCCATTAAATTATTAATAAATTTACATTTTGATTTTGGTTCAGAATTTATAACTTTCAATACTGTTTTATAAAAAGAAAACTAAATTGTACAAGAGAAAGGGAAAAATAACTTTTGATTGCTCCAGGCGATACGAATAGAGAAGACTATACAACAACAATTTTGACAACTCAATGACTTAAATGAAAATTTTTAAATAATTCAATGACTGTTTTATAAATTATTAAAGTTGAGTCATCAAAACACCCTAATTTAAATACCAACTCAACCGAAACTGTATCATGTTTAATGAATCTATCTAAAACCAAACTCAACATTACAATTTTAAATCAATTTCCGATGATTTGCAATTTTTTAACTATATTTCGTACAACCGGTGATTGGCCTCCGAGCTAAGCTAAGAACCAAATACTCGGGTCATTTCGGGTCAACATCGGGCGAGAAAGGGAAATTCGGGTTAACAACGGACCAAATGTTATAGGTCGTTAAAGACTTACATGGTTCAGACATGCTTGATTGCTTACAATTATTACACTTTCATATCGGTTCTCAAATCCCTTCCATATCTTTACTTTGGTGTCTCCGAAGCCGCACAAATTTATTTGGAATTAACCCAACTTGGCACCAACATGAAGGTTATCAATATCGGAAGCAGTCTCAAGATCGATTAAGAAGGTTCAAAATCCGGTAACTCGGATCTTTCCACATCGTATGATCTCGAGGAATACGCTTCTAGTGTTGTGAA
Organism: Gossypium arboreum; assembly: GCF_025698485.1. Classification (NCBI taxonomy): domain Eukaryota; kingdom Viridiplantae; phylum Streptophyta; class Magnoliopsida; order Malvales; family Malvaceae; genus Gossypium; species Gossypium arboreum. The sequence goes on from NC_069073.1 coordinate 119,086,889, forward strand.
TGCGATTCGAGTTGTTTGTGATCATAAATCGATCAAACATCCGATTATTTGTAGCGAAAGTGGGTGAGCCATTGTTTCTATTGGAACCCACCCATTGTTTGAAAAGTCAAAAAGGGTGGGCATTGAAAGTAGAAAGTAAGATTGGTTGGCAAGTTGGGTTAAAAGTTGGCATGGGATAATTGCAATTTTGGTCCCTAATTGTATAGGAACATTGTAAGTTGATCTTTGAACCTCAATTATAAATAGGCCTAACCATTTCTTACTTTCTTCATCCCATAATTGCCATTTTCTACTTAAGGCATTATTCTCTCTCCCTATTTGTAAATTTCACTTGTAATTTTTGGAGTGAAATATATTTGGTAGTGCCCGAGGACGTAGGCAAAATTTGCTGAACCTCGTTAAAATTCTAGTGTTCTTAATTATTTATTTTGCATATTTTGTGAATGTGATTGTAGTGATTTATTGTGCTATTAAATTACGATAGAGGGATATTCTGGCTAGGAAAGACTTGGTATTTAAGTGATCTTCGTGATCTACCTCTCTTTCCTGAGAATTGAACTTAGTGTGATTTTTCAGTACAATATTTTTACTCTTTCACACGCTTCCCTGCAACAGTTTCTTATCATTTCTTTAACCGATACAACACCATTGATGAGCCAATTTAACCTTCCTTTTATCGAGCTGTCCAAGGATGATCATACTGATTATTGCAACATGAGTGATGCAACAACGAGACATGTTTGTTTTATGCTAAACAGTTGAAACAAAGCTGTGTCGAACAGTTTAAAGAAAGGATTTTGGGGATCAAACACTTGGCTGCTGTCGATGGATTATTCGACTTGGTTCCAAAAATGATTGTCGGATTCGAACCTGCTAGGACATATTTGGTGAACATTTGGATTTTCACTTCGATCTCGGATTTTTGGAGCGTTGCTCAGATTTTTCCTATTGTCCCCATTCATCGATTGGATCAAATGCCCGAAGTGAAGGCTATTTTGTCAGATTTCACTTACGACAGTGATGGGAAGATCGATAAGTTCATTGGAGGTGAAACCAGCTTGCCTGTACACAAGCCGGGTAATGGCTAGTACTATTTAGGGAGGTTCTTGGGCGGGGCTTATGAGGACACTCTTGCTGGTGTCCACAACCTATTCGGCGGGCTAAGTGTTGTTGTAGTATTGCAAAGCAACAATCCACATAGCTTCGCAATAACACGTGCAATGCTCGGCCCATCATGCGCGTACGTCCTCTGAGTCATGCAACATGAACCCGAACTCATGTTCGAAACCCTCAAGCACCGTGATGTAGAATTTTGCAACATTGATGACGATACTTCTTTAGCTAACACCGACACTCTTCTTTCCACAACATGCCTTATCTCAAATCGGTTATCTCAAATCGGTTAATCGGGGGTTGAGTTTATATGATTATATATTTATTATATATTATAAAATATAAATATATTTTAAATAATTTAAAATAATACAAAATAATTTTCGATCGTTCAGTTCTAAGATTTAAAAATTGATAACTAACCGAATTAATTAATTAAACTAATGTCAAAACCAATCAACGCGTCCCATCAAACTAAACCGAAAAATTAAATGGATCAATTTTTTCGATTAAAACCAAAAATCACACTCTCAATTAGAATAGTTTGGACAAATTCGAGAGAAAATCGAAGCGGAGAATCCATTGGTAGGAGTAAAAGTTGAAAATTGAAAATTGAAATACCCTTCTTCTTGAGTTTTGCCATTTTGATTCAATGGGCCTCTAAAGTAAGCCCAAAAGTAGTCTAATATTAGAGATTTTGCTTTGGGCCTATTTGCAAAACATAATAATCTTTTATGGACTACTCTGTCCAAAGAAAATTTTCTTTTCTCAGTAATTGGCCCAAATTAGACACGTGGCTGAATATTAATGGTAATATGTAAAAACCTTAAGATACACTGCATCATTGGCGATTCTATCCCCCATATTACGTGATCTTTTCATCTTCTCCACTCTTCTATTTTTGCTTCACCGATCAAATTTACCTCTTAAAGAAGTCGCTGATTCTCTCAGGTTTTTTTTTTTAAATCAATTAATTAAATTTCTTCCAATTATGCTTTTTTTATCTGTTTGAATGGTTTTTTTATTTAGATCTATTCAATTTTGCCCTATTTTTTTACGATCTTAAACCCTAAATTCGGACGCCCTTTTTTCCCTTTTCGTCGACGGACGGAATTTACTGATTAGCAACTGAAATAAGAAGGGGAAAAGTTTGAATCATTGTTAAAAAATTCGTTCGTTTCCATTCAGAGTTTCTTTCTTTTTTCTTTTTTTTTTTTTTCTAAATGATGCACTTTTGATTCTAAAATAGAAGGAATTGTGGAAATTGTGCAAATTAGTAACTTTTTTTTTTTACATTTTTTTAATTTTAGTGAATTAAGTTATATGTATATTAATTTGAATGATCGTATCTTTTTCTTGTAGGGAACTTGAACAATAAGTTACTTGGTTTGACCGTTTTACAAACAATACAAGATGGTGAGTTTTACATTCTCTTTCCCCCATTATTTGGATTATCTAGTTTTCATGAATGCTTATGGGCTGATTCCAATTGTTATTAAACTCAGCCTGTAACTTTGAAGTTTGGGTTACAATGGATATGAGATGACAGTACGTGGTAGTCATTTTTAATTCTCTATGTCGCTCAATTTCACAGTTTTTTGATGGGTACGGTTATCATGGGACATCGTTTGAGCAGAGTTACCGATGTTACCCGGCATCTTTCATCGAGAAGGTTTGAAAATTTGGATTGTTATTTTTGTATGTTTCAATATCTCGATTTGTTACGAATGTGGTCAATGATTATGGCATGTGGTTGTGATCATTTATTCTTTTTTTGTTGTTTTACTGCAGCCGCAAATCGAAAGTGGTGATAAAAGTAAGTTTTTAAGACCTATGGTTTATGGCAATATGTTCCCTTTTTATTTATGTGCAAGTTCCTAATGTGTACTTCTTTTTCATTGTTGTTTCAGTTATAATGCCTCCGTCGGCCCTTGATCGCTTAGGTTTGTTGTTTTAGTCGTGGCATTAAATTTGTGTAATTTGTTGTTTCAGATTGTATTTTTCCCTTTGAGCAAATTAATCCCTATATCTTAAATCAAAGAACAAACTAGTCCTTTTTGTTAAAATTTTCATCCATTTCTACTTTAAAAATTGGTGTGCTTGACCAAATAACCAGACAGTTACACATGACACGTCATGTGTTCCTCATTTTGATGTAGAGAGACCAGTTTTTGACAGTAGAAATGGATGATATTTTTAACAGGACTAGTTTGCTCATTTTTTTTAGTTGAGGGGCAAAATGCAATCCGACTCTTACTATAAGGGCCTCTATGGTTCTTTATCAATTAGTGTTGGTTCTTCCTAAGTCATATGGAATGCTAATGTGTTAATAAAATTATGCAGCATCTCTGCATATTGATTATCCAATGTTATTTGAGCTTCGGAATGATGCTGCCGAGCGTGTCTCTCATTGTGGAGTACTGGAGTTTATTGCAGAAGAAGGCATGATCTATATGCCATATTGGGTAGGCAATGCATCTTTCTGTGTATTTATGCTTCGAGTTAGGAGTATTTGCATATTGCTTTTGGTCTGCCTAGATCTAAGAAATGTACTTATCTGATTTGCACGTTTTGTTTTTTAATGGTTTTCGTGTAGATGATGGAGAATTTGGTCCTACAAGAGGGAGATATCGTGAGGGTGAAAAATGTAACTCTTCCAAAGGGAACCTATGTTAAATTACAACCTCACACGAAGGACTTTTTGGATATCTCAAACCCAAAAGCTATGTGAGTGGGTTATTTTTTGAAAAACATTCACGCTTGATTCTTTGATGTTTGATGTTCAGCTAAGAAGTCAGTTTTCAAACTCGAGACATATGTTATCATCGATTCATATACCGTTCATAGATGTTGGCAATGTTTTGTGACTCAGCTTCTTGTGAGCCAAACAAATTTCTGTGTTCAGTGATGTAGATTCTTGAATCTTTTCCCCGGTTCATCCTTATAGATGATTTAAGAACATGGGTCCTTGAATCTGTTTCCGTTGATTTAAGTGTCTCACTTTTCATTTATTGTGCAGCTTGGAGACAACACTGAGGAATTATTCCTGTTTAACCACCGGGGATAGTATTATGGTGGCATATAATAATAAAAAGTATTACATAGATATCATTGAGACGAAGCCATCCAATGCAATAAGTATCATCGAGACAGACTGTGAGGTGGATTTTGCTCCTCCCCTGGATTACAAGGAGCCGGAACGGCCTGCTGCACCAACTTCTTCGAGCAGAGCGTCGTCTCAAGGTGAAATGAAGGCTAACAAATTGTGCTTAACCTTCATTAACCATGCTGTTTATCGTAGAGCCAATTTTTCTCCTGTTTTCTTATGCTTGTAATGTTCTTTGTTCGTTCAGTTGAAGAAGCTCCTGTTGAGGCTGAACCAAAGTTCAGCGCCTTTACTGGTACAGGAAGACGCTTGGATGGGAAGCCTCTGAAGCAGCAGTCTCCAGCAGCTTCTTCGTCTGTGTCAAAAGACAAAGGACCTGCTATTTCTAATGGGAATAATACCCGACCTTATTCGGGATCTATTTCACAAGCTACTGCAGGCCAGGCTCAAGGGAAACTCGTTTTTGGATCACATGTCAACCGTTCTAAGGATACAAAACAGGTACTCATCATTTCCGCATGATCTTTCTTTTGGCAATTTGCTTTACCGTTACCCATCCTATCTTTACTGTTATTCATCTAATTTTGCAGGAATCGGGAAAAGAGACTAAATCGGAGCAGCCTGAAAAGAAGGAAGAGCCGAAGTTCCAGCCATTTACAGGGAAGAAATACTCTTTAAAGGGTTGATTATTTTCATCCACAGTTCATTTACCGTGCGTTGTTTCGATACAGGAAAACACCGTAACCATACTTTGGACATTGTATTATCGAAAAACTAAACTGTAGGTTCCCGTGTCAAAACGAAGTGATTCCGTTGTGAATTTTAAAATATTTCAAAGAACAAAAAGAGAGGATTCTACACGCTATTATTTTGCATTTTCATTTGATAACTTTAGAACTTTTTATCTTCTATTATTTGATGATATAGGCTGTTGATTTCTGGAGCTCCATTATCTCACTTCTGTAGTGCATACAGTATACTCCTCCGAAGTGTTTTATACCCATGAACTAAATATGTATCGAAACAGATCGGGGGTAACACAGTTCAAACAACCCCACCTATTGTGGCATATGATATGGTACCACATGATTCGTGGCGAATTGCACTGGATATGTACACTACTAGGGCTGTCGGTCAGGTCGGCATGATATTGTTATTGATATGCTTCAATTATGAGCTTAAATTGCAAATGGTTGATCCAAATTTCTGAGTTGTTTTTTTTTTTTGAATTTTTTAAAATGTTTATATTATATTTAATTTAATATTTTTATTTATTAAAATTTTGTAGATAGTCATTTAAAATTTTTAATATTTTACATCAGGGTAAATCATCAAAATAGGTACTTTTATTTTATTCAGGTTACATTTTAGTCACTTACATATAAAATGTTACGTTTTGGTTATTTGTGTTATCGTTTTATTACATTTTGATCATTGAGTTGTTAACTGATGTTAGTCGTGTAATGACAAATTGATGTGGCCTGTTATTTCATCATATTAAACTAAAATTTTATGTCAAATTTCACAGCTAGTCCTTGTACTTTTATTTTTTTTAACCATTGTTTTTCTTTATTTTTCTTCTCTTCTTCTACCCTTCTCTCTTCTCATATTCTTCAATGCATAAGCATAATCTTTGCCCTACCAAATAAATCAAGTATTTCTTTCACATGATTTCTACATTAAATTTTACTCAAATCGAATACCAATCATTCTTAATCATATCTCAATTTGAATATAATATAATTTTTAAAAATAAAACTAAATTTAACTAATCAATATAAAAAACCATATCCTTAATCAAATCTAAACATAAATTGAATTCTTTACACTCAAAAGTAATTTTTTACTTTTCCAAATTTTGACAGAATCGTGTAGATTATTCATTTCCTTTTCTTTTATTTTTTAACTAACAAAATTAAGTAAACAATAAAATTGATCTAAACCTTTTTGGATATTCCTAAGAAAGCTTGATCGGAAATCGAGCATGGAACCAAACTGGTTTCGGTAAAGTTGAGGGTAAGTTTTGTATGGTCGTCATTTTAGTCATTGAGAGTGTTGAGCTCGTTTGAAAAATTCGTGAAACAACATAGTCTCGAGAGGGCGTGAATGTTGTAGGTAAGGTAGATATAGTGGTCATGGGGGTTGGTTAGGAAGTTGAGGGAATGAGCTCAAGAAACTCTGTTGAGGGTGGACCGCCATAAGTCACGACTGACGAGGTCTTCAAGTGAGGCAAGCTTGTGGACTAAGTCATTGAGAGATCTGAAATGGCCCGTCAAAACGACAGTGGATGATGAGAGTTTATAACTGTAGGGTGAGAATGTGCGAGGTAAGTTTTATTTTGGTTCCTGCTTTTACCTTTTCTTGTTTCAGAAACATAAAAAAGTTATGTTAAATGAAAAGGAAAACATAGAAACGTTTCGTCAAAAGAAATATAAAGAACAAAGGAAAACAGAGGGAGAAGCAAAAGATAATAGAAAATAAAAAAAAATTAAAAAAACATAAAAGAAAAAATTTAAATTGCTCAAAACAAAAAAGGGACCAATTGTATAATTTAACCTGATATTTTCGTTTGAAATGATTATTTAATGTGTCATGTCAGCTTACCGTTATACCTTTAATGACAATTAACGGTTCAGTGACCAAAATATAACAAAACGATAACGTAAGTGATTAAAACATAACATTTCAAACATAAGTGATCAAAATGTAACCAAAGACAAACAAAAATAAATATTTTAATAGTTTTCCCTTTACATTATAGGTTTAGTCTTTGTGTTATAAATTATATAATATATGAACAACAGTAAGTGTACTTGAAAGATTGCTCCATTATGGAAACTTGCTTAAATTAGTCTTTCTATTATTAAATAGATCAATTTAATCTTTGCACCATGAAAACAATCAGATATAGTCAAAGAGAAAAAGTTAACATTTACTAATATTTTTAAAGTTTTATGGTTTTATAAATAGAATCTTTTATATGGAATTAAACAACAACAGCAAAAAACAATTTTAAAGATATTTTTATATCGTAAATGTTGATTTTATTATAATTTGAACTTATTTATTTCTTTTTAATAGTATAGGTAGTATAGGTGTTAAATTTATCTATTTAATAATAGAGACTAATTTAATCCGGTACTATAACTTAAAATATTTTATTATAAACATAGAAGACGGGTTGGATTAGGTTGGGCCTTAAATGTTTAAGCTCAATCTTGGCTCGTATTTGAAATGGGTCTAATTTTTTGCCCTAATCCATTTTTCGGGCATTACATTTTTTTCTCGAATTTTCTCAAATTTCAAGCTAATTTTTAAACTTGTGCGGATAACCTGACTCATGATTTCAAGGACAGCCGAGGGGATTGTGCGGTGGAGAAGCTTCAGGGCCTTTTCCTTGCATTCAGCACCAGGAGTAACCATGCTAGGCTTCGAGAGGATGACCTCGACATCACATTATTCTCAGCAAGGTAGAAGAAAACCTCGGGCCGTACCTTCTAGGCTACTTTGAAAGTCCTATCCATTCCAAGGTCACCATCAAGCAAGATTTCTAGTTCCACAATCGGCACCAACCCACTGTCCTGTAAAAGATTTATATTATGATTGCATGTGTTTATCACAATTACAAACATAATGAATGTTGTTGTGATTCTAGCATATAGTAATTAGGTTCGCTTTCGATATATGTATTTTCGTTTGTCCACTTTAGTCACTAAATTTGGATTTTGTCAAAATTTAATAACGTGACCAATGTTACTAGAACCAAATCAAGGAAAAATAAAATTTTTAATAAAAATTTACAATTTTTGTATCTTTTTCAAGAGGAACTAATTTACTCGTTTTCAAGATTGATAGTAACCCAAAAATTATTCATACCAATTTATTATTCGGCTTATTTAAACTATAAATTTTAACATCCTGGACTTGAAAATTTAATTAATTAATTTAAATTAATTTATATAAATAAATACTTCAACTCAATTAATTCGAAATTTATATTTAAGAATTCGGACATTCTTTAGCTTTGTTGTTTAGGCTTTTGGATAGAACACGACACAAGATACTTTACTTACATACAAAATTCATATTTATGGATAATTAGGTGCTAATCATCTGTCCTTTTCACTAGATTTTCATTTTAGTTAATAGGGTTAACTACGCACAATGTCACTAAATTATTAATAAGTTTACGTTTTAGTTACTCAACTTAAAAAAGTTACAAAATAGTCATCAAACTATTCAAAAGTTTTTATTTAAGTCACTAGGCTGTTAAGTTTTTTTTTTAAAGTCCGGCAAGCGAGCTCTAAATGATGATACGATGGATCAGTACCCATCAACGAATATAACAACATACCTCAGATCTAAGTCAATCTGTCAGTCAAAGTCGAATATTGAAGAAGAAAACTGTTTGGATTTTGGTCTGTAGATTCATGACATTCAAAACTGTTTCATAAAAAAAGATGAACTATAGAAGAGAATGAGAAGAAGAGCACCATACAACAACGATTTAACAACCCAATAACTTAAATGAAAAATTTAAAATAATTAAATGACATTTTATAACTTTTTAAAGTTAAACAACTAAAACGTAAATTTATTAATAATTTAATTATACTGAAAATAATTTACCCTAATATTAATCTTTTTGACCTTTTGTTAGCTACATAAATCAATCAACCAAAAACATAAAAAGTTACAAGGCAGCTCATTTCCAATCCAGCCAAATCAAGCAATAGTCCAAATTTATGTCATAATTTCGTAGGGACAAAATGAGTGGAAAACGATTGTTCTGACCTGTGACCTTTATATATGAAAAAAATAAAAATTAAATGGAAATATCAAACGATGTGGCACACCACATGTTAAAACGTGACAGATTAGCTTTACACGTGGCCCACTATTGTTACTATAACTGTTAATGGGTTAAATATCCGAGAGGTCCTTATATTATAGAACCGAATTAAATTAATTTTTTATTATTAAATAAATTAATTTAATTTTTATAGTATTAAAATAATTAAATAAGTTCAAATTATAATATGGTTTAATATTTATTATACAAAAAATAAGTTGAAATTTATTTTTTTCAATTGCAGTTCAATTCCATCAAAAGATTTTACTTACATAATCATAAAAATTTTAAAAATATTAACTTTTTTTTAAGCAGTAAATGATTTTTTGTTAGAGATATAATGATAAATTTAGCCTTCAATTTTTATATTTTTTTGGTCAATTTGGCCCTTAGTCTTTTCAAAAAAAAGTCAAATCGCCTTTTTTAACGGAAATACTGACTGAAACATTAATTTTTTAATTTTGTTGGTGTGGCTACTCACATAATAGTCCATATGCATATTATGCTAATAACACCAGTTGTTTTATATGTCACGTCAACAAATAATTCAAAATTATAAAAAAAATCAAAATCAAAATTAAAAAAATATAAAAAGGTCATTAAAAAAATTAGCATAGAGTACATGAGAATTGTCATGCAAGCTGCTATGTTTGAAATTTTAACATTTTAGTTAGCATTCTCGCTCAAAAAATCGTTTCGACCCTTTTCCAAAAGGTTGGTAGTCAAATTTGATTCTTTTTAAAAGGTTGTGGTCTAAATTTAGCTAAAAAAAGGAATAATGGTCAAATTAATAAAATATATAAATATTAAGGGCTATATTTTACATTATACCTTTTTTAATAGTAAATGTTAATCCTATTCTAATTTGACCATATTTGATTTTCTTTTTAATAGTATAGAAATTAAATTGATCTATTTAACGGTAGATAAATTAATTTGATCAGGTCCTATAAAAAAGGGACCTTTGAATATAAGGTTTTTTATTTTGAATTTATTGAAACTTAATATAACTATTGAGTATTGGGAAAAAAATTATAAAAGGGAATAGCAATATTCCATTCCCAATCACCAATTCATTGCTTGAATAATAATTTTGCATATGAAAAGGGTGATTTTACCTTTAAAAGAAAAGAGTAGTTGAGACAAAAGAGATTGCTCAAGGCTTTGTTTTAAATTTCGACTTTTGAGAAATTTGCTGTTTTAGGAGCTGGAAATTGTCATATATTTTCAACATATAGTTGTTGGTTAGTTCAAACAAACCCATCTTTAGGTCACTGTTAATTTTGGACCCATGGTTACTTTTTTTTTTTCCCTATTAGTAAGCAATATATTGGTATCATTTAAGTTCATTTTACAGTTTAATTTCAAGATTCGTAGGTCATGATTACTCATTTTAATAATATCGTTTTCCATTCAAATAGATATCTAATTTTGCGTATCCAAGAATTATGCAACCGTAAGTGGAGAGTGCTCATAAAGCGAGTACCTAGAGAGGTAAACTCTGCTACTGATACTTTAGCTGATTTGATGAAAGAGGTTTGATAGAAGTTTTTGGTTATCCAATCTTGAACTTACTGTTAGCTCGTAATTAATGCTATTTATATATTGTTACAAAAAAAAATGTCATTTTCAAAATTTGAACTTATATTTCCCTTAAAAATGTAACATGCCTTAGTAAGCATTTTTGTGTGCATTATTATGTAGAAAATTGGATAAAGGGCGGTATATGGGACATTTGATAGACATATAATAATGAAATTACTTAAATACGTAATATATTCTATTTTAATGATTTTGGGAGTTACGAGTAGTTAAGTATCGGGGTAGATATTAAATGCGCATACGAACTTTCATTTAATATGTAATTTAATATGTGAACTTTGATTTAGTACAATTATATACATAAAACTTAAATTATGATTCATATATAAAATTTTAATTTTGATTCAATTGTACTCAATTAAAGAAATGAACACATAATTTTATTTTCATATTCGATTGATATAATTATTTGTGTAAGTAAAATATAAATGTAAAATTGTGTCGATTCAATAATATTGTTAGGAATTTGTGAAATTTAAATTAAATTAAAATTTTATGTATAAAATTACATAAAATCGAGATTCATGTATAGCATTCCACATTTAATTAAAATTAATATATTATTTTAATATTTATCTATTTAAGTATAGTATATAAGAGAATTTCTGTAGGATTTTTAATTATATTATGATGAAAAAAAAGTTCATGAACACATAATCAAATGGTAGATCTCATGCAATCAACTTAAAATATAAGAAATGCATTCAGTTGGATGGGTCAACGATGATGTTGAATTTTCTTTTGGTGGACGCGGTTGCAGTGGAACAATCACTTCCACATGCAAGCTTGCTGGATATTGAATGCACTCGGGCAGGTATGTTAGTTAACACATCCATCAACTTCAGTGCACCCTCACTCGATGGTGGCCCCACCGGCACTCTTTTCTGCTGACATAGAATTGATTTTACGCTCCTCATCGTCCTCGCGTCACCACCCCGTTTTTCCTACGTGGCACTGGACCGAGTCACCCACGTGTTAGTTTAAAACATTAATTTTTTTTATTAAAAATATCAATATTTAATTATATAAACTTTTTATAAATATATTTTTATATATTCTTTCTACTAATATCAAGGAATTATAATTATATAATATTCATCTAATTAACATCATTAATATAAAATTGATAATTTCGGATTTTTTCTAATATAATATCTAAAATTTTCTTAAATAGGAGGATAATGCGTTGTAGTATTGTAACGCCCCAATTTTCGGGAATTCTGTGAATGTTGGCATAGGTTTAATTATGTTAATGGGCCTCTAGAAGGCCCAAGCTTAAGATAGAACCCGACAATTTTAGTTAATTTTTGTTCCATAAGAAAAAGGGGGTGAAATTATGAAATAAGACCTATGTAAAAATATTTGAAAATGCTATATGCTAAATTGAAGTGGCCAAACAAATAGGAGTGCAAAATAGGAGGATTTGCATGACAAACCTCCCATTTTACATGAAGTGGCCGACCATCATGTTGTTGAAGACAATATGTGCACTTGATATCCATAATTTATGGTACAAGTTGATAAAAATTGATAATGGGTTAGGTAAATGTTCCATGATGGGCATTTCATGTCTTTTGTATTAAAAAATTAAATGGATGAAATATGAAATTTTATTAAAAGAAAAAGGGGTGAAAAGAACAAAGTTTTGTCCATCTTTATTCATCATAGCCGAAAGTTAGAGAAGAGAAAGGAGAGGAGAAAGCTCTTGAATGTTCGGTCACTTGGGGAAGAAAATTGAAGGTAAGTTCATGGTAGTTTGCTTCTATCTTGATGTTCATGAGTTCTTCTTGATTCTACCTTAACTCTTGAAGCATATTTTGGTTTTTAGTTGTGTTGTGAGCATTTAGTCATGAATTAAAATGAAGGAAATGGTTGTTGTTTCATGTTCTCTTGATGAAAAATGGAAGATAGGTGAAGTTGAGCCAAACAAATGAGCATGCATGTGCCTTAGATGCTAAGGGGAAAAATCGGCTAATATGTTGTGCTTTAAAATGATGAAATGGAGATTATACTTAAGTAAAATCATAGATATGTGATGATTGATTGGTGATATACATGTTTAAATAACATGCATGCAAGTTAGGTGTGTGAAAGAGTGATTTGGTAATAAATCTGCTTGGGACAGCAGCAGTAACGTGACTTTGGAAAATCACCATAAATTGTGGGAGATGAATTAGAAGCTGAATAAATTATGTAATTAAAGCTTAATGAGTCTAGTTTCAAATGAAATAAACTAAAACATATTTTGAATTCTGTACAATGAGAAATTTGATTCGTAATGAAGAGTGGTTAGATTAGTCAAACAGTGAAACATGGGAAACTTTGAGAAAAATATGGTATTGATTGGCTAAACCAAAAATTATGAAAATTTTGTGGATAGAAGATATATGAGTCTATTTTCAGGGAAAATTAACGGCACTTGATTTGGAGTTTTGTAGCTCCATTTATAAATGATTTAGTGACTGTTGCTCAGGAAGACAGCTTGCAGTGAAATTATGATTATGTGGTAAACATTGACAAAAATTTGTTAATGAGTTGCTTATTAATTTCTTATAAGCTTACTATGATCTGTAGGTGTGGTTGGCCGAATATTGTAAGGGGTTAATACGTAGTTCGTATTTGAATAGTTAGATTAACGTGTTAGTAATCCAATTGTAGGCAGTTCGTGTGTGCATATCGTCGCAAACAGGTGTGTAACTAACACCCACTTTCTTACTCTAGATCGGCAAAAGTCGAAAAGTCGAAATGCTGAAAACCGGTATTTTGTAGATTTGTAAGTGTGCGAATGCTCGTGAGGTAAATCGATTAATGTTTTTGGTAAGCTGCAATGTTTGGACTGCAAAGTGCATGATTTCTATGCCCTCGATATTTTTGGGCTTAATGGGCCAAAATTGGAATGATGGGCCAACGGGCCTAATTCGGTAAGAACCCTCGGTACGTGATTCTGTTAGTACGTGAAAGGTAGGAATATGCATGAAAAACCCTAAAATAGATAAATTACTGAAATACCTTTAAAAGTGGAAAATTTACAGTTTTACCTCTAGGAGATAAATTACCGAAATACTCCTAGGGTTAAATTGACGTAAATGCATGTTTGACTGTTGTTACTTACTGCATGCCATGTTGTTATTATCTGATGCATGGGACTGGAATATTGACGGAGGAAGTCTTGAAAGTGGCTTGTCCACGTCTTGGAGGCTTTGCCTCAATTCTTTGTTAATCGAAAGCAAGGATGCAACTGTGGAGTGTTAAATGGGTGGGTTGAGCTATTCCCACATCGAGTGTATGGTGGTACGGTGGAGTGTAGTGGTTGGTGGGTTGAGTAGTCTCCCAAATGGGCTTGCATATGTTATTGATGTTGCATGTATTTTGAAATGGGCCTATGGGCCATATCATTATCTGAATAAGGGCTAAGGCCCGGTTATTGTAATCTAAAAGGGCTCGCCCAAGACCACTGTTACTTGAATGGGCTTAGGCCCAATGGGCTTGAGTGACTTGGGCTTTGAATGAGTTTTCCTTACACACTGAGTTTCCAAACTCACCCTTCTTTAACCTTTGGTGAGCCTTAATGTGGGTGACTTGGAGCCGGAGGGATTCAGAGTGGCCATGGTGAATACTTTTGGGTTTGAAAAAGAGACTGGTTTTCTTAAGTTATTTTAATTACTATTTAATTTTTGGGTTGTAATAAGGCCATTTTAACTTTATTTTCTTCTTTGATTTTCTGGGATTATATTATTTTAAACAACTTTAAATTGATGGATAATAATTCAAATGGGCTAGACTTAGGGCGTGATTTCAAAACGATACTTGTTTTTTTTTAAATAACACGACGTCACGAATACTCGATTTACCAAAGATAACCACTCAAAGAAATTTCAACTTGTTATAACCAAGTGTGGCAATGGATGTGGACATGTCTAGGATTGGATCCAATCGGAGAGCTTGGTACTTAAGCAGCCTTCATCGCTCACCTCCTCTGTTATGGATACCTACTTGGTGCCCAGCTTCCATTCACTTGGTTAGTTTAACAAAAGTCGGCTTTTAAAACACTAAAAAGGGAACACGGGTTTTTGACTTCAATGTGGCACGTCGGATTCAGCCTTAACATCTGGGCCGGGTTTGGGGGTGCTACAAGTATACTTAAATTCACGTATTCAATACTATAACAATATCGATATCAACCGAATTAAAACTCAATCGATATAACATCTCAATTAATCGCGTTCTTTCCTCGTGGAGGGATGATAATATTTGACTTGTTCTATTGTTATTTTTCTAATGTCTCGATTAATCACACTTTCCTTGTAATGACATGGGAATATTTGACTTATTCTACAAATTATAATATTAAAGGATAAATATCAAAATTATACATCAATTTTGATACAAATTGCAATGTTATACATTAATTTCATCAATTTGATGTATTTACATACATTATGATTTTCTCTTAAATAAAATTAAAATATTTCTTCATTAAGCGACTAATTATCTTTTTCAATGTTTCTTTCATTGAAAAACTTCTATCGAGTGGTTTTTTTTTTTAATATTTGTTATAGAAATTTTCATTAAAAATTTTAATGGATTATCAAACTAAGGATAAGTTGGATCTCATTTTAATATCATTTTGTATGAATTCGTTGTTAAAATTTATTATAATTTAAATATGTTAAAATTATTGTATAAAAACTTTTGTAATAATAACTCTAATTTGCACTCAATTGAATATTTAAACTTTTTAAAATACATAAAAAGATTGTCAAACTTTTTCAAAAGAAGCAATTAAGCCCTTCTTCTTTTTTTGCGCTCAATTAGGTATTTAAACTGTCAAAATATATAAAAAAAACCTTTAGACTTTTTCAAAAATAGTAATTAAGGCCCTGCTTTTTTTTTTATTGCACTTAATTGTCAAAATGCATTAAAAATGTGATTTGACCGTAAACTTTAACAGTTACTATTAAAGTTAATTGACCGTAATTTTTTAGTTAAAGTCATCCCATGTCATAACCACGACATGACATGTAGCAAAAAATTATAAAAATTATTAAACTTTAATAAAAATATAAATAATATAGAATGTTGTAAAATAATATAAATTTTATAAAATTTTATAAAAATCATAAAAATCATAAAAAAATTTATAAAATACATCAAAGGTTAACTTTAAAGTTGACTGTTACAATTAACAACCCCGTTGTTGTTTTTTGATTAAAGCAATCAAGAACACGATGTGACATGTAGCGAAAAATAATAAAAATAAAAATCAATAAAAGTTATAGAAAAATTATAAAATGTTTCTTTTGGTACAATAATTTTTATAATTATTTTATGACATTTATATTTCTCTACTTTTTATCATTTTTTACGACTTTATAAAATTTTATATTTTTATATTTTTTACCGTTTTATAAAATTTTATAATTTTTTACGATTTTTATAATATTTTTCTAATTTTTAATAAAATTAAATGTTTCTTATATTTTTATTAAAATTTAATAATTTTATAAATTTTATTGATTTTTATTTTTATCATTTTTGTCACATGTCATATCGTGGTTGTGACACGTGATGGCTTTAACTCGAAAAAAATTAGAAGTGGTTAGCTTTAACGGTCAAAAGGTCTTTTTGATGCATTTTGATAATTGAGTACAAAAAGAGAGAGCGAGAGAGAGAACGAGCTTAATTTATTTTTTGAGAAAGTTTGAAGGCTTTTTTTAATATATTTTGACAGTTTAAATACCCAATTGAGTAAAAAAAAAAAGTGGCTTAATTGATTTTTCTAAAAAAGTTTAAATTTTTTTTATACATTTTAAAAATTTAATTACTTAATTAAGTGGAAAAGAAAAACTTAATTATTTTTTTGAAAAAGTTACATGAATGCAAATCCTAATTGTTGAAATGGATATGGTCCATGAGAATAGGAATCACAACAGTGAATTGGCGTAAAGGTAGTTACATAATTGGTTGACTCGTGAGGTTTTGCAATGTTATTAAATACAGCCAATAGCCACGTCCTCCCCACGACGCTTCTCCACTCATTGGACCTCGCCTCCTCAATCTTTGCATATACATACCATGTTGATTTTTCCTACTTTTTTAATATACCAAACATTATTATAAATCATTTATTACAAAAAATATACCAAATTAATTTTACTAATAATTTTGGCCTTCCAAGCATTGTCCTATCTTGCCATCATCTTCCAACCTCAAAAAAAAAAAAAA
This sequence comes from Gossypium arboreum, assembly GCF_025698485.1. Taxonomy (NCBI): domain Eukaryota; kingdom Viridiplantae; phylum Streptophyta; class Magnoliopsida; order Malvales; family Malvaceae; genus Gossypium; species Gossypium arboreum. The sequence continues at coordinate 119,103,787 of NC_069073.1, forward strand.
GTAATATTTTCATTCACTTTAAATAAAAATAAATGTTTAATTCACGATTTGATTTTTAAAATATATTCACTTTCTCACTTTAGTGTTGTTGATACGAGTTACCAACAAAAAGATTACGATGGAGGAAGTGAGGTAAGGCGGAGAGCTGATGGAGTAAGGGATAGAAAGAAGGAGATGTTATTTGAGGAGAAGGATCTAGGGAGTGAGAGGAAGAGGGAAAAAGGTGATGGTTGTGATGGGAAAGAAGAATAACTCCCATGCCCTCATGCACTTAAGATTATATAACGGGTTGCCCTCTGTCTAGTAGTGTTGTGTGGAGGTCTATACGACGTCTTGCATGGTTGTGCAAGTTGGCTAGGTGTCAATGCTATTACTGGTTGCATGGTTGTCTCGTCTATGGCATGGGTTACCTTGCTTTAAGACCTGTATCATTAAGGTTGTACGAAATGATTAAGCCTAAGTGGTCCCATGAGGGGCGAGTTGTGGAGGGTAAGTTGTTGGCCATCCGTAGGCTAATTCACCAAAGGGTCCACCAATGGGCAACCTATGGACCGTTCGACGATTTGCCATGTGTCCTTCATTGGTAATGGTATAGCAAGTACCTTTTTGATTAATTTTGGTATATAAAATATTTACTCAATAGTTTTTGTCCAATTTTTTAACATTGTTTAAAAAAAGATATAATGCTAAATTTAACCTCTAATGTTGATCTATTTTGTCACCTTAGCTCCATTTTTTTTATCACTTTCACTTCAACCTTCAACATTTAGTCAAATTACTTAGTTTTGGACGGAAAAGTTAACTGAACTATTAAAATTTTAATAACATTGACATGGTAGTTTGTACGACAGTTTGCTTGTACTTCATTACCGACATGAACAATTTTTAAAACCTTTTATGAATATTTTGAAATTTGTTAAACTTTTAAATAGTTATTATTATATTTTAAATTTATAAAGTACACATGAATTATCACGACAATTCTATTAAATTTTCAAGATCCAACTAATTTTGTATTCAGAAACACATTAACTAATTTTCAAAGGTTGTAGCCAAAGTGATTAAAAAATAAGAATTAGAACCAAGTGAAAAATGTGTAAACACTAGGGATAGATTTATCATTATGACTAAAAAATAGTGGTTGTTTTAAGTAGTTTAGCCATTGAATGCACGCCATGTAGCGTTTTTAGAATATATATTATCATATATAAAGTTAAAAAAATAGAAAAAATTTAAATCCATAATAAAATATAAATAAAAAATTACAAAATATATAATTTTAAAAATCATAATATAGAAAAACAAATAAAAATTAAAAATTTCCTCAAAAATACAAATTTAAAAATTATAAACATAGAAATAAATATATAAAAAACTAATATATGTTAAAAATAAAAATAATTTTCTTTCATCAAATATATAAAATTTTAAATTATAAAAATAAAAAATTAAAAACCATAAAAGTATATGAAAATTCCAAATGTATATAAATTTTATAAAATTATCAAATATATAAGTTTTAAAAAAATAAAAAATCATAAATATATATAAAAATGTTGAAATTTTTAACAAATACGTAAATCTTAAAAATTATAAAAAATATAAGCATAAATATAAAAATCTAAAAGCATATATAACTTTTTTAAAACAACATATATTTGACAAAAGATCGACGTCAACAGCGTTTTGACGATTGATAAGGGAGTCGGCTGAACAGTTGAGTGATCGTGCGACCTGGATTGCGTTGGAGGGACGTGCAAACAATCGGCATGTAACGATGCTGGGCAAGTGGGACAATCAGCATGCGACAGTGCTGGGCAGATGGGGTGTGCTGATGAGATTATTTTTAAAATTTTTTTTTAGACATTTCTAAATTTCCAAATGAGACTAGGGAGTGTAAATTTTTTTTGAAACAAATTAAATATATATTTTCGATTTTTTTTAAATTTGAGAAATTTTCGATATTTTGAAATGAAGTGAGAGTAAGTAAAAGGAATTTTAACAAAAAAATCCAATTTAATAATAATATTCTTTATTCCTTTTAAATAAAAATAATATATATTCAATAGCACCATGAATTTCTTAATTTATATATTTATACATATTTTTATATATTTATTGCTATTCTATATTTTTTAAGATTTATATATATTTAATTAAAATCCATAATATATTTTATTAGTTAAAACAACCACCAGTTTTTTAAACAGTGTTAAAAATTGAAAAAGAACAACAGAAAAAGAATGGTACTAAAATAGAAAAACGGATATACATTAAGGACCAAATAGTAAATTAAGCCAAAAATAAATTTTAAAATGAATTTAATTATTATTCAAACTAAAGTCAATAGAAATTCTATAGTTGTGGTTTTTTCCTATTTTTTTCTCCACACACACACGCTGTTATTCCCGCTTATTTGGCGGCATAATTTCACTGCGTTTAAACTCTCCTTTCCCACCTTCCACGTCACTCCACCGTAAAAAAGAAAGAAATTCAAATTTAATAAAAGGTCAAAATCTACCATAGATCCCTGTACTATTTATAAATTTAAAATTTAATCTCTATACTTTTATTTTTAAGAATTTAATTCCTCTATTTTGAATTCAAAATTTAGACTCAGTTATTAGTATTATTAAAATTTTTGTTCAATTTTTGGTTTTATGTTTTGAACTAAAAACAAAAATACTTACTTAGTAACAATTGGATCTGAAGTTTAAAAACTAAAAAGTAGAGATTAAATTTGTAAAAATAAAATATAGGGACTAAAATATAAATGTGTGAAAAGTAGAGAGACTTATATCATATTTTAACCTTAATAAAATTCAAACTTAAAAATTACAAAAGACAAATCCATGTCCGCTTCTCCCACCAGTCATTATTTGGAATCCTTCATTTCAATTTCAAGCTTTCAATTCTTTCTGTTTTATTTTTATTTGTTTTTTATTTTCCTTTTTTTTTTTGTTTGTGCTCTCTGCAACTCATCTTTGTCCTAAAGAAGAAGAAACAATCTTCGATCTTTTCCATAGCTACTCTCTCTCTCTCTCTCTCGTTGCAAGCAATAAAATAAAAGATATACGAAATGCTCTTCGCTTTTTGTGTGTGAAGCCATGTGAGCTTATTGATACAATTCTCTTCTTCTTCTTCTTGTTAATTTTGTCACGCATTCTCTTTGACCGGGTCACCAACTACGAACTCTCTCTCTCACACACGCGCACTCCGAAATGGCGTCTTCTTCTCGAGCAAGAAGCAGGTCGCCGTTTTCGCATCGGAAACCTCCAAGTCCGTTTTCATCTACTTCTTCTACTTCTTCGTTTGTACGCAACAAACTAATACCTCGCACGTGCTCGTCGTCGGCGTCTTCCTACTTAAACTCGGCAGGTGGATACGATTCTCGATCCAGGACGACGAGTCGGTCAAAGTCTGATTCGGTGTACTATGACTCGCGCGGTTACAATGCTAGTACACCAGTGGCTCACGCGCCGGAGGAGATAATAGGCGAACCGTTGGAAACGTCGAGATCGGGGGATAGTATTTCGGTTACGATTCGGTTTCGGCCGTTGAAGTGAGTGTAGATCTGAGAGGACCTGATTCGATCTAAGTTGTGGATTTTTTCGATTTGATTGTTGTAGGAGTTTTAATTTTCAGGTACTGCAATTTATTTGGTTTGTTTGCTCATTTTTATTTTCTCTGGCTATAGTGAAAGGGAATTCCAGAGAGGGGACGAGATTGCGTGGTACGCTGACGGGGATAAGACTGTGAGAAATGAGTATAATCCAGCGACAGCTTACGCATTTGGTACTTGCCTATTGATTTGACTTTTAGGAATGAAATTCATTGCTAATTTTCTTTCTACATTTTATTGTCAATATCTGGTCTTCCTGAGTATATATCTTTGAGAACGATAGCAAATAAATGAAGAAATTTGTACAATTTTGTTGGGGATTTGGATGGTGTTAGGTAATCAGAGTATAGTTAATAAAGATTTGCTAAAATTTTTGGTCGAAATAGTTTGGCACAAATTTGACGTTTAAGCCTGGCAATGAATGCGGATATAATATGATTATTGGATTTACTTTTTGACAGATAGAGTATTCGGACCTCATGCAACTTCTCAAGAGGTTTATGAAATAGCTGCTAGACCTGTAGTGCAAGCTGCAATGGAAGGTGTAAACGGTATGGGAATTAAATTACCGGAACTTATATTAATTTCATTGAGTTGAGTGTTAATTGAATTTAAACTGAAAAGTTCTAAGATTATTTGATTCAAAGTCATTTATTGTCATGTTGCAAGAAAATGTAGGTCTGTTTCAATTCTGAAATTATATGCTGTATCTAATGGAAGCTAATATTAGCTTGTATGAATTATAGGAACTGTTTTCGCTTATGGTGTTACTAGTAGTGGGAAGACGCACACTATGCATGTAAGTCTAGCTGCTTCCTCAAAGTACTTCTTTTAACTTCCCACTAATTTTTTTTGGATTATCATAGGAATTCTTAAAATTATTGTTGCTTATATTTCTGTCAAGTCGACCTATTAGTATCAATTTTGGTTGTATAACTATACATATAGACTTAACTATAAACAAATTTTCTTGGATATGTTGCATTTGATTGAATTTTCTTGTTAGGGCGGTTGAGGAAAGAACTTGTGAAATAAATAACGGTGGAGTTTCCTCAACAAATGGAAGCAATTATTTAGTTACAATTAGCATAGATTTACAGATTAAACGCTTCTAATTAGATGAGTTCTTTTCATTGCTCTGTGTTTATGGTTGATAATTACTCTTGAGAACCTTAATCCCTACTCCTAAATCTGATAAAATTTTCCACCCAGAAAGAAATCACATATGTAGCACAAGCAATGTTTAAGGAAAGTATTTATTAATCAGGAAAAAAATATTTACTTGTATAGAAGTAGCAACAAAATCAAACCATATCTTCATTGTTAGTTTCAAATTTCATACTCTCCACAACTCTTATAGACCACACAAAAAGCAAAAGAGAAAGAATAGTATTTGCATTCAGTTCAATGTATTACGGTATTACCAGTCAAATTTTATCTGGTATGTTTTGTTGCATTAGAACTTTATATTCATTTGACCTTCTTTATTGGAAAATGTATTTTAGTAATACGCTGTTGGGAATTTTTATTTATATTAATATTTCAATCACATGATACATCCTGAGAATGATCAACTATTTTCCTTCCGTTCCTTTGTATTAATCTGTTGTGTATCCTGTCATATAACAATATTACTACTTCCTGTCATCTTACATTGATTTTCCTCTTTGATAATATGCACAGGGAGATCAAAATGCTCCTGGTATCATTCCGTTGGCAATAAAGGATGCGTTCAGCATCATCCAAGATGTAAGTATTCCGGCATTGTTGATTAGGACTAATTACAGAACTATCAGATTAATGCAATTTTCCATTCCTTTTCATTACGTTTTGTTCCTTATGCTACACCTGTTCCTGTTTGACTTCTACCACTTGGCTCCCTTCTGACAAAACCTCCCCATTTTCTCCTCAAATTATACTTCGCTACTTATAGACCTTATGGTAACATGTTATGCTTTGAACCATTTCAGTGGGGACAACATTCCTATATTGAAGTTAGCCTCAGCACTTGACTAATAACTGTTCTTTAATTGTCGTTTATAACCCGAGGATTTATTTATTTGTTTGTATTTTATGTTTCAATCCAATCTGAAGTTTTATTTGTGCTTCATCTTGCTTTTGTAGCATAGTTTACTTGCTTTCAATTATTTACTCTCACAATTTTATGTGGATAAAGTTTGAATGACTAACTGTGCTTATAATTCAGACTCCAGGGCGGGAATTCTTACTCCGCGTGTCATATCTTGAAATCTACAATGAGGTGTGTTACTGATTTATACTTATAAGTTTATGGTTAAGTTGATCACATGGCAATTGAAGTTAGAATTTCTTTCTTCAGGTTTCATATCTACTGCTACTGTTTATTTTATGGTGGTACTTTAATGAGAACAGTTTTCTTTAGCTGTTAATTCTATTTCTTTTAATATGATTTTGTTTTATTCTGCTTCGGACATCAGGTGATAAATGACTTACTTGATCCAACTGGTCAGAATTTGCGTGTTAGAGAAGATGCCCAGGTCTTTTGTTCAACTTATTTCAATTTCTTGCATTGTTTTTATATGGTTTATGACCTTGGTCTCATTCTCTGAAAAAAAGTCATGTGCACATAAACACACCATTATTCACATCTAATATCAACCTAATGAATCTTTTTTTATAATATATATTTTTTACTTTTGGGTGGGTTTTGGTTGAGATTGTAAGAAACGTTTCAATATAGTTTCTGTTGGAATGGCTTGCAATCAATGTGCATCAGTTTCTTACTCTTGCTCATATTAGCATTATCTTTCCAGGGAACTTACGTGGAGGGTATAAAGGAAGAAGTGGTTTTGTCTCCTGGTCATGTTCTTTCTTTCATTGCTGCAGGGGAAGGTGCTTTCTGGGGTTCATTTGCTCTTTTCCTGCCTTTTTCTTCCTTTATTTTCTTACCCATGCTATATGAAATGAATGATCTGTCAGTGAGATATTTTCTACTAAGTTTCCTTCTGTATGTTTTTGAGCAGAGCATCGTCATGTTGGCTCAAATAACTTCAATCTGTTTAGTAGCCGAAGTCACACTATATTCACCCTGGTATACATTCTTGATGTAGGAATTTTCTCATTTCATTGGGCAAATCTTAAATTTGGTTGATTCCCTGTGTAGTTTATGTTGGAGTTTTTAGATGTCTGATTTTTTTGGTGTTTCTGAATCAGAATGGATAACTCTATTGTACACACCCCTTCTTTCCTGACAAATTTGCAGATGATCGAGAGTAGCGCTCATGGTGACGAATACGATGGAGTGGTCTTCTCTCAACTTGTATGATATAGTCCATCTGTCATTTTTCAGGAAAAATATTTCTCTAGAATTCATGGCTTGACTTGGTACTGTCGATGTTCCCTTATCCAGAATTTGATTGATTTAGCTGGATCTGAGAGTTCAAAAACTGAGACAACTGGGCTAAGAAGGAAGGAAGGATCTTACATAAACAAAAGTCTTCTGACTCTTGGAACTGTAGGTTCCTTCTATTAACATTTTCCATTGATGAACATTTATTACTTTCCCATGTTGAACACCTTCAGTCTATTATAAGGGTAAAACATACAAAGCCTTGAGCATGTTCCTTCAACTAATCTGCAGGATTATAGTTTCTATAAAGTCGGTTGATAACAAAAATTGAATCACAAAGTTCTCTATTTTCTCCATCTGTCTTCATTAATTACTGATGGCAATAACAATTCTGGAGCGGATGGAATTGATTTCTGACTATTAATTTTCTAGTCTTTTAATTAGATCATCTGGTTTTCGTTTGAAGGTTATAGGAAAGCTAAGTGAAGGAAAAGCATCCCATGTTCCGTATAGAGACTCCAAGCTTACCCGCCTTTTGCAATCTTCACTAAGTGGTCATGGACATGTTTCCGTGAGTTGATCAGTATATGTTATTTGTAACAGGCCATTATGTGCTAATGATTATAGGTTAACTGGATTTTAGTTCCTCCCAACTCTAAATTTTAATTTCCTTTATCTTTCAATTATTTCTCTAATCTCAAGTCATTTTTTGTTTGCAATTACTAATCCTTATCAATATCTGACAAAAGTTATTTATCTATTTTGCAATTATTTTCTTCAAAATTACAGCTTATTTGCACAGTTACACCTGCATCTAGTAATATGGAGGAAACTCATAATACCCTTAAGTTTGCAAGCAGGGCAAAGCGGGTGGAAATCTATGCCTCACGTAATAAGGTCTCTATAGCCTCATCTTTATTTCTCTTGGGTAGTTATAATATTTAAGACTCAACCTTATGCTACTTTCAAATCTAAATTTCGTTACAGATTATTGACGAAAAATCATTAATTAAGAAGTATCAGAAGGAAATTTCAGTCCTCAAAGAAGAACTTGATCATCTAAGGCAGGGAATGCTTATTGGTGTTAATCACGAAGAACTTATGACCTTAAGGCAAAAGGTCTGGCATTTTCCTTTCAGTCATTTTTCTATCTGGGGGCATAACTATTTACAGTATTCTTCATGCCATTTATTGTTTGTGAGACAGTTGGAGGAAGGTCAGGTGAAAATGCAATCAAGATTAGAGGAAGAAGAGGAAGCCAAAGCTGCTTTAATGAGCAGAATCCAGAGGCTTACCAAGCTTATACTTGTTTCTTCCAAAAACTCCATATCTGGTTTGAGTGATGTATCGAGTCACCAAAGGATTCATTCTGTTGGTGAGGATGATGTGAGTTTTTATCATAAATATGTCAAACAAAAACCATGATTCTTTTATACTGATGGTATCATAAGTAAGACTACTCAAATAGTCTATTAACACATATATATGTCTGTATGTATAAGTATATTACACAGCAAGGACCAGTTGGCCTATTCTATTCAAATGATGAAAAGATGAAACAAAATATGTTTTATAACCTGGAAATTTTGTGAGTTACACACTAGCTATGCATCTGTATCTCTTTTATCATATACCTCTGTTACTTGTATTATCCACGTCCACTTTTCTTTGGTTGGACCGTATTATCTGGTCATGTGAACTTTTTGGTAGGCCTTAGTTTTCAGTCTAGTAACATGATTATGATGTTAATATTTTGCACATTTTCTTCATTAGAAACTGGATGGGCAAGGAGCTGATACGTTGGTCATAGATAGTGAGAATCAAAAAGATCCTTTAACTTCAATTGCAGTGCTTGCTTCTGATCCGTCTTATGAGTTAAAGCACAGAAGATCCTCCAGCGGAAGGAATGATGAGCTCTCACCAACTAGCAGTACTGCCACTGAGTCAACTCAAGCGGCTGAACTTATTAGTGGGACCAAACTGCTGGCAGTATGTTTCACTTGTTTCATTTATTTCTAACCTCTTTCTCTCTCTCACACTTGTTTTTAATGTTTTCCCTAAAGGTTTCCTTGTATTGTCCTTTATTAATGTTTTCTCTTTTAACTTTATAGTTGTATGGGCTTAGACCTTGTAATTAGGACTAAAATTTCAGTTCTCTCCATCTTTTGATTTCATTTGTTTGTTATTTTATCAGGATGCATGGTTGTATGTCTATGTGGTTCTCCTTTGGTGTAGCTTACCAAAATATGTGTCTTTAGATTTTTATTTGGTTAAGAATTTATTGGGAATATGATATGTGAATGTGTTATAAACAGTTCTTAGGCGTATTCCTATGTTTTTTTTTATCTTTTATACTCTTTTAGGCGTTTATACTCTGGTAGAGGAGCATCGTTTCGGGTGGGGGCAGAGCTTGTTTGACTCTTGTATTTTTATTCTGCTTTGTTTCCTTTCTCCAGCTTAGATATCTGCAATTGATGTTTGACATTCCCTTGCACTGACAAACACAGTTGTGTGAAGATGTTCTTACACATCATAATATAATACTATATCTCCCCATCATTGCTTCAGTGAATCACATGTTAGCATCACCTTCATATTTCTAGTTTTCCACGATTGCTGTTGATAATTCAATGATAAAAGCAAATACTTCTATGGTTGTAGGGAGGAATGATATCAGATCAAATGGACCTTCTTGCTGAGCAAGTTAAGGTGCTTGGTGGAGAAATTGCATTTAGCTCCAGTACCCTGAAACGCCTGCTGGACCAGTCTGCAAATGATCCTGATAGCTCGAAATCTCAGGTGCTCTTTCTCTGTCTTACCTTTAGCACATTTTAATTGAGGTATTAACAATGGATGCTCCTGTGGCTGGAAGAATTGGAGGGTTTGTTTGTATTTTAAGGGTAGCTTACTTTTCTATGTCCAAGAGGAAAGGTTGAACTATTTTACTACTAATACTTATTCTCTAGTCAATTTATAAATTTAACATTATCTGTACATCCATGAGGTTATAAGATATCTGATTAATGTAAAGGGGAGTGCCATGTGGGCTAACCTTTCCGTTCTTCCTTGTATGCCAGCATCCATATACTCAATATTAAATTTGCATATTTTCTTTTCGGGTCCTAATGGGCTAATGTGGATATTTTCTGAAAACAGATTCAGAATTTGGAAAGAGAGATTCAAGAAAAAAGGAGGCAGATGAGGGCTTTAGAGCAACACATAATTGAGAGTGGGGAAGCTTCAATTTCTAATGCATCGTTTGTCGAAATGCAGCAGGTAGTGTCATCATACTGTTAATGATAATGTTTGTTATTCTACTTGTATTTTTGATTTTATGTTAATTTTTTGTTAGGGTTTTGTCCCATGGCTTTCAATTAATTTATTCTAAAATGATTTCTTGTTGCAACAGACAGTTATGAAATTGATGACACAGTGTAATGAAAAGAGTTTTGAGCTTGAGGTGAGTGATTTGGTTCCATTTTCTGATTTATGGAGTTGGACAATTGATGGGCACTGTTTTGTCATTGATTAAGGCTTGTTCAACATGATTCTTTTTGTTCATTGTGTAATGAAGTTGATCCTTCTTCGTTATACAGATAAAATCAGCAGATAATCGTATCCTGCAAGAACAACTGCAAAACAAGGTGAAAGCCTGGTTGATGTCATTTTTCCTCTATTCATAAAATGGCTGATTATCTGTCTAATATAAAATCTAGTGTAGCATTTGGCACTTCCTTAGGTGTTCGCACCTGCTGATAGTTTCTCCTCCATTTATAAATACAGAACTATTTCACTTATGGCTTTGCTTGTTGCAGTGTTCTGAGAATGAAGAATTGCAAGCAAAGGTAACTCTCCTGGAGCAGCAGTTGGCATCTCTCTCTGGCAATAAACTATCATCTTCTGCACATGGAATATCAGAAGAACATGCTGATGAGTTACGAAAAAAGATTCAATCTCAGGTAATCTACTTATTGCTGGGAATGTCTAACTATGAATGACTTTAGCTTTCCGTTGTCCCAAATTTTGGTCTTCATTTGGTTTATTTACACATAGTAGTTTTTCTCCGTAACTAACTTCTAAGATAGCTGCAAAAACAAATCATTTTAGTCATGTGTTAATATTTGCTTGTCCTTTTTGTTTTTACTCTTTTTCTGTTCTTGAATATTTCATCAAAATTGCCTTCTCAGGTTGAGGGGAAAAGGTTTGATTCTCATTAGCATAGCCCTTTCTCATCAATCTAAGTTTTGTTTATCTATGCAGGAGATCGAGAATGAAAAACTAAAACTGGAACAGGTGCAACTTTCAGAGGAGAACAGTGGGTTATGTGTCCAAAATCAAAAACTGGCTGAAGAAGCTTCATATGCGAAAGAATTGGCATCTGCAGCTGCTGTGGAGTTAAAGAATTTAGCTGGTGAGGTGACCAGGCTTTCAGTGCAGAATGCAAAATTGGAGAAGGAATTATTGGCTGCAAGAGGATCTGCTAATCAAACTATAAATGGTGTTAACCGGAAGTATAGTGACAGCACAAGACCTGGGAGGAAAGGGCGGCACTCTGGCCACTCTAATGACTTTTCTGGAGCGGCTGGTGATGACTTTGAATTGTGGAATCTTGATCTAGATGATCTAAAGATGGAATTGCAGGCTAGGAAACAACGGGAGGCAGCTCTTGAAGCTGCACTAGCCGAGAAAGAATTCATAGAAGATGAATACAGGAAAAAAGTTGAAGAAGCAAAGAAGAGAGAAGAAGCTCTAGAGAATGATTTGGCTAACATGTGGGTGCTTGTTGCTAAGTTGAAAAAAGAGGAAGTTGCTACCCCCGAGAGTAATACAGATGAGCAGCATGGTAATAGTATTGATAATGCCGACAATCCAAAGGCAAACAGCATTGACAATAACAGACAAGTGTCAGATGTGTTATCAAAACCAGCTATTGAAATGCCTAAGGAAACCCTGGTTTTTCGCCTCAAGGTTTGTTTCTATACAGTCAGATACAAGTATGTTTAATTTTTTATAAGTTTGTTCATATATTTTGTGTAACCTTAGAAGGTCTTTATACCCTGTCTCAACAAAAATGGTATTAGTTCTGATAGTTAATGGTTTTAGATAGACCACTGCAACTTAAAAAAGTTTTAAATATTTACAGGCACGAATGCAAGAGATGAAGGAAAAAGAACTCAACTCCGTTGGAAATGGAGATGCCCATTCCCATTTATGTAAAGTATGTTTCGAATCACCAAATGCAGCAATTCTTCTCCCTTGTCGGCATTTTTGTTGTAAGTCACTTTCAAACCCCATACTATTATTTACTTTTGCAGTTCGTGCTTATCAACAGTATATTTCGAAATGCTTATGTTGTGCTCTTTTTCTTTTTTTTTTTGCAGTATGTAAATCATGTTCGCTTGCTTGTTCCGAGTGTCCAATTTGTCGCACAATGATTGCGGATAGGCTTTTTGCATTCACTTCCTGACACAGCTATTGATACCCTCCTAATCAAGGTCATGCTAATAGATTTTTTTTTTATTCCACTTACCTTTAGAGATGAACCCAAGTCATGCTTAAAGTAAATGAACCTAAGTGGAGTCAGGTTGGACTTTTAAGAAAATTTTGCTTATTGAGGTCTAATTCAAAATAGATCTCATCAAAAGTCGGGTTATTCATTTAAAATTAAAAGTTGACTTGATGTTTGGAGGTTTTGAATAGAATTATCAGTCATAAAAAATGAGCTTTAGGTAGAAAAAAAAAAAACCGTTTAAACTAGTGGCTAGAATTGAGCTCCAATAGCCAAGGCCCGAGCTTGCTCCTAATGTTTTATTTATTTATTTATATTATATAATTTATGTCATATGAAAATTAATTAAGTCACGCTTTTAATGTAAATATGAAAAAAATATCTTAAGTCAACAAATTGTTTATGTTTTAAAAATTTTAATAAAAAAAATATAAGTGAATCTAAACGGATTTAATCGAGTTTGGGTCAATGTTGTACATAAAATCCGACTTGAACCTGCCTTGATCTGGCTCATTGACTTTTAGTTAAAAAATATATTATCATTTAAAAATTTTAATACATTTTTATATTTTCTGTGATTAGATTAAATAAGTGTATATCGATTAAATAGTGACAGACTAGTCTGCAATATAAAATTCTATTTGAGGTAGCTCCATTCGTTGGCTGATTTTGACATTTTTATGTTTTATTTGCAGGGCTTCGTGATCGTCTTTGATATTTTCAGTGTGTACACCGGGGTAATTCTTTCATTAATTTGTAACTGTTTAAAAGGTATGTCAATAGTTTGTTCTCTACCTCACTCAGGGCTGTAAAAAAAAAAAAAGAGATTTATTAAAGATTAAAAAGGTTTCTAAAGAAGGGGTAACAATCACTAAATGCAGAAATTCAGATACAAAGCTGTTGCATAGTTTTAAATTTGCAGCAAAGGGAGTGTGATTATTAAACTTGGAAATTGTTTTGTACATAAATGATTTACGCCTCGTATGAAGTGGGTTTTCATACTTTATAAAATGTTCTTTTTTTTGTTTGTTCATAATTCAGATCTCCTTTTTCGTGATAGAAAACTAAAATTTAAAAGTGATGAATTGATGATTGAATTTCTATCCTTGACGGTGCATAATATGTTTGTATGTAAACCCTTGATATTTTGCTTCTTTTCCTTTTTATTTAGTTCATTTGTTGATGTTTGATTCTTCTATTGTTGCTAATGGAGGTCTTAGGCGTGTTAGGATGGTTTTAATGGCTCGGGTTTAGTTTGTACCCCTTTATGATGTTAGGTTTCTTTTATTAATGGTATGATTTTTTCCAACTTGATATTTTTTAATTTAGTACTTAATTTTTTGGATTTAATTTGATATTTGAAATTGGCAATGTTATATTAAGTCTTTCCTAGAAAAATGTTTACATTAAACTGAATTGTGATACATGAATGATAAAAATTATGTAATAATTTTATAAAAAAATTAATGTGAAAATTAAATGTAGTTTTAATTAAAATGATAAAATTGAAGGAAGCAAAATTTTGACGTCGTGAGTTTAAATTATTTTTTAAAAGTAGTATGTAAAATGATAAAATACTTTTAAAATTATATTTATTGCTATAAAATTTTTTTTAGTAATTTCACATTTGTGTTCGGCATGATTGAAAATACCATTATTTCGCCTTGCTTCCATTTTTGATGAACTTAACTCCATCATTCTTTCGAATTGTAATTGCTCATTTTCCTTTTCCTCAATAGGGCTTACTATTATATTGCCAAGCACTTGTTGCATGGGACTTGTCCAGAGGATTGAAGAAATTATTTTATGAATCTATTTTATCACATCATTTATGATTTTTTAATTATTTAATGATAATTTAATAATTTTTACATGTTATTGTCATATAATTTTAATAAATTTTTACCTAAAACTTAGAACTTAGAACTTTGAACCCAAATTTAGGGAATTTAAGGTTTAGGATTCAATGTTTGGGGTTCATGTTAAATGTTTAAGGTTTAGGTAAAAATTATCAAAATTATATGTTAATGACATGAAAAAATTACCATTGAAAGTGACTAAAGATAATCTAGTGAGAAAGATCTATATAATAATTTTTGAAAGAATTAGTTCTTCAACCTCTCTTTAGAACTACAAAATTACTTGTAACTTCCGTTTTCGTAATAAAAATTGATTGATTTTTAAAAAGAAACACCATCAATTCACTTAAAACTTTAAATTATAGTAGGTACAAATACATATTAATCTTTGCTGAATATATATAACAAAAAAAAAAAAACCGATGGAACAACGAGAAAATCGCTGAAAAACAAAAGGAAAAACCGAAAAAGAAAAATCCAAAATCCAAAGAGAAACGGATCGAACAAACATTCCATATGGACATATCTGAAACTCCAACTCAAATGTTAGAAAACGTTCACCGTAATTACCGTTTCATCCATAGCCAAAATTCAAAACATTTGTCTCTTTGAACTTCTCTGACTCCATCGACCTTATCTTTTCGGCCAATAAAAAAAGAGGAAACTGAAGATGACCAAACTTTGGCTTACCCAAATTGCTTCATATATTTAATGAAGAAAAAAAAAGTCATTATTCTCAAATTTCTTCCCTTCACCAGCTCAAAAATCTGCATGAAATTAAATTCCCATAAATGATTCATTAATTAGTATAAATGAAATATTAATACTTGCAAGCACATTATTTGAATTATACTATGAATTTTGTTGAAGAGAGGTTAATTTTTTTTTGAAGAAATCTTATAACTATCGCTCGTTCAAAATCAACATATCCTTTAATAGGTTAGTATTGCCTTTAGTTCGAGTTGTTTCTCAATTCTAGGATAAACTAAAGTTTCTAAAAAAACCTATTTATGACTCGAGTTTATTGAAAGGGAGCAGGAAGATTTTGCATGGTGCACGATCACCTACCATGCCTCTCCTCTACAGACCTATATTGTATAGGTTGGGGACTCAGTAATCACATCTAAAACAGCTTCTTCAAGCATTTGAGCTCCCCGCAAAGTTATGATACAAAAATCTCAACTCAACTTTGGAACAATAATAAAATTTCTTAAAAAAATCAACATCTTCTCCACAATCAAAATAGCTTCACCAAAAGTCCTAAACTCACAAACCACCAAAAGCATGCATCTCTTCAAAAAAAAAAAATCTAAAACAGAGTTAAATTAAAGCTTACCGTAAGAGAAGGCATTAGCAGGTGAAGAAGGGTGAAGAAAATCATCAAGCAGCCAACCAGGAATTGTTTCCATAAAATACTCCGACATATTATTGGTGGTTGAAACCGATGTATTGTCACTGTTACTGTAATTATCTTCAACCCCCAATGGTTTCTCAATGGAAGCAGGGCTTAAGATTTCATTGTTAGAAATTGAACACTGCAAATTTTTACTCTCATCATCAACCCCATTAGAGCAGTATGAAATCGGGTTTAAAGAAGAGAGCTTCACACCGGTGAGAAGAAACCTGTTATGTTTCTGTGTATATTCATTGGCTCTATGAATTGAAAGGTCACATTTCATACAAAGTACTGCTCTGTCTTCTTTACAAAATATAAACCCACGTCTCTCCTGCAATGTAAAATCGATTTCCATTTTAATTCATTTCTTAAACCCAATAAATTTATGCGGAAGTGAACATTTTGTTGGTGCAGAATTAAATTATATATTTTGTGATAATAAAAATATAATTTCGTTATTTTAATAATTTATATTAAATTAAAAAATTTTCATTTTAGGATCTAAATCTGCCCCTGTTATAAATACAATCAGTTTGGATCTAACGTATCAACAAAAGTTTCAACACTTATAATAATTATATACTTATTTACAATTTGATTAATTTATTTTAAAAGGTTATATGCTCGACCCTACTAGTTAAATTGTCTAATTTCATTTTTAACCCCTCTTAAATCTTAAAATTTTAATTTAATTTTTTTAACCCCTTCGTTAAATAAAAAAAAACTCAAAAAATTTGGCCCTTCCTAAAAATTAAGTATTCAATTTAAGCTATCTTGACCGCGCATTTTTTTTTTAACTTTGGACTCTCAAAATATTTTAATTTTATCCCAACCTTTTGGCTTTGATTTTTTGAAAACTCAATTACAACGTTCCGTTTTTAAGTGGCTAAATACTCAAATTGGGGGAGGGGTAAATCTTTCAAAATGATAAAATAATGGTCAAACATCTTCGAAAATATTCAAATAAGGGATTTTCAAAAAGTGCTCAAATCATAATTTTAACTTTTTTTTCAAATAATATCAAATTCAATTGTCATAAGTTTTATTCTAAACGGTTAACCTAATTTTTGCTACAAATTGGACTAAAGTGTAAACCCCGCCCTATTTTAGCACTTTGGTAAAGTTTTAGCTATTATATGATCATTTTGAAAGTTTTGGTCTTTATTTGAGTAACTACTGATTTAAGCATTTAACTTTTTTAAAATTAATTTAAAATCTTTAACTCAAAAATGTTTACAATTATGACTATTAATAAACTCTCGAGTTTGATCTGATAGTCAAGGGATGTTCATTCATAGCACCCACAAGAGGTCAAGCATCTAAGAAGCAGGCCGATTTGCCTTTATCTGGACAGTTTGTTTAGACGTAGTGTATGCGTGTACAGTGCAAGTATATTTTTACTATGTAGGTGTGTATTAACCCTCTAATTATATAGGAAAAGACATAGGTTACAAACCTGACAGATGTCGCAAAGTGGGGAAGCATTGCAGGAATTAGGGTTTAGAAGAGGCAAACGACAGTGTTTAGTAGCAAGCTTATTAGCATGGTGAACACCAACATCACATGCTTCACAAAGAACAGCTTCATCTGCATAGCAGAAAAGGGTGGCTTCTTCTTTGCTGCAAACATCACAACAAATCTTCATATCTGCATAAAAAAACTAAAAATTTAAACCCTGTCCATATTTTTATATATGTAAAATGATATATTATTGTTTCAATGCCGTTCGATATAATTCATTCATATACATATATATATATATATATATATATATATACACAACACATATATGCAATACAATGGGGCTGGTGAGTGAGTGAGCGAGCAAGTGGAAACTGATAAAAGGAATAAAAATACAGACAAAAAGGTACAATGGGAGTATGGGCAAGCTCTACATGCAATGCTATGAGATAAACTGACATATATAAATATATATGACTTTGAAGAAACCTCTGGATTATTGGATAGAATATTAGATGCCTACTACTTTTTCTATTTTAAATATTATTCTATATCTACATTGGATTTCGATTAAATTTCGAGTAGAGTTAACAACGATAAAGTTAGAATTCTTTTTAGCAAGTCAAAATTAAGTTATATATATTTTTACGAGAGTCAAAATGTAATTTCAACATTGTATTGAATTATATCTTTATGGCTTTCAGAAAGATTAAATTGAAATTCTAGCATTTTGAATTTCAAATTTTATAAATTTTGAAAGGATTAAAGCAACAATTTTTTATTTTAGGAGGACAAAGCCCCTACCTACTATTCTCTTCGCCTCGAGAGTTAGATCAAACTCTTCTTAAACAGGAGCAAGCTCTTCCAGCATTGATTTCTTCGTTCACAAAAAGACTCAAACTCAAAATATTACTTAAAAAATATCAAACTTTTTACCACTTAATCTAACTAATATTATTTTAAGTTAAGTCAGACCATTAAATAAGAAGTAAAGCTTTTCCTACGTTGTTTTCTTCGTTTACAAAACACAAACTCAAAATCTTACTTAAAAGATATCAAACTCTTTACCACTTGATCTAACATATGCTATTTCAAGTTAGATCGATCATTAAATAAAAGTAAAACTCTCCCAATATTATTTTCTTAGACTCGAATTTTTACTTAAAACATATAAACTTTTTACTGGTAGTTCCAAATCACATTATTAGTCCCCTTTCTCTTTGTTTCCTTTTTAGTTTTTTTTTTTTCCTAATAATATATAATTTATGGAGTTTCAACTTGGTTGCCTCTCACTGTCATTCTGATATTGATGTGATTTTGCATTTATATTGAAGCCCACAAAATAAAAAATTATTTTCAAAATTCTTTTATTAATATTTATTATTTTATAATTAAATTTAAATAACAGATAAATAATTCAATCTTTCAACAGATTTATTCTTATCTCTTTCAAATTAAATATTTATATTCTCAGATCATATAATTCATATTGGGCTAATATTTGATAAATTTACGTGTTTTTTATTATTTCACAAGCAGTATTAAAAATTATTATATCTCTTTTTAAAAATATTTTATTATGTCTTTATAAGAAACTTGTCAACTTTTTAATTCTGTTTGTAGAATCTAAAAATTCCACTTTAATATACTAAATATTTTTATTATTGTTTATTATTAAAAATGTTTTGTTTTATGTGGAATATGATTATGAAAATATAATTGTTTAAATATATGAACTAAATTTAAATTTTCAGTTTGTGAATTTTCCTTGAAATAAACTGTTTATAAAAGGTTGGTACTGGATGAGATCTCTACAATAAAAACATTATTAGTTGAAAGCTTTTCTTTATCTTATTATTAATTAATATATATTAATTAATATATTTATAATTGAATTTAAAATTGTATTTATTATATAGTCATTTGAAATAAAATAATCTGATTTAATGAAAAATGTTGTATGAAATAGGGCACCAAGTTATCCTGTATTATTTTCCAATTACTTAATGATATTTCAGCAATTTTTTTCATGTCATTGATACATAATTTTGATAATTTTTTTAGAGTTCAAGGTTTAAAGTTTTGGATTCTAAATTCGAGGTTTAGGATCGAGGGTCAATGTTCGGGTTTAGATACATAATTGTATCAATGATATGAAAAGAATTATTGAAATGTCATTAAATAATTGAAAAAAGGGATATAAAATGACCTAACGCCCCTAATTTATACAATCATTTCTCTTGATTTAAAATATATGATCATATTTCCTAACTTAATTTAAGCACACTTTATGAGTAATTTTAATATTTTGCTTAAGCAATTAAAATTTGTACCTCCCCCAATTAAAGTTATTCACGAAAGTGTCTCGAAGACCTCACACTCTGCTCTAATCAAAAGGATACACCGCATCTTATCTCAAGAAAGTTGTTGATTCCTACGCTACATTCCTAAAGAGCAAAATCAAAGTGTTGATTTTATAGTTAAATTGACTTTTGAAGAATAGGAAGAGCTACAACTAATTGAAACCCCCCAGAAGCAATCTCAACACTCATCAAAGCTGATAAATAGAAAAATCTTTGTATTCCATTTTCCAATCCTGTAACTTAGTTTTGTAAATTTCACTTTTCACTAAAAAAAAGAAATTGTACCTCCCCTCTTTCTTTCTTAGTTGCCTAAAAATTATGTCTATGAATTAAATAATTATATATATTGAATATACTTTTGATTGAAATATTTAGATGTTGAAATTTTTAATAAAATATGACATTAAATAATTTTTTTTGCACTTTTAAGAGGATATTGTACTCAAAGCAATAATTCACAATGGAGAAGGTTCAAACTACATAAAGGGATAAATATCAAATTTATACATAAATTCTGGTCTAATATGTAATTTAATATATTAGTTTTGATCTGGTGCAATTATATATATGCAACTTAAATTATGATTCATATGCATACATGAAACTTTAATCTTGATTCAGTTGTACACATTTAAAAAATGAATACTGTAACACTCCTTACCTGTATTCGTCGCCGAAATAGGGTACGAGGCATCACCGGAATTTACCAATTAATTTTCCATTATTACAAATTAAATACTATTTATTTACCGAAATATGTCATAACGTCCTTTAGATGGGCCTCTAAAGCCCAAAACATACTTCGGGACCAAACCGGAATTAAACCAAAACCATAGGATTTTTTTTATAAGCTCAATATAACCCATTTATAAATATCTAACATTCCCTACAAATTTAAAACCGAGACCAATCCAACCAACCAATTCATTTTAACAAATTTGATACCAAATTATACTTCTATTATAATTATATCATTTAACATATTCATCACTCTTTACTTTAATGCATATTCATTAAACAAGTCTTAGCATTTATATAATCATCAAACTTTATACATGCCATATAAATCAAAAAGGAAATTTACAAAAGCTACCGGAGGTAATCTGGATAGTGTGATCCTCTATGTTGATCCGATCCTCTGTATACTTCCACGTCAATCTACAAGAGACATTGAATACACTCAAGTAAGCTTATAGAAACTTAGTAAGTTCATAAGCATAAAACATAAATCTTACCAAATATTCAGACGCTTATACAATATACAGAATTATTAAGTTCACCTGTCAACCACAATCATTGATGAGTTCCATTGTATAAACTCACTACCACTTATTCATTTCCTTTAATTCTTTTGGGCCCATTTGTCACATACCATTCTTAATCAAATTAAGGAACGGTTACGGAAAATTGGGTACTTCACTTTCACTTTGCCATAGTATAACTATGGTCTTGCGTATGATTACTCATCACTTTTCGAAATCATAGTCCTGTCACGGTCTTACACGGATCACATTTATCACTTGTCACTTGTCACTGATCGGATAAGTGTAGCTAAAGCTACCACTTATCGCTTATCACTTGTCACTAATCAGATAAGTGTAGCTGAGGCTACCACTTTTCACTTGTCACTGATTAGAAGTACTCAAATCCGACATTCCGCTCAATTTGATCATTTATTCGGTTTTTGCATTGTCATTTTATTCTCAATTAATTAATAAATATATCTCATCATACATTATATAATTCATAAAATTAATATTTAATCATTAAATTTCAGTTATATGAACTTACCTGGGTCGATTTCCAAAATTTGTGAAAATTCAGGGACTAATCGGCTACTTTCTCTTTTCCTCGATTTGCTTCGGGTTCTCGATTTGCAGTAAAAATATGAAAAACAGCTTAAGGAAACCCTTCCATGGTGTTTTTGCTGATGAGAATGCAGAAAAATAAAGAGAAATCTAGATAATTCCACTTTTGTCCTAGCTTTATTAACTAAATTTTGCAATATTCCAATTTTACCTTTAATTCTCCTTATTTTCTTGTTGATTTTATGCCCTTGCCGTCCAGCCCAAATAAACCTTGGGTCTATTTGCCTTTTGAATCCTCTTTCTTTTATCATTTAAACTATTTAATCATTTCTCAAAATTTTATATTTATTACAATTTAGTCCTTTTTATTCAATTAACTATCGAAACTTTAAAATTTCTTCACGAAACTTTAATACTAACTTATTAACACTCCGTAAATATTTATAAAAATATTTATGGCTCGGTTTAAAATTTTCAAAGTCTCGATACCTCGTTTTCGATTCTAATTATTTTAATATTTATTTCTAGTCCACTATTCGCTATTTCAAAAATTTTCTTAACTTCATATCTAACTTAAATTCACTAAATTAATAATATTTTCTACTCATTTTTCAGATTTAGTAATTTCGAATCACTGTTCCGACACCACTAAAAATTTAGGCTATTACAAATACATACATTTATTTTTATATCGGATTAGTATAATTGTTTGTGTATGTAATATACCAATGTAATATGGTGTTAATTTGATAATATTGTTAGTGATTTGTAAAAATTAAATCAAATTCAAATTTTCATGTATAAAATCGCATAAAATCAAAGTTTATGTATGACATTGCATATTGGATCAAAGTTCATGTATAGTTTTGATGTTTATCCTAGATAAAATTGCATAGAATTTCTTTTCTTAATTTTATTAGTAATTGTATTATTGATATATTTTTATGGACTAACATATTATATACAATGATTTGATTTTAAATTTTATTATTTATTTAGAATTTTTTCACATATATTATTAATAATTTTAATAATAATTAATATTTTAAAATTTAAAATTATGTGATTATAAATAGTGTAATTACATTTCATCAATTAAACCTATTTGAAAAACTAAAATTATTTATAATAATAATAAATATAATTAATAACTTAATAATTACACTCTAATCTAATTATTACATACAACGACAAATAACACTTTTTCAGAGTTGGATATGGGTGATCTTGTAAGAATATTAAAAGACAACTAAAATTATGGAGATTAAGCAACTTGTCACCATAAAATAAAATAAAATAACAAAAAAAAACCATGAGAGATGAAAGAAAGATAAGGTAGAGAAAAGAGAACTTGCACTTTTGAATTATTATTATTATTATTATTATTATTATTTCAATGCTTCTCACATGCTAAAATTAAATAAAAAACTTTTTAAAAACAATAAACTACACCTAAGATCACCAAAATAATTAGTAAATTTACATATTAATCATTCAATTTCAAAATGTTACAAAATCATCACTGAACTATTCGAAAGTTTTCATTTGAGTTATTGGGTTGTCAAAGTTGTTGTTGTATAGCCATTTTCTGTTCACACCGCCTGCACCAATAGAAAGATTTCCTCTCCCTTCTCTTTTACAATTCAGTTTTTTTTTCCATGAAACGAAGTTGATATCATGAATCTACAAACCAAAATCTAAACAATTTTCTTATTTGATCTCAGATGTTGATTGTCAGATTGACTTGGATTTAAGATATGTTATTTTACAAGTCGATGGGCATTGATCCATCGTACTGATTGTCGAATCGTCACTTGGAACTCACTAACCAATCTCTTTTATAAAAAAAACTTAATAATCCAGTTATTTAAATAAAAACTTTCGAATAGTTCAATTACCAATTTTTAACTTTCTAAAGTTAAGTGACCAAAACGTAAATATATTAATAATTTAGTAACCTTTGGTGGAGTTTACCCTAAAAAAATAATATTGAAACCAAACATGTGAACAGCTTTATCTAGGACTTTTCTTTAACCCATATATTCATTTCTTCCTAAAAAAACACTAAGCCCACCATTGAGCTGGGCCAACCTATACCATTGATATTGAAGAAATTTTATTTTATTTTAAAATTTTCATAAAATATAATTTTATTTTATTTTTATATATATTCATAATAAATTTCATTTTGGAAACTCAATTATTGGACAAGTTAAAAGGTATACTAAATTATTGCCTTATGTTTATCAATTTGAAAAAAAAACAATAATAACAATCACAAAAGAAAAGCTAAAATAACAAAATTTTATAGTGTTAATTTATTCAAACAATTAAAGAAGTTAATAATCAAATATTAAAAGGTGCTTTATATGAAAATTACCCATAAATGGACTCTTATTAGTAGGGGCATTCAAACGGTCGGTTCAGTTATTAATTGAATCGAACTAGCATTAACCAAATTAACCAAATTATATAATCCTTTAATCGTTAACCGAATCGAAATTTTTTCAAAAAAAATTAACCGAATCAAAATTTATGTGTCTTTGCCTTTTGGGTAAAATAAGTATAAAACATATAAAAAAATATATTGATGATGTTCATTTGTCTTGAAAGTTAACTGAATTAACCGAAATTTTAAGTCTTGAAACACTACATAATTATTAAGTTTAGTTAATTGATTAATTAATTGATTTCTAACCGAATTAATCGATAACCAAAATTTTAAAAAATCATTAATTAATCTCTAACAAAACTAAATTCAACTACTGACTGATTAACCGAATTAAATCGATTCGATCGATTAACTCAATTTTAACTAAAATTTTAACATCTTATTAAAAAGGTGAAAGTCACAAATCATTTACCGCTCAAAGAAAAGATTGATTGCATTGGCAGATTTTAGAGTAACTTCCTTAAAAGAGTTAATGGTGAGCTATAACCACATAAAAGATTAATTTCTTAAAATTTTTAGGCATAATATGTAGATTAGCTCTTCAATTTAGGAATTTTTCTCAAATTAGTACTTCTTATTTAGATCACATTGGTATCTAAAGTTGACAAATATTGTACAAATTGATACATATGAATGATATAATTTCTTTTCTTTTTTTGAAAATGTTGGTG
Organism: Gossypium arboreum; assembly: GCF_025698485.1. Classification (NCBI taxonomy): domain Eukaryota; kingdom Viridiplantae; phylum Streptophyta; class Magnoliopsida; order Malvales; family Malvaceae; genus Gossypium; species Gossypium arboreum. Next base: position 119,128,256 of record NC_069073.1, read on the forward strand.
GCAAAAATAAAAGAGCAACATGTGGATAACTGTTGAATTATTCTAAAAATTAAAAAAAAACATAAAAATTCAAAAAAAGAAGAAAAAATATTATTAAAATTCAAAAAGTGAATAAACATAATTCAAAAAAATATACAAAAAATTATCTTGCGCACCTAACCCCAGTTGAAATCACCAATAAATTTAACATTATTATCACTCAAGTTGTTTGAGTCAATTGTAATTGTTGATACAACTTGGGATGTAAAGGTCATATAATTGCTAAGATGCTTTTCATCATCATTTGATCCATTTACCAACAAGTGTTAGGTGCAATGGTAAGGGACATTGCACTCTTAAGGAAACCATAGAAATGGCATTGTTAGGAAGGGCAACCACAAACTCTAAAAGGGTTAATCTTCATAGACCATAAGATGAACATGTAGGATACCTTGATTATTCAAAAAAAATCATTTGATCCACCAGAGGGATCTTCATCACTCTAGGTAATGCATTTAATGTATTGGTACATCCAACTTGAATATGACTAAAACCTTAAGCATTCGTGACAATGTATTCATTTGTTTCTCATTGGTTGCATCTTCATTGATCACTACTCATTTCCCTTGGCCTTGTTAGAGTTGTGATTTACATCAAACTTTCTGTTTCTCCTAGTTAGCTTCTTGAATGCTCTATTGAAGTTTTGATTGAGAAAGACTAGCTGCTCTTGCAGATATTCAATAATAGTTTCATCGTTAGTTGCAATTGGGATTTTAGCTTGCAATGTAATATTCTTTTCTGCTTTTCCCTTGCTTTTTCTTATCTCTTCAAGATTTATCTTGAAGGTTTGTAGTGAACCAATGAGCTCATCAATCCTCATTATATCAATGGCCTTTGCCTTTTTTATAACAGTCACCTTGATCAAAAAAATTTTAGGCAAAGATCTAACCAGGTTTATGACTAGTTTAAAATTTGATACTTTTATTAAGGGAAAATGCCTAGTTTGTTATGTCATGTAACTTTGCATAGAATTTAGATATCTTGCATTTTCAAAGTCTCAAACCTTGTTCATAGCATATAAAGCTTAGTGTAACACCCCTCACCCGTATCCAACGTCGGGACAGGGTTTGAGGCGTTACCGGACTTAAACATTCACAACATGTAAAACTGGGCCACAAAATTTCACCAAAAATTAAAACATCTCAAACACATGCATATCATCCTTTATATAGGTCTTCGAAACCTATAACATACATTGGGGTGGTTCGAGACTAAACCAAGAACTTTGAAAATCTTTGGGCAACTTAACTAATTTTCTTGCTTCGGAGAGTCACACGTCCGTGTGGATTAGGCCGTGTGGTCAATTTCAAGGCTATGTTCCAAGCCAATTGTCACCCTTAATTACCTACATACACTTATACATTTTCATAGCAATTGACATGGCATATTTTAGTAATTATATATTCATAATCAAGACACAAGCATAGCATTTTTACAACAACACATAACATATTACCATCCATGCATGGCAAACAAGCATATGCATATCACCAATATCAGACGTAACATGAATAGCTAGATTTATAAGTCAGAATCATTAGCTCACTAAAGACCAATATATTTGGCCAAATTATAATAACACATGTTATAAAACTAGGTCCCTATACATACCACTCACTTGATAATTCTAGCATATTTGTTTATACTGTCAAGGTGTTGGCTTGAAAGTGTGATGTTGCCTCCGACGATCTCCAACCCCGAGTTAACCTGACAACACTAAAAGAAATGGAAATGATGGGGTAAGTTTTATGCTTAGTAAGATCGCATGAAAATAATAAGCAATTTACATAACATGCTTTCCATAGTAAAACTATCCCAATTGTACATTTACACATGTTCTGGTTACGTTGTTTTCTTGAGTCATAGTCATTAAATCATTTATATCTGGAGGTATATCTACTTAGCACCACGTTACACGTATAACCGTGGTGCTAAGTGGATATGCCACGGTTACATATATTGATTCATTAACATGGTGCTAAGTGGATATACCACGGTTAAACATGTAAGTGGTGCTAAGTGGATATGCCACGGTTATACATGTTAATTAGAAAAGTGGCGTTAAGTGCGTATGCCACAATTACATGTTAGCCCAATTGTGTGGAGCTATGTCTTAAAACCACCGGATATTGTTACTTTCCGAAGTGTTCACCGGGAGAAACAAGTTTGATAAATGAAATTTAACGTGAAAAAAAAATGTGGGATAATACTGGAATATGAATATTTGAGTTTTGGTGGAACAGGGTCAGAGCGATTTCTAAATCCTCTATTCTGACTTTAGAAATTCACTAAAAATTGTAAAAAAATAATTAGGAGTCATACTTTATATGTATAGATTCCTTATTGAGTCTAATTTTAATAGAAACAAACGACATAGTCATCTAAATTCTGTACAGAAAGAAAAGTGATTCGTAGTGAACAGACATCAGAGCAGTCGAACATTGAAATAAGGTAAATTTTAACTAATAAACTGTACTAATTGGCCCAACCAAAAATTCTGGAAAAAAAATTAGTAAATAGATATATGAGTCTAGTTTCAGGGAAAATTTACGGATTTAAAGTCCGAGTTTTGTAACTCGATATATGATTTTTTTAGCGACTGTGATGCAGATGAGCAGTTTATTACGAAAGGTGAAATAAATTGTTTGAAATTGTTTAAGTGATAAAGTCTGTTAACGCCTCAAGCCCGACTCCGGCGATGGTCTCGGGTAAGGGGGTATTACACTTAGACTGATTGATAGTATTGGTTTCTTCATGAGCAGTCTCAAGTGTGGTCAAAACTTCTTTAGTAGTAGTGGACTTTGAGTTATACTTGAACTTTTGGGGGTCTATTGTTGGATCTGGTGTCCTAAGTGTAGTATATTTATTTGTAAACTTGTAATTTTTTTGAACAAATTGGTTAACAAAATAATTCATGGATTACATTAACGTACTTTGTATAATTGTCCTCATGTAGTTTTTGTATGCAAAGCAAAATAGAAACAAATATTGGCTCACTGGTTGTTTAATGTTTAAACTAATACTAAGTGGTATTATGTGGTCGGATCGTAATACGGAAAGACAACTTATATTAGTAGGTGAACCTAAACATGTCATTAGCCTAATAAAAAATAAGCAAACCGATTGAAAGACTAATATCAGTCTTGGGCATCAGACAGATGACTCTTAGAATATAGAGACATAAATGTAACTGACAGTACATCGAACTGGACTTAAGAAGAATAGATCCTGAATCTGTTTATGGAATTATTCACTTGTGATGCTCAAAGTGCAGCATACCTTAATCCTGAGTGGGCAACAAGTTATGTATGCACGACTCGTATACTTTGATGTAAGTAAAAACCTAAGTTCAAATAGATATATAAGGAATCCAAAGTTGATGCGTTGAGTATACAACTTCTACAGTATGTAACGTCATTCGCAACAGTGGAATTCATAGCCTGAGATATTGGTAAATGATATCCTTTCAATTGGCATTACATGGTTGTTGAAAAGTAAATATGATCACAGGTTGTTCATCTTTGTGATAAATGACTTGATTACTATTGGATAATAATTGATTTTTCATGAAGGAAAATGTAATGGTTACCATGAGACAAAATACGATCATATTGCGAAAATGAATTTATTCCAAAGAGATTAACGATATCCTATGAGGTAACACACTTATAACTAGATTCGAGTCTTGCCTTGTATAAACCATCTGTTGGTTCTTTGTTTATATTTAATTTAGTCTATATCTTACTATATGTGGACTCTTATATATATATATATATATTTATTTATTTATTTATTTTGGTGTAAGTTTGAATTTATTTTGATTATTAGTCTAATTTTGCTTTACAATGATTAATTTAGTTTTAATTATTGAATGCACTCTTTGTAATTGTAATTATGGCTGCATATGTAACATTTAAAAAAAACATTGATATTAACTAAATATTAAGTTATGTTTAATATTTGATTATATCAACAATTCATAATATCACTAAACTATTTTTATATTTAATTATTTTTTAATTTTAATTAAAAATTGAATATAAAGATTAAAAATAACAAAATAATAATGCTTCACTAATAAAAGGTAAAGTTGTGCTTTTATTTAAAATTTATTTAATAAATAAACTTTAAGGGTTAGTGGATTTTTCATCAACCATTAACGATAGGTGAGTATTTGAAAAATAACACGAGCAAAGTGGATTTTTTAACAAAATGTGAAAGGGCTAACAAAATTATGTCTCTTTTACTAAAAAAATAGGTAAATTAATTCTTATAAATAAATTTTTCCTGTTAAAAATTTCATCTATTTTTACTATTAAAAATTGACATGGCTGACAAAATAACCAAATAGTTAAACATAGTGTGACACATGTAACTTATACTAAAGTCGATGACTTTTTTAACAGAAGGATTTGCTCTTGATCTACCGTGCAAGAATCAAATTATCCATTTTTTAAATAGAAATGGTAAAATGTAATCTAACTTTTAATCAGGGATGGATCTAGGAGGTGCGAGGGGCGGTCGCCCCTTTGGCCAAATTGTATGATAGACTTTGAAAGACTAAACTTAGAGGTCTAATATGGACTTTAAAGCCAAATTCTAGAATTAATTGATTTGGCCTATACCCATACATATTAAGTTAGTAACTTTCTTGTATTTTGATTTGTATGTCTTGCTAAAAAATTATCTTCCTCTATTAAGATGCTGACACTGCTGAGAGAAAAAAAAAGGAGTTTGATGCAGCGATTAAGAGCACAGAGAAAAAAAATACAAATTATCTTCCTCTCAGCTTATTGCGCAAAAGTCCTGTCGGTAAATATTTTTGCATAAATTATGTTCTTTATTTATTTGACTTATTATTATTATTTTCTTTTTCCTAATATGTTGTTGTTTAATATATTATTACAGTCTTCAGGTTTTTTGATTAAATTAAGGTAAAAAAAAGTAAGAATACAATGAAAAATTATCTCAGTCTTCAGAATTCCTTGCAAAATATTGAGAGGATTATTGAGAAACAAAATTCTGAACAAGTTGCAAGAAATCGACTATAGCTCAAGGTGTCAATAGATGCTGTCAATTGGCTTGTATTTTAGGGTTGTGCCTTTAGCGGACGCAATGAAGCACAAGATTCAAGAAATTGAGGTAACTTTCTTGAACTTATAAAACTCTTGGCTTCTTATAATGAAGATGTGGGGGCAACTTTCTTAAAAGATGATGGTGCAAGTAATATGTGTGGCGAATGGAACGGTTTGTAAGCATTATTTGCTAAAAAATGTTGATTTGAATACTATGTTCATTGCCTCGTTCAGTGTCTTCAATTAACTCTAATAGTTGCATCCAAAGATGTTATTCCTATTTATCAATTTTTTTCATACTTTACAGGTATAATCAATTTGGTTGCTTCTTCAAGCAAGCGGCATGATCAATTAAGAGACATGAGGCATCTCATATCGTGGAGTTGATTGACAGTAAAGCTGATGGAATATATGATGCAATGACATCCATTGAATTTGTTTTCATCTTGCATTTCATGATTGAGATGCTTGGGATCATTGATGATCTTTGTCAAGCATTGCAGTATAAATCGCATGATATACTAAACGCGATGCAACTGGTGTTATCAACTAAAACGCTTCTTCAGAAATTCGAAGAACATAGGTGGGATCCTTTGTTTGAGAATTTGAAGTTATTTTGTAAAGATCAAATGATAGAAATCCCCATTTAAGTGCTCTGTACAAAGTTGGTTGAGGTCGGTCTTGCATCCAGAGATATAACCTCACAATTGAGCATCATTATCGGTTTAATATATTCATTGCTAACAAAAATAAATTCTCGCTTTAATGATAAGGCAATGGAATTATTTGTTCTTAGTTTGGATCCAGACAATAATTACAAAACTTTTTGAGTAGAAGATATCTGCAAGCTTATGAATGATTTTTATTCAGATGATTTTACGGAGCAAGAAAAGCTACACATGAAGATTCAATTGGAGCATTTTCAACTTGATGCTCATCAAAGCACAGAGTTGCAGAAAGCTTCTATAGTTGCCGAGTTGTATTAAGTGCTAGCTAAGACAAATAAGTCAAGTGTTTTATCCTCTTCTTAATAGAATTATTCGTCTTGCGCTAACTCTTCCTGTGTTTATTGCAACAACTGAACGAGCATTTTTAGCTATGAAAATTATGAAGACAAGGTTTTGTAATAGAATGAAGGATGATTTTTTTTTTCAGCTTACTTGGTGGCATACATCGAAAAAGAGATAGCTCGAGAATTTTCAATAGATTTTATCATTGATGAGTTTGATCTTATGAAAAAGCGGAAAATCAATTTAGAATGCCTAGTATCGAGAAGTAGGATTAATGCCAAGTCTTTTAAATTTAATTTTTAGAATTATAATGATATTTATGCAATTTTTAGTATAGTATTAATTATTCTTTTTTGCATATTGAGTAGAATTAAAACTTTTTACATTAAAGTTGTTTGGATTTAGTAGTTCCGTCCCCCGTAAAGTAAAATCCTAGATCCATCCCTGGGCATGGGCATTATTGTCAATGCAGGAGAACGTGAGAACGCGAGTTCAAGTGCATTGAAACTCATTATCCTCTTATTTATAGATTGGGGAGTGATTATCGTGAGACTTCTAAGTATCGTATAAAAAAATAATATGATTAGAACTTATAATAAGATTATTTAAAAATTGACTGTTTATTTAAAGAGTAACTTTAATATTAAAAAACCTTAATTTAAAAGGATATTGAAAATATAATATTTTTCTAATTTTCTATTATCAATTATTTCAAATATTCAATTTTACATTTTTTTACAATATATTTTATCACTGCCTCGAACACTTTTTAGTTGTAATCAAAGTTCTTTTAAAATAATTAATTGATGTAACATGATTTTAAAACTTCTTAATTAAAGCTAATAAAGAAAACAATCATATTTCTACCATCACGAAACGACGTCGTAGAAGCTATAAAATAGGAAAGGGAGAAGCTCTCCGCTTAGAGACCAACACAAAGTACAAACAGTACCAAAGTTACCAAATACTAACAATAAAAATCAAAGCTCAAAGAGAGAATCGAACACTCTCTTTCTATTTTTCGTGTACAAACTGGAAAAATACCAAAGAGAGCTTCCAAATTTGTTCTTAATTTTAGCTGATTTGGATCAGATCTGAGGTAACTTCTTAATTCTTTTATGAGCTTTAATCATATCTTTCATGTATTTGCTCAATTGCCGATTCAAAATTCATGATTTGGTTTGGATTTATTTCTTCTTTTTATTTTTTTTTTGCAGGGAAATTGACGGTTGAAGAGAGAGTAAAAAAGAGAAGATGTTGACGAAATTTGAGACGAAGAGCAATCGAGTGAAAGGACTGAGTTTCCACAGTAAGAGGCCTTGGATCTTAGCCAGTCTACACAGTGGTGTGATCCAGTTATGGGACTATCGAATGGGGACTTTGATTGATCGATTCGACGAACATGATGGCCCTGTTCGCGGTGTCCATTTTCACATGTCTCAACCTTTGTTTGTCTCTGGAGGTTCGTATTTCGTCTCTTTGCGCTCGGTTTTGATCATTGCTTCATAAATCTGGTCGATTATTTTAGTGATCTATGTTTTCTTGTTACTTTATGGAATTTGAGAAATCCAAGGCATATGATAATGCTGGATCGACAGTTACTATAGAACATGTAGTTGGACTTGATTTAGAACTTCTAGACCTTATGTTGCTGAGTGATGAATGTCAATTGAACCATAGATGGAATTATAGGAGAAATTCATATATGATATAGATTTATTCGGTAGTTTTATATATTTATGCTTTTTTATTTTTTATTTGGCCCCAAAAATAAGCTGAAAAAGCTGTTATTAGTGAGTAGTGACAACAAGAAGCAAACATTGAATTAGCTCTGAAAAGGATTATAAGTAGCACCTGATCTCCTGTTTAGTGTGTCTATCAGCTGCACTGCTGCAGCTTTGAACCATAATTAAGTGTCCTTCAACAATTTGCTTGATAGCAGAAGCCTGAGATGATATTTTGCCTGACCATACATGTTGATTCCTAGGTTACAAAATATAGTAGATATCACATAACCAGAGTACCAGACAAGGAAGTAAAGAAACAAGTAAATTAGTTATGAAAGGAATTCGAGACTGCAAAGATAACAATATAATTCTGGCTGACAGGCTATCTAGTGAATAACTTGCTGTTCAACCTTGCACCTTAGATGCTAAGCTTCTGTGTGAATGGATTTATTGCTGAGAAGGGATGCTATTGAGAAGGGATGCTATTGAGTTCATAATTTTGAAAATTTCCGGGCCTGGTCAACTTGGGCAAGGAGGGTCTGGATTTGAAAACTTTTTGGCTCAAAAAAGTGTTATTTTTTGGTGCTATGGTTTTCTTTTTCAGAGCATAGGGATCTTGTGTGATAGAAGTGATACTAAAAATTGATGTTTTTGCTTTCAGGGGATGACTACAAGATAAAGGTCTGGAACTACAAGTTGCATAGATGTGTTTTTACCCTTCTTGGACATCTTGACTATATTCGAACTGTGCAGTTTCATCATGAGAATCCTTGGATTGTGAGTGCCAGTGATGATCAGACTATCCGCATATGGAACTGGCAGTCACGAACTTGTATCTCCGTGTTAACTGGTCATAATCATTATGTTATGTGTGCGTCATTCCATCCCAAAGAAGACCTTGTCGTGTCGGCCTCCCTTGATCAGACCGTTCGAGTTTGGGATATTGGTTCCTTGAATAAGAAAACTGCCTCTCCAGCAGATGATATTTTACGTTTCAGTCAGATGAACTCAGAACTTTTTGGTGGCGTTGATGCAGTTGTTAAATATGTGTTGGAAGGTCATGACAGAGGAGTAAATTGGGCTGCATTTCATCCCACCTTACCTTTGATAGTCTCTGGAGCAGATGATCGCCAAGTGAAATTATGGCGTATGAATGGTAATTATAGGAAAACCACACCTGCTTCTACATTTATATTTCATTTTCTAGATGTGTTGATTAATGCTTTTTGTAAACTCACATTGGCCAATTAAAATCTTCATATAAGTTTTACCTTTTTCCATTTAAAATTTATATATGCAGCATAGCCCTTGCTTTTATAGCCAAGCTACCTCAATTTCTCCATTATATATTCTGCACCTGAGTATTTAGACCCCTAAATTTATTGTGGGATCAAGTAAATTGTTTATTTCTTTGCAGAGACAAAGGCTTGGGAAGTGGATACCTTTAGAGGACACATGAATAACGTATCATGTGTTATGTTCCATTCCAAACTAGACATCATTGTATCTAATTCCGAGGATAAAAGTATTCGTGTGTGGGATGTAACAAAGAGGACTGGACTTCAAACTTTCCGTCGAGAACATGACAGGTTCTGGATTCTTGCTGTTCATCCTGAGATGAATGTTTTGGCAGCTGGACATGACAGTGGCATGATTGTATTTAAGCTAGAGAGAGAGCGTCCTGCTTTTGCAGTGAGTGGGGAATCTCTGTTTTATGCCAAGGATCGGTTTTTAAGGTGTTATGACTTTTCGACTCAAAGGGAGGCACAAGTTATTCAAATTCGACGGCCTGGTTCCGCAAGTCTGAATCAAAGTGCAAGAACTCTTTCCTACAGTCCTACTGAAAATGCTGTTCTTATCTGCTCAGATGTGGATGGAGGATCTTATGAATTGTATGTGATACCAAAAGATAGCTTTGGCAGGGGAGAGATGCAGGAGGCAAAGAAAGGTCTTGGTAGTTCTGCTATATTTGTAGCTCGTAACCGGTTTGCTGTTCTTGACAAAGGCAACAATCAAGTCTTGATCAAGAATTTAAAGAATGAGGTGGTTAAAAAGAGTGGCCTTCCAGTGCCTACGGATGCAATATTTTATGCTGGAACAGGTAACTTGTTGTGTCGATCAGAGGATAGAGTAGTTATATTTGATCTCCAGCAGAGGCTTGTTCTTGGTGATCTTCAAACCCCTTTGGTGAAATATGTTGTTTGGTCTAATGACATGGAGAATGTTGCTTTACTTAGCAAGCATACGATTGTCATAACTAACAAGAAGCTTGTTCACCGGTGCACTCTTCATGAGACAATACGTGTAAAGAGTGGAGCCTGGGATGACAATGGTGTTTTTATCTACTCCACCCTCAACCACATAAAATACTGCCTTCCCAATGGAGATTGTGGAATAATTCGAACGCTTGAGGTTCCCATATACATAACAAAGGTTTCAGGAAATACTATATTTTGCTTGGATCGTGATGGGAAGAATAAGGCTATTGTCATTGATGCTACTGAATACATTTTCAAGCTCTCTCTGCTTCAGAAGAGATATGATCAGGTTATGAGTATGATAAGGAACTCTCAGCTTTGTGGTGAAGCCATGATTGCTTATCTGCAACAGAAAGGGTTTCCTGAGGTGGCTCTCCATTTTGTGAAAGATGAGAAAACACGCTTTAATTTGGCTCTCGAGAGTGGGAACATTCAAATTGCTGTCGCATCGGCTAAGGAGATCGATGACAAAGATCATTGGTATAGATTGGGTGTGGAGGCCCTTCGCCAAGGCAATGCAGGTATAGTGGAATATGCCTACCAGAGGACAAAGAACTTTGAGAGGCTGTCTTTTCTTTATCTCATAAATGGTAACCTAGATAAGCTGTCCAAGATGCTGAAAATTGCAGAAGTTAAGAATGATGTTATGGGTCAATTTCACAATGCTTTGTATCTTGGCGATATAAAGGAACGTGTTAAGATCTTGGAGAATGCTGGTCACTTGCCTCTTGCTTATGTTACAGCATCAGTCCATGGGCTACAGGATGTGGCTGATAGGTTAGCAGCTGAGTTGGGAGATGATGTCCTTCCTTTGCCAACAGGGAAGGAACCGTCCTTATTGATGCCTCCAACCCCCGTTGTGTCTGGTGGTGATTGGCCTCTTTTGAGAGTTATGAAAGGCATATTCGAAGGTGGATTGGATAGTATTGGCAGGGGTGGTGTGGATGAAGAGGAGGAGGGTGCAGAAGGTGATTGGGGTGAGGATCTTGATGTGGTCGATGTTGATGGCTTGCAAAATGGGGATGTTGCTGCAATTTTGGAAGATGGGGAAGTGGCTGAAGAAAACGAAGAGGAGGGTGGATGGGACCTTGAAGACTTGGAACTCCCCCCTGAGGTTGAGACACCAAGGGTTTCTAACAATGCTCGTTCATCTGTTTTTGTGGCACCAACTCCCGGTATGCCTGTGAGTCAAATTTGGACTCAAAGATCATCTCTTGCTGCTGATCATGCAGCAGCAGGCAATTTTGATACAGCAATGCGTTTGCTGAGCAGGCAACTTGGAATAAGAAATTTTGCTCCTTTGAAATCCATGTTTCTTGATCTTCATTCTGGCAGCCATAGCTATCTTCGTGCACTTTCATCTGCTCCTGTGGTGTCATTGGCAATTGAGAGGGGGTGGAGTGAGTCTGGTAGTCCTAATGTGAGGTCTCCACCGGCCCTTGTGTTCAATTTTTCTCAGTTGGATGAAAAGCTGAAGGCTGGTTACAAGGCAACAACGGCTGGAAAATTCACCGAGGCTCTTCGGCTCTTTCTCAGCATTCTTCATACGATTCCATTTATTGTTGTGGAATCAAGGAGGGAAGTTGATGAAGTCAAGGAGTTAATTATTATCGCTAAGGAGTACGTTCTTGGTATGCAGATGGAGCTTAAGCGAAGAGAAATGAAAGACAATCCAGTCCGCCAACAGGAACTTGCTGCCTACTTCACCCACTGCAACCTTCAATTGCCTCACCTCAGACTTGTTCTGTTAAATGCAATGACCGTCTGCTACAAGGCAAAGAACCTGGCTACAGCAGCTAACTTTGCCAGACGTCTACTAGAAACAAACCCGACAAATGAGAATCAAGCTAAGACCGCGAGGCAAGTGCTACAAGCTGCTGAGAGGAATATGACCGATGCCTCTCAACTAAACTATGATTTCAGAAACCCATTCGTGACATGTGGGGCAACTTATGTGCCAATTTACAGAGGACAGAAGGATGTATCATGCCCATATTGCACCGCTCGCTTTGTACCTACCCAGGGTGGACAATTGTGTACGGTGTGTGATCTTGCAGTGGTTGGGGCAGATGCTTCAGGGTTGCTTTGTTCGCCTTCACAGGTACGATAAAAAGCTTCCAAATTTTAATATACTTTTGAACTGTATTCTGCTGATCCTTATGGCTGCAAAAACGTTCACGTTGATCGATTCATATCTTCTATTTCGTTTTCTTCTTTTTTGTCTTTATTCCCTTAATAGAGTTCCTTAGGATTTCATATGCAAGAACGTAACTGGAATTATAGAATTTTCAGTCTATTCTGGTATAATTGTTCAGCTGTTTCATATTTCATAGACAAGAATGGCATAGTTGTGGAGGCCTTGATAATGGATTATATGTGACATGTAGAACTTGAACACATAAGGTTTGATGTTGCGATTTAAGTGGCACCTCGATCTCATTGGAAAGGCCGGATTATGGTTTTAGTATGCTGAAATTTAGGATTTAACCCCTTGGTCCCCGTACTTCTTTTGCAAATTTGGGAACTTTTATTTCAAGGAGTTACATTCTACTTTTCAGATTTAAAACTACAGCACAAGTCCAATTGTTTTGTTTTATTAAATTTAGGTTCATTACAATCATTTTTTTTACATAGTTATTGAGTGAGAATTTCTTTTATTTTAAATTGTCACACCAACAAAATTTTAAAAAAAAAAGATTTTAGAGGTGTTAACAATTAGACTTGAATTTTGAAATCTACAAAGTCAGAATAAATTCTTGAAAATAATGTAAAAAGAATATAGGGACTTGAAGTATATTTTAATCTAATTTAGTTTTTGTTTCTTTGTTTTCATATTATTATTAACGTTATTAATTACTGTGGTTAAAGGGTGATGTAGCTTTTTGTATATGTTGTTCACTTATAAGTGTATGTTGGAGATGGATAAATCTAACATTTTTAAAAATCATATAATTTAAGGAATAATATTTTTATGTGATATCCAAATATGTATGGAGGACATTAATATTTTAGAAAAAGTAAGAGTATGCTTTTAGCCTTTTATGCTTTAGTTAGGTTACTTCGACATGAATCTTCTTTAGTGGAAACGTGGGAAAAGCTTTTCCAATTGCTTACTTTTACTGCCACTCTCTTTTAGGACACTATCTATATGAAATAATTTATAGAATGTGAATATTGATATATTAAGTAGTTTCTCAAAAGAAATTAAAAATTTATATAAATCCTAAACATGATTATCATGCACTTTTTAAAGAAAAAAAGTTTTTGTACAATAAATTTGATTTTCTTTGAGGTTTTTCATAATTCTTTTTATTAAAAAAAAAAACAGAAAAGGCAGATGTAACATTAGTGAGGACATTTTGTTAGGCCCAGTTTTAAGAATCCTTTGCCGACTTTGCCTTTTGCACGTGCATTGGAATCTCTCCCAAAGCGGACCAAATCCGACAGTAATGACCCAAATCCATGGGAAAAAAGGACCAAAGTTTCCCCTTCTCTTTATGTATTTTTATTAGTTATAAAACAAAATTAATAATAATTGCTAATGAAGCATTCCCACAGTTCACAAAGGCTCGGGTTCAAATTTTATTTATGTAATTGTACTATATGGGTCTTGTTTTATTTTTGTGTGAGTTTTTTTCAATTTTTTTCGGATTTGATTTGATTTTTGGCGTGCATCCTTGATTTCTTTTAAAACAAGCATGTGTTAATTAGTTTTTTTAATAACGCTAAATACAAGTTCACGTTTCGTCAACTGGACTGATGTAAGAATATGATTGACACAACGCTTAATTTTGAAGATTCAAATTTGAAGTTTAATAAATCAATTTTAAAATCTGACTCATCGTTTGAGCACTTTTTAGTGAATTAACCCAACCAAAGAGGTCAGGAAGTTAATTGGGAGTCTCTTTGACACGTGGCTTACAATTATTGGTGGGAAAGACGTGGACCTATTTACAACTTCTAACTTGTGATCCTCAACCATTTCTTAAAGGAAACTCAAATCACTCGAAAACCAAACACCTACCATTAAGAGAGAGAAAGAGAGAGAGGAGAAAATGGAGAAGCAAAGCAAATCTTATGGTGTTGTTTTACCTACAATGGATGAAGATCATGAAGAATTTGTTTTCATTGATGAAGATTATGATGTTGATGATGATCTTTCCCATTGGGAATTCATTGATTCCTCTGTTACCGATTCTGATGATGCCGATGATGATGTCTCGTTTCATCGTGGTGAATTATTGAGAAGAAACGTAGAGTCGTTTATCCCTTTAACTTTCCCCTTTCCCCCTATAACGGAGGTGAAAAAGTCCATCCCTATTCCTGCTCCGATTCAAGATACTGATGATCATGATCCATCACTTGATGGATCTGATGATCAAGATGATGATGTTGATGCATCATTTCATCGTGACGAATTATCGAGAAGAAGAAACTTAGCGTTCGGTATGCCTTTCCCTTTCCCCCATTTAACGGTGGTGAAAAGGCTTAACCTGATGCATGATCATGATAATGATGATCATGATCCATCACATGACGATGCATCGTTTCATCGTGATGAAGTATCGAGAAGAAACTTAGTGTACGGTATGCCTTTCCCTTTTCCTCCTCTAACGGAGGTGAAAAAGTTCATCCCGTTCCCTGCTCCAATTCAAGATAATGATGATCATGATCCATCACATGATGGATCTGATGATCAAGACGATGTTGATGATGATTATGGATGTGATTTGGATGATGAATTGGTTCCAAAGGCATTGAGTGGGAAATTTGGAAGGCAAAGGATGAGGAAATTAGGGAAAAGGGCATTCTCGAAGATGAACACTTCAAAGAAATCGCCGTATCTGTATGTGAAGCCTGGATGCGTTCATGGGAAGCATGGGCTTGGATTAAAGCACAGTTTCTAGGTAAATCAACAATATTTTAGATCTTTTAATTGGATTAATCTTCATTTGAATTTTTTTAAAGTTGTAATTATTAGGGTTTTTAATTTAATTTGACATTGTCTTACTTAGATGTGGTTACTTTTTAATAATAACCTTATTATTATTATTAATTAGGCTTCTTCCATGTTCTATATATATATTTAATAGATCTGATTTGTAGCCTCTCTTTTATTTTTCTTCATATTTTGATTGCTTCAACGTTCATAATCTGATGGACTTTTGAAGTTAAAACAATTCCTAAATATTATTTGTGAAGAAATTAATTTGAAAATATTTTTTAAAATAATGTCAACTGATCTATTATAATTATATTGAAGTGCATTGTGATTTAGTATCCTATCAACAAAATCAAAATTTTAAATTAGTATTAGACAAATTTTAATTCAGTTAGTATTGATATTTTTTAAAATAAAAGTATAATTTCTAGAGGATATTGATAATTTAAGAATTGTATTAAAAAAATTCTGTCTGACAATGTTCCTCTTATTTATTTTTTAGAATTTTAGTAAAAATTCTAAAATGTCACATGTGGGATCTTGGGGAAAATTGGGGTTGTTTTATGTGTGTTTGAAAAGTTTTGACAATGAAAATGATATCCAAAGTTAAATCATTTTATCAATTCCTTTGATTTGTGCCTTATAAAACTACAAAAATGGACTAATCTAATTTTAGATAAACTATAAAAATAGTTATTTTTATTTGTTTAGATTATATTTTAGTCATTTATAGTAGTCACTTACGTTATTATTTTGTTACGAAGATTGTTACGAAGATTGTCACTCTACTGTTAAAGTTTCATTACTTCCCTAACGGCGGTCTTAGGTAGTCCAAATGGGTTTTAAATGCTAACTTGGATGTCCTACGTGGTAGTTTAAATTAAATTTATTTAATTAAAAACATATTTTCATCCGAGCAATTAGACATGCAAATTGGTATTTAAGATTGTCATTAAAGAAGTAATGGAGTGTAACGGTACTGACCATTTCGTAACAAAACATTAACGTAAGTAATTAAAACATAACATTTTAAACATAAGTGAATAAAATATAATATGAGACAAACAAAAGTGACTATTTTTATAGTTTACCCTTTAATTTTTAATTTTTAATTATTTTAAAAGTAAGTAATTAAATATGAGGGACTCAATCTTCAACATTTTTTTTTTGGGTGTGTAATGTATCTTATCATCACATTCAATCACTTGTTGCTCTACCTTTAATATTTCTATAATGATGTTGCTCGATTTCTTGTTTAAGAGTAAGAATTTTCCAATTCTTGTTCATAAAAGACTTTATGTAGAATCGAATTTGCGCGAACTAAAAATAATAATAAACTTCACATCTTAGACTATTAATACAATTATAAGGTTTTAACATAACAAATGACACAATGAATTCCCAAAAAATTCACAATCTGTTTTCTTCGGAAATATAAAGACTGAGATATCTATTTTAAGAGAAAATTAATCATTGTTATTGATGGTCGATATCTTAATTATGAAAAATTACAAAATGGTTTCTGAATCAGGGGTGAAATCAGAAATTTTTTTAATGAAAGTCAAAATTAAATTGTATTTTTAAAGGATTAAATCAAATTTTTATATTTTTAAGGAGGCTAAAGTGTAATTTTATTTTTACTAATTTAAATTTTTAAAGGGTATAAATGAAAAAAACTTCATTTTAGGGGGGTCGGGGGCCTTGTCAATCCTCTAGTTTCGCCCTTGCTCTGAACTACTGACTTTTTTTTTGTCACCTCCCGTTAAATTACCAATGGGAAGATAACTTGGCAATTTTAAAATTGGCATAATAATAACTTTAATCCTCAATATTTATATAATGTTTCAATTTAGTCTTGATTTAAAAAAATTCTTAACATTTACACATTGATATAATTTGGTCTTTTTATAATTTTTTAAACATTAAAAGATAATTTTAAAAGAATAAAAAATACAAAATTGTTATATTAAACTTTTGATGTTCCGTTACATCTCCGATCCTTCAAAAACAATGAATGATGTTAAAGGTTTCATTCTAACACAAATAAATGAATATTATAACTTTTTGGTACATATACCATAATTCTTTTTAAATGTTTATTGGTACAAATATAATATAATTTTTGGTTAAATTTTGTTATTAGTCCCTTTACTTTATGAAAGTTGTAGATTTAATTCATGTATTTTAATTTGATCATTTTTATATTATATACTTTTCAAATTTTAAAATTTCAGTCTTCACCAAATGATAATTGATAAATTCATTAAGTTATGCTATTTCTAAAATCTAAAGTGTCAAACATATTATCATATGTGTAATGTTATGTTAGCTTGTTATTTTCACAAATTACTCACTAAAAAAAATCCAATTAATGATTTGCATACAGATTGAAATTTCAAAATTCAGAAAATATAAGGACTTAGAATGATCCTATTAGAGAATATAAACCAAATCTACAAATGTACACATAAAACAGGACTAGTAATTGAATTTAGCTATTACTCTTTTAAGTCAGGATTAAAATTTACCAATTAAAAAAGTACAGGGACTAAATCTACAACTTAAAAAAAGTAAAAGGACTAAAATTAATCAAATTAAGGGACTAAATACACAACTTTCACAAAAGTATAGGGACTAATAGCAGAATTTTAGGATTTTATTTTATACGTTGTCTTTACGTTTTGAAGTAATTTAGGCAGTATAAGAACCTCTAAAAGCTAATTTCGTATAAAATCATGACCGGTAGTCAGTCATTTGAGGCCTGTCCTTAAAAAAGACCAGAGAAGGGATCCATTTTTGGCGGGTCTATAAAAGCCGAACAAGTAAAAAATTAAAATTAAAAAAATAAAAATAATTCTTTGTTCTCCATTTCATTTTGATTCGAGAATTGAGATCCAATTCCAAATTCGAAAACGTAGTTTTTCAACGTCTTTGTTATTGGATTCTACTTTCTAAATTCACATCTACCGGTTGTTTTCTACGATCGACGTGACGCCGTTGATTTTCCGGTGAACGGTCTCTGATGAAGCAGCCACAGCAAGTTTAATACAATGGCGGAAGGTGAAATCACTAATAACAGCTCGAAGGAAGGAGTCAACGAAAACAAAAACAACAAGAGTTGTATCAATGGCACCGATAAAACCAGTGAAAAGAAAGCAAGCATGAAGGATCCGGAAACTTTTTGTTGCTTGCTTCAACCAGGGAATGCCGATTCCAGTCCCGATTATATCGGCATTCGTCGATTTCTTCTCGCTCGTAAAGCGGAGTCCAGTTCTTATCGCCGACTTGTAAGCTCTATTTTTATTTTTATTTTTTGTTTTTTTGTTTATGTGCACGTTTTAGTTATGGATCTGTGTTCTAGTTGTTTGAGAGCTTGATTTTTAGCTAGTTATGGAACGAGTTATGTGTTGAAATGAAACCTTTTAGCATCATTCATTGTTTTGAAGGATTGGAGATGTAATGGAAAAGGTTATGTGGCGTACCGGAATTACATGAGGAGGCCAAGAAAATGGGAAAAATTACAAACACCAAGCCGTCCTAGCACTCCTGGAAACAGGTACTGGAATTTATCCAAACAATTTTCCCCTTTCTTAATTTTCATTTATTTATTTGCTTTACAAATTGAAGCTATCAATTGCAGCCTCATTAGTTTGATTGAATGCACGGTAGCGGATGAATTTTGTAGTCGCTAAGGGGTTAAAGGATTATTTATGTAAAAACAATTAATTTTAAAATTGAGTAAATTAATAGCTTTGAAAAAAATTGAAGCAATTTAATTCTAGCAATTTCGAAAGTGAACAAGGACAATTAAGCATAAGATTAATGTGTTTCATTAATTGTAAATAATTTTTGTTGATATAGTGACAGATTTAACTTTTGATGTTTACAACTTTATATATTTTGTCACTTCGACCTTAATTTTAATAAGTTCAACACATTCAATCACAACATTTACGTATTTAAACAAATATTGCCCAATAAATTTATTAAATTAAGATTAAATTGTAAACTTTGAAAGCTAAATTTATTATTATATCAATCAAATTCATGTAAATTGATGGAAAATATTAGGTAAACTATAAAAATAGTCACTTTTGTTTGTTTCAGGTTACATTTTAGTCACTTATGTTTGAAATATTACGTTTTAGTCACTTATGTTATTATTTTTTTATGAAGTGATCACTCTTCCGTTAAGTTCTGTTATCTCCTTAACGGTAATCCTACGTGACAGTCTCACTAGATTTTAAGTGCCAACTTGGATTTCCTAATGGGATGAGAATAGATTTTTTTATTAAATAAATTTAATTAATTAAAAATTTTAAACCCTAAATCTTAGTTAAAAAATCCATCTCCCCCCTTTTTTTAGTTTTCTTTTTCAATTGACTAAAAAAGTTATTATCATCAAAATTTTGTATTCACGTACAAAAACAAAAGAGGATTCAATGGAGAGTCCAAGTATGTCTTCTTCACCGACAAATTTATGTTCTAAAACTTAAAATGAAGTGCTGTTGACAAATAAGAAGATGGTAATCGTTTTTGTTCCAAATCATTGTATTTTTCAATTCTTCACGTTTTTGAATAATTAGTTTCTCAATCAGATTTTTTCTGATCTGAATCGCCTTGTTTGTTCACATCCCTTTGTGGGTATTCCTTTTTTTTTATCTGAAATTCTTTTAGTTGTTAATATTCATATCAAGAATTTTAATTTAGGGTTTTCATTAAATAATAAAAAATCTAATCTTTTATTTTTCAGTATTGAATAAAAGAGATAGAGGAATGCAAAGAAGGCATACCTCCATCTTTATGAAGCAGTTAATTTGATTTCAACTATTTTGATCTTAATAATAATTTTTCCAGTCAAATAAAAAAAATCATTGAAAAAAAGAAGAGACTGAAGAAAAATTAAAAAGAGGAGATAAACAGTCTTTTTAGTTAAGATTTAGGTTTAAAAATTTTAATTAATTAAATTTTTTAATTAAAAATCTATTTTCATCCCATTTAAAAATCCAAGTTGACTTCTAAAATCTAGTTGGACTAACACATAGAATTACCGTTAGAGAGATAACGGAACTTAACGGTAGAGTGATCACTTCGTGACAAAATAGTAACATAAGTGACTAAAACGTAGCATTTCAAACATAAGTGACTAAAATGTAACCTGAGACAAACAAAAGTGACTATTTTTATAGATTACCCAAAATATTAACTTCGTGATTAATCGTCAAATTGATTGGGATTAAATTGTCTTGATTTTTTGAGAGGGACCAATTTGTTCAATTTCAAAATTGAGAGGGACTGCAGAAGTCCTTTTACCAATGTTTTATGAACAATGATCTGCTAATTTTTGTGGTATTGTTTAAAAAATCTGACATCAAGGTAATTTACTGGTTGATGCAGTGGGCCTTGGAATTCAAGGTCAGGTTCATTCTCACATTTGTTTGACGCGGAAAGCTGGAACTCTAGCAAAGTACGTATTAGCTACAAACTTTTATTATGTAATTTTTGTTCTCCGTCAGTTATTGACTTGTGGTTATATTGTTCATTTGCATCAAGTGCCTTAAATCATCATGTTCTTGATGATGAAAATGAAAGAACAGAATATCTTAATTTCCTTGTCCATTCACAAGGAACTTATTGCATGTCAAGCTCTTGAAAACCATTTTTTAAGTAGGCCTTTAAAAGAATTGAGAAGAGTTGAATGCTTCTCCATGCTTGCAGGATCAACGAAGTGGCTCTGTTGGTTCTACTAATAGAAGCTCTAG
Source organism: Gossypium arboreum (assembly GCF_025698485.1). Lineage (NCBI taxonomy): Eukaryota > Viridiplantae > Streptophyta > Magnoliopsida > Malvales > Malvaceae > Gossypium > Gossypium arboreum. The sequence continues at coordinate 119,149,069 of NC_069073.1, forward strand.
CCTTAGTGACAGTGATCGCCCACGTCAACGAGGAGTTGAACCTGCATATTCTTTTGTAGGAATGCACTGCATATTTGATCAGTGCAAAGCAGCTGGTAACTTTTTATGGTTTTTGAATGCAATCTTGATTTCTTTCATCTTTGTCATACTATTTTAAGCAGTTTATTTCACCGTTTCTGAAACGAAGCAATATGATTGGTTTTATAAGCGGTTACAGTTTTGAAGTTTGGGCACATGAGTTCTGATCTACTCGCATATGGGGCATCGGATGGGACATTGGTAGTTTGCTCTGTCTCCGACCCACCTTCAGTTCTCAAGCAATTAAATGGACATTCAAAAGATGTCACAGGTTGGATTACCTGGTATTGTTTCAGTTGTCTTTCTTATATCTTAGACTAAAGTACTTGTAGCCATGCTATCTGCTATATACTTTCATTTACGGAGACCACGACCTTGTTCATTTATGATTGTTTGTTCCATTCCTGCTTCGTTATTTTTCTTTTTGGATTTTAGTGGAATTGGACTAAATTGAGAAGGTGCCTACTTCTACTTCATATTGTAAAGGATCTTTCACAGTTAAAACCTGAATCAGTGAGATACTGAGATTTGTGGTATCTTTGACACTGTTTGTGAAGGTCAGCACAGAAGAATAACTAGATTGTGAAATTGATGTGAAAGTGAGCAAAATATTTCTTGGTAAGAATATGAACTAAGAAATACATCATGTTGGAGCCCTTTTAGATCTTATTTTTCAGAAAAATAATGAGACAAAGTTGGTTCAGAACTGCAGGTCATTTTGTATTAGCTAGGAACCATTTTTCACATGGGAGAAAAAAATGGTCTAAGTGGTGTATCCTTGAATCACCCATAAACCGATACCCCGAGATGGCACCTAAAATGCTTATGTGAATGATCCACCTGACCAAATCATTATTGAATTAGATTTAGGCATCCATGTCCACTGATACAAAGTGGATGCTAATTACCTATTATACATACTGATAGTCTCATTAAATTTCTAGTATCTGTAATTAAGGTTGAATTTTATTTTTATAACTATGATTCATTGAATCAACCGTTTATTAACCATGTTTATGATTTGCCACTGCATTATCAGATTTCGATTTCTCATCAAACAATCAATATATTGCATCATCATCAAAGGACAAAACTGTGCGAGTATGGGAGCTATCAAAGGGCCTTTGCATTAGAATTATATATGGAGTCTCTCCACAACTGTGTATTCGATTTCATCCTGTAAGTAACCAGTGTTTATGATACATACCCTTCAAGTCAGGCAATCTTTTTAAGATTATTTATTCTTTTGTTTATTATCTGCAGGTAAATAACAACTTTCTTTCAGTTGGAAATGCAAATAAAGATATCACAGTAAGCACCCCTCCATGCCTTTAATCATCTCTGGTCAATCTTAATGGTCATAGTTCAGTTGACGTGATATGCTAAATCGGATTCTGGATAATCGAACGAAATGCGTGCTTTCGTCTCGTAAAAAAATTCTGTCTGTATAAATATCCGGTTGGCTAGTTCCATATGTTTAATCCTTCACCGACTCTTTATATAGGCGTGCATTTGTGAGTTTGAATTTTCGGAATCTAAAGCTGTGTTGCTCGATCTCTGCGTCAAAACTTGCTTGTATGATTTTGTTCACTTTTTTCTCTGCACCAGGTATTCAATTTCAGCACTGGCAGGATTATTACCAAATCGAACTTTGACAGCGAGGTTACCTCAATGGACCATGATCATACCGGTCAGCTAATTTTCTGTGGAGATGCACAGGTCTCTCTTATACCGTCCTCGCCATAATCATCATAATCAAAGAAATCTGTTTGGTCTTTTAGAATGTTCCTTATGGGACGATAATTTCGCAGGGATGCATATACACCGCAAGTATGGAATCCCGCACAGGTGCATTATCCCGTTCTCATCGATATAAAAGTGGCAACAAACTGAAATGTCCAGTCGCGACCGTACAGTACCGAAGTTTCTCTTTGATGACAAAGGGTCCTGTGTTATTGTCGTGCACTCAAGATGGAAGCCTTTCGTTCTTTAGGTTCGTTCACAACATCGTATCTTCTACCTTCATTATTACAAGTAACTGATTAGTGGTAGGTTCGCATTTCAGTATCAATTTGGAATCACAAGGTTATCTAACCCTACGTTGTTCGCTCAAGTTAACTTCACGGATTCACACCATTCGAGCTTCCTTCTGCCCTCTGCTTTCCCTTGATAAGGGCGAATATATAGGTTTGTATTCCGTCCCGACACCGACCAAACAGAACTAGTGTACTTTCATATGCCTTTGCTGACATTGTGGTTTCTTTGCGCTGTGAAGTTGCTGGAAGCGAAGATACACACGTCAACTTCTACGACTTAACTCGGCCAAAGCATACATGTGTAAACAAGCTTCAGGTTCGACTCCCTCGCTTCCCGAACTACTCCAGTAGTCAAACTATTTAACTGGTTAAAATCATTTGTTGTATGCACAGGGTCATGGTTTTCCAGTTATAGGAGTAGCATGGAACCATGGGGAGAACTTATTGGCTTCATCAGACCTTTATGGCGTTGTTATAGTATGGAAAAGAGCCAAAACAAAATAGAGAGAGCCAAACACTCTCATACAGAGATATAAGAAGGTAAATGACTTCAAAACCGATGAATCAGCTTAGAGACGGGACGATCAAATTAATCACTTGTTAAAAAATAAAAATAAAAAAGATAAATTAAAATAGAATAAATATTGTTGTTAAAAAAACCAAGAAAAAATTAAAATAGAATTAATATTTCAATGCAATTTTAATTTTTTAAAAATATTTTTTATTAAAAACCGTAAAATGTCAATTATATTACAATATTTTCTTTATTTCATTTATTTATTTAAAAAAAAAAGCCTAGATGTTATGACTGTTACAAACCAGTCTAAAGATTCAGTCACCCTTTGAGTTGAACTCACACATTCACCAAAATTGTAGAATATTACTTTGTTATGAACTGTTTCCTGTAATTTGTCTGTAGATTTTGATGTTGGCAATTTGCCATTACTCAATTTATACATCCATTTATTTTTCTCTTATATATAGTTTATACATTTAAATTTTATAATTTAGAATTAGAAAGTTAGATTGAAGTTCAATTATTGCTAAACAAATAATATTTATTTTGTATTCTCAAAAAATATTTATTGTATTAATTATAACATATAAATTATGAAAAAAGAAATTGTGATTGTTAATTTTTTTCCTTTTATGGATATATAAAAGCAGAAAAGGAAAAGATCTAGACAATTCATTATACATTCATTTACTTAAGGTCAAATAACTAAAAAAACAAAATACTAATATTACACATTTCACAAACGTAGCACACTTCAAAGTTCAAAAATAAAAGACATAGAATTCACAAATACAACATCACGGTAGAAAGTAAATAATTCAACACAACTACAAACTTTCAGTGGTTAATGAGCATGATGACCAGGTAGTTTTTCCTTTATCTTCTCTATCACACTCTTCTTCTCGTGGTGCTGGCCAGGCGGGGGATCAGTCGTGGTGGTTGTGGTTGACGCGGTGGTTTTGACAGCCGAAGTTTTGGTCTGAGATTGATCCTCCTCCTTCTTCTTTCCACTTGTTAGCTTCTCCTTTACTTTCTCTTTCAGCCCTTTCTTCCTTCTACCGCCCATCCCATCATCCTCCGACTAAATCCAAATCCATAAATAAATAATTTTAAAATTTATTCAAGACATTTTTTTAAACTTCATTAACAAAGAAATTTTCTTTAAGTAACTTTAAAATTATAAATATAACATAAAATTTTAAACATATAAATATGTAATTATTAATAGCAAAAACACTTCAAACCAACTTTTGATTTTGATAATAAAAAAATTTTAAAATATGTTCTTCACAAATTTAATATTTAATTTCTATACTATTATTTTTAAAATTTTAATTACATCACTTTCTGTTAAATTTTATTTTTAAAATTTTGTTTATTTGACTTTTAAAATAGGAAAAATACTTGCTAATAAACTTGAATTTGACAAAATAATTTTAATAATATTTTAAAAATTAAAATCTCTAGAAAATGAAGAGATTAAATTTCTAAAAATAAAAATATAAAAATAAATAAAAATATAAAATTAAATTTCAAATGAAAATTACAAAAACTTATGCACATTTTAAGTAAAAAACACAATCTTCCATCATAAAAGCACTTTAAAAACACCATTTGCAAAACATTTTTGGAGAAGCAAAAAAGCAATACTAAAACAAATACTGCATAGATGCCCATAGCGGGGGTTTTTTTTTTTTTAATTTTCATTACCGAGCTAGAGCTGGAGCTGGAGCTGGAGCTGGAGCTGCTGGAGCGTTGAATCTTTTCCTTGCCGGAAACCTCGTAATGCAGCGGCTGTGTTTGCTGCGGAGGCGGTGGCTGCAGCTGCTGTTGTGACTGATCAGTGGCGACGGCGGAACCGGTGCCATATCCCATTAAACCCGACAGTGACGTTGTCGTCGTGGGATGCTTGGTGGCAATACCGGTGACATAAATGGGGTTACCGTGTTCGTCAGTGAGTTGAACCGGGTTGCCGTGTTCGTCGGTGAGTTGAATAGGGTTGCCGTGTTCGTCTCTCAAATCAGCCATTTTTCGTATACGTAAAAAGGGGAGATGTGTTTTACAGTAAAGCAAACAATTATTCATGAGGTGTTTAATATAAAGGGAACGGTGGAGAAGAAAGGGCTGGTGTTTTTTTTTTTTTTTTTGCATGTAAACTTAGGAGTTTAATATTTTTACACGTCGCAAACGTCAGGCAGGAAATTGCCACGTTGAGAAGGTGGAGGACACGTGTAGCTTAACTAGGCAAGTGATAAATGTAGGGGTGAAAATTCGAATATTCCACCATATCTGATTTGCTTTGTTTTCAGATTGAGATAACATTAAGATACAGATGTTGAAGAGGATTGAATCTTATGTATATTAACATTGTTATTAACGTAGAAATTTGTGGATTTGAATGTGTTAAAATGTATTAATTTTTATTTAAGGTTGAAGTAGAATTTGAATAATTTTATGTATTATATTAATATTAAAAATATACAAATGTTAAAATTATTATTTATTATGAAATTAGAGCGGATATAGATAAATATCTAAAATATTTATTCGAATAATATATGAATCCATTTTATGATTTTAATTTTATATATAAATAAAAGGAATATTAGTTGATTTAAATTTAAATTTTGTAGATTTGGATAACTTAAAATAATCGAAATGTTTGATATCGGTTTACAATTTGGATATCTAATGGATAATAATATTTAAGGTAAATGATATAGATAGGTATTAAATTATTAGTAAATTTATATTTTGGTCATTTAATTTTAAAAAGTTATAAAATGAGAATTGAATTACTTGAAAGTTTCATTTAAGTCACTAGGTTTATAAAATCGGTGTTGTATGCTTTCTTTGTTTGCACTGCCTACACCAATTGAAACATCATGGAACAATTTTAAATGACATGAATCTGCAAATCAAAATTCAAAAATCTTTCTTCTCCAATATCCAACACCGACCATCAAGCCGACTTAGATCTAAAGCATGTTATTTTACTTGTTGATGGATTTGATCACCGCATTGATTGCAGAATCGTTGCTTAGAACTCACTAGTCAGACACTAAAAAGAAAAAACATAACACTCGAGTGACTTAAATAAAAACTTTCAAATAATTCAGTGACTTAAATGAAAATTTTCTATTAATTTAGTAATCATTTTGAAACTTTTACAGTTAAGTGACCAAAATGTAAACTTTTTAATAATTTAGTGATCTTAAGTGTAGTTTACCTAATAGTTAATTCAAATTTAGATAATAATACTCAGAATAATTTGAGATAATAAATAAACTTGAATTTTAGATAAATTAATAAATTTAAATAAAATTGTCATGAAAAATTGTGAAATAAATATAATTAAATGAAAAAATTATATATACTTTGACACTAAACAATAGAATCTCCGAAATTGCTTCTCCACCACCATTCCTTTTTCACATTCTTCAAGCTTATCCCCTTTCCTTCAATTATGCTACTGAACTGAGTCCAAAAGTCCGACACAGAAAAGAAAACATTGACTAACCCGACGCGGACATCAATCAGAGTACTGAGATGGCTAAGAACCGGCAGTTTCCGTTTCGACATTTACACGGCGCAGACTGTTTTCTCTACTATAAGCAGATTTTGCTCCCTGAGAAATCCGAAATGGAAAGATCAAATTCAACAACAATAGATGAAAGTTACATGTAACATATTCATGGCATCAATTCACATATGCCATTCGAAACAAAACTTGAAGCAAGATGAATTACGGTAAAAATACCATGGACTAGGAGTTAGATTACGTTTTACCCTTTACTCCAAAAATGAACAAATTACCCCTGATTCTTTTTGCTAAATATCATCCAGACAGTTGCATAGCACGTATACTTTATTCTAACATAAAGGGAGCAAAATACAGTCTGACTCTTAGTACAAGAATTTCCACGACAATTTTGTCATGAATTACAGGGAAAGTCATTGTTACTGATATTGTTTACTTAGACCTCGGTGTGAGTTCTAGATTCAAGTACGGTCTAAGTTTCTAAGTTTTAACCTTGAAGGTAGTAGTGCAACAATAATGAAGAGTCGTAGCAACATAGATGCTTACTTGAAAAATGGCTCCGAGTTTCTTCATTCCTTTCGCTCGCAAGACTAGAACTTCTTCCGAAACACTAGCGTCTCTAAGTACCTGGATAACAAAATAGATTTTAATTATTTGCGTCAAAATACAACCTAGTTTAACTGATCTAATATCATTTAGGATCCCCAACATGAAACTGCTATGAAATCCATGAAAGTGCGAACTATCGGTACTTGGTTAACAATCCACACAGACCAACGTGCACACATGCCACAAGGGCACTGATCTTGAAATGAACCGCATCGATAAATTTAAGGAAATGTGTAAACTCACTTCTAAACAGACATTAGATAAAGTTGACTCGATGTCGACCACGTTGATCTGCCAAAGGGATTGAAGCATGGCATCCTTCTTTTCTTCAAGGGCTTTCAGTATGTTCTCTTCTCTGTCTGCTCCTTGGTTCAGTCTCCTCAGCTCGTCTTGTATTTGAATTAAACTAACAGCACCTACAAGAAGATGCGTATACTCTTTGGTTACGTTTTAACTTCGAAGTTCAAACAAAACAGAAAGGCCTTATTAAACTTCAACTGCAGAATATTGTACCTTTAGCAGCCTTTACTTGTGATTTTATACGGTGCCCTTTATCTCGCACCCATTCTGCTAAAAATGGTACTTGCATACAAGACCCGTCTTTACCAAGTTCCCTGGCGGCTTTCCTCGTGTAAATGTATCCAATGGTATGTAACATAGCCTCACCAAAAGCTGGCAAAAGTTATATTTAAGAGCAAACGGAAGGTAGCAGCTATCTAACATATTACTCAAGGTCTAAAAGTCCTTAATTGCTGATACTTAAAAATAAAACCACTTTCATTCACATTTAGCTTAGATAGAAAGCTTACCAGCTTTTGAAAGATCTCGTGCTTCTGAATTCGCCCATTGAATGAATTCATTGGTTTGACCTTCAACAAATGGCTGCAAGCGATTTTTCAGTATTTCAATGAGTTTGTCTTCCCTTTGTTTCTGAAATGCCTGCATATTTTCCTCGAGTTTCTTCCTATGAGCTTCCTCATCTAACAAGGAATCACTTTCAACTTCAATGGCTGATAAAGTAGCCATTGCTAGCTGGCCAACATAATCTTCAAAGAAATCACTTCCAAAAAGCATCCCAAACACAGCCGTAGGATCCAACATGGTGTCCCTAAGAAAACAGTAATTGACCACTAAGCAGCCATTGCTAGTTTCATGGATGAATTGCCTTCAGCATCTAATAATATATTTCAGTCTTCCATTTTTATCCCTATAAAGCTTTTGGTGTTGTGCAAGGTTTTAGCTTAACCAGACTTAATGTTGGCTGCATTACAGACCATTTTAAGCTATGTTGAATAATATGCTTGAACCAAATAATTATTCCCATTCATTTTTTTCATTTCACATTCCACAACTTATGCTACCATGTAAAATTAACAATACTGCATATCACACTTATAACATATAACCAAAAAATGACATGTCATTTTATGCATTTCAAAACAGTATGCGAGATAATGAACATCACACTTATAGCATATAAACTTACGGTATCACTCCAGTCTTCCCTCTCTTGTCATATGCTTCACGCTTTTCGGGATCAGTTAGAACCTGATAAGCCTCACCAAGTGCCTTAACGTATATCAAACAACGAGAAAAATAAGAGCCAAATACATAATTGAGAAATGCAGATGATGGAACAAATTTTCATTACTATAATGAAAGGATTAACTCGATGCAAATACCAATTTAAAGTAGTCTTGAGGGGAAGCTAGTCTTGCACCCTTAGTGGAAGGTATTGTCCTTGTGTTGGGGTTTTGTCTCCTGTACTTTGAGAAAGTCCAAAGTGGTTTACAAATTTTAGGGAATGCGTGAGTTGTTAGAGATACTAATTGCATGCTCACAAGAGAGGTATCAGTATTGTGCGTACGATTAATTATGCATCCTATACCTCGGTGGGTTCGAAGTACCATTGTTACAAAGATAAGGCCTATATGCCTTGGTAGTTTGAACACCCCCAGGCGCAATATGCATAATTAATATTATACACAATACCGGCACCTCCTCCCTGCAAGTAGGTGGTATCTCCGCCAACCGAGGCTCTCCTTTAACTCCGTGAAGCCCTTTAGTCTCTGCTCAAAGAATGGGAGGCAAAACACCAACACGAGGATAATATTTTCCGTTGAGGGTCGAACCTCCCTTCAACAAGTAGTTAAAAACCAGTACTAAAGCTAAAGGGGTCTTCTTTTAGGACATTTTTCAAACAATTGATCAACTAAAAGCATAGTTAAAAGGTGGTAGCTTACGTGAAATTTGTCAGCAGCTTTCGGATCATCTAGATTTTTATCGGGGTGAACTCGCCTTGCCTGAAAAATACAATGCAGAAGAAACCTAAACTAATAATGCAGAACAAATTTCATCACCCAAATCTCTAATGCCTATTGCATAATTCAACATGGAAACAAAAAATTCATCCAAATTTTCTCACAAATCCCAGAAGAAGAAACATGGTTCAATCATGCATCAAGGCATTGCTTTCAAATGTTCATAAATCAAAATCATGAAAATCATACAAATGTAGAAAAGCTTACGTTGAGGTAAAAAGCCTTCTTGATTTCAGGTATAGATGCATCAACACTGACACCCAATATATCATAATATGAAGTGTCTTTTTCCATTGATCTTCTCTTGCCACACTGCTTTTAACATTAGAAATTAATCAACAAAAAAAAAAAGATAAATCAATGAAAAAAATTTCTCAATAAACAGAACAAGCTTATAGTACATGAATCTACAAGCGATGTGAATTAAGAAGAAATAAGAACATTGTTTTGCATTTTGGATTCAAATTTAATGTAAATAAGAATCAATGGTATAAGAATCAATAAATCAGATCTCCAAATTTAATGTAAATAAGCAAATTCCATGGAGAAAAAAAGGCATTATATATTCAAATTAATGAGAAAATAAAACAAAACAAAAACAAGAATTTTTGAATTTACATGTTATGAAAATGTGAGATTAAATGGTTAAGAAAATGATTGAAGATTTTTTTTTTTTTTCAGTGTTGAGGATTTTAGTATTAAAATGACAAATAGACAAGATGATTACGTGGCCATGAAATGGTCTGGGATCAGAACACGTGTACAAATGGGTATTTTTAATTTTCTTTGTAGTCCTAACATAGTTTAAAAATGGGATAAAGCAATATTTAGTCCCTTAATTTTACAAACTATTTCAATTTAATCCTTAAATATTTTTGCACATTAATCATTGAAATTGACAATTTTTCATAGTTTCAATTCATGTGATGATTTAGTACTCTAAAATTGTGCCACATGATCATATTTTTAAAAAGTTTATTTTAAAATGATAATTAAATATAATATTAAAGTGTCGCATCATCAAATAGGTTAAAATTTTAAAAAATTGTCAAAGAACTAAATGTTGATTTATCGATATAATAATAATAAGGAATTAAAACATTTTATAACTCTTTGAAAAATTAAAACAATTTAAAGTTTATATTTGTTATGATTTAAATTTTTCAATATATTTTATAATATAAAATAGAAATCAAATGATAGAAATTTTTTATATAAATAGGTTTGGAAAATATAAATTATCACTTTAATGTATAATATTTTAATTGTTTTATTTTTATTTTTATTTTATTTATTTAAAATTATATTATTTTTAAAATTTTATATCTAAAATTTGACTTTATGAAATATTTTAAAATGATAAAAATATAAAATTTTCATAATTTAAAATTTATTTTATATTCTATATTTAATTTTAAGTATAATATTCAATACTTAATTTTTGAGTACTTAGTTTTACAGTTTATCAAATAATATATAAAATTAATTTAATTATAATATAATAAATACTAAAAAACAGAGTTTATATAGAATTTGTCCTTTTTTTATAAGTTAAAATTGTTAGAAATTAAATTGTCTTAATTTTAAATCCAATGAGTTCGACTATTTTTAAATTTATTTTTATTTAAATTATTAAAAATAAAAATAATTTCATTATTATATTTATTATATTATAAAAAGTATAAAATATAATTTTAAATAAATTAACTTAAAAAAGCTTAAATATAATAAAACAGCTATCCCCATTAAAAAGCCCACTATAAGCAAGTGGGTTTAGCATTGTTATACAAACTGGGCCAACCACAAATTTCCTCAAATATCATTTTGGTAAATATTTTAATGTTAAAATATATCATAAATTTCTTTTTACCTTTCGTGAATTTGATAAATTCCAAAATTTAGGTCTAACTGTTAATATTATTAAAAATATTTTCTTAAATTTATATTTTTTATTATTTCAAAATGTCACATCAACAGATTTAACATTGTTAACAATTAGATCTGAATTTTCAAATCTAAAAAGTAGGACTAAATTTTTAAAAATAAAAATATAAAAATTAAATTCTAAATTTTGAAGAGTATAAAAACTTGTAACGTATTTTAATTATATTTTAATAATTTCCTCTAATTTTATTAAAAAATTTAAAATTAATAAAATAGTTGAATGTGGAGGATGATGATCAGCATATTCTTTTTTCAGTTTTATGTCTACATCAAAATTTATGGCTTTACATTTGTATTGGATGCATGTTAGATGAAAGAATTCAAAATTGGTAGGGCTGATATATCAAATTGGGGCCTAACTATTTGAAAGAGAAGAGAATATTATCCATGTCAAGCAATTCCTTATCTTTATTTATGCTTGATTGAAATTCGATTTCCCACTAAATCCACTAACATGTTCTTATTCCCTAATGCTAATTATAGAAATTCCAAAACCATATTTTATTGAAACTACTATAGATTAAAAATCATTAGAGTATATCGTGCTGATTACGTGAAGATATTGTCTTTCTTTAGGTGGTGTTGAAGAGTCGATACACTTTTAATGTTTTGCCCTTCTACTACTTTGAAGAGAGCCTGAGGATGCTTTTTGAAGCCGTTGTAGAGTAAACAGGGGGTTGGCAGCGGCATTGACTTCCCGAAAATGAAAATTTATTTATATAATCCTTTCAAATTTTATGAACTTACATTTTTGGCTTTGCCCTTTGGATAAAGTTCAAACCCATGAGCTCTTAGAAACTATTCATAAGCAATTGTGGCAAAACTCTATTCGAGTTAGGAAACACAATTTTAAAGACGAGTTAGTTATTTAGTAGCACCTAAAAAAGGCGATGCTTTTATGTTATCAATATGATATGCTCTGATAAATAAATTTTTATAAGAATTCGTAATTTTTTAAAAAAAAAAACCAATGAATTATTCCGATTAAGTATCGGGTTTATTTTTTTGGGTATAATTTGGGCATTCTCTATACCCATTTTACAATTCATAAAGACTCTTTTGGGGTTTATTGTTATCCTTTTCAACAATATTATCTTTAGAGTTTAAAATTGAATTTTTACCAAAAATATAACACATCTTATTATTACACCCAATCCCGGATTTAATGATAGTATGTGGGATTTTAGTCAAATTGTGATTTACATTTTACACCAACCGTTCATGCTCAACTAATAAGACATCATTATCAATTAAGACCTTTTTGTTTTTGTCTTTAAATTAAGATTAGGTCGACAGACAAAGCTTTAGAATATCACTCACTGCCTACCCAATTTCATCCCTCCATTACCAAAACTTTATATATATACACACACACATATATATATACACATTGCTTTTTTAAGGTTAGCCAATATGTTTTTCATAATAATATTATTAAATCAAATATGGTTATTGATTTTTTCTTTTCATTTTAATGTATTATATATAAATATTATTATATACTATCTAAAAAGTATTTTTAAAACAAAATTCATATATATAGGTAGAAATATCATGGAGACTTTTGTATTAAGAATCCAATTGCATTTTATTTTTTTATTCAAAAAAGGATAAAATGGTTCTCGTATGTTAGATCAAGAATAAATTGGTCTTTCTGTTAAAAATATCATCTATTTTTTCTATTAAAAATTGATCCTATACTTCAGCATAAGGTATATATGGCACACTATGTGTAACTGTTTGGTTATTTTATCATCCATGACAGTTTTTAATACTAAAAATGGATGAAATTTTTAACAGAAAAGACTTATTTACTCTTTAATTGAACGTATAAAAAATTAATTTTATGGAATGTGTCTTGCATTTTCGGACACTTTTAGGCTCGTATCACAGCCCGTATCGTGACATCTCCAATAGACGACGACGCGACGAATTCCAACTTAAAGCAGTTACATAATTAAACTCCCAATAGGGTTACTTTATACCAGAAATATTTTAGTATGATTAGAACTTTAATCTTAGTATAAAAGAGGCCATTGTATCCTTGTTTTGTGAGGTCAATTAAGATGTAGTAGCAAGATAAGTTTTAGAGAGAGTTTCGTGATAGCTATGAAGAGAACTTTGTATCGGAATTAAGACTTTGTATTTAGTATTTGGGTTTTGTACATTTCAGTACATTTAAGTTTATTTTCTTTATATTGTACTCTCATTTGTTTACTCATTTAAAGAAAATCTAAAACCTCCTTTGCATGTAATTTTTTATCCTCTTAACTTAAGATTTTTCACGTAATATTTGTGTCTTTATCTTCTTTACTTTTCTTATTCATCGTCTATACGAATTAATCCCAATTGATTTACCTATTTGAGTAAAAGAGAGACGACAATTTGTGTAATACTTGAAACAAAACCAAAGATTACATACACCCTTTTTTCCATGGCTCATGTGAGCCCCACAAGAACATGGTTGGCCACATGCTCTTCAGAATCTTAACTTATAATATATGTATGTGTCTTTTATTATATATATATATATATCTTTTGGTACGTTCGGTTCATATTAATTTTTTCGTATTTAATGTTGTTTTTATTCTTTTCATAAACATGCAATTAAATACAAAAAGGAAAAAGGTAAAGGCAAGACAAAGCAATGGATCTCCTTTAATATGCAAGTACAAATTTTTAATAAAAAAACATTTAAAAAATCATCATTTTCTTTTAGGGTTTGAAAATAGAAGAGAAAAGGAACCAACCACCATACTAAATACACCGACTTTTTTTTTTTTCTCTTTTAAAGTTTTAATCATTATTATTTTTTGGTACTTGTTATACTTTTTTTATTGGTCAAGCAATTAGTGGAATATAGCAGTGAAATGTAATAATAAAAAATCATCTTTTTTTCATCTCACTTGTTGAGAGACCATTGGTGGAAGAAATTAAGATAAATATTTAAGGATGGGTTTGGATGGGCTTAGTGTAAAAATAGTGGTAGCGGTAAAATTAAATATTATAATGATACTGTAGCGTAAGATAAAAAGTAAGCTAAACGCATTGTACTGCACCTAATCGCCCATCCAAACCCACCGTAAGTAAATAATTTAATCTCTTTTTAATTACCCAATTTTTATAATTTATAAAAAAATATTTTATTTTTAAATCTCTAAAAATACCTAAAAGTATAATAGAGAAAAGATGAGAAATAATTGTATGAAACTGTGGTTCCACGTCATCCCTATCCCTTTCCAATAGGAGAATGATAAATTAAATTTTTCCTCTTAATATTCAGTTTTTTCTTCCTGAAAAAATTTAAATCCAACTAAAAATGTTGAATATCCGGAGAAAAATATCTAAGTTGGAAAGGAATAAAGATGATGTCGAATTATAATTTCATACTGTCCTTTCTCGAGAAAAGATACATGTTTTTCAAAATTAAAAAAATTAATGAACAGAACCGAACTGATTCATTTTGAATTAATAAGATTTCTTCTAGGAAAATAAAAAATGGTTAAAAGGATGTATTTGATAAATTTTTAAATTTAGTTCATATATTTAAATATTAATAATTATTTTTTTATTTTTTAATTAAAATTTTATTTCAATTATTTACTTTATGTTGCATATGATTGATGAGGAATAAACATGCGAGGTTGAATTTGACAAAAATGTCAATAGTATTAATGATTGATGCGATTTTAATCAAAATTAAAAAAAAAAGACAGTAAATTTTAACTAGAGATTAGATTTATGTAAATATGCACTTAAACGCACTTAAACCTACGTCTTTCGATTGTTACAATAGCAATGGTGCCAACTAAAACTAGATTTACCAAAGCATACAAATTGAATTATAAAATATGTTTAATAAGTTACTCAAAATTAAATATTGAATATAATTATACTATTTGGTAAATGTAAATTTTAAATTATGAAAATATATATTTTACTTTTTCATCCATGCTTTTAAATATTTTTATTTATTTAAAATTACCTTAAATTCTAAATTTATATTTGAAAATAAATTTATGTTTAAATTTGAATGTTGATGCTTAGGAAAGTTTTGTCCTAAAAAATGTAATCTGAAAATTTGTACTCAAGAAAAAGAGTAGTTAAGTAGCAAAGGAAATAACATAGTCTTAAAAGAAAAGCAAATTAATAAAATAAATTCAACCTATTATTTATTATGATAAGTAATTTTATCTATTTATTATTTTAATATATTTTTATTAAAAATTTATTAAAAATTTTTATTATAAAATATCAAATATATTCATTAAAAATATTAATTTAAAATTTTCAACTACTAATCAAATAGCAGTTAATATTACCATACATTATGGTGGTCAATAAGTGATTAAAATATCTCCTACTTTAATTAATGATTTGAGGGTTCGATCCTCGCTTTGGGTATGGAGTAGTTTTAAAACTTGTTGTCAGCATTTACCCTTTAATAAGCTTACAAAATATGAAAGATTAATTCTTGGGTTCATTTCCGATAAATACATTAAAAATAAAAATATATAAATGATTAAAATAATAAATTATTTTACTTTAACTTTGTTAGAAAAATTGTCTTCTTTCTTAACTTGCTTTTTACTTTAAAATTTATCTTTCCATCAATTACCTTTGATAGCTTTAACTTTGTTTTGTCATATTTAATCAATATTTTAAAATTTTAATTATATTTTCCTTCATTTTATCACTTTTTATTGAAACTTTTATCAGTTCCAATATGATGGGATGTCAACTCTTCCAACACTGTGATTTCACAAGAAAACATAATGAAAATAAATAATTAGAAAAATTGCAGTCAATATCATTAAATTATTAAATTATTTATGTTTTATTTACTCAACTTTAAAAGTTATAAAATAATTACTAAATTATTCAAAAGTTTTCATTTAAGTCACTGGATTGTTAAAATCGTTATTGTATGACCTTTTATATTCACACCATCTGCACCAATTGAAAGCTCTTATTTTTCTTCTCTTCCACAATTTTTTTTTCATAAAATAATTTTGAACGTCACGAATCTACAAATTAAAATTTAAATAACTTTCTTCTTCGATCTTTAACACTAACCGTTAAGTCAACTTGGATCTAAGGTATGTTCTTCTAGTCATTGATGGAAACTGATCCATCATACTAATCGTCGAATCGTCGCTTGGAACTTGTTTACTAGACTTTCTTTTATATAAAATAAAAAAAAAAACTTAGCAACTCATTAACTTAAATAAAAAATCTTAAATAATTTAGTGACTTAAATAAAATTTTTTGAATAGTTCAATGACCATTTTGTAACTTTTTGAAGTTTAGTAACCAAAACGTAGAGTTACTAATAGTTTAGTGACCTTAGGTATGGTTTACCCGAATAATTACTAGTGGTTATCGAAATCAGATTAAATATAGGTTGGTTGAACTAGGAATCAATTGCTACATTAATTTGGAACAAAAGAAAGAATCTATTAATCTGTGAATCGATATAAACCGGTATAAAAAATGAATTGAATTTAGGAGTTAAATTGGATTTTATAAAAAAAATTATTACTTTTTAAAAAAAAATCATAAATGCTTAACAATTTAATATAAATGAACAAAAAATTATTGACCTAACCAGTTTGACCACTACTCCAATTTCAAAAACACTTGTGCAAAAATGATACAAGAGTAAAAATTTGTATGAAACACAATTTAGGGTTGAACCACTAAATTTGTCCAATTTAGGGTTCTCCGTTATTTAAAAAAAATACTTTTAGGTTAAAAATGTTTTTCCATCGTAAAAGTAACGAAGAACATTTAGCTTTTGCCGTTAAAAAGATTTTTTCCACCCAAACTTGAAAAAACACTTTTGGGTTAAAAGTGTTTTTCTATCGTAGAAGTAATGAAGAACATTTAGCTTTTGCCGTTAAAAGTGCGGTTAAAAAGTTTTTTTTCCACCCAAACTCAAAAGTTAAGATTTAAGTGCTTTTGACTTTGGAGTTTTCATATTTGGAGGTGAGGATTATTAAAATATCTTTATATATATTAACTATTTAATAGTTATATAAAAGGTTTTCATTATATTAAATTTTGTAAATCTTATTTATTATAAAATTAATTTTTTAAATATTTTATATATCATTAATTTTACAAATAATTTATATTAATTACTTAAGAGTTATTTAAAATTTATATTTTAGGTATTATTATATTAAATTTACTATCATGTTTAAAAAGAATATTTTAACTTTTAATCGTAATTTTAATAAATTTATTAATTTATTTTTAACATTTACTTAATAATTAAAATTCAAAATTTTAAATTCAAGTTCGGAAATTGAGCATTATATGTTCTTTCATATTATTCAGCGGTCAAAAACAACTGTTATCAACAACCTTTGGAAACACCACAAAGCTGAAAAAAATCTACCATTAACCATACCATAGCTTTATGATTTTCACATATTTTATTTCATACTACTGCTTGTACAACTATATATATATATATATATAAACTGAGATTAAAAATCCCATTAAAATTATGGCATTATAGAAAATTACTACTGAAACGTGTTATCAGCAGAGGCCATGATAGGTTGATTCAAGAAAGCCAAATGGAAAGGATTAAGGAAGGCAGTATCAGCTACAGCAGGCTGAGTGAAGTCAATGCTTGTTTTATCATCATCGTCGTCGTCATCGCCATGATCATCATTCAAGAAGCTGATGATTTCATTCAAGGACTGTAACCTATGAGTGAGTTCATTGAGTTGAGCTCTAAGCACCGAGTTCTCTGACTCAACATTCAAGAGGTGTTGTGTGGTGAAGTTTATGTTTGTGATGATCTCATGGTTTTGTTTCTGCAACTGAGTCAACTGAGTCATTAGATCATCTAAATGCTTTTGTTTCCTCATCCTTGATCTCCTTGCTGATTCCCTGTTCGATATCATTCGTTTCCTTTTCCTTTCGTCCATTAATGCTTCTTCTGAGCCTGAGTTGATTTGTGTTGCTGATGAACCCGAGGATGTAGCCATTATAGGAGTTATTGTTTATAATATATAATAGCAGGACCCAAATAAAATTAAAAAAAAAAAAGAAAAACCTTAGTAGTAAAGATAAATAAGTTAAAAAAAGATGATTATTTCTTTATGAAACGTAATATAACCAGTAGAGGAAAACAACAGAGAAAGATTGAACAAGATGGGTCCTGCGTATGAATGTGGAATTTATCATAAACCCAGAAAAGAAGATTTCACTGAGAATTGGAAACATGAATCTCAAACATTAACACAAAAAGGTTGAGCATCAAGATATTTGATTTGTTTTATAAAAACAAAACAAAAAACCCTAATAAATCCAATATGGGTAATGGATTTTGAAGTTAAAGAAACTAAACCCAGAACTTGGATTGAATCAAATGAGAAGATAATATGAAGAGAATTGTGGTAAAAGAAAATGTGGGTAAAGGATTTATAAAGGAAGTGGAGAGGAAGTAGAGGATTTAATCAAGTGAATGGAGAGTGATTTTATAGTAAGGAAAAAGGACATTCAAGTTGATGAAAGATAATCAAAATTTTGTAAAAAAAAAAAAATAGCAGAAAAAAGAAAATGGAATATGGAGTGAGAGAGAGAAAAAGGTGATGGGAACATGTGGGGTGAGGGAGAGAGTGAAAGGAGCCCACAACTGGGCAGATACAGCTGGGAACCATCTTTGTTTACATCATTGGTGGGCATATAGCTTAAGTTAAATTTGTTTCTTTCTCCTGAATATTATATATTGATATATACATATATTCGTACCTGAACATGATAATTAGATTAATTTTAGTTTGTAATTTGGATTGGTCAATCAGACTGGATGAATAGAAAATCAATCAATATATTAATTGAATAAAAAGGTTAGATTGATTAGATAAAATTTATTTAAAATTGTTAAAATTCAAAAGCGGAACAAATATCAGTAGTTAAACAGGTTAAACTAGTTTAATTTTTTATGAATATTATTTATATATTTAATTATTGTTGGTCTAATAGTTGAACCGATTAAATTGGTTGAATATGGAAATTTATGATCTAATCGGTTCAATCTATCAATTCAGTTATTAGAACATTGGATATGATATTTGTACTATGCCATCATCTAAAACTTTATATAATTTTTTAATTTTCAAGTGACGATGTGGCACGGTTTCAGAATGTCACGTTTCAGATACTAAAATGAATTAGATGTGAAATTCAAAGACAAAAAATGATATTATCCCTTATTTGAAACCAAAGTATCTATCACTGATGGGAATGATTAAACCCATGACAAGGACTCTTCCAAAATGATTTATTTAAGTATAATAAAAATGAAAGCTTATCTAATAAAATGCCAAAATTCTTGATTTTCTTTTTAACTTTAGTTTTAAAATATGCATAAAAATTTTATTTGTGAAAATGTAATGCTAAAGGACAATGTTGAACTTCATCCTGATTTTTTTTTGGGGTTCAATGAATTTGGAACTTGATCTTGGTTTAGTACTTATTTTGTATTAAAATAATTGGTTAATATTTATATTTTTGTCAAATTGATTCTTATTTTTCAGATAAATTTGATCCTTTACCTTAAAAAGAAGAAGAATTATTTGACAATTAACCTTTTAAAAATTAAATCTTTTTTTACAAAATATTATCTAAAATGTTAAATTTTTAAAATGACCGTTCTTATGGCAATCCTTTATGAATTTTTCATTTTACGATTTTTAAATTTTTTAAAAATTTTATAAATTTTAAATTATTTGTTGATATGATATGTAAGCATGAAGTACACGTGGACTGTCACGTTAGTTGCCATGCTAATATCATTCAAAAATTAAAGTTTTAGTTAACATTTCCGTAAAAAACAAAATGGTGATTTGACTCTTTTTAAAAGGTTTATAATTAAATTTAGTTTAAAATGAATAAAGTCGACAAAAAAAATACAATCATTGAGATTTAGAAACTAAATTTATCATTATGTCAAAATTTAATGAATAGAACTCTTTTAATGAACCATAAATAATGAATTTGAAAAAAAAAAGTAATTTGTTAATGCAACTTTGTTACTATCAACGAAGATCGAGGGTTTAGAATTTTTAGTATCTAAATTCGAGTTTTATTATGAACAATCATCATATATGGGTATTCAATCTTACAATGCGTTGTTATTACATGTCAGTTTTAGCTTGATTAGTTGGTTTTAATTTAGCTTATTCCAGTTCTTAATTTATCTATTTTTATAAGGTAAACTACATTAACTATACTTTTTTTATTATTATTCAACTATTTAATTTTATCTTTTTCCGGCCACCCAATTATTTTGAAATTTTGGGTGTTTCTGTTATTACGTTAGCCAACTCATAATAAAAAATTTGTAACTTTTTATAATGAAGTGACCAAAAAAAGAGAAAAAAAAACGTAATTAAGTGACTCTTGATGTCTTATTTTATATTAATTTAAATTTTATTTAAATATGTATATGTAATTATACTCTATTTACATTTATAAACTCGGAGAAAAAAAATTAATGAGATATTTAATGAAATTTCCTAAAGAATCCGAATCAATGCATTTGGCCCACAAATTGATCTAGATGAAGACCATCTGTCTATAAATCTAAATTTTGAAGCAATAAGTGCCAAGTTGATGAAGATTAAATATTTTTAAAATATATTTAAAAAAACTAAATTATTGATATAATGAATTTATCTAAATTGCAAACAATCATATTACCAAGGTTTTATTATACCTCTAGTCTCTGAATTTTTCAGATTTTTTAAATTTAATCCCCAAAGTACTACTTATTCTAGAGGCTTATATAACCCATTTTCGGAATGCCATGTCACGTTTTAATATTCGAATGTCTGATTAAAAAATTAAAATCTAATTGATAATATATTTATATTTAACAATATTATCAATTAGATTTTAATTTTTTAAATCGGATAAGTAAAGGAGCTAAATTCTTAGAACTAAAAGTAGAAGGATTAAATTGCAAAAGCCCAAAGAAAATAGGTACTGGGGATAGAATTAGACCCCTTACTAAATACTCGCCTTTCCGAAATGCTTTTTTCACCGATGATATTTTGACACGACAAACTTGGGTAAGAGCACGTTTGGTAATTATTTATTTTTAGTACTGGTATCGAATTTGTCTAAACTACCCTTTGGTTTAGCATAATATGTTCAGTATTTACAGGGCAAATCTGTCTTTTCAAACCTGCAGGCCCTGAGGTTCCCAAATCTTATAATTAGCTGCCAAAGCAGTACAGTTAGATATGAAAACATGTTATATTTAATCACTTGATCCCCCACCCCACCCCCACCCCACCCTCTTTCATTGCTGAGACTTCGTCATGAAGGAAAATATTGGTCAAATTTGGCTATTAGACCTTGTACCTATGTAAAAGTTATGGATTTTTTCCTTATACTTTAATTTAGTCAATTTTAACCTTGTACTTTTCAAATTGAATTTTACTATTAGCTTTGCATTATGTGTAAAGATGTGGATTTAGTCCATGTTCAATCTCTATGCTTTCTGAATTCTGAAAATCTAGTCTTAATATAAGTTGACATGTCATTACATATATGCAAAGGCGAATCTAGCGGGCCTGGCAAGGGTCCCGACCCCTTTAAAATATAAAATTGTTATTTAGGCCCTTAAAATTTTTTAAAATTTAAATTAATAAAGGTAAAATTGTACTTTATCCCCCTCTAAATTTATAAAAATTTGATTTAATTCTTTAAAAATTGTAAAGATATAGATTATAAAAAATTAAAATTTTACTCGACCCCTTAAAAAATTACCCTGGCTTCGCCCCTGCATATATGATAATAAGTTTGCAACATGAGATTTTGGAAATAACGAAAGTTAACTTAATGAACTTAATACTTTCATTTGGTCAGGATTGGAATTTTAACATTCAAAAAGTACAAAAATTAAAAACGACCAAATAAAAAACATAGGGCTAAATTCAGCACTAACATATAATACAAGGACTAATAGTAAAATTTAGCGGCCGGCCCAAATATGTAATCGAAAGCAACCCGTCTTTAATTTCATATAGAATAATCAATTCGCATCTAAAATTATCGAATTTATTCGAGATTTTTCGAGTCGGATTCAGATAATTTCAAGTCAAAATTAAACCTTACTTACCAAGTATAATTCAAAGAATATACGTAAGATTTATTAAAGATGTTAAACTCCATAGTTTACAAGGTCTTGGAATTTAATATTGTACAAGGCAAAACAGTATATGTATTGATCTGTGGGGCTGAATTATCTCTCCAACGCCACCAACATCAAGTTTCCATATTACGGCTTCTGCAAATCATAATAAATCTATGCAAAAATGAAACATGAAGATCAAGCTTTTCAATATAAATATATATTTTGCGTGTTTCTTTTTAGCATTTGAAGCAGTAAAAACTTTGGTGACTTGCAGCTTTCTTCATCTCTGACTTGGCGATCAATGTTTGAAGCACCCTCTGTTTATTAAGGGCTTCCTCAAGTTCCTGCATATGGAAGAAAGCAAACAATGAATGCATGCATGCATGTGCGAATGAATGTATGTATGTATGTATGTATGTATGTATGTATGTATGTATGTACCCTTTTAGCTTCAGATAGTTCTTTTTCCAGAATGCAGACTCTTCTTAAAGCTGCATTCAACATCTCTTCTTTTTCAGGAGGCATGACCGCCGGTTTCGCGCTAAGAACGACCACTTTTTCTTCAAGTTCGGCCATGCGTTTCGCCATGGTGATGAATTCTGCGCTAGTGATCGGTGCTGGCAACTGAGAGGCAGGGACTGTGATGTGTTTAGGATAGTAAACTTGACCACCGCTGTACACGGTTGCTTCACTTTGTTTCTTTGGCGCGGTACGGGACATTCGAACCATGGTTACGATTCCCATTACAAACGCCATGATTCCTCCGAAAATGCTGCTGCCAATTCTGTCACTTTCCTGTCTGCCATTCTTCACCTGGTAACAATCTGCAGTTGAAATATTATAATCTTTAAAGGTGGTATCCAACCGGATCCGGACTTTGAATCCTAACATTTGCAGCCTTTCAAGGACTTAACCTTTAGAGATGGCTAACATTTCATTTTCCACTGGTTTAGACCAAGAAGCATCCACACCCTTTTCAACTATAGGAATAAGTTCGTCATAGGTAAAGGAATCCTGGCATTTTTTCTTGATCGGAGTCTGCAATACGCAAAAAAACATGTAGTTATCTCGGGAAAGAGTTGCAGATGCTAAATCTCAAACCCCCGTACTTACAACGGGATCACTTTACAGACTTACTTCAGGAACAGGAGACAATAATGGAGCCTCTGCACGGCATTCAGCATTGTCCATAGAAACTTCTGTGTCAAAGGAATTAAGCTTCATGGTCCAAAACATCAAAACAAAATGTTAGGCAATGAACTTGTAGAAACTAGATATTAAGGCATGTGTTGCACATAGCCTTGGCTATAAGTGATCAACTTACCACTCGGCATGCTTTCTCATCGATGCCTGACAGAGTTCTCCAAGTGCACTTGGCCTCACCATTTTCAACTCTCTGCTCATCGATGTGAAAGTTGTTAGTTTTCATTATTCCAAGAGCAATGTAAAATTATATATTATCCCAAAAATCAATCTATCATATCTTAGGTGAATACCTTTAATATCTCTGGATCATTCCATGGACCCTTATCAGAAACCATGCAACCTCCTTTGTCTGCACAATTGCAACTACCGCCAAAAAACTCAGGCAGTTCACTGTTAAAAAAACATGTTTAACCATGGAACCCTTTAAATACTAAGAGAAACTCTTATCCTCCACGAACCGAGGAAGAATCATATCCCTATATGACTATATCCATGTTCAGAGATATGCATTAGACGTAGGTATTGTACACGTATACTTTAAGAAAAAATGAAGTATTGGAATGACATTCCAATCGGTTGAGATGAGACTTACCTAGCATCAATAATTTCAAGCAACTTACTGTGGTATTTATTACCCAAAACCTGGTGAATATAACATAAAAAGTTGTTTAGCAACATTAAAGCATCAAAAGCAAATCTAGTTTCGAGTGAATTGGTGATTTATACTTACATGGATTTTTGCAGTGGTCTTTGGGTCAAGAAATGATTTAACTGTGCTCCATAACAGCTTAAATCCAGAACCAGCATTGATGATAAACATGCGGTTCAGAGTCTGCAATATGTATATGAAGCATTCAATTAGCTACATCTTGACTGAATCAAAAACATGTGTAAGTGTATGACTAATTCAATAACGAAAGTTTCATAAGGGAACTGGAGCAGGCTATCACGAGACAATAGATTTTTTCCCTGGATTTTTCCTTGTCAACAAAACAATTCGAAGTGCCTAGATTTATTAGAACAGGTTAGGGAGTCAGGGTCAAATAGCAATTATTCGAAGCAGTTCTTCTTACACTATTTCGGAACCAAGGACTCGAATCGTATGGATATGTAAAATATAGGAGGATATAGACAACGAGTCTCAGTGCAGATTAAACATAGAGCTTACAGATAACGACTTACCTCAGGATAATTGTCACCATCAATCTTCTGAAGACGTTGAAGGAGCTCCCTTGCAGACTTGTTGAAGCTTTTAAGCCCCTGAACGCTCATATATATAATGTAAATATTAAAAGTGCAATGAATCAAAAATTTGGAGAAATGAACAACAAAAATTCGCCTTCAACATACCACTCCTTCAACATCCAATATAGTTGTGTTCTGAGTAATGTGCCTTTTTGCTGCAATTGATGCAGCAGGGAACTTAACATTCAAGGTCTTTTCAAAGTCCTTTACATGGTACCTCAAATAGCGGTCTATTGTTGTTACTTGAGTTAGCTTGTTTACATCGACTTGACCAAGTCTTTCGATATAAACTGGTCGTCCACCTTTATCGACTCCATGATATCCTTGTGGATAGTATTTAATCACTTCATCATATTCCTTGAAATCGAAGTCCTAGGTAAACGAATCCGACACAAGAAATTTCAGACACAATCCACAAAGATGAAATACATAGTCAATACATACACACACACACACACACACATAAATATACCTCCCTGATTGTGTCAGCTCCAAAATCTTTCCGCCATTGAAGCATATCAGCCCACATTTGCTTTGCTTTATCTTGATCAAATTTCCTGGCCTTAAGAAATCTGTACTTATACCAAGTAGTGATGTTAATGACCCTAGGCCTTCATAGTTTTCATCCTAACCTAATGCATCAAAGCCCCGACAATGATGTCCAATTACGTTATCGTACATACGTAATGTAAGAAAAATGAAGAGACCGAACAACATAGCATTAAGAAGAAAGGATGAAAAAGATTGTGACCTTAGCATCATATGACGATCATCATGTTTAGTAGGTAATAGATCATCAACAAAAAGGGCTTGGCGAAATGCGGTCACCGATTGTAACTCTTTTGCATCAAGTTCATCCTCAATACAATCAGCAGACATAACTCTGCTATGTCTCCTTATCTTCTTAAGAGAATGTCTGAATTTGGTGGATGAACTTACTGCTTTTTTCTTAAGACCCCCAAGCCTTGTCTTCTTCTCATCCTCAGAACTCTCTACATCGGATTTTTCAACACCTGTAAAACTCGAAAAAATCCACACACAAAAAAACACCCCCAGTTTGTCATTTTTAATGTAATTGGTATGATTGATTCAAAAAAAAGAAAGGGTCTGCAAGACTGCAACATGTTTGTAAAATGACTCACCCATTCGAGCTTGTCGATCAACAAGTAAAGACGAAGTTTCAGCCATGATTATAACCTTGAAATGTCGTTCAACACCTGGTTAAAAATGGGTTAGCCTTAGATTTCCATGTTTGCATACGCAAAGATCAAACACATGACATCAATACACAATGTTCATCATCACCAACCCAACCCAAAACATATATATGTAATAAGTACAAGGAGATTGATGTTAAAAAACCAAATGTCTATGGAGGATAAAAAAGATGAAAAGTTTGAAGCATAAAAGAAGATACAATGACAGAAAATTAAGTGAAAAAATAAAAAAAAAATTGAAGAACAAAGGAAAAGAAGAGATGTTTACCAGCATGTGAGAGGACAAGGTTGAGGGGCTAATAGAGAAAGGAGACCCGAATAAATCTCTTGAATAGATGGCTATTGAAGACAATTTGTCTATAAATTCCAAATGGCCATTGATTGAACTTTTTTTTTTTTTACAGATTTAGTTCTTTCGAAAAAAAAAATTAATTTCGAGATTCTTTTTACGTTTACTAATCTTGACGAAGCTCTAAAAAAAACCCAAACATTTTTTTTGTTGAAAAAATTAAAACTTTTTTTTTTATTTTTCTGTTAAAAATGGTGAATTAGAGTTTGGTGCGATTTGCATGGGACTCCATTGAAAAACCTTCTCCTTTTTTTTTTTCATTTTTTTTTTGTGTCTCTTAACTAACTTTGTCAACTGAATCCAACCTTTTCCCGGAAGATTTTGCTGGCTGCTATTATAATTTTTGGTTAAAATATGAAATAATTCCTTGTAGTTTTATTTTAATAATTTAAATACTTTTTCTATTTTAAAATTCATGTCCAACTGTTAACGATGTTAAAATCATTTTTTAAATTTCGGTTTTTTTACCCTGTCATTTTTCTGTTACATAGCTACGAATATTATTTTTATTTCAGAATACCACACTAATAAATTGAACAAAAAATAATAGCGTTAATAGTTAGATCTGAATTTGAAATCTAAAAATAAATAGACTAAATTTTAAATTTATAAAGAGTATGAGGGACTTGTGAAAAAATTTAACCTTATTTTTCTAATTTTTTAACTTTTATTTTATTGTATGATTATTGTGTTTAATAAATTTTATATTTTTATAAATTTAATATATATTAATAATTTTTATCACATAAATTTTGAAAACTACAACCCACCTATTTATAATAAGATTTAAATTAGAATAAAAACCTCTTTGAATATGGTAGGTCGAAATTTTAAAAGATTTCATTTTATCGGTAAGTAACAATGTTAATTGAATTAAAACTTAATTAATTTATATTTAATATGATTAGGTCTAAATGAAGATATTACTAATAATATTTGTATATTTTTATTTTACTTTAAAATAAAAATATTGTTCAACAAAATTAAAATATTATTTGAAATTCAATTCAATTTTAATTTTTAAAACAGGCTCCAACTGTATTTATAATTGAACGAATTTGAACAAAATTTCAGCATTTGAATTGATTGGATTTATTAACTTTGTTATAATAACTATAGTTATATACAGCGTTTAAGGATATAATAGGGTGGTTCCCAGTGAATGAGGTGTAGAGAGCCATTAGAATGAAGGTAGTTTATACTATATAGTGTGCGAATGACCACTAGACTAATGATTTGAGAGAGTTTTTGATTGAGTTTTTACAAGGTGTGGATTATATAGATCTTTCGTGCTTTTACTTTGATGTTGAGGGGTATTTATAGAGGAAGGATGGCTAGGCGTGGGTTATAGCCATTGTGTTCCTTACTCCATGGGAGTCATTACAGGATGATGGATGTCAGGTTAGAACACTTTTGGCGTTAGCCTGAAGGGGTTGGACGAGGCGCTTTCCAAGCTTAGATGTGATAGATTGAGAATGTCATCGGGAATTCTTTCCATTATATCTTATATGAGCATAAGCTTGATTGGTGTGATATAATGTTTAAGTGAGGTGTGTTGCTTTCCTAGCAAGGTCATGCGGTCGAGCTTTTTTATATGTATGAGGTTATACCTTACTAGATTTCTATAGTTGGCAACGAGGTCTAGTGCAAGGGTAAAATTTTTAGAATGCTAGCATTTTAGAATTTGTAGATTCAAAATACTAGGATTTGGAACTCTTTTGTTTGGATAAATAATTTATTTAAAAATATTAGGTTAATGAAATTTTACAAATTAAAAATAATTATAAAAGAATAATTATATTAAAAATAAATAATATAAAAATTTCAATATGGATATTGTTTTATGTTTTTGAAAAAATATAAATAGTTTTAATAAAATAGAATTTAAAATATATATTATAATTAAATAAGTTTTTGAAGTTTAAGTTTGAGAAATTTGAGTTATTAAAATTTCCTCCTGAAATCACCCAAAAATTTTGAAATTCTACAACATATTTACCCAAGTAAGTAATTTCATTTTTAAAATTTTAAAAACATTGATACAAATTCTTCACTCAAACACACCCTTACGATAGACTATTCTTGCACTAGCAAGGCTTATTGAGCATTCTCTTAATAGATCTTCCGCATAGGATTAATTTCATCGCCTTAAGACAAAGAGAGTTACATTAGTTGAGGTTTGGACTCATAATAATTTCTAGAAAATCTGTTTTAAATAATCTTAAACATTCAACACATGCAAATTTATTATCGGTATGAAAATACTTAATTGGATTTTCAGGTAGTCCTAATGTCGTGGTCTAAAAAAAAATTATGTAACAACAATTAATTGTATTATTAGATTCAAACATTAAAAAATAAAAGACGAAATTATGACATATTAAACTAGAGTTAAACTCTAATATTCAGACTGATTGAATTTTAGTTTAATTAGTTTAGGCATTATTATCAATGCACGAGGATGTGGGTTCGAATGTGCAAATGTTCGCACACATAACTGAACACAAAGTTAGTAGATTCCCTCTCCTCGACTAGCATTAGCTTGTCAAAATTTCTTGCCGCCACATCAAATGAGACGGCAAAGGAGCATCGACACCAAGAAAATTAAGAACTTCAACCATTTACTCCGAGAGTGCATCATTAGTCACCCTGAATTTTAATCCCTCAACTTTTATCTCAAAAATTTAGTCATTCTTCTATTTGAAGTCTAAGTGGGGGTGAGCATTCGGTCGAATTGAGTCGAATCGAGTAAAAAATTTCGAGTTGGTGAGTCTTATTTTATCATCCTAACTCGATTTGAAATTTTTTCAAACCGAATTGAGTGAAATGAAATTAGAATCGAGTTGACTCGAGTGAAATTGTTCAAGTTAAATTAAAAAAATTAAACATGCCAAATTAAAATCTTGTTATAGTATAACTAATTCTTCGTTAGAGCATATAAATTTGGAACTATGTATATTTGAAAACTATTTCAAAGCAAAATAAAAAAGAAGAAAATATTTTAGTACGATAAACTTGAATCATTAATTAACTTATTTAGATCCCAAAATTATTATTTTATAATTTTTTAAATTTAAACTTTCTTTATATATTTTTAGATTTTTTATTTTTTTAAAAAATATAAAATTGAGAATTTTATAAATATTTTGAATTTATGAAAATTATTTTGAATACTTTTTGTAATTTTTATTGAGAGAAAAAAATTTGTTCATTTTCAAAATTGATGTATGAAAGGAATAATGTGACACTTTGATCCTTGTGATAATGTGACACTTTGGTCACCTAAAGTTTTTATTAATAAAAATATATAATTTTTTAGATAATGACATGTCACAATACCATAGTGCCACATCACTGCATGGAAAAAAAAAATTAAGTTGAGCAAAGTTTCCAAATTCATAGACGCAACATTGCTTTATTCCAAAATAAAAGGACTAAGTTTAAAATTTATAAGAAGTACAAGGACTGAAATAAAAATTAGATTAACAAGCAACCAAACCCTAGGGTTTAGAACTTAAAAAGAAAGCTCTCACGTTTCCACCCCCACTTCTCGTCGCATCTGCAAAAACTGCGCCTCCTCCTTAACCAGCAGATACCATGGTATGTTCATCTCCCTGCACTATCAATCCTTTTATACCAAAAAAAAGAAAAAAAAGAAATCCCAAATCAATTTTGGTTTTTTAATTGTAAAGCAACATAGTTTCGGTTCTATTTTTGGATTTGCTTTTGCAGGCCCCAAAGAAAGACAAAGCTCCCCCTCCTTCCTCTAAGCCCGCAAAATCTGGAGGTGGCAAACAAAAGAAGAAGGTCATCTTTCTTTTTCTTTCTTTTTTTTTTGAATTTTTCTGCTTTTTTGGAGTTAGATAAGAAATGGGTTTTTATTTATTTATTGGTTTTGTTTTTATTTTGTTGTGGTAAATAGAAGTGGAGCAAGGGAAAGCAAAAGGAGAAGGTGAACAACATGGTGCTATTTGATCAAGCTACCTATGACAAGCTTCTCTCTGAAGCTCCTAAATACAAGCTCATCACCCCCTCTATTCTTTCTGATCGTATGAGGGTACTTTTCTCTCTCTTTTTTCTCGTTATTAGTCCCCACTTTTTTTGTGTTTGCTTGTTTTTGATGGATGATATTTTGCATTGCTTTTTACAATCCGTATGTTATTAGGTTTTAGTTTGATTCATGTTTGTCTCTTGCTTGGATGTTGGAGATTTAGGCTATGTTACTCGGATTTAGGTGTGTGTTCGATGCTGAAATGTGACATGTTCAAATTTCTTTTCAAGTATTTTGAAGTGTTCTCGGAAAAGAGTCGGAGCAGCATAGGATCTAAATTTCTTGGAATTTGATTAATTGTATGTAGTTGCTGTACAAAACATAGTAATTTCATTCAAAGTGGTGTTCTTGCTACACTTGTAAGAAAGAGTAGATGCAGCAAAGTTTTCATGGGGCCTCTACACTAAGTGTCAGATTGCATTTTACCCCATTTATTAAAAAAAGGGCAAGTTAGTCCCTATACTTTAGATTAAAGAGAAACTGGCATGGCTAACAAAATTACCAGACAATCACACGTGCCATGGATACTTCATGTTGATGAACAATGATCAGTTTTCTCCTTGACTAATGTACAGAGACTAATTTGTTCATTTTTTGAGTAGACGGGACAAAATGCAATCCAACTCTTAGTACACGGGCCTTTTGGTTTTCTTATCTGATACCTATATTAAAAATCTTGGAGAAATTTGAACATGCTCATAAGTCACATATCTGTGCCCTGGCACTCATAACAGAGTCCTAGTAAGATCGGTTGCTGTTCTTATGCATGTGTGAGCTCTATATGAGAACTATAATCTGCTATTAAATTTTGGTTTTTGCATGAACACTCACAGATCAATGGATCACTTGCAAGGAAGGCTATAAGGGAATTGATGGCAAGGGGGTCGATTAGATTGGTGTCTGCTCATTCTAGCCAGCAGATTTACACTAGGGCTACCAACACTTAGGATCATTTTTCCCCTTAATTTAGTTATTATTTAGAATTATATTTGCTGAGTTTATCATCATTGAATGCTTTCTTTTGTTATTTATTTAAGACTTCCCTGTAGTCACTTTTTTTCCCTCTACAATGTTTAAGCAACAAGTTCTTGATATTGTTATGGTTTAAAGGATGTACTTTTCAGATTTTGTTCCCAAGTGAGCCGTGGTTCCCAAATTTCTTGAAATTGAGGGTTGCTTGGTTATATGAACTCTGGGTTCTTGAGGTACTTATTATATAAATAATCCAATAACATAAACCAATAAACAATTTTGGAATTTAGTCCCTTCTATTTTCGGATTTCAAAATTTAGGTCTAATTGTATACATTGTTAAAATTTATTATTACATTTATTGCCGTGATATTTTAGAATGCACTTGAATTTAACAAAATAATTTTAATAGTGGTAATAGATGAGTTTAATTTTGAAATCTTAAAAATAGAGGATTAATTTTTATAAATTAAAGTACATAGATTAAATTTTAAATTTGTGAAGAATATAGGTTGTTATGCTGCATTTCATAATTATATATATTCATAATGATTTATTTGTACCTTCTAATTTTACAAAAAATTGTTTTAGTATATCATTGGACTTTTGTCTTTTTAATCTTTAAATTTATATTTTTATGTCAAATTATTTTTAAAATAAATAAAAAGTTAATGCTTTTTTAATTTACTAATGTTACATACACGTAGATGTTATGTTAACACTTAATTATTTCTTTTAAAATTTTTAAAAATATTAAAAATTATAAAATATTTTTAAAAATTAAAAATTATAAAAGAATATAAAATATATTTTTAATATTTTAATATTTTAAAAAATTAATTAAATCTTGACATGACATTCATACAACAATCACGTGTAAGTTGCATCAAAAGAGTTAACAATCGTTAATTTTTCTATCCATTTTAAGTTGATTTGATAAAAAATGTAAGTTCAATTACTAAAAGAGACAAAAATTAAATGAATTTAATTTTTTTTGTAATGTTGAAGAGCTAAAAAAATTATTATGTATTATATATATATATAATGTTTCAAAGTTTTAAATACAAACATAATTATTTGCTCTGAAATAATTAAGGACTTAAATAGTTGAATTCAAAAGAAAATTATAAAAATAAATCAAGATTTATATGCTTATCAACAAATGTAATCTCACACCTCTTCGAAGTTGCATCAACATTCAATTTGAACCATCCAATTAAGGACATACTCCACTTAATGGATTCATCATGTGCGGATTCGAAAATTTTAAATTTTTAAGTTGATCGAGTCTTAATTCAATTAACATAATTACTATTATAACAATTAAAAAAAGCGGATTTATATGCAATTACGTGCATACTATCTTTTAAGTTAAGGGTTTTAAAGAATTATGAGTAGTACTAAAAATTGTTAAAAATATATAAGTTTCAAAAGTAAAATACAGAAAGAATTGGACAAAACTAGATCAATTCGAAAAAAATCGAGTTCATAAATCGCAATTATGAATAATAGGATTCAAACTTAAGTACTTATAGACCCAAAATTTTATTGGTGAATCGATTTAAACATTAAATAGAAAAATGATGATTATTAATACAAAATCAAAGGGTGATGGTATTGTGTCAACCCTTTAATTTCGTTGAGCTTTTTTCTTAAAGCGACATGGTAGATGTAACCTAATGCTTGGTCATCGGCACTGAAATAATGGGATTTGGTTGGAACATCAAAAAACATTGCAACAAACTCGTGTCTACAAATCTATGGTTTTTGGACACGACACACACAATGTTCAAACATCAACCTTGTAACTGTTGTGCCTTGGCGGCGACCAACCATAATTCAGACAAAATGGAGACGGTAATGGAAGATGAAGAATACACTTATA
This sequence comes from Gossypium arboreum, assembly GCF_025698485.1. Lineage (NCBI taxonomy): Eukaryota > Viridiplantae > Streptophyta > Magnoliopsida > Malvales > Malvaceae > Gossypium > Gossypium arboreum. The sequence goes on from NC_069073.1 coordinate 119,182,203, forward strand.
GAGATGTGTTCTTGCCGACATTGATCCCTAGAATTCCAGCACCGGCTTTAGAGAGAGGGACGGTGGAGAGAAGGAGAGGGAGAGATATAGTGATAGCCATTGATCATGGTCCTAATAGCAAACATGCCTTTGATTGGGCTCTTATTCATCTTGTTAGGCTTGCTGATACACTCTATCTCGTTCATGCTGTTTCCAGTTATCATTTTCTCACTTGCTTTTTTTCTTTTTCAAGGGTCGGATGCCGACATATCAGGTATTGTCGCGTGTTTCGTCTCCTGATCTTGGCGAGAGCCTTAATGTTTGAAGAGGCGGCGAATTAGAGTTTAACCATGAGTAACCTGCACGGTTTGTCTTCTTAAGCACTTGAAGAGGCGTTCTTGTTCTATGAACCCAACTCAACGCCACGGGTGTAGCCAAAAGGGGTGAATAGGGGCCTTTTGGCTAAATGGGTAAATTACTTTGTAGACCCTCCCACAATTAAAATATTCAATTTGGATTTTTTTAAAATTTTGATTAAATGGAAAATTTATAATTTTAGCTCTTTGGAAAAATTGATAATCTAGTTTAAGCATTTTTAAAGTAAGATTTTTAGTTTTGACCCCTCAATTTTATAATCTTGACTCAATCTTCACTAAACAATTTTTTTTAGTTCGTCTCTACTCACCGCCTCATCAAATTCTTAATAAGATCGGGAGGCAAAACCGTCACTGAAGACAATATCGAACGTGTTGAGGACCTATTCCTATATATTCAACCCTTTAACACTTCTTTTCTTGGTTCTTTTTTGTTAATATTTCTCAAATTCCCTTTTATAATAGGTGTAAGAAGTGAGACTGTTTATGAAGCCAGTCAAGCACTTATGGAGAAGCTAAGTGTGGAGGCTTTTCAGATTGCGATGGTTAGTTCTTATTGGGTTTATTTTGAATTTCAACCCTATATTTTATGAAAATTAATAAATTAGTCCTTTTATTAACTTGATTCTCGTATTTTGTGAAAATTGAGAAGTTAGTATTGTTGAGTTTTGCTCTTTTCTCAACTATAAAATTTATTGATATAATAATAGAATATTACAGTCAACAGTAATCACATGTCATATAATGGTAAGGCATATTATACGCAGAAAAACATAGGTTTAAATCTTGAAAACAATATTATTGGAAAGGACAGCCACAAACTCCGAATATAGGCTGTAAAACAGACATGCATAATATCAAACTTCCTTGCTCAAAATTCAAACAGCCCATTCTTTCCTCACGGTTATGCACCACGTTGGCTGTTATCTTTCAGGATTTCCTTCTAAAGCTTTGTTTACTTCCCTAGTAAACATGGAGCATAGACATTTGCAACAGCATAACCAAAATCATCCCTAAACCAATGACCTTCAACGACTATAAAATTCCTCCTAACCCACAAAAATTTTCATTTGGAACACAGACTTAACTCATACCATTATTGCAACCCTCCCCCCCCCCCCCCAAAAAAAAAAAAATAATAATAATAATAATCTGCTTGTAGTACTTGAAAAAGCAAAACCAATGTCATCGTCTGACCATAAACTATGAATTACCACGTTAGAGACTTCAGCCATTTTGGACTCCTGGTAGTCTCATGAACCAGCTTAATTGCCACTTGCTTCGATTTAGAATCCACTCCACGAATGTTCCAAGATAATATCATCATTTTGCATACACTTCAATCTCCCAACTCAGCAACCAGAAACAACCCTAAGTCGATTGCTTTCCATCGATGCTAATTCATCTATAATCTCCTCATTCCCACCCACTGATTTTAAACCCAGTCTTTTTCCCAGCTAAAAAGTTTCCTCTGCCTCCTTTAAGATAGCTAGTCTTCGATTCAAAGAGATAGATTAGCAATTTTGTCGTCAGGGGTTCTTGCTTTGCACTTCAATAGTTGCTTCGCCTTCTTCCCTCTGGTGCTCTTTTTTACAGATTTTTGATTCAAAATATCTCTCATCACCACTCTGAACAGTAATAAATTCATTAATCTCTTGTAATTGACTTGTCATTAGCTAAAATCTTGCATTTTTAGAGTATCTCCACCAATTGAAACAAAATCACCTCATAGTCTGGCAATTTTTTTAGACATTGCATAAGACCATACATGTAAAGGCAATCCAAACACTGCTACCCAGGTTTCTCTACACCTCTTACATGACTGCTTGGTCCAAGGGTCAATCTCAGAGAACCAAGTCCTCAACCACGACCTTAATCTCACATCTCTTCGTCTTCAAAAGAAATTAAAAATTGATTCCCACCTATCTTCTTGACATCAATGTCAAACACACCTTCTATTCTAAAATTTTCTCTTGGAGATAGAGAATCAAAAAAGCACCTTGCTGTCCCTAAAGATGAACCCTCACCATTTTCACTTCCCTGCTTAAACCCTTTTCTAATATTGCCAAATCAATGGAGATTGTGTGCCTTGTGTAGGAATATTTAAACATACACTAAACTTTGATGCATTCATCTCTTGTCTATTGTTTCAATAGATTGACTTGTGATAGGCAAATTAGTTCCCTGTTTTATTAAGAAAGAAAATGGCAACAATTTTTATGAACACAAATCGATTCATAATGCAAAATATATAGGTTGGTTAGTTTCATTCTTGAACTAAAAGAAACATCGATTCTTTAGCATCTTTCTTTTCTTCAAACAGAGAAAGAATCAAACCGATTTCCTAAGTGCCTTTCTAGATATTCTTCAATGCCTCGGCTATTCATAAAACTGTGAGAAGCGGATGAATAATCATTTGCTGCGGGAAGAAATCGAAGAATTTCTTGGTAATTTTACAAGATCCAATCCTTTTTTTTTCTTCGATAGATAGTTAAAATTTCATCTAGATTCGAATCCTATTAAAAGGTCCACTAAAGATCAAAAATTGCTGAAAAAAGAACAATATATTTCTGTTGTCCCTTCCATACTATTGAAAAATAAAGAAATAGTCAATATATTCAAGGTAATTACATATTTACACTTTCTCATACACACATTAACAATTATGGATTGAAATCGAAGGTAAGAACGATGGCTCGAATCGTGTCGGGGGATGCAGGCAAAGTGATTTGCAAGGAAGCAGAAAGGGTGAAGCCTGCAGCTGTTGTTATGGGAACCCGTGGTAGAAGCTTAATACAAAGGTTTGCTTTTTCCCTTATACCTTCAAGTATTCATGTTTGATGGTTATGAGAAATGATGATTAAAGAATCCTCCAAATAAATAAATAAAGATAAAAATGAATATACTCGTTTTATATATATACTTGTATTCATTGTTTATACTTAACATTAACACCTAATTAAAAGTTACATATTTAAAAGTCAATACTTGACATGGGTGGCGTTAGGAAGAGTTGGTAAGGCTCTCGGTCTCTCTAAAACGAGAAATCTCATGTTTTTCCCTTTAAAATTTCATAAATTTTAAATTAGTATATCGTAAAATTACACTTGATAAAATTTTAATTCAATCATTTTAACTCTCATAAAAATACATAATTTAATTTTGACAACTAAAATAAACTTTTGAGCTTCCCCCTATGCTTTTGATTTTGTTACTTTGCCATTCCATGAGAATATATGGAAAATTACCCTCTCTTTTCTTTGCTTTTCTCTCTTACGTGTTAGGTCGATTTAGAAGTGCTCATGGGTGGGGTCAGACTCAAGCATGATATTAATATATTTTATGCTTACCTAAACCCGGCTCAAAATCTAGGTTTAAAATTTTGTCCAAACTTACTCATATTTGTAAAAGACTAATACAAGCTCAATTTAGGCATACTCATTGTATTTTTAAATTTTTTTAAAAATATTTATATTATATTAATTTAATATTAATAATTTAATATTTTTTATTTATTGAAATTTTTATATAGTCATCTTAACACTATTTTTATATTTACATTAGAATAATATTATATATTTAGTATAGGTTTATTTTTTAATGTGTTCTAAATTACATAATGTATAAAAATAACATAATATAAAGTATTATAAACTTAAAACGGGTCAGGTCGAGCTCAGGCCTTGAATGTTCAAGCTCAAGCCCGACCCATATTTTAAACGGGACTTTTTTTTCTCAAGCCCATTTTTTGGGCCTAATATTTTTCTCAAACCCTTCCAAATTTCGGGAGGACCTTCGAGCCTAAGCGGGTAACACGACTCATGAACAAGCCTAGGTCCACTCTTCATTTTTTCCCTAGCCTCCTTGGTTGATGGTATAATTGCAACCTTAGTTCCTTTTAAGTATTAATAATTCAATTTAATTTCCTCTTGATTCTTTATTAAATGAAAAAAAAAAGTATTTTTTTTTACTTCTTTCAAAAGTAAAAAGTTGAATTTAAGCCATTTGATTACAATTGTTTTTGTTTTGGCCCTTTGATTTCTTTTTAATTTGATCTCGATCTTCCATCACACAGTTTCTAGTTTCACCCTTGGACACAAATATGAAAACAAGACGTTCATATACACAAATTTCTTTAAAAGAAAATCAAACATATCCGTATTAAACACATACTGAACTCAAGATTTTTCATAATCAAACATATCCGTACCAAACACATACTTAACTCAAGATTTTTCATACTTTTTTGCAGTGTTTTTCAAGGAAGTGTTAGTGATTATTGCGTCCACAATTGCAAATCTGCTCCTGTAATAATCGTACCCGGGAAAGGTACTGTTTTTGTTATTCGCCAAATTTTACGAAAGCACACACTAAAATTTCTACCAATTACCAATCTAATAAAGCATTAGAAACTTTGGTATTGATATACCGTATACCTGTTTATGTTCCTGGTTATTTATTTAGACATGAAAGTTCGTCTGAAATTTGTGAGGGTTTAAACAAAAATATTAGGTCTAAAAAATGAATTTAGGCAAAAAATTAGATATGTTTAAAATATAGGCCGAGCTTGGGCCTTAAATGTTCAAACTTAAACTTAGCTCGAATTATTTTAAATTCATAATACTTTATTTTATATTTTTTATATAATACTACTCTAATGTAAATATTAAAATAATGTTAAAATGACTAAAAGTTTTAATAAATAAAATTGTATAAAATTATTAAACATTAAAATAATATAATATAAATATTGTTTAAAAATTTTTTAAAAATAATATGATATGGATGGACTTAAAATGAGTTTGGGTTAGTCTTTTGTAAATATGGACGAGTTTGGATAAAATTTTGGGTCGAACCGAGCTTAAACAAATATAAAATATGTTAATATCATGCTTAGACCCGACCCGAACCCGGCCTAACCTAACCTATGAACCCTCTAATATAGCATTAGAAATTTTAGTATGTAATTTCTTTTTCCTGAGCATATAGTAGAATCGCTCGTTATTCATGGAATCTCTAATTACATTTATTTTCTTTTTTACTTATAATCTATTGGAAATTTGGAATTTTTCACTAATTTCTTACCCTTTTTTTTTTCTTTTCATATAACTTGCTTTGAAGATGCTGGAGATGGCTCACTAACTTGGAATTGATTGTTTCAATCTTGATTAGCTGAAACCCTAATCTAGGTGAATGGTTCTTTTCTATTTTTTGAGAATGTTTACATGATTTGATTCCAAGTGAACTCAATGTATGTTGTGATTATGGTTAGTCATTTCAATTTTTATGGATTGGGTTAAGATAAATGTTAAAAATTTAAAATTTAACCAACATAAAAATATTTTTGATCGTTATTGAAATGATGTAGCTATTAACAATTGTCAACTCAATCGTTATTATGCTAACATGCTAGTTTGTGTGTAATTAATTGTTGACATCAACAAAGTAAAACTTGTAACAGGATAGAGAATTATTATATCGTACGTTGTTTGTGGAGTAGTTGACCTATGATGATGTTATTTGTTTTTAGAGAATAATGAAATAATAATAAAAATGAAACTTGACATCATCCTAAATTCGCTTGTAAAGAGTTTTTATTCAATTAGCGATGAACAAAAATATTTCTCAAAAGAAAGTAGCCAAATTGTTGCTTGCATAGGTCCTTGATGAGTTTTACTATGGTAAGTCCTTTGTTTTTTGCATCATGATTCTTAACCAACTTCACTACTACACTATTATTATTGTCGACTGGTAATTTCCCCAATCCCATCTCCTAAGTGATTTTAAGTCTATTATTGATGACTCAACAATTTTCTTGATGAGTTTTTGTTCAGTTGATACTTTTGAGGAGAACGTGAGTTAAGTGTTTCTCTTTCGATTTAAGAGTTGAGATGAGATTATAGGTAAAAGAAAACATTGCAAAAAAAAAAATCACACACATACCTATGCTCCTATTATAGCCAATTAGTCACTTCCCATTCTCACCACGTATCTGCAACTAGTCATTCGATTCTTGAGCTCCATTAATATTGAGTTTCACTCACTCTTGTGGTGGCTTACACCAACCCACTTGCTTAATCTTCCATCACTTTTTTATTCATTAATTTTTTGTACACTAATTATCAATATTCAAATTCGTAAAACTCATTCATAAATATCATACTGGTGAATAATAATTAGAGAATCAAACCTCTAAACTCTTGTTTAAGCTATTTTTGAAAGATTCAAACATTCGAGATTATTTACATAATATGTATGTGTATATATATATGTGGCTATAGTTTGAGGGGACTTTGATCTTGTTCCAAATGATTAAAAAAACATCAAACCAAGTCAAGTTGTCAAGTTGTGTAATAAAAGAAAAAAAAAAGTTCATTCACTTCTCCACGATTCCCATTGGTTGGTACCCAATACTCGTACGTTTTTTTGCTTATCCTCTCAAACCCAAAGCACTTTTTCTTCTGTTTCAAAGAAAAATCTCCCTCTTGCTCGAAATAGATTCGTGTTCATGTTTGGGTATTCTTTATTTCTTGTCGTGATTATGCATTCTAGTTGATTGCATGGACCAGATGCCAGTGGTTGGAGCTTTTGAGCTGTTTGAACCGTCACCGTTTTGTGGGCCAAGTGGGGACTTGAAAAAGATAAAAAAGAGCTTGGTACACTCAAACCAAAGCCACCATAATTCATTCTTCTACGTAGACGCCTATTATTCACACACACCCACTCTCACAAAAGCCTATGAACTTTTAGGCTTAAAATATGCTCTCACTTCAGTTTAAGGATAATATTTTAGGCTTAAAAGCAGGTAGTGCTCGTTGGAAGTGGCATTGCAATAAGAACACAGAAAAAAAAGCACCATTCGTAGTTCGGTTTCTTCACGCCTACGAAGTTTATTTCATTGAGATAATTTACTTACTAACTTTCAATCTTATGTAACAACTGATTTAAGTCCTAATGCATTCTAATGTAGCAACCTCATTTTTGTACTATTTAGTTCTTTCACCTAAAAGTTTTTTTTAGAAACTTCAACTATAAACCAAGTAACACACTTGTTTACTCTATTAAAGCTCACAAAAACAGATTCATCAACGGATAAGTGTCAACGCTAATTCTCTAACATACTAGATCTATACAAGTCTCCTCAAATATATAAGGTTTCGAGACTTGCATATTAGATCAATTACAATCAATTCCCCTCTTAAACCGCAACTAAAATAATATACACAATATATTAATAAAGTCTAAGATATTCAGAAGATATTTACATATCATTCTTCAATGCAATCACGATTCGATTTCCTTATTTCAAAGGATCCACTTGCTTGATCCAATCCAATTTAATTTTTAAGATATGTTGCTTTAAATGTATTGTTCTTCATATATGAACTATAATAGCAAGATTCACAACCCAAAACTTTTCTTACGAAATATTTGAACTTCAAATATGACAAATTATTTTGTTCGTCGCAATGTCAAACGCAATAACCACTACCCGTAATTGCCTCAACACAAATCATTATCAACTTCCTATGTATATATGATAGTAAAAAATCAATATACAACTTTTAAAACATAAAAGTAAGAATATGTAATTGTTTTAACTTTTTAATTACAAAAACTGGTATTATATTTTGAGAGACTTTTATCATGGTTCCTTCCATCTTGTTAGGGCAGGATCATAAATTGTAAGAGAAAAGGTGTTGCTCTAATGTTTGTTTTTAATTTTTGCAAGTATCCATACATTGGGTATGAGCATATGGTCCTCTAAGAATTCCTTTTCACTTTTCTCATAAATTTTTATTGCTTCTTCACTATATCTAAAATCGAGCCACATCGAATTTTTATACAATGTAATATCTCTTAACTTTATCTTTTTATTTACAAAACTCGAAACAACTAACTTGCTTAATTAGATCTATTTTAATACTTGAATTTTTTTTATTCATTATGGTATTTGAATTTAACAACTAGATTCAAGTTTAGGCCTCTAAACTTAAAAAATATAAAAATTTGATGATGTGGTACGTTGATATTATACCATATCATCACTTGAAAATTAAAAAAAAAAATTATATAATTTTCCAGGTGATGTCGTGTTACAATTGTTCTAATAAATCGAATTGATCAAACCACTAATTTCAATTCATCAAGTTTAATCGGCTCTTCTGCTAGACCCACAATAATTAAATAATTAATTAAAAATTCATAAAAAAATTTAAGAAATAAAAAATTATTAAACTAGTTCAACCTATTCAACTTATAACTTTTTATTTTTATCAATTTTAAGTAGTTTCTGATTCAATCTGTTTAATTATTTCATCTGAACTAATATACCAGCCAATTTTTAATCTAATCGATCTGAACAATTAATTCAATCATATTTCAAAAACGTTGATCATGCCGTTAAATCTTAACTTAATCTAAATTCAAAATTAAAATAAATTTAATTACTAACTTTACGTGCCAAAATAAATTTAATTACCAAATTCATTATAAACTCAAAAGTCAAATCATAGAAACAGTAGGAAAGATCAGATTGGGCTGGAAATTAATAATTGGGATTTTTTATTTCTGAAAAATCACTATCATATAATCAGTAATTTACTGGTTCGGACCAGTATATCTTTGTCCTTTGATTCTCAAGACAATGACCCAATAATCATTTTATGGTCCAAAATGAACAACATTTCCAATGTCTTTTTTCAGCATATGTCCACATCAATGATCAAATTTAACATCAAAATCATAATTTTATTTTTGAAAAAGAAATAAATTTATTTAATATTATTTTATAATTAAAATATAAATAAAATAAAATGCATAAATAAATAAAACAAGAATATAATTATTTTTATTTTTAAATTTATTTAATAAATAGATTTCAAGGGTTTTATGATATTTTCTTCCAACTTGAAAGATAGATAGATATTCCTAAAATCATAAGGATAAGTGTATTCCTTTTACCTTTTTTTTTTATTCTTTCATGGAAACTCGAATTATTAATAATAAAATTTATATTTTGATAAATAATTTTAATGATGTGATATTAGTAAATAATATTTTAATTTATTATATTTAGAAAAAAATATCAACAAGAGAATCAATGGTAAAAGTATATATGGAGGTTCTTATAATAAGAGTCAGATTGGAGTTTATTTTTTCTACCAAAAATAGAAAAATTAATCTATATGTGTTAGACCAAAGATAAAACCGGTCTTTCTATTAAAAATTTTATCCATTTTGTAATGTTAAAGACCGGTCTCTATACGTCAGCATGAGGTATACATGTCTGGTTATTTCATCAGCAAAAAATAAATGAATTTTTATTAGAAATAATCAATTTACTTATTAATCTAACATATAAAGGCTAATTTTCTCTGAATAAATAGGATAAAATGTAATCTAAGACCTAATACAATAACCTTCAAAATACTTTTATCCAAAATCAATTTTCCTGTTACGAAACTCATTGAACAAAAGGTAATGTACCGAAAACCTTAGCTAATTTATGCATTGTTTCTTTTTCTTTTTCTAAAAATGAATATCATGTTAGAGTTTGTGTGACCCGAATCTCGTCACTTATTAAATAAATAAATATAGTGACAAAATAAAGGAATATATGGGGGCGAAGGGTCGAGGGTCAACCATTCAGCATAAGTTGAATCCGTATAGAACTATTCTTCTTCTATTTAATTTTAATTAGAACAGGGATTTTCAAACCCTTAAATAGATATAGCCAAAACTCTTCTTGTATCATTTATTTTTTAACATAAGTGAATTTCTCTTTCTCTGTTTAAAATTTTTTCTAAAAAGGTTTTTCACGTAAAATTTATATTTTCTTATTACTTTGCTATCGTTCTACCGTTATTATCCACGTTTATTATAACATATTAAATAAATTTAAAGTTTGAATTTTAATATTTACAATTTAGAAGAAAAAAAAAGTTTGCCACCTTGACTAACCAATCAACTGACACAGAATTCATCCTCTTATCCAACTAGAAAACTAGCAGCTCCAGTTGACTGATCCAATGAAAATAAAATAAGAAAAAAATAATAGAAATGATAAATTGATGAAAAAAAGATGAGTAGAGTAGGGTTTCAGGTTGCTTTTTGGAACACTGTTTGAGAGAAGCTCAAATACCAATGATCTGAAAACAAATCAAAATGCTCTGTCACTTTTCTTGTCTGTATGTTCAGTGTCCAGATAGGATTTTCTTTTTAATTTCACTCCCACTGCTGTCATTCATCAAAGGGTTCCACCTTCATGTATCCTCAAATATGATGATAAAATGGTAAAATTAGTATAAAGGTAAACTTATCATTTCTGGTAAAAGATTCGTCTATTCTTATTATTAAAAATTAGCGTAATGTAATGTTATATTCGTATTTAACCTTTAAATTCAAGTAACATGTTTAAGATGTTAGTATCGTAACACAAGATCTGATATAAAATTTTATTAGCCAAGATTTATCATATCAAATCATTAAAGAACAAAATTAAATGGCAGAATTGTATCTGAACCCATTAATTTCTTGGAATCTTTGATCTTGTAGTTTTGATTGTCCAAATTTGTATACAAGTAACACAGAGAATGTGGCTCTCTCCTTTCTAAAGATTGGATATTAGAAAAGTTACGAACATGTAATTAACTTTTGTGTATTAACACTAATTTTTAATCTAACCCACCATCAATTAGAAATTAGTTATTAATGTACCCAGACATATTTGACTCATAAATTATCTAATAACTAAAGCTCAATAAATTTTAACCAAATTAGATCACTTTAATCTAAACTAATCTTGTATAATAATAAATAATAACATGTAATTACTATTGTTATATATGTTATGTCGTATTTCTCAATATAAAATGACCTACACCGATGATAAAAACCGAAAATTAACATAGAAAAATAATCTAATTAACGTTTGTTGGATTGACTGACAAAAAGTTGGATGCCAATTTAAAAAAAAAAACAATAATAGAAGAGTTTCACTTTTTTTGAGATTCAATCTGACTCAACTCTAGATCAAGAACGTAACCAAAAAAGACAAGCAATGACCTTATCTTTCTAAATAGTTTAATAATTATTTAAGTGATTTTTAAACATAAATAGTCCAATTTAAATGGAAAGGTTGTAATTTTGGCCTATTTAAAAGTTAGAAAATTCACCTCATCTTTATGTTTAAAAGTAATTTTAAAATTTGTGGTTAGCATTTACCCTTTAACGGGCCTACAGAATACAAATGATTAGTTACTTAGCTCGCCCGGACTTTAATACAATTTTTTTTTTAATTTTAACCCCTCAAAATTTTATAATAAATAAAAAATCACGGAGTGCCTTACAGACAGGTTAAACTTGCATGCTATTCCATTGGGTGATAAAATCATCCAATAAGAATCTAGTTTTATCAAGTTTTGTTTGTCTAATATTATCCAAATTTTAACCAATTTCATATGTTTTCTTTAAAGATTTATCTCAATCTTCCAAGTTCTAACTTATTATTACAGGATTAAACATCCAAAAACCCAGTTTTTGGCTGTCCTTTTTTTGTAGTTTAATTAACTTAATTTGCTTGTCTCAAAGAAACAGCTCCTCTCTTACAGATGTGGTTTTTAATGAAGACGAGTCATATAGATTCCCCCCAAGTGGCTCAAGCTCAAACCCCACTGCTTATAAATACAGCATCCATGGCTGTCTCTCAAGCACCCCAAACAAAAACACATCTTTGCTTCATCTTGTTTTGTTTTTTCTTCTTACATTTGAATCTGGTAATGGCTTCAAGCTCTTTACGTTCCAAAGATTCAGGTTCAACATGGACCCCAAAACAGAACAAACTGTTCGAAAAAGCATTGGCACAGTTCGATAAAGATACACCAGATCGTTGGCAAAATGTTGCCAAGGCTGTTGGTGGTAGTAAAACTGCTGAAGAAGTTAAGAGACATTACGAAATCCTCATCCAAGATCTCGAACATATCGAGTCAGGTCGGATTCCGATTCCCAAATATAAGTCGAGTGGCGGCGGCGGCAATGGCCGGTGATCGAGAAGGAAAAAAGAAAAGGTAATGGGGATGGTAAATTTACTACCAGTTTGCATGGTTTTCAACTGGATTATCTGTTCAATTTTTATGGCTCTAAAGTTATGAAAATATAAAGGATAAATTCTACTCTAAGCCCTGTATCTTTTATACATTTGAAATTTAGTCTCTTTATTTTTTGAATTTAAAATTCACGTCCAATCAAAATTATTTTTTTAAATTTGTTGATATGATATTTTGAAGTAAAAAATATATTCACTTGATAACTATGTAACAACTAATTTAATAGAATAATTTTAATAATGTTTATAATTGAAAATGAAAAAATAAGACTAAATTGTAAGTGCAAGAGAAGTAGAAGGACTTGGAGTACGTTATAACCAAACATAAATCAATTGATGATTAACGCAAAACGCCAAAATTAAGGTCTTAGAAAAAGTCAAAAAAGATATGACAAGTGATTAAGTGCTTCAAAATATCATCTCCTCCATCTGATATTTCAGTTTGTGAAAAGCCACTTCCTTACCCTACAATTAGAACTGCCCATCATCGGTTGGTTGGTCGGAAAATTGAGAGATTTTTGGTAAAAATTATAGGTATGAAAAATATGCTTGGATAAAAAAGTAAGATTTGTTTAAAAATTCGGCTTAACCCGATTCGAAATAGTAAAAATATTTTTTTAGAAATTTGTTATTTTCTTGCTTTTCTTTTGCTGCTATTTTATTTTTATTTTTCACTATTTTGTTATTATTATTTAGATATTAAATAATTCTTGTTTTATTGTTAATTTTATTACTATTATAGAGGCATTTATTTATTAAGTTACACCTATTTTAGCGTTATTTAAATATAAATATATATTTTAAATTTGATGGGAAACATTTATTTTAATATTTTTAATATTTTTAATGTATTATATTTTAATTTTTATATATATAAATAATATAAAAAAATTAATTTACGCAGGCCGAGCCTGGACATAACAAATGAGTCTGAAATTTTGATAAAACACAGCCCATGAACAAGTCTACCTACAATAATTATTTTTTAATTATTTGTGTTGTATTTAGAGATATATATTTAATTATGAAAAATTATAAAATAATTATCCAACTATTTAATTTTTTTAATCATTAATTGTTAAGTGTTAACGAAAAAATAACATGACAACTTTTAAAATTAGTATAATAATAAATTTAGTCCTTAACATTCAGATATTACCTAATTTAATTCTCAAGTACGAATATTATAAAACTGGTAAAGAATAAACCGACGAAGATCGAATCATCTCAACCATTAGTTTCCTTTTTTTATAGAATATTATGCTTGTTTTATATATTATTTTTGAGTTGATATATATTCTATTAAATTTTCTTACTTGTGTTTTACAGGCTTAGGAGTTTTGTCTTTCGAAGTTGCATTGAAGTCCAAGACTGGTGGCCTAACTTTTAAATGCTATGAGACCCCATTTCTCCTTTTTATTTTTTTTTTTTATTTTTTTCTTCCTTCTATTATTATTATCTTCATGAATTGTAATGAAAATTATCTATTTTTCAATACCATAATTTTCTTTCTTTCATTTTTGGTATGGTAAATGTTGAAATTCAAATAGAAAATTTGGGTTTAATTTTCTTTTTCCTCTTATTTTCTCCACTATTTCTTAGTTTGAACTTTGATAATATAAGGTTTTACAAATTAAGCATGCAAACACAAAATCATAAAAATGAGAGTGTATATAATTAGATTGTTGAGTATTTTTTCCTGTCTCTCTAAGACTGTGGTGTTTATATATTTATATGATATGGGGTACTGTTCATTAATATGATATACTAGGTAGATATCATGTATACAAATATGTATCCTACTCTAGACTTGACACGTGCAACTTCGCAGGAAAGCAAACTCGGTTTGCGAACTACTCCTGGGAGCTCAATAGAATCCGGCCCAAACTTATTTGGTTTTTGCGCAGATAATAATAACTATTCTAATAAGACCATATATAAATAATTATGTTTTGAGTTAAAATTCAAGTAATAAAATCAATCCATCCTTGGGTTGATAAAAGAATCAATAATTTAGTATTTAGTCTTTTTATTTTTAGATTTTAATTTTAGTTTCTAGTGTTAATACAATTAAATTTTTTCAGTAAATTAAATTGATAAAAATATATTCACTTGGTAGTTATGTAACTAAAAGAAACTCATAATAAACCTGAATTTAACAAAATGATTTTATCAAGACTAACAGTTGAAACTGGAATTTGAAATTTGAAAAGTAGTACTAAAATCTTGTAAATAAAAGTACAAAAATAAATTCTAAATTTGTAAAGAATACAGATATTTATAGTACATTTTAACTGTATTATCTGTTCAAATTGATATTGTAGCTAAGAATTTCCCAAAACATATAGATAATTCAACTAATAAAAAATATTTAAAAAAAATACTGTCATTATTTAATACAAAAGCATTAATATAATGTTTTTATTTTATGAAGTATAAAATTATTTATAATTATTTTTAAAAAGTTATTTAAACAAGTTTAGTCTATTATATCGATAGTTGAATTTAGAGTAATTAAAAATATTAATATATTATTTTATATTTGACTTTGACACTTCTTTTTAGTATAACATTTGTGTTTTTTTTTTGTTCGATCTAGTACTTATATTTAATAAAAGTTCTATATTTTGGTACCAAAAATAAATATATTAATTTTTAATGTTTAATTTAGGTTTTAAGGTTGACTTGATGAATGTTAAATGCTAAAATTATTAGAATTAATTAAACAATTATAAATTTAATTATTATAATGGACATGACAGTTATCTTAAGCTAAACCTGAGCAATTGTAATTCAAACAGAAGACGCATTGATACTAAAGAACAAAGAAGTAAGCACAAATTAAGTCTCAATAATTTAGTAGATCAAATAACAAGGAGTTTAGAAAGTCACAAAGTTGGGAAAACGCAAAGAACAAGAAAATAACTATAAAATCAGAAAACAAGTTAAGGTTCCACCGAGATTTGAACTCGGGTTACTGGATTCAGAGTCCAATGTCCTGACCACTAGACCATGGAACCACTTGTTGCTATAGGCGTTCAATATATTATTTTAAAGATATAATATAAAAATGAAGATCTAAAATTATTGGCAGTATAATTTTGGGTTTGTTTAATATATGATGTCTATCACGTGAGTTAATAAGCTTTAAATTTTTTGAATTTCGTTAAATAATTTATTTTTAAAATTATTAAGAGGTAATTACATGTTCGTTAAGAGAACATTACATTATTATCACCTGCTTTTCTAAATATATATAATTCTTTTTAACAAATATAAAATTGTATAAATTTATAAAATAAAACATATAAAATTTATAAAAATGTAAAATGTTGTTTAAAAATAGTAAAAGATGCACATGTAGAATTAACAAGACCAAATGTATCTCCATTTTTTTTTATTTCTAAACACTTTTGTAAAAGTAATTTTATATGTTTTGATATTTGAAAAAATAATTTCAAAATAAATTCTCAATTTTTTAATTCCAAACAAATAATTTAAAACGGAAGGGATCCACTTATATCAATTCTTCCATAATTTTTATACAATTAATATTTTAATAATTTAATTGTCATATATCATTTTCATTCATATAAATTGTGCATGTCAAATTTTGTATAAATTAAAATTTTTAGTATGATAAGAATACGGATCGATTCAAAATTTTACATGACAAATATAAATATATTAATAAATTTAATAAATAGATTGTTAAAATATTAATCACATAAAAATTACAAAAGATGTAAACCATTTAAGTTATGAAAGTATATCCTCCCCATTTGAAAAGATTTAATGCTTTTTATTTTTTATATTTTTATAAGTTTTAAGAATTATTTTATTTATTTGTAATTATTTATAAATTTCCTATAATTTTTATATAATTTGTAGTCTTCATAATTTTTTTACAACTTTCTATATATAAATTTGAGCTTTTAAAAAAGAAATTGCAGTTTAGGCTGTTGAAGAAAAAACCTAAACAATGACACAATCCAGGTTTGGAAGCCAATATAGGAATTCACTTAAATACAAATATTATAATTATGTTGAATTTTTTTTACAAAAATTAATAATTTATGTTATCAAATTTTTTGGGGAAAAAAAACAAACACGACGTTGTTTAAAAGATGCATCATCTTGATCCATTTTTAAGACACCATGCCATAGAATAGAAAACAGACAATTAAATATCCAATGCAAGTAGGAATAATGGATTGGGTGCTTTTATCTCAAAACAGCTTCAATTAACATATATCTTTAACAAAATGGTACAGTAAATGCCTAAATTTAGACCAAATCATGGACATGTTTTTTAAAAACATAAAATACAAAATGTGCAAACTTATGATCAGTCACTTCCAAAGCAGAAAAACTGAAAGCAAAGTAACCAAAAATGTTTAAATACAACCATTGCTCCGTTGTATATGATGCTATAAAACTACCATGTGCAATGTGAATTGATGGTGTATCCTTGGTTCAATTACCAAAAGAGAAGAATGGAATGATAAGGGAATTATCCCACATAACAATAATCTAATCAATTCCGAGACGACAGATGGGGTTTCGTTTCATGAGGCTAAGATCCACCTGTAATAACAACCGTGCTTATTAAGCATATTCCGTCTGAAAACAACCAGAATGTAGAATGAAGAAAATATGCCAGCATACCTTATGTCCGAATAGATCCCGGATGTTATCGACTCCGTAGAGTATCATAGTTGGTCTATATGTCATGCAAACAAGAAAGAAATATCAAGACGGTTCAAATTTTGGTTCAGGAAAATGTTAAACCATTCAGAACCTTCTTCAGAGAAAGACTAATATTACCTTTCGAGAGACAGGCCCCAAGCAATAACACGAACATCCTCAGGGAATCCCATTGGAAGCAACATTTCAGGTCTGAACATGCCCGAATTTCCGATTTCCACCCATTTCTTCAAGCCTTCATGGTAACTGATAACAACAAAAATGATCCATCAAGTCTAACATTTACCGAATAGGCAATAAAATTAAGAGAAAAGTGTTGGTTATCACCTGAATATCTCCATGCTAGGTTCAGTATATGGGTTGTAAGCAGGCTTGAAGCGCAACTTGGACATTCCTGAAAAAGAGATAAACCAACTGTTATGGGACAAACCTTATCCGGGAACACTACAAGCTTCCATATATTGAACTGTAAAAGACTAAACCGATCAAAGATGATGATTGATGATTGTTACCTAGTCGTGAGAAGAAGTCATTCAGGACACCAATCAAATCACCAAGAGTAAGCCCCTTGTCACATACCAAGCCTAAACCAAAAGAGAGAATTTTCAGATGGTCAGTGAATCATTATATGCATTCCAAATGAAAACATTAATCGGCTATTAGTACAATAGATATTGGTCCCAGCTTGGATCCAGGTAACATAATCACCAACTAGTTGATATGCATGCAGCTTATAAATACCTTCAATCTGATGGAACTCTGCAAGATGAGTTCTGTCCACAGATTCATTTCTGAACACACGATCTATAGAGAAATATCTTTTGGGGGTAAAAGGTTGCTGAAGATGAAATCATAAAGCAAATGAGTATTAACTTTCATAGGTATTGATTAAAAATGATACCACCAACATCAACAACAACTACTAACTATTATGACAGCATAAAATATATAGTCAAGTTTTACATGCAACACAGATTCTGATCATTGATGGATTGTTCGCGCAATAAGCATCACGGTGCAGTGCAGGTAATTACAATGGTAGTATGATGCTCGTTCAAAAGATAATGACAAATACTTAAGAAAAGAAGGCTTTTGAATTTAGAAAAAGCAGCGAGTTGAAGGAGGTTTCTAACCCCAGAGATAAGTGAGGAGATTGAAGACAATCAAACCTTTGCAAGAGCATAAAGCATTCGAGTAGAGACAGCAGTTGTGTGAGTACGCAATAGGTTTTTGTTTGCTTCTTCTCTTTTCCAGTCATACATGTATCTTTTGGAAAAACAAATAAACAAATTAACCAATTTCATTGTTGTGAAATATGGAAGCAATAGTAACAGGAAAAAAGGAAAATGGCATACCCCCTGGAGCCATAACCACCAGATTCATGAACACGCTTCACCAACTTCACATAATCTTCAGGCAGTTCCCTTGTAGTAGATGGAACTGCGAATGAATTCTCCAAATAAGTAACAAAACAGATAGTAGTAAAGGCATGTTATAAGACATTCCGTCAATCGAAACATACCTTCCAGAAAGAATGTATCATGTGAATCACGTGCAGGGTGTTGTTGTGGCTGGAACAATGCATCAAAGTTCCAGAAGCTACAAGTGGAAACAGATATAGGAAACCAACTTTAGAAACAAATTTATTCCAGCCAAACATGAAAGAAAGAATTAATGAGACCATGAATGTAGGATTTAAGGTTCCTTCCAAGTATATGTTGCTTTCTCAAAGAAGCTCCACTTAAAATCAACTATCAGAGAAACACGAGAATGAAAAAGTAAGAGCCGGCCATGTCAACTACCTGCTTTCGACAAAATTATTTGTTGGCATCTCCTCAAAACTGCAGTCAACACAAAATGGAAACATATATCAAAGTTAAAGTTGACAAACTAATCGCTGCAAATATAATCATTTCAAACTTGCAGAGAAATGACAACTGTCAAGTGAACTTTATATTAAAGAAACAAGCATAATAATGTCATAGAAAATTAAAAACATCAAGGCAAGCCAGTGAGTGTTCCATATGCACTACAAATTGATGTCCATCAATGGTTCTCATAGCACCGACATCACCATGTAATATTAAATATAAAACAAGTATCTGAATGCACATATAAGTGTTACATAATAAAGCTCAAAACTCACCCCAACTGAAGAAATATGTTCTTTAATTGTTGTTTCACCTGAATATAAAATAAGGTTTAAAAATGTTAATTCCATATAGACAAGCGGATGCCTAAGCAATCAAAAGTTACAGCCTCAATCAAGCAAAAGGCAGAGTGAAAGAACTTCCGAAGAGAATCATTTGCATCATATTGTGCATAATAGATGATGTTCACACATTTAAGTATAGGTACCTTGAAGAATAATCATAATGTCATTCTCAGACCAAAATGGGAGGCCCAGTTTATATATCCTCGCAAAAATTATAGTCTCCCATGACAAGTTTTGTTCTATCCATTCTTATGGAAGCTAGGAAATATAAACCTTTAACGATTACATAGTTGCAAATGATTATATAATTACGATGTTCATAAAAACAATACATATATTTAACAGTTACATATTTGCCATAAGCTAAATGAAGTTGATAAATATAGTGTCCTATACTTGCCTTGAGTAATGGATGAAGATGGCCAGCTTCAGCAGGTGGTCCTTTAGCATTGAAGTTATACTCTTTGAACTCTTGTTCCTTCCAGTCACCCCTAAAAGAAAGTAACCAGATATAAATATCGGTCCAATAAAATCCCTCTGGAGCAAAGCACGATGGTTAACAAAATACCTCTGTAGATTCTCTCGAGTCAGATCAGTAGCAACTTTCTTTCTTGTAGGGGCATAGTTAGGCCCTTTTTTCACTGAATAACCTTTCCATGTCCTAAAACAAGATGTAATTGGTAGAGCATAAACAATGTGAACAAAATACACATACACTGAAAGAAAAATGCGATAAAAAATTAGAGGCAAGGGACTCGATGATCACTGTGCAACAATAAGCTTCCTAGCTTTAAGTGAATTAATGTCATCTTTGCCGAGTGCCTGGCGTAAGAAAAATTCGATTTTAATCACTTAATTGAACAAACAAAATTAAACCCATCCACATTGATTCCATATGTAAATTAATGTGGTGACATACATCTCCCTTTTGTATTCTAATAAGCAAATCCTTGACCTTATCTTCCACATGTTGAACCTAGTAAAAAAAAAAAAAAAAAACCAAATCTGAACGGGTAAATAACAGAAAATTCACATAAAAACATGAGAATCCATAAAACATAAACCATAAATACTATTTTACTTTTCTCGAAACTTGTTTTCCCATGTCGACCCATTTGTTTTTCCCAGCTTGTGAGCAACCAATTTTGAAAACCGAAGGCTCTAACTTTTTCTGCAACAATGAAAACAGTTTGCATGTTAGAAAATAGCTTACAAATTATGGATCCAAACCAAAAAGAAAAAAAGAAAACGTCCAGTAACACTGACCTGTAATTCGTCTTTAGAAATAGAGCCTTCTTGAGGGACGGCTAAGAAGAGTTGAACTTCAGGGGAGCCATCGGCGGCATACTTCTTGCCTTCATCAGTGAGGACCCAACTCTCCCTTTTAATGTCTTGAGCATCGATGTAGCGGAAACCATGGAGGCTCTTGATGACATTGACGACATCGTTGTGTTGGAAACCGTGTTGGGATGCGAATTGGCCTGAATCTGGGATTTCTTCAGACGTCGCTAGGTAACCTAGTATTGCTTCTTCTGCCATTGTTGAATGCAAACCACTATCAAACCCTGAATGTTTGGTTGCGACGGCTATGAACAAATGTAAAGCTAAAAAAATGGATTTTGGGCTTTATTTTGGGCTTATACATAACGTGGGAAAATATTTATAACACCACGTCATCTATATTTCTTCTCCAATGTTTTCACGTTGAATTTTAATATTTTCATCTTTAAAATAAATAAATCTAAATGAAAATTCATAAATTCAGAATGAAATTTCTAACGAGATATTCCTATTCCAGACAATTCTTTTCTAGAGTAAACTATAAAAGTAAGTGTGAATTTTATTTTGACAACTTAATTATTAATTTTATTTAGATTTAATTATTAAAATATTCAAAATTAATTGTTGTTAGATTGACCGAAAGTTGATATCTGTTTTTCATTAATTTAATAATAATTTTAACTCTTTAATATTTACCCATTCTATTAATTTAATCCTAAATATAAAAAATTTAACAAACCTGTCATACACAACCAAAATAAAAGCTTTGCTGTCAACTTAGAATTTCGTTCTTGAACTTTTCATAATTCAAAATTCAAGTTCAACTGTTAATACTGTTAAAATTATTTTATTAAATTCAGCTCCATCTTTTTAGTCACATTGTTACTAAATGAGTATTTCTTTATTTCAAAATGCCACACCAATAAATTTAACAATGTTTGATAATTTGACCTAAATTTCAAATCATTAAATATAACTAAAATATATTAACTTATCAATTCAAATATTATAATAGAAATTTTTCAAATCATAATTAAAACATTTTTAATATATTCAATATGTAACATAGTTTCACTAAATTTAAAGTAACATTATTCAAAACAATAACCTAATTAACTCTAATATTAATTAAGTGATAATTAAGATTATTAAAATTCTATTCTACTTCAATAAAATTAGCATACCTTTTTGTTTATGTCAACTTCTTTTTAACTAATAATTGTTATTTAACTTATAATTATAATTATTACAACTTAAAATTTTATTTAGATAACAACTTTTTTAAAATTAACACAATTATTTTAATTAATAATTGTAAATTAAATTATAATTATTTTTAAATGTGTAATTAACACAATTTGTATTAAATTATATTTTTAAAATATATAATTGTGACACCTTTATATTATTATTATTATTATTATTATTATTATTATTATTATTATTATTATTGATAAAACATAAACTTAAAAATCTAAACACTAAACCTTACCCATGAAAACATAGTACTTTTATTTCTTTAAAGCGTACAAATAAGATTAGAGTCCACCCCTAATTTTATTTTTCCTTTACTAAAACGAATTTAGTAAAAAGAAATTAAATAAAGAAAGTATATATAAGACAGTACCCTCCTTATATTAATACACTATCTTATAACTTAATTAGGATTAAGAAAATTATATTTTATAAATATATATTAGTTAGAATTGAATTAGGATTACGGAATTTATATTTATATATATCTTAGCTAGAATTGAATTAGGGTCACGAAAATTATATATAGAGTTCAATAGTTTCAGTTTAAAGCATAAGTCAAGAACAAGAAAAAAAATGTCGATTTTTGTCAACAAACCAGTGATTGTTAGGGAAGTATTTGCTGACAATTTGGAATATGAGTTTATGTTAATTCGAAGTGTGCTCCACAACTATTCTTTTGTTTCTATGGATACTGAATTTCCTGGTACAATTTTTAAGCCTGACAAAAAATTCGTTCAATTAGGAAATCCCGAAGTCAATTACAGGTTCATGAAAATTAATGTCGATGCTATGAAGATCATTCAACTTGGTTTAACGCTCTCTGATTCTGAAGGTAATTTGCCAGATTTCGGAACTCCTTTTTGTTATATATGGGAGTTTAATTTTAAAGATTTTGATATTGGAAAAGATTATTATGATAAAGAGTCTATTAAATTACTTAGGCAACAAGGTATAAATTTTACGAAGAATAAGGAAAAAGGCATTTGTTCGAGAGATTTTGGCATGATGTTTTTGATTTCCGGGTTAGGTTTCAGTGAATTGACTTGGGTAACTTTTCACAGCGGTTATGATTTCGGGTTTTTGTTGAAGATTTTGACTCAACATCCATTACCGCCTGATCTCAAGTCTTTCATGCGACATTTGACTTTTTACTTCGGTTGTAGAGTTTTTGACATCAAGTACAATTTCAAGTTCTTTAACTTACACGGTGGACTGGAAAAGGTGGCAAAAACTTTAAACGTGGCTCGTGTTATTGGATTAAGCCATCAAGCAGGATCTGATAGTCTTCTCATCCTCCGTTGTTTTATGCAGATAAAGGATACGAAAGCTTTTAAGCAATGTAACCAAAAGTTGTCAGCCTTAGCATTGTACGGACTGGTTTGAGTTAGAAGTATAATTTGTTAATTATTCTTATTTCTCTATATTATTTTCAAAATTAATAGATTTATGAATTTATTCTAAATTTTATTTATCTACTTTATATTAATTTTATATAAAATACATTAGTATTATCGTTTATTTTGTCCACCCATAAGATTATAATTTTATATTTGTACATAGCACAAATACATTAGTATTACTGAATTTTAATTAACCCTAGGGAAGGGGGCCCTTAGATAGTTGCTTAAGTTTTGCTATAACAATGTCATTACGTGCCAGAGTTTAATTACACAGAGGATGCCTTCAATTGAGTGAGAGCTGGGGCAGAGATTGCCTTCTCTATAATTAAATTGCATAATCATTAATTTAGTGTTTAATATTTATATATTTTATTAATTTATCTTTTTATAGTTAAATTTAGTTCTAAATCTTTTAAAAAGAATTTAATTTGACCATTAAAATTTTAAAAAGATTTTATTTATTTTTTATAGGATAAAATACACGTAAATTATCATATTAATTGTGACGCTGACATAATTTTTAAGTAGTAATTTGTTAAACAAAATATTTAACTTTTTTAAGTTTAATGAAAAAAGTAATTAAAAAAGGATAAATTGAACCTATCGATTAGCTGCCATAATACAAAAATCACAGTAGTGAAATCCCATTGACCATTACCAATGGAGAAAAATATGATATTAGCCTGGATTTTGATTCTCAGCACCGCCATGGCAGTAGCTCGTTACCAAGATTATTACTCCCATGGCGGACCATACGTTCCACCTCTACAAAAAGTAACCTATCTCCACTTCTTTTTACACGACACTATTAGCGGCAACAACCCTAGTGCAGTCCCCATAGTCAGTCCCAACACCACCACCTCGACGGGCTTCGGCTGCGTGATAGCTTTCGATGATCCACTCACCGTTGGCCCCGACATAACATCAGAGGTCATAAAAAATGTATATGCTAATGGATTTTGGGCTAATACATAAGATGGGGAAATATTGAATCAATAACACAAGTGTTCTAAATTTCTTCTCGCGGTATTTGAAAAAAATCAAATGAAAATGAAAATCCTGAAATTCAGGATGAAATTACTTATGTGCTCCTTGTAAAGCTTGTTGGAAAACTCGTTGTCGGACTTGATTAATCGCTCTTTGATGTTCAAAATAAATGGTTTCATTTTTGTAATTTTCTAATTGTTCTAAAATCTTATAAGTTGAACTAATCAAATTCAATTATTTTCATTCTTTCTTGGAGTATCCATTCACTCGAAACTGATCCGCCTCCATTTCTACTTTCTGTAAGCGAGCCCAGGCCTTTTCTAGCCGTTCAATAGCCCTTCGCGTGGTTCTTCTAGATTTTGAATATTATTCGAGATCCTATCTTTTTTATTATCTAATAAATCACATAATGAAAATAGATTATCTTTCCATTCATTTTTTTTTATTTCAAAAATTTCATGATCCCTTCCGAACCGAACATGAACCTTTCTATTCATTTGGTTTTCACGCTCAATTATTTCTTATTTATTGGGAATTAATTCCTAATATTTTTTCTATTATTAGAAAGGGATATTCCTATTCCATAAAATCCTTTCTCAATATAAGATAGTTTTATTTTGACAACTCAATTATCATTTTTTTAGATTTAATTATTAAACTATTCAAACTAATTATTGTTAGATTGATGGAAAGTTGATATCAATTTTTTCATTAATTTAATAATAAATTTAACTCTTTAATATTTACACATTCTATCAATTTAATCCTAAATATAAAAATTCAACAAATTTAACAAACCTGTCATACATAACTGAAATAAAAGGTTTGCTATCAACTTAGAATTTAGTCTCTATATTTTTATTTTTAGGAATTTAATCCTCAACTTTTCAGATTTCAAAATTTAAGTTTAACTATTAATCTGTTAAAATTACTTTGTTAAATTCAGGTCCATAACAATGTCATTTTTTTAGTTACATTGTTACCAAATGAGTATTTATTTTATTTCAAAATGTCACACTAATAAATTTAGCAATGTTTAATAATTAGACCTAAATGTCGAAACTTGAAAATAGAATGACTCAATTTTTGAGAATAAAAGCATATGGACTAAATTCCAAATTTGTATAGAGTACTTAGACCCATGCATAATTAACGTAAAATAACATTTTTATTTAAATTATTAAATATTACTAAAATATATTAACTTATCGATTCAAATATTATAATAGAAAATTTTTAAATCATAATTAAAGCATTTTTAACATATTCAATATGTAATATAGTTTTACTTTATATAATTAATTTAAAGTAATATTATTCAAAACAATAAATAATTAACCCTAATATTAATTAAGTGATAATTAAGATTATTAGAATTCTATTCTACTTCAATAAAGTTACCGCAACTTCTTGTTTACGTCAACTTCTTTTTAACTAATAATTGTGGTTTAACTTATAATTATAATTATTACAACTTTTTCCTATATTTTATGCTTAAAATTTTATTCAGATAAGAACTTTGTTTTAAAATTAACACAATTATTTTAATTAATAATTGTGAATTAAATTATAATTATTTTTAAATGTGTAATTAATATTAAATTATATTTTTTAAAATATATAATTGTTACACCTTTTATATTATTATTATTATTATTATTATTATTATTATTATTATTATTATTATTATTATTATAAAACATAAAATATAAAATCTAAACACTAAACCTTACCCATGACAACATATTACTTTTATTTCTTTAAAGCATAAAAATAAGATTAGAGTCCACCCTAATTTTATATTTCCTTTCCTAAAACGAATTTAATAAAAAGAAATTAAATAAAGGAATTATATATAAGACAGTACCCTCCTTATATTAATACACTATCTTATAACTTAATTAGGATTAAGAAAATTATATTTTATAAATATATATTAGTTAGAATTGATTTAGGATTACGAAATTTATATTTATATATTAGTTAGAATTGAATTAGGGTCACGCAAATTAGATATAGAGTTCAATAGTTTCAGTTTCAAGCATAAGTCAAGAAAAAGAAAAAAAAATGTCGATTTTTGTCAACAAACCAGTGATTGTTAGGGAAGTATTTGCTGACAATTTGGAATACGAGTTTATGTTAATTCAAAGTGTGCTCCACAACTATTCTTTTGTTTTTATGGATACCGAATTTCCTGGTACAATTTTTAAACCAGACAAAAAATTCGTTCAATTAGGAAATCCCGAAGTCAATTACAGGTTCATGAAAGTTAATGTCGATGCTATGAAGATCATTCAACTTGGTTTAACGCTCTCTGATTCTGAAGGTAATTTGCCAGATTTCGAAACTCCTTTTTGTTATATATGGGAGTTTAATTTTAAAGATTTTGATATTGGCAAAGATTATTATGATAAAGAGTCTATTAAATTACTTAGACAGCAAGGTATAAATTTTACGAAGAATAAGGAAAAAGGCATTTATTCAAGAGATTTCGGCATGATGTTTCTGACTTCCGGGCTGGGTTTCAGTGCATTGACTTGGGTAACTTTTCACAGCGGTTATGATTTCGGGTTTTTGTTGAAGATTTTGACTCAACATCCATTACCGCCTGATCTCAAGTCTTTCATGCGGCATTTGACTTATTACTTCGGTTGTAGAATTTTTGACATCAAGTACGATTTTAAGATATTTAATTTACACGGTGGACTAGAAAAAGTGGCAAAAACTTTAAACGTGGCTCGTGTTATTGGATTAAGCCATCA
Organism: Gossypium arboreum; assembly: GCF_025698485.1. Classification (NCBI taxonomy): domain Eukaryota; kingdom Viridiplantae; phylum Streptophyta; class Magnoliopsida; order Malvales; family Malvaceae; genus Gossypium; species Gossypium arboreum. The sequence goes on from NC_069073.1 coordinate 119,209,271, forward strand.
AGCAGGATCTGATAGTCTTCTCATCCTCCGTTGTTTTATGCAGATTAAGGATACGAAAGCTTTTAAGCAATGTAACCAAAAGTTGCCAGTCTTAGCATTGTACGGACTGGTTTGAGTTAGAAATATAATTTATTAATTATTCTTATTTATGAAGTTGTGTTATTTTAAAAATTAATAAATTTATGAATTTATACTAAATTTTACTTATCTACTTTATATTAATTTTATATAAAATACATTAGTATTATCGTTTATTTTGGCCACGCATAAGATTATAATTCTATATTTGTAGATAGCACAAATACATTAGTATTACTGAATTTTAATTAACCCTAGGGAAGGGGGCCTATAGATGGTTGCTTACGTTTTGCTATAACAATGTCATTACGTGCCAAAATTTAATTACACAGAGGATGCCTTCAATTGAGTGAGAGCTTGGGCAGAGATTGCCTTCTCTATACTTAAATTGCATAATCATCAATTTAACTTTTTTTTTTATAAGATAAAATATTAACTTTTTTTTTTTAAGTTTAATGAAAAAAATTAATTAAAAAAAAGGATAAATTGAACCTATCGATTAGCTGCCATAATACAATAATCACAGTAGTGAAATCCCATTGACCACTACCAATGGAGAAAAATATGATATTAGCCTGGATTTTGATTCTCAGCACCGCCATGGCAGTAGCTCGTTGCCAAGATTATTACTCCCATGGCGGACTATACGTTCCACCTCCACGAAAAGTAACCTATCTCCACTTCTTTTTACACGACACTATGAGCGGCAACAATCCTAGTGCAGTCCCCATAGTCAGTCCAAACACAACCACGACGGGCTTCGGCGGCGTGATAGCTTTCGATGATCCACTCACCGTTGGCCCCGACATAACATCAGAGGTCATAGGGAACGCTCAAGGCCTCTGGGTGTCGACAGACAAAGACTTTTTGACACTGATGGCGTGCTTGGACATCGGGTTTACGAAAGGTGAATTCAACGGCAGCTCTATCAGTGTTTTGTCGAGGAATCCAATTACCGAATCGGAGCGTGAGCTTGCGGTGGTCGGAGGGAAAGGGAAGTTCAGGATGGCGAAAGGGTATGCACAACTCAAGACTTATTCCGTAAATTTCAAGACTGGCGACGCCATTGTTGAGTATAATGTGACTGTAATTCATTATTAAGATGATTATCTTGCTAGTTTTTTTTCTTCTTCTATGGGTTAGGAGTGATTGTTTATTCCTCCAATAATGTTGGCCCCCTGTTGCTTTCGTTAGGTTTGAAACGTGTCAGATTTTAGGGACTTGATTGTAATAAATTTATTTGATGTTTTGTTTACGCGGATTGAGCTCCATCCATATCAATGTTGTTATAATATTTAAAAATTAATCCATTTTTAGAAATTATTTTGCAGCCTGATTTCAGCTGATCTAACTTTCCTGCCTGTGCTGTGTGGTGTTCTCGAGAGGCAAATAATGCAATTTGGGTAGTCGGATATATGCATGACACCAAAGGAAGCCATTACAGGTGAGAAAAGGGAGCTTCAAACCAAGAGATTTACGCCATTTTGTAACAACAAAAACACATCTGTTCATCCATAAATATAGAATACATTGGTTATATCTGACCTTAAAGATGAGCTAAGAATTTGGTAAGGTTACGGATGTTTAACTTTGCAGTACCTAAATTCATCATTTGAGGTCTCAAAATATCAACTACAAACTAGACTTACAAAAAACCAAAAGCATTGACGAAAATTCCAAGTAAGACATAGGCTATAGACTGTTTTTGACTAAATTAGGATTGAAGGGAGAACAATAACCATCTACTCCTTCCTCCTATGATGATGTGATGCCAGTCAATTATGTAATATAGGCTGCAGTATCCGGAGATAAATCAGTGGTGTGGCTGGAATTAGCAGAAAACATCAGATATGAATATGCTATGAGTTCAGCTTGAGTATATTCTCAAGATCTTAAATGCACCCAAGATGACTGGCAGAGTTAAGAACGGAAACTGCAGCAATAAAATAAAGGGGGTACTAACCAGATACATATCATGATGGATGACCGTTGTATAAGAATGGATTGAAAAATTCTATCCACAAGTAATATGAATAGAGACTACTTGGTTCCAACGGAGGAAAGATCGTCTTGGCTACCAGGTCGAACTGAACTCCCTGCAACTGTAGTGGATACATATGGGTTGGAAGGGGTAGGGGTCATAGAACCCATGGGTCTCGACAATGGTGGTCTTGGGACTTTAATGCTCATTGGAGGCCTTGCAACCGAGTTTGCAAAGTTTGTTGCAATTCTATTTGCAGCATTTGGTGGCGGCATTGCTCTAGAGGAGGAAGCTGGTAAGCCCAGTCGAGCAGCAATTATCTGTGTTCGCTCATGGTAAAGCCTTTGCCTTGACCTGTCCAATTGCTCCTTCACCCTAATTACAACTCCCTCCATCTCATCGAAGAAAGATAATTTGGCTTCCTTCTTATGTAACTGGATTGAGTTAAAGCTTCCGACAGGTTAGATATTGCTCCAGTTGGATGTGCATAGGAAAAAGAGACTGCATATATTTAGCAACTAACCTACCTGCTTTTCTATTAATGATGTGGTAAGTTATCGATTTGGTCCTCTTCCTGGTCTGCTAAAAGTTTTGCCTTCACTGCTGCTGCTGAGAGTGCTGTAACTGCAGCGCGCTTTAATTTATCAATGCTTCTGTTATCTTCTCTCTCTGTAGAGTCATGGTTCTTGCTTTTACCTTCTTCGATCTTGGCTGCAAAGAACAAGAAGATAACCCATACAACCCAAAATTGATCTATACATTTTACCAGCATGTGGTTCTTAGAATACATACTTTTACAGAACCTTGCAAAAACACCATTACGTATCAAGCTTCAATTTTCCTAGCTTCTCTGTGTAAAACCAATAAAGATAGCATACACTCAACCTTATAGGACCAACTATTCCTTCTAGCCTTCTTTGTATATTTTAAATCAGACGCTATCTATCCCTACACATTCCCATAAGATATTGCTAAGCATTTTGCAGTAGAGTTAGATTCTGTTAATGCAATTTCCACTTTCTAACAAGATATTTATAGAAGAAAGAGAGAGAAACCTGTCGTTACTCCATTTTCATTTACTTAATTCGATGTGTCTGGCTGTGGAGGTTTACTCCTTTCAGATGGTTCAGAAAAAGACACCATTTGAACATCATTTAATGCCTCTGCAGGCTTCGTAGATTCCCCACCAAGGCTTGGTTTAGAAGTTTTTCGCTCATTCTTTTATCTGGATGGAGAGCTGGAAGCTGTCTCTAGATTTTCTGATGCATTTGCTGGTTCAGATAGCTCTCCCGCTGGCTTTGATGCAGCCGCATCACAAGGCTCATTCTTTTTATCAGACATATCTATTTCCTTCACTGCTTTTGGAGGCTGAGAAGGTTCTTTAGCTGTTTCCCTCCCACCTGTCTCCTCTAGTGAACTTGGTACAACCTGGGATGTTAAGTTATATAATACCCTTGTTATACTTGGTTGATGATCCTTTGATTGGTTAATAATACTGGATTCATTCGAATTAGCTTTTTTTTTATCTTCCTCTGTGAAAAATAAAATAGAATAAAATAAATAAAAATAAAGAACATATAAATTTTACGTGGAAACCCTTTCGGGAAAAAAACCACGGGCAGAGGAGAAGAAAATTCACTATGTCGAAAATTTTTTACTCAAATACAAGAGGAATAGACTATGTCTATTTATAGGCTTGCAAAGCCATATTCTAGTAGGATTGAAACACCTTATCCTAATCAATATAAAATAGATGGAGTTTAATAAGGTTTAAAACCTTATTCTAAAATAAAATAAAAGAAGTCTAGTTCTATATGGATTTTACTTTTATTTTATTTTCCATCGTATTTTATTTAAATAAGAATTTGGGTCACTTAATTCTAACAATCTCCACCTTGACACAAATTCTCAATGAACAAGTTCTTCATCGCGAACTTTCAATAAACAAGTTCTTCACCTCTTCCAAAAACCCTTAAGGGTTTAACTTCAACAATGAACACCAACCAAGTCTAAGCAATGCTCAAACTTGGTTATAGGAAGTGACTTAGTCATCATATCTGCAGGATTTTCATGAGTGCTAATTTTGCTCACAACAATATCACCACGAGCAATAATATCACGAACAAAATGATACCGAATATCAATGTGTTTTGTTCTCTCATGAAACATTTGATCTTTTGTAAGAAAGATGGCACTGACCGTCACAAAATATTGTGCTGATTTGAAGGTCTTCATTGAGTTCACTAAATAGTCCTTCAACCAAATAGCTTCTTTACAAGCCTCAAGAATCGCCATGTACTCACCTTCAGTGGTAGACAAAGCGATCGTAGTTTGCAAAGTGGCTTTCCAACTAATTGCACAACCTCCGATTGTAAAGACGTAACTCGTGAGAGATCTTCTTCTATCAAGGTCTCCAAGAAAATCAAGCATCAACATACCCTATAACTCCATCTTTAGTTCTTCCAAACTGTAAGCAAACATTAGTAGTGCCTCGTAAGTATCTTAAAATCCATCGAATCGCTTTCCAGTGTTCTTTACCGAGATTCGCCATGTATCGCTAATCGACCGATCGCATATGATAAATCGGACGTGAACAAACCATAGCATACATGAGAGATCCCATCGCACTAGAGTATGGAACATGTGACATGTACTCAATCTCATTATCGATTGAGGAGATAAGGCCGATGAAAGTCCGAAATGAAATGCTAAAGGAGTACTAACAGCTTAGCACTCTGCATATTGAACTCGCAAAGAACTTTCTCAATGTACCCCTTCCGACTTAGGTACAATTTACTTGCTTTTCTATCTCGAGAATCTCCATACCAAGTATCTTCTTTTCTGGTCCTAAATCTTTCATCTCAAATTCTTCACTTAGTTGGGCTTTAACCTTTCTTATCTCTCTTTATCTTTTGTCGCTATCAACATGTCATCAACATAAAGAAGTAGATACACAAAAGAACCATCACTGTTTTTCTTAAAGTAGACACAACTGTCAAAACTACTTCTTTTGAAATCATGAGAAGTCATAAAGGAATCAAACCTCTTGTACCACTGTCTTGGTGACTGTTTCAAACCGTAAAGGGACTTTTTCAACAAGCAAACATAGTCCTCTTTTTCTGAGACTATAAAACCCTCTGGTTGTTGCATGTAAATATCTTCCTCAAGTTCTCCATGCAAAATGCGCTTTTACGCCTAACGCTCAAGCTCCAAATCATGCATGGCTACAATACCAAGCAAAGCTCGAATCGAACTATGCTTAACAACCGAGAGAACACATCTGTGAAGTCCACTCGAATTTGATCAGAACCCTTTGCAACAAGCCTTGCTTTATATCCGGGTTCTTCAACTCCCGAGTCCCTTCTTTCTTTTAAACACCCATTTACAACGAATGCCTTTTTACCTTTAGGAAGTTTTACAAGATCCCATGTTCGTTTTTGTGGAGTGATTCCATCTCCTCTTGCATAGCAAACATCCACTTTTCGAGTCTTCACACTAATCGCCTCGTAATAATTAAATGGCTCTTGATTCGCATCTATATCTTCACCACATTTAAAGCATAAGCAACTAGATCAACCTCGCATACTTCTTTGGAGGTTTAATTTCTCTTCTTGTCCTGTTTTTGGCGATAGAGTATTGCGGTGAAGAAGCAACTCTATTCTCAATTTTTGTACGGCTTGAGGAGTTGATTCGATTAATCGATGCTCCACCGCTTTTGGTTTTCTTTATTGGAAGAGTCTTTAAGAGATAAGTTAGGTAGCATAGCGTTTCATCAAAACAACATCTCCGCTAATCACAACTTTTCTATTTTCGGGACACCATAACTTATAGCCTTTTACACCACTTTATAACCAAGAAAACGCATTTAATGGATCTCGGTTCCAATTTTCCATTATCAACATGAGCATACGCAGACACCCAAAAATCTTTAAATCGTAATAATTAGCAGGATTACGCACCATACCTCTTGTGGAGTCTTTTCTCAATGGCAACGGATGGAGATCGGTTGATCAAAAACATGCAAGAGAGGTCGCGTCGCCCAAAATGACTTGTAAGTTGGCATTTGACAACATACATCGAACCTTCTCCATGATCGTTCGTTCATTCGCTTCGCAACGCCGCTTTTTTTGTGGAGTATGACGAATCGTCAAGTGTCTCATGATCCCTTCGACTTGCACAATCTATTAAACTCATCGTAAGCGTAACTCTAAGCCATTGTGCACGGAGGTATTTTATCTGCTTTTCCGTCTGTTTTTCAATCATAATTTTCCAAGACTTAAATGTGGAAAACACATCGCTTTTCGCTTGTGAAGAACGCCCAAACTTTTTCGGAAAAATCATCAATAAAGGTTAGCATATAATTAGCTCCACCTCTCGAAGGCACTCGGACGGCCCCACAGATCGTAATGGATATACTCCAACGCTTCCTTCGTGTTATGGATTCCTCTAGTGAATCGAACTCTCTTTTGCTTCCCAAAAACAAAGTGCTCACAGAAATTCGGTTTGCAAATTCCTTGCCCATTAAGAAGTCCTCTTTGCTTAATTCGCCATGCCATTCTCACTCATATGCCCTAGGCGCATATGCCAAAGTTTAGTAATATCATCATCCGACAAGGAAGAGGAAGCGACAATTGCATCACCAAGATATGAGAGAACCTCAGAAACATATAACTTGGCAATCTTTCTTTGCCCTTTCATCACAACAAGGACCTTTGAAATCTTTAAAACCCCACTTTCACCGTGTATCTCATGCCCTTTTGAATCAAGAGTACTCAACGAAATTAAATTTCTTTTCAATTCGAACATGCCGCACGTCACTAAGTGTTCGACAACTCCATCAAACATCTTAACTTTAATTGTTCCAACACCGCGATTTTACATGAAGCATTATTTCCCATCAAAACAACACCTTCAGATCATCGTTTCATAAGTTGTAAACCAATCCCGATTGACTCATGTGGAAGGTGCACTGAATCAAGTATCCACTCCTCGCTTACTTTAGAATCATTGATGAAGCAACTAGAAGTTCACCATCATTGTAGTCTTCTACAACATCGCCTTCACCGAATTTTCCGGGTGTTTTCCTTTTGATTCGCACCTCCCTTTTAATCTTATTTTGTAGCTTATAGCACTCAGATTTAATGTGCCCTTTCTTCTTGCGAAGTTGCAAGTTTTACCTCTGCTTGAAGATTTCGATCTACCCTTAGATTTACCACGAGGATTCCGTTCCTGTGTTCTACCACGATCATCATCAACATTCCGGTCTTGTCTCCCACGAACAATGAGACCCTCTCCCTGAGAGTTGGATTTAACCACAAGATGCTTCATCTTATCATACGAGGTTAAAGAATCATAAACCTCATCAACTGTGAGAGACTCGCGGCTATATAAAATCGTGTCTCTAAAGGTTGAATAAGACGGGGGCAACGAACAAAGTAGAATCAACCCTAGATCTTCCTTATCATACTAAACCTCCATGGCCTCCAAGTTTGAGAGAATTTCTTTAAACACTGTTAAGTGTTCGTGTACAGACGCACCTTCCTCCAAACGATGAGCATAAAGACGCTGCTTCATATGCAACTTGCTTGTTAGAGTTTTCGACATACATATTTGTTCTAGCCTCTTCCATAATGCAATGGCAGTTTTTTCTTTCATCACATCCTCGCAAAATTTCGTTGGACAAATGCAGATGTAATTGTGTTAATGCCTTTCGATCCTTACGCTTCTTCTCTTCATCTCGTTAATGTCGAAGGCATCTTATCTATCCTAGCAGGCATCCTCTAGATCCATCTGCAAGAACGCTTGCATCTTAATTTGCCACAACGCAAACTGTGTTGCGATCCAACAATGAATTTCATACTTCAAAGACGCCATTACCGTGATCGAGATGAATAACCCTAAGCTCGATACCAATTTGTGAAAAATAAAATAGAATAAAATAAATAAAAATAAAGAACACATAAATTTTACGTGAAACCCTTTCGGAAAAAAACCACACAGGCAGAGGAGAAGAAAATTCACTATGTCGAAAAATTTTTACTCAAATACAAGATGAATAGACTATGTCTATTTATAGGCTTGCAAAGCCATATTCTAGTAGGATTGAAACACCTTATCCTAATCAATATAAAATAGATGGAGTTTAATAAGGTTTAAAAACCTTATTCTAAAATAAAATAAAAGAAGTCTAGTTCTATATGGATTTTACTTTTATTTTATTTTCCATCGTATTTTATTTAAATAAGAATTTGGGTCACTTAATTCTAACATCCTCATTAGTGGCAAAATTGCTTGACTCTTTTTTATCCGTGGGTGGGTCATTGGGTGAAGGTGATGTCACATTATCTTCACGAAGAGAAACTTCAGTGTTTTGGTCACCATGGTTGCTCAATGAACTTTTCTGATCCCCCTTGAGGCTTTCGTCTTCCGAGTTTTTCACATTCTGAGCACCCCGGATATCCGTATCATTGGCGACACTGTGTGTCTCTGACTGACATCAGATAACGTTCACAAATTGCTAAGAAAATATAAGCTTGGCATAGGTTAACGTGTACCTCTCAGAACATGTCGGTTCCTCCTTTTCATCTGGTGGATCTTCCAAAATAAAGCAGTTCCTTGCTGCCAGTTGAATGTTCGGACAAGTACCAGATCATCATTTAAGTGAACTCCGGGCTGAAGCAGCAGCAATATTGGGTCCAACCAGATGCGCAAAGAACCCTGCCTGCAAATGGAGCAACACTATGTTCGTAACATATCACCGACAAATAGAAGAGGTAAATGATGAAGGGTGGAATAAGTCGAGAATAATTTCAAAATCTGAAAATAAAAGGATTAAATATGAGAGATAAAAAATTATCATTTAAGTCACTGCATTATTTAAAATTTTTTATTAAAGTCATTGGAATGTTAAATTTTTTTTTTTAAAAAGTTCCACCAACGGGTTCCTAATCAAGATCTGATGATTGGTACAATTATCAGAACCTATTTTAGATTTAAGTTGATTTGATAGTCAATATTAGAGATCTGAGATAAAAGCTATTTGAATTTTAGTTTGTAGATTCATGACATCTAAAACTATTTCATGAAACAAACTAAAATGTAGAAGAAAAGGAAATATAGAACTTTTGATTGGAGCAAGCAATGCGATAAAAGAAAACCAAACATCTTGAATTTTAATATCCTAGTGACTTAAATGAAAATTTGTGAACAATTTAGTGATCAAATTGTAACTTTTTTAATCAAGTGACCACAACAAAAATTTACTTTATAATTACCAATCCAATTTACTCTTTTTTTCATATAAATTTCATTAATATTTTTTTATTGCTGTGAGTGATATTATAATTGAATATTCGTATATTTGTACATAGCACGAATTTAAAATTAACCATGGTTGACTTTATTTTAATAATGAAAATCAATTATTTTTTCGTCTCAAAATTATTGTTCATACTATTTTTAAGAAAAAAACAATAAGATTATTAAATTAGATATATATAAAATTAAATTTTGTATTTATTCTAAATAAATAGGTTAAATAATAATTAAAATTATTAAAGCTATATTCATGTTAAAAATAATTTATACTAAATAATATTTAAATTGTTTTTATGTTAAAAATAATTTATTGATAAATAATTACAAAATTTTATTATTTATTTTTATTATTCACACTCGGTGGTTGGTGGTAAATGAAAGATTTTTTTTATATAAAAAATCTTAATTAGCTGTTTAATTCATAATTGTATATATGAATACGAAGTCAATGAAATGAGATGCATAACAAACAGAAACAATGGAGAGAACTTTGATATTGTGTTTGATCCTTCTCCTTTGCTTCCCCATGGCTTATGGCGGATACTACTCGAAAACCGAATCACGCGTTTCCAACTTGAGAAAAGCTACCAATCTCCGATTCTTTTTTCACGGCATCCTCGGTGGCGAGAATACTACGGCGGTCACCGTGGCCCGTGCTAACTCTTCTTTGCTAGGGCCATCTAACAGCATAGTTGTCGACCATGCTCCACTAACCGTTGGTCCCGAACCAACATCGAAGACCATCGGGAATGCTCAAGGACTCGAGGTATTCGCGGGTCGAGATACAACCACCGTGGTGGTGTACTTGGACTTCGGGTTTACTGAAGGAGAATTGAACGGCAGCTCTATTAGCGTGTTTTCGAGGAATCCGGCGACGGAGACGGAACGTGAGCTTGCGGTGATCGGAGGGAGAGGGAAGTTCAAGTTAGCTGAAGGGTATGCATTGCTTAAGACTACCTTTATAAGTAATACCAGTTTGGTTGTTGAATATAATGTAACTGTGATTCATTACTAAGATTGGCATTTGAGAGTTGATGTATAGGACATAAGAGTTGAGTCACAAACATGTTGTTACTCGATTTTGTCCGATCCATAAACACCACTAATTGTATACATACAAAATTTTTATAATGTTTATTGATATTTGAATATGGTCAAAATTGATTCGATAACTTATTTTACTTTTTTTTTAATAATGAAATTGTTTATTTGATTAATGGATTTAATTTGACTTGAATTGAGCGGGGCTATAAATGAATCAGGCTTAAACGAGTAAATATCTCTTCATGTTCATTTATTTATTTTTTTAAGTTTGTTTGTGTTGGTTGATGTTTGTTTATAATTTCAAAAATTATGTATGCTCATGTTCATTCGTTTAAATTAAGTTAAATTGTTCGTGGAACATTAAACTAACATGATCATTTAATAATAAATTAACACGTAAATAATTATTATTATATAATAATTTAATAACAAATAACATTAAATGAGATTTAAATGATTTATTAAACACACTTTAAACGAACATAAATTAATCAAATATGCCTTGTTTATACTGTTCATTTAGTAAATTTTATTTAGATGAAATTCTATTATTAGTCTTGTACTATACATAAATTGTGAATTTAATCCATATATAAAATTTGAAATTCTATTAATATGACTTGACATTTTTGTAGTATTACGTGAAAATAACAACATGACATAGCATTATACATTATAAAATATCTTAGAGATACCATAATCTAACAAAGATAACAGTTATTATTTAATAATTAAGACTGAAATTTTAAAATTTGAAAAGTATAATGATTAGAAATACGAAATTAGAACCAACAAATGTTGGGTGTAATGGTAAAGCACATCGTATCCCTAAGGAGGGACAAATGTTTAAACCTTGGAAATGACATTATTAGGGGAAAGTCACGAACACTGAACATAGACTGTAAAACAAATAAGAAGAATACCAAAAAAAAAAAAAATCATAATTAGAATCTTGGGACTAAATTCAAAACTAATATATTACAGGCACTATTTGCTGAAGTTAACCTGTTTAAGTAATATTTGATGATCCGAACCTAATCGACAAAAGCGAAAAGCTTTAGGGATTGGAATGTAAATATATATTATATATATGCATTTAAAAGGGAGCAGTTAAGCAAATCAACAAAGACATCGGTGTATTATATTTTCTACTGCTTTTCTTCTCTTCCAAGCCTACTTTCTCTTCTGTGTCTTTCGTCGCTTTTGCAGTCATGGTTCTCGAGGTAAGCTATTCAATTGGATTCCTCTTTTGATTTACTTCTTCTAAATCATCAATTTTTTTAGTATTTTCTTCTTCTTTTTTCGTTACTCAAGTTAGGGTTTTGTTGATTTTTCTTTTTTGGTTTTCAATTTTCAAATCGGTCAATTAGGCTACTATGATATGCATTGATAACTCAGAATGGATGCGAAACGGTGATTATTCTCCGTCTCGATTTCAAGCCCAAGCTGATGCTGTTAGTCTTATCTGTGGAGCTAAAACCCAGGTAAAATGATTGCCTTTTAATGGAATGTAAAATTACGCTAGGTTTTCCTTGCTTTTCTAATGAGGATTGGGAATTTGATTTCGTTTAATGAATTAATGGCAGTCTAATCCGGAGAATACGGTGGGGATATTGACTATGGCGGGCAAAGGAGTACGTGTATTGGCTACTCCTACTAGTGATCTTGGAAAAATCTTGTCTTGCATGCACGGTACTGTTAATTCACTTATTTTTTTCAGTCATGTTTGGAGATTAAGTTTATCTAAGCTAGGAGTACGTGTATTGCTTTACCATTGCACTCCTAGAGAGAGAACTTGGGTTCGAACTTACAACCTTAGAGACGAACTCAAAAGGATTAGTCTTTATGAACTTATAACGGACATGGAGGATACTTTGGTTTCTTCGAATAAGAAAAATTGACGTATATATTGAAGGAAAAACAGCATTAATAGTTTTAGGGCTTGTTATTTGGATCATACGAGTATTTTACTTTACTTAACTTTAGCAAATCTGTACCATGACCTATGTAAAGCATGCAGTTCTGTGAGAAATCCATGTTTGATAACCTCTGTGAAAGCCAAGCATCTTTTTTGTTAGAGTTTAGAAATGGAGAACTTGTCATTGCTGTTGGGTTTCAGGAGTTATATTTAGTGTAGCTTGCCATTTTTATGCAAAAGTAGCATGTAATTAATGAGTAATCTATGATATTTTGTTTACATATTTCTGAATTAAAGGTCATCTTCCTTCCACTCTATTAGTTATGCCATCATTGTTCCCTTCTTATTCTCTATGTACGTTTCAATGCATACAGGTCTTGAAATGGGGGGTGAGATGAACCTAGCAGCTGGAATTCAGATTGCTCAGTTGGCTCTAAAGCACCGCCAAAACAAAAATCAGCAGCAAAGGATTATAGTTTTTGCTGGAAGGTATGTTATATTGGCTGTTGATTTGCTCGTTTACTTCAATTCGAAAATAACTTTTTTCTTTTCTTTTCCTGTATGCTTTGTGCTCAGTCCTATTAAGCATGAAAAAAAGGCATTGGAGATGATTGGGAAGAAGCTGAAAAAGAATAGCGTAGCTCTTGATATTGTCGATTTTGGTGAGGACGAAGATGGAAAGCCAGAAAAATTGGAGGCTCTTCTCGCATCTGTTAATAATAATGATACTAGTCACATAGTTCATGTTCCTGCTGGTCAAAATGCACTTTCAGATGTCCTTATCAGGTTTTTGCTTAGTTCCTTCTGATTCTTAGTTTTCCTTATATACACACATACAGATATATAAATTCTCACACGTGAATAAGAAGCTATCACTTCATGTCTCTTGGCTTATATTGCTTACCAAATAGTGATTGTGTGAATGATATTTTTTTTATTTTTATGTCAGCACGCCTGTGTTCACCGGGGATGGGGAAGGAGGAAGCGGCTTTGCTGCTGCTGCTGCTGCAGCTGCAGCGGGTGGGGTTTCTGACTTTGATTTTGGCGTGGATCCAAACATAGATCCTGAGCTGGCTCTTGCTCTAAGGGTTTCCATGGAAGAGGAGAGGGCAAGGCAAGAAGCTGCTGCCAAGAGAGCTGCTGAGGAAGCCACTAGACAAGAAAAAGGAGAGGAAGCACAACCACAGTCCGATTCTCAGAATGCAACAATGAATGCTACTGAAAAAGCTTCTGACCCAATGGTTGGCATTACTATCTGTTAACATTGGATAATACAACTGAAGCCTTAAATCGGGTTTTGGCTAACTGATGTTATTGCAGGATGAGGATGACGCTTTGCTAAAGCAGGCCCTTGCATTGTCGATGAATATCCCTGGATCTGATTCTTCTGCAGGTGATGCTCAAATGTCTGAGGCAACTAATGACGACCAGGAATTCGCCTTGGGTATGTCCTATTTCATCAGTTGTTTTAACGTAGTAGGGTGTATACTGCACATCAAGCTGAAAAATGATACTAGGTTTACTAAATGTGAAAAATGGTCCATGTGAGTGCAGCGACCAAATCCTACCAATTGAACCTCAACCTCACTTAAGACTAAACGATACTAGGTTTAGTTCGTACACATAGCACAATTGTTTCTCTATAATGTAAGGGTAATAGTTATTTATGCCTTTTTGATATGTAGATATCTTAATCTATATAATTGAGTGTTGCATTGTATTTTTTTACTGGCTTAAGATGCTAGACTCCAATGCATCTATATCACCCACTTCTAAGCTAAATTCCGAACTTTCTTCCATGCAGCACTTCAGATGTCCATGCAGGACGGATCAAAAGATTCGTCAGCTCAATCAGATGTCAGCAAGGTGTTGGGGGATCAGTCTTTTATGTCATCCATTCTTTCATCGGTAAGTCCAATCGAATTTGCTTTTCTAAACCCATAATTGGTTTCTCCCTTCAGGTGCCTACATTCTGATCTGTTATGGCTTTTACAGCTTCCGGGAGTTGACCCGAACGATCCAAAAGTAAAAGATTTGCTAGCATCTTTGCCCAGCCAATCTGAGGTTTGTTTCATTGAACTTACCATAACCTGAACACTCAATGTCCTGTTTGCATACGACGATTTAGATTGGTAGTCCAGCAGTTAACTGATCGGTTATCGTAATTTTCACTTGCTACCAGCCGCAAGAAAAGGAAGAAGAAGATGAACAACCCAAAGATGACAAGTGAAGATCTACATTCCTTCTAACAATCGATGTGTGAGCCGATTTCTAGCCGAGTTAAGTTCTTTTTTCTCCAGAGACTTGAGAAATGTGTCAAAACTGTGCTGAATTGTGGGCTCGGTAGAAACATTTTCGTTTTTCGATTTGAATGTACGAGATTAGGACGATATCATTCCGTGTCTGAACTTTTATTTGCATAGGAAAAGCAGGATTTGTTGGTGTTTGATGATATAGAGTATTTCTAGTCTCCCCTTTCTGATGTGCCTATTTAATTTTCATGAATATTAATTGATTAAAAAGATACGAAAATAGGACTATAATTGAATCCAAAATGGAGTTTAATTGGGTGTATATAATTATTTGTAAAACTTTATATTCAATAGATTGTTTTTAAAGTCGATATTTAACAATTTGAAAGTAGAATAAGTATTAAAAGCAAATGAATGATTTTGAAGGACTGAGTTGGAGAAGGTATTCATTTGATGGATGATCCGAAAATTGGTACGGATGGCTTAAACTGAATTTTTTTAATTTTTTAAATATTTTTTTAAGAAATTTTTAATTATTTATTTAATTAAATTGAACAAATTCATCAGACTCTTTGGATCAATTAACCAATTTAATCATTAGTCTAGTTTAAAAATCTTGCTTTAAACATCGAGATCAATACAACCTCAATTTTGAGGATGTGTTTGGATAGGGGAATTGTAGGGGAAATTTCATTTGTGTAGTTATGTTTTGAATATTTTAAAAGTGCATTTGTTTGCTTGGGTAAAAATTTTGATGAATTTCAAAATTCATGACTGATGTTTTAAAACATATACATGTTGAATTTATTATTATTATTTATTTTTAATATAATTATTTTTTTTTATAATTATTCTTTATTCATAAAAATCTAATAATCTAATGTTAGCATTTTTAAAATCTCCAATTTTTTTAAAAAACTTCATCCCATTTGAGAGTGCTTACATGAAGGTAGTGTGAGAGGGCATCCCTCTCTCGACCTAGACAATGAATCCAAATGCCAAATGTCACATTCCGAGAACAACTCAGACTATTATAGCTTATTCCATTGAAATTAATCTAGCAAGTGGCATAAATATACAATTTTATGTGATGCAAGTAAAATACACATGTTCTAAGTCCAATGGACCCACATATAATGATGAACAAATTTTAAATTTGACCTATAGCACAAAAACATTAGCGTAAGGATGTTAAAAATAGACCGCAAACTAATCCGCTACAAATGGGTAGATTTTTTCCTTTGAATGTTGAATATGAATATAAGACAAGACATGATTGATTATTTCCTAGACAGAACGATTATAATAATTATTTACTTCACCTCATCCCGCCTCACTATATAAAATTATTATTTTATTTTTATATATATAATTATTAAAAAAATGTAATACTATATGATTTTACCATTTTATTAGTATTTGTATATATAATTACTAAGAGAATAAAATATAATAATATATTATAGGAAAAAAGTGTGTTTTATGTTTAAATATTTATTTACATTTAAAAAATTGAAAATATTAAAAATAAAAGAAAAATTAAATTTAAGTGGATTGAGTTGAGACAAGATGGATACATCCAACATTCATAAAAATGATAATAATTTTAATATTATACATCTATAGTAGAACAAGACAGATAGTAATATAGATCGTCAACATTGTACCAAAGATACTTTTAGAGTATATTGAATCAGTATAACTATCCTTCTTCTGACACAGCAATGCAATTTCAAACAGTATATCAATGTGAAGTGCTAGATAATTTCTTTTTTCTTCTTGGTTGTCGATGTATAACCAAGTATCATGCAATAGAAAATTGCTCGAATTCCTGGAGGTACTGGCTTGGGCCTAGAAATAGAAGATAAGGTAACAATGGTGAATTTAACATCTTTTTCCGACCCACTCTATTTTCATCCCTAATCTGGAGTGACCAAGCCTATCTATATCAATATATATATTTCAATATGCTAGCAATATTCTAGATCAAAATAATAGGATATTTGACCAACTCTGAATTTTACATAAAAGACCAGAAGTAAATATTTTACATACAAAACAAAATCAAGCATCAAATTGAGTATCATCAAATTAAAACCAGAAAGCTAAGTAGAGAATCTCAGAAAATAAAATGCATAGCCATAACTTTAAATAAGCACTCGATGCAGTGCTCGTTCAACAACAACAAAAGAACATTTGCAATGAGTAAAAGTATACCTTAATCAGGCAATGCGGTTCCTCGTTCAAGATTATTTTTGATTTCCAATGTGTATTTCCCAAAGGCCCGTTCGATCTTCTTATTGAAATGCTCGTTACGGTCATTGATCGAATCGATATCCTTCTCTTCGTGAAATTTCCTCCTCCTACTAAATGACTTGCGTTTTTCTTCCCGGTCCTTAAGTTCCTTTACCATCTTATCAATCTTATCTTCTGAAACCTTAGGTGCCTACACGAAAACATAAGAAACTCATATTGAATACTTCACAATCACATTGGTGAGATAATGGTGAGAAAGAAATCAAGCAAAACCATACCTTCCCATATTGGAGGCTTGAAGCTTCACGGAAGAACTCTGGGTCAGATTCTTTCATTTTGTTATATTCTTCTAAGTCAATGTCGATGTTCTTTGTCCGTTTTTTGTATGCATTGTACAATGTCTTCTGATTGAATACTAAAAAAAACACAAAATTAGCCTCGTTGATGTATTAAAGTGTTCTCGATTTTCGCTATTTGTCCTTGTTCTACTGAAAGAGCGAAAATGCAAAAGCATCAAGCAAACCACGCCTATGAGTGTTTCTATATTAGACATCCTATGGGGGCTATTACATTAGGAGTTCAATATATGCATGCGTAAATAGATGGTAAGAAATGGAAGTCTGGAAAAGCAAAACAAGTAACAGATGGAAACATACCGTCCCAACCGAACGGAGCAGGATCTTTTTCCCATTTCTTATATTTTGCCTCGGCTGCCTCTTGAGTATCGAGCATATACGCTTTTTGCAAATCCAACCCATTTGCATCCAAGAGTTTCCCAATCTTTTTCTTCCTTTCCTCGAGCCATTTTTGCTTAGAAATTCCTCTAGATTCAGGTGGAGCTTCCATTCGTTTCTTTTCAGCCACCATAGCCGTTTGATTAGCTTTTCTTGCTTCGTTCTGAGAATCACATAATCATCATCGATAATTTGTTCTTATTTATAATGAAATTAAACATAAAAGATAAAACGGAAATGGTAAGCAAACTAACCATCTTTAGTCTCAACTCGAATAATTTTTTCTGTCTACCGGTAAGTTTTGTAATGTCTCCTTCAATGTTCTCCTCAGCTAGCTGGTTGTTATTGTCATCATCGGAATTTTGTTCTGGTTCTGGTGCTCCACTTTGTACATCTTGTTCTTGGTAAGCAACACATCTAACAGGTTGATCATGATCACGTTGCACAGTTTCTGCCACAAAAAAGAAAAAGAGCAGCCAAGTTACTAAAACATTGAAGACAGCGTACATAAACAAAAGGTAAAAGTATCATGAAGGCCCCTAGGCAAATTAGTCCAACATTATATCAAAGAGTAAACTGATCCTTTATATGTCAAAAATTTCATCGTTAAAAACTGATCTCTATTCAACAACATAAATTGCATGTGGCACCCTAGCTAGTTGATCAGCCATGCCAATTTTTAACGGTATGAAGGGATGAAATATTTAACATAAAAAAACAGTTTGCTCTTTGATATGATGTACAAGAACTAATTTACCCAATCTCACTCCTAATACAAAGCCTCCATAATACTTTTACCACAAACAAAACCATTAATTGTAGAAGTACAAGAACAGCATTAAAACACCTGGTTTTTCTTGATCCTTTTTTGCCTTGGCTTCAACAATCTTTCTAAAGCAATATTCAACACATTCATGGTACGGATTCGACGCGTTGATACAATCCGGGTGAACTCGGCGGTCTTCTTCCATTTATTTTGGTTAGCCTTTACCTGAAAAATAAACTTAAAACAATTAAAGCTTAAGCGTATGCTTCAACTAATTTTATTTGTAATTAAAAGAAAATTAACCCTGGGATTCCAAATAGTGGCGGCGTAAAGGTGCGCGGCTGATACTTCACGGTGGCAGTGGCACCGTCCACCACCGCTAAACACCTCAGTGTGAACAAATTTCACACTAATAGCAGTGGATTGTGGAAGCACACAACAGTGTAACTCGGGGTTCAAGTAGCAATCAATCTTCAAGTTAAGTTTAGGGCTTCAAAAAATTACCTTATTTAACTTCTTGGTCTATTGGAGACTTTAAGGTAAGAGAGGGCTTGGGTCATGCACTGTAGAAGGAGGAGAATTGAGCTGACTGGAGGGACAAAAGGACGAGGCCGGGACAGAGCGGTCGTCAGAGGCTTGTTTGGCGGCACCGCCGGCAGATCTGTAAAGAGAGATGAGATAATGGTGGGTCGGGAATTTTCAAAAGAAATTTTAGAGAAAAAAGGAACTTTTGATATATAATTTTATGGGTAAACTCATTACAAAACTTTCAATTCCGTCCCTTCTATTTTGGTATAATAACATATTTAGTCCTTAACAATTATACATTCTATTAAATTAACCTTAATTCTAGATAATCCAATGCAAATTAAATTTTAAAATTTTGATTAGATTTGTAGAGAATTGAGATAATAATCCTTTTGAATGTAATTTATACAGAGGATGATATGATTTTGATACGATTTCCCGAGCTTAGATGATCAGAAAATAGTTCAATGTGAAGAATCATCTTGAAATGGTTCAAAAGGTAGAAACATTAATCCGAAACGCTTAATTCTTTAAGGAACATAACTATATTAAAACCATGACCCACTTTCCTGTGAGATATTTCATTTTGCGCTTAGACCCCTCGTTTTAGGTCAATCTTAATGTCGTTGAATTACATCATAACATGATGTGACCGTACTCACGTTATATTTTTACTTACGAATCTTAGTGTACTGTGCTTAAGAGCGAAGCTTGTTAAGTCCTCAATAGTGAAATTGTGAGGTTTGTTGCATTAGTCTTTACCTTTGGAAGAATGGAAAAGACAATGTTTTTAATACGCACCAAGTTCTTTAAGATGTGTTTAAGAACTAGACTGATAGAAATTATATTCTTAACACTTGATGTATGGTTTATGTTTAAAGTTCGTAGTCGGTTTTCTCGACAATATCATGTCAAAATTCTAACTTATATTATTTCTTTAGGAGTGTGATGTACTTTAACACTATATCCAGCATTTGTTAGTAAACTTACTAAAGATTTTAATTACTTTTATATTAATTACTTTATATATTTAGTTTAATTAAATTTAAATAAATTAATAAAACTACATACTTTAATGAATTTTAAATTTCAATAAATAAATTAAAACTGTATATATATTTTAATTTTAACATAAATTAGTCACATTTAAATTTTTTTAATATTTATAAATTAAAAATTAAAAATGTTGAGGTGTTAGAATTTAGTTAACTGAAAAGTTCAAGGGTAAACTACATTAATAGTCTTCCAACTATTAGTAAATTTATTTTTTAAAACTCAACTATTAAATTTTGTCTTTTATAATCACCAATCAGCTACTAATGACAGCTTTTAAAATTGAAAAATAACAATTTTAACCCTCAACAATTATAAATTATGTTAAATTATTCTTGATTATAGAAAAATTAATTCTCAACATTTACACGTTCGTAATTTGACTATTTTCTTTTGCAATTTTTATTTTCTTTGTAACATTGAGGGTTAATTTTAAAAGAATGAGAAAATACAAAATTATTATCTTGTATTTTTGGGTATTTCTAATTTCTTTTGTTTATTTGATAATTTTGAAACTTTTTAGGTGAAACAGTTACAAATAAAAGTAAAACTGCAAAAATATATATAATTACACAAAGGGTTGGATTTTTAAAATTAAGACTAAATTGACATAATGTATAAATATTGAGAGTTAAAGTTACTATTATGCCAATTTTAGAAGTCACCATTGTTAACTGGCCTGTGATAAAAAAAACTAAGGGCCAGATTTTGAGCTTTATTGGATCAACGGAAAATTGCAATATTTTAATAAGGGGTTAAATCACTTTTTGGGTCTGAACTTGATAACTTTTCTCATATTAAGACATGAACTTTTTTTTATTTAAGTTAGGCCCTGAATTAGGCAAGTGCTCTCATATTAGAGTTTGGATTTTTTTTGTCCAAGTTAATCCTTGAAGCCCTTAGAGTTTAAATCCAAATGTGGAATCAATTACCAAGTTCAAAGATTAACTTGAACAAAAAAAAGTTCAAGCCCCAATATGGAAACACTTGTTTAAATCCCAATGTAGAAACAATCGTCAAGTTTAAAGCCTAATTTAGACAAAAAAAAAATCAGATCTCTTTATTTAAAATTTAATTTTATATGTCATGTATCTAAAGTTGAATTATATTTTATCTCTTCTAAAAAAAAAACAGATTGACCCCAATACATTATACATTACATGAAAGAGTGAGTTAACTTTCTTAGAAAAATTTTATTCATTGTTACGGTTAAAAATAATATTAAGCATTAATAGAATGTACACTTGACATGTTACGTGTCACAATTTGATTATTTTATTAATTATATTAGTCTATAATAATAATAATAAATGATTTTTTAATTTAAAAAATCAATATACTCTTAGATAATTTACTCTTTGATCCTTTTGTAATATTAATTTTAAAAAATCAATCTACTCTTAGATAGTTTACTCTTTGATCCTTTTGTAATCTAACACCTAGTAAGAGTGTTTAAATTTAGATTAAAACCGAATTAATCGATCGAACGGATCTAATTCGTTAATCGATCAATTAACCGATCTAATTCGGTCGAATATCAAAAAATAATTTTTTAAAAATTCGGTTATCCATTAATTTGGTTCAAAATTGAATAATTAACCAAATTAACCAAACTTAACAATTAATAATACAAACTATATGTAATTTAATTCAATAATTCAGATAAATAAACATTATCAATTTATTTTCTTTTGATACATTTTATACTTGTTTTAATAATATATATATATATATATATATATATATATAAATTTTGGATAACCAAATTAACGAAATATTTTGATTCCATTAATTTTTCTTAAAAAATTCAATTCGGTTAACAATTAAAGAATTAAAAAGTCTGATTAATTCGATTAATACTAATTCGATCGGTTTGAACAACCCTACCACAAATACCGTTTTACAAAATAGTGAAAAAAACAAAAAAAAAACATCAAACATAAAAAAAAATGTATACATGTAACTGGAAGTGTTGGAAACCTACCAACTTTTCACTGAATCAAATACTAAACCATAAAATTTTAATTATTATTCTTTTCACAATTTTGAGTGTCATATTCATATCTCTGTTCATACTCGTATCCAACACATTCTCATATCCAATCCATCCTAGAAAAAAGATTTTAAGAGTAAAAAAGAAATGTAATTGAAAATAAACCATTAACTAAGGTAATATTCATAACAGAGTAGTCCATGAACATATAATGAGACTTTGAGACAATAGGATACTTTTTTCTTCAATTTAAATCAATTTATCATTTGAAGTCAACAATCAATCCCAAACCCTGACTCTCTTCTCAATCCTATTTCCTAGGGTTCTAAAACAAAATCAGTGAAAAAAACCAAAATTCACTCAAAAAAATGAAGTAAAATAAGAAAAATCAGCACAAGTTTTGAATATTCTAAGTTAGTTAAAAAAAAAAAAAAGAATTTCAAAATGACAGAGAAAAGGAACCCTGTGATTTTTGCTCCAAGGAAGTGCATCCAGCTCCTAATATGTTTATAAGCGCTTTTTTTTTTTTTTCAAACAGGAAAGAAGAATGTTTCACCGAAGTTGTATATTTACATTTGAAAATTCCAGCACTGACCTTTGTTTTGCTTTGATGGGGGATATTGAGTTTTTTTAATGTCTTTAGAAACCCGACATTACGACTGCTGGAGATGCTTGAATTCTTGACAATCAGCTCCGATTTCATTAAGTGCTGATAACAGCTTCGGCACAATCTTGCCTAACATCAACTTGAATCCAACTGAATTGGAGTCTGCATTGTTTGCGTCACTAATAGAGGCGTCTTTAGTTAGAGAACCGATTAAGTAGCCTTTCATATATGCATTACAGGCTTTAAGGATGTAATAACCGCGTTGTCTGAAATGCTCTTTGATGAGTTGTTCAAAGTCCTAGATATGATTATGAAGTTAATCATGTGCAACAGCAACTCAATAACGAGAACATACTAGTGAAATGGAATAATTACCTTCGGGGGCTTCCGCATTAGATACATCATTGACTTGCAGTTGAGTAAGAAAGTATTCTCGTTGTATGCCAATGAATTTTTCTCTCCTTCGGCTGTCCCAACCTGCTTATCATACCCAGCTTCGTTGAAATATGGCTTAGCATTTAGCACTAACCCTTGCAGTGAAACTAGGACTTGAAGGATGCTTGAAGACGATGGATCCCAAACTTCGTTTCCCTTGCCCGTCCATGTGTTTAGAAGGCTAAGGCACACCTTCCCTTCCTCGTATAAATTAGGATTTAGCCTCCAACCACCCGAATGATAGTACGCTGACTGCAGAAATTAAAATCCGAGTCGGAAAACCCAGTAACATGAATCACTTTCCTATGACATATTAAAGACAATCCAAAAAGTTAAGAGAATCTTAGGGATCTTACCGGTGGCACATCAGGATACTCAGGAGGAAGGTGAAAATCGAAGAAGAAAAGACCATCTTGATAAGGTGTACCATATGCCCCAACTATTACGGCCCTCAAGAGGTCCATCCGATCCTCATATACTCGTACATAGATTCCATCTGTTAAATAGTTATAAGTGCTTAAAACAAAGGTTGATACGGCCAAGGACAAGAAACCTTTTAAATACACCGAGACTATACAATCCTTACCTGGCAGGTTGTTCTGAAGGATGTTCCAATCTTGTTGAACCTTCTTTAGCCACTTCCTTCCAGCATTATTCTGCAAGCATGATTAACATAGAAAGACTCAAAATCTAAGAGACATAACTATACATGTTATACATTGCAATTACCATTAAGTAATAACACTACACTAGAGCAAAGTTTTATAAAACTGGACCAGTGGTCAGACCGGTCAGACCACCAGTTTTCGGTTCTGGTTCAACCGCTGGTCCAACAATAATTAAATAAAAATTAAAAAGAATAAAACTGGTTCGTGGGTTTTGCTCTGGTTTTTACCGGTTCTGAGCAGTTCTCTCAGAGACCAATTCAACCCCTTTTTCTGGACCAATATACCAGACCGTTCCTGGTCTGGTCCAGCTCCAATAACATTGCAGTAGAGGTAGTGAACACAAAACCTCAAAAATTTAACATATTAACATATTAGAGTCTCCTCAAGCAACATATCAATACAGATTTCCAAACTTGCACTATATATATCGAAGTGGATTTTAAATTGCACAGCCAAATTAATAGAAGGTCCCAATCATACTAAGACAACAAGATAAGTCCACATCCAAAAATTATATTTCATTTTCTTAATGTTATAGCTCAAATCAACAAAGCAAGTTATTAAGTGTCAGTGGCTCAGAGCTAGTATATGAAGGTCATATACCTGACCACTTGCACCAAGAAAATAATGATCTAGAGGATCTTTAGCTGTATCAAACCGCTTGAAACTGCAAGCATTGTCCTCATCAGCTGTTTTAGGATCCAAGTTTTCAATTCTCAAGTTGCTCGAATCTTCCAAAGGAAGTGACTGTTTCTGCACCTCTACTTCAACATGTTCCAGACCTTTTCCACTAACATTTTTCCCACTGGAATTATCAACATTGGACTTCTGCGAGCTAGACTCATAGCTGGAATCTCTGCCCTGAGGTTCATATTCATTTTCTCCTTCGGAATCCAAACCAATTTGATCATTTTTTCGTCTTCCTGAAAACAATCCACTTGCTAGTCTGGTGACAAAATCAAATGCAGCTAAGGGGAGAGATAATGCTTTATTCCTTCCAGAATTATTTTCCATACCCTCTTCTGCTTCTGAAACACTGGCTTTTAGTGGCTCCAGATCCTGAACAACAAATACTCATAGCATTCACTCAATGGAGGACCAAAATAAATGAATTATTAGAATTTAAGATTGCACAATCATATACTGATAATTGTACTAGCATGGTGCATAAAAGCTTTGGTGGTCATATATGTGCAGAAGGCATCTAGATATTTTTTTAACCATCTAATGGTCCTACCAGCACTACAAGGCAAAAATATATAGTTTTTTCTCCAAACATATGTGGTTAATACGTTAACATTTTTTAATCTCAAAGTTCTATCCCAACCCATCAAGACCAAATCCAGACCATATTCTGGCTCATAAAACTGTGTTTCAGAATGAACAGCTGAGATCAACAACTTTAAAAACCCCTTTTTGGAAAACCTGCTTGCATATAATTGATATGTTGACAGATTTAAATTTATGGACTACCATGCTATTGTTTCAAACAGAAACAAACCTCTTGAGCATTCTCAAGAGCATCCATCTCATCATCATTAACAGTTTCCCAACTAGCAGCATCATCACTTACTTCACTCCCAGCAGCAATTGATTCATCATCATCTCGGCCAACAACATAAATTGCTTGAGGTCCAACCTAAAAAAAATTAAAGATCAATTTGTCAAAACAATAACTATGCTCCTCCACAAGGGATCAAGTAAACAGTATGAAATAATTATCAGTAATCATCACACGATAGAACAGACACTTAATTAAGATATTCCTAAAATAAGCAGGTAAAAATAGTTTATAAGCAAAGGAAGATAAATTTACTGATTATGATAATCTAAAAATATCACCAGAAACCTTCTCTAAGGTTATAATGCTCATATTTAGCCTCCTTGGGATGTATGTGAGAGGATTAATACTTACATAAAGAATAAACTAGTCAAGAACAAAACAAAGAGCAGCTTCTTTCATCCCTACCAAAATGACAATATCCATTGAGATAAAAGAGCCTCTAACATTTTAAGTCAGCCAATTGATAGGAAGAGAGGTTACCACTGTAATAAATATAAGAAAACCAACTGAAAAAAGATACAAAGTTTAGACTTCAGAAGCCAAAGACAACTCAAAGGAGAAAGAAAATAAAATATTAGTTCACAGAATAAGGCATCAAGTTTACCGTTGAAACCATCCCATCAGCCCATGTAACCTCAATATCACCATTTTTCAGGCCAGTTATGTTCCCAACCCAAGAGAGATCTGTGAAGTCCATGGAAGCTTCATTAAGCGGGGCATCTTCTACTTTGTTACTTCCTGAGTGCTTTTGGAAGTCCAGTTTCACCTCCTTTGATCCATCTTCCTGCTTTGGTTCCTTAAGGGAGCCTTCTTCAGAAGCAGGTTGAATGGGAAAAGAAGCTGGAGGTAATCGAACTACTACATCACCATAACAGTAATCATAATCTGGATGTCCTTCCAGCTCGTACACACTTACAATTTCCTCCTTGTCAAACTCACGAGGGTCCTCTGCCCTGGTTACTGGCTTCAACCACTTTACACAAGCTGTCCGTTCCTTTGCATTAACACTTTTGACCACCCCAACACGCCTGGGTTCATATGCATCATCACCATCATCAGAGGTTTTCTCCACCACATACTGCTCTGCAACAAATTCATGATCACCAGGAGTTTCAATTGGGACCAACTTTGTTGCATCCACTCCACGTTCCACTGTTCCATCCTGCCATGCGACATCAACCCTTGTTCTACTATTGACAATTAAAAGAGCCCTTTCAAAATTATCCCCTTTCTTTTTTGCTTTCTTGTCTTTCCTAATCACAACTTTACGGACTTTCTTGCGGTGAAGAGGCCAATGCTCATGGACAGGCTCCTTTGAAACTGATAATGAACTGCTACAAGAGCTAGATTCAAATGAGACTTTATTTTCAACATTTCCATTGTCTTTAGTTTCAACAATTGCATTGTTTTCATCAGGTGTAGGCATTTCATCAAGATCCATGGATTCAGTATTATCATTTGGTTCATCAGGAGTAACCTCTTCTGAATCACATTCATGATTTCTCCCATTTCTCATGGAGCCATTAAGTTGCAGGTTAGAAAAACCCTTGTCCAAAGGAATGGATTGCAATGAAGTTGGAAGAAGACACCAATCACCCACTTGCCAATTCGCATGTGTAAAACAAGACAACAGTCTTAGATTCTTTGGATTCTGTTCTTCAGCTGGTGCAGTGGAAGAATCAGGCCCATAGCCAGCAGAGGCTATCCAGTAAGTAAACACAGATCCGGCTGTAACTTTAGTTACTGTACCTTCCAACCGGTTTGGCTTCCATAAACCAGATAACCACCTAGAGTTCTTGAAAACAGACGAAGAGCTTGCCTTTACACGCTGGCCAGGATAATATGGAAAATTACTATCATCTTCAAGGGTATTCCTAGTAGTTGGTTTGAGACGCAATGGTTCAGCCCTCATAACTTTGCACTCAGAGCCATCATCAAACAACACGTTGACATTATCTAAAACGTCATCTATTCTACCTAGCCAAGGACCAAGGACCACATAATCACCCACAGCAAAATCCCTCACACG
This sequence comes from Gossypium arboreum, assembly GCF_025698485.1. Taxonomy (NCBI): domain Eukaryota; kingdom Viridiplantae; phylum Streptophyta; class Magnoliopsida; order Malvales; family Malvaceae; genus Gossypium; species Gossypium arboreum. Next base: position 119,236,494 of record NC_069073.1, read on the forward strand.
TTGCAAATCTCTAGTGGAGATATCTTTTATAGTAGATCCATCAGGAGCTAACAGATCGATAGAGATATTGACATCCACCACAACACCCACCTGCCCAGTTGAATTTGAAGCAGCAGCTACATAATCACCATGCAAGAAACCCCGATCAACAACAGTTACATTCTTAATACTCTGAACAGGTTCAGTATCATCCATCCACAGTACCCGAATTTGATCAGCTTGAAGATCACCACACTTATAATCGCGGTCACCTTTGTTCCCCTCACCATTTACATTAGCATTGCTATTGGCATCAACATCACCGCTTTCATCTTCACCGTCCTCATTATCTTTATCTTCATCTTCATCGTCTTCATCATCAGTTATGCTTCCATCTGAATCGGAGTCACCAGCAACTTCACTCACAATCCCAATCGAACCATTTATATTACTCCTGACAACATCTTGTCGATAAATGTAAGGAACACTATGTGAGTTACCAGAAGCCTCATTTTGTTTACCAACTCCAACATTAGTTGGGTTATTTACATTTTGATCATTGACAGACCCATTTGTTGTAGAATCACCCTTACTCAAAGTGTTACTTTCATGCAAACTTGTAGTGGTAGATTCATTAGTCTCAAAAGCAGATAAGTCTTGCTGCTTCATCTCCATCTGAGAATACATGCAAACATTGTTAAACCATCAATTAGCACAATTCCAAAGCAAGTTTCAACCTATCAAGCATTTCATTCTTATTTCCAAGCCATTTGCTCAACAAATCATCTAAGGTTTTGCAGTACTTTTTTCTTCTTAACCTTACCAACAAAACGCCACACCTAGCTCAACATAAACAGACAAGGTTTCCATGATTGATTATTGCATATCGGCAAATAAAATTCCACAACACTCTTAAACCAGTTCCTTGCAAAATATCTATACATTTTAAACTAACATTCAGCTCTTTCTCTTCCGATTAAAATCAAAGCATATAATTTCACCTAAAATCGCTTCTAACTTTTCAATATCCTATTCCAAACACAAATAAAACAGTGCTCCAAATCATTCCAGAAACAAACATCATCTATTCAATCGCAATAAGAAAAAAGATTATTAATTTAAATGCCGAAACAAAATATAAATATTCTCAGATTCTAATAAAGATAAAAAAAAAATTCTCCAAAAACAGCTCAAAATTTAATCTAGACAACAAATAATCAAATTTATTTTTTAAATAATAGCAGGTAGATCAAATCCACACTAAACCATCTCATTCCATTAAAAATCATACAAAATAAGGAAATGAAAAATACTGGTTCAGCTTTCATCGGTAATTAATCGGCAGATGTCAAAAAGAAAAAGATGATCTAAAATGAATTTTTTTTCTTTACCTGATGAAAATCGGCGATTATTATGAATAGCGAGAGCGAGCAAGCGAGCGAGCGAGCGAGAGAGAGAAATAGAACCAGAGGAGCTGTTCTTATTTTAAAACCAAAGGGGGGTGGGTCTGTTGTTGTAAAATGTTAAAGTTGATTTTGTATTGAAAAGGAAAAAAGAAAAAGAAAATAAAGAAAAATTGGAGAAAATTAATAAACGCTAATTTGAAAAAGCGTTAAAACTCTTTGAAGCGGTGTGTAGGGGTAGATTTGTAAATTAAGTTTTGTTGTTTGTCTCGTGTGTTTGGATGTTTTTGGGCCATTATGGATCCAATAATCTTGAAATTTCATCCCGGCCGTTGGATTTGCTAATTTTTATAAATATATTAAATTTTTTAGGGTAAATTGCATCCAAGGTCATTAAATTGTTTGTAAGTTTATGTTTTGGTCTCACTCAACTTCAAAAAGTTATAAAATGGTCACTAAACTATTCAAAAGCGTCAAAAGTTTTTCTTTAAGTCACTAAGCAGTTAAGTTTTTTTTAATTTGACTAATGAGCTCTGAACAACAATCAGTACCCATCAACAAGTAGAAGAACATATTTTAGATCCAAGTCGATTTGGCAGTCAATGTTAAAAATTAGAGAAGAAACTTACTTGAATTTTGATTTTTAGATTCGTGACGTTCAAAGTTGTTTCATGAAATAAAAAACTAAATTGTATAAGAATAGGGAAATGAAAGCTTTCAATTGGTGCAAGCGGTGCGTGTTGGAAAAAATCTGATTTAAAAACGATTTTTTGTCATAGCAAAAAATTAAAAAATTAAAAATCGAACCAATTTGAGATATTTATAACAATAAACTTTTACTGAAAAGTACTTGTGTTTTGTGTGAGACAAAGCCTACACGTTCCCAACTTTCAATCAAACGGTCCTCTCCTCTATTCTCATATCACGAATCACTTCGAGTATGAGCTCGAACAATTTCGAATCAAACATAGAACCAAAAAAAAAAGTCCTTATTTTTAGTAGGAAAGTAATTATCTCTTAATAGAAACCGGTCGAATTGTTATTCCTATAAAATAAAATTTATACTTAAAAATAAATTCTAACTATTTTCGGGTAAAATAACAATATTGAAAACTCATGTGTAAATAGCTCTACCAATGTTATCTATTTATAATGACAGATAGAAGAATTCTAGTTGAATTAGTAGAATACAAATAATACTTATTAGATAGAAAAACAAGTCTCCTAGTTCTACTGGGAGAGAGGAGGTAGTATTGATCTCTATGTATTGGGTCCAATTATATATGCTTCCTAGACTTTTAGGTCAGCACTTTATAATTTAATTCAACCTACTACATGTTTTTCTATTTCCAAAAATAAATATTATTTATTAAATTAATTTAGATGGATTAAGTTTCTAATTAAATAATTTTCTCAACTAAATTCTAATTCCATTAAAATCATAACAACTTTATCGTAAATGAATTTATGAGAAAATATATTTAATTTCTACATTCAACTAATTCACGATGGCCAATTAATTTAATTTAATTTTTGAACTTTAATTATTTACTTAAATAATAATTCGAAAATCTTAAATTAATTTTCAGGTCATTTCCACACTTAGTGAGAAACCGCGTTCATTTTTTAACTTAACTCATTTTTTTAACTTTATCATTTCTATCAATTTTTGTTCATTTGATTCTATATGCAATTCATTTCTGGTATCAACGAGCTAGCAGAGGGATGGACTGAACATGTGTAATTAGAGCTTAAATGATTTATAATTAAGTTCCAGTTTTTTGCATATTAATTATAAACTCATTTAGTCATGAAGTCATTCCACTATGGTATTGTGACTAAACTCTTCCCAATTATATACGATTACAAAAGTTACTTAATCAGTGCTAGTCTAATGACCTTGTCATAAGCGTGTTATCCTTATAGGATATCCTTAACCTCTTTGAGATAAATTCGTTCTCCCAATATGATCTTATTTTGTCTTATGGTGACAATTACATCTTCCTTTTTGAAAATTTAATTACTATCAAATAGTAATTAAGTCATTTATCACAAAGACAAACGACTCGTAGCCACATTTATTTTTCATCTATTATGTAATGCCAATGAGATGATATCATTTATTCATTTTCTGGGCTATGAATTCCAATATTGTGAATGATGCTATATATTGCAGAAGTCATATACCCAATACACCAGTTTCTGGTTCCTTATCTATTTGAACTCAGGCTTTTACTTATATCAACGTATACAAGTCACGCATATATAGTCTATCATCCATTCAGAATTAAGATATGTCAAACTATGAATGTCACAAGTGGATAAATCCATAAACGGATTCAAGATCTATTCTACTTAGGTCGTATCTAATGTACTGTTAATCTAGTCAGTCACATCTATGTCTTTATTTTTTGGGAGTCATTCACTCTAATGTTTAAGGTAAAGCATCTTCCCAATTAGACTTGATAGATGGCATATTAATCTTTCGATCGATTTTTTCATTTTTGATTAGACTAAGAACATGTTTAGGTTCATCTACTAATATAAGTTGTCTTTTCGCATTACAATTCAACCACGTAATACCACTTAATATTAGTTAAACGTTGTATAACCAATGAGCCAATGTTTGCTTTCATTTTGCTTTGCGTGCAAAGACCATTGAGGATAATATACAAGGGTATTAATATAATTTATTAATATTTTTATTAAACCAATTTATTTGAAAAAATACAAGTGTACATAGATGAAAATACTACACTTGTAGCACCAGATCTAACAGTGCGAATAGAGAAGCCATACAATAGTAACTTTTACAACCCAATGACTTAAATGAAAACTTTTGAATAATTAAATGGCCTTAAGGTTTTAGGTTCGAGTCTCACCTTTTGTAAATGTGTGGGTTCTCTTAGATTTATTCTAGTTAGTTTGAATTAAGATGGTTACTATTTATTCAATTCAATCCTTTTAATTGTTGATTCTACTGAAACAATTGTATCTTCAAAACAAATTAGGCTTTTATTGTTGCTCGACTTCAAAGCAAGGGAAAACTCACGTTGATAACTTTGGTGGACGAACATCGAGGTGAAAGATCACCTTAATGCAAAAGAGTCTCGGCCTAGGATCTCACTCTTCATGGGAATAGATACTTCGATGAGACTTGAAGTAGAAGTAGTGAAGCTCAAGTAACATTAAAAGCAATGATCCAACAAGCCTTAGATGGCACGTTAGGTAGAGAAAGGCTACTAAATGGAGGAGGCAAAGACTTCTATTATGGAGAAGGAAGGAGAGCTACAATAACTCAAGCAAATCCACCTATGGGGAGGGAGAGAAGCTCCATTGAAGATGGAAAAAACCCCACCATTAAAAACCATGATAGTCCAAGAAAAGGGAAAATGAGAAAACCTCATAAAAAACTCGAAAGGAAAACAAAAAGAAAAAAGAAGATGGTGGGAAAGAGATGGCTTGAGAAACAGGCAGAGAAGAGTTTATGCGATAGCTAATCTAGTGGTTAACTACACTCAACTTGAACAAAGAGTTTGGAAACTTTGAAAAAAGAGGGGGCAAAAGAAGAGATGGGAAAATGTGAAAAAGGTTTTCTTTTTCTAGTCAAAATCAGGGATTCACCATTGTCAACAATAACTAATCCCCTTGCTATAGGTGCTCTTCGAAGAGGAAAATGACTGACTACGAAATGTGCTCCATTCCCATGGATGGGGATCAAACCTTAGACCATATGATCAAGGGATGAGGTGAGCAACCACCACACCATACCCTCGTTAATAAATTATTTTTTCAAGTACATGGGAATATTATTGTAAATAAGATTGATAAAATAATCATCAAATTATGATGGTGACCCCTTTATTATATGCTTAAATTTGAGATTTAGTTCCTATACTTATAATTTAACATAATTGATCATTTACTTCTATAATATCATTAATAATGGTTTTAGCAATTCGATTAAAATGATAATGTGATTTAAAAAAACACTTATTCTAACTCATAATGTTGACATAAGTTTTTTATGTGTTGGGAAAAATATTCTTTTAAAAATCCACATTAACATTTTAATCATAATAGTTAATAAGATTAATTGTTTGACATAACTAATAACATTAAAAATAATAATTATGTAAATTAAAATATATGAAACTAAATCTCAAATTTAGTATAATAATTAGACTTGTCTATGGGTCCGGCCGCCCAAAGGTCCGTTCGAAAAGTAGGAGGATTTAGGTAAAAATATAGGCCCGAAAAATAGCCTTGAGCAAAAAGATAAGGCCCATATAGAAAACAGGTCAAGCCTAGAGTAAGGATTTTTTGGCACGAGCTCGGCTTGACTCAGCCTGAATTTGCAAAAATAAAAAAATATTGTTGTTTCATTTTTTTTAATTGTTTTGTTGCTATTTTCTTGTTATTTTCTCACTATTTTGCTACAGTTTCACTGTTATGTTGCTATTATTTTATTGTTATTGTTTGGATATCGTATAACTCTTGTTTTATTGTTAATTTTATTACTAGTTTAGAGGTATAAATATGTTCAATCTGTTGGGAAACATTTATTTTAATGTTTTTAATATTTTTGATGTACTATATTTAAATAAAAAAAGTTTCATATAAAAAAGCTAATACAGGTTGGCCGAGCTAAGCTCAGACAAACTTATAAGCCCATTTTTCGAGCCTGTCCAAGCTCAGCGAGCAGGCCTAAGATTTTGGGTCGAACCCAGCCCGAATCCGACACAACCTAGCCCATGAACACCTCTAATAATAATGAATTTGACTTAATTTTAAAGGGTTTTTAAAAATCGAGTTTATTATAGTTTTTTTCCTATTTGTAACTATTTGTAAATATATTTTAGTTAGAATTTTAAATTTTATTAAACTTTTATCATATGAATTTGATTTAGTTGATAGGCATAGTGCTAAAATTCAAATTAAGTTCTAAGTTTAAGCAAAAATCAAGTGGAAAATATTTGGAGGAATATATACTCTTGAAAAGGAATATATAATGACATTTTGTTATTCTTTTTATGTGTCAAAAGATACATAATATTAAAATTTGTGCAATATCTTAATTTGGAGGTTTTTATTAAAGAAAGGGATAGCTTTATTGGGAGATTTTGTTTTATTAGGAAGGCAAGGTAGCCTTTGTTTGCAAGGAAATACTTTAAAGAACCTAATCAATTTTAGGTTTTAAAGGGAAGAATAAATTTTATTTTATATTTTATTTTAAGATAATAAATTTTGTATCATTTAATTAGTTTTTATATAAATTATATAATACTTGATTAAGAGTATTTTACAATCTAAATCACTAAATTTAATTTCAATTTTCACATATACCACTTAAACTTTAATTTAATTAAATTACATCCTTATACTTTTATTATTAACAAAGTAAGTCACTTATATATGGAGGTGTTCATAGGACGGATCGGATTGGGCTTAAACATGATATTAACATATTTTATATTTGTTGAAGTTAGGCTCTGCCGAAATATTGGCTTAAAATTTTGTTTAAATTTGCAAAAGACAAACTCAATCCCATTTTAGGCCAGCCCATATTATTTTAATATTTAAAATTTTATACATTTTTTATTTATTGAAAATTTTAACATTATTTTAATGTTTGTGTTATATGTTTAGTATAAGTTTTTTTTTTTTAACATGTTCTAAATTACATAACATATATAAAAATAACATAATATAAAATATTATAAACTTAAAAATGAGTCGTATTGGGTTGGGCTTGGGCCTTGACTATTCAAGCCTGAGCTCAACTCATATTTTAAATAGACCTTTTAATCTTCGGGTTTAGACGAGTAACCCGACCCATGAATAAATCTACTTATATAACACCGTTAAACAATTATTTATTTTAAATTTATCTTGTTCATTTAAAGACATAAAAAGCAAACCTTCAAAATGTTGTTCTAAGCAATGAAACTTTAGCTCTAGCCTCTTCAAGTTGTTTCTTGGCATCATCCGCTTCCTCTTTCAAAGCTCATTCTTTGAACTTCTTCGGTCAACCTTCAAAAAACTCCAAAGCCAAACTTATCAGAGTCCTAACGACTTTAATCACCGCAATCGGTGCATTGCTATGAACCTCCTCGATCACTATATCAAATTTTGTCTTCTCTCTTATGGCAGCGGATCTCCTGTCAGCAGCCCGAGGGCCGCTGCTTGAACAACCATAGCACCGCTATTAACTCACTTTATGATTACCCAAGTCCCGCTAGAGATATAGACATAAAATTTTGTTTAATCTTACCTATATTTCTAAATAGTTAATATAAACCAATTTTAGATCCAATTACATATTTTTAAAAATTTTAAAAATATTTTATTGTTTTTAATTTAATATTTAATTATTATATAGTTCCATTTATTAAAATTTTATAAATAGACATCTCAACTTTTTTTTATATTTATATTATAGTATGATATATTATTATAAATTTAATTTCTATGTGTAATAAATTATATAATATATATTAACATAATATAATTTTAATCCAAACCCTCTCAAAATTTGAATGAGTCTTAGGCCTTAGGCAAGTAGTCCGACATATGAACATGCCTAGTCTCGAGTTCAATCATTGAACAATCTCTGCCCATAATTTCTATAAAAAATTATATTTTTAAAGTTTTCATAATCGAATTGGTGATTGAATCAATCAAACCATTGATTCACCGGTCCGATTGATTCGATTAAAAATTATTAAAAAATCATAATAAATAGAAAAAAATTTAACAGCATATTCAACCGCTTTTTAACTCGATTCAATCAGTCTGTTCTGGTTTACAAGCTAATCAACCCAACCTCTTGTTTTTAACCGATACACTAATTAATTTGTAGTCTAGTCAGTCCGACCGACCCACCGGTCCAATTTAGGTCCGGAAACCATGTATTTTTCTTGAAGGTAAAACAATCCAAAATCAATTGAAAGAAGCTTTCATTCAAAGAGAAAATATAACCAAACCAGTTGGACACAAAAACCCAACTAAAAAGCAAACTCAAACAAGCAAAACACAAGACTTACATCAAAACCTATATACATTAACATCAAAGCTTACCACAATCAAAACCTGCCTTCCTTAACAACAACCCAGCTATAAATCCCAACAAAAACTTATCCCTCAAATACCTAATCATCTTCCCATCATTTCGCAATACAAAACCCACCATGAAAGCAGTAGTAACCAAATCAAAGCTTCTCCATCTTCTTTCTCGACCATATTTCTTCAACCCCATTTCAATCCTCTTATATTCTTCATCATCATCCTCAGCCCCTGGTTTCAACAAGGCTTCACCTAGGCATCTAGCGAGAGTAACACCATCTTCCATGGCTGAACACGCACCTTGGCCGAGGTCTGGGGTCATGGGATGAAGAGCATCACCGGCTACACAAACGTTGCCTTTGCTGATATTTCCCCACAGAAGCAGCTCCAGTGGTTTCCTATACCTTAATGGAGATGATATAATGCATTCTAGCGAAGTGTTTTCGATGACTGATTTCATCTCATCTGATGCATCTTTAAGCTCGTTTGCTACGAATTGTTTCAGCTTAATTGGGTCTTCTTCCATTCCTTCTTCTGCATAAGTTAAAACCAAAGGTTAATATAATTTTTAGTCCATTTTCGTATTTTTGAACTCCACGTTTTTCCACATTTTTCGATGAACACTTTGAAATTACTATCATATCGTTAGATGTGGAAAATGAATAGGTTAAGCAGCCTTGATTCGAGCTATTTCCAAAATTGGATTATTTTAAACTTAAATTATCTCAGGTTGGGATCAGCTCGAGTTTTATTAAGCTTAAAATTTTCATTGACTCAAACTTTCGAATTTCAAGCACTTTTGGATTTGGATTTTTTTAGTTTCAGGCTCAAGTTTTCTAATTAGATTCCGATTACGAGCTCAAAATTTTTTATACTTAGATTTTCTCAAGCTCAAATCATTATGGTTTAGATTTTCTCAGAATCAAATCATTACAAGCTTGAATTGACATGAGTAATTTTTCGAGCTTAGGTTTGATTCACTAGCTTTACACACAAACAAAAATTTACATTTGTCAAGTTTTAAGGTTAAAATGAATTTAGTTATCAAGTTAAATACTAAAATGAGAACAAAAAATGTACTAAAATAGATCTAATTATCAAATTAATGGGCAAAAAGTTATATTAACCCTAAAATCAATAACAATAGAAATTTAGAAGTCCATCTATTATAGGAACTTGATCAAATTAGACGTTTTACTATTAAATAGATCAATTTAGTCCTATATTATTAAAAAGAATCAAATAATGCCAAATTCGAATAGAGCTAACATTTACTGTTTAACAAAGAATATTTTAAAATTTTTATGGTTATATAAATGAAATCTTTTATTTGGAATCGAACTACAATTAAAAAAAAATTCAAGAATTATATAGTAAATGTTATCTTTTTACAAAATAAACTTATCTAATTTATTTTTGTAGTACAAGGACTGATTTGATCCACTTAATATTAAAGGGATTAATTTGATCCAGTTCCTATAATACAGGTATAAAGAAGATACTTTAACTGAAATTTAGCATTGGAATTACAATTTTATTATATATGCAATTTCAAGCAGGGTTTTCAAAGGTTGAAGGTTACCTTCAGTGGCTGGAATCCAAGTAAAAAACCAAAAACATTCTCATCATCACAAGGTAAGAACCCTAATCGACCAACTTTGCCAATCAACTGCTTGAATTTGTGTTCAAATCCGTGGCCGCTTTAAAAATGCGCATTGCCTCTAACCGCCGATCGACCTGCGAAAGCAGGCTTTTGTAAACCAAGCCATTTTGCCACCACTGAGTTCACTCCATCGCACCCTATCAACACCTGTTCTTTCACAATAAACATTATTAGCCACTCTCAAACAAACAATCGTATGAATTAAGTGGATTTTTAACCTTGGTTTTGAGGATGGTTCCATCAGCAAGATGGAGTCGTTTAAAGTGGCCTTCAGATTCGTCAATGGAAACCACTTTAGAAGAGAACCTTATGGTTCCATTGGGAACATCTTTTGCTAATGTTTCCAACAATAATCTCCGTTGAAGACAGCGTACTTCGAGACCCTTATATGGTGCCTCTGATGGCGGTTTGTCTGAGAACGTTGAAGCAATAACCATGCTGCAAGTTGATGATTCGGGTAAAACCAAGCTTAGTTTATAGCAAAAACTAAAACGTTTATTACAATTTGGCTCCTCAAGTATACCCATTTTCCCATTTTGGTATTTAATTTTTTTTGGCTCAATTTGATACTTAAAAGTATGTATTTGTTACTTTTTTTTAATCTATTTTTTAATTATTTTATGAACCTTTCCTATCATATCATCTATGGTCTTTTTTTAACTATTTAATGACTTTTTAGCAATTTTTTCCATGCCATTGATACATAATTTTGGTAATTTTTTATCCTAAACCCAGATCCTCAAACTCTGACCCTTAAATCTAAACCCTAAATCTTAAATCTCAAACTTAAACCCTAAATCTAAATTTTAAATTTCTATATTTTCATGTTACGTAAATTATGTGTGAGTTCTATCCATATTTATTACAATTTTAAGTCTGAACATATATGTATTCTGCCTAAATTTATTTTTATATAAATTTATATATATTTAGATTATTAATCTAATCTTACTTTATAATAGTTAATTTTATTATAATTATTTAGACATATTATTTGTAGTAACTCAAAAAAAAAAAAGAGATATTTTAAGAGAAGGATCGGGGTAGTTAAATTGCCTTGTGATGAGGTGATGTTGACAGCGTAGAGATTCACCGATACCAATAGCATCCAACGCTTTCCATGCATTGCTCCACGTCGTGAATGCAAACCCAGTGATCCTCAGTTTGTCCGATGATTCCAACACTAAACTACGAATTCCCAGCCTGCAAATCAAATTATTTCAAACATTCAATCACTTTAAATTATATATAAAAATCATCATCATAATAATAATTTCATTTACCTATGGAGACCCAAAGATGTGGTGAGACCAGCAATTCCAGCCCCCACAATTACAACATCTTCAACAATTTCCATCTTTTGACACTTTGGGTTGCTCTTAATTCTTGAACTGTAATTTGGGTCAGAAGATACTTGTGTATGTGTATATATATATTGAAATGTGAATGAAAGAATATGATATAATGGTGTCAGCACATATGTAATACTGAATCCAGGTTCAGTTAATACTTAATAGAATAATCAGATGCTTTGTCTGATCGGAGAGTGCGTGGACGACTGACGTTGGATTAAACGTTGTCATTGTAATAATTAATCCTAGTGCTTGTTGTTTTCCACTTTTTTTTTTTCCTTGTGTGTGTTTCTTAGTGACATTTTATCGAACAGGTAGCGGGTCGTTTGTCGCACTGGATAAAAAGCTTTTAACCTCTTTTCCCCTTGGCAGGAGCCGCCGGTATCTGATCACAATAAACATTATTGTCAATTTCAAGTACCATAGTGAAAAAAATTATTTGCATATCTATAAATATAGTATTTTATTAGATACTTTTAAAATTATTTAATATATTTAAAAATTATGTATGAATTTGAAATAGAATATGAAATGCTAGATTATGTCACACTCGATGATGTGATTTAAAGAAAATTATGTAGGGGTGAAACTAGAAATTTTTTTTAAGAGGTCTGAAATAAAATTTTAATTTTTAATAGTCTATATCTTTATAATTTTTAAAGGATTAAATTAAATTATTTTAATTTTAGGGGGCAAAGTGTAATTTTACATTCACTAATTTAAACTTTAAAAATTTTTTAAAGGGCCAAAACAATAATTTTCTATTTTAAAGGGGTCGAGGCCACGTCAACTCTTGAATTCGCCTCTGAAATTATGGTACAGATATATTTAAAATATATGTTTTTAAATGAGATTTTGATTGAACGGTGAAGGTATGATATTGAATACTACGATGCTTTAGGTTCAAATATCATTATGGTTATTTTTCTAGATTTTACATAAAAATATAAAATGATAAAAATACTTTCACAGTAATGTTTATTATTTTATAAAAGAACTAATTTTTCAATAATTACTCACTTGAGTTGAGATCCAATTAATAGAAGACATCAATTCAATGAATTATCGAAGTTATATTTGTAAATGATTTAGGTCAAATTTTATAAAAAAATCATTGTATTTTTCATTTTATGCATATTTAGTCTCTCTAATATAATTTAATGGGTGAAACCATTTTTTTATGCTTGAATTTGTTTTAGTCCAAATTAATCTCCGAATTTGATAATTCTCCTAACATTTGGGCTTGAACTAGCTAATTATTGATAATTGTTTTCCCACTAAGACTTAAACTCTTTTTTTAAGAAAATATTAAGGACCAACTAGGAACTAAACAAATTCAAGCTCCAATATGAAGCTAAATTCAAAGAGTAAATTGGACAAAAAAAAATTATACTGTTAGTGCACCAAATACTCACCCTAAATATATTATTTAGGTAAGTTTGAAACTTTTTTCTAATGTGGTATTTATGTTATTTTTTTGTTTAATTTGGTACCTGAATTTGATAGAAGTTTTATATTTTGATACCCCGAAGGTGGTAATGTTAACTTTTTAGTGTTTAATTTGGATTTTAGAGTTGATTTTGATGAAAGTTCATTGCTAATATGATTAGGTTTGAATTTTTATATTTTGTTAATATAATAAATTTAATGTTAATTGTGAATTCGCTTAATATTGCATTTAATTTGTCCAATATAGTCCGATAAATGTAATATAATTCGGTTTTAGGTTGATTACTAATATTATTAAATAATTGTGAATTTTCTTGAAATCAATTTTACATTGTTATCTCCCGGTAGCAAAATATATAATTTTGGAATATACATGTATGGTACTAGACCAAAAATAATACAAATATCACATTAAAAATGTATCAAACTCATACTGATTTATACATTAAACAAAAAAAAAAACAGAGGCTTAAGCTCAAAGACTAATTTAAATAAATATTAAAATATATTCTAAAACCCTATACTTTTCTTACATTTATAATTTAATCCATTGAGAATTTAAACTTCTACTTTTAAAACTAAAGACATTCATTAATCAAAGCTTACCACAATCAAAACCAGCCTTCCTTAACAACAGCCCAGACAAGAACCTCAACATAAAGTTATCCCTCAAATAACTCAGCACCTTCCCATCGTTTTGTTGTATAAAACCCACCATGAAAGCAGTAGTAATCAAATCAAAGCTTCTCCATTTTCTTTCTTGACCATATTTCTTCAACCCCATTTCAATCCTCTCATATTCTTCATCCTCAACCCCTGGTTTCAACAAGGCTTCACCAAGGCATCTAGCGAGAACGACGCCGTCTTCCATGGCTAAACACCCACCTTGGCCGATATCTGGGGTCATGGGATGAAGAGCATCACCGGCTACACAAACGTTGCCTTTGCTAATGTTTCCCCAAAGCAGCTCCCATGGTTTTCTGTATCTTAATGGCGATGATATGATGTCGTCTAGCAGTGTTTTTTCGATGACAGATTTCATTTCATCGGATGTATCTTTGAGCTTGCTTGTTACCAATTGCTTTAGCTTAAGTGGTTTGTCTTCCATTTCTTCTTCTACAGATGTTAAAAATCAATAATGATGGAATTTTAGCAATCATAACAATTCATTATTGGGACCAAGCTGAAAGTTAAAATTTGGGGTTAAATCATTAGCACCCTTTTTTATTTATGAGTTCGAGTGGGCTGATACCTATTATCAGAATCAGGTAAGGTTACCTTTTGTGGCTGGAGTCCAAGTAAAAAACCAATAAACATTCTCATCATCACAAGGAAGGAATCCTGATCGAACACCTTTGCCAACGAACTGTCTGTATTTGGGTTCAAATCCATGGCCGCCTTTGAAATGCGCATTGCCTCGAATTGCTGATCGACCTGAGAAAACAGGGTTTTGTAAACCAAGCCATTTTGCCACCGCTGAGTTCACTCCATCGCACCCTATCAAGACCTGTTTTAATTTCACCATACCCATTAGCCTCTTTGTAAAAGTACCATGAGTCCGTACATCGTATTTTGTTTTTTCTACTCAAAAAATAAATATATTAGTCATTATACTTAGATCAAAAAGTAAATTAATTATTTCTGTTAAAAACTACAAATATTTCTATTGTTAAAAATTAGTGCAACAACATGTGACGTGTTATGTATATCTCATTTTGATGTACAAGAATTAGATTTTAACAATAATAATGGATAGCATTTTTACACCCTCTTTCAACAATACATACATACACATAAAATTCTAAGTTATTTGCATCAATGGCCCCAAAATTATAATCTAGATTCAAAATTGGTCCTAAACTTTGTAATTGAGTCCACAAAATATCAATACCATATCAATTTAGTCTTTTCCTAGTTGTTAGCTTGAATCTGACGTAAAACATATTTAAAAAACATATATTAAACATGTTTGTACCTACAACATTGACAACTTGTAATTAACATGTTTTAAAAATAGGGTTATTCTTTTTAACACGTTAAATCCAAGTTGTTTATGGAATAAATATTCGTATGTCTAAGTTTTTATCCGATTGATAAGATATTGACACTTTAAGAACTCGAAACAATTTAAAGTTTAAGTCGTAATTTGAGAGTTCAGATGAATTTACCCTATAATTTATGAAGTTATAAAACAATACAAAGTGGATTTTGACCTTGGTTTTGAGGATGGTTCCATCGGCAAGATGCAGTCTTTTAAAGTGGTCGTCAGATTCATCAATGGAAACCACTTTAGAAGAGAACCTTATGGTTCCATTGGGGAGTTCCTTTGCTAATGTTTCCAACAATGATCGCCGTTGAACACAACGAATATCATGACCCTTGAATGACATCTCCGATACCGCCGGCTTCTCTAAGAATGTAGAAGCAACTACTATGCTGCATTTGAATAATTCTAAGTGTCATCAGCTCTGTTTATGGTAAACTAAAATCGATATTTTTATAATGTCATTAATAGATATAAATCGATAATATTATCAGTTGAAAGCTTTTTTAAGAACAATATTAACATTTAACAAACATGTAAATTTATTATTAGTTGAAATGAGTATGAGACCAAGTTATGGTAAAAGCAAGAATTCATATAATTTTAATGGTAACAATTAATAGTGTTTCAGAATAGTGAAGACATTAAAACCAGAATTAGATCAATATTTTCCGATAAGTCTATTACCCATTTTAGAGTGTACTTGGATACCTTAGAGTAACTGCAGGAAAAACGTAATTACTAGGACAATTATTACACCCTCTTACAATTACAATGAATTTTAATTTTCTAGATATGTTTGACTAGTAGAGTGAAATCTGAATTTCTTATGTAATGTTTGATAATACAACTCTAGAACTATCCATAGAGCCTCTCCAACCCTTACATAAGAGGATAATGTGCTTCAGTGCACTTGAACTCACAACTTCCTACATTGACAACAATGTCGATGTAATTCAAGCTAAAATTTAATCATAATAACCATGCATAAGTAATTATAAATTATTAGGCTACAAATCTAATTACTAAATGAGTCCTATATTGACAACAATGTCGATACAATTCAAGCTAAAATTTAATCATAATAACCATGCATAAGTAATTATAAATTATTAGACTATAAATCTAATTACTAAATGAGTTTTTAAATACGGTAGATTTTAAGAGAAGGTTGGTGCCTAGTTGTGGTTCATTTACCTAGACATCAGGTAATGTTGACGGCGTAGAGATTCACCGATGCCAATAGCATCCAAAGCTTTCCATGCATTTTCCCACGTCGTGAAAGCAAATCCGGTGATCCTTAATCTCTCCGATGATTCCAATACTAAACTACGAATTCCCAGCCTGCAAATCAAATTATTTCAAATATTCAATCACTTCATAATAATAATAATAATAATAATAATAAATTCATTACCTATGGAGTCCCAAGGCTGTGGTGAGACCAGCAATTCCAGCCCCTACTATCACTACGTCTTCTACAATCTCCATTCCAACACTGTGGCTGCTCATAATAGGAACTTGGGTATATATCTATATCTATCTATCTATAGATATATATAGTGAAAGAAAGGAGATAAAACGATGGTGTCAGCACATATGTAATACTGAACCCAGGTTCAATCATTCATTGTACAGTGGGCAGACACAATACATTTGGATAAAACGTTATCTGCAAGTATCTTGTTTTTGGGTAAATTGCATTATTAGTCATTAAATTATGGGTAAATTTTTGTTTTGGTCACTTAACAAAAGTTAGAATTTAGTTACTGAACTATTCAAAAGTTTTAATTTAAGTCACTGGGCCACTAAAATCGATGATATATGGCTTTCTCTATTTGCACTACATGTACCAATCGAACGTTCTCTTTTCCCTTCTCTCCTACAGTTTAGTTTTTTTTTTCACGAAACAACTTTAGACTTCACGAATTTACTAACCAAAATTCAAACAACTTTTTTATTCTATCTCCAACACTGGTCGTCAAATCGACTAGGATCTAAGGTATATTGTTCTCCACATCAATAGCTACTAATCCACCATATCAATCATTGAATTATTACTTGGAGATCGCTGGTGAAACTTAAAAAAAAAAAACTTAACAACCCAGTCACATAAAAAAAAATTTAATAGTTCAATGACTTAAATAAAAACTTTTGAATAGTTCAATGACCAAATTGTAACTCCTTTTAGTTAAGTGACCAAAACAAAAACTTACCCATAATTTAATGACTAATGGCATAGTTTACCCCTTTTCCCACTTTAATTTTCCTTTTCCTAAAATATATCATTTTATTATTTTGTACAGTAAAAGTACACAGAGGCCTCTGTATTATGAGTTAAATTGCCTATTGGTCTCTTTACTCAAAAAAGGGGCAAATTAGTCCCTGTAGTTAGATCAAAGAGCAAACTAGTCATTTCTATTAAAAATTTCATCAATTTCTACTTTTAAAAGTTGACATGGCTATCAGAATAACCAAATAGTTACACCCACGTGTACCTCATATTGACGTATAGAGATCAGTTTTTAATAGTAGACATGGATAAAATTTTTAACAAAATGATCAATTTGCTCTTTGATCCAACATATAGGGACTAATTTATTCATTTTTTTAGTAGAGGGGGTAAAATGCAATCCAACTCCTAGTATAAGGGCCTCCATGGTACTTTTACCTATTTTGTACCTAAGTTTGATATTTTTAAAATTTGGTCCAATATGGCACTTATATTTGACAAAAATTATACATTTTAATACTCAAAGTTAATCGTATTAATTTTTGGCATACCTCTTTTGTCACTTTGACCCTAATTCTTCTTCTTCTTCTTTTGTATAATTTTGGTTGTCGACTCTCAAATTTTAGTCAAATTCCTTTTCTTTTAGATGGAAAAGTTGACTTGACTGTTAAAGTTTTAATGGCGTTGTCATAGCAACTCATGTAGCAATTTACGTGTACTTTATAAAATTTTAAAAAAATGAAAATTATTTAAAAAATCATAAAAGTTTATATATATTTTTAAATTATCCAAATTAACAATAACATACATGTAGACTCCCATACGAGCTGTCACATTACCATTAAAATTTTAATACTTCCATCTACTTGTCAGTAAAAAAAAATAAAAATAGTTTGACTAAATTTGAATGTTGAGGACCAAAGTGATAAAAGAAAGAATTTTAGGGCTAAAGTGACAAAATGGGTAAACGCTAGTGGCTAAACTTGCCATTATGCCTTTTTTTTATGTTTGACTCATGTTTTAAGGTTGATTTGATGAAAGTTAATTGTTAATATTATCATGTTTGAATTTTCATGGTTTTGTTAATGGAATGAATTTAGGGTTAATTGTGAATTTGTTCAACTTTGTGCTTAATTTGTTAAATATGATCTTATTGTTGTTGTTTATTTTGGATTTTAGAGTGGAATTTAGGCTTTTTTTACCTAAATAATACAAAAAATAAAATTAATAACTAAAATGGTATGCCCATAAGATTATTTACCAAAATAGTATAGTTTTACTGATGTCGCCTATCAAATTGGCGAATGATCTGAAGTATTCAGGGACTTGTTATGGAATTTTTCCATTTAGAATGGCTACTGAAAAAAGGGAAAAGGGTGCCGCCTGACAGTGTGGCGGCACAAAAAAATATGGCTAATTGCCTTGTAAGCCCTCATTATTTATTATTTTCTTTTATTCCTCTCAACTCACTATATTATTTTTAAATAAGCCCTTAACTTATGGTTTTTACTAATAAAAGCCCTTTATTTTAATATTAAAGTAAATATATTTTACCCATAGTAAAGCTATTTAAAAAATATAAACTAATCCACATTTTATGTTGATGTGAATAGTTTATTATATAAAAATAAATAAATTTCTTGAGAGTGCTTATATACATAATATTCTTAACTACTCTTTCGAAAATTTTGATTACTTTTTAGATTTTATGTTGATGTTAAAGTGCATATAATTTTATTGCATCAACAAAAATTAAGATAAGAGCTTGAAATTCAAAATATATTTACTTTAATATTAAGATAAAGGGCTTTTATGAGTAAAAACCATAAGTTAATGGCTTATTTAACTACAAAAATAGGTTAAGGGCTTGTTTAAAAACAATATAGTGAGTTGAAGGGGAATAAAAAGAAATATAAATAAGGAGGGCTTACAAGGAAATTAGCCATATTTAAAGTTTGGTGCCGCCACACTATCAGGCAGCACCCTTTCTCTTTTTTCCTAGCAGCCACTATAAATGGAAAATTTTCATAACAGGTCCCTAAATATTTTAGATCATTACATTTCAGTCTGGTGCCAACAATTTGACAAGTAGCGTCAGTAAAACTATACCATTTTGGTAAATAATTTTATAGGCATACCATTTCAGTTATTAATTTTATTTTTGTATTATTTAGGTGAAAAGCCGTGGATTTTATTAAATTTAATTCTAATAAAAAATATAAGATTCAATAAAATATATTTATAAAACCCTATAAAATTAAGAAATTGTAATAAAATATATAATATTTTAATATTAAAATATGTGTTATAAAATATTATAAAATTTAAAAATTATAATTTAAAATATAAAAATAGTTATAAAATTAAAATAGTTGCATTTTAGAAAATATATTGACATGGGTCGAATTTTGCCTAAATATGACATCCCAAATTTCAATTAGAAGCTGAGTGAGCCTTAGTTCGATTGGCATTGACATTGTTGCCAATACAGGAAGACTTGGGTTCAAGTGTGGTGAAGCGCATTATCCTCCTATTTAAAGATTGTGGAGAGGTTATTGGCAGTTGTAGGCATTGAATCAAAAAAATCAGATATAATAAGAATATATAATGAGATTAATATTCAAATAAAAAATTTAATAAAAAAAACTTCTTTGCGTTGCCCCTATAAGGATAGAGCGAATCAAGTCTATTTCAATACCAATTAGAGGTTAAAATATGTTGTATCTGTTCCTTTTGACACAATGCCTAAAACTATTTATAGCCTCTTCTCCCCAACCCATAAACAAGAAAATAATGCGTTTCAACATACTCGAACCTATTTCATCTTGCATGGACAAGAATACCTATGCCAATCGAGCTAAGACTTAATCGGCCAGTCCTTGTATTTTAAAAGTTAAAAACTCAATCTTTTTTTTTTAATTTTATATCTTTATCAACTTAGTATATTTATTTTCTGTCAATAATGTGCCACATATATGAGGATAACTTAATCAACATGTCAAATTGACAAATTTTGACAAATAATAATAATATTAATAATTGAACTGATGTTTTAAATTGAAAAAGTAAGTTTAATTTACTTATTAATTATTTTTAAGAACATAGATTAAATCTCAAATTTTGTGAAGGATAAACACCGACAATATTTTAATCGAAATAGAGATAAAAATTGAATACATTTATAAGGGTGAATATATTTGAGAGGTCCCTATAATTAAATCACTCTCTACAATTAAATAAATCAATTTACTCGTTGTACTTTTAAAATAATCAAATAAGTCCAAATTGAAATATAATTAACATTTATTATTTTAAAAACATCGCTTATTTTTAACAGAGTTAATATTTTAAAGCTTTTATGATTCTTTCAATGAAATTTTTGTTTGGAATTGAAATTCAATTGAAAATAATAATTTCCAAGACAGTTTTAATACAACAAATATTAGTTATGTTACAATTTGGACTTATTTAATTTTTTAACGGTACAAGGACTAAATTGATCGATTTATTAATAGAGGGATTAATTTGATTCGGTCACCATAATACAGGGATTTTCCAAGGAATTTAACCCTTTATAAGTGATTCAAAGCCCATTAAATTTTTTATTTATTTTAGTCAAGAGAGAGAGAGAGAGAGAGAGAGAGAGATGCAATAATATTCAAGAAAAATACAAAGCTAGCCTCACTCAATAGTCAAATCCAACCTTTTAACTGTAACAGGCCATGGTCACGATGATCCGTTGAGCTCATACTAAATCCAATTTGATTAACATTATTTTTATGTAACATTGATTTGATTCGAATCAAATTCAACTTATTTTCAATTAGATCTATTCATTAGTCATGTCATCTACTCAGGTTTGAAGGCTTGCTCGAAAAGTGAAAAGATTTAAAAAAATATAAGCTCAAAAAATGGGTTTAGACAAAAAATAATACATGTTTAGAAAACGAGCCGAATCTCGAATAAGATTTTTTTAGTTTGTCTAATTTTTTTTCCTACTATTATTGACCATTGTTTGTTGTCATTTTACTAATATATTGCTACTATTTTGTTGTTATTATCTGGATATTGTATAACTCTTATTTTTATTATTAATTTTGCTACTATTTTAGAAGCATTTACTTTCTAATTTGTAACTATCTTAATGTTATTAATTGTTCATTATAGATTTTGATCATATCTGTTCCTTTTGACACAATGCCTAAAACTACCTATAGTCCTTCCTGCCCAACCCATAAACAAGAAAATAATGCGTTTAAGTGCACTCAAACCCAAGTCATCCTGCATTGACAATAATGTTCATACCAAACAAGCTGAGACATAATTGGTCAATCCTTGTATTTTAAAAGTTAAAAGCTCAATCTTTTTATTTTTTAATTTTATATCCGTGTCCATATATGGTTGACAATGGTAGTTTCTGTCAAAGTTATCAATTTAGTATATTTATTTTCTGTCAATAACGTGCCATAAAATTGACAAATTTTGACAAATAATAATGTTAATAATTGAACTGATATTTTTAAATTGAAAAAGTAAGCAAACTTACTTATTAATTATTCTAAAAACATGGATTAAATCTCAAATTTTGTGAAGGATAAAATACTAACAATATTTAATCGAATTAGAGATAAAAGGGAAAAATATCGAATACATTTATAAGGGTGAATGTATTTGAGAGGTCCCTATAATCAAATCACTCTACTATTGAATAAATTAATTTAGTTCTTCTACTATTAAAAAGAATCAAATAAGTCTAAATTGAAATAGAATTAACCTTTATTGTTTTAAAAAATATCATTTATTATTTAAAAGAGTTAATATTTTAAAGCTTTTATGGTTCTATAAATAAAATCTTTTGTTTGGAATTGAAATTCAATTGAAATAATAATAATTTCCAAGACGGTTTTAATACAACAAATGTCAGTTCTGTTACAATTTAGACTTAATTTTTTTAACAATATAAGGACTAAATTGATCTATTTACTAATAGAGGGATTAATTTGATTCGGTCAATATAATACAGGATTTTTAAAGTAATTTAACCCATTTATAAGTGATTCAAAGCCAAATTGGTTTCTCTTTCGAGTTTTGACCATTAAACTATTTTTTCTTAGTCAAAAAAAGAGAGATGCAATAATATTCAAGAAAAATACAAAGCTAGGCACACTCAAAAGTCAAATCCAACCTTGAAGTGTAACTTGCCATGGTCCGGATGGTCCATCGAGCTCATACTAAATCCAATTTCATTAACATTATTTTTATGTCACACCGAATCGATTCTCCAACTAGATTTATTCATAAGTCAAGTCACCTACTCAGGTGTGAATGTTCGCTTGAAAAGTGAAAGAGTTTAGAAAAAAATACAGGTTTCGAAAAATAAGTTTAAACAAAAAATAAGGCCTTTTAGAAAACGGGTCGAGTTTCCGGTAAGATTTTTTAGTTTGTGTAATTTTTTTCCCTACTATTGTTTACTACTGTTATTTATTGTTTCTTTGCTGTTGTTTTTCTATTATATTGCTACAATTTTGTCATTATTATTTGGATATTGTATAGTTCTTGTTTTATTATTGGTTTTACTCCTATGTTAGAGGTATTTGCTTGCTAATTTGCAACTATATTAATGTTATTTGAGTATAAAGACTTTTTTAATATATTTTCAATTTGTTGGGAAATATTTATTAAAAATTTTAGTATGTTTGATTTATTATATTTTTAAATTTATTTTTATATAAAAAAATTAATACAGACAAGTTGAGCTTGGGTTTAACTTTTTTTATCTGGACCGAGATTGGGCAAAATTTTAATGCCATTTTTTGGACCGGGTCGAACTCGAACCTAAAAAATAGACCTAAAAATTTACATCGGCCTAACCCGACCCAACCTATGATTAGTTTTATTTCCAACCACTTAAAAAAGAACTTTGTAAAAATTATGATGAACAAAGTCTCTTTGATCATTTGTAACAATTAGACAAATATCATTTATGGTTATAATAATTATTTTTTTTAACAATTTTATTATATATTTTGATCATGTCTACTCTTTTTAAGACAATGTTTAAAATTACTCATAGTCCTTTCTCAGCCTATAAATAGGAGGATAATATGTTTCGACGCACTTGAACTCATATCCTCTTATATTGACAACAATACACATGCTAATCGAGCTAGACTCAATCGTTACTTTATATTTGTATTTCAAATCACATGTACTAGCCAATTTAAAGCCACGTGGCCTAAAAAAATAAGTTCAAATTTCTTCCATTATTAGATTTTCTTTAATTGTTTTTACTTTCTTTTTATAAACTTATCTCTTTGATTATTTTCATTATTCTTTTTTCAATCCAGAAATTTAGGGTTTTGCATTATTTTGTGGTCATAAGATTCAAACTCTCCTTTAATTAAATGGTCTAATTACATTATTAGTTCATCTTAAAATTAAAATTCAATTTAATCTCTTTTAGTTTTGATCAAATGAAAATTACATATTTGGGTCCCTCTAAAATATTAATTATTCAATTTAAACCATTTCAACACAATTTTTTAACTTTAATCCCTCCAAAAATATTTTAATTCTATTTTGGTCCTTACATAAAATTTTTGGTTTTTTTTAGTTTCTTCCCCTATTGAAAGACATTAATCTCCTTGCTACTAGGCTCAACTTTCTTCAATCTCATGTCTATCTCTCTTAGTATCTTCTTTTTGGATTATTTTTCTTCACTTTATTTTTTTCTCCACTAGTGCGGTTTCTAGCCCGTACTTCGCGATGGGTTGATTTTTTATTTGTGTTAAATTATAAAGTAAAAATTTGAAAGTTAAAATATATTATAAGTCTCTATACATTTCGTACATTCAAAATTTAGCCTCCATACTTTTATTTTAAGAAATATAGTCTTTTACTTTCATATTTAAAATTGTAATCTGGTTGTTATCACCGTTAAAATTCTTTTACTAAATTCTTTGGTGCGATATTTTGATTTTTTTTAAAAATCACTTGATAGTCATTTAACAAAAAAAAACGAAGTTGAAAATATTGATTATGATCTTTTTCCTTAAAACACCTATTTGAAATCACCATGGAAAAATAATTTTTTCCTGTTGGAATAGTTTTTCTTAAGAAAATTGATATCAACATTTTGATTGAAATAGTTAACAAAATTAACTGTTTACACTAACTAATAATATTATAAAAATAGAGGGACCTAATTATGCCAAAAATTAAAATATATATATTAAATCTTAAGTTTCAACATAGTCTTGGGGATAAAATTGAAATTTAACCATCGTTTTGTAATGTAAAAGAAAAAAAAAAGCGACACTAACCTAAAAGAAATACAAAGCCACATGTAAGTTTTATGACCTTTAGAGTATTCAAATTATATATAAACCATATAATGTTTATAGAAAAGTTAACAACGTTAACTATTTGAACTAAATAGCATTATAAAAAATATATAGGGACCAAATTGTGGTAGAAACCAAAGTAAAGAGATTAAATATCAAATTTAGGCATATTAGAGGGGTCAAAACTAAAATTTAATCATTTTTAAAAAAATTATAAAAAAAATTTAAATCATTATTTGGGGCTAAACTGGGCAAATGTAATGACCCAAATTTTACGGTTATCGGGAAAGTGAATTTCCGGGTCTCCATTTCTGAAAAATGGATTCGTAAATATTTATTAAAAATATTTAAGAAGTCAATTGAGTAGTTAATTAGACTTTAATTAAGTAAATTTAGCTTAATTAATAGTAATTAGTGGAAAGGATTAAATTGAATTAAGTGTGAAAGTTTAATTATAAATTAAAGAAAAGTTAAGGGGACCAAATAGGAAATATATCAAGTCCCATAAATGAGGCGGCAAATGTGGATAAAAATCTTAGATTTTTTTCATGAATGTATTATTTAATAAGACTATATTATTATTTTATTATATTGTAATTTATACTAATGATATTATAATATTATTTTAACAATTGTATGGTAATTATAAATACATGTGTAATAAATTAAATACATACATTTGTAATACAACTAAATAATTACTTAAAATATATGAAATTGTTATTATATTATATTATATTATTTTATATTATATATTATATTATATAAATAAGTAAAAAACATAAGAAACAGAAGGAAATTGAAACGAAACAGAGAAGAAACAGGGGAGAAAGAATGAAAGAAAAAGAAAAAGGAAAATTTAGGGTTTCAAGGTTCAAAGTTAATTTGATAAGTCAATTTAATCCCTTTTCTTGTAAATTTTGAGTTTATGGCATCCTAGAGATGAATACTACTTGATTTAAGTGAAAATTTTGAAAGTTGTTAGATTTCTAGATATTGTTCTTTTTTGAATAAAAAGATGAATTAAGGGCTAAATTGATAGAAATTCAAGTTAGAAATGAAATAAGGATTGAATTGTAAAGTGATTCATAAGTTTTATGCTTTAAGGACTAAATTGAAAGAATTTTGAAATTATGGTTTTATGGTGAAAAATAGATAATTATGGCTAAGTTTGGTTAAAAATTGAGTAGAAATAAAGTATGAATTAAGATAGAAAAGTAAGTGAATTTAGTTAGGATTAAATTGAAATTAAAAGTAGAAAATCAACATTTTGCACTAAGACTATTTTGGACAGCAGCAGTAGTCTAAGTTTGAAAAACACCAAAAATTATAGAAATTGAATTAGAGGATGAATAAATATGTAATTAAAGCTTATTGAGTCTAGTTTCTTATAGAAGAAATGGTATAAGAAATTGAATTGTAAATTATGAGATATAATGAATTTTGTGAGACAATGTTAGAATGAATTCAGGTTCCCTTTTCTGACTTTGGAAAATCACAAAAAATTGGAGAAAAATAATTAGAGGCTTAAAGTTATATTTTTAGAATCCTTAATGAGTCTATTTTCAGGAGAAATCAACGGGAATATTATCCGAGTTCTGTATTGTGAGATAATTAATTTTAAGTGAAGAAGGGTCGAAACTATCAGACAGCAGAATAGGGGTGAATTTAAAGAATAAACTGTACTTAATGGCTAAACCAAAAATTTTGAAAATTTTATGGTAAGAAGATTTGTGAGTCTAGTTTCAAAAGATTTGTGAGTCTAGTTTCAGGAAAAATTAGCGGATCTTAATTTAGAATTCTGTAACTCAAGATATAAATTAGTAATATATTAATGATTATGAATTGTATTAATTTCGTAGTCAATGTGGTACCTAAAATCTCGGCTAAGAAAGGACAAGAAAAAGTCAACGGGAGTTAGCTCGAAAATTACGGTTTGTATTTCTATAACCCAAACTTAATATTTAATTATTGAATTTATTATTTATTATGTATGGTAGGTGCATTGATTAAATTATTTGAAATAAAATGAATATTGATTGAAATTGAAGGGTGAATTTAATTAATAATTGTTGTATTTTAATTGAATGTTATGGTAAATAATTAAAGTATGAATTATTGGTATTGTGTTTTTATTGAAATGATTTGATTTGAAAATGTGGTGAAATAATTATGAGTATGTGTTTATTGTGGAATTTAATTATATGAAAATGAAAAGTGAATTGAATTGTATTAAATTATGAATTAATGTGAATAATTGAGATATATATATTGAATTGAATGAAAATGTATGAGATTGTGAAAATGTGTGAATATATGTAATTATTGGAATGGTATATTAAGGAAAAATTATTGAATTGAGAAAGTGAATTATAATTGATCTTGAACTAAGATAGAAATTATACTGAAAAGTGAATTAAATACCCTATTAACTAGTCGGGCTAATCGGATATAGTTGGCATGCCATAGGATATGGAAGAGTACGGGTTTTACCGACTTACTGATCAGGCACTTATGTGCCGACTACTATTATCGTTATCATATCGTTATTCGATTCGGCACTTTGTGTGTCGAATCGTTATCTTATCAAGTTATCGATTCAAAGACTTTGTGTGTTGAATACTGTTACTTTTACTATTACTGTTCCGGATTTGTTCCGATGAAGTACTCTATGTACTGTATTGCTACTGTTATTGTTACTGTTTCGGCTTTGGCCGATGTGGCACTATGTGCCGTACTGGTGTGTTGGTTGGATCCGTGTATCCGTCTGAGTCCGAGTAATGTTAATAGGGGTAAATAAAGGTATAAAATAACTGATTATTTCTGAATAATTGATTGTTACCGAGTAACTGATTGTTACTGGATAATAGACTGTTACTGAATAATTGAATATTACTGAATAAATGATCATTACTGAATAACTGATTGTCACTGAATAAATGATTGTTACTGAATAACTTAATTGCTACTGAATATCTGATTTTACTAAATAATTGACTGTTACTGGATAATCGATCAATTGATCGATACTGAATAACTGGTTATTATTGAATAATTGATTGTTACCGAATATTGACTGTTACTGAATAAATAATTGTTCTGATTGTTAATGAACATTACTGATTGATTAATTGCTATTGAAATTAATAAATGATTTAAAATTTAAAGTAGACCAAAACATTGGTTGGAAAGTGAATGTTTGAATACTCGTTGAGTTTGAATAGTTCGATATATATAAATTAATAAGTTTTATAATTGCTTAAGTGTTCAGATTATAGAAATACCACTGAGTGTATACTCACATGCGGTTTGTTTCATGCGAGTTAAGTTAAGGCTAGACTGTTGAATCAGCATCCCAGGCCGATCCTGAATTCAATGAGGTAAAGTATGTTGAGTATTGATAATGGCATGTACCTAGGATGTTTAATGAGAGTCATTTAGGCTGTAAAAGTATTGATGAAATAAGTAAATTATGGTTGGCAATGGTATATAGTATGAATTTTGAAATTTATTAAAAATTCGTAGTGATTCTAAATTAGTTCTGAATTGAATTTACTGTTCATATCGGACCGCGAGGGCCCATTAAAGGGACGGCATCTTAAAACTAGGATGAGTGTGAGTATTTATTTTAATTAATGACCGGAATTGGACTGTACTGACTGGTAATGTCTCGTAACCCTATTTCGGCGACGGTATAGGGTTAGGGGACGTTACACAACAACTTCTACATTAGGGCTTGTACATTTTTTTTTGTCCAAGTTAATCATTTAACTTGATAATTGTTCTCAAATTAAGGCTTGAAGTTTTTTTTTTGTCCAAGTTAGTCCCTGAACTTGGTAATTGTTTCCACATAGGGGCTTAAACTTTAGGGTTTTCAAGTAAATATCAGGGACTAACTTGGTCAAAAAAGTACTCTAAGCTCCAATGTGGGAACAACTTTCAAATTCAGAGTCTAATTTAGACAAAAAAAATTAGACCCTAATATTGAAACAATTGTCAAATTTAGGGCTTAACTTGAAAAAAAATATAGCCCAAAAAAGTGATTTTAACCCCCCAAAGACAAAATGTGCATTAATAAATATAGTTTATAGATATCCAGTTTTATTAAGGATTCGGAAAGGCATATGCTAAAAATATGTATCTAACACGAATATTAGCCGAATATAAAGCCTATGGCAGAACGGACATGGAGATTAACACCACCTATATGAAAAAACCAACATGGCAATGGATCTCCATTAACGAAGCCATCGATTTTGGTTTCATATTGATCGACAGTATCCATATCATAGTAATTTACACAGTTGTAGGCCAATTTTGACCTCATACATAAAACCCACACCCAAAACCCAACTAACCCAAACAAATCAAACCCAAACTAAACTAAAACAGTCCACCTAATCACTAAACCAAATAGCCCAAAATTAAAAAACCCTAGCCTAAACCTAAAAGCCCAAAACTTTAAATATTTTTCAGAAAAAAACCTAGCCTCCCTAAACCTAGTGCCACCCCTAGCCACTGCCTCTGCCATGCTGCCGACGTCAGCACCTCTGCCACCACCTGTAAGATTTAATGAAGAAGAGACAGAAAATAATAAAAAAAGCATGTAAAATGGCTTTAAAAAGGCAAGCCAAAATCATTTTGTAGATTCTGCAATATTGATATACAAAAAAGCACTAGATTTTAAAGCAAATATCATCTAAATACGAAAGACAAATAGCAAGCAAGCAGATCAAGAACAGATTCATTGAGCAAAGGTTTTTTAGTTTACTTTTCTCTTCATTTTTTTCATTTGAATACATATATATATATATGTATATTACTTTTCTTTTTAAAAAATAGCATATATATAGACATATATAAAATATAAGAAAAAATAAAAAAATACATTTTTTTACTTTCGGCTACCGTGCGTGGTGGCCAGCGACGGCGGCGGGACACGGCGATGATCGGTCAAATTTCTTGCCGAACTTTCAGCCCCTTCAGAGAAAAACAAAAGGGGGAGAAGTTTTTTTTTTTGAAAAAGTGTAAAAAGTGATTTTTTTTTTAAAAAATTAGCCTTAAATAGACCTTCAAAACGACGTTGTTTTGGGTAGGCCTTTTAAGCACCAAAACGACGTTGTTTTGAGCCTTAACCCATGGCCGACCCGCAACCCGACCCGTCAGCCTCAGGATTCGCGTGTTTTGTTTGGAAGGGCTAATTGCGCTTTTAGCCCTTCTGCTTTTCTGCTAATTAACAATTAAGTTTTTAGGGATTTTTAATTTTGCCCTGAATTTATGCTTGGATTTCAATCAGGTCCCTTGCGGTGCTGCACGTTTTGGAGGGACGGTTTATTGCCCGATTTAGTCCCTCTTCTTTGTTTGCGCGCTTGATTTAGTCCTTTTCCCTTTATTTCTTTTTAAATTTGCCCCAAAACTCTGTTTTTAGTTCAATTTTAGTCCTTTTTCGTTTATTTTCGTTTCTTTATTAAATATTCTTATTATTTTTTCTAAAATTATTAATATTATTAATATTATTTTTATTTCTATTATTATTATTACTAATATCACTCATCATCATCATCATCATCATCATCATCATCATCATCATCATCATCATCATCATCATCATCATCATCATCATCATCATCATCATCATCATCATCATCATCATCATCATCATCATCATCATCATCATCATCATCATCATCATCATCATCATCATTATTATTATTATTATTATTATTATTATTACTATCTAATGTATTATTATACCTTATTATTATTATTATTATTATTATTATTATTATTATTATTGTATTATTGCTATTATTATTAAATTTTCCTTTTATTTGTATTTACTCATATGTTATTTTTTTACGTTAACTAATTTAATATGTATATATTTTAGCACACTTATTTTATATATCATTACTCTTATTATTAATATCTCATCATTTATTTTTATCTTTTTAAATAATTTCAAACCTTAAATTATTTATTATTTGTCTTATTGTTATTACTATTTGTATTTACTGTTATTACTACTATTATTTTTACTTTTATTACTATTACTATTTATTATTATTACTATTATTATCACTATTATTTTTATTTTTATTACTATTATCATTTTAAAACATTGTTACTATTATTCTTTTACCATTTAATACATATTATTATTATTATTATTATTATTAATATTAGTGTATGTTTCTATTATATATATATATATATATTTATATATATAGTATTATTTTAATTACTTTATTTTAATATTATTATTATATTATATGTCTTCCTTTTGTGTTTATTTATTTATTTATTATTAATTAATTTAGCATTATTAATTATTATTTATTATTGTCCTTGTTAACATGTCATCATTTTATTAATTTATGATTGTTACTATTGATAATATTTTATTATTTTCTACTTTGATTTGTCGTGTCATTATTATTATTATTTCATTATTATTTGTGTATATATTAATATTATTGTTATTTTTATTCTAATATTGTATTTTAATATTTTTCATTAATTGTATAATTGTTTGCATTATTTACAAATTCTTGTTGCGAATAATATTATTTTTTATGTTTTTAATTAACTTTAATAAATAAGGCAATGTACCGATTTCAACACTAAGTCACTGATTTCATCGCTATGTTGGGTGAATATCATTGGCTCGTGTTAAAAACGAGATGTCTTTCTAAAAAACCAAAATTTCAAATTCTCATAGTTCAATCAGATCGCGATTAAATATTAAATTAAACTTGTATTTTTGAGAATTAAGACAACGCGTGTTAACAAGATACCAATTTTGGGCGTCGCGAGGGTGCTAATACCTTCCTCATGCGTAACCGACTCTCGAACCCTATTTTCCTCTGGATCTTCGCGTAGACCCAAATTCGGCCTTCATTTTTGTTCAAAAATAAATTTTCTTTTAAAAAAAGAGGATTTATTAGGTGTCCGATCACACCTAGAAAAAAGATCGGTGGCGACTCCTTTTCTTTTTAAAACTGAAATTCCATTTTCAAATTTTCAAATAATCGCCTCAACTAGCGACCAAAGCGAAATTTTTACGTTGCTACATACACTTGGTTTGTGAGGATCATTCCATTAGCAAGAACCAGCTGATCATGGCGGTCGGCCGATCCCAAGCTTAGAAACGAGTAATTAGAGTAATATTTGTTGGATTAGAGCTGTCCAATGGGTTGGTAGCCCTCTTGATTCGGTCAAATCAATTGGACGAGTATTAAGCAAAAAGTTTTTGTTAATAGATGAATTCGAATGTAAATAAAATGTTTTTTTTTCTTTTTTTTCTTTTTAAATAATAATATGGACTTTTGAGTGAGCTCGAGTCCAATTTTAAAAATTTTTAAAATCGAGGTCTCGATCTAATTTGGCTCATAGACACTTACAAATAGCCAATTTTGACCCATATCACCCAAACAAAATAAAACTCAAATAAATAATAAAGAGCCTGTAACGCCCCAATTTTCGGGAATTCTGTGAATGTTGGCATAGGTTTAATTATGTTAGTGGGCCTCTAGAAGGCCCAAGCTTAAGATAGAACCTGGAAATTTTAGTTAATTTTTGTTCCATAAGAAAAAGGGGGTGAAATTATGAAATAGGACCTATGTGAAAATGTTTGAAAATGCTATAGGCTAAATTGAAGTGGCCAAATAAATAGGAGTGCAAAATAGGAGGATTTGCATGACAAACCTCCCATTTTACATGAAGTGGCCAGCCATCGTGTTGTTGTAGACAATATAAGCACTTGATATCCATAATTTATGGTACAAATTGGTACAAATTGATAATGGGTTAGGTAAATGTTCCATGATAATGGATTAGGTAAATGTTCCATGATAATGGTTTAGGTAAATGTTCTATGATAATGGTTTAGGTAAATGTTCCATGATGGGAATTTCATGTCTTTTGTATTAAAGAATTAAATGGATGAAATATGAAATTTTATTAAAAGAAAAAGGGGTGAAAAGAACAAAGTTTTGTCCATCTTTGTTCATCATAGCCTAAAGTTAGAGAAGAGAAAGGAGAGGAGAAAGCTCTTGAATGTTCGGTCACTTGGGGAAGAAAATTGAAGGTAAGTTCATGGTAGTTTGCTTCTATCTTGATGTTCATGAGTTCTTCTTGGTTCTACCTTAACTCTTGAAGCATATTTTGGTTTTTGGTTGTGTTGTGAGCATTTGGTCATGAATTAAAATGAAGGAAATGGTTGTTGTTTCATGTTCTTTTGATGAAAAATGGAAGATATGTGAAGTTGAGCTAAACAAATGAGCATGCATGTGCTTAGATGCTAAGGGGAAAAATCGGCTAATATGTTATGCTTTAAAATGATGAAATGGAGATTATACTTAAGTAAAATCATAGATATGTAATGATTGATTGGTGACATACATGTTTAAAAAAAAACATGCATGCAAGTTATGTGTGAAAGAGTGATTTGGTAATAAATCTACTTGGGACAGCAGCAGTAACGTGACTTTGAAAATCACCATAAATTGTGGGAGATGAGTTAGAAGCTGCATAAATTATGTAATTAAAGCTTAATAAGTCTAGTTTCAAATGGAATAAACGAAAACATATTTTGAATTCTGTACAATGAGAAATTTGATTTGTAATGAAGAGTGGTCAGATTAATCAAACAGTGAAACATGCGAAACTTTAAGAAAAATCTGGTATTGATTGGCCAAACCAAAAATTCTGAAAATTTTATGGATAGAAGATATATGAGTCTATTTTCAGGGAAAATTAACGGTACTTGATTTGGAGTTTCGTAGCTCCAGTTATAAATGATTTAGTGACTGTTGTTCAGGAAGACAGCTTGCAGTGAGATTATGATTATGTGGTAAACATTGACAAAAATTTGTTAATGAGTTGCTTATTGATTTCTTATAAGCTTACTATGATCTGTAGGTGTGGTTGGCCGAATATTGTAAGGGGTTAATACGTAGTTTGTATTTGAATAGTTAGATTAACGTGTTAGTAATCCAATTGTAGGCGGTTCGTGTGTGGATCTCGTCAGCATATCGTCGCAAACAGGTGTGTAACTAACACCCTCTTTCTTAGTCTGGATCGGCAAAAGTCGAAAAGCGAAATGCCGAAAATCGATATTTTGTAGATTTGCGAGAAAAGCGAATGCTCGTGAGGTAAATCGATTAATGTTTTTGGTAAGCTGCAAAATTTGGACTGTAAAGTGCATGATTTCTGTGCCCTCGATATTTTTGGGCTTAATGGGCCAAAATTGGAATGATGGGCCAACGGCCCAATTCGTAAGAACCCTCGATGCGTGATTCTGTTAGTACTTGAAAAGTAGGAATATGCATAAAAACCCTAAAATAGATAAATTACTGAAATACCTTTAAAAGTGAAAATTTACGCTTTACCCTAGTAGATAAATTACCAAATACCCCTAGGGTTAAATTGACCTAAATGCATGTTTGATGTTGTTATTTACTGCATGCCATGTTGTTATTATCGATGCATGGGATTGGGATATTGATGAGGAAGTACTGAAAGTGGCTTGTCCACGTCTTGGAGGCTTTGCCTCAATTCTATGATAATCGAAGCGCAAAGAAGGTCAAGAATCGTGGAGTGTTAGGTGGGTGGGTTGAGCTATTCCCCACATAGAGTGTATGGCTGGTACGGTGGAGTGTAGTGGTTGGTGGGTTGAGTAGTCTCCCAAATGGGCTTGCATATGTTTATTGATGTTGCATGTATTTCCAAATGGGCCTATGGGCCATACTGTTATCTGAATAAGGGGCTAAGGCCCAGTTTATGTAATTTGAAAAGGGCTCTGGCCCAGTATCACTATTACCTGAATGGGCTTAAGCCCAATGGGCTTGAGCTGACTTGGGCTTTGAATGGGTTTTCCTTACACACTGAGTTTCCCCAAACTCACCCCTTTTATTTTCATCCACGCAGGAAATCCCCAACCATAGTGGGCTTGGAGCTGTGAGGGAATTCGGAGTGGCCACCCGTTCTGAAAGTTTGGTTTTCTTCTGATGAACTGGACATCCTATTATTTACGTTGAGGTTTGGGTTTTTAAATGTAATAAGGCCGCTTAATTATTTTTGATGGTTTTAATATGTGTTACTAAGATAGGTATTACTTATTTTAACTGTTGAAATTGGATAGCTTTAGGGCGCGTTTTCAAAAACAACAATTGATTTCAAAATAATACGACAATAAGCAAAGCTTCCGCAATGAAAGTATTTTCCAAAATTAATCACTTTTCCTAAAAATGACTTAATCAAAATCGGTTTCCTAGAAATATCCATGACGTTAAGGTGTGGCAATGGCGGTATGCATGTCTAGGATTGGATCCGAAGGGAGCTTGGTACTTAAGCAGTCCGATGGACTCACCACCTCTTTTCCGGTTTCCTACCTGGTGCACAGCTTCCATTCATTTTAACCTATAATGAAATTATCTTTTAAAACACTAAGTAAGTTTTTTTTTTTCTGGATCAACAATATAAAATGTTTTGAACGCTTCGATATGGCATGTCGGATCCGGTCATAACATCTGGGCCGGGTTTGGGGTGCTACAGAGCCCAAATTTTAAAACCTAATTAAAACCCAAACTACCCAAGCCCAATTCTAACCCTAGCCCATTACAAAGAAAACAGCAGCAACCCTAGCTGCCAAAATTTTTAACCGCCGCTCCTCATCAGCAGGGCCACCACGAGTGCCATTTCGTCGCACCGCACGCCATCTCTGACACCTGCAGAGAGATTAATGCAAAGCATCAGAAGAAGTAAATAGCAAAAGAACAAAAACCATGAAACGAACAGTTTGTAGATTGGCTTTAAAAGCCAAGATCTATTCTTTGTAATCGGTGACGAACACTTTACAAATAAGATTAATCAAAAATAGAACAAACTTTCCTAAAGGTATTTCTTGTTTGCATTTCAGTTTCTAATTTCCGTATTCTATTTTTCTTATTTTTTTATACAAAAATAGTAATAAAAGAATCAAATAATAATAAAAAAACACACATTCGATTCACTGTTTGGGTGCGCTCCGGCGTCCTCTTGCTGATCTGAAGGTTGTCGAATCCCTGGGGGTTCGACCATTGGCTGCAGCAGAGAGCAAAGAACCGAAGGATCCTTCCCTTTTTCCTTGTGTTGCTGCGGTCATGAGGGCTCTTTCTTCGGACCTATTCAAAAAGAGGGTCAAAGGGACCCGTTTCGTGTAACATCGGTCGTCGTTCGTGGCGTAGGCGCGGAGGACCCCCCAATGAACCCATGGTCGGCCATGGGGAAGGGAGAAGGAAAGAGCAAAAGGCTGTTCTCTGTTTGTTAAAAAAAAAAGGGCTGGAAATGAAATAAAAAAAAGTTTTTGGTTTGAATAATAATGATGAAACAACACCATTTCATGACCCTCCCCCTCCAACGCCTCAAAACGACGTCGTTTAGGGGGGAACCGCGCGACCCGACCCGTACCCACGGAGGATCCACGCATTTTGACCTAATGGTCTATTTTCGCGTTGGATGCCTCCGTTTTCTTATCGCATTTCAATATGGTCCCATGTTCCCTTTTTATTATTTTGATTTTTTACCCCAGAAGTTTGCCTCTGTTTCAATTTGGTCCTCGGGCCATTTGAAGAAGCAGGCCCTTGAAACGTTGCGCATAAGGGGTTGGGAATATTTCCCAATCGGTCCCTCAAGGTTTCAGCTCGTTTTAAACCGGTCTGTCGCTTCATTTTTTTGTCTGAATTCTTCCTTTAATTTTATTTAGATTTTGATTTAGTCCTTTTTAAATACTTGCATTTATTTTATTCGAATTTGAACCCTAAATTTTCATTTTATTTGTAATCTAACCCTTTTCAT
This sequence comes from Gossypium arboreum, assembly GCF_025698485.1. NCBI lineage: Eukaryota > Viridiplantae > Streptophyta > Magnoliopsida > Malvales > Malvaceae > Gossypium > Gossypium arboreum. The sequence goes on from NC_069073.1 coordinate 119,272,863, forward strand.
AAATTTAGACTCTTTTTATTATTATTTGTTTTAAACTATTTTTATTTATCTTAAATTTCATACATTAAACTGTTTTAAATTGTTTTAGATATATTATTTTAAATTATTTTATATACTATACACTTTAAATTGTTTTGTATATTATTTATTTTAATTTTGTTTTATGTATTATTCATTTTAAATTGTTTTATTATTTACATTAATTTTTTTCATATATTATCAATTTCAAATTTTTATATGTATTATCCTTTTTATATACCATTTATTTATTATTATTATTATTTTAATGTTTTGTATAGTACTTATTTTGAATTTCTTTTTACATAACATTTACTTTAAATTCATTTATATATTATTTATCTTAAATTATTTTACATATTATTTGTTTTAAACTTTTTTCCTCATATATCATTTATTTCAAACTTTCGCCTATATTGCCTATTTTTAAAAAAAGCATAATCTATTTTTAAATTGTTTTATGTATTGTTGATATTAAATTTCTTTTTCACAATATTTATTTTAAATTCATTTATTATCATTTTAAATTTGTTTTTACATTTTATTTATTTTAAGTTGCGTTATAAATTTTTAAATTGTTATATATATTATTTAATTTATCAACCTTTATTTATTAATGTTCTTATTTAAATGATAAATGTTGCATGATTGTCATCTTCGTATATACTATGATTCATTTACTTGTAATTTCATATTATTGTCATTCATAGCATTTGTATGTTATTACCTCATGTTCTGCATCGTTTTTTTAGTTATTTTATTCAAATCGCATCATGAATTAAGCTACAACGTTTTATCCAATATGGATCGTTCTATTTTTTTTTACTCCAAACAAATAACGCATGTCGTTTAAATATCGTATTTGCTATTATTCAAAAATAAAAATTACAAAATAAGGCAATGTTTCGCGTTTTGGAATGTAGCGACGTAAAAATTTTTAGCTTGGCTTGGTCGCTAATTGTGGCGATTTATTGAAAACTTGAAAACTGAAATTTGATTTTGAAATAAAAAAGGAGTCGTCACCAATCCTTTTTTATAGGTGTGATCGGACACCTAATAAATTTATTTTTAAAAAAAAGGAGGCCGAGTTTAGATCTACGTCAAAATCCAGAGAAAAATTAGGGTTCGGGAGTCGGTTACGCGCGAGGAAGGTATTAGCACCCTCGCGACGCCCAAAATTGGTATCTTGTAAAACACGTGTTGTCTTGATTTTCAAAAATACGAGTTCAATGTAAGATTTAATTTTGATCCGACCAGAACACGAGAACTTTTAATTTTTATATTTTTTGAGAAAGATATACCGTTTTAACACGAGTCAATTGATGTTCACCCAACATAGCGATGAAATCGATGACATAGTGTTTAAATCGGCACGTTGCCTTGCTTATTAGAATAAATAAAAACACGAATAAACATTTTAAAATAATGAACAACGAGGTAATATATAAAAATGGGCGGGAAACGAAAGATAATAGTTAGAAATACATCAAGGCACATAATACATACGATAATAATATTAAAGACGATGATAATGCACGCGATATTAAATGTAACAATAGTATCAAACACGAAAAAAGACAATGAATATACATATGTAATAACGATATTAAGAGTATGTACGTAATATAGGAATGAAAGATGTTTGCATAACAATACTAAATATAAGTACATAATATATGTATTTACGTATGGACATATGCAATATACATATATAATGAGACGATACTAATGATAATAGTAATAATAATAATAATAATAATAAGGAAAAGATATATGTACACCAAATAACACAAAACAATACTAAAATAAAATGATAAGTGATAATAGGGAAATACAAGTATTTTAATGAGTACAATAATAAATGAAAATAATACTATATAAAAATACATATGCACGTATTAATAAAATATAGGTACTAAAATTAATAATAAATATAATAGGAATAAAATAAATGTACTAATAACGTTAAAAAACATAAAAATACCAATTTTACATAAAGATATACCTATATATATATATATATATTAAAGATATATATACAAATGTAATAAAATATATAAATAACATGATTTTAAAAATATATACATAATATGTATGATAAAAATAATAATATACATAATATATAAATACATATAATATATACATATACTAGAAACGACAACAATATAAAATGAACTTGCTAATACATTACATAGATATGTATGTACATGGGTATAAATAATAAGGAGATTAGAAATACTTAATATATAATAATTTAAAATATATACATAATATAAAAATATATATAGAACGTAGTATTAAAATACAAACATAATATATACATGGAATAGTAAAGAAATATATAACTAATAACATTAAACATCTATACATACAATGTATATAAAAATATATAATATATATACAATATATACATATCTAATATAATAATAAATATATATAAAAAACTATTGATAATGCTTCACAAATATATATATATACTAAAATATACATAATATATAAAATATAGTATTAAAAGTATATATAACGTATAAATATATATATATACATAAAATAATACATAATATAGACACATTTGAAATAATAATAACTATTAATAATATTAATTAAATATATTCATATAGGTATTTAAGGTATATATATGACAACACATAATAATAATAATAATAATAATAATAATAATAATAATTGTAACGCCCCAATTTTCGGGAATCCTGTGAATGTTGGCATAGGTTTAATTATGTTAGTGGGCCTCTAGAAGGCTCAAGCTTAAGATAGAACCCGGTAATTTTAGTTAATTTTTGTTCCATAAGAAAAAGGGAGTGAAATTATGAAATAGGACCTATGTGAAAATGTTTGAAAATGCTTAGGCTAAATTGAAGTGGCCAAATAAATAGGAGTGCAAAATAGGAGGATTTGCATGATAAACCTCCGATTTTACATGAAGTGGCTAGCCATCATGTTGTTGTAGACAATATGAGTACTTGATATCCATAATTTATGGTACAAATTGATACAAATTGATACAAATTGATAATAGGTTAGGTAAATATTCAATGATAATAGGTTAGGTAAATGTTCCATGATAATGGGTTAGGTAAATGTTTCATGATAATGGGTTAGGTAAATGTTTCATGATAAGAATTTCATGTCTTTTGTATTAAAGAATTAAATGGATGAAATATGAAGTTTTATTAAAAGAAAAAGGGGTGAAAAGAACAAAGTTTTGTCCATCTTTGTTCATCATAGCTGAAAGTTAGAGAAGAGAAAGGAGAGGAGAAAGCTCTTGAGTATTTGGTCATTAGGAGGAGGAAAATTGAAGGTAAGTTCTTGGTACCTTGCTTCTATTTTGAGGTTCATGAGTTCTTCTTGATTCTACCTTAACTGTTGAAGTATATTTTGATTTTTAGTTGTGTTGTGAGCATTTAGTCATGAATTAAAATGAAGGAAATGGTTGTTGTTTCATGTTCTTTTGATGAAAAATGGAAGATAGGTGAAGTTGAGCCAAACAAATAAGCATGCATGTGCCTTAGATGTTAAAGGGAAAAATCAGCTAACATGTTGTGCTTTAAAATGATGAAATGGAGATTATATTTAAGTAAAATCATAGATATGTGATGATTGATTGGTGATATACATGTTTAAATAACATGCATGCAAGGTATGTGTGAAAGAGTGATTTGGTAATAAATCTGCTTGGGACAGCAGCAGTAACGTGACTTTGGAAAATCACCATAAATTGTGGGAGATGAATTAGAAGCTGAATAAATTATGTAATTAAAGCTTAATGAGTCTAGTTTCAAATGAAATAAACAAGAATATATTTTGAATTCTGTAAAATGAGAAATTTGATTTGAAATGAAGAGTGGTCAGATTAGTCAAACAGTGAAACATGGAAAACTTTAAGAAAAATCTGGTATTGATTGGCCATACCAAAAATTCTGAAAATTTTATGGATAGAAGATATATGAGTCTATTTTCATGGAAAATTAACGGCACTTGATTTGGAGTTTCGTAGCTCCAGTTATAAATAATTTAGTGACTGTTGCTCAGGAAGACAGCTTGCAGTGAAATTATGATTATGTGGTAAACATTGACAAAAATTTGTTAATGAATTGCTTATTGATTTCTTATAAGCTTACTATGATCTGTAGGTGTGGTTGGCCGAATATTGTAAGGGGTTAATACGTAGTTTGTATTTGAATAGTTGGATTAACGTGTTAGTAATCCAATTGTAGGCGGTTCGTGTGTGGATCTCGTCAGCATATCGTCGCAAACAGGTGTGTAACTAACACCCTCTTTCTTAGTCTAGATCGGCAAAAGTCAAAAAGCCGAAATGCCGAAAACCGGTATTTTGTAGATTTGCGAGTGTGCGAATGCTCGTGAGGTAAATCGATTAATGTTTTTGTAAGCTGCAAAATTTGGACTGCAAAGTGCATGATTTCGTGCCTCGATATTTTTGGGCTTAATGGGCCAAAATTGGAATGATGGGCCAACGGCCCAATTCGGTAAGAACCCTCGATGCGTGATTACGTTATACGTGAAAGGTAGGAATATGCATGAAAAACCCTAAAAGCAGCTAAATTATTATAATACCCCTATGTATGAAAAATTACTGTTATACCCCTAGGTGCAAAATTACCGAAATACCCCTAGGGTTAAATTGACCTAAATGCATGTTTGACTGTTGTTATTTACTGCATGCCATGTTGTTATTATCTGATGCATGGGATTGGGATATTGACGGAGGAAGTCTGAAAGTGGCTTGTCCACGTCTTGGAGGCTTTGCCTCAATTATTGATAAGCGAGCGTGAGAAAGGCAAGCTGTGGAGTGTTAAATTTGGGTGGGTTGAGCTATCCCCACATGGAGTGTATGGCTGGTATGGGTGGAGTGTAGTGGTTGGTGGGTTGAGTAGTCTCCCAAATGGGCTTGCATATGTTTCTTGATGTTGCATGTATTTTGAAATGGGCCTATGGGCCATCGTTATCTGAATAAGGGCTAAGGCCTAGTTTATTGTAATCTGAAAAGGGCTTTGGCCCAAGACCACTGTTACCCAAATGGGCTTGCATATGTTATTGATGTTGCATGTATTTTGAAATGGGCCTATGGGCCATCACATTATCTGAATAAGGGCTAAGGCCCGGTTTATTGTAATCTGAAAAGGGCTCTAGCCCAGTACCAATCATTACACTGAATGGGCTTAGGCCCAATAGGCTTGAGTGACTTGGGCTTTGAATGGGTTTTCCTTACACACCGAGTTTCCCCAAACTCACCCTTTTATTTTCATCCACGCAGAAATCCCCAACCATAGTGGGCTTGGAGTCGTGAGGGAATTTGAGTGGCCACCCGCTCGAAAGTTTGATTTTCTTCCGTGAACTGGACATCCTTTTAATTACGTTTGAGGTTTTGGGCTTTTAAATGTAATAAGGCCGCTTATTTATTTTTGTTGGTTTTTATATGTTTTATTAAGATAGATAATATTTATTTTAACTGTTGAAATTGGATAGCTTTTAGCGCGTTTTCAAAAACAACAGTTGATTTCAAAATAACACGACAACAAGCAAAGCTTCCGCAATGAAAGTATTTTCCAAAATTAATCACTTTTCCTAAAATGACTTAATCAAATCGGTTTCTAGAAATATCCATGACGTTAAGGTGTGGCAATGGCGGTATGCATGTCTAGGATTGGATCCGAAGGAGCTTGGTACTTAGCGGTCCGATGGACTCACCACCTCTTTTCGGTTTCCTACCGGTGCAAAGCTTCCTTTCACTTTAACCCTTAATGAATTAATCTTTTGAACATCAAGTACGATTTTCTGGACTTAGAATGGAAATTTTTTTTACGTTTTGATGTGGCATGCCGGATCCGGCCATAACTTCTGGGCCGGGTTTGGGGTGCTACAATAATAATAATAATAATAATAATAATAATAATAATAATAAATTAAAGTAGAATAACGAACAAAATGTAAAAAAGGACTAAATTGAATTGGGAAACTAAATTTTGGGGCTAATTTAAAAGAAAATAAGGAGGAGAGGACTTATTAGAACACGCATGAAACTATGGGGGGCCAAATGGGCAATTTTCCCGGAATTCTAAAACGCACAGCATTGAACGGGACCAGATTAGAAAGTGCAACAAATAAAAGGGCTAAATTAAAAAAAAAAACACAATAAATCTGATTGTAAAACCATAAGAAAGTGGAGGGGCTGAAAGCGCAATTAGCCCTTCCAACGAAAAAACACGCTGATCCTAGTGGGTAGGGTCGGGTCGACCCGATCCACGGCGAAACGACGCCGTTTCAGTCCTGAATTTTAATGCCAAAAACGACACCGTTTTGAAAGGCTATAAATAGCCTAAAAAACAGAAAAAAAAATCATTTTGAGTTGGGAAAGAAAAAAAAAGAGGGAGAAGGGGGAGAGAAGAGAAATCCGCCGGGGGGGTCACCGTCAAATCACGGACCTTCACCGCCGGTGGCCGGAAAGGTAAAAAAAAATTCTAATTTTTTTGTTTTATTTTTTTATATTATTTTTTCCTTTATTTATGTTTTATATTTATGTATATATAGGTGTGAATAGAGTAGATTCGAATATATAAAAATAATAATAATAATAGTCACCTTAGGTTTTTTTTTTGGCTTTCGATTTTGGTCCCTTGGGTCTCCTGATTTGGTATGATATTTGTATTTAAATGCCGATGGAAGTGATATTTGCTCAAAAATTGTATGTAGTTCGTATTTCTTCTTTTTTTTTTAAACTGTACCCCCCATTTGTTGTTTTGATGGCTTTTTATAGCCTTTACAATATTTTTATTTAATATTTGTTGTCACTTCCTCTTTATTGCTTGAAGGGCATGGCCGGTGACAGAGGGGCTGGTGGAGGCAGACGGTGTGGCAGAGGGGTAGGTGGCCGATAGAGTTGGTGCTGATTAGGGTTAGGTATTTTGTTTTTTTGTTTTGGGTTTGGGCTAGTATCTTGGGTTTGGGTATTGAGCTGTTGGGTTTAAAATGTATTTAGGTTTATGATTGGGCCTCTGGGTTTTGGGGTTTGGTTCTGGTTGTAAAGGGTATTGGGTTTAATTTTATTGGTTTATGGGTAGTTGGGTTATTGTAATGGGCTGAGGTATTAGTTGGGCTTAATGGGTTATTAATATTTGGGGTTTGGGTTATAAAAGGGGTAAATGGGTAATTGTTTGAGTGGCGGGGTCTGATTGGGTAAGTAGTTAATGGATTTGAAAAGATTGGGGTGGGTTTTGTTTAGTTTAATTTGGGCTGGTAAATAGGGTTATTGTAAATGGGTTTTAAGTTGGGTCAAATTTGGGCTACTACATGGAATATCGAGGAATTGTGCTCTAACTTACGGGGTTTCGGTTTTCTCGTTGATTCTAAAGAGCCAAATATCCTTTTGAGTTTTAAAATATACGGAATTCCAATTAAAATTAAAGACAAACTTGTGCTCGGGAGTTCATAGTATTGTGTCCTAACTTACGGGATGTGATACTCCGATATCTCGAGACGAGGAAGTCTTTAACAATCGTTTTGGACCAATTCAAGCTTTTTTAAAATCGACGTTAATAAAAAGGATCGTATCTTAAATCCGTTCCCGATTTTCAACTTTCGACATTAAAACACTAGCTAATCAATTCGGTACCATTTTTTGGGCGTGTCGAAGGTGCTAATCTTTCCTCACACGTAATCACTCCCGAACCTGTTCTCTCGAGTTTCGTAGATCAAAAATGTTGTTTTAGTAAACCAAAATGTTTTATTAAAACAAAGGTGATCCGATCACACCTAATAAAGATCAGTGGAGACTCCCTTTTTTCGTTTTCATTCTAAAACCAAAGTCGAATCCCGCTTTTTTCAAAAAAATGGTTTCGACAACATACAAAAATTTAAATCCACAACATAAGCATCATATAAGAATTTGACCTATATATATATATATATATATATATATATATAATTACGTGTATATATATCAACCAATCATAGACACATCAGCAACAGTTGAACAATTTTCATTATGCAGAAAATAAAATTCATAATAAAAACAACATTCACGTTGCTATATACAAACTTTTGCTTTCATCTAATCTGGATTACATAAAGAAAAATATTCCAAATCAATGGTCAATGAAAGTGATTTGAAAATTAAATTATTTTATTTATAATATAAAATATTATTATCAATGAATCAAATAATAACATATCATAATTTAATTTATATATCGATAAGGTAAAATTTTCAACAAACAAAAAGAAAAAATACTTTGAATCATAACTTTCAAACTCCAACCTCCATGACCAAGTTCAATGTTAGGTTCTTGAAATACAATAACATGATCCACAAATGTAGCCATTATTTTAAATATTGATGGAAAAAAGTCAATAAGAATAAATTTTAAAGAATGACGGTCTGTTTTTTTCGAATTCGAATAAATATTCGAAAGCGAAAAAACATATTATGGTCAAACGAAAAAAGGAACCCAAGATCAAATGCAATGAATATAATAATGCATAATGCATGTGGTCTATACTCTATATATCATTTAGCCTTTTGCTATAATTATCTACTTTTTCCACAGTTAAAAACCCTAAATCCTTTATAGGTGAAACAAGATTTTGAACATTTTGATGTGAAGTTCACACTATGCTATGTTAATATGGGTATATGTACATGCATGCATGCATTGCATTAATTGATACATTGCATATAAAGGGAAAGAAAATAAAGTGACCTTATAAAATGGACCCAATATTTCAACCATTTACAGACCAAACAATGCATTGTTGCTTGCACATTGGTTCCTATCATATTTTACCCAATTTTTATTTTCAAATTTGATAGTGCCTTGTGAACCACTTTGACACACTCTTCTTCTTTGGCTTACCCACAATGTCTTTGCTTTCAAATGTAACTTTATTATCATTTTTCGATAGTGAGTTATGGGTTTATTTTTTTGGATATAAGATAAAAGAATCTATGGTGGATTGAATCACAAGTTGAGTAGTACGCAATACGTGTTTAAGTCTTCAGCTAACACGAAAGGCGTTCACGGGTCGAGTTTAAGTATGATATTAAATTATTTTATGTTTGTTTAAGTCAAATTTGCCTTGAAATATAAGTCTAAAATTTTGGTAAAACCCACTTATATTTATAAATGACTAATCCAAGCCATTTTAATTCAACTTATATTTTTTTTAGTTTTTTAAAAATGCTTATGTTATTTATAATTTATATTTTTCATTTATTGAAATTTTATATTATAGATAATTTAACATTTTCTACTTGTTACCTTCTAGTGCTATGTATTACTATAGATTCAATTTTTATGTGTTAAAAATTATATAACATAATAAAATATATTATATACTTAGAAAATGGGGCGAGCCAGGCCCGAGTCTTGAATGTTTGAGTTCAAGCCTAGCTCATATTTTATACTAACCTATTTTTTTTGTCTAAACCCATTTTTCGGGCTTAATATTTTGACCCAAGCACTCCTAAATTTTGTGTCGGCTTTCGGGCTTGAATGAGTTGCCTAAGTCTTGAACAAATCTAGTTAACTTAACACCAATCTCAAGTTCGATCCCAATACAACCCTACCATTTGAAAGAAAAATAATAATAGGTTTTTTAGATTCCACAAATAAAGTTATCAGAATGACACGTAGTAAAAGAGGAAAAGTTAAATATTTTAAAAAATGACAATTATTTTGACTCGACTTGTAAAATTTTTTAAAAAATTAGTTCTAATTAGAGGTGTTCATAGGCCGGGTCAAGCCGGGTATAAGCATGATATTAACATACTTTATACTTGCCCAAGCCCGACCCGACCTGACCCGAAATATGGGTTTAAATTTTTTCCCGAAACCTGCTCATATTTGCAAAAGACTGACTCAAGCCCATTTTAGTTATGCCCATATTATTTTTAAATTTTAAATATATATATTTATATTATATTTTTTAATACTTAATAATTTTATATATTTTTATTTATTGAAATTTTTATATAGTCATCTTAACATTATTTTAATGTTTACATTAGAGTAGTATTATATATTTAATATAGGTTTATTTTTTAATATGTTCTAAATTACATAATATATAAAAATAACATAATACAAACTTTAAAACAAATCGTGCCTTGAATATTCAAGCCGAATCCGACTCATATTTTAAAGCAGCCTATTTTTTTTTTCAAACCCTCTCAAATTTCAAACAGACCTGGACCGCTAGCCCCACCAATTAACAAATTTAATTCTAATGAATCAAATATTAATACATAGAATATTAGGATTTAATTCTAAAAAGAATATGATTGTTTTAGTGATTAAAGAGTTACCTTGTAATAATAATAATAATAATAATAATAATAATAATAATAAAGTAAGAATATGTTCTGTAACAGATATTGGTAAATTAGGATAGATTCACCCTAACTTTCCAATTAAAGAGCCCGTCTAAACCATTACTTTAATGCCAATTGTACTTGGAATTGCTACCTGGCATTAAAATCCACCCTTGAAAAGTTCATCTTAATCTTTATGCATTTACATCTGAATATTTGTTGGTTTATTTAATTTTAAATTTAGATTTTGTATATGTTAAAGATAATAAAAGTAAATAATTACAATTTTCATTCATTTTAAAATTTATTTCAAACATAAATCATATTAATACAAAATTAATTTTGAAATTATACGTAATAATATACATCCGAATAATCATAATCAAAATGATTGAACTAATAACCGGAAATTTTTATTAGGGCAAGAAAAATATAAATTGTTGGGGATGCCAAACCTAAACATTTTATGCTAAAAAAGTTAAATTAAATTACTAATTTTTAAGAGGGTAAAAATTGCAATATAACCATTTTGTTTAATTATATTTAAAATATTATCCCAATTTTATTTTTAAGGAAACTATTATCCAATTCAAACAGTCTAATTTGGGTTATTCATTTGTATATTTGGTAATCAATATGTTCATCATTAATGCCATTTAAATGATAGAATGGTGCCCTCAAAATTCAAACTTTGAACATCATTATCATAATTTTTCCCTTTGCTCCACGTTGCTTAATAATTTTAGATTTGACATCAAAATATATATGATTTGATATACGTGATATTTTTTCAATTCTATTTTTTTTATATTATTTACTGTTCAAAGTTTGTGACTATCTCTTTTAATAATAGAGAAATGATTGTATCAAATTGTAATTCTCTTACTGGAAATGGATAAGAATGACATAAAATTACAGTTTCATACAATCATTTTAGAAGTGCAATGTGTCTTATTATTACACCTAACCGCTTATTAGTTCAATTTTAACATTTTAGCACAAACCAATAGTATTAGCCAATAAGATAATAGTTATCATTTAAATTTGAGTATTATTATGCGTAAATATTATGGGTATATTTTTAAATTATTTTGAGATTAGTTAAAATGGGATAATTTCTCTTTACAGTCCCTTTTATAAATTTAGACTTTAATTTTAATCTTTTGGACATCGACCCTGTGATACAAATTTTTAGCTTTGCACTTGATGTATAGACTCTGTCTAACTGCATATTAATTTTAATTGATTCTAATTTTAATTTATCAAAATGCATTTTTTATGGGTAATTTAAAACTCCTTAAAAAATAATATTTATCCAAAAAGGGTAAATTATAATAGAAGTTACTAAACTACAGTTTTTTTGATCATCTAACTTTGAAAAATTATAAAATGATCATTTAATTATTTAATTTTATCTTTTTATCATCAATTGATTAACGTAAAAATAAAAACACCTAAAAATCCAAAATAATTAGATGACCAATTGAATGATAAAAAAATAAAATTAAATAATTGAATATTATTTTATAATTTTTCATAATTAAGTGAATACTAATATAGGCTCCGTTTGTTTCACTGAAATGACTTTCGAAAATAATTTCGGAAAATAATTTACTTTTTGGAAAAGTTAATATTTCGGTGTTTAGATGGATCTGTAAAATATTTTCTATTGTTTGGTAGATTTCTTAAAATATTTCATAAATATTGTTTTCAATTAAACAAACATAAATTTGAGATTTTTTTCATTGTTTAATTGAATTTATTTTTATCTATAATTTTATATTTTACATTGTTTTTGCGTATATTAAAAATATTATGTTAAATTCAGATTAATTACAAAGTAATTTTTAATTACATGACTATTAAGTGAGTATTTTTATTTAAAATGTGACATCAACAAAATTGACAAAAAAATTAACGATGTCAACTATTGGACTTGATTTTCAAATTTGAAAAGCAAAAGGACTAAATTCTTGAAAATAAAAGTACAAAGACTAAATTATAAATCTGTAAAGTGTACATAGACTTATGACATATTTTAACTTTTATACTACAAAACATTTATTATTAATATATTTATAATTTTAATAAATATTTATTATTAAAATATTAATATTAAATTTTCAATAATATGTGAATAATATTATTTAAAATTATTATTTTTAAAATTTATTATTAAAATAAAATTAAAATATTAAATAATTTATTAAAATAATAAATTATATTTATTATATTAATAATTTATTATAGGACTAATATAAATAATTAAATATGTATGTTTAATAATGTTGAAAAATATAATATTTTAAATATTTTTAAAAATAAAAATAAAAATAAAATTTATTATCAATATAATAATATTAAGCTTGATTTAAGTTAATTTTCAAAAAATAAATAAAATTATCTATAGATGAGCTCCTTTCTGGAAAATTACTTACGCTTTTCAAGAGGGTAAGTCATTTTACAGGAAAAAAAGGCTTATTTTCCGTTGACCTGTAAGCCATTTTCCGTTAACCAAACTATTTACTGTGAAACAAAAACAAAAAAATGCAAAAAATATTTTCCATAAAACCTTTTACATGTAAACAAACGGACCTATAATTTATAATAAAAAAAAACACACTCCCTCTGTAACAGTAATAACCACCACCACCAAAGGCACAATGATTTCGTAACACTTACCATAAACTAACACGTGTAACAAAATGGTGGACCAAAACAAAAAATCATCTCTAATAATATAAGGGTCGTGGCAAACCAGTTTGCTGCCACGTATAACCATTCTTGTTTCTGGGTAAACTAAACTGTTAATAAATTTATCTTTTGGTCACTTAACTTAAAAAAGTTACAAAATGGTTATTGAATTATTCGAAAGTTTTCATTTAAGTTATTAAACTATTCAAAAGTTTTTATTTAAGTCATTGAACTGTTAAGTTTTTTTTTAAAGTTTGACTGGCGAGTTTCAAGCCAAAATTTGATGATCAATACGATAGATCAGTATGAGTTTGGCTCCACTCCATTACTTTTACATCTATTAATATCCAATGCATATTCTTTTAATAGATGAGTCCTATACATTTGAATGATGATTATTACTGTACTGGATATTAATGGATGAAAAAGTAACAAAGTAGATTTTAAACCAATCAATACCCATCGCCGAGTAGAAGAACATACCTTAGATCTAAGTCGATTTGACAGTCAATGTCAAAGATCAAAGAAGAAAACTATTGGATTTTGATTCATTGATATGTGACATTCAAACCTATTTCATGAAAAAAAAATTGACTTGTAAAAGAGAAAAGGGAAGAAGAGCTTTCAATTGGTATACGTGGAGCGAACGGAAATGACCATATATCAATGATTTTAACAAATCTAATAATTTAAATGAAAACTTTCGAATAATTCAATAACTATTTTGTAATTTTTTAAATTTTAATAACTAAAACATAAAATTACTGATCACCTAGTTTCCCCTAAAATAATAGACATCAATATTCTCAAATTACTTGCCTTGGAGTAGAACTTTAAGACAAAGTAAATGTAAGCAAAATTTAATATTTATTTTTAAATCAAACTCTAATATTTTACCATTTAATATTATTTTCATAAAACAATTTTGAATGTGACGATTTGTGAACCAAATCGAAATATCTGTCTTCTCCAATATTTGAAACTAGCCATCACATCAACTTGGATCTAAAGTATGTTCTACTTGTTGATGGGTACTAATCCATCGTATCGATTGTTAAATCATCGCTTAGAGCTTACTGGCCGGAGTTAAAAAAAACTTAACCACTCATTGACTTAAATGAAAACTTTAAAATTGTTCAACAACTTGAATGAAAAATTTCAAACAGTTTAATGACCATTTTATAATTTTTTGAATTTGAGTGATTAAAACGTAAACTTACTAATAGTTTAGTAACTTTATGTGTAATCAACCTATTAAAAATAGGTATAATGATTTATTTGGCTCTCAAACTTTACAAAAGAAAATCATTTTAGCATTCCATTTAATTTTTCGTCTCTTTTAGTCATTGATCTTGCATTGTTTGTCAAATTACCTCAAAATGAAAAAATTATTGCTTGTTAACTTTATTGATATATCATCCACGTTGCAGTCCATGTATGCATACATTAGCAATTAATTAATTTAAAAAATTAAAGTATAAAAAATATTTTAAGATATTTTTTATAGTTTCTTAATACTTTAAATACTTTTTAATTTTTTAATTTTAAATTTTAAAAATAATTAATTACCGATGTGGTATCCACATGACAACCTATTGGTATAAGCAAAGTTAATAAACATTAACTTTTTTATCTATTTTGAGTGATTTGATAAATAAAGTAAATTTAAGAGCTAAAAAAAAAAACTAAATGAAGAGCTAAAATGAATTTTTTTTTATAAAGTTAAATTGCCAAATAAGTCCTTATGCCTAAATAATAACTTTGTCAATTACACCATAAAGTGATTTTTCCCCTCTAAGTGTGAAAGTACCATGGAGGCCATTGTATTAGGAGCTTGGATTATATTTTGCCCTCTCTACTAAAAAATTAAGAAATTAGTCCCTATATGATAAATCAAAGAGCAAACTGGTCCTTTTATTAAAAAATTCATCCATTTTCACTTTTAAAAATTGGCCCTTGTACGCTAGCATAAGGTACATGTGACATGCCACATGTAATTGTCTGGTTATTTTGTTAACTACGCTAATTTTTAACAGTATAAATGAATAAAAATTTTAACATAAAGAACTAATTTTCTCTTTGATCTGATGCTAGGGATGTTCAATCGGTTAATCGACCCGAACTACCATCAACAGAATTAATCGACCCTTTTAAACCCTTAATCTTTAACCGAACCGATATTTTTTCAAAAAAAATTAATCGAACTGAACTTTTTCAGTTAATTCGATCGGTTAACCGAATTAACCAAAATTTATATGTATATTTTTTATTTTTAGTTAAAACAAGTATAAAACATATAAAAAATTAGTCGACTTAAACGACAGATTAATTTATATTTACAAAAAATTAACCGAACCGACCGAATACTTATATATTATAATATTATTTATTAAATTCAGTTAATCGACCGATTTCGAACCGAATTAATAGTTAACCGAACTTCCAAAAAATTATTAACTGACCCCTACAGAATTAATTCAGTTAACCGACCGATTGGTTGAATTTCGTCAGTTAACCAAATTAATTCAGTTTTCCTCAAAATTTGCACACCTCTATCTTAAGCACAAAGATTAAATTTTTTTAATAAGGGACCAAAATATAATTTGACTTAATGTGCAGAGCCTCCATAGTAATTTTACCCTTAAGAAGCTTCTCTCTATCTTTTCTTTTGTCTATTTATTTTGTCCTTTCTCCCTCCCCTTATTAATATAGGGGAGGAATGTGGAGCCCAAAACTGGACCTTTGCTTAGCTGGCTTCAAGCTCTCCATTGTTGGTCTTCCATGAGTCATTGTCTGCTGAAGAATTAGAGGGAGAAAAACAAAGAGAAAAACAGATAGCAAAAAAAAAAAAAAAAGAAGAAGAGCAAAACAAAGTGACAAAAGGAAGGGTTTTTATAAGTTGTTGAGTCCCCAAACCATAATCTTTAACATAAACAAAAACACATCCATTTCATTTACCAAATCAAAAACCAAAATCCCAAACTTCTTTTTCCTTCTTCTTTTATACCCTTTGTTTTGATTGATCTATAGATCTACAAATTCTAATTTGAGATGATGGTTCCAGATCCTTCTTTGCAAAATAGTCTAACAAAAAGGTAAGCTTTTTTGTATTTTATGTTCATTAATGTGTGTAAAAAGGGATTATATAGAACTGGGTTTTGTTTAAAGTCTCTCAATGTGAAACATGAGACCTTCTGGATATTCTAATGGCTGACCAAAAAAAAAGTGAGCTTTGACCAATTCCTTTTAAAAAAAAAACCCTTTGTCTTTTGTTGATTTTTTCAGCTTATGGAGCTGGTAAAGTTATGACTTTTTTCATTTTTAAGCTCAATGTTGGCTTCTTATACATCATTGATTGATCTGCTAGTTATTGCTTATATATATATATATAGTTATATTCAACTGAATATTTTCCTTTTTGAATTGATGCTGGTAACTGTATTTTACATTTCAGTGTTGTTTTGACCTCTTTGATGTTCTTGTAGTGATCCACTATTGTGTTGAGAAAGCAAATAGGAGGAGTGGGTTGGGGTTTGTCTCGGCTTGGTTGTATTCAGTGATTGTTTAAATGAGATGGTTTGGAGGGTTTTTTGGATGAGATGAGGGATGTTATCAAGGTTGATGAACTTATTGAAGGCCTGTTTTCGGCCGAGATCAGATCGATTCATTCACAAAAATGCAGATACCGGAGGCCATCAAGATGGGCTATTGTGGTACAAAGACACAGGACAGCATGTTAACGGTGAGTTCTCGATGGCGGTGGTTCAAGCCAACAATTTACTTGAAGATCAAAGCCAGCTCGAGTCCGGTTGTTTGAGTACACACGAGTCAGGTCCCTATGGCACTTTCGTTGGCGTATATGACGGTCATGGGGGACCGGAGACTTCACGCTACGTCAACGATCATCTCTTTCAACATCTCAAGCGTAAGACGCCTTGTACTTACTAATTAGGAAAGTAGGCGAAAGGAATTAGTTTGGTTAGCTTGTTAGATGTTTGTTATTCTGATATATTTGTTATGTTTCAGGGTTCACTTATGAGCAACAGTCAATGTCGGTTGATGTAATACGAAAAGCATATCAAGCAACAGAAGAGGGTTTTTCGTCTCTCGTTGCTAGACAATGGCCTATGACACCACAACTCGCGGCTGTTGGATCATGTTGCCTGGTCGGTGTTGTCTGTGGCACGAACCTTTATGTCGCCAACCTTGGTGATTCACGTGCTGTTTTGGGGAGAGCCATAAAGGAAACCGAAGAGTATCTAGCCATTCAGTTGTCAGCCGAGCATAACGCTTGCATAGAATCTGTAAGGCAGGAGCTGCAGTTGTTGCACCCGGATGACTCGCAAATTGTTGTTTTGAAGCACAATGTATGGCGTGTAAAAGGTCTCATACAGGTAAATTTGTCACTATGCAAAAAACTTTCAGAGCTCGAACCAGTTCTTGTCCTAGTTGAGCACTATATAAAAGCATGCTGTTAAAGAAAATAAACCGGGTCTTTAGAATTTTGGACCGGAAATATGATTATATGACTAAATTCCGAAGGCGCTAATAAGCTTTGTGCATGAATACCCTAACGCGCTCGGTTTTATTGCTGTCTTTTGACTCGCATGGTCATAGTGGCTTTGAAAGATGGTCGGAGCCACCCCTTGTTTCGATGATTGATATTTGTACTTCCTATGTTTCCGGACTTCAGATTAGGAATCTATATCTTGGCTTATTACAAAATCCAACAGGACACCTTTGAACTCAATTAAGTGATGACGAGGTTTCCGATGTTTGGTCAAATCTTTCGAGAAGCTAAATATGGGATCTTTATAAATATCGTAAACTGTTGCTGCTGCCATATGATCATCTGCTGTGTAGAATTTCCTTGCTATGTTTAATCGAAAGAATTGTTGACCATTACAGATTTCCCGATCCATTGGCGATGTATATTTGAAGAAGGCCGAGTTCAACAGGGAGCCATTATATCCCAGGTTTCGACTCCGCGAACCTTTTAAAAAGCCAATATTGAGTGCAGACCCGTCTATATCAGTGCACAGGTTGCTACCACACGATAAATTCGTGATCTTTGCATCCGATGGGCTCTGGGAGCACTTAACCAATCAAGAAGCCGTTGACATAGTTCAAAAGCATTCACGAACCGTAAGTTTAAGCCTTAAATCACGTGCATTCACATATAAAAAGCGTTGCATATGCAATTTAAGTTCCGTTTTCGGACTTTTTTCATGCAGGGAAGTGCAAGGAGGCTCGTAAAAACAGCTCTACAAGAAGCAGCAAAAAAGAGAGAAATGCGATATTCCGACCTGAAGAAGATAGACCGTGGCGTACGTCGGCATTTCCACGATGACATCACAGTAATCGTGCTGTTCCTTGACTCGAACCTCATCAGCAAGGCTAGCTCCGTGAAGGGTCCAAACATATCGGTTAGAGGGGGCGGAATTAACTTCCCTTCTAATACATTAGCTCCTTGTACTACACCGACGGAAACTACTGGATAACAAAACCGAGAGCCTGGAATTTAACTGCAAACTATGTATATCTTGTAGTGAAACATGTTCTTTTTTAACACTTCTGCAATTAGGTATCGAAATTGTAAGTACAACTATCTGGTGCTTGAGCTTTTAATGGCTTTTTTTCTTTTTTTACGAATATATTTGTATCGGATACGTATTTATATGTAATAATCTCTATTATATTTAACTAAAACAGCTTGATGAAACATAAAAGAAAAACATAACATGATGTTTTTTTTTATTACATTACTGGTAAGGAGAACAAAGATCATAAAGATCAGGGTTCATGGTGAATTTGAGCCATCTTTTTCTCTCCGAATACCTTAAACATGGCTCAAGAGCAAGTCCTATCATCACTGCCACCATGCTAACCACCATGACTTTAAAAGATGCAATGGCTAAAACCACGAGGATCAACAATGTTGGTGGGATACACATTAAAATCGCCCCAGCTGTCCCGACTGGGATCTTGTACGGTCTCGATTCTGCAGGACGATCTATTCTTAGCTTCACGAACGCTATGAACTCCATGATCATCCCGAAACAATACAAAAAGTTCTCCGCTGCTATAATCTCTTGGAAGCTCAACCAAGACAAGAGTATGACACCGGATGCCGAGAATAAAATCCCGACCAAAGGGGTTCCGTAACGGGACCTTTTAGCAAAAAGTTCAGGAAGCATCCCCCTAGATGCCATTCCCTCGAGCTGGAACGAGTCACTACTCATCTCGGCGAGGAACATTCCCATGTTGGATAAAGCAGCCGCCGCTTGAACCCATGTTAACAACCAAACACCTCCAAGCATTTTAGCGATGTTGGAGAAATACCCGTCGGTCCAAAGCTCGCGGTTGAGTGGAACCGCGCCGGTACCGACCAAAAGCGGGAAAAAGTACCCGAAAACAACTAACAATAGAGCATAAAAAAGACCTTTAGGAAGGGTTTTACTTGGGTTTTCAACTTCACCTGTAAGCGTACTAATGGAGTCCCAATAATTCAAGTTCCAAAAGAGGGTATTTAAATATAAAGTCCAATCTATCTTATCAAGGTCCATAATGAACCAAGTTGCAGGGTTCAATCGAGGAATAGCTATAAACCCCATGAAAATGAAGGGTAAAAGTGAAAATACCCCAAGAAATATAGCTACCCATCCTACAATAGTTAACCCTCTATAGCTCATATAAGTGAGCACCACCGTTAAAACCAACACCGCTACCGTCCTCGGCAGACCATTTTCCAAGGCGGGGATCGCCGATTTGAGGTAATCAAGGAATAAAACTGGATATAAAGCATTATCAATGACACCACTTAACCATTTCATCCATCCTTGTTGGAAACCCCAATAAGGTCCCAAAGCTGATGAGACCCATACGACGTAGCCGCCGTTCTCAGGGAACATTGTGCCTAACTCCGCCGTGATCAACGCCTCCGGGACACTCCATACGAATGGAACTAATAAGAATCCAAGAAGGGCTAAGAGAGGACCAGCTGCTTTAACACTGTCTTCAACACCAAAAGGTCCACCGGAGACTTCATAAAAGATTAAGAAAACAAGGGGTATGACGGAAACCTTTTGATATTTTTCTGACTTTGGGGAAGATGGTCGTTCACCCAATTCGACATAGTCGGCAGCGGCAGCCTCGCCGCTGCTTGGATCCACCATTTCAGCCAGGGTTCGTTTTGATGACAACAAGCTTCTCTGTTTCTGAAAAATCAAAACATTCAAATCTAAAACAAAAAAAAAAAAGGGTACCTTTATGAAATTAAAAAAGAACCCAAAGCGTAAAAACAATGAAACTAACCATGTACGAAGAAGAAGAGGCTTCAATTGCATTGCAATGTTTTTTTCTTTCTGGGGAAATGATAATTGATAAGAGATTAAGGCAAAGCAACAAGAGGACGTGTCGGCACAAGAGAAAACGTGACAAGAATGACAAAGCTTGTAACGTGTCTTCGTCTCTTTGATCGTGTCTTTATCGATCCGTACGAGAAATAAGAACTGGGTTAATCAGATCTCGATAAAAGGGAGTCTGGGTTTTGAAGGATCGGATCTGATCTGATCCGACAGTTTTTCTGCTGATGTTTAAATAAAAAATCTATATAATATTTGTTTAGAGAACATTCTTCTGTGATAGAATTTTTTGCATGGTGGTTTTGATTATGGATTTCCCCTTAAAATGAGCAAATCACTGTTTAATTTGCCATTTCCGAAAAGATGGGATTTGCTAATGAAGATTAAGAAACGAAATAAACCAATTTTCTTTGGGTTTACATTCATGGATTTAGAATTGAGATTTTAAGTTTTGAATAACGGTTTATAAATTTTTTCTTAAAGAAATTGGGTTTTTTCAGAACCGATGGGTCGAGTTAGATCGATTTCAAAAATAATTTTCCTTGATTTGATTCTTAAAACGTCAATTTTATTGTTAAAAAAATAATAAAATAATAAAAATATAATTTTAGTTAATATTTTATATAGTTTTATAATTAAATTTAATTTTTAAATATTTTTTATTGTTTATATTGAATTTTGGCTCGACTTGGCTTGAGATGCAAAAATACTTATCCAAGTCCGACCCAAGAAGGGTCAAGCCTATTGGGCCTAGTGGGTTACTCGATCTATAGACAGGTCTAGTTGATTTTATGTAATGTTGCTTGAATCGAATTAAATTGGCCGGTCAAACCTGATAGGTTGAGAATCAATTGAGGTATTGGTCTAGAGAGGGCCTTTAAATCTTTTGATTAGGGAATTGATGCGAATAGGTTGAACCAGACAAAAAACTAACTGAACCAATCGATTGAACATGTTGAACTGAATTTTTATTTTTGAAATTTTAATAAAATTTTTAATCAGGCCGACAAATAGACGAGCTCATTGGTTCGACCACTGGTATAATTTAAAAAATATTAGTTTTAGATGGGATCAATCTGAATTAATGCAGGTTTAATGAAACTTTGGTTGAGTGGTAAATTTTACAGTTTAATAATCCAATTAATGCGGGTTTAAACCCCATTATATGTATATTTTTATTAAAATGATAAGACTAAAACACTCTCAAATGATATAACTTATTTTAATTATTGAAGGGTATTTCGATAATTTTTCTAACCAAGCCGGTTACTCGATTGAGGGTGACATTGTAGCATCCTCAAAAACCCCCCAGAGTCGGGAATAGTACTAACATGAGATAACACATGTATTAAGGAAACTTTTATTTTCTTTCATTTAGTCATTTTCCACCATTTTTAACCAAATCAAGCTTGAAACCTTCAAATTTTCTTAGAGAATGGAAAAAAAATTTAAAAAAAAAATTAAAAGAACATAAAAGAAAAAAAATTAAATTGTTCAAAATGAAAAAAATATAGAGATCAATTTTAAAATTTAACTTAAAATTTTCGTTTGAAATGATGATTTAACGTATCACGTCAGCTTATCGTTATACCGTTGACGGGAATTAACACGATAACGTAAGTAACTAAAACGTAACATTTCAAACACAAATGATTGAAACATATCCTGAGACAAATAAAAGTAACTATTTTGATAATTTATCCTATTTTTAAACAATAAAACGAGTCAAATTAAACTAACTTAAAATAAAAAACATAAATTCAAACTCGACCCAAAATAAACCAATCGATCAGATCAAATAGAACTAGTAACATGAAATTATACATATGAGACAAATTTACTTCAATATTTATGGGTTGCTTCCTTTGAATAAGGAAGAATAAAACATTTTAAAATATAATTTTGATATTGGTATTAAACAATGCCCACCTTGAAAATCCATTTCTAAGGAGTGGAGTATGTTTCTAGCAAATTTTGAAGATAACCCCTTTTCCATGAATTGATAAAACATAAATGTGGACCCTAATAGTCTACTCCCTCCATTGGAATGTTTAAGCTTTGTTGAGTAGAATTCAAAAAAAAAAAAATCAATTAGACAAAGATTGAATTACCTATAAGTTTGAGTTCGAGTCTTATCATGTAAGAGTATTTATTTAGATTTATTTTTGTTTAGATTTGGATATATTTTGTTTATCAATCTGATCGCGTATTGTAATTTTGATTATGATTGTAACTATTTGAATGTATTGATTGTGATTGTATTTTATCATTATATTTGGGGTTTAGGTCACGATTTGATCTCTAAATTATACATATTTTTCCACTTTGGTATTTAAATATTTCTTATCCCACTTTGACACTTGAATTATCATTTTTATCTTAGTTTACTCGGAAAAAAAAATCATCTAGGCTTTCTTCTTTTGAAAGGAATAGTGCTGAATTTGCTTACTTTTAAAATATATTAGTTAATAAGTTTAGAATTTATTTATTTTTTGAATAATTTTGTTATAGGTTCTGATCATATCTACTCTTTTTGACATAATGCTTAGAATTACCCATAATCCTTCCCCAACTCATAAATAAGAGGATAATGCGCTATAATGCACTTGAATTCACGTCCTCCTACATTGGCAATAATACTCATACCAATCGAGATAAGATTTAATCAATTAAAAAACTTTTAAAACCCTAAACTTGTTTCAAATCAATACCTATTTTAAAAATAATTTCTTTGAGAGATTTCCTAAAGTTATTTATTATACAGGGTTTGATAAGAAGAATCCAGATTTATCATTGGTGAAAATTTTGGTAGGACAAAACATTGGTATATTGTTTGTATATATTTTAATTTTGATTAAAATATACCATAAGTTTCCGTAATCTTCATAAATTTAGAATTTTTTTTATTTTTATTTATAAGAATTTAGTTTCTCTACTTTTTATATTTCAAAATTTAAGCTCAATTGTTAACTTTTTTAAAGTTATTTTATTAAATTTAGGTTCATTACGACGTCTTTTTTTAGTTACATTGTTATGAAATGAGTATTAACTATTGGACTTGAATTTTAAGATAGAAAAAGTAAAAGAATAAATTCTTAAAAATAAAAAAAATATAGAAACTAAATTCTAAATCTGTGAAGAGTACGAAAATCTATGATATATATATATATATTAATTTTTTATTATATTTCAAATGAGATAGTATCACCCTTAAAAATTTTGCTTGGGAATAGTTTAAAGTGTTGTTGTATTTTTATATAAAATCAGTAAAAACTCAATTAAAATAAGTGTAAAATTTGAACTTATCCCATAGTGAATTTTAAACATTTAATTTTACTATTTTAATTTCTTAAAAATATTTATCATTCAAAAAAATCTTTTAATAAATATATTTATTATATAATTTTATTTCAATTACACTATGAGTGTCTTTTTAATTTTGAGGAAATGACTAAAAATCATAATTTTACAAAATAAATTATATTTTTTGAAGGTGGTTTTTGTCTTTTATATTTTTATATAACACCAAGAAAAGGAGCCCACACATGAGATTTCAACATAAGAAACTATTGTTTTAAATATTAAATATTAACATTTTAATCAAAGTTTTATTTTGATTTTACATAAAATTTTAATAAATATACTTCTACATTTTTTAAACCTATATATATCATTAATATGCTATTATTAGACTTGATCATAGTACTAAACTAAAATTTTAGATTTGGGTTGGGTCCGAAAAATGAGTCTAAAATTTTGCTCAACTTCACCTAAATTAAAAATGTTAAACCAAACCCGACCCGCCCGTATTAATTCTTTTATATTAAAAAATATAATAAATCAAATACACTAAAAATATTAAAAAAAATCTTTATACTTAAATAACACTAATATAAGTGCAACTTAAGAAGCAAATGTTTCTAAAATAGTAACAAAATTAACAATATTACAAGAGTTATACAATCCAAACAATAACAACAAAACAACAGCAAAACAATAGGAAATAAAAGTTTAGGCTTATTTGGGTCGGGTCAGGCCAGGCTTGGGCAAAAAAAATCCTACCCGAAGCCTAGCCCATTTAGAAAACAAACCTTACTCTTTTTTTTTTTTTGTCTAAACCAATTTTTCGTACCTATATTTTTTCTCAAACTTTCTCACTTTTTGAACAAATCTTCAAACTTGGATAGATGACCCGACCCATGATCAAGTTTAGTCATGATCTACCTATTAGTGTTTGATAGCTAAATAAGGTTTTGTCTACGGGCGATTTGGATGGGCAGTAAGGTGCAGTGCGGTACATTTAAATTACTTTTTGTTTCTTACCATCACCGCTATTTTTACACTAACAACAAATAAACACACCGTCTATTAAAACCCACCTAAATCTGATTTAAGCTAACCTAAATGGGAGAAACTTATTGGTTGGGTCTTGGCCCTTTGATTAAATGCTACAATCCCAAATTTAATCCATGCTAAATATTAGTAATTCAACTTAATCTCTTCTAATTTCTTTGTTAAATGAAAAAAAAAATACGATTTTAATTCCTCTTTGCTTGCTTTCCAAGGCTGTTTTTTTTCATTCACGAATTTAAATTTAAAAATTTTAAAAATCGAATTTCTTATTATCCAGTAAATATATAATTTAAAAAAAATCAAAACAGTTGAAGCTAAACTCAGTCAACCAAAACATGAATTATCCATATATATTTTTTCCATTTAAATATCCTTCAGTTGATAAACAGTTGAGATCTACATATTTTAATTTATTTAAATTTTAAAATTTAAAATTAAAAATAAAATAAAATAGAATCTTATTTAGTTACTGCCATTTTCAGTGACTGTGTTCTTAAAAACCAAACATCTCTTTGATTTTTCCCCACTCGCAGTTACAATTATAAATCCTTTGTTAGTCAATTGTCTAACAAATGTTCTTAATCTATTGGTACGTTTGATAAACGCTTCAATCTGGAGCGTGGGAATTACCCTTCATTCTTCCTCCTATTTTCCTTAAAATTTCAGTTCTCATTTTCTTTCGCCATTTTCCATTCCCAGAAAATTCAGAAAAAGGAATTTTTTTTCTTCTTCCATTCATGGATACTGAAAATCCCATTATTGAAAACACCACAACAAATCATATAATCAAAGGAGCCAATCAAAATCTTGATCATGATCACTATCCTTCGATAAACTCGAGGTCATCAGCTTTTTTGTTTCACAACGGTTTAAGTTCATCTCAGTCTTCTGAAGTAGAGATGATGACTTCTTACACGAGCTTGAAAGAGTTGTTGCCTGCATCGTCTCCGACGATCATTTCTCCGACGACGTCGACAATACATAATTCGAGTTGGAATGAAATTCCCATCAAGAATCCACTCGTTAAGCAAGCCGCGTTGGCTTATTTGCAGCCTATGGAGAGTTTGCCGCCACCCGGAGAAAAGGGTTTTTTCGAGAGGATTAAGGAAAACTGTAGCAGTGAATGTGGGTGCGTTTCATGGATGTTCGATGTTATTTCGAAAAACGCAAAGAAAGTGTTTTGGCCAATAAGGGAAGTCTCCGCCACTGGTGCCGATTACGTTGATGATAATTATTACGAGGATAAAGAGAAAGTTGACTGAAATAGTAAGTTTAGATTTTCAGCTATGGACAGTGGTTTAATTTGTAAATACAGAATTTTTTTTTTTGTTACAACTTTTCAACAGTTACAACTTGATTTCAGGAAAATTATTTTGTTATTTTGTTGTAAAGTTGATACATTTTGTGGTTTTTTTATAAAAAAAAACATTGCATTTTGTCATTTTCTTGAGAAAATGTGGTAGTTTGGTCATACTTTATTGTTTGGTCAATTAGTAATATTTTTGTGGTTAAAGTTTGATTATAAATTTGGCTATTTATTTGGAGACAAATGTATTTTGATCACATATTTGATATATATCAACATCACAATAATAAGTGATATTTGGATAATATTTTCTTTTCTTTTCTTTCGAGTAGCTTTACATATTTTGTTTGTCAACAATTTTGTTTTGGTTGGTGAAAAGTGGAAATTTGCTTTTAGTTTTTGTATTTTTTTATTATGTTAATCTAAATATTGGTGATTGATGGGTAATTAGTTCTATATTAGTTCATAAAAGGGTTAGATTGATTTTGGTACCAACAGTATCATATTTGGATTGCAAATCAGAATTGGTTGAAATAATTTATTTATGTTCGTTTGTTTATTTTTATTTATTCTTTAAAATTATGTATATTATATCTGTTTGTTTAATATTCATGAGCATATTCGTTACTTAAATTGTGTATTGGGATTAAGGGAATGTGTTGTGAATATTGGGTACATTTTGTGCCATTCACATTGTTTTAACTAATGGAAAGAAATTTGACTAAAATAATAATTTTAAGTTTTGTGGTGGTTCAATTTTTAAATATGGAAACTGATTTGAATCCGAGTAAACCTAGAATGATTTTACATCATAATTTTTATACAATAAAAATTTTTAATTCGATATAATAGAAATTTCATATCTTCTCGAATATAAATATGAAATAGAAAGAAATATGTTTGGATCACATATCTAAAAAATGTCAGTGTCACAATAATTGAAGATATTTAGCCTTTGATTGGATGTTTTATTACCATA
This sequence comes from Gossypium arboreum, assembly GCF_025698485.1. Lineage (NCBI taxonomy): Eukaryota > Viridiplantae > Streptophyta > Magnoliopsida > Malvales > Malvaceae > Gossypium > Gossypium arboreum. The sequence goes on from NC_069073.1 coordinate 119,299,922, forward strand.
AATTTTGTGACGGTTTTTTTTTCTATTTTGGAAACTTCGAGGAGCTTATATTTGTCTGCCAAACAACATTTGTGTCGTCAATACTCCTTTTGTCTGTTTTCTTTATGGTCGGTGGAAAATGCTACTTTTTGTTAATTTCAAAGTTGATAAAACTAAAATAGAAAGTGAGATGTGAATTAATTAGTATTGTAAATACAAGAGAATATGAATTTAAATTTATTTTCTCTTATTTTAAAATTGAGGAACTAAAAATAATTTTAAATATTGTATCAAAAAAGAAATAGAATGTGAGATTGATCAGATTAAAAATTCATTAGCTCCTTATTGAGTCTGAATTAGTAAATTGGCGGAATCTATAAAAATAATTTAACAGGCCGTGAAAGAAATTCCAGGTGGTCCCTATAAGAATTTAGAAATCCGACGCTTTGATCAAGAAAGGGATTCAAAATAGAATGATTTTGATTATTGATTCATTAGTAAAAAGCCTTCTCCCATAATTGAATTACCGGGACAAAAATTTTATGTGAGAATGGAAACCCCAAAGGGAGAATTAAGAATTTTTCTGATAGAGGATCAAAGCTTTTTTTCCTTAGAGATGGAAAATTCACCTGCTGAGTTTTATCAATTTGCAAATTCTTCCTCAATTAGTTAAAGGAATGAAATTGACTGATATTATGACTATACTAAGTAGCATAGATATTATTATGGAAGAAGTAGATTGCTGAAATCTTTAAAAGAGGTCTATAGAATCGTATGGATGTCGGTACCTATTTTGACTCTTGTATTGAGAATCACAATAAGTGTACTACTAATTATATGGTTAGAAAGAGAAATATATGTAGAATTACAACAACGTATTGGGCCTGAATCCGCCTGTCCTTTGGGCATTCTTCAAACGCTAACAGATGAAAAAAAAACTGTTTTTCCAAGAAAATATTCAAATTTGAAGTAGAACTGAGCTGAGATCGGATCTATTACTGTTTTTAGCTCAAATTACTTAAACCACCAACTCAAACACAAAAAGTTTTAAAAATGAGAAAAAACTAACCTAAATCTGGGTACTGAGGGTCTAAAGCAGCAAAATTAAAACAATCTAAAGAAGACTATAGTTAACTTTGTTAATGTTCTAAATTTTAATTGAAGTTGAAATGTATAATTAAAGTTCATGTCCTTACTGTTATTTATTTATATTTATAAAAAATTACTTTTTATTATTGGACCAATCAATAGATCTGATTGAACCAATAATTTAAGTGATTTGATCTCTTACTTTGGTATTTAATACGTGCTAAAAATGTAGATGTATATATCAATACATTGAATAATCTCCTATCATTCATATATATACATATATATATACACACTCATATATGATATTCATACCATTTTCTGGCCCATTTTGATAAAAATGTTGATTTAAAAAACTATATAAAGTTTAAGACTGATTTTTAGGATATTTAAGGACATAGGTCAATTTTGTAAAAAAAATAAAAAAATATATCTTGAAAGAAGCCGTTGAAAACGCGTCCCATTTAAGGACATAGGTTGATTTTGAAAAAAAAAATAAAAAACGTGTCTTGCAAGAAACTGTTGAAAACGCGTCCTGTAAGACACATCCTACGAGGCGTGCTTTCTAACCTTTTGACACATCAACTCCTTTGGTTAGATGGTTAAATGTTTAGTGATTTTATCTTTGAGTCCTAGATTCGATTCTTCAATTTTAGTATATTTGACATAAATGGAGAAAATATATAATACCAAAATTTACCATACTCACAATATAAATAGAGAAATTAAATATTTAACATAATGATAAATATCATTTTTATCAAAAATCTATTTTTTTATATAATTGGCAATAATCATTTGATTTTATAAATAAAAGAGTTATCAATTAAAAACATGAATCAAAAAGAAAAAGCTTGAATCAAGCTGAAATAAAAAAATAAAAATGTACATAGAAGAGGAATTGAAGCTAAAATAAAATCACTATTAATTGACCATCTAACCACAAGAGCTAATGTGTTTAAAATAGTAATTAAAAATAAAAGTAAAGCTTGAAACAAATCGAACCCAAGACTCAAAGATAAAACCATCAACATTTAACTATTTGACCAAAGGAGATGATGCATCAAAAAGTCAGAAAGCACGCCCTGTAGGACAAGTTTTCACTTCTCTTTCCAAAATCGATCTATTTTCCTAAATATCCCAGAAATTGGCCCAAAACCCTAATTTTTTTAAACATTTTTATTAAATTCGGCCACCATTGTCTATCATTTTCAAGGACAAAGTGAGTGTTCTCCCAAATCCATGGAAGGCATTTACATAAGCCATAATGATTTTGTTCCATGAAAAAACATCTTAAAGAACAAAAGAGAGAAACTTCAATATAATGAGTGGGTATAAATATTTGTGAAACCCCACTTGTTTAAAGCCCCTATGTTTATGTACAATTACTAAGCATGGTTACTTGCCATAGCATGAATGCATACGATCATTTAACTAAACAAGTCTTCGGGACCAGAGGCATTACCTCCATCAGAAGAAGCATCACTATTGGCATTGAATGTCAATATAAGTTCTAGAAGTTCTCGGCTTGCTGCTGACGAGTTTTCTCCGTTCCGTTCCGGGCTAGCCTCTCGCCTTTGCAGCGAAAATAAGTGCAACATCAGGTCTTGAGGCGTGGTTAATCGGTACATCCAGCCCTTAGGTTTCGGTTTGAACTGGAAACAAGAAATGCAAAGTTATAATCGTAGCAATCGTTAACATTGTCATCGCTATAATCATTATCATTATCGGTGTCATCTTCCTCATTATCGTTGTTCTCATAGTCATCATCATCAATATCAAAAGGTTTTATAATGATCATTACCTTTGTTGAATGCAGCAAGAGACAAGAAACGAGAAGAGAGCTTGTTTCAAAGCCATTTGCATAGACATAGTAATGGCTGAGAGATCAGCTCCTTTGCTTGTCATAGATCTTTTGAATGGATATTGCTAGCCAATCCATGTACGTTACATGATTCAGAACAATAAGCACCATTGGCATTGAATTCAAACATTTATAGTGATGGAGGGCAAGCTACCATGCCAACTACAAATGCATGTCAGATTGGGATAAAGCAAACGCTGAACTTGTCAACTTTTTCCAACTTAATCCCTGAATTTTTTAATCCACATTAATGTTGGAGCTTGACAAATTTTCCCGATTTTGGTCAATGTGATGACGTGACACTTTGATATCGTTTCACATCACCACATGTACCAAAATTGGAAAAAGCTGCACAATTTAAGGACTAAATGTTGCCTTATCTCTGTCAAATTCCGTACAATAGTTTATCTCAAAGAGAAACTAAACAAGAAAACCCTACTGAAAACCATTGACCTTAATTTACCATGTCACAACTCTGATTCCCGAACCCTCTAACCTCCTCAAAATAGATATTTTACGAACTGAAATACCAAAACCATGTCGTAAAAGGTACTTTCTATATCTAAAACCAAATCATAAATACTTTCTGTATAAGAGGTGAGAGAAGCAATAAGAACAAGGAAGTGGGGTGTTTCTACCATTTTACCCTAGAGTTAAGCAGCGGTAAAAGTACTATAAAGGCCTTTGTACTAGGAGCCAGATTACATTTTGCCCCATCTACTTAAAAAATGGTCAAATTAGTTCTTATACATTAGATCAAAGAGTAAATTGGTTCTTTTGTTAAAAATAAATCCCTATAGATCAACATGAGATACATGTGGTATGCCACATGTCACCGTGTAGTTATTTTTGTCAGCCATACCAGTTTTTAATAATAGAAATTGATAAAAATTTTAATAGAAAGGACTGGTTTGCCTATTTTTTGAGTAGAGGGGCCAAAATGCAATTTCACACCTAGTACAAGGGCCTCCAGAGTACTTTTACTGTCAAGCAGCATGTTTATGAAGCAAAATGCATTTGATGTCTTAAGCTACCTTATTTATGATCCAAAAAAATCATACAAAGTTATTTTCTTCAATTTTTTGTTAATGTAAGAGATTAGAAGGACAAAGGCAAACCTGTTCAACATTTGCCGGAAGAGTAGGTTTATCGATAGCTTTTGGAGTCCATATCTTGATATCAGACTCTATTCCACTGCTAGCAAGAACCGTGGTATGAGGATGAGACTCGATACAGTTTACCACATCCTTATCTGCTTCCATAACACGAATGAGCTCTCCACCTTTCTTCTTCCAAATAAAAATACGACCACAGTCGGATCCACTAACCACATAATCAGCTTTAGGTCCAAAGAAATTCACACCTTTCACCGTCTCGCAATTTCTATGTCCCTTATAAACTTGAGGAATAGCTTTTTCATTAGCATCCATAGCTGAGTGATCGAGACCGATATCACTTGCTTTGTTACATGCAGATAATGGAGATGACGGGATTGGATTAGGCCCCAGTCCCATATCCCGTGTGAAGAGATAAATGAACTCATCATTGTAGGAGACAAGAAGCTCACTCTGATCAGAAAAGGCCAAGCCTGTTATTCCAACCTGATCATCACCAATCAAATGAGCGGGGCAAAAATAATCTGTAGGTTGACCAAAATCAGTTGAGCCATCCCATTTATACTTGCGAATATCGTAAAGGCGAGTATATTCATCTGATCCTGCAACTGCAAAGAGATTTGGGTTCCTTGGATCAATAGTGATAGCATTGAGATGGATAAATGGCATGTAAGCCCTGCTATCATCGATTGGGCAGCATGTGAAAAGTTCGGTAGATGCTGCAGTTCTAAGATCAATCTGAAATGCAAGTGAAAGTGTTATATATGTCAATGACCAGATTATTATAGGAAAAGTTATCATACAACATGAAAGAAAACAATAATATGAGAATACCGCATTGAGATATAACATAAGATGACAAGGAAATAACCAATTGCAGACAACCTCGTATAAAATCGAACTCCTCAAAAGGTTGCCTGACTCAGTGACTGGTGACTTAATAAAAGTTTTCTCTACTCAACTGTTTCTGCTTCTTCAATCCCGAAATATTTTCGTAAATTATTCAACAAAAAGAATTTAAAAGAAATAATGATGACTTTGCAGTTAAACACAACATACATGCTGCACTAATCCATCTTCACCACAAGTGTAAAATATATAAGGGCTCCCTGGTTCAATGGCCAATTTATGAGCTCGTCCCTGATGTTTGGCCAGCAGTTTAGTTTCAGCACCACGTTCCAAAATTTGAGCATGTCGAACCTACGATTAAGAAACAGTTCTCAAATAGGATTACAAAATTTGAGCATATCAAACCTAAGTCCATATTGTGTAATAAGAACTTGAATGGAACTACTTTAACATATAGACCCCAGAAAATTTTGTTTGAATCGATTATCAGAATTGCGTATATTCTTATGATACACTAAAACCATCAACATTTGTACTAAGTGGACTAAATTCATGTAGAAAATTTATCACTAGACCATTGAAATTTTCTAATTTGGCCCTCAAAAATTAAGAAAATTGGCATGCCTGAATAAGAAATTCACCTGGCCATCAGCAGCACAGGTAACCAAGCTGCGATCATCAGAGTAAGGCATGATTTTTGCTTGGAAAACATTGTTGACATGGCCTGACTGGAAAGTAAGCTTAGCATTCCCAGTTTCCCAATCCCATAGTATAACCCTCTTATCATCAGAGCCAGAAACTAAAATGTTACCATCAGCATTAAAGCTCACAGTGTTCACACAACCTCGGTGCTTTTCGAGTTTCTTGTAAATCTCGAGTCGGAGCACAAGATCCTAGCAACATAAAAACAAAACTAACCAATCAAAAACTTAATCCAATATAGAAATATTGCTAGTTCATATCTCCGCCTTCAAGACATTTGCCCACTGGGGTCTCTCGAACTCACTCAGGGAGAAATCTATGAAATGTCGTCCGCTGAAAACCACCAAACACTCAACAGCTCCGGCCAACAACACTTCACAAACTTCTCCCCGAGCAAATCCGACCTTGTCTCCACAGAACTAATATTATAACCACAATAGCAATAACAAAACAATGTAATAGTCACATCCACTCATTCATTCATTCAAAGCTATTGTTAATTAACAACAAATTTTCTGATATAATCTCTATCAAATAATACATTTTTATCATTACCCATCATTTATCTTAAAAATCCCAGATCAAAGGAACTTACAAATAAAAAATAAAAAAAACCTAAAATCTACACACCATCAATCAATTAAATCACAAAAAAAAAAGTACTAAAGCCAGTACCGATTTCAGTAATAAAAATGATCACTCAACAAACTCACACACATTGGGAAGAACAAGAGAGAGAAGATAGGGAAAAGGTTATCCATAAGATAAGAAATAAATAAATTTTAGACCTCAGAAGCGGCAAGCCGGTGGGCGAAATTCCTAGTGGAGAGTTCCCCAACTTCCCGTTGCCAAACATCAACCACCGCCTTGTCCACACTCGTTCTCGCCCTTTTGTTCTTCATTATAAAATTGAATTAAATTGAAAAAAGAAATTGTGTCTGATTCAATCGAAATTTGATTTGCAAATTGGAAACCCAGACAAGTTTTTAATTTCTAAAAAAAATTTTGGTGATGAAAATGTGGAAATAGTGAAATACTTGTAAAAGGCGTCATCTCTGCCCTTTTTATATGAGTTTTCGTTAATGTACAGTGTACAGGATTGCATTGCACGTACGCCAAATGGTAAGCAAAACGGAAGCGTTTCACGTTGTGAAGGGTTGTTCGATTATAATTCCGACGCGTTGCCATTATCAAAGAAGGTCAAAGTTTTTGCTACAAAGAGGCATTCAAGGTTTACATCAGCATAAACCCTGATTATCATGAGCCATCTTTCTCCCCCCCATTTTTTTTTTCTTCATATTTTTCTTTTAATAAAGCAAATTGTGATAACTTTATTTCAACAATTTTAAGTAAGAATTTTCTTACATCAACTTCTTGTTGGAATTAAATTTATATTTTGACAATTTTAATCTTATTTTATTTTTTAGTTAAATTTCACCTTTAATTTTTAAGAAAATGTCAAATTTAAACATCATTATTTTAAAATAATATAATTATTAATTTTTAATTTTTAATGAAAATACAGTCTAAGAATTTAAATTTTAAATATCACAGTCCATGTGATAATTTATGTGTATTCATGTTATTTTTTATTTTTATAATTTTTAAATTATTTGTTGACGTGATATATAAAACATATATTGTTATATTAACATGAAGTATACTTAGACTATCATGCGAGTTGTCACACTTATATCATTAAAATTAATGTTTTGATTAGCATTTCCTTTAAAAATAATTTAACTCTTTTAAAAAAAATAATAGCTAAATTTAATTTTTAAAAATAAAGGCCAAATTGATAAAAGAATATAAATTTTAAGAACTAAATTTGCTATTATATTAAAAGTTGAGATAATTATTTTGAAAAACACTTTGAATGCAAGTACCTTTGTAATGTGATTATGTAATAGTTAATTTGTATTCCTAATATATCATTACCTAAATAAAAAAATGCATTAAGGGCTCATACTTAAAAATATAAATGTCATACTTATTATATTAACACTTTCTTCGATCGTTAATACTCATTAAAACTCTATTATATTCATGTGTATTATGTCTCATATCTCTATGAATATGAAACAAATATGAAGGAATTTAAGTTTTCCATTATTGTTCACTAATAATAGTGGAATTACTGGCACAGAGTCAAAAAGAAAAGGGAATTGTGATACGCCACCATTGATGAATTACTTTGATAAATTCAGTTATAACAAGCTCTTATATGATTTTGAGTAAAATCGAGAATCATTAAGCACAAGCAAAATGCGTAGTAATACTTTTGGAAGTATCAAAAAAATGTTACTCACATGATCAATAATAAGACTTTTTGTTTTAAGGAAAATATCAATAATAAGACTTATTCTTTCTTTTGGTGTCCCTCATTAAGTAAAAGCAAATTATCTATCCAATCTGATATTAATTAGATTCTTGAACACTCATAGACTTTCATCCGTTTGTATACAAAGTATCTTCTAACCCTTCTACAACCATTTTAGTTAATTAGACACTTCCGTTGTCCAATCTAGTTTAAGATTCCTCTAGTAGCCACTCGATTAGTAAGGAGGCTCCCATATCAAGACTTACTTATTCCTTTCCACTACTTTAGTTTTTCATTGAATCCTAGGCATTAGGAGACGCTAGGATTTCGAGTTTTTTTGTTAATTAGGCAACACTCAATTTGAACTAAGAAATAAGAGATTTGTAGTCCCCCGCCTTACCGCTCGGCCATGTTGCCAAAAGGCTACAAAAAAAAAAAAAAGGAGAGTATCCCCCTTTTCTTTTTCATTTTTAGATCAAATCCAAACCTTCAATTGGTAACCATCTCTGTTTTAGAAGCAAATTATTATAAATTTAATAAACATATGATATGTATTAAGCAATTTTTCTGACAAAAAATATTTAACAAAATTTAAACAAATTTTGATGAAAATACTAATTATCACACTAAAATCTTTAAATAAAAAGTATTTAACCTTTATTTTTTTCAATTATGAAAACAAATCTCAAAATTTATGAAAATAGAAGAATGATCTATTATAAATAATATTAAATCCTATCATTAGTCTTTGTTATCTGCGCTATATGTAAGTTATGAATTTACTCTCTACAATTTAATTTAATCATATTTAGTTAGTGTAAATTTTTTTATTTTTGAAATATCAATCCTAGTCAAATGATAACTGTTAATATTACTTGTAAGTTCTTACACTAACAAACATATTATTATATGTATAAATGTTATGTCAATTTGCTATTTTCATATATTACTCATATAAAAATTAGCTAATAGATTTGACGATTGTTGTTTTTATCAAGACAAATTAAGAATTTTGAAAAATATAACAACAAAGAATGATCAAATTTAAAAAAAAAAGGACTAAACCTACAAATATGGTACAAGACTAATACTAAAAATTAATCAAATGGATTTATTTACTACCATTTGAATTAGAATTTAAAATTTAAAACCTAAAAAGTTTAAAAACTAAAATTAACTAATTCAAAATGAGCAATGGATAAAATTGATAAAATTAAAGTATAAGAAATAAATTCACAACTTACATAGAACTAATAACAAAATTTTAACCTACAAACAATGATTTCATGCTCAATTCATGACTCTAAAATATGATCAATTCTTAAATGAATAGGAACGTAAAAATTAAATAAAAACTAAAAAGTTATCAAATCACTATTGAACTATAAGGCCATGACAGAAATATCATGTTACAAACCTCATTTATCATCCCTTCTTACAAATTTAATAAATTAAAGCTAAAAAAGGGGAATTGGAAGTAAAACAATGAACATTAATTGTCATGAGAGAAAAATGAGGAAATTATCGATACCAAAATGAACAAAAACCCAATCATATAACTTGATTAAATACTATACAGTGCTAATGCTGGGAATGGCCAACATAGTTCAAAAAGGCTATGGCTGATCAGGTTATAAACATCCACTGTATAATATATATATATATATATATTACCTCAGTGGCTGCCTCTTCTAAGGACAGAAAAGAATCCGCCGGCATATTTCTCTTTACGTTGGTGGTCGTCGACTTTATGGTGGTTCTCGCCTTCGTCTCCAACCTATATGTAAAAATAATAATAATCATGCTCAAATTTAATATTTATTTAAATGTTTTGATTTGATATAATTTTTATAACATTTTTTTAAAGTGCAATAATTTCAATATAATAAATCCTTATAAGTAGTGAATTAAATAATTGATTTTACGATGAATTTAATTCTAACCAACTAGTTAATTAAGTGATTAAAATAAATACCTATATATTTACACATAATAAAACTCGAATTTAATATCTTAAAATTTCTTTTTACACGGTATGTTATATGATTGCCATGATCATTTATATGAAGAAAACACTATTTTTCTTCATCCCTAGCTAATAGGAGTGTTTTCTTCTACCAAAAATATCTTAAAATTTCCAAAAATTTAACCAAAATTTAATTGGTTACTTTCATAACATTATCAATTAATCTAAATAGTAACACTATAAACTATTTCAATTAAAATACTTACTTTTAAGAATCATGTCAGTATTTAAACTAAATGGTTACCGGTGTTAGCTATACGGATTATCTATTTATTTATAACAGTAGACATTAAGTTTCCAATTCGAATAACAAAATATAATTGAACCATGAAAAGAAATTATATATACGCATAACTCTTTTAGAGGAGCATTCTCCGAAAAAACAAGGTTAAGAGAAAGAGAATAAAAAACAAACCTCCATTGCAATTTGTCGCAAAATGTCTATAATTTCAGAAAAATCAGGTCTTAGGGTCGGATCTAATTGCCAGCATCTCTCAAGTAGTTCAGCAAGCCTTGGGTTAGTGTTCTTCGGAATTGTTGGACGTAGACCCTAAAATCAATGTCAATGAAATAGTGATTAGATGTGAGCCTAATATTAATCGTCTCAAACATGTCAACCAACTTGCAATGAATTTTTAATGGAATATAGTTTAATTTTGATATTTTATAAATTTAATAAATATTTATATTTAATTTAAGGTTTTTTATAAAGATAAAAAATTCAATCAATTTTCTGTAACTTAATTTTTTATACACTTTTGATAACTCATGATAAAAAGTACTAGATAGAATTTTTTAAAAAAAATGTGAAAAATTATAAGTAGATAGAAGCTTACTTATTACTTAATAGAGAATAAATTAAATTTTCTTTATTTTATTCTATTTCATTTAAGATTATATTATCCTTTATCAAACAATTTAATTATATTTGGTATTTAATTTTAGGGTAAACTACAAAATAGTAACTTTTATTTGTCTCAAATTATATTTTAGGCACTTATGCGTGAAATGTTATATTTTGGTCACTTACGTTATTATTTTGTTACGAAGTGATCACTTTATTGTTAATCTCCGTTACCTCCCTAACAGTGGTCCTACGTGACAATCCAAATGGGTTTTAAATGCCAACCTAGATGTCCTATGTGGCAGTCCAAATTAAATTTATTTAATTAAAAACTTATTTTCATCCTAGCAACTGAATATCCAAGTTGACATTTAAAACCCATTTAGACTGCCACGTAGGTAATGGAGTTTAACAGTAGAGTGAGACTTCGTAAAAAAACAATAATGTAAGTAACTAAAACGTAACATTTCAAACATAGGTGACTAAAATGTAATTTGAGGCAAACAAAAGTGAATATTTTTGTAACTTACCCTTAATTTTAAGTAATATACCAACCAAATTTTATAAGCTTACCCTTAATTTTAAGTAATATACCAAACAAATTTTATAACTTAAATTCAAAACTTATTTTTTGTACTTAATATTTTCAGTTTATCAAATAAAGCCTTAATATTTTAATTTAAGAGCTTAACATCTATGATAAGATTAAATTAAGATTTAACTGATTGACATACCTTTTGAACGACTCCTACAGCAGCTTGTAAAGGGGTTAAATATGCATATGGTAGCTGCCAATCAAACAAAAACAAGTAACCATGGGGAACCAACCATGAGATACCAGCACATATCAACCCATAAATAATCCCAACATATTAAAATAAAAGATAATGATTGAGCAAATACCTTTCCAGTTAACAACTCCCATAATACAATTCCAAAACTGAAAACATCGGCCTTGTGATCATATGGCTTGTGTTCAATAACCTTCAATGCAAAAGAACTGTTGTAAGAAAATGATGAGATGAACAACCGATTAGAGTAGGTATAAGAATCTCAACTGCATGGATTAATACGTTAGCAATTTATGTAAAGAAAATAAAAGCAACAATAAATATGTGCTCCATTTAAGTGGAAAAAGTAATAGGATGGAAGGATAGAGTGGAAGAGTAAAATAAATAAATAAATTTTGAGTATGTTCGATAAAAGAATATATTACTAGTGTTTATTTAAATTTTATTTGTATTGGTTTGAGGAAATTATATGTTTTAAATTTTCTAAATATAATTTTATTTTAATTTTTACGAAATATTTTTATTGTTATTTAATTTATTACATATTTTTTAACTTTCAATTTTAATTATGGTTTATTCATCGATAATTCTTTAAATATGAATGAATGTAATGTTTTGACATTAAATTTAAAATTAATACTTTTACTAGCTCTCAAACATCACTCATAAAATTCTATAATTAATACATTCACTCGTAAAATTCTATAATTAATACATTTTATAATATAATATATTATATTATATTTATTTTTATTATATATTATACTACGAAGTATTATCATTCAAACCATATATCTAAAAGATGACAAATTGTATATGAAACCATATCATATCATCATCCCTAGTTTTCTTTTCCTTCTAATAATTTATGAAACACCCAAATGCAAGTTAGGATTATTTATGGAACAGTTTATAACAGCATTTCAGTCAAGAGAGCTCACCTCGGGAGCCATCCATCTATATGTTCCTGTTTCGGCCGTCATTACTCCAGATTGAGCTTTCACTCTAGCAACACCAAAATCAGCAACCTTAACCACCTGTATGAAAGCATGTAATATAATTTTATCAAGAACCGAAAGCGGTAAATGTGATTTTGATTATAGAATAATCATGTTATTAGGGGAGAAAATTAATTTCTTCGGACAATTTAAGTACCTGTCTAAGGTGTGTTTACTTTTCAACATAAACCAGCGTTTCAAGCCATAATTCTGGCTTTTGAAAAATCAGATTTGAGCTAAATTATTTATTTGCTCTAGTTATTTAGCTTTTGAATTTTAAAAACTTTTATTTTTAATCTAGAACATCACATTTAGAATAAATATTTTATCATTTCAAAAGTACTAAGCAACTTAGGCATCTTACTTCATTTTCATCCATTAGAAGATTGGGAGCTTTCAAATCCCTGTGGATTATATTATTTTGGTGCAAGTAGTTCATCCCTTTGGAAATATCTATTGCAACTTTAAGCAAGGATGGGAGCTTGAAAACACCCTTTTGTTTATGAAGGTAATCATATACACTTCCACCCGACATAAATTCTGCAAAAGAGACAAAGGAAGGGTTTAGACAAAAAAGAAAGAAGAGAAAGAAAGCTAACATTAGTATTTGCACTCGTTTAGAAAAATAATAACCAAGAGACTGAAAGAATAATAATCATAAATCTCACTCAATATTTAAAGAACCAGATCAATGGTTGAATAGATCAGATAATCAGTTTAATTATTTTTAATTCTAAAAATTCATAAATATTAACAAAAATTAAATATTTAAATTAATTTAAATCCGATTCAATCGGTTTTGTACCGGTTCAATCTTACACCAGTTTTTTTGTATCAACTGGACCACCGGTTTTCGGTTTAACTGGTGAGTGTAATCCCGTTCCAATAACCATTATCTCACTTTCAACACATCAGTGAAAACAACTAAAGAATGGGCAGGCTACCTGTTACAATATACAAGTTTGGAGGCTTGGTACATGCCCCAATAAATTGTACAACATTCTTGTGCCGAACTTTCCTGCAAATTTTGAAGGAAATAGTTAATTAAAGGAATAGATTATTCTTAAAACTAATGTAGTCATCCAAAAAGAAGGATTCTATTTTCATAAATATTAAAATTTCAATCTTTCTCCACAAAACCTCATGATGAAAACCTCCTGGGCAAACTCTTTCTGCAAATCAGTATTTATACGCTCTGGCTTGAGGACCTTAATAGCCACTTCTTGACTACAGTAAGTACCTTTATACCTAAAGCAGGTTAAAAAAGATAATATATAAAAGCTCAAAATGGGAAAAGGAACTCAATCAGGAAGATATTAATTCACCTAAGATCACTAAAGGACTCTGATACTACTTTGTTCAATTATATAAAAGCTTAATAAATATGTATGTATATTTCACTTACAGATCACCATATGATCCAGATGCAACTTTGGTTTCGAACTTCAACTGTCTAGGGTCAATTTCCCAAACATCAATCCCATCATTAGGAATTGCCACATAATTCTGATCGCCACTGGTGCCCACTTCGCCATAGTCCCTCGTAGGAGAAAAGGAATGTTGCTTAAGCCAAGATTGCTTCTACAAAAGAAACACGTAAATAAAAGTCTGGTTTGAGTTGCTCATCATTTTAGCACAAACTTTTTAGTGAATAAATTCCTACATAAAAAAAAATTGTCTATTGACATTAAGCATTTTTTGTGTTTACACTTTAGAACCAGTCACTTATCAAGGTAACATCGGAAAGGAGAGATCATAGTACACATCCATAGAGTTTATGCAGATCACAATACACATATTAACCAATTAGGATTCAAAACCCATTAGTCATAAAGCTTGCTATTACTAATTTACTTGCCATTAACCACATATAAACCTCCAGTGAAGATCAATACATGGGCTAATAATGCATGGTCTAATTTGCAGAAAAGATCTTTCATATTTAATATCCAAGATAACATTCAAATGTCTCAAAAAAATTTAACACGTACACTTAAAATTCAGCGGGGAATTACCTCAATTTTCAAGATTTCTTTTTCCAAAGCAAACTTAAGCCGCTCGGTTTCCTGACAATTTCATAACACAAGTCCGTCAAACGAGTTCTACAACAATTACAATTCTCTAATACCAAACCTTAAACCATTTTGTACACCAATATGCAATCATCTAGTTCCCTAAATGGAATTTTATCACAAATCCCAGAAAAAAAAATTACCCTCTACATTAACAAATGAAAGAATTCATAAGTTGAGGAAACAGAATGTTTATTAACATTGACAGATTAACATAAAATATTGAAAAACAAACAATGAGAGTTATTTTTTTAATTTTAGTTAAATAGTCTTTGTAGAAAACAATTAACTAGAGAAGATATTAAATGAAAAGCACCTCATAAGGCCAACCATCAACTACAAAACAATCCAAGGAGTAGCCATCGACTGTGGAAAACACATGTGCTTCCTGGATGTTCAGCCCAACCTCAGCAAGCAATGCGGTCAACTGCAAGTATTGCATTGGCATGAGCAACGGAATGAGAAGCAATATTGCATGGTTAAATGTTTAAAAGATGTATATTTCCCATCTAATGAAGTAATTCAAGTGTAGATAACAAAAAAAAAAGATTTGTTTTTACATGCAAAATGTTTAGTCAGAGAACAATACGCGTTGGCTGTTGATTGAACCAAGAACTCATATGTAACGTAAGGTTCATTGTTTATGGCTATTTTATTTCAAAAGATTTTAAAAGTGTAACCTAACCATCCGACTTCTTAAAGCAAAATTTTCAAGATAGAAAAGATATTACACTTCTATTTGACAAAAAACCTATCATATACCTGACTAAGAAGTTTTGGTTTGTCTTCTGTTGAAAATGTAACTTCATGCATGGGCCTGCATCAGCACCAAAGAATGTAAATTTCACCATCCAAATGGATAGAAAGTATATATAAAGCTTCACCAAAAATGACAGAAGCATCGGTATGTGAATGGTAAAGCAGGAAGATGAAAACTAAATATGATGGCATAAACTTGCAAAAACACACCTAAAACTGAAGTCAACTAAAGATGGTGGTGAAGCATTACTCTGAGGTTGAACTTTGACAAGACCTTATCAGTTAATGCACTCCTAAATATTTTAAAGATGCAATACATAATATTCAAAAAGTATATGATGATCAAGTCCAAAAAAACCAAACTACCACTAACTTAACCAAAATTTTTGTATATACAATCAGCCCTCACCTAAGGACATTTTAAGGCATAAATAAATAGTTAAATACCGGGAAAGATGTGAACTGTCAAGTAAAGAACTATCTCCATCTTGATCCTTAGACTTATTTGCTTCAAGTGCAAGGGCTTCAAGATTAGGCGATGAGCCAAAGGCAGGTGGTGGATGTATGCTGACAATTGAAAAGCCAGCTAGAATTGTCAGCATCATTAGCAATACGGTTAATGTCCAAAGTGAAAATAAAAGCAAACCTCTGTCTGTTAGAGTATTTTGGAGAATTTTGAGCAGACTCCTCGCACAGGGGGTTTGAAAGAGTGGAATCAGCTCCATCAGATGTAGATTGGACCTACACAAGTAGGTAACCATCATGAGATATTTGACTAAAAACAAAGTACAATACATTTAAGAACAATCAAGAGCTGGAACCAATAGATTATGACATTTAGATGACACGTTATTTCAAATTCAGAACTTGAATGTTTAGAAGAAACCAGCAAGATGCTCGCATGAATATATCCAGAGATTGCATGGTTAGGGTTTACATAGTAAGAAAAAAGGAAGGGAAAATGTGTTTGGAAATCATAAAAATTAAACTGCTAACTGTGTTGACTATGCACATTATACCAAATAGAACATTTTACAATCCGTTAGCTTCATAACTTCATTCATACTTTTAGCCCCATTCAGTACTAGCAACTGCAATAGTCAACTAGATATTCAATGTGTTTATTGACAGCTATATTTCAATACTAAGAGCTCATTCTTGGAAAGATTTAATAGGACCAATCAACAAATGAAATATATAGTCAAAATGCAGCTACCAATTCCAATAAGCAATCAAACACCGTTATGTACGTGAAAAACATTCTAAGTTTGACCATTATCTATCCCTATCTTTCCATCATTATCATGAATAGAAGAGAAAGCATGAAAATTGACCTCCATGACGTGAAGATGAAGTATGCAGACGCAAACCAAAAGAATAAGTCAGCTTCAGCCAACTAAATTCGAGACAAAGTCAAGACCAAATAGAGGAGGTGTTTTTGTATACGACAACTATAGGCAACAAAAATCTCTATTGCTAGCCTACCCAGATTTGGGGCAAATCCTTCAAAGTCCAAAACCATAAGCCTAACATTTATTAATGAAAATTGATGCATGCACTCCAGCACTCAAAGATAAAGAATTCAACTGAAGAGAGTTGTTTGATTACAAAATGCCAAGTAGAACTTTTATTTTGCAGCACAGTACCGTAAGACTGGAGCCACAAAATACCAAAACAATATCTCAAATTCCAAATTTTCTTGCATATATGATAATAACCCATGTATATAAAGTCGTATACAATGAATGTTTCTGATAATCTAAAAGAGTTAGGTAGAGAAGTGGAATCTGACAAGTTTTTATTTTTCAAACACATCATTCTAAGAATGAAAAAGGAATTAATGATTAGCAATAAAAAAATTTCGCTTTTACTAGAAACGTAGAGCAAATCATTATGCCCAGTCATGAAATTTAACTCAAAAGAATAAAGCTAGTCACCTGCACGAGACGAACTTCCATTGCTGGTCTGTTGGCAGGATCATGAGCCAAATACAGCAATCTCTTGTGAATCAGAACATCTTCTGCTCTTTCCACATTCACATCTAACGCATAGCTGCAATGTATTATCGCACACTTAATTGACCTATTTATTACTTTTAAAAAATAATCAAAATATTTAATTCTCCGAGAAATAAAAAGGAAAATGAAACAAAAAAATTTCAAATCTGCTTCACTCTACTTGTTTCGGATCTAATCAACAGCAAGAAAAGGAAAGTAATAACATGATACTAATCCACTAATAAAAAAATTAGCTTGAAAACTGCATATTAAGCTCTACAGATTTAACCGTAACTTTAAGTCAAACAATTCCTGAACTCCAAACGCTATATATTCATCGAAGCAACAAAATTAAAACACTAAAATAAAAATTCGTATCTTAGACTCAGTACCTAAATAAAATGATAGTAGTAATTTTCAAAATAATAATCATAACCTATGCATGTAGTAAATTTAGAAGGAAAATGTAAACGGATATTATACCGAGTAGGGAGACGTTTGAAGTGAGTCCACAGCTCATCTTCGAAACCAGGTCGATTAGCCTCATCATTGTCGGATTCTCGGAGTCGCCGTAGAACTTCATTATACACGTCGAGTTTCTGCCGTTGCTGGCGGCTCTGCAACGACGACGTGTCGTTCGCTTTGCTTCCGCTACTCTCGTTATCCACTTCCATCACCATTGAACAAAAAAATCAAAACAAAGGAGAAAGGCGTGATTGTGATGAAGATTTTGCTTTTCGTTTACGTTGAGTTTATAGGATACGCAGATTCAACATTTAATAATAAAATTCAAATTTAAAAAAAGATAAATCATTTTATTTCTGGAAATATTATCATTTTTGGGTTCGTACGAATATTTTAATGGTGTGGTTAGTGTAGTGTGCGCACCACTCAATCAGAGCCGACGAGGGGGATTATTTATAGCTAAGCAAAGCTCGATGAATATAAGGTATAATTCTACTTCCAATCCTTTTAATCTTTTCATATTTAAATTTAGTCCCTACTTTTTAATACCAATAAATTAGTCTTTATACTTTGTTTTCATTTAATAATTGAAATCCAATTGATCACGATGTCAAATAAATTAAGTTAAAGTGGGTCATGTGGT
This sequence comes from Gossypium arboreum, assembly GCF_025698485.1. NCBI lineage: Eukaryota > Viridiplantae > Streptophyta > Magnoliopsida > Malvales > Malvaceae > Gossypium > Gossypium arboreum. The sequence goes on from NC_069073.1 coordinate 119,318,435, forward strand.
AGTTTTAAAATAAAATTTACTAATGTGGTCTATATTACACTAATAGAGTGTCAAATAAGCAAATAAAAATGTTAAATTAATATTGTAAGGTTTTCGATTCTAAATTTAGGATCTTAATGTAAGATAGCGTTGTTTAAATAAAGAAAAATGAAAGTCAATAATTTTTCGCTTACATGACTTTCACGCAACTTTAAATTGATCATGTGAGCAATTTTTTTTTTATTTTAAAAATGTCACGTAGTCTAATTTAATAGAATTCTTTTGACGGTATTAACTAGACACCGCAATTTTAATTTTTAAATCAAACAAGCAAAAATAAGGTTGACTAGACACTAATGTAGTGATAAATGATTTGCATTGCTTAAATTATTGCTAACATCATGTCTTGAGTTTAAACCGCAACAGCTTATTCCCTTTACATTGTTAAAAGAAGGGACTAAATTTCAAAAGTTTAAAAAGTATAGAGATCGGTAACAAAATTAGACTAAATATTTAATAATTAATTAAATAGTTAATCCCTATGAATCCGTGATGCCTAAAGAAGGCCCTCTCCATCCTCTCTTCCCAATAAGATTTTCCCTCTTTTTATTTTTCCTTAATTTTTTTCACTATTTTATTTATTATCAAAAGAAGCTCCCTGACGGCATATTCTTGGTACCCCACTGATTGGATAAGGTCTAGGTGTGGAAAGACAATTTTACCCCCACCCTCCTATTTATTTTGTGATTGGCTCCTTTTAATTTGTATGATGACAATGACTTTTTGACAATAGTAATTCACAGGTCAAATCAAATTTAAATTTTATATAAAAATTAAATAAAAATATAATTTATTTATTGTTAATTTTTTTTTATAAAATGTACCCACTTTTTTTTTTTTCAACAATCAACCGAAGTGTGTTGGTTCATGGCTCCTCAGTGCTTGGAGCAACAGTCATATATTAGGGTCACCTTTGATATATATGCTAGCTCTCTCTTTATTATCAAAATAGCTTTAAAATATATAATGATGATGGTTGGAGATGCTTCACACAATGTGTTGTGAACCACTAGCGATGGTGGTTTTAGATAGTTTGGAAGATAATGGAATGTTTCGAAAGGATTTTGACGGAGTGTTGGTATGTAATGTAGAGTCTTGGAATCTTTTAAGTAAAGTAACGGAGAGAATTTATATAAATGAAGAGCTTGATGTGGGTGTCTTTAAACATAAGTGGTAAGGTTGTCGAAAGTTTTATTAAGATATGACTTGATATATCGTGAAGAGTTGAGAATAAAGTTAGTGAAATTTCATTGTGCATGTGCTAAGATGTGATGAGAAAGGTCTCTAAATGGATCTTAATGTAATTCGGTGATTAAAAAAATGGTTTATGTGATAAGCATATAGGAAACTTGGATTAGTGTTTAGCTATGCAAACTCTCCTTTAATTTAGTCAAAATGATTAACTTGAGGAGTTGATGGTTGTATGCAACAAGTATCAAAGTATAGTATAAAATTACAAATCACTTTTTAAAAGAAGTTTACTCGGTATTACTTCTAATCTATACTTTGCATATCTAGCTTATATTCAATCATACCACATGTCACAAGAGTATGTGTTTATAAATCAAAATTTGCACAAGGGCTAAAATAATAAATTGTCCTTAATGAATAAAAACAAATTTTCAAGTTTATCTACTGGTACCCTAAAGGAATATTCATCATAATGTGGTCATTTTGGACATATATATGATGTTTTTAAGGCTTTGAGTGTTGTAATAATCTGATTAGGTCTTACCTATTCAATGATATCATAAATCAAAACCAGTGTTATGTAATTAAAGATATAATCAAAATAGTAGAGCAAAGTCAACTTAAAATCCTAAAATATCAGGTGTGATTTTGTTAAAATCCATCTTCAAGTTACAACATTCAGAGCTTGAAATAAACTTGAAGATGACATCTTTACGATTTTTTGGTGAGATCGAGATTATAATTTTTAGGATAATCTACAAAGATAGTCACTTTTGTTTGCCTCAGGTTACATTTTAGTCACTAATGTTTGAAATGTTACGTTTTAGTCACTTATGTTAATATTTTGTTACGAGGTGATCACTCTACCGTTAAGTTCCGTTATCTTTCTAACGGTAATCCTATGTGGCAGTCTAACTAGATTTTAGATACCAACTTGGATTTCTAAATGGGATGAAAATAGATTTTTAATTAAAAATTTTAATTAATTAAATTTTTTAAACCTAAACCTTAACTAGAAAAACTGTTCATCTCCTTTTTTTAATTTTTCTTCAGTCTCTTCTTTTTTTCAATTTTTTTTTTCATTTGAGTGGAAAAACTATTATTAAGATCAAAATAGTTGACATCAAATTAACTTCTTCATAAAGATGAATTCAATGGAGGGTTCAGGTATGTCTTCTTTGCATTCCTTTATCTCTTTTATTCAATACTGAAAAATAAAATATTAGTTTTTTTATTGTTTAATAAAAACCTTAAATTAAAATTCTTGATATGAATATTAACAACTAAAAGCATTTTAGATCAGAAAAAAGAGATACTCACAAAGGGATTGTGAACAAACAAGCCGATTCAGATTAAAAAAAACCAGATTGAGAAACCAATTATTCAAGAACGTGAAGAATTGAAAAATACAATGATTAGGAACAAAAACAATTATCATCTTCTTATTTGTCGACAACCACTTCATTTTAAGTCTTAGAACATAAATTTTCGATGAAAAAGACATACCTGGACCCTCCATTGAATCCTCTTTTGTTTTAGTACCTAAATAAATTTTTTTGATGATAATAGCTTTTTTAGTCAATTGAAAAAGAAAACTAAAACAAGGGAGGAGATGAACGGTTTTTTAACTAAGATTTAGGCTTTAAATTTTTTAATTAATTAAATTTATTTAATTAAAAATCTATTCTCATTCCATTAAGAAATCCAAGTTGGCACTTAAATTCTAGTTAGACTACCACATAGGATTACTGTTAGAGAGATAACAAAACTTAACAGAAGAATGATCACTTTGTAACAAAATAATAACATAAGTGACTAAAACGTAACATTTTAAACATAAGTGACTAAAATATAACTTGAAACAAACAAAAATAACTATTTTTATAGTTTACCCTAATTTTTAAGTCACATAAGAGTTAATAGAAAGAAGATGCATCTTCACGATTTTTTGTCACGTAAACGTATTTATTTATATCATTATTAATGTCTATCAACAATCAAATAAATGAATAATTTTTTATTAAAATAAGTGCTTAATTATTATTTTCATCATTAACGACACGTTGATTGCACTTTTTAATAATTTAATTAATTTTCTGATTTTTGTTAAATTATTTTTATTGTTTATTTTTTAAAAAATTATCCTCATTTATTTTTTTCTCTTTTGAGGGAATGCAATTGGTGGAAGAGGTTTCAATAGTTGAGTTTACTTATTGCATGCACTTGGACAACTCGTTACAAACATGCAAATTTTGAATCATAACAGAAATATTAGTTTAATCTAAACTAGATTAATATAATTAATCAGCTCGTGACCTGCGCCTAACAACCTTTATACTCCACGTTTAATAATTTAAGATATTCCTAAATTATACAACTAAGCTAAGAGCCTAGTGCTCTACTCGCTCCACGTTTAATCAGTTTTTATGATAATAAAAATATAATTTTATTATTTTAATAATTTATATATTTAAACAAATTAAAGAATTATATATTTTTTTATTATTTTTAGAAGAGATAATGTGTAATTTTATTATTATTAATTTAAAATTTTATAAATTATAAAGAGATTAATTTTTTGTTTTAGGGAGGTCGAGTCGTCTAGCTAGCACTCTTGACTTCACCAACGCATTTAAACTTTTTTTTTTATAATTAGGAGGGGTGAAATAGTTAGAGATTAAACTTAAACTCAAACTTTGATGTTATAACACAAATACTCTTACCATTAATTCAAGAGATAAAAACTTTAATATTTAACAGTAATCGAGATTAGTAACAACTTAATATTACTTAATTAAGACTTAATGAGAGGAAAAATTATCACGTGGCTTCCTAAGTACACGTGACAGAAAAAGCGAGTTGACTTAAAAAGGATCCGCATCTAGGGAAGGAATAAACCGGGTTTTAGGGTTGGATTTGGTGAGTTGGAGTGAAATGGATGACGTGGCAAGAATGGCCTTTGAGGTTCACGAAAGGTCAAGTCGGTGAAGGGTTGGGTGGGGGGTTGAGGTTAACGAGGTAAGGGCGGGGGGACAGTGCCAGCGGAGCGGCGAGTGGTCGCCGCATGAATGTAGCCGGTTTCATGATAGTACGACGTGGCTAAACAATAAAATAATGAAAAACATGTTTAATTGTTTTTTTTTTGGTCAAAATCGCATTAATAAATGTTATCCTCAATGGGGCAGGTTTTATTGGATTCGTTTGCTTATAATTATTATTTATTTATATTTTCGTTTGGACTTTGGGGCAGCAGAATTGTAGATAATATACTTAATTTTTTTTACTACATTATTAAAACATCTGGCCATTTTTTTTATAAATAGGAGAAACTTGCATTTGATATTGTTTTTGTTATGACCAAAGAGATGGTGAAGTGCATGGCTGTCTACGAAGTGGTGAAATGTCCAGATTCGTTAAAAAAAAAAAAGTTAGAAAAGATAAAGGGTGCAAGAAGAAAAAGATATTTTTAAAGTCAAGGATGGATATTTATAACAAAGATGATCGTCCCTTAGCTCAGAGGCGACACTAAGAGAGTTGACAGTGGCCTTAGGTCATGATACATGATCCATACTACTCTTGTAATGGTTGGCTACTTATGAAGCATAATAAGCTTTTAGATTGGGGTTAATATGGTTTAGACTAGACTTAAACATGTGTACGTGCAAAAAGGGACTCAACATCTGTTCTTGACGAAATAAATTAGAAGTATATCGCGTGTCGAGCATTTATAAAAGTTTAAAATAATATGTTTTAGGAATGATATTTGATGCACTGCTTGATATGCATAATTGTTATATATTGTCTATAAATAATAATATAACATTTCATCATTAAACAAAAAAAAGTATAAGACTTATAAATAAAATACTAAAAATTTCATTTAGGCATACTTAAATATTAATTAAATATATATTATAGAAAATTCATAACTTTCTAATTTAGGATCTTGGCATGCAAAAGCAAAGATAGGAAGACAAGCAGTGACATTGCCCCACCCCAAATGGTAAATTTATTATAAAAACCTTTTAAATTATCAAATCATAAATTAATTTAATAATAAAATTATAATTTGATTCAAAAATTTATTATTCATTTTAATTTCCTAACTTTACCCCAATTAAAGATTTAAATGTCACACCTCACTAAAATAGATTTGGGAAATATATTTACTTATCAAAGCCCATTTTATATGAATCCAAAAAGTCAAATTTTCTTTTAAAACATTTTGGAAATCCTCATTAAGTTTAGCCTGAAAATGGCAAATAATTCATTATTTTTATAAACAAATCTTGAACCCACATCCAATATACGTGGACAAAATCATAAATGAGTCCATGCCTTTTTTGGACCATTGGTTACCCAAGGTAGAAAACATGAAAATGACAATAAATATCATATATGAAAACAAGTGAAAGACCATGTGGTTGCGACCCATGGCATCATATGTTATGAAAACATTCATGGTGTAGTCTCTCGTAAAATAAAAATTGGATTGGCAAATCACGATACATAAAATTGTGTAAGTTCGTGTGGCAGAGGCCTCATGATAAGATATGGTTATATGAATGTTCATGGTGTAGCCTTCGATAATGGGTAAATCGAACGGGTAGATCACGATACATGAACTTATGTGTAGGTCTATGAGGAATAAACCCATGACACCTTTTGTGAAAGTCCGCTGGAACAGTAAACATGTGATTCTGTATGATGCCTTGGTGGCGTATTTTGTTTGGCCCTTATGACGTACTCTGTTAAGTCTACCTAGTAAAATATGATTGTCCGCCCTCATTGTAACTTCTGGATAAATTCTGATTACTTTATACTGCTATGATAAGTTATGATACGTCTGGAGTTAAGGTAGTTGAGTAAGATTTGTGATGTAATTAAATAAGTTTTAAGTGAATTTCTTGAAAAGAGGTGTGTATCTGTATGTTCAAAAAGGGTATCCGCCATGATAACCTGTTGCTTTGGAATTTGGGCTGTTTGTGAATGAGATAAGTATCCCTTAGTTTGAGTTTATTTGTACCACGTAGGGTAAAAAATGAGTTATCTAGTATCTGCCATATCTGAACAGTATCATGTATTCTTCTGAAATCTTATGGAATCTGGGTTATTGTATTCTTGAGTATCTGGGGTTTTGAAATAAAATGGTGGTGGAATTCATTTGGATGATCTACATAATTCATTATCAAAGTGATCTTGTAGGGTATCAAACGAGAATATGATTTGACTAGTAAACTGATAATATTTAAATCTGCTTAATATCCGCCAAATGTGTATGTATCCGCCAATGAACAATATCTGTGATCAACCATTCTAAAATCAGTGTATGTTTGAAGAGATGGTCTGTATGTAACAGGCCCTTGAAGAGATTCTTTGAAAAGTACCTTTGTGGTTTTATGAAAAATAAGAGATTAAGGTAATGTCTAGAAGGATATTAAGTTAGTTAAGTAGTTAAGAGAGAATTGGTACGATTAAGATTATAGTAATTGGTGTGCAATTGTAAGCCTAAACTATGATAGTATTTGCCCAAACAGAAGTGAGTGGTTAAAAAGGGTAGTTGGCGTACAAAAGTTCATCAAATATTATAAAATAATTCACTAATTAGGTATTCTGTATTAACTCTCACTAAGTTCTCTTGAACTTATAGTGTTTATTATTTCAAGTGATGTAGTAAGAGAATGCGCTAAGAAGGACTATGTTAGAAGTACGCCAAAGTAGCGGCGAAGTGGGCTATTATGCATATAGTGGAAAAGTGGCGTATTGTAGTATCGTACTCTAATAGTTAGACTTTAGTAAATATTCATATTGTAATGACTTGTAATTGGTCTGATATAATATTTTATTTCTAAAATATTTTCCTTAGATTTTTTTTTTTGATATTAAGTCTATAAATGAAATGATAAAAAAAAAAGTTTTTAAGTAATAAGCTTCAGTCAACTGTTTGAAATTTTTTCTTAAATATTATGTGTAATAACACTCAAAATTTGGACCCGGTGAATCAGATTGGGTAACATTTGGGAAAATCCCATTGCAAAAGCTGATGTGAAAATGGCAATATACCTTATTTTCTTGGTAAATTACATCGGCCATCATCCAACTATTAATATATATTTTTTGGTTATTTAATTGTAAAAAGCTTTTATTGTAGTGGTGGATGAACAACTGTGAAGAGCCATAGAAATTTTTTTCTAAGGATGAGCTTCGCTGACGAATTTAACAGCACGTATAGGTTTAACGTTGAATCGTGTAAAACCAGATTGTTGAAGAACATAGCTCCATTCCTTTAAGGTCCTCTCTTTCCCTTTATTAGTAATAGCCATCATCACCATGTCTAGCATCAACCCTACGGCACCTAGCTCGTCGCCTTCTTTATCTTCTTCAAGAACTGCTTCAACGATTATAACCTTCCCTTTATCTTCTGGAATGGCTTCTCGACATTTTTTTAGGATTTTAATGCATTCCTCGTCGTCCCAATCATGCAATACCCACTGCAATTTGCAATGTATGGATTAATCGTATAAGACCATATAATGAAGGGAAAGAAAGTACTAACCATGAGAAACGCTGCGTCGGCATTTGGGATAGACATGAACATGTCTCCTCCTACGTTTTCAATGCTATCAGATTTTGGTGCAACGGCGACGACATGAGGGAGATCAAAGTTGATGCCTCGAATCCATGGGAATGCCTTGACTAAAAGGCTCAAAGCAGTCCCGTTACCACCACCGACATCGACCAGGCTTTTGACTCCGTCGAACACTTCGGGACATCCTTCGATTGTCGCCTGCACCGTCAGTCTAGCATCGCAACCCATGGCGTTGTTAAAGAGTTCGCTAAAGTCGGGGTTCGCCTCGGCGTAGCTCCATAGATCTTTTCCATTTGCTACTTCAAATGGTGAGATATTATTGCCGGTTTCAAGGACTCGAGCACTAAGACTATGCCATGGTGCTAACCAAGTAGGGCTGGACACGAACAATATGAAAGCAACCATGGATTTTTCTCCACCTTTTATCAAAAGACGAGACAATGGCGTCGATGAGAAGCCTACAGTGTGGTGGTTGATGTGCTCCTGTTTGAATATTCGGTAGTGGACCATGAACCTCATAATGCGATAAAGACGCGACGGTTCCCATCGGAGGGCAGTGGCTAGCTCGGATAGTGGCATAGGGCTTCCATAGTTTTCAATAACGTCGGCAATCCCAAGCTCAATGGCACATTTAACGACAGCTATTTTAACATTATCCTAACATATAATTCCAAATCTTTATTTCAGCTCTAGCTTCTTCCTTTATTGTGACTTCCATATCTCCTATCTCAACTTTTTTTTAAAATTTTTTTATTTGAGAACTTTTGGTAACTGTATGCCCAAATCTTGACTATGAAGCTACGATTTATAGAAGCAAAGGTATTGGTTTGAACTAGGTCACAGTTCTTGAATTTGAAAATATCTTGTCAAATATGCTCCAATCCACAAAAAAATATTAGATTAATTTGGTAAAAAAATTACAGTCCAATTATTTGAGGTGTACCAAATAGTATATCTACCTTAGATTTTGGTCAACTTTTACCATAATCTTTATACTTTTTGAATTGAGTAATTTCTGTCACATTCTAAAAATTGAGTTAGAAAAAATTGGATTAGTGGGTCAAGAATTGACACGCTATAACTTTTAATTAAAATTTTATAAAATTATGATAAAAATAAATTATTGGCTTAATGGTTAAGAGAAAATAAGAAGAGAGTCTAAATGGCTTAGAGACTTGAGTTCGAGCCCTTTCTCTTGCAAATTATGGTAAGAATGAGCTACTGACTTAATCATTAAGAGAAAATAAAGAGAGTGTAATTATCACATCTTGATTTTGAGTTAAGATTGTAAAAATTTTGTCAAGTAATTTGATTTGGTTTAGTGGTTAAATATGTTAGTTTTGTGTGAGAAGTTTTGGGTTCGACTTGAGTGTTAATTTTAAAAAGATGAAAACAATGAAAATTATTATGTTGGATTTTTGAGTGTTTTATTATTTTTATATATTTTAATCTAATTTAGCTAATAAATTTGATTTTTAGCTTTTAGGTGAAAAGATCACAAAGAACAACAAAACTAAAACACAAATTTAAATTACACAATGTGTAAATATTAAGGATTATGTTTTTCAGAATCAATACTAATTTTAAAGAACATATAAATATTAAAATTATAATTACTATTATATCAATTCTAAAAACTATCACCGTTAATCTACTAATAACCAAAAATAATAAAATTAAATAATTAAATAATTATTTTATAACTTTTCATTTCCATAATCAAACAAATCCTCCAGTGGAATCAAACAAATTCAGAAAAGTAGTGCCCCACTAAATAGAGAAAAACTGTCACATAAATCTAAAGTTGTGTGGTATAATTGACTATAGCCGTCAACTCAAAATAATATTTTAAGAAAATTAAAAATAATTATAATTTTGAAAAGTCAAAATACAATTATAACAACATAAGTCGTATTTCAACAGAGCATATTATGAACTAAAATATTTTGGATTTTTTTATAAAGTTTACAAATAGAATATAGTGTAATCAATGACAACCATATATTTATTCGAGTAATTATAAAATTGAATCAAATCAATATAAATTACAAGCAGATTAAGAACTGAAATATTTTGAATTAAGATCCACATACGATAATTACGAATAATAAGAATTAAGCCTTGGTACACAAGGCCCAAGACCTCAACCTTTACTAATAATATTGTGTTTAACTATTACTATATACTTCTATAAATTTTAATATCTATATTATTATTCAAGTTTTTGACTGAGTTAGTATGATTAATCAATTGGATGCTAATTCAGTTATGGAAATTACAAAAATAATGGAGAAGCGATGAAATTGCTAAACTAGTTCAAGAAAGGAGAGAAGATCTTCAAGTGTTTGAAGTGTCCCCATTGGGGAGTTAGTTTTATTTTATTGTAATTTTTTAGGTTTATTATTTTCACCAAAAAAATTAAGAAAATAGAAAATAATAATAATTTTTGAAAACTCAAAGTACAATTATATTAAATTTGTGATTTCATCCATAATGTTTATTAATATCTATCAAATTATTTGCCTTAATCATCTGGAATTTAGACTTAGTTCGGATGGGTGGTGCGTTTAACTGTAGTTAGTGTAAAAATAACGGTGACGGTGATATTAGATACCATAACGTGAGACAAAAAGTAAACTAAATGCAATGCATTCAACCGCCCATTCAAACCCACCTTAGTTAGTTATAATCTAAAATGAAATATATATTAATATACTAATATATTATATTGAGTTTTGTTCATTTTTATTATAATTTAAATTTAAATATATTTCAATTTTAATCTATTATATTTTATATTGAGTTATTCTAAATTTAATTGATCAAATATGTATTATTTGTAACTTATAATAAACTTTTTTTTAAGTAACTGATATTTATTTGTACTTATAAATTCTTTGAAAAATAAATTATGATACATTATAACAACACAAGCCATGTTTTAATAGAGCATGTTACGAACTGAAATCCTTTGAATTTTTTTGAAAAAGTTTACAGCTAGAATATAATAAATCAAGTACAACTATGTATGTCTCAACAATTATAAAATTGAATTGAATCAATATAAATTACAAACAGATTAAGAATGGGAATAATTTAAATTAAAATTCATATGTGATAAACTAACAGTTGCATATGATGAGACTTAAAATTTGATATATAAGACTCAAAATCTCGACTTTTACCAACAATGTCAAAACTTATTTGAGAGACAGTATTAAAATTGGTATCAATTTTAAATTAAACCTGATTAATTGATATATGATTCCAACCGAATGATTTTAAAGAAAACCACTCAAAACCAAGATTTATTGATTCCAACAAAAGAGTACTGGATGAACAACTGTGAAGAGCCATAGAATTTTTTTTTCTAAGGATAAGCTTCGATGACGGATTGAACTGCACGTATAGGTTTAACGTTGAATCGTGTAAAACCAGATTGTCGAAGAACATAGCTCCATTCCTTTAAGGTCCTCTCTTTCCCTTTATTTGTAATAGCCATCATCGCCGTGTCTAGCATCAACCCTACGACACCTACCTCGTCGACTTCTTTATCTTCTTCAAGAACTGCTTCAACGATTATAACCTTCCCTTTATCTTCTGGAATGGCTTCTCGACATTTTTTTAGGATTTTAACGCATTCCTCGTCGTCCCAATCATGTAATACCGTCTGCAATTTGCAATTAATGTATGGATTAATCGTATAAGACCATATAATGAAGGGAAAGAAAGTACTAACCATGAGAAATGCTGCGTCAGCGTTTGGGATAGACATGAACATGTCTCCTCCTACGTTTTCAATGCTATCGGATTTTGGTGCAACGGCAACGACATGAGGGAGATCAAAGTTGATGCCTCGAATCCATGGGAATGCCTTAACTAAAATGCTCAAAGCAGTCGCGTTACCACCACCGATATCGACCAAGTTTTCGACTCCGTCGAACACTTCGGGACATCCTTCGATTGTCGCCTGCACGGTCAGTCTAGCTTTGCAACCCATGGCGTTGTTAAAGAGTTCGCTAAAGTCGGGGTTCGCCTCGGCGTAGCTCCATATATCTTTCCCATTTGCTACTTCAAATGGTGAGATATTATTGCCGGTTTCAAGGACTCGAGCACTAAGACTATGCCAGGGTGCTAAGCAAGTAGGGCCGGACATGAGCAATATGAAAGCAGCCATGGATTTTTCTCCACCTTTTATCAAACAACGAGACAATGGCGTCGATGAGAAGCCTACAGTGTGTTGGTTGATGGGTTCCTGTTTGAATATTTGGTCGTGGACCATCAACCTCATAATGCGATGAAGACGCGACGGGTCGCATCGGAGGGCAGTGGCTAGCTCGGATAGTGGCATAGGGCTTCCATAGTTTTCAATAACATCGGCAATCCCAAGCTCAATTGCACATTTAACGGCAGCTATTTTAGCATATCCGAACACATAATTCCAAATCTTTATTTCAACTCTAGCTTCTTCCTTTATTGTGACTTCCATATCTCCGATCTCAATTTTTTTTTTAAAATTTTTTTATTTGAGAACTTTTGGTAACTGTATGCTTATAGAAGCAAAGGTATTGGTTTGAACTAGGTCACAGTTCTTGAATTTGATCTTGTCAAATATGCTCCTACCCACAAAAAATTATTAGATTAATTTGGTCAAAAAATTACAGTCCAATTATTTGAGATGTATCAAATAGTATAAACTACCTTAGATTTTGGTTAACTTTTACCATAATCTTTATACTTTTTGAATTGATTAACATTCTAAAAATTGAACTAGAAAAAATTGGATTAGTGGACCAAGAATTGACACGCTATGACTTTTAATTAAAATTTTGTAAAATTATGATAAAAATGAATTATTAGCTTAATGGTTAAGAGAAAATAAGAAGAGAGTCTAACTGGCTTAGAGACCTGAGTTTGAGCCCATTCTCTTGCAAATTATGATAAGAATGAGTTACTGACTTAATAATTAAGAGAAAATAAAGAGAGTGTAATTGTCACATCCGAAAAATTTGGATTAGTGAAACCAAGAGTAGTCACGTTTTTAACTTAAGATTGTAAAAATTTTGTCAAGTAATTTGATTTGGTTTAGTGGTTAAATATGTTATGTTTGTATGAGAAGTTTTGGGTTCAAATCTTTTCTCTTATATTTTTGAGAAATTTTGGTCTAAACCCCCAACTTTGAGAATATGAGTTAAACGCTAATTTGTTTTTCTTTTCTTTTCTTTGTGACATTGAGAGTTAATTTTAAAAAAGATGAAAAACAGCGAAAACTATTATGTTGAGTTTTTGAGTGTTTTATTTTTTTATATATTTTTAATCTAATTTAGCTAATAAATTTGATTTTTAGCTTTTTAGGTGAAAAGATCACAAAGAATAATAAAACTAGAAACAAAAATTTAAATTACACAATGTAACGCCCCTTACCCGAGACCGTTGCCGGAGTCGAGTACAAGGCACTACTAAACTTATTTGAGCACTTAACCAAATTTAGATAATTTATATAATACTTTTCAGACAAGCTGTCTAACTGTGTCATAGTTGCTAAATAATTCATATCTCGAGTTATAAAACTCGAAATCCAAATCCGTAAATTTTCTCTGAATTTATACTCATATATCTACTTACCAATTTTTTCTAGAATTTTGGTCAAGCCAATTAGTACAGTTTATTATTTAAAATCTCCCTGTTTCAGGGTTTGACTACTCTGACCTTTGTGTATTACGAATCAGATATCTCTCTGTACAGAGCTTCAATGACTATGCCGTTTGTCTCTAATAAAACTAGACTCAATAAGGAATCTGTACATATAAAGTATGACTTCTAATTATCTTTGTAAAATTTATGGTGAATTTCCAAAGTCAGAACAGGGATCCAGAAATCGCTCTGGCCCTGTTTCACAAAAATTTAAACATCTCATAAAATATAGCTCATATACCTGTTTTGCTTCTTCCATATGAAAATAAACTCATCAAGATTCGATTCCATAATTTATTCATTATTTAATTCCATTTCTACTATTTTAGTGATTTTTCAAAGTTAAACTACTGCTACTTACGAAAACTGTTTTAGTACAAATATTGTTAACTAGTTTATAACATCTTTACTTCAATTCATTCAAACTCTATACATGCCATATAAATCTTTAAACATAAAACAAAAACTACGAATTGATCTGAATAGTGTGCCTGTTGTGTTGATCCGATCTACCCACTTCACTTCAAGTCAATCTACATAAAAATATTAAACACACACAAGTAAGCTTATTGAAGCTTAGTAAGCTCATAGGCATATAAACACAAATCATATCAAATATCGTACACAATCATATATCTATTAGTTTAACTATTTCATCCTCCAAATCACAATTTCATTAATAACTCATTGGAATAATTTCCATATGGCAACTCACAATTTAACTCCCTTAGGCCCATTTCTCATTTACTTCATTGTCAAATTAGGGAACAATAAGGGAATTGAGTGCTTCATTATCACATTGCCATAGTAAACCATGGACTTTCACATTGATCGCATCACACACGAAGCCATAGCCTTGCCATGGTCTTACACGGTTCACATATCATACGAAGCCATATCCGGACATGGTCTTATACGGAATCACATTATCACATTATACCGATGCCATAGCCCACTATGGTCTTATCTGAGTCACATTATCACATTGCACCGATGCCATAGCCCAGATATGGTCTTAAACGGGCACACTTGTCACATATGTTTAAATCAACTCATCGAGGTCACGAATAGAAGCACTCAAATCCATTGTTCCTACTAATTTGTACTTTTAGTTACACATTATTCATTAGTTAATGCAAATTGATAGTATTCATCAACAATAAAATACTTTAACAATCATAATATTTTCATATCAAAACATTTAACTTTGCCATATGAACTTACCTGGACTAATTTGTAAAAAGTCGTAGAAATTGGGGACTATTCTTGAATTTTCTCCTTTCCACGATTCGATTCGTTTTCTTGATCTATAATTATAAAATCATTCCTTCATTAGCATCCATTTCAATTCTATTTCACTTCACAATTTATGCTGTTCAAATTTCGAAATTTCACTTTTACCCCAAAATTTACAATTTTCACAATTTAGTCCTTCTCAATTCACCCATCAATTGAACTAATTTTTCTCAATTAACACTTTATTTTATCATTATAAACTATTTCAAAACCTTTTATATTCTTAATTTCAACAGAAACCTTCAATTCACAACTTTTTCACAATTAGGTCCTAAATATCATTTCCTATCAAAATCACTTAATAAAACCACCTTAATATAAAATTAGAA
The DNA here is from genome assembly GCF_025698485.1 of Gossypium arboreum. NCBI lineage: Eukaryota > Viridiplantae > Streptophyta > Magnoliopsida > Malvales > Malvaceae > Gossypium > Gossypium arboreum. Next base: position 119,333,573 of record NC_069073.1, read on the forward strand.
CTTAAATTTCATAATAATTCATCATAAAATTCCCTTATCCATCCAGGGTAACTTCCAATTTCACCCATAAAATCAAAAACTAATGAATTCTACAAGTGGACCTAATTGTAAAAGTCATAAAACATAAAATTATCAAGAAAAGTAAGAATTAAACTCACATGATGTAAAATATGAAAACCAGCTTTCTCCAGACCTTATATGGCGTTTTAGCTGAGAAAATATGAAGAAATGTCTAGATTTTTCAATTACATCATTATTTAACTATTAACTTTTATGCTATTTCCAATTTTGCCCTTGTTCACATTGTTTTCTTGCTTATTTCATACCCAAACCATCCAGCCATTAACCTTTGGGTCTAATTGCTCTTTAAATCCATCTTTTTAAATACTTAAGCTATTTACTCACAATTTAACAAATTTTGCGCTATTTTCAATTTAGTCCTTTTTAATTAATTAGCCATCCAAACGTTAAAATTTTCTAACGGAACTTTAATACTAACTCAATGACACTCCATAAATATTTATAAAAATATTTATAGCTCGATTTTCAACTTTGAGGTCTCGATACCTCATTTTTGACCCGTTTGACCTAATAAATTCTTTTAATTCACTAATTTCACCATTTCACAAATTCTTCTAAATTCTTACTTGACTCATAAATATTAAATTACTATCTTGTTCAATCTTATTTGTCGAATTTAGTGATCTCAAATCACCATTTCCGACACCATTTGAAAATTAAGTAGTTATAACTCTCCCCTTTAAAAATTTCGTCCTCGAAATTTGTTACACAAATGATTTGGATATTGTGATCTCATTGACTCCTCTGTTTCCCAGGTTGCCTCCTCCAATCCATGTCGATGCCATAACACTTTTACTAACGGTTTTCGTTTATTAGTAGTTCTTTAACTTCCCGAGCTAATACTTTCTTTGGTTCCTCCGAATAAGTCATATCGATTGTAGCTCTATCTCAAGTATGAGGAATCACATGTGAAGGTCTGATCTATATCGTCTCAACATAGATACATGAAATAAATTATGGATCTTCTCAAGTTCGGAGGCAAGGCCAATCTATAAGCTCTGGACCGATCCTCTCAATGATTTCAGTATGGTCCGATAAATCGTGGACTAAGCTTTCCTTTTCTACCAAACCGTAAAACTTTCTTCCACGGAGAAACTTTCAAGAACACACGATCACCCACATTGAACTCTATATCTCTTCTTTTCAAATCGCATACGACTTTTGACGATCGGAAGCGACTTTCAAACTTTCCGAATAATCTGAACTTTCTCTTTAGTTTCCGAATTAAATCCACTCCGACTAATTTCGATTCACTTAATTCGACCAATACAACGGGTTCTACACTTCCTTCCATCTGAGCTTCAAGCGGTGCCATTTTGATACTAGCTTGATACTGTTATTATAAGCAAATTCACTAAAGGTAAGTACCTTTCCCACCGCCATCGAACTCAGTATACAACACCTTAACATATCTTCCAAAATCGAATCACTCGCTCGATTGTCCATCTGTTCGAGGGTGAAAAGTCATACTAAATTTTAACTTAGTACCTAAAGCTTCCTATAGTTTATTCCAAAATCTCAAGTAAACCTCGGATCTCGATCGAAATAATTGATGTCGGCACCCCATGTAATCTCACAATTTCGACACATATAATTCCGCTAACTTATCAAGTGAAAAATCATTACGACCGGAATAAAATGCACCGATTTAGTTAATCATCTACTATCACCCAAATCGAATCTTTTTCTTTGGAGTCACCGGCAATCCAGATACAAAATCCATCGTCACATGTTCCCACTTCCATTCGGAATCATTACGGGTTGTAACAAACACAGAGGCACTTGATGTTCACTTTCACTTGTTGATGATTAAACATTTTGCCACAAATTCCCAAATTTCCGTTTCATACCGGCCACCAATACATTTTTTCAAATCACAATACATCTTCGTACTACCGGATGAATCGAGTACATACTACTATGAGCCTCGATAAGATATCCTTCTTCAATTCTAGATTATTCGGGACACAAATTCTATTACGATGGTATAACATACCACTATTATCAATAGAGTAATCTAAGTTCAAATTATCCCGAACCATTTGTCATTTCAACACCAACTCGGATCTTCATTTTGCAATTCCGAATTCGTTGAAAGAATCTGGTTTTGTCTTTAATTCAACTAATATAGAACCATTTTCATTAATAGACAAATGAGCATTTAACGCAGAAGAGCAAATAATGATGATTTCGACTAAGTGCATCCGCCACTACATTTGCCTTACCGGATGATAATCAATGATAAGATCGTAATCTTTCAACAGCTCTAACCATCGCCTCTGTCTCAAATTCAGCTCTTTTCGAGACATTAAATATTTCAAACTTTTATGGTGCAGTATACATAACATTTCTCTCCATATAGGTAGTGTCTCCAAATTTTTAAAGCAAATACTATGGCACTAACTCAAGATCATGTGTAGGGTAGTTCCTCTCATGTGGTTTCAACTGTCGAGAAGCATATGCTACAACTTTTCTGATCGCATCAATACACAACCTAAACCATTCAGAGACGCATCACTATATACTACATATGGCACACGATTGGTGAGTTAACACGGAGCCTCTGTCAACATTTTCTTTAATTGATCAAAACTTTGTTGGCACTCATCGGACCATACAAACTCAACATTCTTACGTAATAATTTAGTTATCGGAGAAGCAATCGGTGAAAAATCTTTCACAAATCGACGATAGTAACCAGCTAATCCAAGGAAACTTCGCACTTAGTAACATTCTTTGGAGTTTTCCAATTAATCACCACGACACCTTACTCGGATCTACCGTATACCATCAACTGACACAATGTGACCCAAGAATCCCACTTCATGAAGCCAAAATTCACATTTACTAAATTTTTCATATAACTGTTTTTCCCTTAATATCTGTAGTACAATTCTCAAGTGCTGAGTATGCTCAGATTCTGTCTTTGAATAGATCAGTATATCGTCAATAAACACAACCACAAATCTATCTAGGTAAGACTGGAAAATTCGATTCATTAAATCCATAAAAGCAGCAGGAGCATTTGTCAAACCGAATGGCATAACTAAGAACTCATAATGACCATACCGAGTTCTAAAAGTTGTTTTCGGTACATCACATTCCTTTACCTTTAAGCGATAATACCGGATCGAGATCTATTTTTGAAAACACTTGTAGCATCCTTAAGTCGATCGAATAAATCATCAATACAAGGCAAAGGATATTTATTTTTAATTGTTACCTTATTCATTGCTTGTAATCTATGCACACCCCAATGAACCATCCTTCTTTTCACAAATAAGACAGGTGCACCCACGGCGACATGCTCGGTCCGATAAACCCTTTGTCTAATGACTCTTGCAACTGCGTTTTAACTCTCTTAATTCTGCTGGAGCCATTCTATACGGTGTCACCGATATGGGGGCTGTTCGGAAGCACATCTATCACGAACTCAACTTCTCTATCGGTGGTAACCACGGTAATTCTTCAGAAATACATCCATGAATTCATTTACAATAGATAGTTGCTCTAACTTTGATTCGAACTTGAGTATCAAGAATATAGGCTAAATAAGCCTCATTTCCTTTACGCAACAATTTTCGAGCGGACATAAAGGAAATCATTCTAACCATGTCATCCAAATTTCAGACTCAACCAAAATAATGTCTCTGTTTGACATTTCAAGCTAATTCGTTTTCTCGACAATTCACTATTGCGTCATGTTTCATTAACCGATCTATGCCCAAGATAACATCAAATTCCGAAAGGGTAGCGACATCAAATCGGCGGGAAATCACACCCTTAACTTTCGGTGGGCGGTTATGACATATTAAATTAACTACCACACTTTGACCTAATGATTTGTAACTTGTACATCATAATCGAGAGGCTCAACAAATAAGTTCTTTTCAGATGCTAACATAGTGCAAATATATGAATGAGTAGACCGTGGTCTATTAAAGCATACACAGAACATCATAAAGATAGAAAGTACCAACAATTACATCCGAGTGTTGCTTCTTCTCTCACTCGAATGGCATAAGTACGAGCGAGAGCCCTAACCCGATCGGCTAGTAGTATCTTTCATACCCGAACGAGTAGCCCTCAGAGTAATCGCTTTCTCGACGAGGCGTCTTCCTTTGAGGAAGAATTTTCGGTTTCTCCTCTATTCCACTTCTTCTACTTGTAATTGGGGACAATCACGAATAAAGTGATCGGTGGCCCCACATTTATAACAAGCCCTAATTTACTTCTACATTCAAGGGTGACTTCTTCCACAATGTTGACACTTGGGCCTTTGGGTATTTTGTACACTACCCACACTAACAAAGGTCTGTCGGATGCTTTGTAATCAGTTGTCTTGGCCTACTTTTTCCTGATCTTTTCGATCTTGAAGTGGCTCGATTGAATTCCTCTTTAGATTTCTTCACCGGTAAAGCGAAAATGACTTAGATGCACTTCTTTTGAAAGATTCTTTACTTCTTCTATCTCGTTGCATCTTTTATTATATACTTCTTCAAGCTTCGAGCACGATCGATAGAACAACAAATTCTCGTATCTCAATGCCCCTATCATCATTTTAATCTCATCATTAAGCCCTTCTTCAAATCTGATACACATTTCTTCTTCAGTGGGTACTATATCTCAAGCATATTTGCTCAGATGAACAAATTCTCTTTCATATTCAGCCACTGACTTGTTTCCCTGTCGCAAGTCGAGAAATTCTCTTTTCTTCTTATCCAGATATCTTCTACCGACATATTTCTTCTTAAATTCATTTTGAAAAATTCCCAAGTGATCTTCTCGGTAGGTACAATGACTTCTATTGTTTCCCACCAGTTATAAGTTTCTTCTTTCAATAATGACACGGCACATATTAAGTAATCATCTGGTGAGCACGCCATTTGCTTAAAACCCTTATTATACTTTGTAACCAATATTCAACTTTTAGGGGTCATCGTCTGTTCTTCCCAAATTCTTCACCCCATGTTTTCGAGCTTTTCAAATGGAGAATGTTTGCAGATTCGGTTGTCGGAGGAGGTGGAGGAGCAACCGGGGTACTACTGAGATGTTGAGATAGGGGAGGAGGTTATGAGTCTGATTTCTTTCTCGCACATTCTCATTATACCACGGATTCATGAATCCATAAATCATATTTTGAGTTCTTGTTCTCGCATCAATGAAATCGAGCTTCACTACTTGTTCCTTGTTCGAGATTTGTACTCTGCTATTAACTTCTTCTTGCTCGGTTTGTTCGGTCTATCGACATCTTTTCAAATCGAAGATAATCTATAATAAAAACAACGATTAGATCGGATCATACAAGACACTATCACGATTTATATGGCATGTAATTCTAGACACTTTTCACATCATACATATTCGAGAATCGCTAAACCAAGCTCGATACCAATAAATGTAACGCCTTACCCGAGATCGTTGCGAGTCGAGCACAAGGCACTACTAAACTTATTTGAGCACTTAACCAAATTTAGATAATTTATATAATACTTTTCGACAAGCTGTCCAACTGTGTCATAGTTGCTAAATAATTCATATCTTGAGTTATAAAACTCGAAATCCAAATCCGTAAATTTTCTCTGAATTTATACTCATATATCTACTTACCAATTTTTTTTCTAGAATTTTTGGTCAAGCCAATTAGTACAGTTTATTATTTAAAATCTCCCCTGTTTTAGGGTTTGACTACTCTGACCTTTGTATATTCCGAATCAGATATCTCTCTGTACAGAGCTGCAATGACTATGCTGTTTGTCTCTAATAAAACTAGACTCAATAAGGAATCTGTACATATAAAGTATGACTTCTAATTATCTTTGTAAAATTTATGGTGAATTTCCAAAGTCAGAACAGGGATCCAGAAATCGCTCTGGCCCTATTTCACAAAAATTTAAACATCTCATAAAATATAGCTCATATACCTGTTTTGCTTCTTCCATATGAAAATAAACTCATCAAGATTCGATTCTATAATTTATTCATTATTTAATTCCATTTCTACTATTTTTAGTGATTTTCAAAGTCAAACTACTGCTACTTACGAAAACTGTTTTAGTACAAATATTGTTAACTAGTTTATAACATCTTTACTTCAATTCATTCAAACTCTATACATGCCATATAAATCTTTAAACATAAAACAAAAACTACCGAATTGATCTAAATAGTGTGCCCTGTTGTGTTGATCCGATCTACCCACTTCACTTCAAGTCAATCTACATAAAAATATTAAACACACACAAGTAAGCTTATTGAAGCTTAGTAAGCTCATAGGCATATAAACACAAATCATATCAAATATCGTACACAATCATATATCTATTAGTTTAACTATTTCATCCTCCAAATCACAATTTCATTAATAACTCATTGGAATAATTTCCATATGGCAACTCACAATTTAACTCCCTTAGGCCCATTTCTCATTTACTTCATTGTCAAATTAGGGAACAATAAGGAATTGAGTGCTTCATTATCACATTGCCATAGTAAACCATGGACTTTCACATTGATACGCATCACACACGAAGCCATAGCCTTGCCATGGTCTTACACGGTTCACATATCATACCGAAGCCATATCCTGACATGGTCTTATACTGGAATCACATTATCACATTATACCGATGCCATAGCCCACTATGGTCTTATCTGAGTCACATTATCACATTGCACCGATGCCATAGCCCAGCTATGGTCTTAAACGGGCACACTTGTCACATATGTTTCATCAACTCATCGTGGTCACGAGAATAGAAGCACTCAAATCCATTGTTCCTACTAATTTGTACTTTTAGTTACACATTATTCATTAGTTAATGCAAATTGATAGTATTCATCAACAATAAAATACTTTAACAATCATAATATTTTCATATCAAAACATTTAACTTTGCCATATGAACTTACGGACTAATTTGTAAAAGTCGTAGAAATTGAGACTATTCTTGAATTTTCTCCTTTCCACGATTGATTCGTTTTCTTGATCTATAATTATAAAATCATTCCTTCATTAGCATCCATTTCAATTCTATTTCACTTCACAATTTATGCTGTTCAAATTTTGAAATTACACTTTTACCCCAAAATTTACAATTTTCACAATTTAGTCCTTCTCAATTCACCCATCAATTGAACTAATTTTCTCAATTAACACTTTATTTTATCATTATAAACTATTTCAAAACCTTTTATATTCTTAATTTCAACAGAAACCTTCAATTCACAACTTTTTCACAATTAGGTCCTAAATATCATTTCCTATCAAAATCACTTAATAAAACCACCTTAATATAAAATTAGAACTTAAATTTCATAATAATTCATCATAAAATTCCTTATCCATCCAGGGTAACTTCCAATTTCACCCATAAAATCAAAAACTAATGAATTCTACAAGTGGACCTAATTGTAAAAGTCATAAAAACATAAAATTATCAAGAAAAGTAAGAATTAAACTCACATGATGTAAAATATGAAAACCAGCTGTCTCCAGACCTTCTATGGCGTTTTAGCTGAGAAAATATGAAGAAATGTCTAGATTTTTCAATTACATCATTATTTAACTATTAACTTTTATGCTATTTCCAATTTTGCCCCTTGTTCACATTGTTTTCTTGCTTATTTCATACCCAAACCGTCCAGCCGTTAACCTTTGGGTCTAATTGCTCTTTAAATCCATCTTTTTAAATACTTAAGCTATTTACTCACAATTTAACAAATTTTTCACTATTTTCAATTTAGTCCTTTTTAATTAATTAGCCATCCAAACGTTAAAATTTTCTAACGGAACTTTAATACTAACTCAATGACACTCCATAAATATTTATAAAAATATTTATAGCTCGATTTTCAACTTTGAGGTCTCGATACCTCATTTTTGACCCGTTTGACCTAATAAATTCTTTTAATTCACTAATTTCACCATTTCACAAATTCTTCTAAATTCTTACTTGACTCATAAATATTAAATTACTATCTTGTTCAATCTTATTTGTCGAATTTAGTGATCTCAAATCACCATTTCCGACACCACTAAAAATTAGGCCGTTACACACAATGTATAAATATTAAGGATTATATTTTTCAAAATCAATACTAATTTTTAAAGAATATATAAATATTAAAAATTAAAATTATTATTATGTCAATTTTAAAAACTATCACCGTTAACTTATTAATGATCAAAATATTAAAATTAAATAATTAAATAACTATTTTATAACTTTTCATTTCGGTAATCAAATAAATCCAACGCTGTGGAATCAGACAAATTCATCCATAATCAAACAAATCGTACACTGTGGAATCAAACAAATCCAGAAAATTAGTGCCCCACTAAATAGATAATCGCATAAATCTAAAGTTGTGTGGTATGAATGACTATAGCCGTCAACTCAAATTAATATTTTAAGAAAATTGAAAATAATAATAATTTTGAAAAGTCAAAATACAATTACAACAACATAAGTCGTATTTCAACAGAGCATATTATGAACTCAAAAATTTGGATTTTTTATAAAGTTTACAAATAGAATATAGTGTAATTAAGTACAACTATATATATATTAGAATAATTATAAAATTGAATCAAACCAATATAAATTACAAATAGATTAAGAACTGGAATAATTTGAACTAAAATCCACATAAAATAATTAGCATAATAAGATTCAAGTCTTAGTATACAAGGTCGAAGACCTCGACCTTTACTAATAATGTTGTGTTTAATTAACTATTACTATATACTTTTATAAATTTTAATATCTATATTATTATTTAAGTTTTGACCGAGTTGGTATGATTAATCAATTGGATGCCAATTCAGTTATGAAAATTACAAAATGTCATTCCATATTTAAAAAAGTTATATTATTTGAGGTACATCAGTCTTTTTATTTTAACAAAAACTAATGCAAATTAGTAAAACCCACACCAATTAAATTAGTAAAACCTTGAAATTATCGCTAAACCAAAACTTCAGTTTAATTTTTTAAATGTTTTATTTTAATATGTTCAATTCATTACCTTCATTAGTTATATTGTAGATTTGTAGTGCATTTAGTATTGGTAATCTGATGAATTTATGTATTTAAATATATTTTTGGTCATTCAATTATGAAAAATTATGAAATGATCATTCAATTATTACTTTTTTTATCACCTAATTATGGCAAGTTACAAAACAGTCACTTAACTATTCAATTTTGTCTTTTATTTTTTTCACTAGCTAGCTAACATGGTAGCTTTTAAAATTGACACAATAACAACTTTAACCCTTAATATTTATGTATTATGTCAATTTAGTCTTGATTCCAAAAAAGTTATCCTTCAACATTTACACATGGTGTAATTTGATCTTTTTTTTTTGTAGCTTTGCTTTTCATTTTAGATTTTTGGGTGTTTTCATTTTTTGTATATTTTAAATCAAATTTAGCTAATAAATTTGATTTTTAGCTTTTAGGTGAAAAGATCATAAAGAACAGCAAAACTAAAAAAAAAAAATCAAATTACACAATGTGTAAATGTTGAGGGATAGGTTTTTTAGAATCAAAACTAATTTGACACAATATATAAATGTTAAAGGTTAAAGTTGCTATTATGCCAATTTTAAAAACTGCCATCGCTAGCTTACTGGTTGACTAAAAACGAAAAAATTAAATGATTGAGTGGTTTATAGATTTTCATAATTAAGAGATAAAAATAAAATTTACTATTAATATATATATTTTTCATTTTGATAAACAAACAAATCGTGCACATAAATGTTCGATATAATTGGTGCCATGTAGAGGTGTGCATGGGCTGGGCTTGGCTCAACTAAAATTCATGCCCGTTTGCTAGGCTTGGGCTCGAGCCAAAAAATGGGCCCAAGCTCTACCCAGATAAAAATGCTAAAACTTGAGCCCAACCCGGCCCGCCCATATTAATTTTTATATTATTTTTATATAATTTTAAAATATATATAATACATCAAAATACTAAAACATCAAAATACATATTTCCCAACAAATTGAAAATAAATTTTAAAAAGTATGAATACGTAAATAACACTAAGATAAATACAACTTAATAAGCAAATGCCTCTAAAATAATAACAAAATTAACAAATGCCTTTAAAATAATAAAAAATTAACAATAAAATTAGTTTTATACAATATCCAAATAATAACAACAAAATAGTAGCAACACAACAGTCAAATGGTAGCAAAATAGGGAGAAAACAAGAAGAAAATAGCATTAAAAAAAAAGGCAGATTTTTTTGTCCTTTAGTGAATTTGAGCTGGGGGCCAAAAATGTCTTACCCTAGGCACATCACACTCTTTGGCACATCATACTCTTTAACCTTCAATTGATAATACCCGAATCTAAGGTCTATCTTCGAAAACACTGTGGCATCTTTCAGTTGATCAAACATATCGTCTATACGTGGCAAAAGGTATTTATTTTTAATTGTTCAATTGTTTGTAGTCTATACACAGTTTCAAAGAACTGTCTTTATTTTTTACAAAGAAAACATGTGCACCCTAGGGAGACATACTCGGTCTGATAAACCCTCGGTCTAATAACTCTTGCAACTATGCCTTTAATTCTTTTAGTTCTACTGGTGCCATACGGTATGGTGTTACTGATATCAGAGCAATTCCCGGAATCACATCAATTTCAAACTCAACTTCCCGATCAGGTGGTAAACTTGACAATTCCTCAGGAAATACATCAGCAAACTCACTAACAACCGGTAACTGATCTAGCTTCAATTCTAAATCCCAGCATCAAGAATGTAGGCTAGAAATGCCTCATTACCTTTTCGCATCAATCTCTGAGTAGAAAAAGCCGAAATGATTTTAACAATATCTTTGGGATTCTCAGACTCAACTGATATTATCTCTCTTGTCTGACATTTCAAATCAATCTGTTTCTGTCTACAATTTACCACAGCATCATGCATAGATAACCAATCCATTCCCAGAATAACATCAAATTCCCGAAAGGGTAGCAACATCAAATCAGCAGGAAATTCATAGCCTTTCACTTTCAGTGGACAATTACGACACACTAAATTAACTATTACACTTTGACCTAATGGATTAGTAACTTGAATATCATAATCAGTAGATTCAACAGGTAACTTCTTTTCCGCTACTAATGTAGTGCAAATATAGGAATAAGTGGACCTAGGGTCAATTAATACATACACGGTAACATCAAAGAGATAGAATGTACCAACAATCACATTTGGAGTCGAAGCTTCCTCTCTTGCTCAAATGGCATATGACGCGCAAGTGCTCTACCATCTGACCTAGCAGCAGTGTCTTTCATACCTGAACGAGCAGTCTCGGTGGCACTATTTTGACCCGAATGCCTACTTCTCTGAGAAGTAGCCAATTGTTATTCTTTCTGCTCTTCATCTTCTTTTTTCAATTGAGGACAGTTTTAGATAAAATGATCGATTGCTCCACATTTGTAACAGATCCCCACTTTAATTCTACACTCACTAGGGTGGTATTTCCTATAGTATTTGCATTTGGGCTTAGGATTATTTTGCACACTACCCACACTAACAGTAGGTCTAGTAGATACCCCGTAATCTTGTTGAATCGTCTTATTTTTTTTGAACGTTCAAACATTGATGTGGGTTGACTAAAATCATTATTTCTATTCTTCCGACTAGTACGAAGAGGTATTGTGATTTGAAAAGGCTGTACTGGTGGCTAGGTATGAAACAGGAAATTTTTGAGTTTGTAGCTAAGTGTTTGATTTGTCATCAAGTCAAAGCAGAACATCAGGTACCAACGGGTTTGTTACAACCTTTCATGATTCCTGAGTAGAAGTAGGAGTATGTCACGATGGATTTTGTATCCTATTTACCTATGACTCTGAGAAAGAAAGATTCGATCTGGGTGATTGTTGACAGATTGACTAAATCAGCACATTTTATTCTAGTCAGAACAGACTTTACACTTGAGAAGTTAGCGAAATTATATATATTTGAAATTGTGAGGTTACACGGGGTTCCAACATTCATTATTTCAGATCAAGATCCGAGATTTACATCAAGATTTTGGAGTAAACTGCGAGAGGCTCTGGGTACATAGCTAAAATTTAGCACCACATTTCATTCTCAGATTGATGGGCAATCAGAACGAGTGATTCAAATTCTGGAAGATATGCTGAGATGTTGTATACTTGAGTTTGGAGGTAGCTGGGAGAGATATTTACCGTTAGCTGAATTTGCATATAATAATAGCTATCAATCCAGTATAAAAATGGCACCGTTCGAAGCTCTTTATGGAAGGAAAAGTAAGACACCATTGTATTGGTCTGAATTGAGTGAATCCAAACTAGTAGGAGTTGATTTGATCCGAAACACTGAGGATAAAGTTTGGATTATCTGAGACAGTTTGAAAGCTGTTTCTGATCGTCAGAAATCTTATGCTGATTTGAAAAGAAGAGATATAGAATTTGCGATTAGTGATCGAGTATTCTTAAAAGTCTCTCCGTGAAAGAAGGTGTTATGATTCGGTAGGAAAGGGAAACTGAGTCCAAGATTTATCGGAATGTATGAAATTGTCGAAAAATTGGCCCTGTAGCTTAACGATTAGCTTTGCCTCCGGAACTTGAGAAAATTCATAATGTGTTTCACGTATCGATGCTGAGACTGTATAGATCTAATCCTTAACATGTGATTCCTCATATTGAAATTGAGCTATAGCCAAATATGACATATTCGGAAGAACTAGTGAGAATTTTAGCTCGGGAGGTTAAAGAATTGAGGAATAAACGAATATCGTTAGTAAAAGTCTTATGGCATCAACATGGTTCTGAAGAAACAACTTGGGAAACTGAAGAATCAATGAGAGTACAGTATCCGAATCTATTCTTTGGTAACAAATTTCGAGGATGAAATTTCATAAAGGGGGGAGAGTTGTAACAGCCTAATTTTCAGTAGTGTTAGAAAATAGTGATTCGATACCACCAAATTCGATGAGTAAGCTCGTAAATTTAATTATTTAGTATTTACGAGTCAAACGTGGTTTTTTTAGAAAGATTTCTAAATTAGTAATTTATGTTTTATAATAAATTATTAAATTTGAGTGGTAAAAACTTAGGTTAAGTGGTTTTAGAAAATATGGTATCGAGGCCTCGTTTCTATAAACCGAGTCATAAATATTTTTATAAATATTTACAGAGTGTCATTAAGGTAGTATTAAAGTTTCGTTAGAAAATTTTAACGTTTTGATAGCTAATTAATTGAAAAGGACTAAATTGAAAAAGGTGCAAAACTTGCTAATTAAAAAATAGTGATTAAATGGTTTAAATGGTAAATAGGGAGGACTTAAAGATTAATTGAACCTAAGTGAAGTGGCTGAGGTTGCATAAGCACAAAAAAGAATGACAAAATGATGTGATGAAAACTACAAAATTGGAAATAATGAAATTTAAAATATCAAATTGAAAAACCTAAAAGTTTCTAGACATTTTCTTCATTAATTTTTCTGTCAAAAAACACCATAGGTCTATGTGAGTTAAATTCTTGCCTTTTTCTTGTAATTTTTGTGTTTTTAAGACTTTTACAAATAGGTCTAACTAGCTATTTCATTAGTTTTTGATTTTATTGGAAATTTTGAAAGTTACCATTGATGAATACTAGATGTTTTTTTCATGAATTAACATGGATTTAGAGCTTTAATTTTGTTGAATGATGATTTTACATAGTGATTTTGTTAGATATTAATTTTAGGACCAAATTGTGAAAAGGTTAAATATTAGGGTTTGGTATTAAATTTCTATTTATCAAGGGCTCTATGATAGCCTAGAGTGTTTATATAAATTATCAATTGAGAAAAATTAGTTCATTTGATAGACTAATTAGTTAAGGGACTAAATTGTAAAAGTTGTAAAAAAGGGGTAATTGTGTAAATTCAAAAAATTGAGGGGTATTATTTGTGAAGTGAATTGGAACTGAAATATATGCTAATGAATGAGTAATTTTATATTTTAGATCAAGAGCCTGTAAATACTCGTGAAAAAGAAAAATTAGCAGAATAGTCCCCGAACTTTTAGAAATCTTACAGTTTAACCCAGGAAAGTTCGTACGGTTAAGCTTAAATATTATATTTATTTGATGAATGGTATTATGTATTTATTCTATTGTTGAAAACGAAATAATGTTAAAGTTACAAAATTAAATTGAATATTCGGATTAAATGAAACTCGGGATATGAGTACATTCAGCAATTGATGAATTGACGACAGTGAAGGAAACTGACAGTAAATTACCCAGGTAAACTGAGGTTCAGCATTTTTTTCTAACCTTCGAGTTTACTTTCCATTTAGCTCTTACGAGCTTCTGTTTAACTCATATGAGTTTTCGTTCATCTCTTATGAGCTTCTGTTCAACCCTTATGGGTTTCTGTTTAGCACTTATGTGGTTCTGTTCAGCCTTCGGGCTTCTGAAAACGATGTACTCTTATACGTAAGCCGTTTTCCGATTTGGTAAGATTGGGTAAGTAACCTATGGAATTGAAATTGAAAGATTTATTGTTTATTATTGTTATTGATATGAAATAAGTGTATTCATCGATTAAAGTTGTGAATGGCAGGGAATTTACGTTGAATGAATTTATTTAATTGATTGTTATAGTAGGTTCGGTAAGATTTATGTTTAACCTATCAAACTTACTAAGTTTCATTAAGCTTACTTGTATTGTTTAATGTCTTTGTAGATTATCGTGAGGTCGAGAGATCGGATCAGCACAACAAGTCACACTATCCAGCTTATTTCGGTAGTTTTTGCAACGTATACTATGGTTTATATGACATGTATAAGGTTGGTGTGTATTTGATTAAAGTTAGCTTGTATAAATGTTATGAATGATATTTTCTTCACATAAAAAACTTAGGCATATATATTTTGGTTCGGAAATGAAGTAAAACACTACAAGAAAATGGACTTTTAGCGGCGTTTTTAGTGGCGTTTGAATAAAAAACGCCGCAAATATTATACATTAGCGGCGTTTACTTAAAAATGCCGCAAAAAAATGAAAATAGCGGCGTTTTTGTCTAAACCGCCACTAAAAACATATCAATAGCGGCGTTTTTTATCTAAAACGCCACTACAAACAGATCGATAGCGGCGTTTTCTTGTAAACGCCACTAAAAACTGGGGAAATAGCTGCGTTTTTATCCAAAACGCCACTAAAAAGCAGAGAAATAACGGCATTTTCGTCCAAATGCCACTAAAAACTAGGGAAATAGCGGCGTTTTTATCTAAAACGCCACTAAAAATGGAGAAATAACGGCATTTTTGTTAAAACGCCACTAAAACTAATCAATAGCGGCGTTTTTAGGACCAAACGCCGCAAAAATTTTTATCCAATAGTCGTTTTGATTTGATCTGATTTAATTTTCATATTATTTTCTTTTTTTTTTGAATTCGATTTAATATAAACTAATTCACTTAGCTGTGAGAAAGTTCTATTTTAATTACTTAATTATGAAAAGTTACAAATTGATAACTAAACTGTAAAAACATAAATTCTAAAACTCTAAACCCCTAACAAAATTCATATGGATGTTTATGTGTGTATATACATAGATAATGTAAAAGCTTATGTTTATATTAATAAATTGTGGAAGTAGTTGATTAAATTTATTGTAACACCCCAAACCCGGCCCAAACGTTAAGGCCGAATCCGACGTGCCACTTTGAAGTCAAAAACCCGTGTTCCCTTTTTAGTGTTTTAAAAAGCCGACTTTTGTCAAACTAACCAAGTGAATGGAAGCTGGGCACCAGGTAGGTATCCATAACAGAGGAGGTGAGCCATGAAGGCTGTTTAAGTACCAAGCTCTTCGATTGGATCCAATCCTAGACATGCCCACATCCATTGCCACACTTGGTTATAACAAGTTGAAATTTCTTTGAGTGATTATTTTTGGTAAATCGAATATTCGTGACGTCGTGTTATTTTAAAATAAAAAACAAGTATCGTTTTGAAATCACGCCTTAAGTCTAGCCATTTGAATTAGTATCCACCAATTTAAAGTTGTTTTTAATAATATAATCCCGAAAAATCAAAGAAGAAAATAAAGTTAAAATGGCCTTATTACAACCCAAAATTAAATAGTAATTAAAAATAACTTAAGAAAACCAGGTCTCTTTTCAAACCCAAAAGTATTCACCATGGCCACTCTGAATCCCTCAGACTCCAAGTCACCCACATCAAGGCTCACCTGCAAGGTTAAAGAAGGGTGAGTTTGGGGAAACTCGAGTGTAAGAAAACCCATTCAAAGCCCAAGTCAGCTCAAGCCCATTGGGCCTAAGCCCATTCAGTAACAGTGGTGCTGGGCGGATCCTTTTCAGATTACAATAAGCGGGGCTTAGCCCTTATTCAGATAACAAGATGGCCCATAGGCCCATTTCAAAATACATGCAACATCGGTAAACATATGCAAGCCCATTTGGGAGACTACTCAACCCACCAACCACTACACTCCACCGTGCAGTCCATACACTCCATGTGGGAATAGCTCAACCCACCCAAACCCAACACTCCACGATTTGACCTTGCTTTGCTCAGTTAATAGTAAATTGAAGCAAAGCCTCCGAGACGTGGACAAGCCACTTTTAGTACTTCCTCCGTCAATATCCCGGTCCCATGCATCGAGATAATAACAACATGGCATGAAGTAAATAACAACGATCAAACATGCATTTAGGTCAATTTAACCCTGGGGTATTTGGTAATTTATCTCCTAGGGGTAAAATTGTAAATTTTCCACTTTTAAAGGTATTTCAGTAATTTATCTATTTTAGGGTTTTCATGCATATTCCTACCTTTCACGTACTAATGAATCACTACCGAGGGTTCTTACGAATTGGGCAGTTGGCCATCATTCCAATTTTGGCCCATTAAGCCCCAAAATATCGAGGGCACGAAATCATGCAATTTGCACTCCAAACATTGCAGCTTACCAAAAACATTAATCGATTTACCTCACGAGCATTCGCACTTTTCGCAAATCTACAAAATACCGGTTTTCGGCATTTGACTTTTCGACTTTTGCCGATCTAGACTAAGAAAGAGGGTGTTAGTTACACACTTGTTTGCGACGATATCTTGATTGAGATCCATACGAACCGCTTACAATTGGATTACTAACATGTTAATCTAACTATTCAAATACAAACTACGATTAACCCCTTACAATATTCGCCAACCACACCTACAGATCATAGTAAGCTTATAAGAAATCAATAAGCAACTCATTAACAAATTTTTGTCAATGTTTACCATATAATCATAATTTCACTGCAAGCTGTCTTCCTGAGCAACAGTCACTAAATCATTTATAACTGGAGCTACGAAACTCCAAATCAAGTGCCGTTAATTTTCCCTGAAAATAGAATCATATATATTCTATCCATAAAATTTTCAGAATTTTTGGTATGGCCAATCAATACCAGATTTTTCTTAAAGTTTCCCATGTTTCACTGTTTGACTAATCTGACCACTCTTCATTTCAAATCAAATTTCTCATTGTACAGAATTCAAAATATGTTCTCATTTATTTCATTTGAAACTAGACTCATTAAGCTTTAATTACATAATTTATTCAGCCTCTAATTCATCTCCCACAGTTTATGCTGATTTTCCAAAGTCATGTTACTGCTGCTGTCCCAAGCAGATTTATTACCAAATCACTCTTTCACACCTAACTTGCATGCTTGTTATTTAAACATGTATATCACCAATCAATCATCACATATCTATGATTTTACTTAAGTATAATCTCCATTTCATCATTTTAAAGCACAACATGTTAGCTGATTTTTCCCCTTAGCATCTAAGGCACATGCATGCTCATTTGTTTGGCTCAACTTCACCTATCTTCCATTTTTCATCAAAAGAACATGAAACAACAACCAAAAACCAAAATATGCTTCATGAGTTAGGATAGAATCAAGAAGAACTCATGAACATCAAGATAGAAGCAAAGTACCAAGAACTTACCTTCAATTTTTCCCCCTCCTAGTGACCGAATATTCAAGGGTTTCCTCCCCTATTTGCTCTCTCTCAAATTCGGCTATGAAAAACAAAGAATGAACAAAAACCTTCCTTTACTTCCTTTTGTTATTCTTATCACTCAACATTTTATGACACATAAATGATATACTAATATTTGTGCCATACTCATGCCATAATTCCAATAAAAATATGCCCATAATGCTTACCATGCCCATCATCCATTAACTATTAAAATGCTAATGCCCATCATCCATTAACTATTAAAATGCTAAAATGCATACATTATCAACTATCCATCACCTTGGCCGGCCACTACATTAAAAGTGGGGAATTTGACATGTAAATCCTCCTATTTTGCACTACTATTTATTTGGCCACTACAAATTAGCCTATAGTATTTTCAAACATTTTCACATAGGTCCTATTTCATAATTTCACTCCCTTTTTCTTATGGAACAAAAATTAACTAAAATTACCGGGTTCTATCTTAAGCTTGGTCCTTCTAGAGGCCCACTAACATAATTAAACCTATGTCAACATTCACAGAATTCGCGAAAATTGGGGCGTTACATTTATTTTTGGGTTTAGTGTTTAATATTTAAGTTTGAGGCCTATGGTTTAGGGTTGAAATGGTACGTAGTATATATATATTTTAAGTTTATGGCTTAGGGTTCAATGGCAGTAAGCTTATGCATGGTTTGGGGTTTGTTATTTTGGGTTTGGGGTTTGTTATTTTGGGTTTAGGGTATATATAGTGTTTTAAATTAGTTTGTTATTTGGGGTTTGGTGTATTAAAGTGTACATAGGGTTTAGGCCGGTATTATAATGTTTAAGGTTTTAAGCCTTAGCTAGGGTTATTAGGGTTTAAGGTTTATTAGTTGATTAAATGATGTTCTGGTTGAATCTAGGTTTTAATTTGGAGTGTTCGGAGTGTGGTTTAATTAAATACTTGATCTCATGTTTATACATATATTTATGATGTATATATGTTTATATTCCCAGATAATTACGCAAGGTTTAGTATTTACGAAATTTGATGAGGTGGTTCTTAAAATCATTGAATACGAAATGTTAATGAAATTCTCAAATTTAATGCCTCATGATTAAATATTGAATTTGAATTTATTATAATTTCAAAATCTAAAAAATAATATGTGTTTAATAACTTTCTTTTCGGCGAGTACATCAAATCAAGGTACTCTCATTTACTTGTTCTTTTGAACCCTAGACTTTAGCATGCTGACATTGGTAATCTTAGATTGTTGTGCTTCTCTCTCTTTTCGGCGTTTTAGGGCTGTTTGGGTTTTTAAAATTTCGAAATGTGATTTAGGGTTCTGATAGAAAGAACATACGTGTATGGAAAAATCTTAAAGAATTTAAAGATTTTAACTCATCAAGTATATTTCAAAGATTGTCTTCAACTTTAGTCTATTTTCAATCTTTGTACTTCTTTTAGACTCTTAATAGCAGTAGAAAAGTATTAGCAATTGATTACATTGAAGTATTAGCAACTGATGCTGTGTCATTCAGATGCTGTGTCATGTTCGAGTTTAAATGAATGTGCTGTTACAGCATTAGCAATTGATGCAACTGGTTCGGTTTTATATTCTGTTACAGAATTCTAGGTAAATCCACACAGATGTAAGAAGTTTCTAAACTATGTAACTAAAATATTAGTGTTCATCTCAGTTTTATAACTAGTAGTTAGTTTATCTACTTGCATCTGAACGAAAATCAAATAAACAGTGATGCTTGGAGGTCATGTTGCTTGTATGGATAATTAGGATTTGTGGACTTTGAAAATTATGTTTATGAAATGTATCATGTATGGCTAATATTACATTTTGGTTGCAAATTTTTCTTAATATGTTGTAAGCTCTGTATTCACAAATTAGTTCTTCTTTTGTGTGGTTCCTACATTTCCTTGCTTTTTGGTTTGACAATTTCAACAATGACATGTGATTATGTTGGACTTGTATGATTTTTCTTTTTACCTCATATTTGAGGTTTGAATTGTATGTATTTTAACTATGTTCATATTTCAATTTTTAATTAAAGTTTTGCTTATAAATATGTTTTTATGTAAAAATATTTAATAGTCAATGAGCAAAATCTTTTTGAAAATATGTGTTAATTATATGAATAAGTGAATATTTTAATATTTATAGGAATAAATATTAAATTTATACATAAATATTGATCAAACTTATAATTTGATACATAAATTTTCATTTGGTGTTATTATATAAATGAAACTTAGATTATGGTTCATATGTATGTATAAGACTTTGATTTATTTCAATTGTACATGTTTAAAAGAAATAAATACATACATTTTTTGTCATATTGAATTAATATAATTGTGTGTATGTAATATAATTGAATAATTATATAATGTGTTAAGTTTGAGCATTGTATAAGTTAGTAATGTTTTAATTATGTAATTGAATAATTCATCTCGTTATGTGCACAAGTATTTAAATGTTCATGATAGCAACTGGAATTTTTTTTTTTGCAAGATAAATTATAGCTCTAATTAATTTATATGGAGGACAAATTTGGAAATATCTGCTAAGGTAGGTCTCTCTCCATACTTGGTATGAATGATACTGTTGTTTGTTTTGTGTTATAATTTGCGGAGCATTGAATAATTATATAATTGATGGTCATGCCACTGGTAAGATCATTGTTGAGCCTTAGTCTATAAAATATTACTTTATTATACTAACTGTAGTTATAAGCAATTAAAACAATAAACAGTGATGCTTGGAGGTCATGTTGCTTATATGGATAATTAGGATTTGTGGACTTTGAAAATTATGTTTATGAAATGTATCATGTATGGCTAATATTACATTTTGGTTGCAAAATTTTCTTAATATGTTGTAAGCTCTGTATTCACAAATTAGTTCTTCTTTTGTGTGGTTCCTACATTTCCTTGCTTTTTGGTTTGACAATTTCAACAATGACATGTGATTATATTGGACTTGTATGATTTTTCTTTTTACCTCATATTTGAGGTTTGACATGTTATTAAGTTAGTAAGTTTATCTACTTGCATCGTGTTAAGCTATTGAAATTAACTCTTAATGAAATAAAATCAAAGATACACATATATATTTGATCTGGAACTCATATATATTTGTTAATGTTGACAGTTGGTCAAGAATTCTGGGTTTACGTCTGCTGCATCGCCTTCGGTAGTCCTCTGCATCGTTGTCGGCAGCCCTCTACTACATCTCCATCGACATCCCTCTTCTACATCTTCGTCGGCATCCCTCTGTTGCTTCTCTAGTTTTCTGCCATCCAATTTGCTTAACTTCAATCCACATTGACTTAGATAAGGCTTTGGGTCCTTCATTGTGGTAATTGCGATGACCATAACTTTCTCATTTCTTCTTAGATAGTGCAGCAGCATATATGCACTTCCTCCAATGCTTGCCTCTTCTAGCAATGCTTGTTTCAATACTTGAACACCATACAAAAATACAATTAAAATCGTAAATGTGAGACTTCTGAAGTTGGTGTTTATATAGTATAATTATATTATACTTTATCTGTTAAAAAAATTGCACTTTATCTTATCAAGCACATGTTTCTTCTATTTTTTTACAAAATGCTAATCGATTGGTTAACCATTATGGTTGTATCAAAATTTTATGTTATAATTATATTATACTTTATCGGTTGAAAAATTATATATAATTTTTATAATTTTTATATAACTCTTAATAAATATTCATCTTAGTTTATAAATTTTCAAGTTTATTATTGTACATTTTGAACTTGTGATTTTTTTTTACAATCAATTAGTTGCACAATTTTAATGTAATTTTGCTATTTAAATATTAACATGATTTTTCAATATATTGACCAAAAATATTAATTTATTATATGATTAAATCTGTCTTCTTGACTAAAAGTATATATTTAGTACTAATTAATTTTTGGTATTAATAATGTTTGATTTTAATATTTAATATTTTAAATATTTTAAAACGTATCAATATATTTTTATCAATATAATAATATTTATCATTATTTAAATTTATTTTGATATAAATATCAAATTACTATTCTTTTTTCCAAAAAATGATTTAAAAACTTTTAAAATGAAAAGTTACTTTCATTACTCATCAAATTATATCCCATGCCTTGTATATATTTCTAATAATAAGTAATGCATCATATTGCTTAATTTTTATATTAATAATGTTTAATTTTAATATTTAATATTTTTAAATGTTTTTAAGACTTATAAATATTTTTTTATCAATATAATAATATTGACCATTATTTAAATTTATTGTAATATAAAATCAAATTACTATTACTTTTTTCCAAAAAAAACATGTAATAAGGTTGGGTTTCATCCATTTCCTCATTTGCAAGTTCAATGTAATTAGTTAAACAAAGTTTCAATTTAGGTCCGTCATTCTTGATTGAATAGTTTATACTTTAGTTGCAATATTATCCAAATCCTATCTCAGGATAAGTTTTTAAATATTATTTAATACATAACTTACATAAAACATAACTTACATAATTTAAAGATCAAATTTTATAACTTACATAATTTACATAACTTACATAATACATGAGTTACATAATTTAAAGATCAAATTTCATAACTTACATAATACATAACTTACATAATTTAAAGATCAAATTTCATAACTTACATAATTTACATAACTTACATAATACATAACTTACATAATTTAAAGATCAAATTTCATAACTTACATAATTTACATAACTTACATAATACATGAGTTACATAATTTAAAGATCAAATTTCAAAACTTACATAATACATAACTTACATAATTTAAAGATCAAATTTCATAACTTATGACTTTTACATAACTTACATAATAAATAACTTACATAACTTAATTATACTTATAAATAAACAACTTACCCATGTAATTTATTGTAAACTTTAGATTTCAAGAACTACGAAATGGATAGGAGTTGGATGAATTTGTCAAGGGTAAGCAACGCCTATCGGAATGGAGTACAAACTTTTCTAAATTTTGAATTTCAAAATGCAAGCCAAGAGAATATGATTCTTTGCCCGTGTAAGAAGTGTGGCAACATCAATTGAAATTTTCGTGAAGTTGTCTACGAACATCTAATTGTTGATGGTTTTATTTGGGGGTATAAAAAATAGATTTTTCATGGTCAGTGTACATCTAGTGGAACTTATTCAACGATTAATTCGTCTTATCCTGATACTGATTACCACCAGTATGTTAGACAAGACGACATGGAAGGTATGTTGCGGGATGCATTTAATATGCACAATCATGGTGAGCAATCGTTTCCACCTGACTTTATTACATCCGATGATTGTGATATTGGTGGAAATGTTTTTTGCGAAACGGGAACAAGTGCACCTGATGAGGAGCCAAATGAAGAAGCAGCAAAGTTTTACAATTTACTTAACGAAATGAACGGAGAACTTTACGATGGATCAAAATATTCGAAATTGTCCTTCTGCATTCGTCTATTTCACTTAAAATGTTTGGGAGGGTGGACTGGAAACTCTTTTACAATGCTGCTAGAGTTTCTGAGAGAGATGTTTCCATTTACAAAAATCCCACAGTCTTGTCAAGATATGAAGAGACTAATAAAAGATTTGGGCCTTGGGTATGATAAAATTCATAGTTGCCCAAATGACTGCATGTTGTACTGGGGTGATCAGAGGAACCAACAGTCTTGTCATGTTTGCGGTAAGTCTCGTTGGATGAATGGGAATACAGAAGATGTGAATGCGGATGAAGGTGGGGTACAGTTAAGAAAGAAGCCAGTCAAGGTTTTGTGATGTTTTCCCCTAATACCAAGACTTCAAAGGCTTTTCATGTCATCAAAAACGGTCGATTGGCATAATGATCAACGAACTGATGATGGATTATTAAGGCATCCTGCTGATTCTTTAGCTTGGAAATCATTTGACAGTAAATTTCCGAGCTTTACAAGCGATCCTCGGAATGTGAGGCTTGAGCTAGCAGTTGACGGCTTTAATCCTTTTAAAATCATGAGTACTTCGTATAGTACTTGGCCTGTAGTGCTTGTTCCTTACAATTTGCCTCTATGGATTTGCATAAAGCAATCTTCATTTATTTTATCAATAGTTATCCCTGGAGAGAAAGGTCCTGAAAATGATATTGACATCTATTTGCAGCCACTTATTGAAAAGTTAAAACAGTTATGGTCGGGTGTTGAGACATATGATGTATTGAGAAATGAGAACTTTAATTTACGTGCAACTTTGTTGTGGACAATTAATGATTTCCCGGCTTATGCTAATTTATCGGGTTGGAGTACTAAAGGACGTTATGCCTGTCCTTGTTATGCTGCGCAAACTTGTTCGAAGTGGTTGTATAATGGGAAGAAGTTCTCTTACATGGGCCATCGTCGGTGGTTAGATGGAAATCATAAATTTAGATTTGAGAGGACTCTATTTGATCTTGAAGAGTACAGAGGAGCTCTGAAGCGGCACTGTTGGATCTGAAATCTTGTTTATGTTAAAAGATATCATCTTTAGTTATGGGAAGATGAATCAACCACCTAACGCGCAAACAAAGAGAAGATCGAGGGATGAATCTGATGATGAATCTGACGAAGAGGATGATCCTAATGAGGCGGAATTGTGGAAAAAAAGGAGTATTTTTTTTTAGTTGCCTTATTGGGAGCACAACATTTTACGCCACAATCTTGATGTCATGCATATTGAGAAGAATGTCTGCGAGAATATAATTGGGACAATTTTGAATGTCGATGGAAAATCAAAAGACAATCTTCAGAGTCGACTTGATTTAGTTGACATGAGAACTCGGCGTGATCTTCATCCTCAAGTACTTCCTAATGGGAAATATCGGTTGCCACCTTCTATTTTTTCAATGTCAAAGAAAGAGAAATATGTCTTCTGTATGGTGTTGAAGGATATAAAGGTCCCAGATACATATGCATCAAATATATCTCGATATGTAAGTCTTAAAGATCGAAGATTATATTCATTGAAATCACATGATTACCACATCTTGATGCAAGATTTACTCCCAGATGCTTTAGGGTGCTGCATGTCAAAAAATGTCACGTCTTGTATAATTGAACTATCCAATATAATGAAAGCTATTTGTGGTAAAGTTTTGGATGTTGAAGAACTTAAGAAAGTACAGGATCTAGCTGCTTTGACTTTATGCAATTTGGAGAAGATCTTTCCACCTTCCTTCTTCACTATTATGGTGCACTTGGTAATTCATTTCCTTCACGAAACAATACTTGGTGGACCGGTTTTTTATCGATGGATGTATCTTATAGAAATGTGCTAATTTATTTGTCAAGAATTTATTCATTCGCCTCTATACATTTAGTTACAACTTTTGATAAATATTGTATATCGTGTTTAGGTTCCTAAGCAAATTGAAATCTTATTATCGCAATAAGCGTTATCCAGAAGGATCAATTGCTGAAGGCTACCTGGCAGAGGAGTGCATAACCTTCTGTTCTAGATATTTAGAAGATGTTGAAACACGATTAAATAGACCAACTAGAAATGCTAGGCTCAATGATCATAACTTGGCCTAAACCTATTTATTCCAAAGTTATGGAGAACCAATCGGCAAAGTTGAAATTGCAGAATTAGATGATATATCGTGGATACAAGCACATCGATATGTGCTTTTTCACCACGATTTAGTTGAACCGTTACGCAAGTAAGTTTTAAAATTTCCTCGCATATTCGTCGTTTTGATTTGTTTATCTTCTAACCAATTAAACTTGTTTTTAACATAGTGAGTACAAACAAATTTTGAGATCTCGTGCACGCTCTCGAAGATTACAACATCGAGAGATTAATAAGTTATTCACAGAATCTTTTCATGAATGGTTAAGCCAAACAGTATGTAACTAAAGTTAATAAGTTACATATAATCGCGAAATTTAGTTAACCAAATAAGAATGTTTTTACATAATACATTTATAATTATTCAATTTACTTTCGATTTAATAGGTTTGGAGTGGGAAGGACGTTAATGACGAAGTTAAATGGCTTTCCCAAGGTCCGAACAGAGTAATAAAAAGACATAGTGCATTCCTCATCAATGGATACAGGTTTCATACAAAGTATTGTGAGAGAATGAGGAGAACTCAAAATTGTGGAGTTGTTGTTAATTCTTCAATTACAAGTTATGCTAGTGCTAGGGACAGTAATCCCTTTGAGGGTAATGTAGAGTATTACGGAATTTTTACCGATATTATTGAGTTGGATTACTATGGCAGATGGAAAGTTGTCTTATTTTGGTGTGATTGGGCTGATGTTAATACTGCTCGAGGAATTAAAAAAGATCAATTTGGTTTTACAATGGTGAATTTCTCTCGCTTGATTCACACTGGACAACAATTGATGGACGAGCCATATGTATTTTCCTCTCAAGTGAAACAAGCTTTTTATTCGAAAGATCCAACTGATGAGGGTTGGTATGTTGTACTCCAGAATACCCCTAGAGACTTGTTTGACATGGGTAATGGAAGTAGAGATGACATCGTTAAAAGATCAGAAACATTACCTTTTCTAGAACAAAACTTAGATGAAAATATCCCTAGTACTAGTGCACAACATCAATGGGTTCGACATGATGTGGATGAAGATATTTACGAATACTGATGTAGTAAGATTTTATGTTTTTTTTAATTATATGTAATATTATAATTTTAATCTTGATCATGTTATATAATTTGACTATTTCATATGTACTATTATTGTTGTAATTTGTTACTAAAACTTTAACTATTTTATGTGTATTGCAAGAAAAATGCGTAGAAGAAGATTACGTGATTTAAGTATTGTCCAGAATACTCCAAATTCAGAAAAAGGAAATAGTGAACAGCAGACAGTTGTTGGATCTTCGAATGTGCCAGAAACACTTGACGAGCCTGAAGAATTTCATAGTAATGTTAAGTTTATTTTACATGTGTTGACCTTTATTATTGATTTATTTGTAAATTTTAATATAATAATAGTATATCATTTTTCAGCTGAAAATGGTGGGAGCGCAGAGTTCGAGGACGTACGTTGCTTAGTGATTTATACAACTTAGATCCTGTCGAGCGTATCAAAGTAAGTAGAAATACTTATGGTCAGCCTGTTGGATCTGAAGCTCGACTTTTAGTAGGCTATATGGGCATTTTAGCATGAAATGCCAATATGTTACCCATCAACTATGAATCATGACATCACATGCCTAATAGCAACAAAAATCAGGCTCTCGCTAATATTAAGGTAACAAAATGTGAATGTAATTTATAATACTTTGGTTTAAGTTTCATTTATATTTACATTCTAAACTTGTGTTTTTTTAGGAGAGATTTGCTTTAGAGGTCTCCGATGATTATATCAAGAAGGTATTGGGTAAAAAATGGAGAGATAATAAAAGCACTTTAAAAAAACAATATTTTAAGAAAGACATAAGCCTCGAGGAAAAATTAAGAAATATCCCGCCGGGAATGCTGAGGTACCAATGGGAAGATGCGGTTAGATTCTGGAATTCAAAGAAATGAGAGGTATTACGTATTTCCAAACTCTTATATATAGTGTTTACTATATACGTAATAATAATTTCATTATGTAGGATCGTGAGCGAGTTGGAACAAGCGTGAGCAAAAACAAAAATTCACGCATTTGCGAGGTCGAGAAGTTTTGCTTCAGAATGAGGCCGAGGTATTATAAATTTATTATTTTTTCAAATATTAATAACTTTCAAATATTAAATAATATTTTTACTACTATATTGTAGGAAGTCAAATCTGGACAAAAAATTGGACGCCATCAGCTTTTTGAGATTACGCATAGGAAGAAAGATAGATCTCCTATGACATCCGAAGCTGGAGAAATTATGGTATATTTACTTAATAATATTTGATTTATTCTAAATATTTATAATGTTTAATTATAATTGTTTAATTCAATTCATCATTAGTAGTTTTAAATAATGTTAAGTTATGTTGCATTCCTTTTATTATATATTTTGTTTCTAACTCTTTAATTGATTTTTAGGAGAAACTAAATGAGAAGAAGGCGGAATATGAAGTGATCGCTTGATTGATAGTTCATTAATCTTGAGAACATTGATAATGAATTATCATGAAGTTTTGGGTCTGAAAGGTACGGTCGGGTTCGATTTCAAGGATCCGTGTTACCCAGACCCAATATTTTGGATCCGGCTCCCAGCAATACATACCTTCCTAAGTCAAGCTAAAGCTGAAGTTCAGAGGTTAAGAGATCAGATAGCTCAGATGGAAGCGAACACGGTTGAGCAAATTGCCGAGATTCAACGAAAATATGAAGAACTCCAGCAACAACTTAGAGTGGAGGCGTGGCAAAAATGAGGGAGGCAGAGGGCGATGATGGCGTGAGAGAGAGCAAAAAGTACGATAACCTCCACTCTGACTTGACGAGATGATGCAGATGTTTCAGTAGTCGCAAAAACCGCCATCTTAGACATTAGTTTTCTCGTTGTAAGACTGTTTTTAACTTTGCCACGTTTAACATTATTGTAAAAATATTTTAAATCATACTTTATTAATTACATCATATATCTTTCGTTAAATTTGAAGTATTATTTAGAATTAATATTTTTGGTCGTATTTTTTATGCTAAATTTATTGTTTTTGGCTGCATTTTATGTTATATTTGTTGTATTTGGTTGGATTTTAATGCAGGAAGGGCTGAATATTGGTGAAAAAAATGCATTGCAAATCTGCCAAAATTAACAGCGTTTGTGGGAAAAGTGCCGCTAAAAGTGAAGGCCTTTAGCGGCGCCTTTCTTGCAAACGCCGCTAAAGGCCGTCACTTTTAGCGGCGCTTTTTCTTCAAACGCCGCTAAAGGCCATGGCTTTTAGCGGCGCTTTTTCTTCAAACGCCGCTGAAGGCCATGGCTTTTAGCGGCGCTCTTTTTCAAACGCTGCTGAAGGCCATGGCTTTTAGCGGCGCTCTTTTTCAAACGCCGCTAAAGGCCATGACTTTTAGCGGCGCTTTTTCTCAATAAACGCCACCAATTTTTGCGGCGTTGCCTATAGTGGCGTTTTTTGCAGCGTTTGTAAAAGCGCCGCTAAAGGCTAAAAAAAGCGCCGCTAAAAGTCTATTTTGCTGTAGTGAAATTATGATGTGGATGTGAATGATATATGCTTATAGGTATTTAATTAGTAGTAAACTTTAGTAAAACTTGTTAAATGGACTAGATGGGTAAGTTTAAGTATTTAGGGTATATGAGGTGATATATTGCATGTTTTTGGCTCGTTTTGAATACTTTGTTATAGTATGTTGATGTGCTAAAATATTGTGCCTAGGTTGATAACTACATGGGTAAGAAATGTGGCATTAAATTGGCCTATTTTCGTTCATACGGGCAGAGACACGGGCGTGTGTGACACATGGCCTAGCACATAGGCATGTGGTCTAGCCGTGTGTCCCTTGCATCTTTAAAATTAAGAAACAGAATGTACAGGAATTTTCACACGGCCTAACACACGGGTGTGTGGCTGTGTGACCTTTGCACCTTAATTTTACAAGTCAATATGCTCACACAGCCTAGCACACGGGCGTGTGGCTTGGTCGTGTGACCCAAGTCAGTAAGCACCCTAAATTGGACACGGGCTGGGACACGGCGGTGTGCCCCACTTCGAATGCCCACAGGGCCTAAGACACGGGCTTGTCTCTTGACCGTGTGAGCCACACGGGCGTGTGTCACCTGCACCTAGGAAAAATTTTGAAGTTTCGCGAAAAATTCTCTGAGTTCTCGGTTTAGTCCTGATTTATTTCTAATGCATATTTTGGGCCTCGAGGGCTTATATAAAGGGACAATATGAGTGATTATGATTATTTTCTGATAATGTATATTAAATGATATGAAATATTCGTATTTGATCTGAAAAGTGCAATAATGCTCCGTAGCCTTGTTCTGGCGAGGAATAAGGGTTAGGGGTGTTACAATTAATTTTTGTCACATTCTAAAAATTGAGCTAGAAAAAATTGGATTAGTGGACCAAGAATTGACACGCTATGACTTCTAATTAAAATTTTGTAAAATTATGATAAAAATAAATTATTGGCTTAATGGTTAAGAGAAAATAAGAAAAGAGTGTAATTAGCTTAGAGACATTCCTTATGGTTCGTGGGATATTCTTAAATTTTTCATGCCTTTCACTGTTGCTGCCCACTACTTTGTTTATGTGGCAGTGGGTGGGATTGATGGGTTTTTTTTTGTGGACCTTGTTACCTACAATCAGACACTTCATCGTCTCATATTATCTAAAATTGAAAATTGTGTGGTATATATGTTTATAGGTCAACTCAAAAAGATATTTTTAAAAAATAATAATAATTTTTGAAAAATAAAAATACAATTATATAAATTATTATTATTTTATTACTTTTTTCGTATATATTAGTCTTCGTCCATGATGTTTATCAATGCTTATCAAATTATTTACCCTAAATATTTATTGTTACTCTCCGAGTATAAAACTTATTACATTTGAACTTTAATAGGTTAACTATAATACCCCAAACCCGGCCCAGACGTTATGACCGGATCCGATATGCCACATCGAAGCGTTCAAAACATTTTATATTGTTGATCCAGAAAAAACTTACTTAATGTTTTAAAAGATAATTTCATTATAGGTTAAAATGAATGGAAGTCGTGCACCGGTAGGAAACGGAAAAAGGTGGTGAGTCCATCGGACTGCTTAAGTACCAAGCTCCCTTCGGATCCAATCCTAGACATGCATACCGCCATTGCCACACCTTAACGTCATGGATATTTCTAGGAAACCGATTTTGATTAAGTTATTTTTAAGAAAAGTGATTAATTTTGGAAAATACTTTCATTGCGGAAGCTTTGCTTGTTGTCGTATTATTTTGAAATCAATTGTTGTTTTTGAAAAGCGTGCCTAAAGCTATCCAATTTCAACAGTTAAAATAAGTAATACCTATCTTAGTAACACATATTAAAACCATCAAAAATAATTAAGCGGCCTTATTACATTTAAAACCCAAACCTCAACGTAAATAATAGGATGTCCAGTTCACCGAAGAAAACCAAACTTTGAGCGGGTGGCCACTCGAATTCCCTCACGACTCCAAGCCCACTATGGTTGGGGATTTCTGCGTGGATGAAAATAAAAGGGGTGAGTTTGGGAAACTCGTGTGTAAGGAAAACCCATTCAAAGCCCAAGTCAGCTCAAGCCCATTGGGACTAAGCCCATTCAGTGCAGTGATCTTGGGCGAGCCCTTTTCAGATTACAATAAGCGGGCCTTAGCCCTTATTGAGATAACGATATAGCCCATAGGCCCATTTCAAAATACATGCAACATCAATAAACATATGCAAGCCTATTTTGGGAGACTACTCAACCCACCAACCACTACACTCCACCGTACCAGCCATACACTCCATGTGGGGAATAGCTCAACCCACCCATTTAACACTCCACGATTCTTGACCTTGCTTTGCTCGATTATCGATAAATTGAGGCAAAGCCTCCGATCGTGGACAAGCCACTTTCAGTACTTTCTCTATCAATATCCCAATCCCATGCATCAGATAATAACAACATGGCATGCAGTAAATAACAACAGTCAAACATGCATTTAGGTCAATTTAACTCTAGGGGTATTTCGATAATTTATCCACTAGGGGTAAAACTGTAAATTTTCTAGTTTTAAAGGTATTTCAGTAATTTATCTATTTTAGGGTTTTTCATCCATATTCCTACCTTTCATGTACTAACAGAATCACTACCGAGGGTTCTTACCGAATTGGGCCCGTTGGCCTATCATTCCAATTTTGGCCCATTAAGCCCAAAAATATCGAGGGCACAGAAATCATGCACTTTGCAGTCCAAACATTGCAGCTTACCAAAAAAGATTAATCGATTTACCTCATGAGCATTCGTACACTCGCAAATCTACAAAATACCGGTTTTCGGCATTTCGGCTTTTCGACTTTTGCCGATCTAGACTAAGAAAGAGGGTGTTAGTTACACACATTTTGCTGACGATATCTTGATGAGATCCACACACGAACCGCCTACAATTGGATTACTAACACGTTAATCTAACTATTCAAATACGAACTACGTATTAACCCCTTACAATATTTGGCCAACCACACCTACAGATCATAGTAAGCTTATAAGAAATCAATAAGCAACTCATTAACAAATTTTTGTCAATGTTTACCACATAATCATAATTTCACTGCAAGCTGTCTTCCTGAGCAACAGTCACTAAATCATTTATAACTGGAGCTAAGAAACTGCAAATCAAGTGCCGTTAATTTTCCCTGAAAATAGACTCATATATATTCTATCCATAAAATTTTCAGAATTTTTGGTTTAGCCAATCAATACCAGATTTTTCTCAAAGTTTCCCATGTTTCACTGTTTGACTAATCTGACCACTCTTCATTACGAATTAAATTTCTCATTGTACAGAATTCAAAATATGTTCTCGTTTATTTCATTTGAAACTAGACTCAATAAGCTTTAATTACATAATTTATTCAGCTTCTAATTCATCTCCCACAATTTATGGTGATTTTCCAAAATCACGTTACTACTGCTGTCCCAAGCAGATTTATTACCAAATCACTCTTTCACACCTAACTTGCATGCTTGTTATTTAAACATGTATATCACCAATCAATCATCATATATCTATGATTTTACTTAAGTATAATCTCCATTTCATCATTTTAAAGCACAACATGTTAGCCGATTTTTCCCCTTAGCATCTAAGGTACATGCATGCTCATTTGTTTGGCTCAACTTCACCTATCTTCTATTTTTCATCAAAAGAACATGAAACAACAACCATTTCCTTCATTTTAATTCATGACTAAATGCTCACAACACAACTAAAAACCAAAATATGCTTCAAGAGTTAAGGTAGAATCAAGAAGAACTCATGAACATCAAGATAGAAGCAAACTACCATGAACTTACCTTCAATTTTCTTCCCCAAGTGACCAAACATTCAAGAGCTTTCTCCTCTCCTTTCCCTTATCTAACTTTCGGTTATGATGAACAAAGATGGACAAAACTTTGTTCTTTTCACCCCTTTTTCTTTTAATAAAATTTCATATTTCATCTATTTAATTCTTTAATACAAAAGACATGAAATGCCCATCATGGAACATTTACCTAAACCATTATCATGGAACATTTACCTAAACCATTATCATGGAACATTTACCTAACCCATTATCATGAAATATTTACTTAATCCATTATCATGGAACAGTTACCTAACCCATTATCAATTTGTACCATGAATTATGGATATCAAGTGCTCATATTGTCTACAACAAAATGATGGCTGGCCACTTCATGTAAAATGGGAGGTTTGTCATGCAAATCCTTCTATTTTGCATTCCTATTTATTTGGCCACTTCAATTTAGCCTATAGCATTTTCAAACATTTTCACATAGGTTCTATTTCATAATTTCACCCCTTTTTTTTTATGGAACAAAAATTAACTAAAATTGTCGGGTTCTATCTTAAGCTTAGGCCTTCTAGAGGCCCACTAACATAATTAAACCTATGCCAACATTCACAGAATTCCTGAAAATTGGGGCGTTACAACGCTACCCTCCTTAAAGAAATTTCGTCCTCGAAATTTACCTGATCCAACTAGTTGAGGGTATTGTTGACGCATAGTCTCTTCTGATTCCCAAGTAGCTTCTTCCCTTCCATGATTACGCCAAAGTACTTTCACTAACGGGACAGATTTCCTTCTGAGAACCTTAACATCTCGAGCCAATATTTGCACAGGCTCCTCCTCAAAGGTCAAATCAATCTAAACTTCAATTTCTGCAACTAGCACGACATAAGCAGGGTCAGAACGATAACGCCTTAACATGGAGACGTGAAAAACATCGTGAATCCTGTCTAACTCTGGAGGCAATTCCAATTGATAAGCCACTGGGCCTACTCGCTTCAAAACCCGATAAGGCCTAATGAACTGCGGACTCAACTTGCCATTTTTACCGAACCTCAATATCTTCTTCCAAGGAGAAACCTTTAAGAAGACCATATCACCTACTGAGTACTCAATCTCCTTACGCTTCAACTCTGCATACGACTTTTGCCTATCAAATGCTTCTTTTAACTGGTCCCTAATTATTCTGACCTTATCCTCAGTATCAGCTACCAACTCTGGTCCAAGAACTTGTCGCTCTCCTAGTTCGGTCCAACAACTAGGTGTACGACACCTTCGTCCATATAGTGTTTCATACGGTGCCATTCGAATACTCGCCCGGTAACTGTTATTGTACGCAAATTCTGCCAACGGCAAGTAATCCTCCCAACTACCTCGAAAGTCAATCACGCATCCCCTCAACATGTCCTCCAGAATATGAATAACCTTTTCCGATTGACCATCAGTCTGGGGATGGAAAGCCGTACTAAAATTCAATCACGTCCCCAACGCCTCATGCAACTTTTGCCAAAATCGAGATGTAAATCTGGGATCCCGATCAGAAATAATTGAAACTGAGACTCCATGAAGTCGTACAACCTCCGCCACATACAACTTGGCTAACTTTTGAAGTGAAAAGTCAGTACGAACAGGTATGAAATGGGACGATTTGGTCAACCTATCCACAATCACCCACACCGAGTCTTTCTTTGATGGTGTCAAGGGCAGCCCACTCACAAAGTCCATGGTTACCCTCTCCCACTGACTGTAACAGTCCAGAGGGTAATTGATGCTCAGCTTTCACTTGCTAGCATGTCAGACATTTCCCTACAAACTCTGTTACTTTTCGTTTAAGTCCAGACCACCAGTACAATTCTTGTAAGTCGTGATACAACTTGTTCCCTCCAGGGTGCATGGCACAAAGTCCTCCATGAGCTTTCTTTAATATTGTCTGCCTCAAATCAGAGTCCTTCGGAACACAAATTCTTCCTCAGAAACACAGAACTCCTTCGCCATTTAACCCAAACTTAGAAGTCTCCCCTTCCTTAACTTGTTGAAAATGAGCAACCAAAGACTCATCTTCCAACTGCTTTTCCTTAATCTGGTCCACCCAGGTTAGCCTCACTTGCAACTCAGCCAACAATCTTCTATCATCATACAGACTCAGACGAGCAAACATTACTCTCAGATCAGATACAGTTCTACAACTTAGAGCATCGGCTACCACATTAGCCTTGCCTGGGTGATACTCGATCGAACAGTTATAATCCTTAAGCAACTCAATCCATCTCCTTTGCCTAAGGTTCAGCTCCTTCTGAGTCAACAAATACTTAAGACCCTTGTGGTCTGTGTATATAATACACCTCTCCCCGTACAAGTAATGTCTCTAAATCTTAAGTGCAAATATCACTGCCGCCAACTCTAAATCATGAGTAAGATAGTTCCCTTCGTGAGGTTTAAGCTGTCGTGATGCATATGCAACCACCTTACCCTCCTGCATTAACACACAGCCCAAGCCTACATGGGATGCGCCATCGACACAAGTAAAATCCTTCCTGGACTCGGTGAATTAACACAGTGCTTGATCGAACTTTCTTCAACTTCGAAAGCTTCCTGCGCTTCTTAGTCTATACAAAGCGGTACTCCTTTCCTTATGAGTTTTGTCAAAGTCTTGCCATCACGAAAAACCTTCCACAAACCTTCAGTAGTATCCCCGCCGGTCCTAGAAAACTCCATATTTTCGACCTTGACCAGTGCAGCTTCCACTCCAAAATCGCTTCAATTTTTCGAGGTCCACCTTAATCCCTCGGCAGAGACCGCATGTCCTAAGAAGGTTACCTCCTCAACCAAAATTTACACTTCTGAACTTGCGAAGAGTTCCTTCTCCTTAACACTCATGAGACTATACGGAGATGCTCATCATGTTTCGCTTCAATTTGAATATACTAGGATATCATCAATGAAGACGACTACGAATCGATCCAAGAATGGTTGGAACACCGATTCATCGATCCATAAATCTTTGAGGAGCGTTAAATCGGTCAAATGGCATAACCAAAACTCGTAATAACCATACCGAGTCCTGAATACCATCTTATGGATATCCGCCTCCTTGACCCTTAACTGATGATATCCAGATCGAAGGTCGATCTTAGAAAATACAGAAGCCCCTCTAAGCTGGTCAAACATATCATCAATCCTTGGCAGTAGATACTTATTCTTAATTGTCAGTTTGTTGAACTGGCGATAATCAATGCACATCCGCATTGTACCATCCTTCTTCTTCACGAATAGCACCGGTGCTCCCCATGGAGACACGCTTGGCCTAATGAATCCCCTATCCAACAACTCTTGAATTTGTGCCTTTAGCTCCACCAACTCCTTCGGTGCCATTCTATACGGTGCGATAAACACTGGTGCCGTTCCAGGCAATAAGTCGATTCCAAACTCCACTTCTCGATTCGGAGGCAATCTTGGACGCTCCTCCGGAAAAACATCTTAGAACTCCTTTACGGTCCTAACCTTATCCACTGTCAGTCCCTCCTCTTCTGACTGACTTACAAATGCCAAATAGACCTCACAACCTTTCCGAATCCACTTTTCGGCTCTTAATGCCGACACCACATTGGACAAATAATCCCTTCGCTCACCTATCACCATAACCTCCTCATCCTTTGTGGTCCTTAACACCATTCATTTAGCAGCACAATCCAGAGTCGTTTTATGCTTAACAAGCCAGTCCATTCCCAAAATGAGATCAAACTCTCCGAACGGTAACTCCATCAGATCTCCAGGGAAAATTTTACCTTGAGTTTCTAAGGGTACATCCTTATACAGTTTGTCTACCCTAACCGAGTGACCCAAAGGACTTAGTACAGATACCCCACTCACAATCTCCTCAGAGCAGTCCAAGTTGTCCATAATCTGTTCTGTGGCCTCCAACCAATATTCCGCCACATTCGGGGCTATACCAGACACGTCCCTAAAGATCTTCGCTCCGTTAGCCCGAAGTCGTTCAGAAATAGATCCCCGAACTCCATTGTTCGCACTTGCCCCCGCAACCCTTTCCAGAACATGAAGCATTGCCTGTGACAGGGCATCATCCCCGGCACAACGCTCATGAGACTCTACCTCTGTTGTCGGTGGTACCAGTGCATCCACCGCCGGCATATGTCTCGAAGACGAAGATCTCGCTCGAGCACTTCCTCGGCTTCGTCCATGGCCTCTTGTACTCATATCGTATTATCTTGATTACGAATTTTTATGCATCAATTAATATTCCAGTGTTTATTACAGATGTTTTATGAATCAGACAGTAATTCAGAGTTTGTTTTCGCAGAATCGAAGTCTAGCTACAGTTTCAGTCTCTTATCAGATTTTCCTATGGTTTTAATATCATCCTATCTATAGTATCCTAATAGGGTTTCAGTACAAACAGATAATTCAGGAAAATATTCAGAAAAGTTCAGAGTAATACTTACAGACTTGAACCGGAGATTCGGAATGCCACCTTCTAAAGATCTAAATTTTGAAAATCTAGTTTTTCGCATTCTTTATAAAATTTTCGTTTTCGAAAATCTTTATTTTTGTAAACCCATTCCACAGCCGAGTTGTTACAACCTAGGCTCTGATACCACTAAATGTAATACCCTAAACCCGGCCCAGACGTTATGACCGGATCCGATATGCCACATCGAAGCGTTCAAAACATTTTATATTGTTGATCCAGAAAAAACTTACTTAATGTTTTAAAAGATAATTTCATTATAGGTTAAAGTGAATGGAAGTCATGCACCGGTAGGAAAGCAGGAAAAAAGGTGGTGAGTCCATCGGATTGCTATACCAAGCTCCCTTCGGATCCAATCCTAGACATGCATACCGCCATTGCCACACCTTAACGTCATGGATATTTCTAGGAAACCGATTTTGATTAAGTCATTTTTAAGAAAAGTGATTAATTTTGGAAAATACTTTCATTGCGGAAGCTTTGCTTGTTGTCGTATTATTTTGAAATCAATTGTTGTTTTTGAAAACGTGCCCTAAAGCTATCCAATTTCAACAGTTAAAATAAGTAATACCTATCTTAGTAACACATATTAAAACCATCAAAAATAATTAAGCGGCCTTATTACATTTAAAAACCCAAACCTCAACGTAAATAATAGGATGTCCAGTTCACCAGAAGAAAACCAAACTTTCAGAACGGGTGGCCACTCCGAATTCCCTCACAGCTCCAAGCCCACTATGGTTGGGGATTTCCTGCGTGGATGAAAATAAAAGGGGTGAGTTTGGGGAAACTCAGTGTGTAAGGAAAACTCATTCAAAGCCCAAGTCAGCTCAAGCCCATTGGGACTAAGCCCATTCAGGTAACAATGATACTAGGCCAGAGCCCTTTTCAGATTACAATAAACTGGGTCTTAGCCCCTTATTCAGATAACAGTATAGCCCATAGGCCCATTTCAAAATACATGCAACATCAATAAACATATGCAAGCCTATTTTGGGAGACTACTCAACCCACCAACCACTACACTCTACCCGTACCAGCCATACACTCCATGTGGGGAATAGCTCAACCCACCCATTGATTTAACACTCCACATTTGCGACCTTCTTTGCTCGATTAACGATAAATTGAGGCAAAGCCTCCGATCGTGGACAAGCCACTTTCATACTTCCTCCGTCAATATCCCAATCCCATGCATCGAGATAATAACAACATGGCATGCATAAATAACAACGATCAAACATGCATTTAGGTCAATTTAACCTAGGGGTATTTGGTAATTTATCCACTAGGGGTAAAGCGTAAATTTTCTAGTTTTAAAGGTATTTCAGTAATTTATCTATTTTAGGGTTTTTCATGCATATTCCTACCTTTCATGTACTAATGTAATCACTACTGGGGTTCTTACCGAATTGGGCAGATTGGCCCATCATTCCAATTTTGGCCCATTAAGCCCAAAAATATCGAGGCACGTAAATCATGCACTTTGGTCCAAACATTGCAGCTTACTAAAAAGATTAATCGATTTACCTCATGAGCATTCGCACACTCGCAAATCTACAAAATACCGGTTTTCGGCATTTCGGCTTTTCGACTTTTGCCGATCTAGACTAAGAAAGAGGGTGTTAGTTACACACCTGTTTGCGACGATATGCTGATGAGATCCACACACGAACTGCCTACAATTGGATTACTAACATGTTAATCTAACTATTCAAATACGAACTACGTATTAACCCCTTACAATATTCGGCTAACCACACCTACAGATCATAGTAAGCTTATAAGAAATCAATAAGCAACTCATTAACAAATTTTTGTCAATGTTTACCACATAATCATAATTTCACTACAAGCTGTCTTCCTGAGCAACAGTCACTAAATCATTTATAACTGGAGCTAAGAAACTGCAAATCAAGTGCCGTTAATTTTCCCTGAAAATAGACTCATATATATTCTATCCATAAAATTTTCAGAATTTTTGGTTTAGCCAATCAATACCAGATTTTTCTCAAAGTTTCCCATGTTTCACTGTTTGACTAATCTGACCACTCTTCATTACGAATTAAATTTCTCATTGTACAGAATTCAAAATATGTTCTCGTTTATTTCATTTGAAACTAGACTCAATAAGCTTTAATTACATAATTTATTCAGCTTCTAATTCATCTCCCACAATTTATGGTGATTTTCCAAAATCACGTTACTACTGCTGTCCCAAGCAGATTTATTACCAAATCACTCTTTCACACCTAACTTGCATGCTTGTTATTTAAACATGTATATCACCAATCAATCATCATATATCTATGATTTTACTTAAGTATAATCTCCATTTCATCATTTTAAAGCACAACATGTTAGCCGATTTTTCCCCTTAGCATCTAAGGCACATGCATGCTCATTTGTTTGGCTCAACTTCACCTATCTTCCATTTTTCATCAAAAGAACATGAAACAACAACCATTTCCTTCATTTTAATTCATGACTAAATGCTCACAACACAACTAAAACCAAAATATGCTTCAAGAGTTAAGGTAGAATCAAGAAGAACTCATGAACATCAAGATAGAAGCAAACTACCATGAACTTACCTTCAATTTTCTTCCCCAAGTGACCAAACATTCAAGAGCTTTCTCCTCTCCTTTCCCTTATCTAACTTTCGGTTATGATGAACAAAGATGGACAAAACTTTGTTCTTTTCACCCCTTTTTCTTTTAATAAAATTTCATATTTCATCCATTTAATTCTTTAATACAAAAGACATGAAATGCCCATCATGGAACATTTACCTAAACCATTATCATGGAACATTTACCTAAACCATTATCATGGAACATTTACCTAACCCATTATCATGGAATATTTACTTAATCCATTATCATGGAACATTTACCTAACCCATTATCAATTTGTACCATGAATTATGGATATCAAGTGCTCATATTGTCTACAACAACATGATGGCTGGCCACTTCATGTAAAATGGGAGGTTTGTCATGCAAATCCTTCTATTTTGCATTCCTATTTATTTGGCCACTTCAATTTAGCCTATAGCATTTTCAAACATTTTCACATAGGTTCTATTTCATAATTTCACCCTTTTTTTTTTATGGAACAAAAATTAACTAAAATTGTCGGGTTCTATCTTAAGCTTAGGCCTTCTAGAGGCCCACTAACATAATTAAATCTATGCCAACATTCACAGAATTCCCGAAAATTGGGGCTAACACTATGCCATGGTGCTAACCAAGTAGGGCTGGACTCGAGCAATAGAAAAGGGGCCATAGATTTTTCTCCACCTTTTATCAAATGATGAGATAATGGCGTCGATGAGAAGCCTACAATGTGTTGGTTGATGGGTTCCTGTTTGAATATTCGGTAGTGGACCATGAACCTCATAATGCGATGAAGATGCGACGGTTCGCATCAGAGGGCAGTGGCTAGCTCGGATAGTGGCATAGGGTTTCCATAGTTTTCAATAACATCGGCAATCCCAAGCTCAATGGCACATTTAACGACAGCTAGTTTAGCATATCCGAACACATAATTCCAAATATCTACTTCAGCTCGAGCTTCTTCTTCTTCGATTCCTCTCACTTCCATTATCTTTTTCTATTCGAAAACTTGGCAACTCTATTAGCAACTCTTGAGGATGAAAAGTTTTGTTGAAGCCCCCGATTTATAGGAGAGAAAAGGTTTGCCTAGGGGTTAAAAGAAGGAACAAATAGTAATTACGAATGCTTTTTCAATCCAGGGGTTAAAATAAGTAAAACAATTTTGGGTTTAAAACAGGCGCAAACCTAGAAAATTTTTTAGGGGTCGAAATGAAATTTTAATTTTTAATAGTTTATATCTTTATAATTTTTAGAGGATTAAATTAAATTTTCATAATTTTAGGGGGTTAAAGTGTAATTTTATTTTTACTATTTTAAAATTTTAAAATTTTCTAAAGGACCAAAATAATAATTTTCCATTTTAGGGAGGCCGGGGCCCCTGCCAGCCCCTTGGATTCGCCTCTGGTTTAAAACATCACTCTCATGGTGATTGACTGATCAGACTGATTAAATCATAAATTAGTTGAGGTATTAATCCAGAGAAAAACATCAGATTAATTCATTCGAGGATAAATACCAACTAATCAGTTTTTTATTTGTATAAATTTTTAAAAATATATAAAGTTTTGGTTGAAATAATAAATTTAAAATTATAAAAATTATAATATTTCAAGTTCAAATCCGGTTATATATAAATTTTTATTAGTTAGTTGCACATTCAATTGTTATTAGATAAACTGAAAAAATAAAATAAAGATAGATACAAAAGTTGATTATGCAATTGAAAGAATTCTTTTTATATTTTTAGATAGTTACAAAATGATCACTCAACTCTTGGTAAATTTTTTTTTCGGTCACCTAACTATAATAAGTTACAAAATGGTCACCTAACTATTCATTTTTGTCTTTTTTATATCACTGGTTGACTAACGTGGTAGCTTTTAAAAATTGGCACAATAGCAACTTTAACCCTCAATATTTATGTTTTTTTTTTGCTCGATCAAAGATCATACATAAAAGCCAAAACTAAGAGAAACAAGCAACAAGAACCGACCACCCCCACAAATAAACCAACACCCAATTATTACACCCTAAACCCTAAACCCTAAACCCTCAATATTTATGTGTTATGTCAATCTAGTCTTGATTTCAAAAAAAAAATCAACCCTCAGGATTTACACACGATGTAATTTGATCTTCTTCTTCTTTATTTTTTTTGTTTATTTCGAAAGAATAAGAAACGATGAAAATTATTATTTTTTATTTTGGGTGTTTTAATTTTTGTAAATTTTAATTAAATTTAGCTAATAAATTTGTTTTTAACTTTTCAAGTGTTAGGATTTAGGGTTAAATTTTTTAGAATCAAGAGTAATTTAATACAAGGTATAAATATTATAAGTTAAAATTACTATTATATCAATTTTAAAACGGCCACTACTAGAACGAGTAACCAAAAATAAAATTTATTAACAATTAAACCAAAAATAAAATTTATTAACAATTAAATAAATACTAATATAATTTATTTATTTTCATTTCGATAAACAAACCAATCATGCACAGTAGAATCTAATCTCTCCACTTTTTGGAACATGGTTACCCAAACCAAAATAGTGCCCCACTAAACAGCTCATCATTTCATATCATCTAAGATTGTGTGGTATAAATGTGTATGGGTTCAACTCAAAATATATTTTAAAAAAAATAAAAAAATATTTGAAAAGTTAAAGTAGAATTATATTGATTTCGTGATTTCATAAATTTTGAATAAATTATTTATTAATTTATCATTTTTGAGTTAGAGACTCGTTTTAGTCCATAATGCTTATCAATGTCTATCAAATTATTTGCAATAAGATTTATTTCAGTCAAAATTTTGTTAAATATAATCTAAATTGAAATATATATATTAATATATTATATTGGGGTTTTGTCGAGTTTTATTATAGTTTAAATTGAATATTTCCAATTTTCAATCTATTATATTATATTGATTTATTCTAATTCTAATTGATCAAATATGTATTATTTGTAACTTATACTAAGTTTTTTTTAAAAGTAAAATACGATACATTATAACAACACAAGTCATGTTTTAATCAATCAAAATTTGAATTGCCCTTTCCTGGGTTTTCAACTCAAAACCTCTTTGGTCTCAAGGCATCCTTTTATGAGTTTTCGCCTTGGTCTCTCTCTTTTTTTTTTATTTAAGTGAAGTATTTCTTGACTGAATCCGAATTCACAGGATTAGACAGGTTTTTACCATCCATCTCGGTCAAAATCAACGCTCCTCCACAAAATGTGAATATGTGTGATTAATTGAATTGATATGAATATTGATTGTATATGAAAAGTGAATTAAAGAACCCTATTAACAACATCGGGCTGAGTCGGATATAGTTGACATGCCATAGGATTGGAAGTGTTCAGGGATCGACCATGAGTCGATGAGACACTGGGTGTCAAACTATTACTTGGGATAAATTCGATGAGGTATTAGGTACCAATTTACTTCGGCATGGCCGATGAGACACTGGGTGTCAATATATTACTTTGAATTACCCGATGAGGCACTGGGTGCCATACTGGTGCGTTTTGGTTGAATCCGTGTATCCACCAAAGTCCGAGTCGTGTTAATAGGGGTATATAATGAATTGGAAAATTTGATCGATACGAATGAAATTGAATAATGAAATAAAAAAAAATGGTTAGAGATATGTATATATATATTGAGAATTTGTGAATTGAATGTGAATAACTAGTATTATGGTTCAATTGATATATGTTGACATTGTGAAAAGCTATCTGGGATAGCAATTGGTCGGAAGTGAATGTGTTATAAATGATTTAGCTATGGATTATTTATTGTATAATTATAGTATTTATATGATTGAATGTGTAAATAACATTAATTTTATATATTTAAAGTATTCGGATTATAAAAATACCATTGAGTTTATACTCAGTGTACGGTTTGTTTCAGTGCACATGTTAGGTTAAAGTCAGATCGTTGAATCAACATCCAAGGCCGATCCTAAACTCATTGTGGTGAAGTACATTTCTTTTTGGTAATGGCATGTACCTAGGATGTTTTATGTCGGTCATTTTGGAAAATATTTGTAAATAATATTATAAAATGATATTTGGTTGGTTATATATATAAATATATATGTTATGTTGAGTTAACAACGTGGTATGTTTAAGTGAATGTATAAATGAATTTGAAATAGGCAAATATTTGGGTTGAAATGGCATGATGTTAGATTTACTGAAATGAAGTATAATTGAATTGTTTTAATAGAAATATGTGAAGTATTTATATAGGCACATTGATTAAGCACTTAGATTGTCTATTATGATATAATTGATGTGTTTGATTGTGTTTTGAAGTGGTTGAATAAATGGTTTTTGAATTGCTTGGTATTCAAGATTTGCAGGGTTGGTAAACTTGGTGTATAAGACTCA
Source organism: Gossypium arboreum (assembly GCF_025698485.1). Classification (NCBI taxonomy): domain Eukaryota; kingdom Viridiplantae; phylum Streptophyta; class Magnoliopsida; order Malvales; family Malvaceae; genus Gossypium; species Gossypium arboreum. The sequence continues at coordinate 119,378,205 of NC_069073.1, forward strand.
TTTTGATTCCACACGGCCTGGCACATGGGCATGTGACCAGACCATGTGAGATACAGGGCTTACACACGGGAGTGTGATTAAGCCGTGTGTCCCCTAAAACCTAAAATTTTCAAAACAGAATAATCATGTATTACTACACGGGTAGAGACACAAGCGTGTGTCTCAGCCGTGTGAGGCACACAGCCTAGCACACGGGCGTGTGGCTGGCCATGTGGCCTAAGTCAGAGAGTTACACGGGGTCAGACACGGCCTGAAGCACGGGCGTGTTTAAGGGCACACGAGCATGTCCCTGGGCCACACGAGCGTGTGAGCCCTGTACTTAAGAAAAAATTTGAAATTTTACGAAAATTTTTCTAAATTTTCGATTAAGTCTCGATTTGTTTCTAACACGTGATTTAGGCCTCGAGGGCTCAATAAAGGGACATTATGATTAAATTATGAAGTATATGTTATATTATTATATTATTGTTCGTATTTGTTCTGAAATGTCCGGTAATGCTCCATAACCTTGTTTCGACGACGGATAAGGGTTAAGGGGTGTTACACAATATTTATATATTATGTCAATTTAGTCTTGATTCCAAAAAAAGTTAACCCTTAACATTTACACATGATGTAATTTGATCTTCTTCTTCTTTTTTTCTTTTCCTTTTCCTGTTTTTTCAATTTTGCGTTTCTTTATAACATTGAGAGTTAATTTTAAAAGATAGAAAAACGATGAAAGTTATTATTTTGAATTTTTGGGTGTTTTCATTTTTTTGTTTATTTTTAATCAAATTTAGCTAATAAATTAGACTTTTAGCTTTTTAGGTGAAAAGATCATAAAGAACAACAAAAATTGTAAAAAAAAAAGACCAATTTACACAATGTGTAAATATTGAGGGTTAGATTTTTTAGAATCAAGACTAATTTGACACAATGTATAAATGCTAAAGGTTAAAGTTACTATTATGCTAATTTTAAAAGCTACCACCGCTAGCCCGTTGGTGACAAAAAATGATAAAATTTAATAATTAAATAACTATTTTTTAACTTTTTTATAATTGGGTGATCAAAATAAAATTTACTAATATTTAAGTGAATACTAATTAATTTATTTATTTTTCATTTTGATAAAAAAATAAATCGTGGACCATCGAATTTAATCTCTCTCCACAAAATCAGACACGAGTTCTTTCTTTTTTTGGACAATGGTTACCCAAAATAGAGAAAAATTGTCACATAAATATTCAATATAATTAGTGCCCTCACTAAACAGCTCATCATCTCATATTATCTAAAATTTTGGTATAAATGTTTATACGGGTTATGGGGCATCTTAGATGGATTAACGCTTCTTTTGGAGAGGAGTTATGACTTTATGATAACCCAAATTGATAGTATGGAGGCAGTTCAAATTATTCAAGACTGGGCTTGTAAGGACTTGGACTCAACTTTGATAAGAAGAATTTATCAACTTTTGTCTAGTATTAGACATTGGGACATTCGTCACATTCCAAAGGAAAATAATGGAGAAGCCGATGAAATTGCTAAACTAGTTCAAGAAAGGAGAGAAATCTTCAAGTATTCGAAGTGTCCCCATTGGGGAGTTAGTTTTATTTTATCGTAATATTTTAGGTTTAGTATTTTCACCAAATTTATTTTAAGAAAATAGAAAATAGTAATAATTTTTGAAAACTCAAAGTACAATTATATTAAATTTGTGATTTCATCCATAATGTTTATTAATATCTATCAAATTATTTGCCTTAGTTCGGATGGGTGGTGCGTTTAACTGTAGTTAGTGTAAAAACAACGGTGACAGTGATATTAGATAACAAAAAGTAAACTAAACGCAATGCACCTAACCACCCATCCAAACCCACATTAGTTAGTTACAATCTAAAATGAAATTTATATTAATATACTAATATATTATATTGATGTTTTGTTCATTTTATTATGATTTAAATTCAAATATATTTCAATTTTCAATCTATTATATTTTATATTGAGTTATTCTAAATTTAATTGATCAAATATATATTATTTGTAACTTATATTAAGCTTGTTTTTGAAAGTAACGATACTTTATTTGTACTTATAAATTCTTTCAAAAAATAAATTATGATACATTATAACAACACAAGCCATGTTTTAATAGAGCATGAGCTCAAATCTTTTGAATTTTTTGAAAAAGTCTACAGCTAGAATAAAATAAATCAAGTACAACTAGGTTTGTCTCAACAATTATAAAGTTGAATTGAATCAATATAAATTACAAACAGATTAAGAATGTAAATAATTTAAATTAAAATTCATATGTGACAATTGCATATGATAAGACTCAAAATTTGGTATATAAGACTCAAAATCTTGACTTTTACCAACAATGCCAAAATTTATTCGAGAGACTGAATTAAAATTGGTATCAGTTTTAAATTAAACCTGATTAATTGATATATTGAATCCAACAGAATGATTTTAAAGAAAACCACTCAAAACCAAGATTTATTGATTCCATCAAAAGACTGATGTTTTTAGCCAAAACTAAAATATTTCTCATGCAACAAATTTTTTATTGTAGTAGTGGATGAACAACTGTGAAGAGCCATAGAATTTTTTTTTTCTAAGGATAAGCTTCAATGACGGATTGAACTGCACGTATAGGTTTAACGTTGAATCGTGTAAAACCAAAACATAGCTCCATTCCTTTAAGGTCCTCTCTCTCCCTTTATTTGTAATAACCATCATCGCCGTGTCGAGCATCAACTTTGCGACACCTAGCTCGTCACCTTCTTTATCTTCTTCAAGAACTGCTTCAACGATTATAACATTCCCTTTATCTTTTGGAATGGCTTCTCATCATTTTTTTAGGATTTCAATGCATTCCTCGTCGTCCCAATCATGCAATACCCACTACAATTTGCAATGTATGGATTAATCATATAAGACCATATAATGAAGGGAAAGAAAGTACTAACCATGAGAAACGCTGCGTCGGCGTTTGGGATAGACATGAACATGTCTCCTCCTACGTTTTCAATGCTATCAGATTTTGGTGCAACGGCGACGACATGAGAGAGATCAAAGTTGATGCCTCGAATCCATGCGAATGCCTTGACTAAAAGGTTCAATGCAGTCCCGTTACAACCACCGACATCGACCAGGCTTTCGACTCCGTCGAACACTTTAGGACATCCTTCGATTGTCGCCTGCACCGTCAGTCTAGCATCGTAGTCCATGGAGTTGTTAAAGAGTTCTCTAAAGTCAGGGTTCGCCTCGGCGTAGCTCCATATATCTTTCCCGTTTGCTACTTCAAATGGTGAGATGTTATTGCCGGTTTCAAGGACTCGAGCACTAAGACTATGCCAGGTGCTAAGCAATTAGGGCTGGACATGAGCAATATGAAGGCAGCCATGGATTTTTCTCCACCTTTTATCAAACAACGAGACAATGGCGTCAATGAGAAGCCTACAGTATATTGGTTGATGGGTTCTTGTTTGAATATTCGGTCGTAGACTATTAAGGAATAAAAGAAAGTATTATAGTTACTGGAAGTTAATAGTTAAGTAGTGGTTAGCTATCAGCAGTTAATTAGTTGTTAGCAGTTACTGTCGTTACACTTTATTGTTTAAGTCGGTATAAATACAGCAGCTGGTTGTTCAGCTATAGTATGGAAAAATCATTCTTCTTCTCTTCTTCTTGAATTGTCTTTCTCATTATGGTATCTGAGCCATAATATTTTTTTTCTCATAGCAACTGACGCTATTTCGGGTAATGAAGATGAGCATCGGCAGTCGTTTAATACTGCTACTCATGCAGATGGTTCTTCACACGATCCGGGCAATGCTTCTATGAGGAAGATTCAACAGTTTCCTAAGCATGATACTGTGAAACTTGGTGAACATAACTTTCTTTAGTGGAAGCAGCAAGTCCTATTGATTCTTGAAGGATATGGCTTGCATGAATTCGTTCTTGGAACTGTTAGTGTTCCTCCACAATCAGTTGTTGATAAAGACAGTAATCTTGTTCCCAATCCTGAATTCTTGTTTCATAAACAACAGGATAAGTTGTTAGCTTCTTGTCTGCCAACTACCATTGGTGATGAGATCTTGGTTCATCTCACTGCTGCTCGATCTAGTTTTGATGTTTGGAATACTGTTGTCTGTCGTTTTGCCTCAAAATCTGCTTTGACAATCTCCACCCTACGACACTCTTTGTATTCTTAGAAAAAGAGCCAATTAACTGTAAAAGAATACTTGGCAAAGATCAAAGGCTTGTGTGATAATCTGACCGCTGCAGGAAATACTGTTTCTGAACAAGAGCAGATTAGTGTTATTCTTGCTGGTCTGCCTGTGGAGTTTGAGTCGATTAGGATTGTGGCTTCTGCAATGCGGGTTCCTCTTGATCTTTTTACAGAAATGCTCGCTGATTGTGAAGCTCGCCAACAAGAATTAGTTTCCAACGTGACTTTTCAGGCTAACTTTGTTCAGCAACGTGGTAGCACTGATTACACCATCAGTAAAAAGAGGGTCTCGACCACCTTACAGAGGTAATGGAAGATTTTCTAGAGGTAGAGGTCGAGGAAAAAAGTTTAGTAATACTAAACCTCAATGTCAGTTGTGTGGACGTGTTGGTCATACTGTCCAGAAATGCTATTATCGCTTTGATGAGAATTTTGAGGGGTTTCGACCACCTCTGCGAGCACATTGTCATCGGGCCAGGAACTTCAACTTCTTGTGCCGGACATCACTGCTACTCTCATAGGACTGCTCCGACTGGCTCTGCTGCGAATTCCAATCACGTGTCCTGTTTTTCGAATCCTGTGAACCCGACGGGTGTGGTACCCCGATTCAGGCGCATCCAATCATGTTACTAATGATTTGGATAACTTGCAGGGTGCAGCTCCCTATACAGGTAACAACAAACTTTACATGGGGAATGGGGCCTCTGTACCTGTAGCTCATGTTGGCTCAGGTCTTCTTCAAACTGCCAGTAGAGTTTTTCGTTTGCACAATATCTTGCATGTTCCTCGTATTTATAAAAATCTGTTGTCTGTAGCTCAATTTGCAAAAGATAATCAGGTTTATTTTGAGTTTCATCCTGTTCATTACTTTGTGAAGGATGTCAAGACAGGGAGTGTCTTATTGGTGGGTCACATTCATAATGGTCTGTACAGATTTGACATGTCAGCTTTCCAAGAATCTAAAGCTATTGTTTCGTCTCCAGTCACTGCTCATGTTACTAACCTGGCGCCTCCTACTTCTAGTAGTCTTGTTTTTTATTTGTGGCACAAAAGACTTGGCCACCCGTGTGATAAGACTGTTACTACAGTACTTCGGAAATGTAATATAATTGCAAACAAGTCTCAATTGAGCTCAGTTTGCTCAGCTTGTCAACTTGGAAAATTTCATAAGCTTCCGTTTTCTCTTTCTTCTACTGTGTATTCGGCTCATTTTGAACTTGTTGTTGCCGATATTTGGAGGCCAGCTTCTGTATCTTCTGAAGGACATTCTTACTATATTTCATTTGTTGATGCTTACTCCAGATTTACTTGGCTTCATCTTATTAAACATAAGTCTGAGGCTCTTGCAAAGTTTCTCCAATTTCAAAAATTTATTGAAGTTCAATTTGGCTATAAGGTAAAGGTGCTTCAAACTGACTGGGGGGGAGAGTTTCGGTCTTTTCCTCAAGCACTTTCTCCATTGGGAATACATCATCGACTTTCTTGCCCGCACACCTCGGAGTAGAATGGTTTGGTCGAAAGAAAACATAGGCATATAGTTGATGTTGGCCTGACGTTATTGGCTCAAGCGAATGTTCCTATACATCTATGGGCTCATGCTTTTATCACTGCGGTCCACTTTATTAATCAGCTCCCAACACCTGTTCTTAATGGAAAGTCCCCATATGAGCTGTTGTACAAGTCAGTGCCTACTTACATGCATCTCAAAGTTTTTGGTTGTCGATGTTACCCTTATCTCAGGCCTTTCAACTCTAATAAGTTGCAATATCGTTCCAGACCATGTGTCTTTCTTGGTTATAGTCCTGTTCACAAAGGGTACAAGTGTCTTGATGATAATGGTAAGATATTTATTTCCCGACATGTGAAGTTTGATGAAACGTGTTTTCCTTTTTCTGCCCACTCGAACAATGGTTCTGCTCTCCATGGGATTCGCCCTCAGTTTTTGCATCAACAAACTCATGTCCCATGTAATATCCTGATTTTGGGCCTAGTCGGAATAGTGGTTTCGTGACCACAAAATCCAAGATAGAAATAATTATTTTATGATTATTTTGAGGTCTATGATATGATTGCATGATTGTGTGAAAATTTCGTGAAGCAATTTTATGCATAAAGTGCTTAAATTGAAATTAGGGACTAAATCAAATAATTTGCAAAACTTGCATTCTAGAAGTTTCTAGTATGAAATTGTTTTACAATATTAATTAGGAGGTCTTAAATAGAAATTTTACCAATTTCTAAGTCTATGGACAAAAACTGGACATGGATGGAATTTTTGGAAAGTTTAGTAGTAAGGGCATTTTGGTCATTTAGGGGCAAAATGAATTAAAATACAAAATTAAAAGCCAATTTTGCTCATCTTCAACCCCATGGCCGAATATAGCAAGGAGAAACCATGGCTAGGGTTTTTCAAGCTTCCAAGCTTGATTGTAAGTCCGTTTTAGCCTCGTTTTTAATGATTTTTACGTTTTTGGAGTCCCGGTAGCTCGATTAAGCTTATGCTAGCAATAATTTAACCTAGGGTTTATATTTGGAAAAATACCCATAGGTGAAATTTGTGTATTTTGGTGTTTTATGATAGAATATGAGGTTTTAAATTATGTTAGACAACTTGTGCTACTCGGTTTTAAGCGAAAACGAGCAAAAGGGCTTAATCGGTAAAAATACCTAATAGTCATAAGTACATGTTAGAGTGAGAATTTGATGTTGCCATAGAAGGGAAAAATGATAAGCATGTCATAAAAGATACGAAAATAGGCTAAAGTTTAATTTACGAGCTTTAGGGCAAAAGTGTAAATATGCAAAAGTTTAGGGGCAAAACTGTAATTTTTCCAAAATATGATTTTGGGTCAATTTGAATAATGTGAGTCCTAATTAGACTATATTTTATATGATAGAGCAAGGAAAACTGAAATTCGGACTAAAATGGGGAAAATACCAAGTTGTGGACGAAATGGTAAAAGTAGCCATTTTCGCATACGAGGTAAGTTCATATGTAAATGTTGGTAACGTAGTTATTATTTTAAATGTTTTTATGTTATTTAAATGATATGATAATTATTATGAAATATTATACTTGTGATAATTGTTTGATAATATGTCAAATTATGTAATATACTTGGAAAATGTGAAATACTACCGAGTATCGGTATCGGCATTCCATAGAAGATGGTTGAGACACATGATTGGGAAAAAGGTCCCGTTGAACCTTAGGAATGGATTAGGATACAAGTGACATGTCACTAGGATGGTTGAGCATCCGAACTCGTTGAGTTGAGTCCGAGTTCACTTATGGATGCAAATGTCCGAACTCGTTGAGTTGAGTCCGAGTTCGTGAGATGTAACTAGGCATCCGAACTCGTTGATTTGAGTCCGAGTTCACTCATGGATGCGGACGCCCGAGCTCGTTGAGTTGAGTCCGAGTTCACTTATGGGCGGGTTACATAGTGGCTTGGCTACATATGTGGCACTTATGTGCAAACTTTCCATGTATCCAAATTATATTCTGATGTGTTCAACGGGTAAAGTTCTACTCAAATGGAGGAATACTCAAGATGAAAGGGACGTATTGGTAAGTGTTGTGAAATGGATACTTTGAACAGGTATGTACTTAACCCTCGGGTTGAAAACTCGATATAACAACAATATGGTAAGATGATAAATGAAAATGTGATATGAATATCTTGGTGATGATTATGCAAATGATGTTTTATGTTTGCTTATATGGTTATGTTACTTGCTATTTGCATGTGAACTTATTAAGCATTTATGCTTACTCCCTCCTTTTCATTCCTTGTAGTTTTGACAAGCCAGCTCGGAAATCGGGAACGGTCAGAGGCTCGCTCACACTATCCGTATACCATCTTGGCATAATGGCTTGTATATTTTGAGTATGGCATGTATAGCATTATAATCATTTTGTACATATGGTCTTATGATATGGTTATTGAGTGGTATGGAAATGCTTGGTAATGATTAGCCATTGGAATGGCTAATCATGATCATATTTGGTGTTATGTATGTCAAATTGCTAGCTAATCCATGGAAACCATGAAATAGGTAAAATTTACCATAAAATAGATTCAGACAGCAGTAGTGACGTGAATTTGAAAAATCACTAAAAATATTAGAAATGGAATTAAATAATGAATAAGTTATGGAATCGAATCTTGATGAGTCTATTTTCATATGGAAGAAGTGAAACAGGTATATGAGCTATACTTTATGAGATGTTTAAATTTTTGTGAAACAGGGCCAGAGCGATTTCTGGATCCCCTGTTCTGACTTTGGAAATTCACCATAAATTTTACAAAGATAATTAGAAGTCATTCTTTATATGTACAGATTCCTTATTGAGTCTAGTTTTATTAGAGACAAACGTTATAGTCATTGAAGCTTTGTACAGGGAGATATATGATTCGTAATACACAGAGGTTAGAGTAGTTGAACCCTGAAACAGGGGCGACTTTAACTAATAAACTGTACTAATTTGCCTGACCAAAAATTCTAGGAAAAAATTCATAAATAGATATATGAGTCTAGTTTCAGGAAAAATTTACGGAATTGAATTTCAAGTTTCGTAACTCAAGATATGAATTTTTAAGCGACTGTGATGCAGATTGTTAACTTGACCGAAAATTTTAAAAATAAATTGTTTGAGCTGTTTAAGTAATGAATTAAGTCTGTTAACACCTCGTGTTCGACTCCGGCGACGGTCTCGGGTACGGGGCGTTACATCCCAATACTGGTGCCTGCTGATCGGCTTGCAAGTCTGGTTACCTCTACTCCATCTGTCGCTTGTAATTCTCCAGCCTTGCAGCCTGGATTCACTGGTGCTTCTGTTTCAACTGATGAAGCTAGTTGCAGTCGTTCTGCCTCTTTGTCTACACCACATTCTTCTCCAGTTGATACTTGTTCTAATTCCCATTTAGCTCCTGGCAATACTCAGATTGATTCTTCTCCAGCTACTGCATGTTCAGATTCCCATTCAGCTCCTGCCAGTACTCAAGTTGTTGAGGAGGTGGCTGCTCCTCTTGTCAATGCGCATCCCATGTAAACCAGGGCCAAAAGTGGCATTTTCAAACCCCGTATTTTTTCAGTTAAACTGCATGATACTGAACCTGTCACAATTGCTGAGGCCTTTTCTTCTAAAGAGTGGACTCTTGCTGCCCAACAGGAATATAATGCTTTGATGGAAAACAATACATGGGATTTGATTCCTCTCCTTGCCAATAGGCGAGTAGTGGGGTGTAAGTGGATATTCAAGCTTAAACGTCGTTCGGATGGGTCTATTGCTCGGTATAAGGGTCGGTTAGTGGTCAAAGGTTATCTTCAGGAAGCTGGAATCAACTTCTATGAAACTTTCAGCCCCGTTGTTAAACCAGCCACAATTCGTGTTGTTCTAGCTTTAGCAGTGAAGTTTGGCTGGCCGTTACGACAAATTGACATCAATAATGCCTTTCTTAACAGTGACTTAACTGAGGAGATCTACATGGTTCAACCCTCTGTCTTTGAGCAGCGTCATGGTAGTCAAAACTTGGTGTGTCGATTAAAGAAAGCTCTGTATGGCCTTAAACAGGCTCCACGCGCTTGGTTTTCCAAACTTAGAGATTTCTTACTTACTTCTCGATTTGTACTAGCAAAGTCAGATGGCTCTTTGTTTATTCGAAAAACTGAAGGTATGTTGCTATATGTGCTGGTTTATGTCGATGACATCATTGTCACTGGTAATCATCAAAACAGTATTGATGAATTTGTCACAGCCTTGGATACACAATTCTCTTTGAAGGATTTGGGGCCTCTCAGTTATTTCTTGGGTATTAAAGTCTTGCCTACTACCAATGGGTTGTTTTTGAGTCAGCGCAAATATATTCTTGACCTTTTAAATAGAGCTAAAATGGAGTGTGCAAACGGTTCTCCTACTCCCATGGCGACTTCGACGCGTTTATCTCAACATGATGGTAGTGCTATTGAAAATGAGTCTGACTATAAGAGCATTGTGGGTGCCCTTCAGTATGTTCTTATCACTCGGCCTGACATTACATTTGCTGTTAATAAAGTCTGTCAATTTATGCATCAGCCTCTTGATCAGCATTTTAAGGCTGTAAAACGAATTCTTCGATATCTTCAGAATACTGTGGAGTATGGTCTTCATTTTACTGCTGCTATCCACTTGGATCTAGTCGGTTTTTCTGATGCAAACTGGGGCACTGATATTGACGATAGGCGGTCCACTACAGGTTTCTGTGTGTTTTTTGGTGGTAACCCTGTGGCCTGGGGATCCAAGAAGCAACTCGTTGTCTCTAGGTCCACTACAGAGGCCGAGTATCGAGGACTTGCTCATACTGTTACTGAGATCGTGTGGCTTGAGTCTCTCTTGTCTGAATTGCATATTGTTCCTTCCAAGAAAGCTACCGTATGGTGAGATAATTCAGGCGATTCTTCAGACGCCAATCCAAGATCTTGCATTCAAATTCAAACATGTGGAATTGGATTTATTTTTTGTGAGGGAAAAGGTTGCTGCTGGAGAGTTGATTTTGGGGCATGTCCCAGCTCAGGATCAAGTAGCAGATATTTTCACTAAGCCCTTGTCTGCTCCTATGTTTACAAAGTTTCGCTCGTGTCTCAAAGTTCTTTCCAAACAAGAACCAACAGCAGAGGTCAAGTAGCTGGAGGCATATTAAGGAATAAAAGAAAGTATTATAGTTACTAGTAGTTAATAGTTAAGTAGTGGTTAGCTATCAGCAGTTAATTAGTTGTTAGCAGTTACTGTCGTTACACTTTATTGTTTAAGTCGGTATAAATACAGCAGCTGGTTGTTCAGCTATAGTATGGAAAAATCATTCTTCTTCTCTTCTTCTTGAATTGTCTTTCTCATTATGGACCATGAGCCTCATAATGCGATGAAGACGCGACGGTTCGCATCGGAGGGCAGTGGCTAGCTCGAATAGTGGCATAGGGCTTCCATAGTTTTCAATAACATCGGCAATCCCAAGCTCAATGGCACATTTAACTACAGCTATTTTAGCATAACCGAACATATAATTCCAAATCTTTATTTCAGCTCTAGCTTCTTCCTTTATTGTGATTTCCATATCTCCCATCTCAACTTTTTTTTTAAAAAAATTATTTTATTTGAGAACTTTTGGTAACTGTATGCCCAAATCTTGACTATGAAGCTACGATTTATAGAAGCAAAGGTATTGGTTTGAACTAGGTCACAGTTCTTGAATTTGACTTTATCTTGTCAAATATGCTCCCACGCACAAAAAATTATTAGATTAATTTGGTCAAAAAATTACTGTGCAATTATTTGAGGTGTACCAAATAGTATATCCACCTTAGATTTTGGTTAACTTTTACCGTAATGTACTTCAATAGTAATTTATAGATTTAATATTTATACTTTTCGAATTAATTAATTTTTGTCACATTTTAAAAATTGAGTTCGAACCCCTTCTTTCATTTTTCATGCCTTTCACATTTGCTGCCCACTATTTTATTTATGTGGCAGTGAGTGTATGTGTGTGATGGTGGGATTGATGGGTTTTTTTTCTTTTTTTGGAAGCATTCAATGAAAAGCAGGGATACATTTCCCCACCACCCGACGAACTTCAGACATTTCCTACCCTACTCGTTTCCATGGTGCCCTGGAATCTAATCTCTCTGCACAAAATCAGACACAGGATTTTTCTTTTTAGGACATGGTTTACCCAAAATCAGACGCAGCTCATCACCTCATATTATTCAAAATTGTGTGGTATATATGTTTATAGGGTCAACTCAAAAGATATTTTAAGAAAATAATTATAATAATAATTTTTGAAAAATAAAATTAAAATTATATAAATTATTGTTTTTTTTGTGTGTTAGTCTTCGTCAATAATGTTTATCAATGCTTATCAAATTATTTATCCTAAATATTTATTGTCACTATCTGAGTATAAAATTTATTTCATTCGAACTCTAATTGGTTACCACTTAAAATGAAATATTATTATATTAGATAGATTTATTATTATTTAAATTTGAATATTTCAATTTTAATCTATTATATTTTGAATTGATTTATTCTAATTCTAATCGATCAAATATGTGCTATTTGTAACTTATACTAAAATTTTTGAATATGATAAATTATATTCGTACTTTTTGAATTTTTTATAAAAATTTAAAAATAGAATATAATATAATCAAGTACAACTAGGTATGTATGATGATGTATGAGGAATTATAAAGTTGAATTAAACTAATATAAACTATAAATAAATTAAGAATCGAAATAATTCGAACTAAAATCCACGTATAACAATTGTGCACGAAGAGATTCAAACTTTAGTACATAGGATCTAAAACCGCGAACTTTATCAACAATTTCGAATCTTACTTGATAGACAATTCAAATCTCTTATCCGGATCAAAGTAACAATACAAAATTATTCCAGAGGTAGAATTGGAGATTGAAATAATTATTGAACAAAGGGAAATACTAAACGAAGAGCAAGACTGAAACATTTCTCATGCAACAAAGTTTTAATTGTTTTGTAGTAGTGGATGAACAACTGTGAAGAGCCATAGATTTTGTTTTCTAAGGATAAGCTTCGATGACGGATTGAACTGCACGTATGGGTTTAACATTGAATCGTGTAAAATCAGATTGTCGAAGAACATAGCTCCATTCCTTTAAGGTCCTCTCTTTCCCTTTATCAGTATGAGCCATCATCGCCATGTCTAGCATCAACCCCACGAAACCTAGCTCGTCACCTTCTTTATCTTCTTCAAGAACTGCTTCAACGATTATAACCTTCCCTTTATCTTCTAGAATGGCTTCTCGACATTTTTTTAGGATTTTAATGCATTCCCCGTCGTCCCAATCATGCAATATCCACTGCAATTTGCAATGTATAGATTAATCGTATAAGACTATATAATGAAGGGAAAAAAAGTACTAACCATTAAAAACGCTGCTTCGGCGTTTGGGATAGACATGAACATGTCGCCTCCTACGTTTCCAATGTCACCGGATTTTGGTGCAACGGCAACGACATGAGGGAGATCAAAGTTGATGCCTCGAATCCATGGGAATGCCTTAACTAAAAGGCTCAAAGCAGTTCCATTACCACCACCGACATCAACCAAGCTTTCGACCCCGTCAAACACTTCGGGACATCCTTTGATTATCGCCGGTACCGTCAGTCTAGTATCGCAAGCCATGGCATCGTTAAGAGTTGGCTATGGCCGGGGTTTGTCTCGAAGTAGCTCCATGGATCTTTCCCGTTCACATTTCAAATGGTGAGATATCATTGCCGGTTTCAAGGACTCGAGCACTAAGACTATGCCATGGTGCTAACAAAGTAGGACTGGACTCGAGCAATATAAAAGTGGCCATGGATTTTTCTCGACCTTTTATCAAACGACTAGACAATGGCGTTGATGAGAAGCCTACAGTATGTTGGTTGATGGGTTCTTGTTTGAATATTCGGTAGTGGACCATGAACCTCATAATGCGATGAAGACGCGACGGTTCGCATCGGACGGCAGTGGCTAGCTCGGATAGTGGCACAGGGCTTCCATAGTTTTCAATAACATCGGCAATCCCAAGCTCAATGGCACATTTAACGACAGCTATTTTAACATAAAAAGAACAACAAATAGTAATTACGAGTGCTTTTTGGCAAAAAATTAAGAGTTAAAACATCACTATGTTTCAAACAAGTTCCCTGATTGGACGGATTAAATCATAAATTAATTAGAGAAACTATTGAACTTTGTCTGTAACTCACTATAGGCTCGGAAAATAAAGAGAAAATGTGTACGAACGAGATATCCAACAACAAAAAGAAGGAAAATGATTGAATAGAGGAACTCCTGAACATTTGGCTATCTCAGATGTGTCGATATCAATAATGACTCATTATTTCGATGAATCATTTCTTGGGACAGAAGAAAATTATATAAATACTTACTCGAAATCTCACTTATCAAATTCTATTGTGGAAGACACAATTTTTTCTGAAGAATTTGCCATGATATATCTGATCCATGCATAATATCATGAAAAATGGATACAAATTTTTGACTGCTACTTAGTATCGGCAATAGGTTTGAAAAAGTATCTAAAAATACCAAACTATGACAAGTTACAAAACGATCACCTAACTATTCGATTTTGTCTTTTTTGTCTCCATTTGGCTATCGTGGTAGCTTTTTGAATTAGCACAATATTATCTTTAGCCCTTAATATTTATGTATAATGTCAATTTAGTTTTGATTCCAAAAAAAATTAACATTCAACATTTACACACGGTGTAATTTGATTTTGTTTTATTTTTATTTTTGCAATTTTGTCTTTCTTTGTGATATTGAGAATTATTTTTAAAAGAATGAGAAACGATGAAATTTATTATTTTGAATTTTTGGGTGTTTTTATTTTTGTATTTTTAATCAAATTTAGCTAATAAGTTTTATTTTTAACGTTTTAGGTGAAAAGATCACGAAAACAACAAAGTGCAAAAAAAAGTGTCAATATTGAGAATTAAGTTTTTAAAATCAAGACTAATTTGACATAATATATAAATATTAAAGGTTAAACTTGCTATTTTATCAATTTTAAAAGCTGTCATCAATAAGGTAATTAAAACAGAAAAAAATTAAATAATTAAATGACCATTTTATAACTTTTCATAATTGATCTAATTATCCTATCAATTATCCTATTAATTGAGCTAATTTTTCTCAATTGACAATTTACCTAATTATTTTAGGCTACCATACAGCCACTGATATTCATAATTTCAATACCAAACCCTAATTCTTAAATTTTCACAATTTAATCCTAAAATCAATATCTATCAAAATTACTTGATAAAATAATCAAATAACAAAATTAAAGCTTCAAATCTATGTTAATTCATCATAAACATCTAGAACTCATCAATGGTAACTTTCAAAGTTACCCATAAAATCAAAAACTAATGAATCATATAGTTGGACCTAATTGCAAAAGTCTTAGAAATACAAAAATTACAAGAAAAATGATTAAATTTACTAACCAATTGAAATTTGAACGCAAGAAGTCCCTAAGGCCGTGGCTTCCTTTCTTCTTTCTCTTTTCTTTCCTTTTTCTTTTTCTTTTTTTTTTCGTTTGGTTTTCTATTCTGTTTCTTTCCTTTATATGTTTGTTATATTATTATCTAATAATATTATATATATATATAAACTTAAAAATATCTAACTTATGCCACATCAACTTTAAGTAATGGCATAATTTATTCTTTGGCCCCTTAAATTTTTTTTAATCTATAATTCAACTTTCGCCCTATATGCAATTTAGTTCTTTTACCTAATTACTTTTAATTCAAGCAAATTCACTTAACCGACACCTAATTAACTATACAATTAACTTCTTAAATATTTATTAAAAATATTTACGAGTAGGATTTACGGAAACGGAGTCCCGGGAATGCATTTTTTTAATTTAGTCATTTTTAATTAATTAACTATCTAAACATTAAAATTTCCTAACGAAACTTTAATACCAACTCAATGACACTCCATAAATATTTTTATAAATATTTACAACTCGATTTATAAAATCGAGATCTCGATACCTCGTGTAGAAGCCTAATTTTGTTCGGGCCCAAACAAATCAAACCAAACCAAATAAAAAAACAGTCCATATCAAACCTAAATTACAAAGCCCAAAAAAATTAAAAACTCTAAGACCCAATTATAGGCCGACAACCTAAATATTTTCCAGTAAAAATCAAAAAACCTAATCCCACCGCAGCCTCTCCATGTCGGTAGGCGTACCGTCTAACACCCCTCTGCCACACTGTTGACCTTGCTCTTTGCCACCGTCACCTGCAAAAAAGAGAAAGAAGAACAACACGCAACAGTAGTACAAAATAGTAGAAAAATAGAAAAATAATGTTGTAAAATCGGCTATAAAAAGCGTAAAGAACAGATTGTAAAAATGGGGACTTTTGAAAAAAACCAATCGAAATACAAAAATAAAATTAAAAATTCAAAGGTGATTTTTTTTCTGTTTAGTTATTTATTAGAAAGCAAAAAAAAAAGGAAAAAAAAACAACAAATATATATATTACATATAAAAAAAAGGGGCGAATCGAAAAAGATCGAAGCTTTTTGAGTTTTTTTTTATCGTTTTAGGCTTTTAGCCCTTAGATCCGAGCTTTGGAAGTCAAAAGGCTGAAAAAAGGAAACTTGTTCCATTTTCCGGTCACCGTGGACGGTAGAGCCATCGCCGTGATCGACGGCCGTCGCAGCAAAGCTCGGCGATTCTCTTGGCCGGATTTGGGGGGCTATTTCAAAGAAAAGGGAAAGAAGAGAGGATTTTTTTTTTTAAAGGTAGAGAGGAAATGATTTTTTTCTAAAATTTTTTGTTTTTATAGGCCTCCAAAACGACGCCGTTTTTGGGGTGACATCAGATGTCCAAAACGAAGTTGTTTTGACACGGCCCGTGGTCCGACCCGCCCCGCCTCAGGATCCGTATGTTTTTTTAAAGGGGAATATTTATGCTTTCGGTCCTTCCGTTTTTAATAACATTTCAATGCAGTCCTATTTCTTTTTTTCTTTTTAAATTTTTACCACGTAATTTTGATTTTAGTTCATTTTCGTCCCCATGGAACGATGCGTTTAGAGGGCCTGGGAATAATTTCCCAGTTGGTCCCTACTCTTTTATGCGCATTTTATTTGAGTCATTATTTATGTTTTCTTATTTAATTTATTTGTTTTATTATGATTTATGCTTGTAATTTGTTTTATTAGTCTATTTATTTATTTACAATTTACACTCCTTAATTTCAATTAAGCCCTCTGATTTAATCAATCTTTCCACAAATTGTTTTTATTTATTATTTATTCATTTATTTGTTTATTACCTTTTTTCTTACATTTAAAAATTAAATTGTTCATATTCTTTTATTTGCGCTATTATTCTTATTATCTTTATTATATATTTTTTTATTTTTCATTTTATTATTTCTTTATTTATTTTTGATATTTTTATGTCATGTTTATTTATTTTTTAAAATCATGCATATTCCACTTATTTATTTATTTATTTATCTTAAATTACATCATTTATTTATTATCACCATGATATGATTATTAATGTAAGTGTTATTATTATAATATTTTTTCATTTATGTATTATTTCTCATTCTATCTATATAGTCATTTTAAATACGAAGCTTTATTAACAATACGAAACTTACTTGACAGAGAATTCAAATATCTTATCGATATCAAAATAACAATGGTATATTAATTAATTTTTGCAACCAATCCAAAACTATTTGTTAGGATTTCGACCCGATTAAGCAACGAACAAGAAAATAGCGGAATAAATTGAGAAATTGAACACACAAATTTAACTTGGAAAAACCCCTCCAAAGAGGATAAAAAACCATGGGCAAAGATAATTTTACTATAATGGCAAAAGAACGAAGAGTACAAAAAGATGGAGATAAAAACTAAACCCCGAAAACCCGAAAACCCGAAAACAAAGAACCCACAAAACGTAAACACAAAATTATCTAAATGTGTTATGAGTTCTAATCTTTAATGGGCATATATTCTAAGGTTGTAAAAGAGCCTATTTATAGGCTATATTCATAGATCAAATAATAATAAAATAATCTAAACTAATCAGTGTTTGATTGAAACAAGTAAACAGAGTTTAACTGAAAGATTACTTTTCAAATTTGACTGAAAATAGGAGAAATATTTAACAAATCTCCACCTTGACTCATATTTCCACAACGCCATCTTTGCCAAAGCCCGTCATGAGCCTATCTTGAACTATGTAGGGAATTAACTGAGTCGAATTTGTGCTTAGAAACTGGAAGACTTCTAGCCTTCGACTGTACACTGCCAAATCAAAACTAACCCCTGGTCTGATTTTCACGAACACAGTGTCCTAACTTTTCAAAACCTGCATCCAAAAGAGAACCTCTCTTCAACGAAATAGTCATATCTTTTTCCCTCCTATGACCAAGTTGCCTCCGCTCCAAACAAGTTGACTTCAACTCCGTAACGGACGAGGGACGTTCGATTTCACCGGTTGTAACACCCTGAAAATTTCTACAGTAAGATATTATCCTTAATATAATAAAATAAGGAATAAAGTGACAAGAAGAGGAAAAATTGAGTTATGTCACTGGAAAGTATATTATGATATACTGATTTAAGAAAGGACTAAATTGTAAAAGTGAGAAAAGTTTGTGGCCCAAGAGTAAATACTCAAAATTTGAGGGATTAAAATGTAAATATGAAAAGTTGAAGGACGAATGGTGCAAATATTTTAAGGGTGAAATGATCTAGAAACCAAGGAAAATTGATGAATTAGGACCAAATTGAATAGGTGAAGAATTATAAGGGACTAAATTGTAATTTTACCAAATTAAGTGATGACTCAAGAATCGAATTTTAAAAGATCACTAAGGGCAAAATGGTCAATTGGAAGAGAGAGAAATCTAGAGACAATGATGATGTTGGAGATATTTTAGATAAATTAAATAAATAAATATTAGTTTATTAATACTTTAAATTAATTTTTAAATGATATTTTATTATTTTATTATTATTTTATTTAGTATATATAAGAAAAGAAAGATGAAGAATCATCATCTTTTCTTTCCCATGCAAACCAACGTGAGAGAGAGGAAGAAGAAAAGAAGTTTTCTTTCTTTACAATTTGGTCCTTCCACAAAAAATTTACCATTTTCACCTAGAAATCAAAAGAATTTCCATAGCTACTAAGAGAGAAAAATGTTAAGGAGACCATGAGGAGTTAGAATATCAAGTTGGATTCAAGAAATAGAAGCTGGAGAAGAGAGAAAATCAAGTTAAAGATTAGTATCAATAGAACTAGGTAAGTACATCAAGATTTCAATATGTTTTTAAGTTTGTTATTATTGACAAAGCATGGAAATAATGTAATAGTAGAGTTTTCTTACATAAGGTCCTATATTCTTGATATGTTAGTGAAGAGAAAATAAGAGAAAGTGATGAGAAATGGTGTAGAAAAAGAAAATAAGGGTGTTATAACATGGTAATTAATATCTTGCACTAAAATAGTTTTGGGCAAAGCAGAGAGTCTAACTTTGAAAAATCATAAAAAATTGTATAAATCTAATTATAGGATGAATAAAATATTAAATTAAATCTTATTAAGTCTAGTTTATTATAGAAGAAATTCTGTAAGCAATGGAATTTTAAATCATGAGATATGATGAATTTTGTGAGATAAGGTCAGAATGATGGACTTAAAATCATAAAAAATTGGATAAAAAAATTATGGAATTAAATTTATATATTTAGAATTTTGAATGAGTCTATTTTCAATAGAAACAAACAGGAACATCATTCGAATTCTGTATGAGGAGATAATTAATTTTTAGTGAAGAAGGGTCACAACTGTAAGATAGCAGAATAAGGATGAATTTAAAGAATAAACTGTACTTATTGGCTAAACTAAAAATTCTGAAAATTTTATGGAAAGAAGATATATGAGTCTAGTTTCATGGAAAATTATCAGATCTTAATTTTAAGTTCTATATCTCCAGATATAAATAATTTAGTGATTATGACGCAGATAGACAGCTTGAATATTCATAAAAGTAAATAATAAAAATTATAGATAATGTCACTTACAAGTGTGTATATAAATTAAGGATGTGAAATGGAGAGGAGGAGGAGGAAAAATATGTATGAATATTCATCTAGCATGGCTAATTTGCATATTTTAGGCTCAGGGACTAAATTGAATAAAAGTAAAACTTTATGGGCAATTTTGTAAAAATGTCAAAAATGACCAAATTGCATGAAATGGATTATTTTATTATTTAAATTATAAAATTGAATGAAATTATTAATTTAGTTCAAGATCGGGGGAAAACATGTTTTAGGGATTAAATTGAAAAGAGTTAAAATTATGGAAAATTCTGATATTTTATAGAATTCATGGAATGTTATCAATATGTATGAGAATAATAGCTGGAAATAAAGATTAAATTGCAAGAATTTTATTTTCCTGACCCTAAGGATGAAATCATCATTAATTAAAAGTTTAGGGGCAAAATGGTAATTTTGCCTAGAGCATTAATTAAATGCATTAGAATATGAAATGAATGAAAATGATGATCAAATTTATTTATAAAGATCCGGACGACTCAAATACGAGACTTGATCGTGGAAAAGAAAAGATATTGAATTAATGAAATTATAAACACAAACAAGCAATGAGGTAAGTTTGTGTAACTTGAATTGTATTTTTAAATACTTGAAATATGTGGTTATGTGATGAAAATATGATTTGAATGTTCAATTCATGATAATTGATGAAATATTGATAGTACTCAATATAAATTGAAAATAAATCCCTGTTGAATGGAATGGAATTCGATGGATCATTGGAAAAGGAATTGACGGTAAAAAGGATCTAGCCCGGACGGGTGATCCTATTCTGATATAGCCCTCCCGAAGAATACATGTAAAATAGATTTAGCCCGGATGGGTAATCCGAATTAGGGTCTGAATTTAGCCTGGACTGTTAATTCAGATCCAAGCTCATTAGAGTAATTGTCGTTGCAGGAGATTTAGCCTGGACTGGTAATCCCGACAATACTCTGAGTTTATATTATAGGAGATTTAGCCTGAACTAGTAATCTCACTGTAAGGATGAGGTTCGAGGGAGTGTGCTTTCTGAAATGAAATGTGTAAGACCATGGTTGAAAGATACCATGGCAACATGATTAGAAATGTGTAAGACCATGGTTGAAAGACACCATGGCAACATGACATAAAATGTGTAAGACCATGGTTGAAAGATACCATGGCAACATGATATGAAATGTGTAAGACCATGGTTGAAAGATACCATGGCAACAGGATATAAAATGTGTAAGACCATGGTTGAAAGATACCATGGCAACATGACGGGAATGAATAAGACCATGGTTGAAAGATACCATGGCAATGTAACATGAAATGAACAAGACCATGGTTGAAAGATACCATGGCAACCTGACAGAAAATGAGTAAGACCATAGTTGAAAGACACTATGGCATCATGACAAAGATAAATAAGATCGTGGATGGGAGACGCGATGACATCTATTGAACAATTGATATTCAGGTAATATGTATCAGATGACGAATGGTTATATGAAATGGTTGTGTGAAATGTTTACAATAACTGGTCATATGGAAATGTATGTACAAAATAGTTGTATGAAATAATTATGAAGATAGATAAACGAAATAAGAATAAGTACATGGAATATAATTTATGTTAAGTTTGATATAAACTTTACCGGAACAAATATACATAAAATAAATGGAAATTATGGAACATGAAATATTGATATAATGAAATGATTGATATATACTTATGAAGAAACGGTAAGAGAATGATATGTTTCATGGCATGTACATATATGATTATCTTTGATATGTTGATACAAGGAAATTATGTAAGTAAAGACAATTATTAAACTCAAGCATGACATGTCGAGAAAATAAGTATATCAATGTTGAATTTATATGAAATATGTGCAAGTATACTAACAATGATGTTGTTTGACGCTTAGGCAAGTGTCAAGCTATTGATTGAATGGTAACATGTTTAATTATAAGAAGTATTGAAATGGTAAGTACTTAGATAAAAATATTTAAGATTTTGC
Organism: Gossypium arboreum; assembly: GCF_025698485.1. Lineage (NCBI taxonomy): Eukaryota > Viridiplantae > Streptophyta > Magnoliopsida > Malvales > Malvaceae > Gossypium > Gossypium arboreum. The sequence goes on from NC_069073.1 coordinate 119,400,141, forward strand.
GAAATTTTTTATGATCCCGATTTAATTCCGGTTGGTTCTTAATGTATGTTTGAGGCTTCAAGGGCCCAAAAGAGAGACGTTATGATTATTTTCAAAATATGAATAATAAATGACTCAGAATTATCTGAAAATGTTCAATAAACTCCGGTAATGCCTCATACCTATTCCGGCAATGGATATGGATAGGAGGTGTTACACCGGTCGCTGTATAACCTTCCAGAATATAAAGACTGCCGGTTCTTTTACCTTATAACAAAACTAGAGCTCCACGAGATACTTTAATGCCGCTTGACTCGATATTAATTTTGCACCCTTTCAAGTCTAAAATACTTAAGGAGATGAGATTCTTTCTTAAATCAGGTACATACCTGACATCTGAGAGTGTCCTAATCGTCCCATCGTGCATCTTAATTTTAACAGTACCAATACCAATTACCTTACTAGATGAATCATTTCCCATGCGCACAACTCCACCTTCAATCGAACTGTACATGGAGAACCATTCTCTATTGGGACACATGTGGAAAGAACATCCTGAATCTAGGATCCACTCGGACGTGAGCTTGGTGTTATCGCTTGTTGACACTAACAAGAAATCATCACCATTTTCATCGACCAAATTAGCACCAGCTACATCTTCCTCGTTACTCTCAACAGCTTTTTTATTTCGCAGTTTATAACAATCTGTTTTGACGTGACCTAACTTTTTACAATAGCGACACCTTTTATCTCGTTTCTTTGATGCTACCAAAACGGAAGCTTGCCTATCTGTCTTGCTATCCAAATGAAGCTCATTTTCGAGTTTGTCTCTACTCAACAAATGACCTTTCACTTCTTTGAACGAGAGTTTGTCTCTGCCATAAATCAGGGTCTCCCTGAAAGACTTGTATGAAGGGGGTAAATAGCACAATAATAGCATGGCCTGATCTTCATCGTCAATATGAACCTCAACATTCTTTAAATCATTTAAAAGAGTAATAAATTGACTGATGAGGTCTCTAAGAAGCTCACTTTCATTCATGCGAAACGTAAATAGACGTTGTTTCAACACTAAACGATTAGCCAGAGACTTAGTCGCATAAAGAGTTTCTAACCTTTTCCACAAGGCGGATGAGGTTTTCTCCATCAATACCTCCTGCAATACTGTATTCGCGAGGCACAACTAGATTGCAGACAAAGCCTTTTCATCAAGCTCTTCCCATTCTATTTTATTTAGATTCTCAGGCTTTTTCCCGGTAACAACCTTTTTCAAGCCTGATTGAACTAGAATTGCCATCATCCGAACTTGCCACAGATTGAAATTTGTCTCAACATCGAACTTCTCAATTTCAAACCTTGTTGTTGCCATCTCTGAACGGCCTGATCTATGAAAATTGAACTAGCTCTGATATCACTTGTTAGGATTTCGACCCGATTAAGCAACGAACAAGAAAATAACGGAATAAATTGAGAAATTGAACACACAAATTTAACGTGGAAAAACCCCTCCAAAGAGGATAAAAAATCACGGGCAAAGATAATTTTACTATAATAGTAAAAGAACGAAGAGTACAAAAAGATGGAGATAAAAACTAAACCCCGAAAACCCAAAAATAAAGAACCCACAAAACGTAAACACAAAATTCTCTAAATGTGTTATGAGTTCTAATCTTTAATGGACATATATTCTAAGATTGTAAAAGAGCCTATTTATAAGCTAAATTCATAGATCAAATAATAATAAAATAATCTAAACTAATCAGTGTTTGATTGAAACAAGTAAACAGAGTTTAACTGAAAGATTATTTTTCAAATTTGACTGAAAACAGGAGTCATATTTAACACTATTATTGTTTGAACAGACCAGATCGATATTATTCCAACAACGGGAATTATTAAACGAAGAGCAAAACTAAAAAATTTCTCATGCAACAAAGTTTTTATCATGGTAGTGGATGAACAACTGTGAAGAGCCACAGAATTTTGTTTTCTAAGGATAAGCTTCGATGACGGATTTCTACACGTATGGGTTTAACAGTGAATCGTGTAAAACCAAATTGTCGAAGAACATAGCTCCATTCCTTTAAGGTCCTCTCTTTCCCTTTATTAGTAATAGCCATCATTGTTATGTCTAGCATCAACCCGACGACACCTAGCTCATTGCCTTCTTTATCTTCTTCAAGAACTGCTTCAACGATTATAACCTTCCCTTTATCTTCTTGAATGGCTTATCGACATTTTTTTAGCATTTTAATGCATTCCTCGTCGTCCCAATCATGTAATACCCACTGCAGTTTGCAATGTATGGATTAATCGTATAAGACCATATAATGAAGGGAAAGAAAATACTAACCATGAGAAACGCTGCGTCGGCGTTTAGGATAGACATGAACATGTCTCCTCCTACGTTTTCAATGCTATCGGATTTTGGTACAAAGGTGAAGACATGAGGGAGATCAAAGTTGATGCCTCGAATCCATGGGAATGTCTTAACTAAAAGGATCAAAGCAGTCCCGTTACCATCACCAACATCGACTAGGCTTTCGACTCTATCGAAGACTTCGGGACATCCTTCGATTGTCGCTTGCACCGTCAGTCTAGCATCGCAATCCATGGCGTTGTTAAAGAGTTCGCTAAAGTCGGGGTTCACCGGCGTAGCTCCATATATCTTTCCCATTTGCTACTTCAAATGGTGAGATATTATTACCGGTTTCAAGGACTCGAGCACTGAGACAATGCCATGGTGCTAAGCAAGTAGGGCTGTACATGAGCAATATGAAAGCAGCCATGGATTTTCTCCACCTTTTATCAAACGACGAGACAATGGCGTCGATGAGAAGCCTACAGTGTATTGGTTGATGGGTTCCTGTTTGAATATTCGGTAGTGGACCATGATCCTCATAATGCGATGAAGACGCGATGGTTCGCATCGGAGGGCAGTGGCTAGCTCGGATAGTGGCATAGGGCTTCCATAGTTTTCAATAATGTCGGATATCCCAAGCTCAACAGCACATTTAACGACAGCTATTTTAACATATCCTAACACATAATTCCAAATCTCTACGTCAGCTCTAGCTTCTTCTTCCTTTATTGTCACTTCCACATCTCCCAACTTTTTTTTAAAAAATTTTTTATTTGAGAACTTTTGGTAACTGTATGCCCAAATCTTGACTATGAAGCTACGATTTATAGAAGTAAAAGTATTGGTTTGAACTAGGTCACAGTTCTTGAATTTGAAAATATCTTGTCAAATATGCTCCTACCCACAAAAAATTATTAGATTAATTTGGCAAAAAAATTACAGTGCAATTATTTAAGGTGTACCAAATAGTATATGTAAGTTAGATTTTGGTTAACTTTTACCATAATGTACTTCAATAGTAATTTATAGATTTAATCTTTATACTTCTTGAATTGATTAATTTCTGTCATATTTTAAAAATTGAGCTAGAAAAAATTGGACTAGTGGACCAAGAATTGACACGCTATAACTTTTAATTAATTTTTTTAAATTATAATAAAATGAATTATTAAAAAATAAGAAGAAAGTCTAATTGGATTAGAGACCTGAATTTGACCCATTCTCTTGTAAATTATGATAAAAATGTCACATCTCAAAATTAAGTTAATAGAAATTAGAATTTCTTATGGTTTCGTGGGATATTCTCACATTTTTCTTGCCTTTTACTTTGGCTGCCCACTACTTTTTTTTTTTGCTCATTAATGGTAGAAAACTACCAAAGAACAGAAAATAACATACAAAAACATCTTATTAACTCCACCTAGCCCCAATCAACCAAAAAGAACCACACATAAAACAGAGCCCATCAAAAACACCAAACAAAAATGAAATCCCCTCCAAAAATATCTCTCTCTGATCAAAAGACACAACAACCAAACAATGAGAGTCCACCCAAACAATGAAATACCATCTAGACTCATACAAAAGCACGCCCAGTTCTCAAACATTCTAAAAAAAAAAAAAAAAAAAACTAAACCAAACTCACCACCAAGCCTTAAACAAAACATGGCCTACTCATACCAGCAGTTGCTAGTGTTTCAGCCATTTCATTCTCGTTTATATTAGCTATAGAAAATGATATCTTTCCAACACAGGCAATCCTCCTTTCTAAGCCTGCAAATATAGCTCGTTTCGGCCATGGTCTCCTTGTTTTATCCAAAACCCAGTTAAAAACCCACCTCGAGCCCATTTCAACAATTAAAGAGCCTCCCTTCCAATCTAACTCAGAAAAAATGTCCAACGCTGTAATGACAACTCCTAATTCAGATGTGTCAGCATCACTATCATCACAAGGGCCCGAGAATATAGCTCTAACACTACCTACCGTGTCACTCATCACGCCTTCACAGCCCGAAGCGCCCACCATCTCCTCCAACGCCCTTTGAAATGATTTTTAAAAAATTCATACACTCTCTTGTTTAACTCTCTCGGATTATTGCACCAAGCATTCCCAATTTTCATTTTGTATATCGTTCTTCGCTTTGCTTTTATTTTAACAGCTCTGTGGAAAAACGTTGTGTTCGCATCTCCTTCTTTCAACCACATCATTCTAGATTTCTGACGCCATAACGATTCTTTGAATTTTAATGCGTTCCAAACATCCGAATTCAATCTCTTAAGCTCTTCCATATCACCCTCACTCAGTCTTCTTTGTTCACTAATTACATCTAATTTCTTAATCATTTCTTCACATTCTACAATGTTATCTTCCAACATATTACAATTGTTCCTATTCCATTTTCTCAAGACCCCTTTAAGCTTTCTCAAATTTCAAGCAACTTGAACATCCAAACATTCCATATTGATCCATTCCTTCTCAATCAAGTCTGCACATCCTTTTTTCTTTAACCACCCATTTATAAACTTAAAAGGCCTAGAACCCTAATCGAATTCTGTGTCTGCTAATAGGATTGGAATGTGATCAGAAAACTGATCTCTTTAAACCCAGCTGTTGAAGATCCTTGATCTTAATCAGCCAAAAATCTTCCAGCAAGAACCTATCGAGTCTGTTTTTTTTGTTGTCCTATCCATACCATGTAAATTTCTTTCCCAACAAAGGCAAATCAATGAGATTACATTTATAGATAAAATTAACAAACTCTCAAGACCCCATCTCTGAACCCAAACAGTTGCTCCTTTCACTTCTGCAACGAACCACATTAAAGTCACCTCCCACGATCCAAGGGCTTGCGAACTGATTTCTTAACTCCATTATCACCCCCCATAAGGTACTCTGTTCCGACACGATATTAGAAGCATAAACGTTAATTAAAAACCACATCTAAATCCTCTTTAACCCATTTACCTTCAATGGCTATCACTCTGTCATCACTTCAGTCTTTAAAAAGAAATGAATTCGTTTTTATCCCACATTGTCAACAGACCACCTGACCTACCTACAGCTGCAACAAATCTAAACTCACAATTATCATCCCCCCATAATTTCCTCACATCATCCTTAATAATCACCTCTAGTTTTGTTTCCTGTATAAAACAAACGAACGCTCTAGACAGGCGACATAATATTTTTACAGCTTCCCTTTTCACCTCCGACCCCAACCCTCTAATATTCCACAATAAGATTCTCATACCCTCAACTAAATTTACTACACAACCAGAGCAAAGATAGACTTCCAAAGACAAGAATAACTTACCGACATACCTGCCTCTAGCCCATTCGAATCCCTCGATTTCCTCCCTCTACTGCCCCTCCAATCTTATAATTTCATCAATTACTTCTTCCTCATCTCCCCTCACACTAAGCCCCAGCATCTTCCCTACTTCTCAAGTTTTCTTTGCCTCCCTTAGAATTACCCTTCTACGATTGCTTATATCTGAATCGAACAACGATAAATTTACCGTTGATTCTTCACACCTTGTTATCTCGTTGCCTTTAGTGATCTTTTCCTTTCTATCCCTCTTCTGTTTTTCCTTTGTCGACAAAACACCGTTTTGTATTTCACGCATCGATCGAATTCTTTTATTCAGAGACTTTTTCTTTCTTCTGTTTTAACTATTTTGAAAGAATTCCTCTTCGATATTAAACCTAGCTTCCAATTCTTCCCTGCTCCTACTCCCCGAACCATAGCCTCCTACAATAAATTCCATTGGGCTATTACCACTCCTGAGAAGCTGCCCATTTTCACCTATAGAGCCCTGAACTAGGTCCACACTTTTATGATGCCCACTATCTACGTTCATGACCATATGGGTAAAAAGGCCCATATTTAACCCATCCTCCTTGGCCTTATCCACTACTGATCTGTTATCCACACCCTCAACAGAAACGTTTTCTTTATTCCCAAAAAACTTTTCCTCTGACATAATTCCTTCTGCGGAAAGCCCCGTGCCATCTTTTTCAATTACACCTTCTTCAAGGCTGATTGTATTTAAAGCACCTCCCTTGTCGTTTCGCATTTCCTCCTGGAGATTTTCCGATTCTGATCTAAACCCTGACTCAACTTCCGGAGATTCTCCTCCCTTCTCCTCCGACTGATCCTGAACATTCAAGGACTTCTCCCCTTCCCATTCTGATAGCCCTCTTTCTTTAATCCTAATCGGAAACTTGCAGTTGCCAACTTCCAAAATTATTAATTCATCGATCAAGTGTGGTTTATTTATAGAGATCAACATCTCCATCTTTTCAAAGTTATTTGTCCTATTCCAACTTTCCCCCATAGATATCAACTTACCCCATAACTCTGCCACTGTTTTAAAGGTTTCATAATTCCAGCAGTGTAATGGAATACCTGCCACCTCGATCCATGTTACCCTCTCTGAAACGTATCTCTTCTCCAACCATGGTTCTATTGTTATAAAATACTCCTTCAAATATGCCCAATCATTTTGTTTCAAAACTTTCATATACTCTTCATCGGGGACTTCTATCAGGAAAAATCTTCCTTGAATTCTCTTAACTGAAATCTCCCCAAGACCGAACCTAGCCAATCTATCAGCCATACTTCTTAAATTGTAAACTGTCGCTGATTCCCCCACCACACACCTTTGGAGTTTCCGTTCCAAAGCAGTTCTTCTTCCACAAAACCTTGTACAAATTTTGCTTGGTTCATCTCTAGTTCCAAAAACTTCTTGTTTTTAAGACGATTATCATTTGAACTCCCAGAAGTATCTCCCTTCTCGCTAACATATTCACTTTCCTTGGCCTCAGTAAACCTTTTTCTCCATATCGTCCTTCTACCTCTGTAACTCGCCATTTTCACTCCAATTCTATACCCTAGTAATACAAAACCATTGAGCCTGTCAATCGCCCTCAGAGCATCTGTTTCACTATAAAACCTTACAAATCCGAACCTTGTTCCAACTTTACTTTTCTTAACCGGGATAAAAGCATCTTTCACCTCGCCATGAAAACTGAATAACGCCCATAGCCCTTTCCAATGCATGGTTACCGGAATATTGTTCACGAACACCGGAAAAAAAAATTTCGAATCTAAAAAACTTATTTTTAAATTGTGTAAAAGTTGGCTGCCCACTACTTTGTTTATGTGATAGTGAGTGTACGTGTGTGATAATGGGATATTCTCACATGTCCCTATCCTATTCGTTTATATGGTGCCCTTGAATCTAATCTCTCTACACAAAATTAGATACAGGATTTTTCTTTTTAGGACATTGTTACCCAAAATCAGACGCAGCTCATCACCTCATATTATCTAAAATTGTGTGGTATATATGTTTGAAGGGTGAACTCAAAAAGATATTTTAAGAAAATAATAATAATAATTTTTGAAAAATTAAAATACAATTATAACTGTAGCGACGTAAAAATTTTGCTTTCAATCGCTAATTGAGGCAATTATTTGAAAATTTGAAAATCAACTTTCGATTTTATTAAAAAAAGGGAGTCGCCACCGATCTTTTTTCTAGGTGTGATCGGACACCTAATAAATCATCTTATTTTTTTGAAAAGAAAATTTATTCTCGAACAAAAATGAAGGTCAAATTTGGGTCTAAGTGAATATCAGAGTAAAGTAGGGTTCGGGAGTCGGTTACGTGCGAGAAAGGTATTAGCACCCTTGCGACGCCCAAAATTGGTATCTTGTAAAACATGTGTTGTCTTAATTTTAGAAATACGAGTTCAATATAACATTTAATCATGATCCGATTAAAACACGAGAAATTTCAAGTTTTTCGGTTTCTTTTGAGAAGGATGTCCCCGTTTTTTACACGAGCCAACATGATTCACCCAACATAGCGATGAAATCACGGACTTAATGTTGAAATCTGTACATTACCTTATTTTTTGAAATTAATTAAAACATGAGAAAAAATATTTCTAAGGTAAAAATTTACAAGAAATAAACGACGCAAACAATGATATCATTAATGAAAAATATTAACATGGAATAGTAGAATATTAGAATAACAATAACAATGATATTTACAAAAAATAAAAATAAAAATAATAAAGAAAAATAAAACAAATCATGTACAAATAATAAAAAATGATATATTTGGTAATAATACTATAAAATAATAATATGTACATAAAAAGATATATATATATATAAGTTAATAATGATAATAATAAAAAAGAATATATAAAAACAAATATAAGTTAATACTATTAAAAATAATATAATAGTTAATAATAGTATGAAGGGTAAACATATATAGTAAACACAATATTAAAATAATACTATAGATATGAAAATATATATATAATAAAAACACACAATAATACTAATAATGATAATGATAGTAATAATAATACTAATATAATAAATGTAATAATGGTAAAAATAATATAACAAGGATAGTATGAATAATATATACAAACAAAAATAATAATAAATAATAATATAATAATAATAATAATAATAATAACAATAATAGTAAAAATATAAAGAAAGTATGACAAAATTGTAAGGTAAGGAAAATAAAGTAATAAATAATAATATATTAAAAATAATAAATATAATAGTAAATATAATAATGTTAAAAATAATACCACATATAAAGAGTATATATATATATGATAAAATATACACTAATATTTATAATAATAGTAAATATAATAATAATAATAATATTAAGAATAGTATAAATAATATGTACATAATAATAAGTAACAATAATATAATAATAATAATAGCAAAATTAATATTACAAATACTATTTGAGAACAAAAACGACAAAAAAGGGGACAAAGTTAAGACCAAAACAGAATTCTTGGGGTGAAATTAGAAATAAAATAGGACACAGGGCCAAATTACAACGCGCGCATGACTTAGAGGGACCAAAAGTGCAATAAACTCCTTTAGATAAAACGCACAGCAGCGTGGGGGACTCAATTGAAAAGTGTAACAAATTTCAAGGTCGAGTTAAAAATCAAAATAAACTTGATTGAAGAATAATAAAAATGCGGAAGGGCCAAAAGCGCAATTAGCCCTTCCGCTATAAAAACACGCGAATCCTAGCGGGTAGGGTTGGGTCGACCCGATCCAGGGCAAAATGACGTCATTTTATGCCCTGGATCCCAAGGTCAAAACGGTGCTGTTTAGTTATGTTATAAAAGTAAAAAATTTTCTAAAAATTTCATTTCTTCTTATTTCAGAAAAAAAAAGGGGGGGCTCTCTCTCTTTTCTCTCGGCCCAGGATCTCCGGTCGCCGGGCCGATCGCCGTCCGCCGCTCGATCATCAGGTGTTGCCACTGCATACCGTGCGGTGGCGTAAATCGTCAAAGGTATATATATATTTTTTTTTATATTTTAAATATGTGTGCATATATGAGAATAAACTTAAAATTAAGAAAGAAGAAAAGAAATAAAAATCACCTTGAACTTCTCGTTTTTTGACTATTGATGTTTTAGTTTGATTTGTTCTTCTATATTGATGTTGCAAAGGTCTATACCTTTTTTATTTTAATGTCTATACTTATTTCAATAGAAAGAAAAAGAAAAATAAAATCCCTCCTAATCCGTTTGTTCATTCGGCTTTTTACAGCCTATTTTTTTACATGCTTTATTATTATTTTTTTGCTATCTCTTGCTTCTGCCTTGCTTTTTTTTGCAGGGTGTGGCCGGTGCTACAGAGCTGGTGGCGCAGAGGGCAGTTGGCCGACAGTCAGGGGGTGGTTGCGGCGCCAACAAGCTAGGGGCTAGGGTTTTTTTTTATTTGTTTTTTTATTTGGGCTGTTTGGGGTTAGTTTGGGCTTAGGTTAATATTGGATTTGGGGTTTTGGTTAAAATAGGCTAATGTAATTGGGGTTTGGGTAAGGGTTGTTGATTTAGGTTGGGTTTTTTGGTTAAAGTTTAGATGGGTCAAAATTGGCTTGTAACAATAACAACATAAGTCGTATTTTAATAGAGAATATTATAACTCCAAATTTTTGGATTTTTTTATAAAGTTTACAAATAGAATATAGTGTAATTAAGTACAACCATATATATTCGAGTAATTTTAAAATTGAATCAAACCAACATAAATTACAAATAGATTAAGAACTGAAATAATTTGAACTAAAATCCACATACAATAATTGCGAAAATCCACATATGACAATTGCGCATAATAAGAATCAAGCTTTGGTACACAGGGCCTAAGACCTCGACCTTTACCAATAATGTTGTGTTTAACTATTACTATATATATATATCTATATAAATTTTAATATTTGTACTATTATTTTAAGTTTTTACTAAGTTTGTATCATTAACCAATTGGATGCCAATTCAGTTATGGAAATTACAGAGATGTCATTACATATTTAAAATAAGTTATATTATTTGAGGTACTTTAAGTCTTTTTATTTTAACAAAAACTAATACAAATTAGTAAAACCCACACCAATTAAATTAGTAAAACCTTGAAATTACCACTAAACCAAAACTTCAGTTTAATTTTTTTTATATGTTTTATTTTAATATGCGCAATTCATTACCTTCATCAGTTATATTGTAGATTTGGAGTGCATTTAGTATTGGTAATCTGATTTATTTATGTATTTAAATATGTTTTTTGTCATTCAATTATGAAAAATTATAAAATGGCCATTCAATTATTAGTATTTTTTATCACCTAACTATGACAAGTTACAAAACAGTCACATAACTATTCAATTTTGTCTTTTATTTTTGTCACTAGCTAGCTAACATGGCTGGTTTTAAAATTGGCACAATAGCAACTTTAACCCTTCATATTTATATATTATGTCAATTTAGTCTTGATTCCAAAAAAAGTTATCCTTCAACATTTACATATGGTGTAACTTGATCTTTTTTTTTTGTAGCTTTGCTTTTCATTTTGGATTTTTGGGTGTTTTCATTTTTTGTATATTTTAAATCAAATTTAGCTAACAAATTTGATTTTTAGCTTTCAGATGAAAAGATCATAGAGAACAACAACTACAAAAAAAAGAAGAAGAAAAAATCAAATTACACAATGTGTAAATGTTGAGGGATAGGTTTTTTAGAATCAAAACTAATTTTACACAATATATAAATGTTAAAGGTTAAAGTTGCCATTATGCTTATTTTAAAAACTGCCATCGCTAGCCTACTGGTTGACTAAAAACGAAAAAAATTAAATAATTGAGTGGTTTATAAATTTTCATAATTAAGTGATAAAAACAAAATTTACTAATAATTAATTTACTATTGACATATATTTTTCATTTTGATAAACAAATAAATTGTGCACATAAATGTTGGATATAATTCGTGCCCCATAGAGGTGTGCATGGGCCGGGCCGGGCTCAAATAAAAATTCAAGCCTATTTGTTAGGCCCGGGCTCGACCCGAATTAAAATGCTAAAACCCGAACTTGACCTTGCTCGTCCATACATCAAAAATATATAAAGTTTTGGTTGAAATAATAAATTTAAAATTATAAAATTATAATATTTCAAGTTCAAATCTGGTTATATATAAGTTTTTATTAGTTAGTTGCACATTCAGTTGTTATTAGATAAACTTGAAAAATAAAATAAAGATAGATACAAAAGTTGATTATGCAATTCGAAAGAATTCTTTTTTATATTTGTAGATAGTTACAAAATGATCACTCAACTATTGGTAAATTTCTTTTTCAGTCACTTAACTATAACAAGTTACAAAAAGGTCACCTAACTATTCAATTTTGTCTTTTTTATATCACTGGTTGACTAACGTGGTAGCTTTTAAAAATTGGCACAATAGTAATTTTAACCCTCAATATTTATGTGTTATGTCAATCTAATCTTAATTTCAAAAAAAAAAAATAAACCCTCAGGATTTACACACAGTGTAATTTGATCTTCTTCTTCTTTATATTTTTTTTTGTTTATTTCGAAAGAATAAGAAACGATGAAAATTATTATTTTTTATTTTTGGGTGTTTTAATTTTTGTACATTTTAATTAAATTTAGCTAATAAATTTGTTTTTAGCTTTTCAAGTGTTAGGATTTAGAGTTAAGTTTTTTCAGAATCAAGAGTAATTTAATACAATGTATAAATATTATAAGTAAAAGTTACTATTATGTCAATTTTAAAAGCGGCCACTACTAAAACGAGTAACTAAAAATGAAATTTATTAACATTAAATAAATACTAATATACTTTATTTATTTTCATTTCGATAAACAAAACCAATCGCGCATAGTGGAATCTAATCTCTCCACTTTTTGGACCATGGTTACCCAAAATAGTGCCCCACTAAACAGCTCATCATCTCATATTATCTTGTGGTATAAATGTGTATGGGTTCAACCCAAAAATATATTTTAAGAAAATAAAAAATAATAATAATATTTGAAAAGTCAAAGTAGAATTATATTCATAAATTTTGAATAAATTATTTATTAATTTATCATTTTAGAGACCAAAGCCGTTAGATACTGTTTTCGTCCATAATGTTTATCAATGTCTATCAAATTATTTGCAATAAGATTTATTTAATCCAAAACTTAGGTAAATATAATCTAAATTGAAATATATATAATAATACATTATATTGGGGTTTTGTCCAGTTTTATTATAGTTTAAATTCGAATATTTCCAATTTTTAATCTATTATATTTTATATTGATTTATAATAATTCTAATTGATCAAATATGTATTATTTGTAACTTATACTAAGTTTTTTAAAAGTAAAATATGATACATTATAACCACACAAGTCATATTTTAATTGATCAAAATTTGAATTGCCCTTTCCTGGGTTTTCAATTCAAAACCTCTTTGGTCTCAAGGTGTCCTTTTACGAGTTTTTGCCTTTGCCTCTCTTTTTTTTTTTATTAAAGTGAAGTATTTCTTGACTGAGTCCAATTCACAGGATTAGGCAGGTTTTTGCCATCCATCTCGGTCAAAATCAACGTTCCTCCGGAAAAGGCATTCTTTACGACATAAGGTCCTTCCCAGTTTGACATCCACTTTCCTCTGAAGTCCTTTTGTATGGGTAGGATCCTTTTCAATACTAGGTCCCCCTCATTGAATTCTCTGGGGCGAACATTTTTGTCTTAAGCTCGCATTATTCGTTTGTGGTACATCTGACCATTACGGATAACTTTCAACCTCTTCTCTTAAATCAAGTTCGATTGATCGTATCAGGATTGAATCCATTCTGCTTCGTCTAACTTTAACTTTGACAAAACTCAGAGAGAAGGAATCTCAACTTCAATGGGTAAAACCGCTTCCATTCCATAGATAAATAAGAAAGGCGTTGCCCTGATAGAGGTTTTTACAGACGCTCGATAAGCATAGAGGGAAAATGGTAACTTCTCATACCAATCTTTATAAGTCTCAGTCATTTTTCCCACGATCTTCTTAATGTTCTTATTGGCTGCCTCCACTGCACCATTCATTTTTGAGCGATATGGTAACGAATTGTGGTGTTTGATCTTCAATTGACTACAGACCTCCGTTATCGTGCTGTTGTTCAAATTCAATGCATTATTAGATATAATCCTTTCTGGCATCCCATACTGACATATGATCTCTTTCTTCAAGAATTTACTGACTACCGACTTTGTGACAATGCATAAGAAGTGGCCTCTACCCACTTGGTGAAGTAATCAATGACTACAAAGATTAATTGATGCTCATTTGAAAGCTTTTGGCGAGATCAGCCCAATGATATCCATGCCCCACATAGAGAAAGGCCATGGAGAAGTCATAACATAAAAAGGTGAATGAGGCACATGAATTTTATCTCCATAAATTTGGCATTTATGACATCTCTTGGCATAGCTAATACAATCTCCTTCCATGGTGGACCAATAATATCTAAATATCATGATTTGCCTGGCTATTGTAAAACCATTAGCATTGTAAAACCATTGTAAAAGTACATTTATGGTTCTAAGAAAAAGAAAAGATTAAGGTAATGTCTAAAAGGATCTTAAGTTAGTTAAGTAGTTAAGAGAGAATTGGTACAATAAAGAGTATAGTAATTTGCATGGAATTGTATGCCTGAAACTGTGATAGTATCTGCCCAAACAGAAGTGTGTGGTTAAGAAGGGTAACTGGCATACAAAAGTTCTTCAAATATTATAAAAGAATTCGCCAAGGTATTTTGTATTAACTCTCACTAAGTTCTCCTGAAATTACAGTGTTTGTTTTTGTTACAGGTGATGTAGTAAGAGAATGCGTTAGGAGGGGCTACGCTAGGAGGGACTACACCAGGAGTATGCCAAGGTAGTAGCAAAGTAGCCTATTATGCATTCAATGGAAAAGTCGTGTATTGTAGTATCATACTCTAAAAGTCAAACTTTAGTAAATGTTTGTATTTTAATGAGTTGTAATTGTAATATTTTATTTCTAAAATACTTTCTTTCGATTTTTTTATATTAAGTCTATAAATGAAATGATAAAAAAAAAATATTTTTAGTAATGAGTGTCTATTAACTGTTTGAAATTTTTTCTTAAGTGTTATGTATAGTAACACCCGAAATCCTAGCCTGATGAATAGGGTCGGGTTAAGGGTGTTACAAATGCTTTCAAAATGGGAAAATCCCACTGCAAAAGTTGATGTGAAAATGTCAATATCCCTTATTTTCTTGGTAAATTACACCAGCAGTCATCCAACTATTAATATATATTTTTTATTATTTAATTATGAAAAGTTATGAAATGATCACACAATTATTAGTAAATTTCTTTTTCGGTCATCCAACTATGACAAGTTACGAAATGATACCTCACTATTTAATTTTATCTTTTTTGTCACCGGCTTGCTAACTTGACAACTTTTAAAATCGGCTCAATAGCAACTTTAACACTCAATATTTATATATTATGTCAATTTAGTCTTGATTCAAAAAAAAAGTTAGCCCTTAACATTTACACATGATGTAATTTGATCTTCTTCTTCTTCTTTTCTTCTTCTTTTTCTTTTCCTTTTTTTTTAATTTTGCATTTCTTTATAACATTGAGAGTTAATTTTAAAAGAAAGAAAAACGATGAAAGTTATTATTTTGAATTTTTGGATGTTTTCATTTTTTTTTGTTTATTTTCAATCAAATTTAGCTAATAAATTAGACTTTTAGCTTTTTATGGGAAAAGATCACAAAGAACAACAAAATTGCAAAAAAAAAAAAGACCAAATTACACAAAGTGTAAATATTGAGGGTTAAATTTTTTAGAATCAAGACTAATTTGACACAATGTATAAATATTACAGGTTAAAGTTACTATTATGCCAATTTTAAGAACTATCACCGCTAGCCCGTTAGTGACAAAAAATGATAAAATTTAATAATTATATAACTATTTTATAACTTTTTTATAATTGTGTGATCAAATTTACTAATATTTAAGTGAATACTAATAATTAGTTTATTTTTCATTTCGATAAACAAACAAATCGTGGACCATGAAATTTAATCTCTCTCCACAAAATCAGACATGGGTTTCTTTTTTTGGACAATGGTTACCCAAAATAGAGAAAAATTGTCACATATATGTTCCATATAATTAGTGCCCTCACTAATCAGCTCATCATCTCATATTATCTAAATTGTGGTATAAATGTTTATAAGGGTTACAGGGCATCTTAGATAGATTAACGCTTCTTTTGGAGAGGAGTTATGATTTTGTGATAATTCAAACTGATAGTATGGAGGCAGTTCAAGTTATTCAAGACTGAGCTTGTAAGGACTTGAACTCAACTTTGATAAGAAGAATTCATCAACTTTTGTCTAGTATTAGACATTGGGACATTCGTCATATTCTGAAGGAAAATAATGGAGAAGCCGATGTAATTGCTAAACTAGTTCAAGAAAGGAGAGAAGGTCTTCAAGTGTTTGAAGTGTCCCCATTAGGGAGTTAGTTTTATTTTATTATAATTTTTTAGGTTTTGTATTTTCACCAAAATTTTTTTAAGAAAATAGAAAATAATAATAATTTTTGAAAACTCAAAGTACAATTATATTAAATTTGTGATTTCATCCATAATGTTTATAATATCTATCAAATTATTTGCCTTAATCATCTGAAATTTAGACTTAGTTCGGATGGGTGGTGTGTTTAATTGTAGTTAGTTTAAAAACAACGGTGGCGGAGATATTAGATACTTTAGCGACACTGTAACGTGAGACAAAAAGTAAATTAAACGCACCGCATCTAATCACCTATCCAAACCCACCTTAGTTAGTTATAATCTAAAATGAAATATATATTAATATACTAATATATTATATTGGTGTTTTGTTTAGTTTTATTATGGTTTAAATTCAAATATATTTCAATTTTAATCTATTATATTTTACATTGAGTTATTCTAATTTTAATTGATCAAATATGTATTATTTGTAATTTATACTAAGCTTTTTTGAAAGTAACTGATACTATATTTGTACTTATAAATTCTTTGAAAAATAATTTATGATACATTATAAATTCTTTTGAATTTTTTGAAAAAGTTACAACTAGAACATAGTAAATCATGTACAACTACGACTATCTCAACAATTATAAAGTTGAATTGAATCAATATAAATTACAAATAGATTAAGAATGGGAATAATTTAAACTAAAATTCATACGTGACAATTGTGTACGATAAGACTCAAATTTTAGTATACAAGACTCAAGATCTCGACTTTTTCTAATGCCAAAACTTATTTGGCAGACAATTCAAACCTCTTATCCGATATCCAAATAACAGTTGTATTTTAATTATTTTTCACAATCAATCTAAAACTATTCCAGAGGTAGAATTAAAATTGGCATCAGTTTTAAATTAAACTGGATTAATTGATATATTGATTCTAACATAATGATTTTAAAGAAAATCACTCAAAACCAAGATTTATTTATTCCAACAAAAGACTGATGTTTTTAGCCAAAACTAAAACATTTCTCATGCAACAAAGTTTTTATTGTAGTAGTGGATGAACAACTGTAAAGAGCCATAGAATTTTTTTTTTCTAAGGATAAGCTTCGATGACAGTTTCGATGACAGTTTCAACTGCACGTATAGGTTTAACGTTGAATCGTGTAAAACCAGATTGTCGAAGAACATAGCTCCATTCCTTTAAGGTCCTCTCTCTCCCTTTATTTGTAATAACCATCATCGCCGTGTCTAGCATCAACCTTGCGACACCTAGCTCATCGCCTTCTTTATCTTCTTCAAGAACTGCTTCAACGATTATAACCTTCCCTTTATCTTCTGGAATGGCTTCTCGACATTTTTTTAGGATTTTAATGCATTCCTCATCGTCCCAATCATGCAATACCCACTGCAATTTGCAATGTATGGATTAATCGTATAAGACCATATAATGAAGGGAAAGAAAGTACTAACCATGAGAAAAGCTGCGTCGGCCTTTGGGATAAACATGAACATGTCTCCTCCTACGTTTTCAATGCCATCGGATTTTTCTGCAACGGCGACGACATGAGGGAGATCAAAGTTGATGCCTCGAATCCATGGGAATGCCTTGACGAAAAGGCTCAAAGCAGTCCCGTTACCACCACCGACATCGACCAGGCTTTCGACTCCGTCGAACACTTCGGGACATCCTTCGATTGTCGCCTGCACCGTCAGTCTAGCTTTGCAACCCATGGAGTTGTTAAGGAGTTCTCTAAAGTCGGGGTTCGCCTCGGTGTAGCTCCATAGATCTTTCCCATTTGCTACTTCAAATGGTGAGATATTATTGCCGGTTTCAAGGACTCGAGCACTAAGACTATGCCAGGGTGCTAAGCAAGTAGGGCCGGACATGAGCAATATGAAAGCAGCCATGGATTTTTCTCCACCTTTTATCAAACGACGAGACAGTGGCGTCGATGAGAAGCCTACAGTGTGTTGGTTGATGGGTTCCTGTTTGAATATTCGGTCGTGGACCATGAGCCTCATAATGCGATGAAGACGCGACGGTTCGCATCGGAGGGCAGTGGCTAGCTCGGATAGTGGCATAGGGCTTCCATAGTTTTCAATAACATCGGCAATCCCAAGCTCAATGGCACATTTAACGGCAGCTATTTTAGCATATCCGAACACATAATTCCAAATCTTTATTTCAGCTCTAGCTTCTTCCTTTATTGTCACTTCCTTATCTCCCATCTCAATTTTTTTTAATTTTTTTATTTGAGAACTTTTGGTAACTCTATGCCCAAATCTTGACTATGAAGCTACGATTTATAGAAGCAAAGGTATTGGTTTGAACTAGGTCACAGTTCTTGAATTTGAAAATATCTTGTCAAATATGCTCCTACCCACAAAAAATTATTAGATTAATTTGGTAAAAAAATTACAGTCCTATTATTTGAGGTGTACCATATAGTATATGTAACTTAGATTTT
Source organism: Gossypium arboreum (assembly GCF_025698485.1). Taxonomy (NCBI): domain Eukaryota; kingdom Viridiplantae; phylum Streptophyta; class Magnoliopsida; order Malvales; family Malvaceae; genus Gossypium; species Gossypium arboreum. Next base: position 119,418,883 of record NC_069073.1, read on the forward strand.
GGTTAACTTTTACCATAATATACTTCAATAGTAATTTATAGATTTAACATTTATATTCTTTAAATTGATTAATTTCTGTTACATTTTAAAAATTGAGCTAGAAAAATTGGATTAATTAAAATTTTGTAAAATTATGATAAAAATATCTTATCTCAAAACTTGAGTTAATAGATATTAGAATTCCTTATGGTTCGTTGGATATTCTCACATTTTTCATCCCTTTTACTTTTGCTGCCCACTACTTTGTTTATGTGGTAGTGAGTGAATGTGTGTGATAACCGGATTGATGGGTTTTTTTTGTGGGAAGCATTCAATGAAAAGCAGGGATACATTTCCCCACCCAACCAACTTTAAAATGTCCCTATCCTATGGTGCCCTGGAATCTAGTCTCTCTCCACAAAATCAGACAGGATTTTTCTTTATAGGACATTGTTACCCAAAATCAGACACAGCTCATCACCTCATATTATCTAAAATTGTGTGGTACATATGTTTATGGGGTCGATATTTAAAATAATAATAATAATAAATTTTGAAAAATAAAAATACGCCTAAATTTTGCCCGACCTAAATTAAAACCCAAATCCCATTACACCCAAAATCTTAAACAGGCCAAATTACAATGGCCCAACAAGCAAAGCCCAAAACACCAACCGTCCAATTAACACTCCACTAACTCCAACACCTCACTAAACCGACCACTAAACCACCCCACTAAATTACCCACCAACTCTATCACCCCACTTGCCTGCAAAAAGAAAGGGGAACCAATTGTAAATTTTGGCTATAAAAGCCATTCAAAACTATTGTAAAGGGGGAGGAGAGTTTTTTAGAGAAAATTAGAAGAGATACTGAATACAAACACAAAAAAAATACAACGATTGAATAATGGTTTTTATTTCAAAGGATTTGCGCATCGTTTCAATCTGCTCCTCATTTAAATACTGTCTTTTGTGAGTTGGAATATTTGTATTTTAAATCCCTATTCATTTGGGCGTATTTCATTCTAGTCCTTGTCTACGCTTTAATAATTCTATTTGTTTACAAATTATCCCCTTAATTTTGTTTTTATTTCCATTGAGTTCTTTTAAAATGCATGTTTTTATATTCTTTATAATTCATTGATTCTTTTTTCCCCTTTTCATATTATTTTAACATTTTATTAATTGATTCCACCTTATTTTAATTTTTTCTTGTTGTTATTTTCCTTTGTATATTTTCATTCGGTTTTATTATATATTTTATTTTTTTTCTTTTATGAACATTCTTTAAATATTATATTATTATTTTGTATATATTATTTATATTAAGCCATTCGTGTTTTAGGTATATATCATTTTATTGTTTTATATATATATATATATATATATATATATATATTACACTTCTACATATGTAAATATTTCCTATATCGTAAATTTTGAATTGTGGTATATTATGTTTTTTGTATATATGGATAATTTATATTATTCTATGTATTTTCTTTCAAATTTATTTATAACTATACATTTCTTTTTAAATCTATATATATAGTTTTGGGTCTTTTAAAGTTTTTTTTTGATGAATTATTGATTATTTCAAACGTCTTTTATATTATTATTTCGTACATACATTTGTAATAAGTATTTCATGATATGTGTATTATTTATCTAGATGGATCTATCTTTCGTATATCATGCATTTTCTAGTATTTGTTTCAAATTTTCCTTCATATATTACTTGTTTTTGAAACTCTTACATGAAGTCTGTTGATCGCATATCGGTGACTTTTTTTTGTGTTAATATTAGTCTTTGCGTAAGATATGTTGCCATTGCATATACTTTGTTTTCATATGATTATGATTTATTTGTCTATAACTCTTGCCATGTAATATTATGCATGTTCGTGATTATGTCTTTATCTCCTGCTATCATTGAGATTTAAACTCCAATCTATGTAGCCAACATTAGTGGTTTCTTCTCCACGCAAACCCACACAAGTATATGTTGACTCAGCTTGTATCGTTGATAATTCGAACCCTTTTAACTTGAGGCAATATTTAGTGTTTGGAAGTTTGAGGGATCGTGCCCAATCGTGTTGGGTTGTGATCTTTCGTTCGACTAAAATACGGAATATCCCTTGGAAATGTCATCCATGTTTTTTAAAAAATTAAAATGAGGCAATATTTCGTATTTAGAAATTTGATAAATCGTGCCCAATCGTGCTAGGTTGCGACATATCGTTTGGCCGAATAACTAAATATCCTTTTGAAATTCCAAATGCATGAGTTTTGGAAATTACGAGATGATCTTGTGTCGAGGGTTCGAATATTGTATCCAATCGTGCTGGATGTGATATTTTATTCCTTCTGAACTATAGAATCTCGACATCCAGTTCAAGTTATCTAAACGTTTTTAAAGGAATTGTATTTTAATTTTTTTTTCAAATTTTCAACATTAGGAAGTTAATTGATCAATACGGTACCAATTTTGGGCGTTGCGAGGGTGTTAATCCTTCCTCGCGCGTAACCGACTCCCGAATCCGTTTTCTAGTTTTTCATAGACCAAAAACATTGTTTTAATAAACCAAAATGCTTTATTAAAATGATCTATCACAAGGTGACCCAATCACACCTAAACAAAAAGGATTTGTGGCGACTCCATTTTCGTTTTAAAGTCGACCCCCATTTTTCCAAATAAAAATGATTTCGACAATAATTATTATTATTTTATCATTTTTTTTTCATGTTAGTCTTGGTTCATAATATTTATCTGTGAAAAATAAAATAGAATAAAATAAATAAAAATAAAGAACACATAAATTTTACGTGGAAACCCTTTCGGGAAAAAAACCACGGGCAGAGGAGAAGAAAATTCACTATGTCGAAAAATTTTTACTCAAATACAAGAGGAATAGACTATGTCTATTTATAGGCTTGCAAAGCCATATTCTAGTAGGATTGAAACACCTTATCCTAATCAATATAAAATAGATGGAGTTTAATAAGGTTTAAAACCTTATTCTAAAATAAAATAAAAGAAGTCTAGTTCTATATGGATTTTACTTTTATTTTATTTTCCATCGTATTTTATTTAAATAAGAATTTGGGTCACTTAATTCTAACAATCTCCACCTTGACACAAATTCTCAATGAACAAGTTCTTCATCGCGAACTTTCAATAAACAAGTTCTTCACCTCTTCCAAAAACCCTTAAGGGTTTAACTTCAACAATGAACACCAACCAAGTCTAAGCAATGCTCAAACTTGGTTATAGGAAGTGACTTAGTCATCATATCTGCAGGATTTTCATGAGTGCTAATTTTGCTCACAACAATATCACCACGAGCAATAATATCACGAACAAAATGATACCGAATATCAATGTGTTTTGTTCTCTCATGAAACATTTGATCTTTTGTAAGAAAGATGGCACTGACCGTCACAAAATCGTCTGATTTGAAGGTCTTCATTGAGTTCACTAAATAGTCCCTTCAACCAAATAGCTTCTTTACAAGCCTCAAGAATCGCCATGTACTCACTTCGATTGGTAGACAAAGCGATATGTAGTTTGCAAAGTGGCTTTCCAACTAATTGCACAACCTCCGATTGTAAAGACGTAACTGTGAGAGATCTTCTTCTATCAAGGTCTCCAGCAAAATCAGCATCAACATACCCTATAACTCCATCTTTAGTTCTTCCAAACTGTAAGCAAACATTAGTAGTGCCTCGTAAGTATCTTAAAATCCTTTGAATCGCTTTCCAGTGTTCTTTACCGAGATTCGCCATGTATCGCTAATCGCACCGATCGCATATGATAAATCGGACGTGAACAAACCATAGCATACATGAGAGATCCCTCTGCACTAGAGTATGGAACATGTGACATGTACTCAATCTCATTATCGATTGAGGAGATAAGGCCGATGAAAGTCCGAAATGGGCGCTAAAGGAGTACTAACGAGCTTAGCACTCTGCATATTGAAACGCAAAGAACTTTCTCAATGTACCCTTCCGACTTAGGTACAATTTACTTGCTTTTCTATCTCGAAAATCTCCATACCAAGTATCTTCTTTGCTGGTCCTAAATCTTTCATCTCAAATTCTTCACTTAGTTGGGCTTTAACCTTTCTTATCTCTCTTTATCTTTTGTCGCTATCAACATGTCATCAACATAAAGAAGTAGATACACAAAAGAACCATCACTGTTTTTCTTAAAGTAGACACAATTGTCAAAACTACTTCTTTTGAAATCATGAGAAGTCATAAAGGAATCAAACCTCTTGTACCCTTGTCTTGGTGATTGTTTCAAACCGTAAAGGGACTTTTTCAAGAAGCAAACATAGTCCTTGTAGAAGCCCAAATTGCCGGCCCAATTATATGAAAACCCAACCAAACCTCTAAACCCACTAAAACCCTTAACCCATGACCCATTTACATCTACCCAAACCCAATTCAAAAGCCCATTAAGCCCCCAAAAAAAACCTAACCCAAAAAAAAAACAAAAAAAAAAAAAAGAAAAAGAAAAACCTACCCCAAAAAAACCTAACCCAAAAAAAAAAAAAAGAAAAAAAGAAAAACCTAACAAAAAAGATAAAAAACCTAGCCACCTAACCACTTTCCCACTTGCCCCATTTTTCCTCCCATTGTCTACCACCACCACCTACAAAATAGAAAAAAAATAATAGAAAATCATGTAAAGATGGCTATAAAAGCCATTCAAAATCATGTAAAAAGAAAGGGAGGATTTTACAAAGATTGAAAAAAACACAAAATCCTTCAAATTTTGAACACAAAAGAAACATCAATAAAAGGTTGCATCTTTTCTTTTTCCTCTTCTTTCGAATCTTTTTTTCTTTTTTGTGTTGTTTTTTTTCTTTCTTTATATATACATATATTGTTAAAAAATTATTTTTTCCGCCATAGGGGTGGTGGCGACGGTGGTCGACGACGGCGGAGATCGACGATCGACCGGTGACCGTGACCGCCCCCCTTGGCCGGATTTCCTTTCCCCCCTTCCTTCTCTCTTCTTTCCTCCTTCTTTTTTTAGGTATTTTATATATATTATGTTTATATTTTTTAATGCCATTAGTTATATATTTCTTATGTATATATTCTTAAATACTATTATATATACATATATATATATATATATTTCAAATACCATATTGTGTATATATTATTATTACAAATTATTACTATTGCTAGTATTATTATAACTATTATTATATTAGTGTATATTTTATGTACATACATATATATATATATTTGTACATATCATTATTTTATATTATTATTGTAAATTTTTATGTATATATTTTTATTTACGTTTCCTAATATTTTCTTTTATTGTAGATATTATTATTATTATTATTACATACTTTTATTATATGCATATATATATATGTATTTTTATGTGCATATTATTATTTTATATTATTATTACCAAATATATCATTTTTCCTATTTTATTATTAGTACATGATTTGTTTTTATTTTGTAAATATCATTATTATTGTTATTCTAATATTCTAGTATTCCATGTTAATATTTTTCATTAATGATATCATTTTTTTTCGTCCTTTATCTATTTTAATTTCTCACTTTAGGAATATTTTTCTCATGTTTTAATTAATTTCAAAAATAAGGCAATGTACCGATTTAATATTAAGCCATCGATTTCATCGCTATGTTGGGTGAAATTCGTTGGCTTGTGTTAAAAAGCAGGACACCCTTTCTAAAAAATCGAAAACTAAAATTCTCATTTTCAATCGGATCACGATTAAATATTATATTGAACTCGTATTTTTGAAAATCAAGTCAACACATGTTTGTGAGATACCAATTTTGGGCGTCGCGAGGGTGCTAATACCTTCCTCGCGCGTAACTGACTCCCGAACCCCAATTTTTCTCTGGACTTTCACGTAGACCTAAATTTGGCCTTCTTTTTGTTTTAAAATAATTAGGTGTCCGATCACACCTATAAAAAAGGATCGGTGGCGACTCCCTTTGTTAATAAAATCGAAAGTTGGTTTTCAAATGTTTAATAAATCGCCACAATTAGCAACCAAGCGAAACTAAAATTTTTTTTACGTCGCTACAGCTGGCGACTCCACTGGGGATAAAACTTGCGAGTCGAGTCGAATTAAACACATTTTGTCAAAATTTTCAAATTTCCTTGTTCAAAGTAAATATTTGGTCGTGATCCGAAAATCTCATTTTCAAAATTCATGCATTTGTATCGTGTTGTAAATATTTCTTCTAACTTGTTATTTGGTTGTTTTTCAGTTTTCAATTTTTATGGTTTTAATTTTGGTTTAGTTTCTTTAAGTAAAACGTAAAGGTTTATGAGTTTTTCCCCACACACCGTGCACTTGCATTTTCGCATAACATGAGCTCTCTACCCGGCTCCGTCGTTTAAGTGAAAGTAAACGCCACGCCCGTGAGTTAACTCGTCCCTCCGCATGAGCTAGTGAATACTTTCGAGTTACATATGACTTATGCTTTCGTGAGTTAACTTGTCCCTCGCATAGGCATAAGTAAATGTAATCCCTCGAATTGAACTCGTGAGCCTGTGATGGGTTATGACCGAGGCTTCGTACTAATCTTAGCAGATGACAGTACGGACAATTCGAGTACCTATCTAGAACCAAAACCGCATATAATAAACTATACGAGCCACCTAACTAGAGCCATGCCGAACCTCTGTCCGTTTAGTAGTCCCCAAAATAAGTGCACGGGAGGAATGCCTCTTGCCTTTTGCATTTTCACTTTCTATATAAGAGGATCGGGTCTGTTTAATAAACTAGGTCGGGTAGTTCGATTTGTTGAAGTTCTCTATGTTTTTCTGCCTGTATTAAATTACTAATCAAGTTTGTTTGTCTTTGCTTTATTGTTTTTCATCATGCATTATAGGCATCATATTAGGAAGGTGTTGATTAAAGATTGGTTGCCAAAAACGGGTTTCTAATGGAGGAGTCAATTATACGAGTGACCGAAACGTTGTGTAATACTCCTTTGATTAAGGAAATGCCTAAACAGGGGCTATCTTGAAATTAACACCAAATTTTTGCATATTCATTCATGACTGACATTTATTTAACATTCATGCATTCATTCATACATTGCATATCCCATACTCGGTCGCTGAAGATAAAATATATAATTCGCAGTTGTAATACCACAAGACTGAAACCACGTCATCCGTATAAAACTCGCCGACAAGCTAGAGTAATAGAGGCTGAATTCAATGAGAAAATTGAAAGATTGAAAAAGGCCGAGAACCAGAATGGGAGCCTATGGAATTCCCTCCTTTGTCAAGAACATTTACGTCTGCAGAAATGATATACCCGAGGCAGGACAATGCATAAGGCACAATGTTAATGATCGAAAAGGGTTTTCAGAACATCAGTATAAATTTCATTGACAAAGGAGCTGACACAAGTAAAGATGTCTCAAGGATACGCCTTTGTCCCCCTGGTTTCATGTTGAACAATTGGACTGCCGAGAACCTTCTTGTAGTTTATAAGTCTTCAGAGTAATGCTCAAACATTAACATTCTATTGTGAATTCTTTTGTAAGAGCTTGCATTCGCTCTTTATCATTCAAATGAATATCAATGAAGAGGCATTTTGTCATGATCTTTCGCATTATCACTAATTTCATAATCATTTTCTCATTTCATAGCCTGTCCTTACATTTGTCTCATGCCATGCCATAACATTTCGTTTGTTGGTTCCAATACTTGGATGCCCTTCTATAGTCTTCTTTTTTCATTCAACTTTCAGGTGCTCAGATGTCAACAGCATGAACAAACCCGTTACGAGTCCTGAAATCGATTTTGAGAAGGCTGTTTGTTTAGGAGAATTTGAAGCCGAAGAAAATGCTGAAGACTATGTCTCGTCTCCTGACTTGCTAAGAATGGTGGAACAAGAGGATAAACAGATTTTGCCTCATCAAGAATCTGTTGAAACAATAAATCTGGGAACTAAAGAAAGGAAACAAGAAGTGAAGATTGGAACTTCTATTTCAGGGGGCACCAGGCATAATTTGATTGCTTTACTCCGCGAGTACAAAGATGTATTCGCATGGTCATATCAGGACATGCCAGGATTGGATGAAGATGTAGCGGTCCATAAGCTCCCATTAAAGCCAGAATGCAAGCCTATTCAACAAAAGCTAAGACGGATGAAGCACGAGATGTTGTTGAAGATAAAAGAAGAAGTCAAGAAGCAATTTGATCTTTGGCTTCCTACAAGCCTCAAATATCCGAATGGGTGGCTAACATAGTCCGGTACCAAAGAAAGACGGCAAAAGTACGAATGTGCATGGATTATCGTAACTTTGAATCGAGTAAGTCCTAAAGATAATTTTCCCTTACCACACATTGATACGTTGGTGGATAACACGCAAAACATTCATTGTTTTCCTTCATGGATGGATTCTCGGGGTACAATCAGATCAAAATAGCCCCAGAAGATATGGAGAAAACTACCTTCATAACGATGTGGGGAACATTCTGCTACAAGGTGATGCCTTTTGGGTTAAAGAATGCAGGGGCAACATATCAGAGGGCTATGGTGACATTATTCCATGATATGATGCATAAAGAAATAGAGGTCTATGTTGACGATATGATTGCTAAATCCCGATGGGAAGAAGAGCATGTAGTGAATCTCAAGAAGTTGTTCGACAGGCTGAGAAAGTTCCAGTTAAAGCTCAATCCAGCCAAATGTACGTTTGGGGCTACCTCGGGGAAGTTGCTAGGCTTCATTGTCAGTGAAAGAGGTATCGAGGTTGATCCAGATAAAATAAAAGCCATTCAAAAGTTACCATCTCCGTGCACGCAAAAGGAAGTTAGAGGATTTTTAGGGAGATTAAACTACATCTCCCGATTCATTGCTCAACTTACCAACCAATGCGACCCAATCTTTCGGCTTCTTCAAAAACATAACCCGGGAGATTGGAATGAGGAATGTCAGGTGGCCTTTGATAAGATAAAGCAATATTTGTCTAGTCCTCCAGTGCTAGTACCGGCAACTCCGGGGAGACCATTGATATTGTATTTGACCGTGTTCGAAAATTCAATGGGTTGCGTCTTTGGGGCAACACGACGAGTCGGAAAGAAAGAAAAGGCGATCTACTACCTCGGTAAAAGTTCATGAATATGAGGTAAAGTATTCATCCATTGAAAAATCTTTATTACGCTCTAGTTTGGGTAGCTCGGAGACTCAGACAATATATGTTGTATCATACGACATGGTTAATTTCAAAGCTAGATCCAATAAAGTACATGATGGAATCACCTGCACTCTTAGGAAGAATGGCACAGTGGCAGATCTTACTATCAGAGTACGACATCGTCTATGTGAGTCAAAAGTCAATAAAAGGAAGCGTAATAGCTGACTTTTTGGCAACCCGAACAATGGATGAATATGAGCCATTGAGATTTGAATTCCCGAACGAAGATTTGATGTGCATTACAGAAAAAGAATGCGAGTCACCAAAAGAGAAGTCATGGAAGATGAGCTTTGATGGTGCATCAAACACATTGGGGCACGGGTTAGAAGCGATCTTAGTATCACCGAAGGGAACCATTACCCGCTCAACGCCAGTTGAACTTCTTCGTACTAATAACATAGCGAAATATGAGGCATGTATCATGGGACTTCGTGCGACTATTGAGCAAACGTCAAAACTTTAGAGGTATACGGAGACTCACCTTGGTGATTTACCAAATCCGTGGAGATTGGAAAGTGAGAGACTCGAAATTTATTAAGTCTGATGATTTAGTAGTGAATTGATCAAAGAATTCAAAGAAATAACTTTTCATTACTTTCCGCGAGAAGAAAACCAATTGGCTGATGCCCTGGCCACCTTGGCTTCAATGTTCAAAGCAAGTAAAGAAGTAGAAATAATGCCCTCAAAATGAGCATATACGAGGTCCCCGCACCTTTGTTGTAGCATTGAGAAAGAGGCAAAGGACGACCATGGTTCCATGATATCTTAGAATATATCAAAATCAAAGCTATCCGAACAAGCGAATAAGAACGACAAAAGAACAATCGGAAGAATGGCGTGGATTTGTTCTTGATGGGGATATCTGTATAAAAGAGGAAAGGATCAAGTACTTTTGAGATGCGTGGATGATATTGAAGCGAAAGATACTTGAAGATGTCCATGAAGGAATCATGGGACACATGCCAATGGTTTCGTATGGCGGAAAGATTATGAGACTCGGTTACTCTTGGTTGACGATGGAAAGCGACTGCATTAGTTTTGCCAGAAAATGCCACAAATGTCAAATCTACGGCGATAAAATTCATGCAGCCTCTTCGCCCCTTCACGTCATGACTTCTCCGTAGCCTTTTTCTATGTGGGGCATGAATGTTATAGGGCCAATTTCTCCAAAAGCTTCTAATGGACACCGATTTATTTTTGTGGTCATTAATTACTTCACAAAATGGATAGAAGAAGCTTCGTTTGTCAATGTGACCAAGACTGCAGTTTGCAGGTTTTTGAAGAAGGAAATTATTTGTCGATATGATTTGCCTGAAAGAATCATTTCAGATAACGCCATGAATCTGAATAACAAGATGATGAAAGAAGTGTGTGAGCAGTTCCAAATAAAGCATCATAACTCCTCGCCCTATCGCCCAAAGATGAACAGGTCATTGAAGCGACCAATAAAAATATTAAGAGGATCATTGGGAAAATAAGCGAGACATATAAAGATTGGTACGAGAAGCTTCCATTTGCTTTGTTTGCATATCGCACATCTGTGCGAACATCTACGGAGCAACTCCTTTCTCTCTGGCTTACGGAATGGAAGCTGTGCTACCTATTGAGGTTGAGATCCCCTCCCTGCGAGTCTTAATGGAATTAAAGTTAGAAGAAGCAGAATGGGTTCGAGCTCGATATGATTAATTGAACCTCATCGAAGAAAAATGTCTAAGAGCAATTTGTCACGAGCAGATGTACCAGAAGAGAATGATCGCGGCCCATGATAAGAAAGTATGGCCAAGAGAATTCCACGAAGGAGAGAACTCGTACTGAGGAAGATTCTTCCAATACAAAAGGGCCTGCGAGGAAAATGGGCACCAAATTGGGAAGGACCATACGTCGTAAAGAAGGCATTTTCAGGAGGACCTTTGATCCTTACCGAGATGGATGGCAAGGAGCTATGAATCCAAAGTGAACTCGGATCTTGTGAAGAAATATTATGCTTGAGATGAAAACCGAAAAGGGCATCAAAAAAAAAAGGGATCAAGGCGAAAACCCCAAAGGCGTCTTGATTAGCACAAAAGATTAGGATGAAAACCCAGAGGCGTCCTAATGAGGTAAACGGCTTAAAGAGCGTGGCGTTTTAACAATGGGTCAAACAAGTGAGACTACGATGATTTGAAGCATTTAAAGCTCAAATCTTCTACGCAAGAAGACGCTTCGAAAAGATTTTGATTGAGGAACGAGGAAGAGTTCATGTGTTGAATATCTAGAGCATTTGTATCCGATTGAATCGATCCTTTCTTTCTTTTGACATTTTTTATTCTCATTGGTTAACTTGCTTTGTTTGCCACATTTGAAATAGATGAATATGAAATATCATTTTGTCCCTATCGACCTTTTTCATGCATCTCATTATGTGTTTATTTACATGATAAATGGTGAAATGACATACTCTAAACAAAAGAAATGTTAAGCATTACGGATGAAAATTTGATAAGCACAAGAGTCTCAAAGTAAGAACAAAAGTTCAATCGAGGCGGAAGAATGATATCGAGAAGCGTCGATTACTCGTGAAGCTTGAAGGCAGGTATAAGGCCTAAAGAGAAAGTCGAGAATCAAAGCAATGAACACAGATCCTCAACAACCGTGGCTAAATGGACATACGACAAACATGCTTAAGGAGCACTGCATAATCATGTAGGCATAAAAGCATTTAAGACAAACATGTGCATATCATGATAACATCATACATGGCATATCTGGTACTCCAACAGAGCAAGAAATCTTGAATGAGAGTCGCACTGAATCAAAGGAAAAGACACCCGAATGCTACCAAAGGACAGGTTTTGGTATTTTTATGTTTTTAATTCATGCTTTTCAAGGAAAATCAACTCATATTGCGAGAGATGAGTTGAGCCTCAAGACACCTTGAGGTATTTTTAATTGTTGTTTTAAAATCAACTCATATTGCGAGAAGTGAGTTGAGCCCTGGGCACTGTTGAGGTATTTTAGTTTTAAATTGACTCATATTGCGAGAGGTGAGTTAAGCCTTTTAATTTTTGTTTTTCAAAATCAACTCATATTGCTAGAGGTGAGTTGAGCCTCGGGGCACGCTAGGTATTTTTAATTTTTTTGTTTTAATTTCAACTCATATTGCGAGAGGTGAGTTGAGCCTCAGGACATGATGAGGTAATTTCAATTTCTGTTTGTCAAGAATCAACTCATATTGCGAGAGGTGGGTTGAACCTTTTAATTTCTACTTTTTCAAAATCAGCTCATATTGCGAGAGGTGAGTTGAGCCTCAGGACATGATGAGGTAATTTCAATTTCTGTTTGTCAAGAATCAACTCATATTGCGAGAGGTGGGTTGAACCTTTTAATTTCTACTTTTTCAAAATCAGCCCATATTGCGAGAGGTGAGTTGAGCCTCAGGTCACGCCGAGGTATTTTCAATTTCTGTTTTCATTATTATGTTTTTGAAAGAATCAACTCGTATTGCGAGAGGCGAGTTGAGCCTCAGGTCACACGCCGAGGTATTTTCAATTTCCGTTTTTCAATTTCATCTTTCAAAAAAAAACTCATATTGCGAGAGGTGAGTTGAGCCTTAGGACACGCTGAGGTAATTTCAATTTCTATTGTCAAAAAAATCAACTCAGATTGCAGTGGCGAGTTGAGCCTCGGGTCACACGCCGAGGTATTTTCAATTTCCGTTTTCAATTTTTGCCTTTCAAAAAATCAACTCATATTGCGAGAGGTGAGTTGAGCCTCGGACACTGTTGAGGTAATTTCAATTCTGTTGTCAAAAAGTCAACTCGTATTGCGAGAGGTGAGTTGAGCCTCGAGATCACACGTCGAGGTATTTTCAATTTCCATTTTCAATTTACGCCTTTCAAAAAAATCAACTCATATTGCGAGAGGTGAGTTGAGCCTTGGGACACTGTTGAGGTAATTTCAATTTTGTTTTCAAAATTCAACTCATATTGCGAGAAATGAGTTGAGCCTCAAGACACGTTGAGGTATTTTCAATTTCTGTTTTCAAAAATCAACTTATATTGCGAGAGGTGAGTTGACCCTTGGCTCATCTGTTGAGCTATTTTCAATTTCTATCTTTCAAAAAATCAACTCATATTGCGAGAGGTGAGTTGAGCTTGATCACACACTGAGGTATTTTTTCAATTTATATTTTTCAAAAAATCAACTCACATTGCGAGATGTGAGTTGGGCCTCGAGTTACATGTCGAGGTATTTTCAAAATCTATTTTCCAAATTCATTTTCAAAATCAACTCATATTGCGAGAAGTGAGTTGAGCCTTGGCTCACGTCTTTGAGCTATTTTCAATTTCTTTTTTTTCAAAAAATTCAACTCATATTGCGAGAGGTGAGTTGAGCTTTTTAATTCTGCGAGAGTTGAGTTGAGTCTTTTAATTTCTGCTTTTCAAAATCAACTCATATTGCGAGAGGTGAGTTGAACCTCCAATCACATATCGAGGTATTTTCAAAATCGCTTTTCAAGTTAAGTTTCAAAAATCAACTCATATTGCGAGAGGTGAGTTGAGCTTTGGCTCACGCTATTGAGCTATTTTCAATTTCTGTTTTTAATGTCTTTTTAGAGAGTCAATTCATATTGCAAAAATGAGTTGAGCTCGGGATCACATGCCGAGTAGAGAATAAAGATTGAAGCTGATTGAAGACGTCAGATTCTGCCTCCTTAAAGTTGTAGTGGAGTTGATCGAGGGCATCAGATCTTGCCTTTCTGGAGTCGCAGAAGAGAAGACCAAAACCTTATCTCACTGAAGCGATAAAAGAGCATATTGAAATTGTAGATCTTATCTTTCGAGTTACGATGAAGCGGATCGAAGCCACAAATCTCATATCCTTGAAGTTACATTGGAGCAGTTGAAGCTACAAGGCATATCTCCGAATTTGCAGTGGATTGAACCAAAGCTACAAGATGCGGTGGACTGAAAAGAGACTAACTAAACAAGAAGAGTTCCAAAGCAAGTCAAGACCTAGCAAGACCGGGCAAGTTTGGTCTTCCTTGAAAGTCTTTGCTCTATTATCGTTGCATGACAATGAGCAAAGAGGGCAGTTGTAGAAGCCCAAATTGCCCGGGCCCAATTATATGAAAACCCAACCAAACCTCTAAACCCACTAAAACCCTTAACCCATGACCCATTTACATCTACCCAAACCCAATTCAAAAGCCCATTAAGCCCCCAAAAAAACCTAACCCAAAAAAAAAACAAAGAAAAAAAAAAAAAAAAGAAAAACCTACCCCAAAAAAACCTAACCCAAAAAAAAAAAAAAAGAAGAAAAAGAAAAACCTAACAAAAAAGATAAAAAACCTAGCCACCTAACCACTTTCCCACTTGCCCCATTTTCCTCCCATTGTCTACCACCACCACCTACAAAATAGAAAAAAAAAATAGAAAATCATGTAAAGATGGCTATAAAAGCCATTCAAAAATCATGTAAAAAGAAAGGGAGGATTTTACAAAGATTGAAAAAAAACACAAAATCCTTCAAATTTTGAACACAAAAGAAACATCAATAAAAGGTTGCATCTTTTCTTTTTCCTCTTCTTTCGAATCTTTTTTTTCTTTTTTGTGTTGTTTTTTTTCTTTCTTTATATATACATATATTGTTAAAAATTTACCTTTTCCGCCACCGTAGGGGTGGCCGACATTGATGGTCGACGACGGCGGAGATCGACGATCGACCGGTGACCGATCGTGACCGCCCCCCTTGGCCGGATTTCCTTTCCCCCTCCTTCTCTCTTCTTTCCTCCTTCTTTTTTAGGTATTTTATATATATTATGTTTATATTTTTAATGCCATTAGTTATATATTTCTTATGTATATATTCTTAAATACTATTATATATACATATATATATATATATTTCAAATACCATATTGTGTATATATTATTATTACAAATTATTACTATTGCTAGTATTATTATAACTATTATTATATTAGTGTATATTTTATGTACATACATATATATATATATATTTGTACATATCATTATTTTATATTATTATTGTAAATTTTTATGTATATATTTTTTATTTACGTTTCCTAATATTTTCTTTTATTGTAGATATTATTATTATTATTATTACATACTTTTATTATATGCATATATATATATATGTATTTTTATGTGCATATTATTATTTTATATTATTATTACCAAATATATCATTTTTCCTATTTTATTATTAGTACATGATTTGTTTTTATTTTGTAAATATCATTATTATTGTTATTCTAATATTCTAGTATTCCATGTTAATATTTTTCATTAATGATATCATTTTTTTTCGTCCTTTATCTATTTTTAATTTCTCACTTTAGGAATATTTTTCTCATGTTTTAATTAATTTCAAAAATAAGGCAATGTACCGATTTAATATTAAGCCATCGATTTCATCGCTATGTTGGGTGAAATTGGTGGCTTGTGTTAAAAAGCAGGACACCCTTTCTAAAAAATCGAAAACTAAAAATTCTCATTTTCAATCGGATCACGATTAAATATTATATTGAACTCGTATTTTGAAAATCAAGTCAACACATGTTTGTGAGATACCAATTTTGGGCGTCGCGAGGTGCTAATACCTTCCTCGCGAATCGACTCCGAACCCCAATTTTTCTCTGGACTTTCACGTAGACCTAAATTTGGCCTTCTTTTTGTTTTAAAATAATTAGGTGTCCGATCACACCTATAAAAAGGATCGGTGGCGACTCCTTTGTTAATAAAATCGAAAGTTGGTTTTCAAATGTTTAATAAATCGCCACAATTAGCAACCAAGCGAAACTAAAATTTTTTTACGTCGCCACATCCTCTTTTACGAGACTATAAAACCCTCTCGGTTGTTGCATGTAAATATCTTCCTCAAGTTCTCCATGCAAAATGCGTTTTACATCTAACCGCTCAAGCTCCAAATCATGCATGGCAACAATACCAAGCAAAGCTCGAATCGAACTATGCTTAACAACCGAGAGAACACATCTGTGAAGTCCACTCGGAATTTGATTGTAACCCTTTGCAACAAGCCTTGCTTTATATCCGGGTTCTTCAACTCCGGAGTCCCTTCTTTCTTTTAAACACCCATTTACAACGAATGACCTTTTTACCTTTAGGAAGTTTTACAAGATCCCATGTTCTGTTTTTGTGGAGTGATTCCATCTCCTCTTGCATAGCAAACATCCACTTTTTCGAGTCTTCACACTAATCGCCTCGAATAATTAAATGGCTCTTGATTAGCATCTATATCTTCACCACATTTAAAGCATAAGTAACTAGATCAACCTCGGCATACTTCTTTGGAGGTTTAATTTCTCTTCTTGTCCTGTTTTTGGCGATAGAGTATTGCGGTGAAGAAGCAACTCTATTCTCAATTTTGTCTTGGCTTGAGGAGTTGATTACGTATTAATCGATGCTCCACCGCTTTTGGTTTTCTTTATTGGAAGAGTCTTTAAGAGATAAGTTAGGTAGCATAGCGGTTTCATCAAAAACAACATCTCTCGCTAATCACAACTTTTCTATTTTCAGGACACCATAACTTATAGCCTTTTACACCACTTTATAACCAAGAAAACGCATTTAATGGATCTCGGTTCCAATTTTCCATTATCAACATGAGCATACGCAGGACACCCAAAGATCTTTAAGTCAGAATAATTAGCAGGATTACCAGTCCATACCTCTTGTGGAGTCTTTTTCTCAATGGCAACGGATGGAGATCGGTTGATCAAAAACATGCGATGAGGTCGCTTACGCCCAAAATGACTTGGTAAGTTGGCATTTGACAACATACATCGAACCTTCTCCATGATCGTTTTGTTCATTCGTTCTGTAACGTCGTTTTGCTATGGAGTATGACGAACTGTCAAGTGTCTCACGATCCTTTTTGACTTGCACAGTTTATTAAACTCATCAAAACAGGACTTTAAGCCATTGTGCATGCGGAGGTATTTTATCTGTTTTCCCGTCTGTTTTTCAATCATAATTTTTCAAGACTTAAATGTGGAAAACACATCGCTTTTCTGCTTCAGGAAGAACGCCCAAACTTTTCTGGAAAAATCATCAATAAAGGTTAGCATATAATTAGCTCCACCTCTCGAAGGCACTCGGACGCCCCCACAGATCGAATGGATATACTCCAACGTTTCCTTCGTGTTATGGATTCCTCTAGTGAATCGAACTCTCTTTGCTCCCCAAAAACACAGTGCTCACAGAAATTCGGTTTGCAAATTCCTTGCCCATTAAGAAGTCCTCTTTGCTTAATTACGCCATGCCATTCTCACTCATATGCCCTAGGCGCATATGCCAAAGTTTAGTAATATCATCATCGACAAGGAAGAGGAAGCGGCAATTGCATCACCGATATGATGAGAACCCTATAAAACATATAACTTGGCAATCTTTCTTTGCCCTTTCATCACAACAAGGACCCTTTGAAATCTTTAAAACCCACTTTCACCGTGTATCATGCCCTTTTGAATCAAGAGTACTCAACGAAATTAAATTTCTTTTCAATTCGAACATGCCGCACGTCACTAAGTGTTCGACAACTCCATCAAACATCTTAACTTTAATTGTTCCAACACTGCGATTTTACATGAAGCATTATTTCCCATCAAAACAACACCTTGAGATCTTTGTTTCATAAGTTGTAAACCAATCCCGATTGGGACTCATGTGGAAGGTGCACTGAATCAAGTATCCACTCCTCGCCACTTTAGAATCATTGATGAAGCAACTAGAAGTTCACCATCATTGTAGTCTTCTACAACATCACTTCACCGGAATTTTACATTTGTTTTCCTTTTGATTCGCACCTCCTTTTAATCTTATTTTGTAGCTTATAGCACTCAGATTTAATGTGCCCTTTCTTCTTGCGAAGTTGCAAGTTTTACCTCTGTTTGAAGATTTCGATCTACCCTTAGATTTACCACGAGGATTCCGTTCTGTGTTCTACCACGATCATCATCAACATTCGGTCTTGTCTCCCACGAACAATGAGACCCTCTCCACGAGAGTTGGGTTTAACCACAAGATGCTTCATCTTATCATACGAGGTTAAAGAATCATAAACCTCATCAAGCTGTGAGAGACTCGCGGCTATATAAAATCGTGTCTCTAAAGGTTGAATAAGGCGGGGCAACGAACAAAGTAGAATCAACCCTAGATCTTCCTTATCATCTTGAACCTCCATGGCCTCCAAGTTTGAGAGAATTTCTTTAAACAACATTAAGTGTTCGTGTATGACGCACCTTCCTCCAAACGATGAGCATAAAGACGCCGCTTCATATGCAACTTGCTTGTTAGAGTTTTCGACATACATATTTGTTCTAGCCTCTTCCATAATGCGTGGCAGTTTTCTCTTTCATCACATCCCGCAAAATTTCGTTGGACAAATGCAGATGTAATTGTGTTAATGCCTTTCGATCCTTACGCTTCTTCTCTTCATCTCATTAATGTCGAAGGCATCTTATCTATCCTAGCAGGCATCCTCTAGATCCATCGTGCAAGAAGCGCTTGCATCTTAATTTGCCACAACGCAAATCGGTGTTGCGATCCAACAATGAATTTCATACTTCAAAGACGCCATTACCGTGATCGAGATGAATAACCGGAAGCTCGATACCAATTTGTGAAAAATAAAATAGAATAAAATAAATAAAAATAAAGAACACATAAATTTTACGTGGAAACCCTTTCGGAAAAAACCACAGGCGAGAGGAGAAGAAAATTCACTATGTCGAAAAATTTTTACTCAAATACAAGAGGAATAGACTATGTCTATTTATAGGCTTGCAAAGCCATATTCTAGTAGGATTGAAACACCTTATCCTAATCAATATAAAATAGATGGAGTTTAATAAGGTTTAAAACCTTATTCTAAAATAAAATAAAAGAAGTCTAGTTCTATATGGATTTTACTTTTATTTTATTTTCCATCGTATTTTATTTAAATAAGAATTTGGGTCACTTAATTCTAACAATATTTATCAATGCTTATCAAATTACTTACCCTAAATATTTATTGTCACTCTCCGAGTATAAGACTTATTTCATTCGAATTGAATTTTAATTGGTTACAACCTGAAATGAAATATTATTATATTAGAGATTTATTATTGTTTAAATTTAAATATATTTAATTTATTATATTTTGAATTGATTTATTCTAATTCTAATCGATCAAATATGTATTATTTGTAACTTATACTAAACTTTTTGAATACGATACATTATATTCGTACCTTTTGGATTTTTTTGAAAAATTTTAAAAACAGAATATAGTGTAATCAAGTACAACCACGTATGTATGATGATGTATGAGGAATTATAAAGTTGGATTAAACTAATATTAACTACAAATAAATTAAGAATAGGAATAATTTGAACTAAAACTTACATATAATAATTGTGCGAAGGGATTCAAACTTTATTGCACAAGATCTAAGACCTTGACCTTTATCAACAATTTCGAAACTTACTTGATAGACAATTTAAATCTCTTATTCGGATCAAAATAACAATCATATTTTAATTATTTTTCGCATTCAATCCAAAATTATTCCAGATAAACGAAGAGCAAGACTGAAACATTTCTCATGCTACAAAGTTTTAATTGTTTTGTAGTAGTGGATGAACAACTGTGGAGAGCCATAGATTTTGTTTTCTAAGGATAAGCTTCGATGATGAATTGAACTGCACGTATGGGTTTAACATTGAATCGTGTAAAACCAGATTGTCGAAGAACATAGCTCCATTCCTTTAAGGTCCTCTCTTTCCCTTTATCAGTATGAGCCATCATTGCCATGTCTAGCATCAACCCCAAGAAACCTAGCTCGTCGACTTCTTTATCTTTTTCAAGAACTGCTTCAACGATTATAACCTTCCCTTTATCTTCTAGAATGGCTTCTCGACATTTTTTTAGGATTTTAATGCATTCCTCGTCGTCCCAATCATGCAATATCCACTGCAATTTGCAATGTATAGATTAATCGTATAAGACCATATAATGAAGGGAAAAAAAGTACTAACCATTAAAAACGCTGCGTCGACGTTTGGGATAGACATGAACATGTCGCCTCCTACGTTTTCAATGCTACCGAATTTTGGTGCAACGGCAACGACATGAGGGAGATCAAAGTTGATGCCTCAAATCCATGGGAATGCCTTGACTAAAAGGCTCAAAGCAGTCCCGTTACCACCACCGACATCGACCAAGCTTTTGACCCCGTCGAACACTTCTGGACATCCTTTGATTATCGCCTGCACCGTCAGTCTAGCAACGCAAGCCATGGCTTCGTTGAAGACTTCGTTATGGTAGGGGTTTGTCTCGGTGTAACTCCATAGATCTTTCCCATTTGCTGCTTCAAATGGTGAGATATTATTGCCGGTTTCAAGGACTCGAGAGTTGAGACAATGCCATGATGCTAACCAAGGAGGGCTGGACATGAACAATATGAAAGCAGCCATGGATTTTCTCCACCTTTTATCAAACAACGAGACAATGGTGTCGATGAGAAGCCTACAGTGTGTTGGTTGATGGGTTCCTGTTTGAATATTCGGTAGTGGACCATGAACCTCATAATGCGATGAAGACGCGAAGGTTCGCATCGGAGGGCAGTGGCTAGCTCGGATAATGGCATAGGGCTTCCATAGTTTTCAATAACATCGGCAATCCCAAGCTCAATGGCACATTTAACGACAGCTATTTTAGCATATCCGAACACATAATTCCAAATATCTACTTCAGCTCGAGCTTCTTCTTCTTCGATTCCACTCACTTCCATTTTTCTTTTTTCTCTTGGAAAACTTTATAATCCTATTAGCAACTCTTGAGGATGAAAAGTTTTGTTGAGGACCCCGATTTATATGAGCAAAGGGTTAGATTTTCTCTCTTAAATTTCAGAATTTTTCAAAATAAATTAAATCTAACTCACAATATCGAAATTTAGAAGAAAAAAATTGATGTGATATTGTGACATTAAATTATTGGAAAAATATAAATATCGTGTTATCATAATTTCATATAATCATGATAAATTTCTAAAATAGTATAATTATTATGATTGATTTTCGTACTAGTTAAATTAAAAATTTAATTGAGATATCATATGTAACTTGGTTCAACATTTTTTTAATATATATATTTTTATTTTTATGAATTTTTAATCAAATTTTTTAATATAATTATTTCCACCACTGATTTCCTTTTGAAAATTTTAGTTATTATCGTGATTAAAATTGCTAGATTCTCCTCAACTAATAATGGAAAATTTTTATAAATTGTATTATTGAACCTAAAAGTTTAACCATGAAGGAGTGATTGAATGACATTGAATAAAAATAAAAATAAAAGCTTAATATATTGATTGGCCTATGAATTAACAACTTTTCTCACATTAGTCCTTAGATATTTCTTTAGATTATATTATTCTCTAAATTTGGCAACCATTACATACACCGGTCTTTAAGGTTAAGGGCGGGTTTGGATAAGCAGTGCATTTACCTACGATTAGTGTAAAAACAGTAGTGGCAATGAGATTAGATACTGTAGTGATATTGTAGTGTGAGACAAAAAGTAAACTACAGCACTCAATCATCCATCCAAACCCACCCTAACACCATTTACTTTTTAAAAATTTTGGTGACGTGGACTAATATCGTTGTGACACGGGCTATATATATAAATATATATATATATATATATATTCAACTCTCTTTATAACAATCACTCATTATAACACAACATTTCGCTATAACAATCAAATTTTTATCAAAATTAATTTTTATGTTTTATTTTAACTTTCTATAACAGTTTTTCACTTACAACAACAATAGTTATAATTATGAAGTACATCCTTTATTAAATCGGTTCTTTATAACAACATATTGCTTAAAATTTTAAGTAAAACTATAACTATTCATATAAGCAAACCTATTACTTATAATTTATTAAATAAAAATAATTTTAATTAAAATATTATTTTTAATAAAATGTTTAAATTTAAATAAAGAATATTAATCATATTTTTATTAAATGAAAATAATCTTCAATAAATAAAATCGATTCATAAATTTTAAAAGTTACAATTATGAATGGTGATTAAATTTATATAGTAGAGTAGAGCCAAACCCATAATTTAACGAGCCGACCCCCTCTATTACTTTTTTTTGTCTATTATTATTTAATACATATTTAATTATTATTCAAAATTAACTTTTCATTTAAAATATGATGTGATATTTTTAAGTGACGTGTAATGTTCATTCGATTCATTGCATCTTAAAAACTTGATTTGACTCATTAATCGATAAATAAAGTATGAAATCGGATTGAATTAAAAATATTTTTTTTGAGTTTTATATCTAAGTATAAATGTCTTTCTTTATTCTTGACCCAAGGTTATCATTCTAAATTGTTGGTCTACAAAGCTGACAAGCGACCAACTCTTAGCTTGACATTGTAGTAAGTTTGGTTGGCGAAGCTAGAATAAATATTTAGGGGGAGTCGGATAAAATTTTAATTTTTTATAGTTTATATTTTTATAATTTGTAAAGGATTAAATCAAATTTTTATAATTTTAGGGCGACAAAGTGTAATTTTACCTTTATTAATTTAAAATTTTTAAAAAATTTTAAGGGCCAAAAGAGCAAATTAACATTTTAGGGGGGGTTGGGGCCCATGCCAGCCCCCTGGCTTCACCCCTAGTTGACTTCTGCTAATTTAAGTATTGAAGAGTGTCACGGAATAAAAATTTCTGTAATACTCCTTACCCGTATTCATTGCCGGAATAGGGTATGCGGCATTACCGGAGTTTGCGAATTAAAATTTTTTTCTCAATATAGCCCCTTTATAGATATCTAACCTTCCCTGCAATATTAAACCGAGACCAATCCACATCAACCAATCCAATTCAACATATTTTCAAGATAGATTCATGCATTTTTATAAGATAACCTCGTCACATACCAAAACCAAGATTTGTTAGCCATACCAATGGCTGACCTTACATTCATATCACATTAATATTTACTTTATTAGCTTATACATGCCATTGATTTCCAAAATAAAGTTTCTTGATATACCGAATCTTGAAGTTGATAGTGTGATGTGTCTCCAACCAAATCCGACCTCCGAGTTCTTAACACTACAAAATAGGGAAAAAGGAAATACGGTAAGCACTTTGTGCTTAGTAAGCTCATGTAACAAGAATTATACTTGCCTAATATTTTCAATACAATATAATAAACATTCAAATATCCATTCAATGCTTATTACCCTAACATGCACAAACTCAACATTCAAGTTAGTACAATAATTTCCATGTGTCAATAATATATATATCATGATTGATGAGCTCATCGATACCATGATTTCCATTCGCTTGTTATTTTTCCATATTTATCTCGTTGAATTTCTCAAAATTTCGATGGATTTTCAGAGGTACACTTTTAGTGTACATTTCCGGGTCCGCCAATTCATATTCATGTGCACACATTTCCATTTCAGAGAGCACACTCCCGCGAACCTCATCTTTACAACGGGATTACCAGTCCAGGCTAAATCCCCTGTAATATAAACTTATAGAGTATTGTTGGGATTACCAGTCCAGGCTAAATCACCTACAACGACAATTACTCTAATGAGCTTGGATCTGAATTATCAGTCCAGGCTAAATTCAGACCCTAATTCGGATTACCCGTCCGAGCTAAATCTATTTTCCACATATTCTTCGGGAGGGCTATATCAGAATAGGATCACCCGTCCGGACTAGATCTTTTTTACCATCAATTCCTTTTCAGAGATCCATCGAAATTTCCTTTCATTCAACCGGGATTTCTTCCCCTTTTTATCAAATATATCAATGTTTCATCAATTTTCATACAATGAACATTAAAATCATATTCACATCAATAACATACATTTCAAGCATTTAATAATATAATTCAAGTTACACGAATTTACCTCGATACTTGTTCGTATACACAAATCTACTGATCCTGAACTTTTTCTTTTCCTCGACCTAGCTTCGTATTTTAATTTTCTGGATCTAAATAAATAAATTTAATTATCAATTTAATACATTTCAACATTCTCTATAATTCAACTATTATTTATAGTTCATTCAAAGTTGTCTACTTGAGTCATAGTCACTAAATTATTTTTTTAATGAGCTAAAAAACTTAAAATTAGGATACGTTAATTTTTCCTGAAACTAGACTCACATATCTTCTTACCATAAAATTTTCAGAATTTTTGGTTTAGCCAATAAGTACAGTTTATTCTTTAAAGTCACCCCTGTTCTGCTGTCTGACAGTTCTGACCCTTCTTTACTAAAAATTAATTATCTATTCATACAGAATTCAAATGATGTTCTTGTTTGTTTTTATTAAAAATAGACTCAATAAGGAATCCATACATATAAATTGTGAGTCCTAATTATTTTTACACAATTTATGGTGAATTTATAAAGTTAGAATAGGGGATCCAGAAATTTCTCTGACCCTATTTCACCAAAACGTAAATATCTCATAAATAAAACTCTTTTACCTATTTTGTTTCTTCCACATGAAAATAGGTTCATTAAGATTCAATTACATATTTTATTCATCATCTAATTCTATATATACTATTTTTAGTGATTTTTCAAACTCACGTAACTGTTGCTGTGTGATTCTATTTTATAGCCAGTTTCACTATTTTATGGATTTCCATAGATTAGTTAGCACATAAAGCATACGTGTTATCAAATATAATATTGATTAGCCACTCCAATAGCTAATCATTCTCAAAAATTTCCATACCATCCATGAGCCATATCATAAGATTATATACACAAAATGATTATAATGCTATACATGCCATATTCCCAAAATATATAAGTCATTATACCGAAATAGTTTGTTGATAGTGTGAGCGCGCCTTCGACTATTCCCGATCTCCTAGCCAGCTTGACAAAACTACAAATAATATAGAGGAGGAAGTAAGCATAATTGCTTAGTAAGTTCACATGTAAATAGCAAGTAACATAACCATGCAATAATACGAAACCTACATTTGCATAAAACCACCAAAGCATTCATATCATATTTCTCATTCATGATCCTACCATATTATTGTTATATTGAAGTCTCAACCCGAAGGTTAAGTACATATCTGTACAAATTTCTCATTCACCACACTTACTAACATGTCACCTTCGTTTTAGGTACTCACCTTATCCATTTAAGATTGAACACATCGGAATATGATTCGAATACACAGATTTCATGCACATAAGTGTCATACCCGTAGTTAGACAAACTCAATAGCCTGCAGAAATTATGTAGCCAAGCTACCATGTAACCCGCCCATAAGTGAACTCGGACTCAACTCAACGAGTTCGGATGCCTAGTTACATCTCACGAACTTGGACTCAACTCAACTAGCTCGAAACTCAAATATCTTAATGACATGTCACTTGTATTCTAATCTATTCCCAAGGTTCAAACGGGCTTTTTCCTCGATCACACATATTTTCCGTCTTCAACGGAATATCGAAACCAATACTCGGTAGCAATTCATATTTAACAAGTAGCACACATAATTTGCATATTACTCAATAATAACCACAAAGCATAATATTTCATCATATTAATCATCATATCATATAAATAACATTAAATTACTTAAAATGACAATTATGTTTCCTACATTTACACCTAAACTTACCTCGGTACAAAATAAAGAAATTTTGCAATTTAGTCCATAATCTTTTCCTTTCCCCGATTAAGGTCGATTCCACGTCTTTCTTGGTCTAAAATAACACATTTAGCTGATTTAATACTCAAATTTATCAAAATAGTCCTTAAATCTAAATTTTGCAAAGTTACAATTTTGCCCCTAAACTTTTGCATATTTACACTTTTGCCCCAAAGCTAAAAAATTATTTTTTTCCCAAAATTATTATGTTTTATGACATGCTGATCATTTTTCCCTTCTATGGAAACATCAAATTCTCACTCTAACATATAGTTATAAACATTAGGTATTTTTACCGATAATGTCATTTTACTCGTTTTCACGTAAAATCGTTTAGCAAAGTGGTTTAACACAATTTAAAGCTTCATATTATACTATAAAACATCAAAACAAACGCATTTCACCTATGGGTATTTTTCTAAATATAAACCTTAGGTTAAATTATTGCTAGAATAAGTTAAATCAAGTTACCGGGACTCCAAAAACGCAAAGAACATTAAAAACGGGGCTTGGAATCACTTACTATGGAGCTTGAAACAAACCCTAGCTATGAAGAACCCTTGAAATTTCATCCTAATGAAGAAGATGGACATATTTTGCCATCTTTTTCCTTTTTTTAGTCTTTTAATTACCAAATGACTAAAATACCCTTCATTAAAAACTTTGGTTATTTCTACTTATGTATGTCCACTTTTGTCCATGAAAACCTAATGGTTTAATTCCCATTTAAGTACCTCTACTTCAATTATGCTCTTCAATTAAATCCTTTAACATCTAAAACTCATATTTATCAACTTTTGCAATTAAGTCCTAATAGGCAAATTAGACATGCAATTCATGAAATTTTCTATCGATATTCTAACACATGTATCTAATCACTCAATAAATTATAAAAATTAATCGGAATAAATTTTTCTACTTCAGAATTGTGGTTTCGAAAGCACTATTCTGTTTAGGCCCTAATTCGGGATATCACAATTTCGATGTCCTAAAATTTATTAAATTAAAGTACACAGAATAAATCTAAAGTTTTCACAAAATATATAGTCTAATATCATGATTTAAAGATAGATTTAAGTAACTTAAAAAGAAAAGGAGAATAAATAGAGCATAAAATAATTGCTAACATGTGAGAGAAAGCCTAAATTTCATTAAATTATGATTAAGTTTTCGTTTTGATCACTTAATTAAAATAACTTACAATTTGGTTACTAAATTATTCAAAAGTTTTTATTGAAGTCACTGAGCTATTAAAATCGATGATATATGGCTTTTTATGTTTGCATTGCCTACACCAATCGAAAACTCTCTTTCCTCTTCTCTTCTACAGTTTAGTCTTTTTCATGAAACAACTTTTGGACATCATGAATATGAGAACCAAAATTCAAACAGTTTTTTTTCTCTGATCTCCGACGTTGGCTGTCAAATCGACTTAGATCTAAGATATGTTTTACTACTCGTCAATGGGTATTGATCCACCATATCGATCGTTAAATCATCGCTTGGAGCTCGCTAGCAGAACTTAAAAAAAAAAAAAACTTAACAGCCTATTGACTTAAATAAAAACTTTTAAATAACTCAGTGACTTAAATGAAAACTTTCAAATAGTTCAGTGACCGAATTGTAACTTTTTTTAGTTAAGTGACCAAAATGAAAAGTTAACCATAGTTTAGTGACTAATAGTTTAGCTTACCCTACTTTAATTTGGTCAATTTTAGTACATCTTTTTTGAAGTTTGAACTTCAGATCGAATTGCAAACTATAGTAGTTAAATTCATTATGTCAAATTCTGCTATTAGTTTTGTACTATACGTAAGTTTTGGATTTAGTCTCAATTCTCCAATTTGATCATTTTAATCATTATACCTTTCTTATTTTGAAATTCTAATCATGATTCATATGGTATTTGGTATAACATTAGACATGCGATAATATGTTTGTCGTATAGAATTTTGGAAATGTCGAAATTTAACAACTAAAATTTTAAAATTCAAAAAGTAAAAGGACTTAAAATGATCAAATTAGAGTAAAAAGGCTAAATTTACAAGTTACATATATTATAGGGACTAATAGGTGGAATTTGACCAAAATCATGTTTTTAACAAAAAGGACAACTTTCTGAATTTAAAAGGTTACAATGTGAAGTTAGATTCAGTCTTGTATTTGAAAATTTAACAAATTAAGTCCTCCTACTTTTATAATTTAAATTTCACAATCTAATCATTAACATTGTTAGTATTTTTTGTCAAAATTTGTCAACTTGGCATATTAGGCTACCCTAATATGATGTGGTATATGATTGACAAAAAAATAAACATATTAAATTGAAAACTTCTAACATAAATTACCAACAACGATAATAATTGGACTCATATTTTTTAAATTGGAAAAAAAAGTAGTAGGATTGAATTTTTAACTTTTAAAGTAGAGGGACTAAATCTCATATTCTGTAAAGTGCAAGGACTAATATCACATTTTAACCAATTAAAAACTAAATTTGGCCCAACCCAAAAGCCCATCTGATTACGACCCTTTCTACTTCTACCATGGTACATAAGGCTATTTCTACAGTGTTCCTGCTAATATTCCATCAGTTTCTCGGGAAAATCTACTATGGCAGATTGGACCCAACTCCCCAAGGAACTACTAGAACTTATCTCCAAACGCCTAGGAACCCACTATGACGTCATCCGTTTCCGTTCCGTTTGCTCCACCTGGCGCTCCGCCGTTACTGCCCCCAACCGCTGCCGCAACCGCTTCGCTCCCCGTTTCCCGCTTCTCCCTATTTCCTCCCAATTCTCCCTCTCAAAGCGCTCCGTATTCCTCCTCGGATCACCCACAACTAGAACCCAAACAAACGCTTGGAGCCCCTCCTCGTGGGTAATCAAAATCGAAGAAGATCCGATGAACGGCAGAGTCCAGCTTTTGAACCCTCTCTCAAGGTCTCGTTTCGATTCTCTCCCTGATAATTTCCCCAAACCTTTAAATTTGTTGGATTTTAGGGTTCTTGAATTGGGTGAAGAATATGTGCTTCATTATTTAACTCATCACAGTGTGGGCAACTTGTACATGGAAAAAGTTGTCCTGTCTTGTTTAGAAGATAATGTTAATGATTTCATTATACTTACAATTCATGTTTCTGGGAAATTAGCAATGTTTAAATCTAGTGTTAAGAAATGGGCTATAATTCAAGACATGCCATCTCCTTTTGACGATGTGATATTATATAAAGGGAATTTTTATGCTGTTGATAATACTGGTAGGACTGTGGTTGTGGGATTGGATTTCGAGACAAATTTGATTGCTATGCCTGTTTTTGGTGGTGATAAGAAGTTTTTGGTTGATTCAAAGGGTGAGTTATTGTTGGTTGATATGTATTTGAGTATTGAATCTGAGCCCGGTTCATCTTCTTCTTCGGCCGGTTTCGGGCTCGTCGAGGAGTATTTTGAAAACCTTGCTTTGTATATGAACGAGAGGACGGTTAAGTTTAAGGTTTTTAAGTTGGATGATGTTGGTAAGCAGTGGGTTGAAGCTAAGGATTTGGACAATCGCGTGTTATTTTTAGGTGATGGTTGCACCTTTTCTGCTTCAATAGAAGATTTATCCGTGTGTAGAGGGAATTGCATAATCTATGTGGATAATTTCTTCTATTCACTCGGGGAAGAAGATGGAGCGTCGGAGCATTGTGATATAGGTGTATTCGATTTGGAAAGCGGTTCTATAGGACCATTAACAAAGTTTCCTCAATTTTCCGAGCTATTCTGGCCACCACCTCATTGGATTTCATCCACAACAGCATCGGATGTAAGTATTTTTGTTTTGCAGTGTTGAACTTTGGGTCGAGTTTTTATTTATATATAGTTCTGTATACTGTTGCAATAGCCATGAAGATCTTTAAGCATCAGAATCCTTAAGTAGAATCACGTAAAAAACTGGTGAAACTCCCTGGAAAGCTTTTTGAGTCGTGTTTTTTATGTGAGATACCGGTTCTATGGTTGATAGTGGAGGAAAACATATGCTTAATGGTATAGGCATGCTAGCTTCAAACTATGTCTTGAAATGCTATGCATCTAATGTTATCTTACTGAAAATGCCAAAGAGAAGTCTAAATCGAATGCAGATCTCTTTCATATGTCTCCCAGTACATTCTAACGGTTTAGAATTGTTTATGTTGATTTGTAGTTCCGATTTGGACAATTCCGTTAAGCGCTCTGTCCATGAGCCTGCCATTTTATATTTACTTCTTGTAAGTAGTAGTCCTGCAATAAATTTGTGCTATTTACTGCAATTTTGTTGGTAAAAGTCATGGAGCCCCTGAACTAGGAGTTATATTGCATTTTACCCCTCGACTAAAAAATGGGCAAATTAATCATTGTACGTTAGATCGAAGAGCAAATTGGTCCTTTATGTTACAAATTTCATCAATTTGTACTGTTAAAAACTGACTTGATTGACGAAATAACTAGGCAGTAACTCGTGGCCATGCTAATGTATGGAGACCAGTTTTTAACAGAAAAAATGGATGGGATTTTAAGCAGAAAGACTAGTTTGTTCTTTGATCTAATGTATAGAGAGTAATTTGTTCATTTTTCGAGTAGAGGAGGCAAAATGCAATTGGACATTTTAGTATACGGGCCTCTATGGTACTTTTACCCTATTTTCGTTCAATTAAGTCATATTTGTAACAGCATCTTAAAAGCTGGTTTGGTGAATGCTATAGGCACAAATAAACGTCGGAGAATCAGCCTAGCCTATATGATCGGGTTGTATATGGCTGATTGTCTACCTATGGTTATCGGAGAATCAGCCTAGTGTAGTACGTGTCGTACTTCTGCTTCATCATTGGGCTGTATATGGCTGATTATCTACCTATTGTTGTTCTTTGTATATACTATCCAACTGAAGCAGCTATCATACTGATCTTTTGGGAATTCAATCATAAATTTATACTTTGCTCGGATTCTTTTTTTTTTTCTGGAAATACTCGTGTGTTCAATCTTGAAGTACCCATGTTGAAGTATATTTGGACATGTGTACAGGGGATATGATCATATGGACTCTTCCAAGGAAATCTTGGAAAAATTGAACATACTTTGGTTAATAATTTCAGTTGCCAATTCAGGCTTCCCTTTTTCAACTATTGTTGTGGCCATGATATGATAATCTTGGAGTTTAATATAATTGTCCATATTTTTATGGAAACAAGTATAAAGTTCGACATCCAAAGCATTTTCATTTGTTCTCAAGTACAGGATCCTTCGAATAGACTTAATTTTTTTATTGGAGTTTAATGATAATCTTGGAAAGTTTTTTTATTTATAATTAATGTTTTGATGATATTTTTAATTATTTTTATTTTTAATTAATGTTTTTTAAAATATTTTATCTATAAAATCAAATAATTATTAAAAATATCATCAAAACATTAATTAAAAAAACTTGAAACAATATGAGATAAAAAATACATTAATATGTTTATAAAAATAATGAAACCTCAAATTCAAGGATGTAATCATATAATCATAATTATCTAATCATTTAACGAAATGAGCTAATATGTTAAAAATATTAATTAAAATAAAAATTTGAAGCAACATAAAATAAAAAATACAAATATGAGTAATAAAAGAATCAAACTTGAGACTCAAGAATATAATTACAACTATATAACCATCTAACAAAAACATTAACATTATTTAACCAACTAGCCAAAGCTAAAAGCACATTTAATTCACTGAAAATGCATCCAGTTTTCCCATAATATCCACTAAAAATGCATCCAGTTTTTACAAAATCAGCCTAATCTAATAAATTTTGTAAAATTAACAAATAATTATGATTAAAATCAACATTTTTGAATAATTCACCCAAGCTTTTAATCATTATTCCAAGGTGTAATAATAGTTTTATTTCATATTTTTTCTTTCATCCACATTGTCACATGTTCTAATATCTATAATCCATAAAATTTAAATACCAATATTAGATAAAATTTTAAACTGTTCTGTGTTTCTCAAAAAAAAATTCAAAACTGAATTAGTCAAGATAAAATTAATCAGAGTTTAAGAAAAAAAACTATATTCCATCTCATAGATTTATACATACATATATCATGAATTCGGTCAAATGCCCTCTTAAAATAGAAAAGTATAAAATTAAAAATTCATATAGTAAAATTACAATTTATCTATCTTAAAATAATAAAATTTTAATTTTGTCCTTCTAAAAGCTATAAAGCTATAATCTAATGTAATGGTGAAATTATATTTTAACTCTTATAAAAACATATAACATAATTTCGACCACCAAAAAATTTCTAGCTTCATCGCTACATATATCATCATCTAGTAAAACTTGAACGATAAACAAGGTACATAAACAAAATCAACCAAGTAGATCAAAAAGGAGAACATTTGATGTATTGTAAGTGCATAAGTTACATACACCATCAATGAATAATAACATGACATATTATCATCAAATAAAACAAAAAAAATAGTGAAGGACCTATAAACAAATATTAATAACTTTATTTAAACAAAATTAAATAATAATTAATTATAAATAAATCTTTTAACATCCTAAACCCTTAACCCAATATCTTAAAGGGAAATTATTAATATTTATTTATAACAAGTACCATTAAAGTTAATTATATTTAAATAAAATGCTTAGTATTTATTTACAAGTCAGTGAGGAATTAAATATTATTCCTAGAAAATAATAAACTAAAATAGGGCCTCATTAGTTAAATTGTACAAAGTAAGAATCAAGGTTTTTTGCCGATTGAGTTTTAGTTTGATTGGCATGAACATTATTGTTAATGTAGAATGACATAGGTTTAAGTGCACTCAAACATATCCTCATATTTAAGAACAGATATGATCGAACCTATAATGATATTTGTTAAAAAATTTATGATTTTTTAATTAATAATTTTTCTGGATAATATTTTTTAAAAAATTATTCTGGATAATATGTTTTTAGATAACTTTTAAAGAGGAAAAAATTATCAAACAAGATAACATTAATTAAAAGATCATGACTAACTAAATAATCCCATAATTGTAAACTTTGATTTCAATATACATATAATCTACATATTTAAGATCATAGAGAAAAATAAAACCAAGAAAAAGATGCATGCAGATAGTGATTCAGATGGAACGAGCATTGATGTGTCATGGGCAACAAGGTCACCATCGAGAAGACCATTTTACTATGTTCAAAGCCCTTCCAACCCTGACGTTGAAAAAATTTCATATGGTTCAAGCCCTATGGCATCACAAACTTACAATAATTATCATTACCACCAATGCTCTTCCTTTAACCATTCTAGTGAGTCATCCACATCGATGTTCTCGGTTTCCGGTAACATCCCGAGGACTCTTTCGGGTTGGAAGCACGAACAGATTGGTCATGGTGACGATGATAATGACGAGGAGGACGATGATGGCCGCAGCAATAGTAATAATGTGAGGCTTCTTTATGTTTTTTGCCTCGTTTTAGTGTTGCTTGTGGTGTTTGCTGTGGTGGTTTTGATTAGGTGGGATGCTAGCAAGAGATATGAGCCTGAAATCTTCGTTAAGGTATGTTCTTTTTTAATTTTCTTTTATTAAGGTTTTGGTCGAAACTGGATTACACCATGAATTTTATTTTTTTATTTTTAAATGTTTTTAAATTTTATTAATAATTTATTCTATTGAAAATAACCAATCGAAAACTGGTGATTGATTAGTTTGATTACGGTTTTTGAAAACTTTGTATTGAAAACAATAATTTTTTCTTCTATGGGAGGCAACTTGAAACTTAATTATCGAATTGTCTTAGGCTTTTTTACCGAATTAGGTTGCGTTGAGTTCATGTATAACATTAACATTATGTGTAATTGTGTGGTTCAATTCGAAATGTGAAACTCAAAATTTTATTTAAAATTTGATCATATTTGTAAATAATTGGTCTGATCATATCTGTTATTTTTGACATAAATGTCTAGAACTACCCATATTTCATGTTAATCGAATTAAGACTCCATCGACAAATAGTCCATTTTAGATTTATACAAATAACTACAATTTGATCCTTAGGCAGGTATAAATAAGAATAGGTAATTAAATTATGAGAGTTACTTTAAACGCTTAGACAACCATAAATAGTACTTCTAAACATTTTCAAGTTTTGAATGTTGAAACTCAACTATGAATCGTAATTTAAATAAATTAAATTTTTTTGTCCAAGTTCAATTTCGGATCTATTCTCTAAACTATATTTAGTGGCTATTGGCAGCACATAGTGTTTGAGAACTTGTATTATCAGGCAGGAAATGATGAATCAGGGGTGCCAACAGATATGCTTTCACTTAATTCGACGGTCACGATTTCATACAGAAATCTAGCTGTTTCCTACGCCTTCCAGATCACCTCTACCCCTTTAGAGCTTCACCATTTCCAGCTCAAACTTGCTTCTGGAAAGGTAAAAACTGTTTCTATAATCCCTTGTTTATGGTATAAAATATCAAATAGCAGTAAAAAATGGAGGGTTAAAAAGCTTAATTCAGGTTAAACTGCTGAAAGGGTAAGACTTGGGCTTAATTGTGGTTTTAGCCCCTCAATTATATTGAAATTTGGTATTTTCCCTCTAACTTGCCATAGTTGGTCTCTTTTTCTTTTATAATATTTATTGATAGGTTCAAATTGATAACAATTTTAACTATTGTGGTAAATACGTTAATAATATTAGCTGTTAACAGATAATGGTGTTACGAATAGAATTGAATTATAAATTTTAAATAGGTCAAAATATAATTTAATGATTAAACTAACTTAAAGTTTTATAATTTATAATACTAAGCAGGGATTATAATTGAACTATAAATTTTGGAAAGTGCAATTTTACCATTTTGAGAGGCTAAGGCCTGATGATTTTAATTAGGATAAATTTTAAAATTAGACATAATTTTTTATTCAATGTGCAACTTGATATATAAAACTTTGATTG
Organism: Gossypium arboreum; assembly: GCF_025698485.1. Lineage (NCBI taxonomy): Eukaryota > Viridiplantae > Streptophyta > Magnoliopsida > Malvales > Malvaceae > Gossypium > Gossypium arboreum. The sequence goes on from NC_069073.1 coordinate 119,453,856, forward strand.
TGGTTCAAATATATACATGAAACTTTAATTTTGATTGCCCATATACATTTTTATATTAGATAAATATAATTATTTGTATATGTAATATATAAACACTAAATGATAATATATCAATAATTATATTAATAATTTGTGAGAACTAGATCCAATCAAAATTTCATATACAAAATCGTACATTAAAACAAAGTTAATGTATAGTTTTGAGATTCATCCCGTTTTATCTAAAACGTTACTAGTATTACTAATAATGTTATAAATTTAGCGATACCTAACAATGAGAAATTAAAGCAGAAAGATTAAAACGGTTTAGGGTTTAGGTTTTAGGGTTTAGAGTTATGTATTGTTTAATATCTAACAAGCTTGCCATTGGTGAATTAAAATAGATGGAGGAGTTCACTCAACCAAGAAAGAGTGAGCGGATAGTGAAGACAATTGTGGCAGGGCATCAAGTTCCATTGTATGGTGGGATACCGGTTCTTGTGGACACTAGACCGCACCTGAACCGGATCTCAGTGCCTTTGAACCTGACTTTCATGGTGAAATCAAGAACTTACATTTTGGGCACAATGGTGAAAACCAAGTTCTATGGTGGATTCATATGCTCTTTCACATTCAAAGGAAATAAACTTGGGGAATCCTTTAATCTTACGGATTCATGTATTTATCAGTGAAAATTTGCTCTTACAATAGTTTACAAGATTCAAGACCATATATGTTTTTGCAAATTAGTCAATTTTTTACTTTGAATTCGAAAAATTAGATCGGATTAATCTGGATTTTGACTTGATTTGATTATGAAAAGTCAAGTATCTAAATAGGGACGAAGCTAGAAATTTATTTTTTAGGGATCGGAATTAAAATTATATACAAAATTAAAATTTTATTAATTAAGGGTGTTCACCCTCTATTTTTTATTTATTTTCATTTTGGCAACTTATACTTCTATATTATTGAATGTGTCTCAAAATCTGAAAAATTCGTAAAGGGGTCATTTTTAGATCCAGAATGAATAGATTCAAGAAATAAGAGAATTAAGGATATCCATTAGAAAAACTAATCCAATCCATAAAGATGTATCGGAAAATACAATATTTTTGTTACTCGACCAACCATCAGGAGAAGTAAATACAACAGGCCTTTAACCGCTTTTATTTGTACATGGGGTCGAGGGTGATTTTTTTATTTCACGTTCATAAATAGGCATGCTAGATTATGCATTCATCTATCTATATATATACAGATAAATAAATGACCTATAGGTTGTGTGACCTGGGTTTGAGTCGTGCTAGTCGTGTTGGTTGTTCGAACTTTACCCTGTTATTGTAATTCAAAAAATATATACATTTTTAGAGCAAAAATTATAATTTTTTCATTTTAGGAGAGATTAAGGGTAAGTTTAGATGGACGGTATGTTTACTTGCGATTAGTATAAAAATAATTGTAACAGTGAAATTAAATATTATAATAACATTATAACGTGAGACAAAAAATAAATTAAATGTACTGCACTGCACTCCATTATCTATCCAAATTCATAATAAATTGAGTCGTTGTATCTAATCTTGTCCAAATCAAAAATGACTCAGAATAACAAACTATTAAAACCGAAATGATGTCACCCAAAATGACTTGAAGTCGCTTGTAAGTTGTAATGACACTGGAGATAACCCCACTTGAAAATCAAATTGGTAAATCCAAAATGATTTGATCTATAGCCATTCTAAATTTGCCAACTGTTAGGTCCAATTACACTATACTCCATGATCAGTGAAACACATGGCTACAATATATAGGTCCATTACTTGGTCAGTCCATACAATATAGGTTATTGAAAACCAAAAACAATAGTAGTTTAGCTGCTGCTTTCAGTTCCAGCGGTTGTTGATCTGGGTCTACATGAGGGGAAGTTTATAGAGGCTATTTAGGCCTACGTCTAAGCTGAGTGGCTGGGAAGGTGGTGATTGGCCAAAATTTGACCCTAAAAATGATAAATTTATGTTTAATTTTTTTAGAAAGGATTAAATTTTAAATTATTGTATACCCCTCTATTCTAAGACACATGATAGCACAGCAAGTTGCTTTAAAGATTTCTCTCCAATTTTTATGGATTGGCTAGTTATCCAAGGATTAATAATCTGAAATGTTTTATTCCAGTCAATCTCTCGTTTTCCCTAGAAAGATCGACCATTCTCATCACCAGCTAGCCACTTGCTCTTTTTGGAAGGTTCTCATCCACTAGCTAGCCATTTGTTCTTGCCGGAAGGTTCTCGTCTACCCATTCTTCAAGACCCTGTTCTTCTATTGAATATATAATTTTTTTTAGGCCAACAACAGCTCGGAAGAAATGATTAAATGTGTCTCATCATAGACATTCTTCTCATGTATCCCACAATGATGGTTTGATTGTAAGTTCACCACTTTACCACTACCAAATACAGAACCTCCACTTTAAATACTTCTAAACACGATAAAGAGAAAATTGATCCTCAAGCATTCGAGCCACGTTATTGTCCTCAATCTCCTTACTCACTTTACTCCTTCAATTCTCCGCCCTATTAAGGTAAACTTTCCTCAACACCATCGCATTTTCCTCCGTGTCTACTCCCTTATTGATACAACCACATCAACAAATTAATAAGATAAAAAAATTACATTTTAATTTTTTTAGCAAATATGATTTAATTTTTACCCTTCAAAAATAATAAATTTTTAATTCAGCCCTTAAAAATTATAAAATGGTAATATAATTATGAAATAATATTTTAATCCCTCAAAAATTTATAATTTAATTTCAAACCAAAAAATTTGAGACATTGGCATGCTAAAACCTCACAATAGTGCCCATGAAAGGGCACGAGAATATATTGTCTTAGCATTTATAATCAATGCGTCATCCAATCGCCCATCCAAACTGATCATTAATTGTTTTTCTAATTAAAAAATTAAAAATAATTTTGATTTACAATAATTTAATTAATGATTTCCATCTTTAATCATTAATGGATTATCTTTAAATATAAAATTATAAAAAAATACTATTTTGGTTCAAATTGTAAAATAATTATTAAAAACCATAATATTTGAACTCCAGTATGATTTATTGATCATGAGTGTTCATCCCACAACTTACATCATGATTCCAAGTTGTAGTGCCATTACTGTGTGTGACAACGATTTATTCTTGTCAAAAGTGTGTGAATTATATACAAAAGATATAAAATTATAAGGTGTTTGATTAATAATAGAATCAAATTTTTATTAATTGATTTAAACTAAGTTCTAAAAGAATTAATCGTTAATTGAACTGATGGTTTTGTTAAGAGTTTAAATTTTTAGAGTTTATAAATATAAAAATAGTGTAATCATAGTACAATCATAAATATATATTTAAGCAATTATAAATAAAATCAAACTAATACAAAGCACAAACAAGCCTTCAATTATCTAGTTCTAGAGAATTTGTGCGCTTAGGAGTCCCTAATAATTAAATAAATCAAGATTTTACTATGACTGTAATTTTAGAGAGACGCGAAAGCGAAAGTGTATGGGGTCGCTTCTATAACTGGATAACCAGCACTGAAACTCATCTTTACATCGGATAGTTTGGTGCTTTGATGATCCCTACTTTATTGACCGCAACTTCTGTATTTATTATCACCTTTATTGCTGCTCCTCCAGTAGGTATCAATGGTATTCGTGAACGGATCTCTAGTTTATGGAAACAATATTATTTCTGGTGCCATTATTCCTACTTTTGCAGCTCTAGGTTTGCACTTTTACCCGATTTGGGAAGCGGCATCTGTTGATGACTAGTTATATAATGGCAATCCTTATGAGTTAATTGTTTTGCACTTCTTACTTGGTGTAGCTTGTTACGTGGGTCGTGAGTGGGAACTTAGTTTCAATCTGGATATACACCATTGGATCGCTGTTACATATTCAACTCTTGTTACAGCTGCTACCGTTGTTTTCTTAATCTATCTAATTGGTCAAGGAATTAAAAAGGACATATTAGACTAAAACCTACACATAGCAACAACATAACACATATTGAACTTTGTTACACAATGACGCAGGGCCTCCTCAACCTTTGTCAACAATACAAAACCTCATTGGCAATCAAACGATATTTCTTATGGATAAATAATCAGTTTTCATTTAACCAAGCAAAATTAATCTTTCAACGTTGTTTAATAGATAATTTAATATATCTAGTAAAAATATCAAAGCATATTGACTTATTTGGCCCTCCAATTTTATTAAAAAAATGTCATTTTAACACTTTATTTAATTTTTTTTGTCTCTTTTAGCTATTAAATTTGCACTATTTATTAAATCATCCCAAAATAGATGAAAAAGTTAACGTTTGTAAACTTAGCTGACGTGGCATACATGTGGATGCCATGTCAGCAATTAAATAATTTTTAAATTTTAAAAATTCAAAAATTTTATAAAATTTATTTTAAAAATTAAAAGTATAAAATTATAAATAAAATATTTTAACATATTTTAAAATTAAATAATTAATAACGCGGCATATCGTGAACTGCTACATGGATATATGTTCCTCAATGTTAATTTTTCCATTCGTTTTAAGATGATTTAATAAATAATGTAAGATTAAGAGAAAAAGATAAAAAGTTAAATTTAGGGCCAAATATCAAATCAAGTCAAAGTTTAAAATTAAAAGAAAAATCTTAATAATTATTAAATATAAGAACGCATAAAAATAATATTTAAATATCAAATTTTATTAATACAAATAACTTGGTTTTTTAAAATAAATACAAATAAATTGGTTAATATCATTTTTCTAAATGGGTTTAAAATTCTGCTCAAATTGGCTTAAATTAAAAATGTTAAACTCGAGTCCGATCCGATCCATCCGTATTAAATTTTTAGACTATTTTTATATAAAAATAAATTTTAAAAATATAATACATCAAATATAATAAAATATTAAAATAAATGTTTCCCAACAAATTGAAAATATATTAAAAAATCTTTATACTTAAATAACATTAAGATAATTGTAACTTAGCAAGTTAATGTTTCTAAAATTATAACAAAATTAATAATAAAATAAGAGTTATAAAATATTTAAATAATAACAACAAAACAGTAGTAATAGAATAGTTAAATGGTAGCAAAACAATAGATTCGGGTCGAGTTTGGGCAAAAAAATTCTATTTGAGGTTCTACCCATTTAGAAAATAGCATTATTTTTTGTCTAAATCTATTTTTCGGGCCTATAATTTTATTCAAATTCTCTCACTTTTCAAATGAACCTTCAAACTTATATGAGTAACTCAACCATAATGAATTCTACATTTCACCCACACAAAGGCACAATAATGAAGCATATAAAATTTCAAGCAGCTGGATTCAATGGTTTATGAATTCGATGATATCTGCTTTGAAAGCTACTGAAAATTTGAGTATTCGTATTTGGTTACGTTGGTATAAGCAGGGTTGAAATTCGTTTAAAGTGGCTTTGAAGGTTGAGAGAAGGATATAAAGTGTTTTTTAAGTTATTTGACGAAGTATAAAATAGTGGAAAGAGTTTATTCGAGTCTGATTTACGATTTTTTCGGATAATTATCTTTTTAAATAAAAATAAGAAATTGAGTTATGATAAGTTTTTTGCACGTGTATATTTAGGTGTGATGGGAGACACTGTTATCTTATTATAAAGTAAGTTATTATATGGGTCTTATGCGAAGACAAATGTTGTGGAAAGAGTTAAACTTTGAATACAGTGATCATGAAATGTTCGGCCAGACAATCCCCCCCTTAACTATAGATAAAACGAGCTCTTCCTCATTTTCTTTTCTGGTCAAGATGATTGATTTGAACGAGATGATCACGTATATTTTGTGTTATAATTGAGATTAAATTATTTTATATTTATATAACTTTTTAAGACCGGGAATTAAGCAAAATCCAAACGTTTTCTTGATATAATAATCGGACGGTTAAAGGTAGGCAATGGGTCCAAATAATTATTTCTATAAACTCTGGGATGTTCCATTGGCTCTTGAAATTTTATGGCTTTGAAAATAGGGAGAATCCTACTCAATGTATAAAAAATAAATAAATAAAATCTTAATCATCATTAATCAACAAACTTCATAGGGAAAGATTTGAGGATAAATATTAAAATTCTACATGAATTTTGATTTAATGTCTAATTTAATACATAAATTTTAATTTCGTACATTTATACACATGAAACTTTGATTGTAGTTTAAATATATAAATGAAACTTTAATTTTGATTCAATTAAGTATATATATAAATATTTTTGTGCAATATACAAACATAAAATGATGCAACACCAACAATTGTGTTAATAATTTGTGAGATTTGAATTAAATAAAAAATTCATGTATAAAATTGCACAAAATCAAAGTTCATGTATATAATTGCACATTAAGCCAAAGTTGATGTATAATTTTGATATTTATCCCAAAGATTTATAATCAAATTAAAAATTAAGGTTAAAAATAGGTAATAAGTCCCTATACTTTTATTTTCAGAATTTAATCTCTTTATTTTCAGATTTCAAAATTTAGGTCTATTAATTTTTTTTTGTTGAATGCGGTTAATTACAATGTCATTTTTAATTACATGGCTACTAAGTGAGTATTTGTTTTATTTCAAAATATCACACTAACAAATTTAATAAAAAATATTGTTAATAGTTGGACTTAATTTTGAAATCGAAAAGTAGAATAACTAAATATTTGGAAATAAAAATACATGAACTAAATTTTAAATTTTTGAAAAGTATAAGGACTTGTAACATATTTTAACAAAAATTTAAAATAATTTTTTTAACAATCTCATTATAGGTTTTGATCTGCTTTTTTTCACACAATGTCTAAAACTACCCATAATCTCTCTCCAACCCATAAATAAGAGAATAATGTGCTTCGACACACTCAAACTCACGTTTTCTTGCATTGACAATAATAGAGTTAAAATTCAATGGGCTATATATATATATATATATATATATTTAATCTAGGGCATAGATTCCATAAGGAAATATGCTTTGCTTTGGTAAGTGGGACTCCATGCTTATGCCATGGAATTTGTTCTTATCTCTTTTCACTCATTAACAAGCAATCATCTTTATTAATTTTTTCTTTGTCATTCTTATCAAATAAATGATTAAGTAGGTAATGTGTCAAAATTAAATTAAATTATATCTTAAACAAATAAAAATACATTCAATTCAATGAATTATATACTTGAGGGTCCATAATTAGCCACTTTAATCAAACAAATCTTATCAAATTTCAAGTCTACTTTAAGAATATGTGATTTCTTGATTTGGAAAAAGTTAATATAACAAATAAGAGCATAACGGTTAAATTTTTTATTAGTCCCTGTACTTTGTTATAATTGTTGATTTAATTTTTATATTCTAATTTATTAATTTTTAGTCTTTGTACTTTCAAATTATAAAATTTCAATCCTTACTAAACGATAACTGTCAAAATAATTAAGTTCTGTTATTTCTAAAATCTAATGAGATAAACATATTATCATAAGTATAATGTCATGTCAGCTTACTGTTTCCACGTATTACTCACGAAGAAAAAACCAGTTTCATTAATGACTTTCATTGTCAATACTGAAATTTCAAAAATTCGAAAAATATAAAAACTTAGAATGATTCGATTAGGGAATATGGACTAAATCTACAACTATACACATAATACGAGACTAGAATTGAATTTAACCAACTGAATTTAATTGCTTATTCCACAACTTTCGCAAATATATAAGAACTAGTAATAAAATTTAAACAAACTTTGTACCGTAAATTTCATTTCAACACGATTAGACTATAATTATTTTACGATTTTAACCCAATTCATTATCGATAACATCTAATATATCCGTATTAAACACACATAGAAAACCAGAATCTAAAACCCCTTGTATGTTAAAACTACATACGTTCTCACATTTTACATGCACCAAAAGTGCTTGGGTGACAAAATCCATTGCTTTTCTTTTTCCCTCTTTTTTTTTTCTTGCTTTTTTTACTTTTTTTTGTCTTTGTTTTCCTTATTGCGTTAGGCTTCTCCATTCAAACCATGGCTCTCTTTTTTTAGGGGGGGGAGGGGCATGGAGACAAATTTATTCCCTTAATTTTGACATTTTATCCTTTTAATCCTGATTTTTTATGACTTTGGTCTTCAACATTAAAATTTTAATTAAATTATTTTATTATTTTACAAAAAAGTTAACTAGACTGTTAAAGTTTTAATGACATCGATATTGCAACTAGGTAACAGTTTCATTAAGTAGACGTAAATCACCACACGTTTTACTATATTAATATAATTAAAATTTTAAAAACTCAATTAATTTTTTTCATCTTAAAAAAAGTAATTCAACTAAATTTTAAAACTAAATAAAGCCAAAGTGAAAACTAAATTTATCCTTTATGCATTTTTTTCATCTTTTTTGCCACACTATAAGTAAACACCGAACACTTGGATCTTTATTGACAAAAATGGCTCTCTTTATTTGCTTCTTATCCCTTCTTCTCTTTTCCTCTGCTACTGCTTGTGATCGTTGCCTGTACCAATCCAAGGCTGCTTATTTCTCCAAAGCCAATGCACTTTCATGTAAACTGCCCATAGTTTTTTCTCTCTCTTTTTTTTTTTTTTTTTTGTGGTTAATATGATGAATACCCAGATTAGTTTTTTACTTTAAAAATGAAATTTGGCAAAAACCCAGATTATATTTCAGTGAGAAATTTTGAGGGTAACAATCTAATTTGCATTTTTGTGTGGCTCTGTTATTGCAGCTGGAGCTTGTGGATATGGTTCCTTGGCATTAGGCTTAAGTGGTGGCCACCTTGCGGCTGGTGTTTCCTCTCTTTACAAAGATGGAGCTGGTTGTGGTGCCTGCTTTCAGGTTCGTATAAGTCATTTTAAAAGTTTTTTATGGCTTCTTATGTTTGAAATTTTGAGTTTTGTTTTCTCCAAAAAAAAGTGTCGTTTGTGGGGAGTTGACAGATTTTTCAATAGGTCAGCATTCGGTTTAGGATGCTTATATTTGATTTTATCTCCGGGTTTTGTTTATCACCTTCATCGAGAGCCATGAAAACTTAACATTTGCTCTTTGTGAGATTCAAATTTGAATGGCATATCTTTGGTGGGTGAAGGTGCTTCGTCCTGAACCCCTCTTAGCTCTCTGCAAAGGTGAGAGACAAAACTCAAAGATAAAATCCAACATAAATATCCAGGGCTCAATACTGACCTCTATCAACTTTCAACAGAGAACACTTTACAAACTTTTCCCATAAGTGTCTGGCCTCTCTCAACAAGTTTGTTGATATTTTGTTTTTTAAACATGTTTTGGCAGATAAGGTGCAATAATTCAACACTATGTAGTAGTAAAGGGACAAGCGTGACAATAACTGATATCAATCACAATAATCAAACAGGTTTTGTGCTTAGCACAAGAGCTTTCATGGCCATGGCTAACCATGGTATGGGCCAACACATATTGAAACTTGGAACTGTAGAGGTTGAATATAAAAGGTGAGCCTAATTGAACTTTTTTTAGTTTAGATTATATATGAAAAATGCTTCAATTGAAAGTTGGTTAATTTCTTGTTTCTCTTGGAAAAACAGGATACCTTGTGAATATAAAAACCAAAACTTAGCTGTTAGAGTTGAAGAATCAAGCCAAAAACCAAATTATTTGGCAATTAAATTGCTGTACCAGGGAGGCCAAACAGAGATTGTAGCCATTGATGTAGCTCAGGTTAAAGTCAAATTTCAAAGATTGTTTATAATTTTCAAGGTTAATTTTACTGGACATCATCGAACTATGACCCGAATTTTAGATTGGTTTCGAAATTCCAAAAAGTTTTAATCAATTTTTTAAAGTATTAGTATAAAATCAATCAAGTTCTTCCATCAGCAGTGGTGGAACGAGCCAGTAATACTTGGGAGGGTCTAATTAAAATTTTTAGAAAAGTTTAAAGGGTCTAATTAAAATTTTTCAAAATTTGCGAAGGGGTTGGATGTTAAATTGTGCTCAAATATGGCATGTTGCAATTCAAAACACACTGATCAAATTATGAACACGTGTATATATATTGTATGGACGACTTAGATCTAACGCATCTTAAAAATAGCCCCTACATCGTTTTTTTAACATATCAAATCTATATAGTAAATATATAGTGTTTACAAATTGATCCACGTATTTTGAATATACTCTATATCAAATTGAAACTAGTATTTAAAGCTTAACCCACAGAATGACTTAAATAACACAATATTGATACTTTGAAACTCAATTTGAAGGTTTTAAACCTTATGGACTAATTTATAATCTGAGCGATAGTTCGGGGATTTCTAGTGTAACTTTCAAAGTAACCCCATAATTATTTTTGCTTGGTATATATTAATTCCAGGTTGGTTCTTCAAATTGGAATTTCATGAAAAGAAACCATGGGGCAGTGTGGGATACAAGTAGGGCTCCAAATGGTGCATTGCAGTTTAGATTTGTGGTAACATCTGGATATGATGGGAAGTGGATTTGGGCTAAAACTGTGCTTCCAGTTGATTGGAAAAGTGGAGTTGTTTATGATTCCGGGGTTCAAATCAATGACATTGCAAAAGAAGGTTGCTTTCACTGTGATTACAGCTTTTGGTGATGATGACAGAGATGTTAATTTTTTGTTTAAGTCTTTGTGTGAATAGACATGTTTTAATATGGTCAACATATATAGTGAAATTTGAATAATTTAGAAGATTATAAAAAATTTATGAGTCTTTGACAGCTTTTGTTTTGGTGAAAGAAAGATTAATGTAATATGTACAATTCTAATATAGAGACGAGATTAAATTGGTTTTTATATTATTAAATGGATAAATTTAGTTATTGTATTATTAAAAAAAATCAAATAAGGTCAAATTTCAATAGAGTTAACATATATTTAAAAAATGGTTTGGCATGGGAGCAAGGGGTGCGCCAATTGGTTATTGAAAGTGATAGTAAAACGGCTATGAATTTTATACTAGGGAATGAGAGAGGGTGAAACTCTTAGTTGGGGTTGGAGATCTGTAATTGGATGGCGAAGGATTGGTATGTTAAGCTTTTATTTGTGCCAAGAACAACAAATATGACAGCTGATACTATAGCTAAGGAGGTTAGAAGACACACAATGAGGCTGCTTGTATTTGCTCAACCGATTCCAATGGTGCATGATGCGATCTTACAAGATAAGTGTTAAGCAAGTCTAATTTTAGTTTTTTCTGTTGAACACTGTAATTTAACTTCCTTTTTGTAGCAAAAAAAATCGTCATCATTATTTAATAAAGTTATATAAATGAAATATTTTGTTTGGAGTTGAACCACAAATGAAAAAAAATTATATCATCTTTTAAACAGTAAATGTTAATTTTGTTCTAATTTGAACTTATTTGATGTAGTCGAACTAAATTGATTTAATAATAAATGGACTAATATGATTAAGTCCCTAAAATAAAGGGATTTCGCATATAATTTTACCAGTAAAAAAGGCATGTTAGTCTCATCCCCAAGTAAATCAAATTGACAATGGCAAATTTTGTGTCTCATAATACTAAAATTGTTGTAGGGTCTCTCTAAATATTATTAAATAAATTAATATAATAAAAAAATTTCATTATGATCTCTTAAAATTTATAATTCAATTCTAAAATCCAAAAATAGAAAATTGGCTTCAATCTTGAAACAAAGCAAGGGCAATGCCAAGGAGTAGGCTGAAGCCTTGGAGCTATATGGTTCCTCCAGAAATTATAAAATTGATTCAATAATAAAATTATATTTTAATCTTTTAAAATTTTATATTTTGATTCTAGACTTAAAAGTTTATGAATTCACCCCTAATTTCAGTTGGCTAGTTTTTGGAATCTTAGGGTTCATTTGGATGGATGGTACATTTACCTGCGGTTAGTGTAAAAACAGCGATGACAGTGAGATTAGATATTGTTTCGATACTGTAGTGATACGTGATATTCGTGATAGGTTTTAAATATTTATAATGAATCGTTCTTGAAACTAACTATTATCACGATGAAGGTAAGTGTACCTATCGAACAGTAGTATAGCTTTAACAAGACCGGATTGTCGAACCCAAAGGAACTAAAAGTACTAGTAATGATTATCTTTTTGTTATCTAGCCTAAAAATAACGGGGTTTGTTTTAACTAACTAATTAATTAAACTAAGAAATCACAGAAGAAAAATTTGGGAAAAATACTTTTTGAAAAATTCGATTGATTAAGACAATACCTAAGGAAAAATCCACCTAGACTTCACTTGTTATTTGACTCTGAATCGGATGATTTATTCATTCAACTTGTTCCGTAGAGATCCCTAAGTTATATTATTATCTCTCTCGAGACAAACAACGTCTAACCCTAGTTTGAATAATTGAAATCTCTTTCTAATTAACGCCCTAGGGCTACATTAACTCGATCTATGGATCCCCTTATTAGGTTTCACCCTAATCTGGCAAAATCTTGTCACCCTATCTCTAGGCACGTAACCAACTCCGCTTAATTATGATAAATTTACTCTTAGACAGGGTCTATTCCTCCTCTGAATAAGAGCGTAACTTGAATCAGTATCCTAGAATATCAAAACAAGAATTAAGAACACATAATTAAGAACAAGTCAAATATTTATCATACAATTCAGATAATAATAACAAGATCTGTCTTAGGTTTCATTCCCCTTAGGTATTTAGGGGTTTTAGTTCATAACTAAAAAGGTAAACATCTCAAAAGAATAATGATTACAAAACATCAAGAAAAACCCAAAACTCCTGAAGGGAAATTTAGGGGAGATCTTCAGTCTTGATGATGAATTCGGCTTCTGAGATGGATCGATCAGCTTTCCTTGTAACATTCCGAAATAGGGCCTAAACGGAACAGTGGTTGCGAAACCGCAAATTCGGGGTAGAAAAATTTATTTTATTATTATTTTGAGGTTCATGGTATGATTACATGATTGTGCGAAAATTTCGTGATAAAATTCTATCCATAAAGTGCTTAAGTTGAGGTTAGGGACTAAATTGAATAATTTGCAAAACTTGCATTCTAGAAGTTTTTAGTATGAAATTGTTTTGGAATATTAATTAGGAGATCTTAAATGGTAATTTGACCAATTTTAAGTTCATGGACAAAATTAGGACATGGAAGGAATTTTTGAAAGTTTAGTAAGGAGGGGCATTTTGGTCTTTTGGTTATTAACATTAATAAAAAGGTAAAAAGATGACAAAATTGTATCATCTTCTTCAAGTTACCAGCCGAACCTTACCTCTCTCCATAGCTGGGGTTTCTTCAACTTTCAAGCTTCATAGTAAGTGATTCCAAGCCCCGTTTTTAATGATCTTTACGTTTTTAAAGTCCCGGTAGCTCGATAAAGCTTATGCTAGCAATAATTTAAGTTAGGAATCAAATTTGGAAAAATACCCATAGGTGAAATTTGTGTATTTTGATGTTTTATGATGGAATATGAGGTTTTAAATTATGTTAGACAACTTGTGCTACTTAGTTTTAAGTGAAAACGAGTAAAAAAGCTTAATCGGTAAAAATACCTAATAGTCATAAGTACATGTTAGTGTGTGAATTTGATGTTGTCATAGAAGGGAAAAATGATCAGCATGTCATAAAACATAAAAAATAGGATGAAGTTTAATTTACGAGCCTTGGGGCAAAAGTGCAAATATGTGAAAGTTTAGGGGCAAAAATGTAAATTATCCAAAGTTTGAGTAAAGGGCTGTTTTGATAAATGTTGATATTAAATAAGCTAAATTTGCTATTATAGATCAAGAAGAGCGAAATTGGGAGTAGATCGGGAAAAGAAAAGTAAAGGACTAAATTGTAAAGTTTAGTCACATTTTGTATCGAGGTAAGTTTACAGTAAATAAATGCAATATTCTTTTATTTTACATTATTATTGTCAATTTCAACATTTATATATTTATGTTATGAAAATATTTAAAGTCGAATTTAAGGTGAAGTGACGGAGGAAAAGTGTTAGAAAGCCGGTTGAACCCTAAGAATGTTAGGATATTAGGGTTGTGAGATGTAACGAAATGAGCCATGTAAGTCCATATTAGAAATATGGCTTTGGAGATAGGATTGAGCCATGTAAGTCCATATTATATATGGCATTGGAGCAGAATAATTCATGTAAGTCCATGTCAAAGACATGGCATTGGCGAGATATTGATGAGCAGAAGCGACCCTAGTATCCTTAGTATTCCGAGTGGTTCAACGGGTCAGGATACAAGTTAAATTATAGTGAATTAACAGCAAAGGAAAAGTAGATTATATTTATGAAAAAGGAAAGGTCAGGTAAGAAAGAAGGTAAGGGCATAAAGAAGAAGATAGAAATTGAGAAGTAAAGAAATTTATGATGTTAGATGATATTATGCATAATTATCCATTATGTTGAATGTTGTGATTTATTTTCTTGTAAGCTTACTAAGCCTAGTTCTTAATCTCTTTATTTTCTTCTTCTTATAGTACTTATCTAGCCACTCGGGGATCGAAGGAAACGTCGGAGGCCGATCACACTATCAAAGAAATAACTCGATATAATTAGACGTTTTGTTTTGTGTATGGCATGTATAGAAACTTAGCTACTTTTGGTATAATATGAGCAATGAATGATGTGTAAATACTTGCTAGTGATTAGCTAATAAAAATGGCTGATGATATGCATGTTTATTAATATGTATGACTGAATGGTGATTATCACATGAAAATTATGAAAAATGTGAAAGTAACCTAAAAACAGATTCAAGTAACAGAAATGACGTAACTTTGAAAAATCACTAAAACTTGTAGAAACATAGTTTGAAGATTAATAATATATGAAATTAAATCTTATTATGTCTATTTTCTTATGGAATAAGCAAAACAGGTAAAGGTATTATATTTTATGAGATATCTGAGTTTTAGTGAAATAGGGTTAGAGCAATTTCTAGATCCCCTGTTTCAATTTTGGAAATTCACCATAAATTGTACAAAACTAATTAGAAGGTTTACTTTATATGGTTATAATCCTTGTTGAGTCTCGTTTTAAGAGAAACAAACGGCTTAGTGATATGAATTTTTTACAGGAAGAAACATGGTTTGTAGTAAGAAGAGGTTAGTGCAGTCGAGTTTTGAAACAGGGGAAACTTTAACTAATAAACTGTACTAATTGGCCAAGTTAAAAAATCTATGAAAAAAATTAGTAGATAGATATATGAGTCTAGTTTTAGGAAAAATTTACGGATCTTAATTTGAGTTTGAACTCAAGATATGAATTTTTAGGCGACTTCTGACGCAGAATGGCAGCACATTCCGAAAAGCTTAAATAAACAATTTAAAACTATTTAAGTGATAGATTAAGTTTAGTAATGCCTCGTGCTCGATTCTGGAAATAGTTTCGGGTAAGGATTGTTACATTCCTTGAGCAATTCCTTGCTCCCTCCTGTGTGTCCTCCTTTCCTCCTCCTTTAGGGTGTAGTTATAGGCTTTGGAATGCCTAAGAGCCCTCAAAAGTAGTCTTTTCCGAATAGGATTAAACTTGGGCTCGACAGGGACACGACTGTGTGCGATTACTTTAGGCCGTGGTCAAGCCTATTAAAAATAGGCACGAGCGTGTGGTCTACCCGTGTGAGTCGTGCTTCGATTCTACCAAATTGACACAGCCGTGTGGTCTGCCCATGTGAGGAAGTCCAGGCCATGTTGATTTTGTACATTGGCCCATTTTCTCCGTTTTTGGCCTGTTTCTCGTTCCTTTCACTCTCCTATGCTCACCTAAGTATAAAACATGAAATTAAGGCATTAGGAGCATCGAATTCACCCATTTTAAGGAAAAATCATCCATAAAACGTGCTAAACATGGGATAGAAATATGTATAAATTACGGTTTATCATGTAGCATGAGATAAAAGGAAAACTAAATGCACCGCACTGGAGATAAATGCCTATCCAGAAGAACCCTTAGTTTCCTTGAGTCGCAAGTTAATCTTTATGGATTTTGAAAGAGATGGTTAGTATTTGAGTTTCTAAGGAACAATATGAACCCCAAAACAAGAAGATTCAAAAAGAGGGGTATTGCAATATAAGCAAAATTTTCTACACTATATGTGTTTGCAATCAATGTGAATGATGAATTTGCCTAACAATTAAGGCTAGCTAATGATTTAGTACGTTAAGAATTGTTATATTAGTAATGTTTTAACAATCGGATCTATAATTGAATTGGTCAAATAATCGACCCTCGGTCCAAATCAATTTAATTGTTGATTCAATCATTTAAAATTTTCATAAAATTAACAACCAGATTAAGAAAAAGCTAAAAAAATGAAAATAAAAATAAGGGTAAATTACACCACAGATCACTCTAAAAGAGCGTCATTTCTATTTTGGTCATTTAATTTTTTTTGTCAATTTAATCACTCTAATTAATATAATTGTTCAAATTGGTCACTGTCGTTAAAAATTCCGTTAATCCACTAACAAATTGCTAACATGACCTTTTTATACTTTTGACTAAAGCTAGGAACCTCTTTGTAATTAGTCTAAAACACTTTTTTATTTATTTGCAACATAAAACTAAAGTTTGTAAGTTTTTTTTTTCCTTCTTGTTGTTGTTTGTTTCCGGGGAAAAGTAATAGAGGAAAATGAGGATAGTTTTGACTTTTCCAAAACAACCCATGTTCTAGTTTCTTACTCAATAACCTTATCACTCTCTTTTTTCTCTCTTAACCATTTTAAGAGAAAACATGCAAAGGAGAGAATAAAAGAGAAAACTCATACATCCCTTTAAAAAACCTTAAAATCTTCTCTCAAAGTACCCTCAAAATCATCCTTTCATTATTAATATTCAATAACCGATAACAATAATATAATTACTATGAAAAAGAAAATGACAAGAAATATTTATATCAGAAAAAGAAATATAGTTTGGAAGAATTATTGTTTTTAACCAGAAAAGTTGAACACCCAACAAAACTTGTTAATAAACCAAACATAGACAAAGAAATAGGACACAACCTAGTTCTAGAAATTTAAGAATTAAGGGGAAAAACTAAAATTTTCATTTTTAAAAAATGGAAAAGAAAAACTTATTAGACTAAGATTAAATCTTGAAGATAGTACTCGTGAATCTCCCTATCTTGCCACTTGTATTTTATTTTAATAAGAATTTAGATCAGAACTCTAACACCTGCAGCACAACAAGAAAGCATGAAACAATTTGCTTATCCATTCAACTTGAAAACAATACACTTAAGTATATATGTATATATATATCAAATACACAACTACTCCCACTAATGACTTGGAAACAAACAAAACTTAACTCGCATACAAGTTGATTATGTTAATCGGGACCTAAACACATCAAATAACTTAACAATTAAATTCATTTTCAACTACATAACATAACAAAGCAACTAAACAAACGAAACCAAAAACAGCATGCATCAAAGGCATCATCTCGCAGCTCGCAACTTGCTTGCATGTAGCTTGCAGTTCACAGTTCGCAGCTTGCATGCAGCTCATAGTTCACAGTTCAGTGTCAGCTCGCACTTTGTCACTTGTAGAAACTTCTCAAATTTTGCCACTTCTGACATGTGAAAGAGTTGTTGTATGATTGTCCAATTTCTAATAATTTGGAGCAAAAAATTACCCATAATCAAAATAAGGCAAAATACACTTATGGGAAGAGTTTTAGTGCCTTGCCTTATATGCCAAGTCTATACTCAAACACACGCCAACTGAACATCTCATTATCTCGAATCTAGCAACTTCAATGCTCTTGGTAAATAGATTTGTCAGTTGATTCTTAGTTGAAACATACTTCAATTTAAAGGTTCCATTCCCCACTAACTCTTTGATGAAAAGTTGTTTTATAATATGTCTGGTCCTTGAATGAAGCACTGAATTCTTCGATATATTGATGGACTTTTTTCATCTTAATAGCAAATTAACAGAAAGGTCTCTATTTAATGCATCAAGGGTCTAGTTTCAATACCAACTGAGAATTTTTTTTAATGTACTTTTCAAATTTTCGTTCAATTGTAACTAAATGAACTTACTAACAATTATAAAATAGAGAAGGATACAAAAGCTTAGTTACACAATTCGAAAATTTCCTACATCTATAAAATTTTACTTAAAAAATAATTCACGTACAAAATGTGATTTAAGTCCAACAGTTTTGTCAAAATTTGCTGGTCACTAATGACAAGTTCTTTCACTTTAACTTGGCAGTTAATTTCGTGGCTAAATGTTAGCTCATTGATTTTTTTTCCCCTTAAAAACGCGTGTATTAAATTGAGACATTTCCTTAAATGAGAAGGAGAAGGTGGCCACACTGTCACTCGTGCACAATAATTAAGCTTCATTTCTTTTTTCATAAAAAATTTGTCAGCTCATCTTGTTTGTTGAGATTATTGTCAGCTAAATCGGGTGGGGTGAGCTAACAAATTTTTCTTTTCATTTTCAATAGAAAATTCAGAACGAGTGGCAGTGGAATCTTGTGCCTAATACGCCATATCTCAAGCCTGATATGTAGGATCATTATTGCATTTGAAGAAGACAAGATCCACAGTGCCACTCGTGCACAAAGCTTCGTTTCTTTTAAAAAAATGCGTTAAGCTCATCATGTTTGTTGAGGCTATTAAGTTGAGTTGAGGGGAGACATTGAGCAGACAGCGGCAGCAAAAAATGTCGAAACCCCAAATCAGTATCACGTTTGGATTCATAGAGATTTGCATTTGAGATTCCTTGTGTCTCCCCCTTTGCCTTTATTATATATATATAAAATCATAGCTTAGTGGCAAAGCTGTATTCACCATTCACCCTTATAAGCCTTTTCATCTTTTAAACCAAAGAACAAAGATGGGTTCTTCAGCTTTGAACCAAAAATCCAATTTCAATGCTCGTTCAAACAGTTTGCCTTCTAGACCTCATCCACTTATTCCTCAAATAGATGAGCATTTACGTAGGCTAAAATCCGATGAATCCGCCGCTTCTTTATCGTCGATTACCGGAAAACTAAGTGGTCTAAGAGATCTGTATGAGTTGGTTCATAGTTTGCTTATCACACAAAAATCCTTAGCCCAAAACTACAATGGCAATAATGAGTTGTTGCTGAATGGATCTCTTAAGCTATTGGATGTTTGTGGTTTAGCCAAGGATGTTTTGTTGCAGGCCAAGGAAGATACCCAACAACTTCAATCGAGTTTCCGAAGACGAAGAAGCGGCGACGATGCCGTTTTCGCAAACGAAGCTAAGGCTTACTTAGCATCAAGGAAGAAAGCAAACAAGTTAATAAACAAGTCTTTGAGAGA
The DNA here is from genome assembly GCF_025698485.1 of Gossypium arboreum. Taxonomy (NCBI): domain Eukaryota; kingdom Viridiplantae; phylum Streptophyta; class Magnoliopsida; order Malvales; family Malvaceae; genus Gossypium; species Gossypium arboreum. The sequence goes on from NC_069073.1 coordinate 119,473,245, forward strand.
TTTAAAGATCAGTAAATGTGTCTTTGCTGATGTTGATGAACCTACATGTAGCATGTTGAGAGATGTTGAAGGGGTTACTTTTGCAGTGTTCGAATCGGTTTTTTCCTATATAACAGCGACAATGCCGGAACCGAAATCGAACAACTGGTCCTTGGTGTCGAAGTTGATGCACTCGAAACGTGTAACCTGTGAGGGACGAGTTTCGGGGACGAACGAATTCGAGAGAGTGAATGCAATGTTGTGTGGTCTAATTGGGTATAAGAGTAAGAAATGTGGTGATATGAGCAATGAGAATGCAGTGATTGAGTTGCAGAAACTTGAGACAAGCATTGAAGATGTTGAAGATGGAATTGAATGTGTGCTTAGGCTTTTGATTAAAACTAGAGTTTCGATTCTCAATATCCTTAGCCATTGATTGAAGAAAATCATATCAGATGCCATTTTCAAAAGGGAAAAGAAATTCCCACGATTTTTATGTACACTCCTTGTATAAAGCTAAACAAATACATGTATAATACTTGATTGATCCTAAATATGAATGCTACAATTTTCTTGAACAAATTTACATCATTCTTTGGTTTTTTTTAATATATTTGGGATTTGTTTTTCTTAAGAAAGTTACATTTGATTTTGAAAATATAATAATAATAAGGGTAAACAATCAAAATAGTCACTTTTGTTTACCTCATGTTATATTTTAGTCACTTACGTTATCGTGTTGTAACATTTTAGTCACCAAGCCATTAATTGTCGTTAATGTTGTAATGATAAGCTGACATGACACGTTAAATAATCATTTCAAACAAAAATTTTAGGTTAATTTATACAATCAGTTCTCATATTTTTTCATTTTGAGTAATTAATTTTTTTTCCTTTTACATTCTTTTAACTTTTTCTTTTCTTTTTTTCCCATTCTCTTCTACTTCTCTCTTTATTTTCCTCCCTTCTCTATTTTCTTTAATTAACGTAGTTTTTCTATATTTTTTATTTGTTAAAACTAATCTCTATATTTTTACTTTTTCGAGTGAGGTGAGCTTGTAGACTAGTTTTAACAAGTGGAAAATATTAAAAAACTATGTTGGAAGAAATGAATGGAGAAAAACAGAGGGAGAAGCAGAAGAGAATGGAAAATAAAGAAAAAAAAAAGAAAGTTGAAAGAACATAAAAAAATTAAATGGCTTAAAATGAAAAAATAGAGGGATCAATTGTAGAATTTAACCTAAATTTTTTTATTGAAATGATGATTTAACTTGCCACGTCAACTTACCATTACACCGCTAATGGCAATTAACAGCTCAATAACTAAAATGTTACAACATGATAACGTAAGTGTCTAAAAGTAACATTTCAAACATAAGTGACTAAAATGTAACCTGAGACAAACAAAAGTGACTATTTTGATAGTTTACCCTAATAATTAAATCATCAACTTGTATATCTATGATATTAATCTAAAATCATTACTGAGTTGATGTCACAGATTAACTAAGCACCAAATTAGCATCAATTTATATATCAATAGTATTATTATTTTGATGACCTCTATCTCTTTTCATATTTTTATATAGTTTTTAAATTAAAGAACTAAAATTAATATGTTAGGGATTCAACCCATGTTTAATGGTTTTATAAAAAAAATTTATCGTTACAATAATAATTCTTAAGTGAACTTTAAAAAATTTAATTTTTAGCATAAAATATTTTGTCTCACCAGATTTGTGTATATAGATAATTAATGTAATAGGCCCATTTCGCCCGGGCCCGTTAGAGTCTAAAAAACCAGAAACTAGAAACAAAAAATAATAATAAACCGAAATAAAAAAACCATAAAAATCCATTAAGTCCAAAACAGTCCTTAAACCCTTAGCCCATTACATTAGACCCAGTCCTGGCCCAATTATTAAACCTAAGGCTAACCTTAGCCCAAACCCTAGTTTGCTGATTAGCGCCGCAGCAATGGTCTTCGCCCCTAGCCGTCCGTTTTCAAAGCAGGTCTATAGAGCCCAAACATTGAAGATTCTGGAATACGCTACAGCAGCGCCAAAGGGTCGGACTTGCACGAGCAGTTTCCCAGGCATGGCTTCCACGTCACCAAGTCTCCTTTTCCATACAGCCACACCTGCAACAGAATACACGAGAAGCAGCTAACAGAATACACAGCCAAATGACAGAAGGAAAATATAATTTTTATTTTTTTATTTATTTTGTAAATTCGGCTATAAAAAGCCATCATTTGTACTCTGTAAAGCTTACGCACACTGAAATACGCATACTGAATAGAAAAATTCAAAAGCAATTTCTGAGAAGGTGATCTCTGTTTTTTAGTCTCTTTAATTTTCTGTTAATTATTTTATTTATTTCCTTCGATTTTTTTTTCATCATTTGCATTTAAAAAACAAAAGTGAGAGGAGAAAGGTGATCGTACCTTGTGATTAGGCCGTCAGTTCTCTTTCGCTTCGTCGAAATCAAAGCTTAAAGGGAATTTCGAGGCTAAAAAACAATTCTTCGAAGCCCGAGAACGCTGGTTGCCGTTCGTGGTGGCAGATCAGTGTTTGAAGGAAAGAACGTAGGGTTGCTGGTTGGGAAGAAAAGGTGGCTAGGGTTGGTTCGGCTGAATGGCCTGGTTTGAGCGTTTATAAATAACTAAAAATGACGCCGTTTTGAGCCTGATTCAAGGGCTCCAAAACGGTGTCGTGTTAACTATACCCGACCCGATCTGATTCTTTGCCCTTAGGATCCGCGCGTTATTGCGGAGAGGGGATAATTGCGCACTGAGTCCTTCCTTTTCACGTGATCATTCAATTACATGTTATTTGTTTTATTTCATTTTTTAATTTGGCTTTGTAATTTGCGCATATTTGCAATTGGGTCCGCGCCTCAACACAGTGTTTTGGGGTCTAGAACATTTCCAGCTTTAGTCCCTATGCATTTGCACGCATTGCGCGTTGGTCATCATTTTAATTTCAAAAGTTTATTTCCTTTGTAAATTATGCCTTTTATTTTTATTTTAATTTTATTTTAATTAAGTTTTTAATCATTTTTAAGATTCATTTCACATTCATTTTTTTATTCTTGTTTACTTATTTTTATATTTTGAGCTACTTTGGTAATTGTATTTTGTTTTTAAAATCATTATTGTAAAATTTTTATATCATATCATTTTAACATTTTGTATAATATTTTATATAAATGTTCTTAAACAGTATTATATATATAATTCATGATAAAGTTAATTTTATTCTCATATATTATTAATCTTATGTTATTTTACACATATAATTTCTTTTAAATCTTTTCACATATTTTATTATATTTTTGTTATTTAAAGGAAAATCCTATATATCTTATGTATTATTTAAATTATTATTATATTTACATATATATTGGTACATATGTTTGATCTATATACATCATTAAGTCCATGTTATTTTATACATGTAGTTTTTTTTAAAATCTATTTGTATACATAATAAGATATAATTTTAGGAAATAAACTATTTAAATTCTCCTTTATTGTGTGTATTGTCAATTTTAAATAATTTTTTTAACACTTTGCATATTATTTTATTCAAATATCTTCATTCTATAACATTTATTTTAATGATTATATATATATATATATATATATATATATATATATATATCCTTAGTTCTTTATACAAATTATTTCAAATCCTTCAATTCATCAATTCATATGTTATATATATATATTATGTGTTCATTAGTCCATTATTATTTTAAAATTGTCTTATACCACATTGACTTTTAATTTCCATTTTGTTTTGTATATTTTATGTTGATTATTATATATTGTTGTGGCATATTACTTATTCGTTTTTTGTATTGTTATATCAATTGTTCTCCATCCATGCTTGAAAATTTGGTTACATTTTTCTTAGATTAGTTCTATTTAATTTTTATTTTGTTAGTTGGTTAGATAAGGTTGTATCATCTTTATTCACCAAGTATGGTCTATTTTGTTTATTTTGTAATTTCCATTTTTTTTAAAAAGTAATTATTCCATCTTGTTTCAAGTCAAATAAATGTGTTTTGAGCTAGTTTACAATTTTTTATTTAAAAATTCTAAAATAAGGCAATGTTTAATGTTTGGAAATTTGAGAAATCGTGCCCTATCGTGCTGGGTTTTGATTTTTCGTTGGACTAAATAATTGGACATGCTTTTGTAATTTTCAACGTATAAGCTTTTGAAAATAAAAAATCAATCGTGTTTTCAAAGGTATAAAGAATCGTGTCCTACCGTGCTGGATGTGATGCTGTATACCTTTGAAACGAGAGAATTTTGACAACCAACTTGAACCACTCGAACGTTTTAAAATGAACCATATTTCAAAAAAAAATAATTCCTAAAATCTTAGACATAAGGACAGCACTTAATCAATCTGGTACCAATTTTTGGGCGTAGTGAGGGTGCTAACCCTTCCTCATACGTAACCGGCTCCAGAACCCATTTTTAAATTTATGTAGACCAAAATTGATTTAAATAGAATAAAATATTTTATTAGGTGATCCAACCACACCTAAACAAAAAGATTGGTGGCGACTCCACACTTTGTTTTAAAAGTCGATCCCCGTTTTTTTTCTTAAAATAAAAAATGGTTTCGACAATTAACTTTTAACATAAAATGTTTCCCTTACCAATAATATTTTTTACGTTTCATTATTTATTATACATTATTTTTAAATATATACGCATGTATTTTAAATATGTAAGTTTCATATGTATATGCGTGTGATAGAATTTCTAGTAAAAATAATATAAATAAGATATAATTACAAGAAAAGAATTGATGAGACTAGATAAGAAAATGGACCCAAAAAACTGGAAAGTGAAAGAATGAATATTGCAATATAGGCAATTTTCTGCCATATATGTGTTTGCAATGAATGTGCATGATGAATTTACATTATATTGGAGGCTAGTTAATGTTTTAGTATGTTGAGAGTTGTTAGCCTATAACATAGGTGATAGCTCAATGTCAAGTAAATTTATGAAGAAGGATTCTGAGTAATCGAGATTTGAAGAAATTATTTTTTGGATTTTTTCATTTTTTATTTATTTAATGATATTTTAACAATTTTTTTATGTCATCGATATATAATTTTGATAATATTTTTACCTCAAACTTTAAAGTCGAAACTTTGAACCTCGAATCTTGAATTCTACTCATTATTAAAGTTTTTACTTCATCTTTAATGATGTAGATACAAATCTTGATTATGACAATCTATTCAAATCATCATCAACCTCTATATTTACTGAGTGTAGAACAAACCATGGTGACAAGTGTGTACACATAAATATATGTATGTATCATGTGATGAGGGAGAAATGAAGAATTGATCATTGAGATTGAAGTGTATATTTTCTGATTAGCTCTACCATTTATTGACATCTTGATTCGTAAAATAAAAATTCAATTATATTCGAGATTAAAATTGTATATTAAATTTGTTTAAGACTAAGATGATTTGTCTAATCTGATAAATTTATCTCCATTAAAATTAAATAAAAATTTTAATTTTTGTGATAAAAACAAAACTTAAAATATTAAATTACATTGACAAAATCAAAAGCACCAATAGTTTTATTACTTTCAAGAGCTTTTAGTAGATTTGTAGGAGCAGTTGTCAAAACATTGATTCTCTTTAAATCAACAGATACCATTTTAGCAATTTGATTTACGACTAAATTGACCTCTCTTGAGACATGTCTGACCACCTAATGCTCAAGACTTCGTAGATTTGTTGAATCTGCCTAACTAAAGCTAATCTCGAACTAGTTGAATCATCCTTCAACAAAGCATGAATTACTTCAAGACTATCAGTTTTAATTAAAATCCTATTCAAATTTCGGTTTAATAAAAGAGTCAAACCATCTAAGATACTCCACAACTCAGTATCAAAAATCGAACACATCTCTAAATAATGATTAAAACTCATAATCCAAATCCTTGACGATGCTGAAAAATCCACTTTAGACTTTACTTTTCAAAAGCTAAATTTTTAAGTCATGATTGTTTCATCATTTCATTAGCATAAACATTAATTAATTAATTAATCTCCAAGAAACTATAATGACGGATCATGTTTGTTTTCAATAAGCAATAAAATAAAGCCTTATAAATGTGGATCGTGCTGTCAATATGATATTAGTTTAGGGTATATCAAAGTACATTAGAAAACATTATGTAAAATTATGGAGGATATTTTTATATTAAGAGTTGAATTGTATTTTATTTTGTTTATTTTAAAATGGATAAATTAATCTATATATATTTAATCAAAGAATAAATTGGTCTTTATCGTCAAAATGAAATAGATATGGTATGCCACATGTAACTATCTAGTTACTATGTCAGCAATATCAATTTCTAACAATAAAAATGGAAGAGATTTTTATTAACAAGGATCAATTGCTCTTTAGTCTAACGTAAAAGGATTAAATTGTCTATTTTTTGTAAAGGGAGTAAAATGTAATCGAAATCCTAGTATAGGGGCATCCATGGCACTTTTACCAAAATAGTGGATATGATTTCGTATTTGCAATCCTTTTCATAATTGGGTAAAAATACCATGGAGGCCCTTGTACTAAGATTCAGATTACATTTTATTCTCTTTATTTAAAAAATAGGTAAATTGGTCCTTGTACGTCAAAATGAGGTGCACATGGCACACATATAATTATCTGGTTATTTTGTTAGCCACGCTAGTTTTTAATTGTAGAAATAGATAAAAATTTTAATAAAAAAGATTAGTTTTTTTTTATCTAACGTACAAGGACTCGATTGTCTATTTTTTAATAAAAGGATAAAATACAATATGACTCCTAGTACAAGGACTCCATAATACTCTTAAATTTATAATTATGATTCATTGTCCCATGATTTTGATTAAAATTGTTTAAAATTTGACATATTCATATCATAACAAAATAATGTAGATTTGTTCAAAAAATTTATAGTATTTATATTTAGGATTAGTATTATACATGTATTTTTGAGGCATATATACAAGGAATGTACATCAAAATTTTGGGAATTTTTTGGCCAAAAAAGAAATTGAGGGAATTCTTTTTCCCTTTTTGTAAATGCCATCTGCTATGATATTCAGCAATTAATGGCTGAGGATATTGAGAATAGAAACTCTAGTTTTAATCAAAAGCCTAAGCACACATTCAATTCCATCTTCAACATCTTCAATGCTTGTCTCAAGTCTCTGCAACTCAATCACTGCATTCTCATTGCTCATATCACCACATTTCTTACTTTTATAACCAATTAGACCACACAACAATGCATTCACTCTCTCGAAGTCATTCGTCTCCGAACCTCGTCCCTTGCACGTTACACATTTCGAGTGCACCAACTTTGACACCAAAGACCAGTTGGTCGATTTTGGTTCCGGCATCGTCACAGTTATATAAGAAAAAACCGATTCGAGCACCGTGAAAGTAACCCCTTCAACATCTCTTAACATGCTACATGTAGCTTCATCAACATCAGCAAGCCCACATTTATTGATCTTTAAATCTCTCAAAGATTTGTTTATTAACTTGTTTGCTTTCTTCCTTGATGCTAAGTAGGCCTTAGCATCGTTTGCGAAAATGGGATCGTCACTTCTTCGTCTTCGGAAACTCGATTGAAGTTGTTGGGTATCTTCCTTGGCCTGCAACAAAGCATCCTTGGCTAAACCACAAATATCCAACAGCTTAAGGGATCCATTCAACAACAACTCATTGTTGTCATTGCAGTTTTGGGCTAAGGATTTTTGTGTGATAGGTAATTGAAGCAAACTATGAACCAACTCATACAGATCTCTTAGACCACTTAGTTTTCCAGTAATAACCCATGAAGAAGTGGCTGATTCATCAGATTTTAGCCTACGTAAATGCTCATCTATTTGAGGAATAAGTGGATGAGGTCTAGAAGGCAAGCTGTTTGAACGAGCTTTGAAATTGGATTTTTTATTCAAAGCTGAAGAACCCATCTTTGTTTTTTGGTTGAAGAGATGAAAAGGCTTGAAGGGTGAATGGTGAATACAGCTTTGCCATTAAAGCTGTGATTATATATATAATAAAGGCAAAGGGGGAGACAAATCAAATGCAAATCTCTATGAATCAAAACGTGATACTGATTTGGGATTTCGACATTTTTTGCAGCCGGTGTTTGCTCATTGTCTCCCCCCAGCTCAACTTAATAACCTCAACAAACATGATGAGCTTAATGCATTTTTTAAAAAAGAACCAATGCTTAATTATTGTGCACGAGTGGCACTGTGGATCTTGTCTTCTTCCAAAGCAAAAATGATCCTACATATCAGGCTTGAGATATGGCGTATTAGACTCAAGATTCCTGTGCCACTCGTGCTGAATTTTTTGAATAATTTTTTATTGAAAACTAAAAAAAAAAAACAAATGTTAGCTCAATGTGTTTCCCCACCCAATTAGTAGACAATAATCTCAACAGACAAGATGAGCTAACAATTTTTTAAAAGAAAAAGAAATGATGCTTAATTATTGTGCACGAATGGCATTGTGGCCACTGTCTCCTTTTCATGCAAAAAAGGGTCCTACATATCAGGCTTGAGATATTGCGTATTAAGGACAAGATTCCAGTGCCATTCGTGTTGAATTTTGAATAATTTCTATTAAAAAACAAAATAATCAAAATATTCTGAAATCTGAAATTTAGTTTATGTATTTATAAAATTAAAAAATGAAATAGCTACTACAAGAAAATACAGGTTTCAGACAAGACAATGAAAAAGGTTACCTTGTATATTTGCAAGCAGATAAGAGAGACAGGACAGAAGAACTGCAATGCTGAAAATGGAAAAAGAACAATCATAAAACCACAAAATTTAGACAAAAATCCAGAAGGAATCAATAACTTGTCAAGTTGGGTACAATTGTTTCCAAAACATTGCTTCAAGTTCCTGGGATTTTCCACAGCATGGAGCCTAATTCCCCCGTTGGAGGAAAAGAAGAACCAAGAAATAGTAATACTGTTTGAAGCAAAGTTAAAAGAACTAAAGAAATAGGGGCTTACCGTTCAGGTGGTCGGAGAAGGGTAGTGTCCACCGCCATTACAGCTGAGTGGCAAGTCTGAATGCCGCTGCTGTTATGCTCTGTGTGTCTATTTGCTACTTCATAAAATGAAAATCTAAAGTAGATACCATACCAGAAAAGCTTTCTATTCCATTTAATATTTGCTTCACTTGAATAAAATATACGAGACAATACAAGGTAATTTTCCTTTAATCATAAACCCATCATTACCTTACGGTAAAAATGTCCAACATAATAATAATAATAATAACAATAATAATAATAAGCTTCTTCTACTCTATGCCTAGTTATGTGATTTATATAAGCTGGATGTCCTAACCTCAATTGACAATTTGCTATTGCCATGCCTTTTTATGTACACAGAAGAAAACAGTTCCTTGCTTGGCAAGTAATCTTATCTAAACTAGAATTCGATCCGGACCTCAAGTGATTCTAATCGGAACTAACACCAACCACAAAATAACCGAAGAATATTTAATCTGACATGAACTCTTCAATTTTATATAAGTAATCAACATCAATCCAATCTGGATCCTCTATAGACTGATATTCATCACTCATTTCAACAGCATCTTTCCTGTTTTTCTCTTCAATTGTTTCAATTCCTCTAGCTTGACATAAACAGCTATCTGGGTTTTCATGAAACTCACCCTTGCCGGGTTTCATTTCATTCGGCTCTCCCATGAAGCCGATCTGATAAGTTCGAACCCTAGAGGAAAACTCTTCCCATGTCATGTTATTCCGGTCCAAGAACAATTTGTACAGCTTCCTAGCATTAGGTCGGATTGTTGGTTTGTGTCCAAAGTATCTCCTGCAATAGGAAAATAGAGTGTGTTGTTTCGCCAATGTGATTCGCATATAACAAAAAAATAGTTGCATACCTCCGACCAGCTAACATTCTAGCCATGTTTCCGTTGTTGTTTGCGACGAAGACATCGGTTTCATCGCAAACAATATAATCCAATGCGGCCATACGACCTGAAAATGAAGAAAATTGTGCCAACTCCTCCTTGGTAGCTATAGTTTGTTTTGAATGAAAATTAGGGAAGAGTCCTTTGAGTGGAGCCAATGACTCTTCACCTCCATATACATCACCTGACGCGACGTAAATGTGAACATCACTTCCAAACCCCAATGCTCTTAGCATTAGACCAACTTCCTCCGGTGTCAGCGGGCATTTTCCTTTCCTTCTTACTTTTTCAGGGTTGCTTGCCTGCAGTTCCCACCAAAACAAACATGTTTAATGCATCTGCAGATATTTAGAGGATTTACAGAAGTGTCCTTGACAACGCATGAGGCCTTACATGTAAAGTTTTCCACCTTTTCCGAATTGCTCCGAGTTCAGCCCTTTCTTTATCTCCTCCACCATAATAACATCCGGAAAATGCAAGCATATCAGGTTCAAACCTATGGCAAATGATATATCAACCTGCATTAAGCCTTTTTCACTTTTATAGTAAAGATGTTAAGACAAACTGAATAGAACATTCAAATTCCAATAAATGCACTTGTAAGTGGACTGCTCTTTACCTCAAGTGCAAGGCAATGAAATGTTTGGCTTTCATCTTCATCCTTTCAACCAAGAGTTTACCCATTTTGAGAATGGGATCTGTGAACCTTAAAGCATGATAGTTTACCCTACATCTTAGTTTTTGTAATTCTGTGTCTAACCTGTTTGAAAGCCTATAATCAAACTTTGTAAGCTCAACAGCCTGCAACAGGAAAATGTTATAGAAAATTCTGTCAGTTCTTCAATCGTACGCTAGTTTCAATCCCATGAACAATCCGACAGACACCAAGACAGTATGTTTAACATATCAAAAGAAGGATTAAGTATTAAGTATCCTTCTTGGTAAACGAGAAGAGACTCGACATCAACATCATTTGCTGGTACACTCAAAAATTACATGTCATTGATGCTGCAAGACATAAAAATGAGTAGAACAGCTAATTTCGAGCTACTAGTTACCTGTGTTCTATTTAGAACAGGTAGAACACGAGTCTCGTAGCATGTTGGATCACACTTCCTTGGAACACGAATGGTTCGTGGAATCCAAGCTTTACCTCCCTTTGGTGGTAGCTCTTTGATGATTTCAACATCCCGAGAGAGATACGAAATGAACCAGTTGACATCGAATATTTCAGCAAAACAACTGCATCAAAATACCCCATCACATATATATCCGTAGAATATAATAAACCATTCCCCTGTATTGAAAGTTAAACATGAAGACAATGGCAGACCTGGTATCTTTCCAATATGATTGCTGGTCTAGCCTGGGAATAACCAGAGTTGCGTTTAATATATATGCTGCAACAACAGCGTCTATTATCTGCAGCCATAACTCACAAAATATTATAAGCTTACTAATTTTGCAAGTCCCTTGAAAATACCAACATTAGCTCTGAAATCCAATAAGCCTAAATTCAGAAAACTTACCCCTGTTCGCTGTTGATTTAACCCTCCACTGGTAGCAATCAACAAGTATCGGTCGGGAAGTTTTTTCCTATTAGCAGCTAAAACATAACAAAAAATGGAATATTAGAAAAACTTTGTAATAAGCAAATGAAGCATCCTCGTATTTTTAATATTGCAAAAACAAATCAAGTACAAATGGTAAATGAATAAACAGCTTAATTTTAAAGCCAAATCTAACTAGGGAAAGAATTTAGATTTCTATGTCAAAAACCAAAATCAAAATAGGCCGCCACCTGTACTCAAAACTTTAAAAGTTACATTCTCATAATTTTTTTTCAAATTAAAAATCAGTCAATTTCTGTCAAAATTTTACCATCAATTTAAGCATGCAATCATACGACCTTCTCAAGCAAATCCATATGAAATCAACAAGTCTAATAATGAGTAAATTCTGATGAAAAACACTATTGATATCAGTGATTGCAATAAATTTTTAAATTGAAAAAATAAGAGATTTAATTTTAAATTTTAAATTTTATCAAATTATTAGTAAAAAAATATAAATAGTAAAAATAAGTATTCAAATTTAGAATACTTTACTTTGAAACGTTTTCGAAGCGTTACTGCATCCATAGTAGAACGTCGATTGGCTCCAACTCCATAAATCACGACCTAGATTTCCTCCACTTGCCTAATAAACACAAAACCAATTAATCAAAAGCTGATATTAAGATCGAAACAAGCCATCAAAACTGAATACATAGAACGTTTAGCTCGTAATTGCACCGGAACTTGAAACATTGCCTCAAAATTGTACTCCAAAGCTTCTCTTACATTCACCACCTAAACAATTAATCAAACAAAAAAGCAAAAACAAAACGCATAAAATCAGATAATATTATCTTACCTGTCGAAGTTCGACCAACAAAATCGCGAAAACCAAATGAATGAGAAAAAAAAAAGAGAGGGAAAGTATTACGTGACGAACGGAAGAGTGACGGGGAAGGAAGAGATTGTTGGCGGTAGGCGGAGGAAAGTAAACGGAGGAGAAAAGTAAGAGGAGGAGACAACCGGAGATGGCGGAGATGAATGAGAAGACACGGCGGCGCTTCCGCCAGAAAATAAGCTTAAGGCCAATGTAAAAGCCGTTTGAGCCATGAAGATGGATGGTAGTAGTAGTATTATTACGTTCACTCTTCTTTCTTCTGATTTTCAGAGAAAAAATAAGCTTTTTCAACTCCTTCAACGTCGTCATTATATTTTCCATTAAAATTTTAAGCTCCAATTTTCTTGTTTATATATATATATAAATATTACCAAAAAAAGTCCAAAATTCAGAGGTTTCATCAGAAATTTTTAAGAAAAAACAAATTTGTTTATTTATTTATTTATTTATTTATTTATTTTCGGTTAAAATCTTCCATAAGTCCTGTACTCTTCACAAATTTAAATTTTAGTCCCTGTACATTTATTTCTAGGAATTTACTCACCTTGCTTTTCATATTTCATATTTCAAATTTCAAGTTCAATTGTTATATAAAAATAAAATTATAGAGATTAAATTTCAATTTTATAAAAAGTATAGAGACCTATGATATATTTTAACCTTGGTCCTTTTCCCATTCGCAGCGACAAATAGTAATGGCGCTTAGTTTAGCGGAACTAGTTTACAACAATAATTATAATTTATTTTTAAGTAATTATCTTGAATTTAAAAATTCAAACTTATAATATTGTTAATAAATTTTAATTATTGGTACTCACAATATTTGAATTAATGATGGATTAATATTTTGAATTCCAACAAAATTTAATTATTTGTATTCAAGTTTGAATTAATGATAAACTCATATATTTTAATATTAAAATTGGTATAAAATTTTTTAAAATTTTATGTATTTGAATATTTGAGTTAATGATAAATTTTATATCTTAATATTTAAATAATTAAATTTTAATATCATTTTTAGTTTAGTTATTTTGTCTAAAAAGTAAAAAAATAGCTACATTATAAATAAAATTTAATATTTATATTTCTTATTAATAATAAACTATTCAAGTTAACATTTTATTGAATTTTTTTATAATCAAATTTAGTAGCTCGTGCAAAATCTATTTTCTAAAATTTCTAATATTATTATCACCCAAAAATTTGTAATATTAAATATAATTAAATTAATATTATAACTAATTTCATTACATGCTCATTTTCATTCCATTGTCTTAACTTCTTTAGATGATTATATGGATATCATTATGATATTCCCTTACACTTCGATATCATTATAATATTTCCTTTTACAATAATTTGTTTTTTTATATTTAACTTATTTTTATTTTAATTTTATTCTTAAATCATAAATTTATAAATTGTTTACTTATTTGATCTTGATTGGTTTTTAAAATTTATAGAAATTTTAAATTTTATTTTTCAAATTTTACTTTTAAATATTTTATATATAAGTTTATATTTAGGTGATATATGATCAGAAATAAAAATTTTTTTTTTTATATATAATTAGAGGTGGAGATTGAGTTGTTTGGTATTTAATTTAATTTATAATTTTTTAAAAAATTTAAAAAGAATTAGATAATGCATTTAATGTCGATAAAATACTATAGAAGTCTCTATACTAAGTGTCAGATTACATTTTGTCCACTCTACTGAAAAAATTGATAAATTAGTTCATCTATATTAGATCAAAGAGGAAACCAGTCCTTTCTATTAAAAATTTCATCCATTTCTACAGTTGAAAACTGTCATGGTTGACAATGTCTAGGGACCAATTTTTAACAGCATAAAAAGATGAAATTTTTAATAGAAATATCAATTTACTCTTTAATTTAACATATAAAAATTAATTTATATATTTTTTTTAGTAGAGAAGACAAAATTCGATTTAACTCTTAGTATGCGAGCCTCTAGATACTTTTACCATTTAAGGTCGTAAATTTATTTTATATTACTTTAATAAAATAATAAGTCAAAAGTTTTAGTACATCAATTAATACGGATAGAAATTAGATGACAACGATGTTTTGACATTGTTGATAAACACTGAGATCTTAAGAATTAGGATATTGATGGCTTAGATTCGATTTTTATATTGGGTAAATCATGTTGGGGTTGTTTTAAAGATTTTCATAGTGGGTAAATTATTTTATCCAGATAAATCATGTATGAGTTGTCTTAGCAATTTTTATATTAGTTAAATTATGTTGTATTAATGATTTTCATATTGAATAAATCATGGGTTATCTCTAAATTTATTCCAACTTTAATTTCATAGATGATTTCTAGAATTATTTTAATTTAATTTTTTCTGAAAATTAATTCTCTTAATTAATTAATTTATGACCAATTTTGGTCAAAAGGTGGTTGAATTTGCCTAACCTAATCAAAGAAAAGAGTTGGAACAACAAATAACTGCTATGATGTATAAAGAAGGAGACATAAAATCCTTAAATAATAACTAATCATTAGTTTGTACTAGAGAAGAAAGATAAAGATGAAGAAAATTATCTAGGATTCTATTATTTGTCTAAGTGATAAAAATCGTGTGTCACCTGCCAAAAGAAATGTGAGCATGTTTTTATGTTTGGGTTTTAATCCCTACTCATAGCTTGTAGGTCATTGTTGGGGAAGCATGGTATCACTTTATCTATGCCCAAATGTTTAAGGCTATTTGAAGAGGTGGCAAGTTTAAAAAGTGGGAATACATTATTAAAATTAACCGGTGGGTGGCACATGACCACAATTTAAGAAAATATGAACACTTGCCTATGGTAGGGAAATGAGGACATTTGAACCCCTAACTTATACTTTATGGGTCATTTTTGTGTAGCTATAGTTATATGTCGATATTTTCTTGATATGTGGTTATGCACCACCCACAGTCTATTTAGACGATGTGCTCTCACTTATAGGTTATTGCTAGGTAGCTATAGACTAAGGATTCAAACCTTATCATAAACAAATGTCTACATTTCCTTAGTAGGTATAGTTGTGTGCCATGTACGGTCCGTTTTGATCGGGCGCTTCCGCTTTATGAACTAGCCATTTATTTAGGTAGCCATAGACATTACAACTTTTCGTAAAGCCAAAAGGTAAAACCTCAACCAATAACAATCGACCTATTGATGGGTCCTTTAACTTTAGGCAAACAATATTTCGAAGATTTTTTGGAAAGTATTAACTTCTTGTCAACAATTTTATTATATTTACTGCAAAATATAATAATTATAGGAAAAACAATTGGTGAACTACTAATGGAGTTTTTAAACTATAGAAGCAGGGTTGACGTGATGACAAGTGTCTTATAGGGTATGGTAAAATATTAAAAAAATAAAACACGTGATAATTTTTTAAGTATGCTTGTGGAATTTAAAAAAGGTAAATTACACATATAGTCATCCATCTAATTATAAAAAAAAAATTCATTTTAAGAACCCAAAACAAAATGTTTGTAATTTAAACACTTACATTACATAGTTCAATCATTTTGGTTACTCCCGTTAAAATCACAAACGGCAAGCTCTTATAGCGTTAAAAATCGATATAATAACAAATTTAGTTCTCAATATTTACATATTATATTCATTTCATCATAATTTTTTAAAAATAACTCCCAAAATTTATAAATAATCTCAATTTTATCTTATTCTAAAAATAAGAAATATATAAAAATACATAAATATTTTCAAAAAATATAATAATGAATTTTAAAAATAGAACTAACAAGAAATAAAAATATATAAAATTTTAAAATATCAAAATAAATAATTTTAAAAATATAATAAATTTATTTTTTATTAATATTAATATTAATATTAAATAAAATATAATTATATTAAAATTTTTTGATAAATTATAAGATAAGAGTAAATCCCTAATAACAATACGATTAACGCAGCTTAAACCTAAGTCACACTTAAGAGGGTAAATATCCTGAACATCAAATCAATACACAAATTTTAATTATATTAATATTAAATAAAATAAAAATCCCCACCCTTGTCCCTATTACTACTGTTTCTTTGGACCACTGGGTGCCCGCATCATTAGCATAAACCAATATTATTCTCTCTGGATACCTACCGCCCCTCAATAAAAATCTTTTGGTTAAACCAAATGAGCTTTAAAATAAACAAGTTTTGAAGAATTGCTGCTACACTAGAGAGAAGTGGAGTATATAGGGTGTGGGGAGAGGGACGAGGAGTTTTATTTTAATTTATTTAATATTAATATTAATATAAAATTTAAAATATTATTATATATTTTGAAAATATTTATGTATTTTTATGTATTTTTATATACTTATTTAAAGTTTTTAGATTTAGGATTAAATTGAGAATATCTATACAATTTTATTTATTTTAGATGCCTAAAATGAAAATTTTTAATAAAGAGTAACTATTTGTGCAATTTATCCAATTAAAATAGTATACTGGTAGAGTACGAAATAATAAATAGAGTTACATTACGGGAAGACCTTGAATAATAATTTAAAAGGTCAAAACTTGTGGGTAAATTAGAAGAAAAGCTCGATTTTAAAAATATTTTGGATTTTTGATTTTTTTTATATTTAGAGAAATAGATATACTTTATAGTGAAAAATAAAAAGGTGTCCAGCAATGGTAATTTTTTCAATGGTACAATTTTTTCAAACTGGTAAAAATGGCTAGTTTATTTCTTATATAAACTTAAGTCATTTTCTCTCTTTTGCATTCAAATCCTATTCTCTCAATTCTCTCAACTATTTAGCTTTCAATTTTGTATTCAATTTCTCTCATATTCTTGTTGTTTTAATTTTATATTTCGTAATTTATTTGATTTTTATAATAGCAATTTGCTTATTCATTTGGATGACAAACACATTTTCAGTGTCCAATTGCAAATGGTAAGAAATATTATTAGAAGTTTTAATTTTAATTAAGTTCATTATTAAGTTGTTAACATTATCAATTTTATAATTTTTTTATGTTTATATAATCAGACCGAAGATCAAATTTTAGAGATGTACATACACAATTTAACTGCGAGAGTGTCACGTGTTATTGAACAACATTTGCAAAAGGTGAGGTTCTTGCATGTGTCTTGTATGCTTAGGGGACTAAATTGGATCCCCAACTTATCAGCATTTTGGTGAAAAGATGAAGACTAAAGACGCGCACATTTCATCTTCTGTGTGGTGAGTGTATAATTACACTCGATGACGTAGTTTTATAACTCGATTTACTGGTGGATGAGTTATTCGTTATAGGGGCAGTGGGCGTTGGCAATTGAAGCGCAATTTGTGAGCAATTATTAGGCAATATGTTGGACAAGTTTAGTGATATTCAGATAGAGATGAAATGGTTGGAAGACAATTTCAATTATATCGACAACTCTGCGAGTGTCGTCGAAAGAGAACAATACGCTCGAGCATTCATCTTGAGGTTAATTGGGGGTCTTCTAACGCCCGATAAATATTGAAATTTGGTACATTTAATGTGGCTACTACAACTCGTTGACTTGAAAGAAGGGGGGCGACTTAGTTGGGTATTAGTTGTGTTGGCGACATTGTATCGAGAGATGTGTTGTAACGACCCGATAGCCACGGGTGTCGGAAAGTGTATTTCCGAGACTCTGTTACCGTAAATCAAATATTTACGAAGTTAGTTGTGTAGTTAATTAGGTTTTGGTTAAGTGAATTTGCATGAATTAAGAGTAATTAGGTAAAAGAACTAAATTGTATATAGGATGAAAGTTGAATTATAGATTAAAGAAAAATTTAAAAGGACTAAAGAAACAATTATACCATTGTTTCTTTATGAGGTAGCATAAGGTAGATTATTTGTGAATTTGTTATATATATTATAAAATAAACCTTGAGTGTTAAGTATATATATTATATTATATAATAATATATTAATGTATAATAAAACAAAATAATAAAAGAATGAATTAAAACGAAACAAAGCAAAACGAAACAGAAAGAAAAAGAAAGAAAAGGGAAAAAGAAGGAGACGAAGGGCTTTAGGGTTTCAAAAGCTTCTAAGTTTAATTAGTTAGTTAATTTAGTCTCTTTTTCTTATAATTTTTATGTTTTTAGAATCCCGGTTTTAAATATTGCCTGACTCATGCCAAAATTTTAGAAATTATTGAGTTTTTAAGTGTTGCTAATGTTGAATAATTTCAGTATTAGGGATTAAATTGATAGATTTTTAAGCTAGAAATGAAAAATGATTAAATTGTAGAATAAAATGTAAAATTTAAGAAATAGGGACTAAATTGTAAAAATTTTGAAATTTAGGGATTTAAGTGAAATTAGGGAGTTAAATTTAGTCTAAAGTGGAATTTTAATGAAAATAAAGAATTAAATATGAATAATAAAAGTTAGTCTTGGTTTAGGGACTAAATTGGAATTTAGACAAATATTGAGTAAAAATTTAAATATTCAATATGAAATTAAATTGTGTTGTATTGATGAATTTTAATTGTTTTAGTTCCGTAGCTAACGTTGTACCGGAATCCTCAACTAAAAAGGGGAAAGATAAAGTCGAAGAGAAATAGCTCAGAATTTTTGGTTTGTATTTGTATAATCCAAACTTAGTTGTTAATTGTTATAATTCAATTTAATGTATATGGTAAGTGTTGAGGTGAGTAATTAATATGTTGATAATTGATTGATTGATAAGTTCATATTGAATGTATTGATTATTGAATTGAAATGATTATATGTAATTATATGAAAAATTAGTATTGGATATTGGTTGTATTTGAAAAGTGAATTGGAACACTATTAACTGTATCGGGCTAAGTTGGATATAGATGACATGCCATAGAATTGGAAGATTTTAGGGATTTCTTCAACTTCAAGTTAATGAGATACTGGATGTCAATTTATTACTTCAGATTTATTCGATGAGGCACTGGGTGCCAAACTGGTGTGTGTGGTTGGATCTGTGTATCTGTCCGAGTCCGAGTTGCGTTAATAGGGGTAATTAAATAAAACGGTACTATGATTGATATGGAATGAATAATATTATTGATTAAATGATATGTGGATTGAATTGTGAAAAGCTATTATATATGAAATGATGATAATTGAGTATGGTATGAAATGATGTATTCATAAATTGAGTATTGAATGACTAATGTCATTGTAAAAATAAATATAGTTTGATATGTGTATTGAGACATTATGTAACAAGTAAAATATAATAGTGTATGATACTTATGATACTAAACAGTAATATGTGTTTAAAATTTAATTGTACATATTATATTATCTTTTGTCTTTAAATATTCGGATTATAGAAATAATGCTGAGTTTTACTCAGCGTATGGTTTTGTTTTCCATGTGCAAGTTAGGTACTTAATTTTGATCATCGATTTAGCATCCAACAATGATCTCGAACTCAAACGTGGTGATATTTATGCTTTTGTAATATGTTGGCATGTACCTAGGGTGTCTAAATAATAGTTATTTTGTGAATTGTTTGTGAAATGAGGTTATAAATATAATGTTAGTTTGGTGTATATATAAACATGTGAAATTAAGTTAATATTTAAGTGTTCATGAAATAGGCAAAATAAATTAAATTAGGCATGATTTAAAATGATATTTGAATGATGTTTTAATGATATGAAATGATGATATAATTGTAGTAACTATGAGGATACATTGGTTAGGCACCTAGGATGTTTGTTTGATATGATTTGGATGTGTTTGATTGTGTTTTAAATTGGTTAAACGAATGATTTTTGAGTTGCTTATTGTCCAAGCTTGCAAAGAATGGTAAACTTGTTGTTTAAAGTACATTTTGAGTCCACATGGCTAGCACACCGGCGTATGAGGCCATCTCGAAAGGGAACACGGTCTGGCACACGAGTGTAGCACCCCAAACCCGGCCCAGAAGTTATGGCCGGATCCGGCATGCCACATCAAAAACGTTAAAAAAAAAATTTCCATTCTAAATCCAGAAAATCATACTTGATGTTCAAAAGATTAATTCATTAAGGGTTAAAGTGAATGAAAGCTGTGCACCAGGTAGGAAACCGGAAAAGAGGTGGTGAGTCCATCGGACTGCTTAAGTACCAAGCTCCCTTCGGATCCAATCCTAGACATGCATACCGCCATTGCCACACCTTAACGTCATGGATATTTCTAGGAAACCGATTTGATTAAGTCATTTTTAGGGAAAGTGATTAATTTTGGAAAAATACTTTCATTGCGGAAGCTTTGCTTGTTGTCGTGTTATTTTGAAATCAACTGTTGTTTTTGAAAACGCGCCCTAATTTCAACAGTTAAAATAAGTATTACCTATCTTAGTAATACATATTAAAACCATCAAAAATAATTAAGCGGCCTTATTACATTTAAAAGCCCAAAACTTCAAACGTAAATAAAAGGATGTCCAGTTCACGGAAGAAAATCAAACTTTCGAGCGGGTGGCCACTCCAATTCCCTCACGACTCAAGCCCACTATGGTTAGGGATTTCTGCGTGGATGAAAATAAAAGGGTGAGTTTGGGAAAACTCGTGTGTAAGGAAAACCCATTCAAAGCCCAAGTTAGCTCAAGCCCATTGAGCCTAAGCCCATTCAGTATAAAGTGATCTTGGGCTAGAGCCCTTTTCAGATTACAATAAGCGGGCCTTAGCCCTTATTCAGATAAATGTATGGCCCATAGGCCCATTTCAAAATACATGCAACATCAATAAACATATGCAAGCCCATTTGGGAGACTACTCAACCCACCAACCACTACACTCCACCCGTACCAGCCATACACTCCATGTGGGAATAGCTCAACCCACTCATTTAACACTCCACGATTCTTGACCTTGCTCGCTCGATTATCGATAGAATTGAGGCAAAGCCTCCAAGACGTGGACAAGCCACTTTCAATACTTCCTCCGTCAATATCCCAATCTCATGCATCAGATAATAACAACATGGCATGCATAAATAACAACAATCAAACATGCATTTAGGTCAATTTAACCTAAGGGTATTTGGTAATTTATCTACTAGGGGTAAAGCGTAAATTTTTCACTTTTAAAGGTATTTCAGTAATTTATCTATTTTAGGGTTTTTCATGCATATTCCTACTTTTCACGTACTAACGAATCACGCATCGAGGGTTCTTACCGAATTGGGCCGTTGGCCCATCATTCTAATTTTGGCCCATTAAGCCCAAAAATATCGAGGCACGTAAATCATGCACTTTGCGTCTAAATTTTGCAGCTTACAAAAACATTAATCGATTTACCTCACGAGCATTCGCACACTCGCAAATCTACAAAATCTGGTTTTCGGCATTTCGACTTTTCGACTTTTGCCGATCCGGACTAAGAAAGAGGTGTTAGTTACACACACTTTGCGACGATATCTTGTGAGATCCACACAGAACCGCCTACAATTGGATTACTAACACGTTAATCTAACTATTCAAATACAAACTACGTATTAACCCCTTACGATATTTGGCCAAACACACCTACAGATCATAGTAAGCTTATAAGAAATCAATAAGCAACTCATTAACAAATTTTTATCAATTTTTACCACATAATCATAATTCCACTGCAAGCTGTCTTCCTGAGCAATAGTCACTAAATCATTTATAACTGGAGCTACAAAACTCCAAATCAAGTGCCGTTAATTTTCTCTGAAAATACACTCATATATCTTCTATCCATAAAATTTTCAGAATTTTTGGTTTAGCCAATCAATACCAGATTTTTCTCAAAGTTTCCTATGTTTCACTGTTTGACTAATCTGACCACTCTTCATTACGAATAAAATTTCTCATTGTACAGAATTCAAAATATGTTCTTGTTTATTCCATTTGAAACTAGACTCATTAACCTTTAATTACATAATTTATTCAGCTTCTAATTCATCTCCCATAATTTATGGTGATTTTCCAAAGTCACGTTACTGCTGCTGTCCCAAGCAGATTTATTACCAAATTACTCTTTCATATACCTATCTTGCATGCATGTTATTTAAACATGTATATCACCAATCAATCATCACATATCTATGATTTTACTTAAGTATAATCTCCATTTCATCATTTTAAAGCACAACATGTTAGCCGATTTTTCCCCTTAGCATCTAAGGCACATGCATGATCATTTGTTTGGCTCAACTTCACCTATCTTCCATTTTTCATCAAAAGAACATGAAACAACAACCATTTCCTTCATTTTAATTCATGACCAAATGCTCACAATACAACCAAAAATCAAAATATACTTCAAGAGTTAAGGTAGAATCAAGAAGAACTCATGAACCTCAAAATAGAAGCAAGGTACCAAGAACTTACCTTCAATTTTCCTCCTCCTAATGACCGAATACTCAAGAGCTTTCTCCTCTCCTTTCTCTTCTCTAACTTTCAGCTATGATGAACAAAGATGGACAAAACTTTGTTCTTTTCACCCCTTTTTCTTTTAATAAAACTTCATATTTCATCCATTTAATTCTTTAATACAAAAGACATGAAATTCTTATCATGAAACATTTACATGAAACATTTACCTAACCCGTTATCATGGAACATTTACCTAAACTATTATCAATTTGTATCAATTTGTACCATAAATTATGGATATCAAGTGCACATTTTGTCTACAACAACATGATGGCTGGCCACTTCATGTAAAATGGGAGGTTTGTCATGCAAATCCTCCTATTTTGCACTCCTATTTATTTGGCCACTTCAATTTAGCCTATAGCATTTTCAAACATTTTCACATAGGTCCTATTTCATAATTTCACTCCTTTTTCTTATGGAACAAAAATTAACTAAAATTACGGGTTCTATCTTAAGCTTGGGCCTTCTAAAGGCCCACTAACATAATTAAACCTATGCCAACATTCACGAGATTCCGAAAATTGGGCGTTACAACTCTACCCTCCTTAAAGAAATTTCGTCTCGAAATTTACCTAATCAAACAGATAAGGGTATTGTTGTTGCATCGTCTCTTCGGCTCCCAAACTCGAAGTTTCCTTCCTTAACTTGTTGAAAACGAGCGACCAAAAACTCATCGTTCAACTGTTTTTCCTTAATCTGATCCACCCGAGTTGGCCTCACTTGCAACTCACCAGCAGACTTCCATCATCATACAAACTCAAACGAGCAAACATTGCTCTCGGATCGAATCTGATTCTACGACTTAGAGCATCGGCTACCACATTAGCCTTGCACAGGTGATACTCGATCGAGCAGTCATAATCCTTAAGCAACCCAATCCATCTCCTTTGCCTAAGGTTCAGCTCCTTCTGAGTCAACAAATACTTAAGACTCTTATGGTCAGTGTATATAATACACCTTTCTCCTTACAAGTAATGTCTCCAAATCTTAAGTGCAAATATCACTGCTGCCAACTCTAAATCATGAGTCAAATAGTTTCCCTCATGAGGTTTAAGCTATCGTGATGCATATGCAACCACCTTACCCTCTTTCATTAACACGCAGCCCAAACCCACGTGTGATGCGTCACTGTACACAGTAAAATCATTCCCAGACTCCGGCTAAATTAACACAAGTGCTTCAGTCAGAACTTTCTTCAACTTCTCAAAAGCTTCTTGCTGCTTCTTAGTCCATACAAACGATACTCCTTCCCTTATGAGTTTTGTCAGAGGTGCTGCCATCACAGAAAAACCTTCTACAAACCTTCTGTAGTATCCTGTCAGTCTCAGGAAACTCCGTATTTCCGACACTGACCTAGGCGGCTTCCATTCCAAAATCGCTTCAATTTTCCGAAGGTCCACTTTAATCCCCTCAACAGAGACCACATGTCCTAAGAAAGTTACCTCCCTCAACCAAAATTTACACTTGCTGAACTTCACAAAGAGTTCCTTCTCCCTTAATACTTACAGCACTATACGGAGATGCTCATCATGTTTCGTTTTAGTTTCAGAATATACCAGGATATCGTCAATAAAGACGACTACGAATTGATCTAAAAATGGTTGGAACACATGATTCATCAGATCCATAAACACTGCAGGAGCGTTCGTTAGTCCAAATGGCATAACCAGAAACTCGTAATGACCATACCGAGTCCTGAATGCTATTTTTTGGATATCTGCCTCCTTGACCCTTAACTGATGATATCCAGATCGAAGGTCAATCTTGAAAAATACAGAAGCTCCTCTAAGCTGGTCGAACAGATCGTCAATCCTTGGCAGTGGATACTTATTCTTAATCGTCAATTTGTTTAACTGGCGATAATCAATGCACATCCGCATTACCATCCTTCTTTTTCACGAATAGCACCGGTACTCCCTATGGAGACACGCTTGGCCTAATAAAGTCCCTATCCAACAACTCTTAAATTTGAGCCTTTAACTCCACTAATTCCTTCGGTGCCATCCTATACGGTGCGATGGGCACAGGCGCCATTCCAGGCAACAAGTCTATTCCAAACTCAACTTCTCGATTCGGAGGCAATCCTAGAAGCTCCTCCAGAAAAACATCTTGGAACTCCTTTACGGTCCTAACCTTATCCACTGTCAGTCTCTCATCTTCCGACTGACTTACAAATACCAATTAGGCCTCACAACCTTTCCGAATCCACTTTTCGGCTCTTAATGCCACACCACATTGGACAAATAATCCCTTCTCACCTATCACCATAACCTCCTCATCCTTTGTAGTTCTTAACACTATTCGTTTAGAAGCACAATCCAGAGTCGCCTTATGCTTAACAAGCCAATCCATTCCCAGAATGAGGTCAAACTCTCCGAACGGTAACTCCATCAGATTTCCAGGAAAAACCTTGCTTTGAGTTTCTAAGGGTACATTCCTATACGCTTTGTCTACCTAACCGAGTGACCCAAGGGACATAGTATGAGACCCCACTCACAATCTCCTCAGAGCAGTTCAAGTCGTCCATAATCCGTTCTGTGGCCTCCAACCAATATTCCGCCACATTCGGAGCTATACCAGACACGCCCTTAAAGATCTCCGCTCCGTTAGCCCGAAGTCGTTCAGAAATAGATCCCCGAACTCCATTGCCCGTACTTGCCCCGGCAACCCTTTCCAGAACACGAAGCATCGCCTGTGACAGGGCATCATCCTCGGCACCGTGGTCATGAGATTCTACCTCTATTGCCAGTGGTACCGGTGCATCCACCGCCGGCATATGTCTCGAAAACGAAGATCTCGCTCGAGCACTTCCTCGGCTCCGTCCATGGCCTCTTGTGCTCATATCGTATTATCTCGATTACGAATTTTTATGCATCAATTAATATTCCAGTGTTTATTACAGATGTTTTATGAATCAGACAGTAGTTCAAAGTTTGTTTTCGCAGAATCGAAGTCTAGCTACAGTTTCAGTCTCTTATCAGATTTTTCTTTGGTTTCAGTATCATCCTATCTAGAGTATCCTAGTAGGATTTCAGTACAGACAGATAAGTCAGAAAAATATTCAGAAGAGTTTAGAGTAATACTTACGGGCTTGGGCCGGAGATTCGGAATGCCACCTTCTAAATATCTAAATTTTGAAAATCGCATTTTTCGCAATCTTTATAATTTTTTTTTTGAAAATCTTTGTTTTTGTAAACCCATTTCACAGTCAAGTTGTTGCAACCTAGGCTCTGATACCACTAAATATAGCACCCCAAACCCGGCCCAGAAGTTATGGCCGGATCCGGCATGCCACATCAAAAACGTTAAAAAAAATTTCCATTCTAAATCCAGAAAATCGTACTTGATGTTCAAAAGATTAATTCATTAAGGGTTAAAGTGAATGGAAGTCGTGCACCGTAGGAAACCGGAAAAGAGGTGGTGAGTCCATCGGATCGCTTAAGTACCAAGCTCCTTCGGATCCAATCCTGACATGCATACCGCCATTGCCACACCTTAACGTCATGGATATTTCTAGGAAACCGATTTGATTAAGTCATTTTAGGAAAAGTGATTAATTTTGGAAAAATACTTTCATTGCGGAAGCTTTGCTTGTTGTCGTGTTATTTTGAAATCAACTGTTGTTTTTAAAACGCACCCTAAAGCTATCCAATTTCAACAGTTAAAATAAGTATTACCTATCTTAGTAATACATATTAAAACCATCAAAATAATTAAGCGGCCTTATTACATTTAAAAGCCCAAAACTTCAAACGTAAATAAAAGGATGTCCAGTTCACCGAAGAAAATCAAACTTTCGAGCGGGTGGCCACTCAAGATTACCTCATGACTCCAAGCCCACTATGGTTGGGGATTTCTGCGTGGATGAAAATAAAAGGGTGAGTTTGGGAAAACTCATGTGTAAGGAAAACCCATTCAAAGCCCAAGTCAGCTCAAGCCCATTGGGCTAAGCCCATTCAGTAATAAAGTGATATTGGGCGAGCCCTTTTGATTACAATAAAGCTGGGCCTTAGCCCTTATTCAGATAATGATATGGCCCATAGGCCCATTTTAAAATACATGCAACATCAATAAACATATGCAAGCCCATTTGGGAGACTACTCAACCCACCAACCACTACACTCCACCCGTACCAGCCATACACTCCATGTGGGAATAGCTCAACCCACCCATTAACACTCCACGATTGCGACCCTTTGCTCGATTATCAAATAAA
The DNA here is from genome assembly GCF_025698485.1 of Gossypium arboreum. Lineage (NCBI taxonomy): Eukaryota > Viridiplantae > Streptophyta > Magnoliopsida > Malvales > Malvaceae > Gossypium > Gossypium arboreum. Next base: position 119,500,336 of record NC_069073.1, read on the forward strand.
TTGAGGCAAAGCCTCCAAGACGTGGACAAGCCACTTTCATTACTTCTTCCGTCAATATCCCAATCTCATGCATCAGATAATAACAACATGGCATGCAGTAAATAATAACGATCAAACATGCATTTAGGTCAATTTAACCCTAGGGGTATTTGGTAATTTATCTACTAGGGGTAAAGCGTAAATTTTCCATTTTAAAGGTATTTCATAATTTATCTATTTTAGGGTTTTCATGCATATTCCTACTTTTCACGTACTAACGAATCACGCATCGGGGTTCTTACGAATTGGGCCGTTGGCCCATCATTCTAATTTTGGCCCATTAAGCCCAAAAATATCGAGGCACGTAAATCATGCACTTTGCAGTCCAAATTTTGCAGCTTACCAAAAACATTAATCGATTTACCTCACGAGCATTCGCGACACTCGCAAATCTACAAAATACGGTTTTCGGCATTTTGACTTTTCGACTTTGCCGATCCAGACTAAGAAAGAGGGTGTTAGTTACACACTGCTTTGCGACGATATCTTGTGAGATCCACACACGAACCGCCTACAATTGGATTACTAACACGTTAATCTAACTATTCAAATACAAACTACGTATTAACCTCTTACAATATTCGGCCAACCACACCTACAGATCATAGTAAGCTTATAAGAAATCAATAAGCAACTCATTAACAAATTTTTGTCAATGTTTACTACATAATCATAATTTCACTGCAAGCTGTCTTTCCTGAGCAACAGTCACTAAATTATTTATAACTGGAGCTACGAAACTCCAAATCAAGTGCCGTTAATTTTCCCTAAAAATAGACTCATATATCTTCTATCCATAAAATTTTCAGAATTTTTGGTATGGCCAATCAATACCAGATTTTTCTTAAATTTTCCCATGTTTCACTGTTTGACTAATCTGACCACTCTTCATTACGAATAAAATTTCTCATTGTACAGAATTCAAAATATGTTCTCGTTTATTCCATTTGAAACTAGACTCATTAAGCTTTAATTAAATAATTTATGCAGCTTCTAACTCATCTCCCACAATTTATGGTGATTTTCCAAAGTCACGTTACTGCTGCTGTCCCAAACAGATTTATTACCAAATCACTCTTTCACACCTAACTTGCATGCATGTTATTTAAACATGTATATCACCAATCAATCATCACATATCTATGATTTTACTTAAGTATAATCTCCATTTCATCATTTTAAAGCACAACATGTTTGTCGATTTTTCCCCTTAGCATCTAAGGCACATGCATGATCATTTGTTTGGCTCAACTTCACCTATCTTCCATTTTTCATCAAAAGAACATGAAACAACAACCATTTCCTTCATTTTAATTCATGACCAAATGCTCACAATACAACCAAAAATCAAAATATACTTCAAGAGTTAAGGTAGAATCAAGAAGAACTCATGAACCTCAAAATAGAAGCAAGGTACCAAGAACTTACCTTCAATTTTCCTCCTCCTAATGACCGAATACTCAAGAGCTTTCTCCTCTCCTTTCTCTTCTCTAACTTTCAGCTATGATGAACAAAGATGGACAAAACTTTGTTCTTTTCACCCCTTTTTCTTTTAATAAAACTTCATATTTCATCCATTTAATTCTTTAATACAAAAGACATGAAATTCTTATCATGAAACATTTACATGAAACATTTACCTAACCCGTTATCATGGAACATTTACCTAACCTATTATCAATTTGTATCAATTTGTACCATAAATTATGGATATCAAGTGCACATTTTGTCTACAACAACATGATGGCTGGCCACTTCATGTAAAATGGGAGGTTTGTCATGCAAATCCTCCTATTTATTTGGCCACTTCAATTTAGCCTATAGCATTTTCAAACATTTTCACATAGGTCCTATTTCATAATTTCACTCCCTTTATCTTATGGAACAAAAATTAACTAAAATTACCGGGTTCTATCTTAAGCTTGGGCATTCTAGAGGCCCACTAACATAATTAAACCTATGCCAACATTCACAGGATTCCCGAAAATTGGGGCGTTACAACGAGTGTGTGGTTCGACCATGTGACCCAAGCCAGAAAGTTACACCGGTGTAGACATGGACTAGTACACGGCCATGTGTCCCTACTTCGAATGTCCACACGGACTAAGACACGGATGTGTCTCTTGGCCGTGTGAACCCTGCAGCTTTGAAAATTTTTAATTTTTTTTTAAAAAATTTTCTGAGTTTCCAAATTAGTCCTGACTTGTTTTAATTGGTTTCTAGCCTGAATATTATATGATATGAAATGTTTGAAATTTATTTCTGATTGATCGATAAATTTTGGTAATGGTTTGAAACCCTACTCCGGCGAGGATGTGGGTTAGGGGTGTTGCATGTGTCGGGTGACAGAACTACAAAAAATTAAAATCGATGGTTGCATACTCCTTCATTCATGGGCATGGTACCGACTAGCATTTTTACGTCCTCGAGTTAACGTCCCCTTATGTATTTTTGAAATAACATATTGTAGCGACGTAAAAAATTTCGCTTTGGTCGCTAGTTGAGGCGTTTTATTGGAAATTTGAAAACTGACTTTCGATTTTATTAAAAAAGGGAGTCGCCACCGATCATGTTTCCAAGGTGTGATCAGACACCTAATAAATCCTCGTTTTTAAAAGAAAATTTATTTTTTAAACAAAAAGAAGGTCGAGTTTAGGTCTAAGACAAAAGCCAGAGAAAAAAATAGGGTTCGGGAGTCTGTTACGCACGAGGAAGGTATTAGCACCCTCGCGACGCCCAAAATTGGTATCTCGTTAAGCATGTGTTGTCTTAATTTTCAAAAATACCAGTTCACTGTAACATTTAATCATGATCCGATCAAAACACGAGAATTTTTACAATCTCGATTTCTTTTGAGAAGGACGTTCCGTTTTTAACACAAGCCGATTGATATTCACCCAACATAGTGATGAAATCGACGACTTAATGTTAAATCGGTGCGTTGCTTTATTTATTGAAATAAAAAAAATGAATGAAAATATTTTTAAATAAAAATAAAAAGAAAACTAATATCGATGTTGAAATAAGATGTGATCTAATAGGATAAATTCGAAATGACAAATAATAATAAAAGTTAAGAATATACAAAGCAAATATATAAAACATTAACAATGTATATGTGATAATAAATAAACAATAATAGTGCGTATGGTATTAAACATGATAATAATAGTAGTAATGCAAACATGAAATAGTAGTGAACATATATATATATAAAACATATAATACTATATTAAAAATATGTGCATAATATAGTGTTAAAAATACATACATAATATAGTTATTAAAAATATATACATAAAAAAATATAATATAGTATTCAAATATATACATGATATATATAAAAATACAATATTAAAAGATATATATACGTAATATATATAAAAATGTATACATAATATAGTATTAAAATATTTACATAATATATACATATTAGAAATAATAATGTTAAAAACACCTATTAATAATATTACATAAATATATACATATATATATTAAAGATATATACATATATAATAAAACATATATTAATATTAATAATAATAATAAGGATAATATAAAATATATACATGAAATAGTATAAAATATATATAACTAATAATATTTAAAAATATATATACATGATATATATAAAAACATATACGATATATATATATTAGAAATGATAATAATATGAAAAAAACTATTAATACACTACATAAATACGTACATGTATATATATATATATATATATAAATATTAAGTGAAAATCAATACAGTACTAATAATATTAATAATATATATAATAATAATAATAAATATATATGCATATAATAGTAAAAACGAGACATTTAAAAATATAACTAAATATAATATAATAATAATAATATAAAAATAATAGTGATAACAATAATATATATAACAAAAATAATAATATTTACAAAAGACATATGTATACCAAGTTTGACATAATAATGTTAAAATAAAATAATAAGTAACAATAGTGAAAATAATAAGTATAATAGTAAATATAATAATATATAATAATAATACTATATATATAAAAGTATATATATACACATATAATAAAATATATACTAATATTAATAACAAATATAATAGGGTAAAATAAATATAATAATAATATGTATATAATGTGGTATTAAAATATGTGTATAATATAGTATTTAAATATGTATACATAATATATATCAGAATAATAATAATATTAAAAAACAACTATAAGTATATACAAATATATATATAAGTATTAATTGTAAAAAAATACTAATAATAGTAAAAATATACTAATAATAATAATAATGATAATAGTAAATATAATAATAAAAATATTAAAAATAAAAATGGTAAAAATAATATAAAAAACAAAAATGAAGTTTTGGGGCCAATTTAAAAAGAAATAAAGGGAAAGGGATTAAATTGCATGCGCGATAAATAGTGCAGGGACCAATGATGTAATAAATCCATTCGGCTTAAAACGCAAAGCAGTGCAGGGACCGAATTACAAAGCACAACAAATTTCGGGTCAAAATTTAAAACAACTAAAAACTTAATTGCATAATAGAAAAAAAGCGGAGGGGCTAAATGCGCAAATAGCCCCTCCAATGAAAACACGCGGATCCTGAAGTTAAAGCCGGTCGGGTCGCGGGTCGGCCATGGGTTAAGGCTCAAAACGACATCGTTTTGGTGCTTAAAAGGCCTGCCCAAAACAACGTCGTTTTGGAGGTCTATTTAAGGCCAAATTTTTTTTAAAAAAATCACTTTCTCATCTATTTTTAAAAAAAACTCAGCTTTCTCTTTTTTTTTTCTCTGCAGGTATATGCTCCGGTGAGGACTCCAGCTGGTCGCCGCCGCTAGCAGTCGTCGGCCACCAAGAAAAAAAGAAGAAAAGGGAAGAAAAGAACAGAATCGAAAATAGGAAAAAAAATAAAATAAAACTACCTCTTTTAATACTCCGATTTGATCCTTTTGTATAGAATCTCTATGTTTTTGATGTTTTTAATCTCTATTTTGAATATTTCGTGTTTGTATTTATCACAAAATTGCCCACCCCCCATTTACACTGATTTTCAATTTGGCTTTTATAGCCATGTACATGGTTTTTTTTTATTAATTTCTGTCCTTTTCGTTTCAATTTTTGCAGGTGCAACTTGCTGGAGTTCGATGGCTGACATGGGCGGTGTTGAGGTGACCTTGGCGGTGGAGCAGGTGGCTAGGGTTTCAGCTTTTCTGAAACCCTAGTTTGACTTAATAGGCAATTGGGTTTTTTGATTTAGGTTGGGTTTTAGTTTAGGGGGTAGTTGGGCTAATGATTTGGGCTGAGTCTGTTTGGGTTTTAGTTGGGTTTTAGGATTGGGTTGCTGTAAATCGGTTTAAAATTGGGTCAAAATTGGCCTACAACATATATTATTTGAATAGGTGAAACAATGGAGTGAGTCATGTAAGTATAACGAACGAACTTGAAGATGTTCAGCTATTGATAGACTAATGATTGGAAGCTGAGGTTAGTTTTTGAATTTTTGAATTATATGATTTTTATGTAAGAATTTGAAATTTAATATTAAGTACGTAATAAAATTTATAATTTTGTACTATAGTTTGAATGGATGTCATATTCTGATCTAAGAATTCAAGAATGCATCCTGGTTGAATTTTTGGCCAATCACAATATCTGGCACGTTAAGGGGCCAAACACAATAGGCATTTTCTTCCCTTACATTTTCAACCCTAACCCTAACTTGTGAAAAAATTTCACAAGCCGAAAATCCCGAGATAATTTTCAAACATCGAATGAATCCCATACGATCATGGACTCCCACATCATTTGTTTTTTTCTTTATTTTTCCCTTTGGTTACCTATATAAAGGGGGTTTTGCTCCCCCTACTCCATCAATGCTTTCGCCCACTATCCCTTACAAAATAAAAAAAATATTTTTTAAATTATTTTTTTTAGTGATGAAATTTTTGCAGAGAAAGATTTATTTGTGTTTGTGTTTAAGGAAGACATTCCCATAGTTTTATGGTGTTTTTGAGTTCAAGGTAATGCAGTGGTGCTCGGAGAACCACACATTTCATCTGTTGTGTAGGGAGCAAATGATCACCATAGAAGTTCATTGCATTGCAACTCTGGCTTCAAGTTCATAGTGGTTATACGGTCACGAGTTGAAGTATAACTAAAGCTCTCAATTGATGGTGGTTATGTAATCATGGGTTTAAGTATATCTCGAGCCCCCAGTTGGTGGTGGTTATGTGGTCATGGGTTCAAGTTTAATGGCACCGGATGAGGATGCTTTATAAACCCCATACATAAGTTTGAGGCCATAATCATAGGGAAAAATAAAGGAGCTTCCCAGTATAATCAACTAATTCTTTTTGCCCATCTCCACCAAAGTATTATCCTTAGCCTCATTGTCCGAAACTTGTGACAGAGCTAGGGGTAAGAGGACTTTTAGGGGAATGAGTGATTGTGATGCTGGAGAAAAGCTGAAAGACAATTCAGGGCAGCAACAATTGTTGTGATTAAAGAACTCATTAATAACTACAATCTCTGTCGTCCCGACTTGAATTTCAACTTTTTCTCCATCGTCATAGTCACTCCCTCTTTAAAGTACTCTTGACTCTAATGGTGTCACAAGTTTTGAACAACGAGGTTAATGATACTACTTTGGTAGAGATGGAGAAAAAGAACAAGTTAATTTTATTGGAAAAACTCTTTGTTTTTCCTTATGTTTATGGTCTAAAACTTATGTATGAAGTTTATAAAACATCATCTTCTAGTATCATAAAACTTGAACCCGTGATAGCATAACCACCGTCAACTAGGAATCCTAGTTATACTTTAACCCGTAACTGTATAAACATTATGATTGGAGTCTGAGTTGCAATACGAATGGCTTCTAAAGTGATGGTTTCGTCCCGACACAATAGATGAAATGTGTCGGTCTCCGAGAGCTATCGTATCATCTTGAACTCAAATATACCTTAAAACTATCACAATGTCTACCTCAAGCACAAGTGCAAATAAATTTTCTCTTCAAATTTCAACATTCAACACAAAATAAAACAATTTTGGAGAGAAAAACATTAAACACATCCTAAAATTTGCTATCAATTCCTATATTTTAGAAAAGTTTCTATACTAAAATATTTTAAAAATTCAATCGTTTTATTTTTCAATTTAAAATAATAACTCACTAATTAACCTTTTAATACTTTTTATAAAAAGTTAACAATTTTTATCGATCATAAATCACACGACATAAAAACTCTAATCAATATGTCATATCAATCAAATTTGAACGAAAATACTAATAATTTTAGTAATTGAACTACAATTACAAAATCAGAAAGGTAAGAGGGTTTAAATTTTAAATTTTCAAGTTTATAGACTAAATCTCAAAATTTATCAAAGTTCAAGGTCTGAAATCAGAATTTAACAAAAAAGCTATTTTTGATTTATTGGTATAAAGAAAGGGAAACAACCAAAAGCATGGTGAAGGGAAGCTGAAAATCAACTAATAGCCAAAAGAAATCGGACCCAACATTGAATAAGGATGAACAGTAGTGAAGGGAAGTTGAAATCATCGAGTTCCGAATTGGATTTGGATCGACCCAACATCGAAGATTATCTCCCTTCTGGATCTTCCATTCAAGAACCACATGGCAAGCTTCGCCTGTAATTTTTCATTTCCCTTCTTATTTATTTCCTTTTTTTTTTTTTTCAATTTGGCTTAAAAATTAGTTAATTTGATTGGTTTATTGATTATGATTAATTTTGAAAATGGGTTTTTTAGGCGGGATTTGCTTGATATTTCTCCCGCTTTAACTGAAGCTGCTGGTGCTATTGTTGATGTAAGCTCTCTTTCTCTGAATCACTAATTCGTTGTAAGATTCCTGCATGTTTTCTTTGGAAAATTTTTGATGAAGCAAATACCAATAACTTAATGTTAGCAAAAAAAAAAAAAACCAAAAACACAATAAATTATCGTGTTTATCCTCCGCTAGATACTAACACTACCCTGAGCCATGTCATGCCCATAAGCCGCTGTTATCCACTTTGGATGCCTAACAGCTTGTCAAGGCTCCCATGTTGGAGTTCAGGACCTTTTGTTATAAGACCAAATGGTAAATGTGTTGGTGAAGATGTGCCTCCCGATGTTTGAACTCATGAGTCATGACCTTCCATTATAAGACCAAATGTACCCAGTTTTGCAAAGAGTTCATGAGGTATACAAAGAGGATAATACTGGCTTACGGATAGGACTTGGCCTAGGAAGTGGTACTACCTTGCTGCTTGGCGGGTTGTGAAATAAATTGATGTTTTTAGCTAGACCAAATGGTATGAGTGTTGCGAAAAGAACTCATATATGGGAGGTCCTGGGTTTGAACATGAGGAGGTATACCTTGGGGCTGACAAAGCCTTGAGGAGCCAATTGGCATCTAACGAGGATAATACTGGTTTATGGGCATGATGCTGGAGTGAGAGCCCTAGGAAGTGTTAGTATATTGCTGGTCTGTGGATTATGAGGGTTCATATGTTTTTATTGTTCTATTTTTTGTATATACTAATTTGAATTATCTATTGATTTTTTTATGAAAGAAACATGATTGGTGCGTTCTTTTTTACCCTAAAGTTTTGAGCTTGAGTTGAAGTATCTAGTGAAAGTTTTTCAATATTTAACTGATTGTAGCTGTGCACTTGACGAGCAGGATTCATTCACACGGTGTTTTAAGTCGAATCCCCCGGAACCGTGGAACTGGAATGTGTATCTGTTTCCTCTCTGGTGTTGTGGTGTGGTATTTCGGTACTTGATTTTGTTCCCTATGAGGTTAGCCATTCTACTTTCCAAAAGTAACATTGAATTGTTTAATGCATGACGGTGTTTGTTTGAATGAACTTTGCTTATGTCTGTTTTAGAGGTAGGTTAGATAGTGTATGGTATGTTGACATGGTTGCATTGTTTCTGAGTATCTGTTATGCTGTTCAATCTGCAGGGCTTTAGTTTTGACAATAGGATGGATAATATTTCTGTCATGCTTCATTCCTGTGCACTTTCTTCTCAAAGGGAACGATAACTTGCGGAAAAAGATGGAGGTGCGAACTTTTACTCATTTTTGTAGTTTGTGCAGCTCATTTTCTCTCCTTTGTCTAGGTATATGTGTATGTGTGTGTGGTATGGGTTTATATACCATACTTGTGAGGGAAGAAAAGGTTTAAAGTTCTAAACTGGCAAATTGTATCATGCTCTCTTAGGGGATTTCTTATTCTTTTCTAGCAAGCTTGTTCCTTACCTATATTCTAGTGCATTTTCCATCTAAATGATTATGCTTAAACTTAGTTCATCATATTTTCTTTTCAGAGGGCGTTGGTGGAGCTAATCTGTAGCTTCTTTGTTGCGTCCTGGACTGGAGTTGTTAAGTACCATGGACCACGGCCTAGCATGCGGCCCAAGCAGGTTTAGCTGACTCTTCTTTCTGCACTTTGTATCACAAAGATTTTCATTTTTATTTTAATTTCATTAAGATTCTTTCTGGTTCTTTAGTACTCCTTCTATGCCACCTGTCTCTACAAACTAAATTATATCTGAGAGTTCTTCCATGGATTGAACAGGTGTTTGTGGCCAATCATACTTCTATGATTGATTTCATCATATTAGAACAGATGACTGCATTTGCTGTCATTATGCAGAAGCACCCTGGATGGGTTGGTAAGTAGTAGTTAAAATGACGTACTTAAGAATGATGTTTATGTAATTTAATATTGTAGCGGGTTTTCAATTATCTGATTACTTATATTGCATGCTTTTCTTAGAATGCTTGGACTATTTTTATGTTTTCATATAGAAATCCATATTGTGAAATATATAGCTATAGCTTTGTGTTTTGGAAAATATCTCTCTTTTCTGATGTCATGTTTGATATGAGCTTCAAGATTTCTTAGAGATATCGTAGTACACCTTTACTTTATCGTGATAATTGTGGTCTTGTTCACAGTAGGCACTTTTTCCAAATGTTAGTGGCAGAGAAATGCATATACTTGATTCTTAGTTTTCATGACACCTATTATGAACAGTAGTTTTGTTGAATAACTTAAGTGGAACAATTTATAGTTATGCTTTAAAAGTTGTCTATCATCTTTTCAAGTTGAAAGAACATAATTCCGGTCCTCCACTGTTGTTGCTTTCTTTAAAAGTATATTTTGATATTGCAGGAGTGATAATTAGGTTCCTATATACCTTGTGTATATTGAATGAATGAAATAACTATTTGACTTCTTTCTACATTTAGGACTGCTACAGAGCACTATTTTAGAGAGTGTAGGGTGTATTTGGTTTAACCGTTCAGAGGCCAAAGATCGTGAAATTGTAACAAGGAAGTAAGTACAATCAGAGTGGGGAAAATGCTTTATCAATATGTTTTCCATCTCATGATTGTATAAATTTCCTAATTTCAGGTTAAGGGAGCATAGTCAGGGAGCTGACAATAACCCTCTTCTCATATTTCCCGAAGGGACATGTGTAAACAATCAATACAGCGTTATGTTCAAGAAGGTATAGCTGTTAAGAGTTTCGGGAGAACTGCTTAAGTTGTTTCTTTCTTATACTTCTCACTTTTTTTAACTTCTTGGTTAGGGTGCATTCGAACTTGGTTGCACTGTTTGCCCGATTGCAATAAAGTACAATAAAATTTTTGTTGATGCCTTTTGGAATAGCCGGAAGTAAGTTATCTCTCCCTGAGTCTTCCAGTGTCTTGTATATTTTATCATTATTAATGCTTTATTTTGTGGTTTTTGATACCCGTGATGTCTTACCAAAGTTCCATTTCCCACAGGCAGTCCTTTACAATGCATTTATTGCAGCTAATGACATCCTGGGCTGTTGTTTGCGATGTTTGGTACCTAGAGCCCCAAAATCTAAGGCCTGGAGAAACACCCATCGAGTTTGCAGAGAGGTAAGTACTATCCTTTATTTTTGAAACCGGTAATTAAGGTCTTCAGTTAATGCTTTTTAAGCCTTCCTTAGAGAAGCAATAGCTTTGATTCAGTTGATATTTTCTATACAGGATCAGAGACATAATCTCTGTTCGAGCAGGTCTTAAAAAGGTTCCATGGGACGGATATTTGAAGTATTCTCGCCCGAGCCCTAAGCATAGAGAGCGAAAGTAAGAACAAACCTCTTCTAATTCATCCCGTTTTTCCGGTTGTCATAGCATCCGGTATCTTTCGACTCCTTAAATGATAACTGCAACCATGAGCTCATTCTCAGTAGCTTATTTATCCAACACTTTAACAAATCACCACCTATATATTTTATCCGAATTCTTGCAGCTCGGTCCCTTGTCCCTGGTAACCTCCCTTGTGACAGGATCTTCTAGTCCTGACTTATTCAAGCTAGGACATCATTTTTGCTTAAATTTCGTGTATTGTAAGATCAAATTGAAATATTGTTGATCTGTGGTTGCCCTCAATTGATGAACGTAGGGAAATTAGTCATTAGTTGACTATAGGGTTAGTTTTTGGTCTGATCAATTGGGTCAATCCATGTTTTAAAATTTTGAAGTCATTTCGGTTCAGGTCAGTTTTGGGCTAGGGTCATTTTCAGTTTCTTGTCATTTCAAGTTTGGGTTGCTTTGGTTTCAAGCCATTTCGGGTTCAGGTCATTTTGCATTCAATCATTCAGTTTTATTGAGCAAAGGTATCGCGAGTTCTAGACACTTCAAGTTTGGATCATTACAAGCTACCTGTTTGGGTTATTTCTGGTTCCTATTAGTTTGAGTTCAGGTTGTTGACCTTTTTTGGTCAAACCAAATTGTTTCGGGTTTGTGAACCACAAATAGTAGTCTAAATGAGTTCATTTTTGCACTTTGCAGACAACAAAGTTTTGCCGAATCTGTTCTTCGGGGACTGGAACTGGAAGAAAAATGATGGCACCAATGTACATTTTGTTCAGTTCATGTAAGGATAGCTTCTGATCTTTTGTTTTTAAACATCTGGTTGGTCCTTGGTATTGTTGTTGTGGCTATTTTTTGTTTTTTAAAATTTTCAATGGCACAGTTAAATCGATGATTGATTTATCAAAGTTACTAAAAATTTTGCTGTTTTGATGTTATTGTATGAGCCCTATAACTAATAATATGACAAACTGATACTTATATTTGAATAGTGTCATTATTAGATTTTGATGATTTCCTTTTGGGATAATTAAATTCTCTTTTTATTGGAATTTTTATGGAAAATAATTTCAATTAGATAATGTTTTGTATAACTGCATTAAACATTACTAATATTGTAATAATTTGTGTGATTTTATTATAAAATTTTGAGTAATGTTTTAGGTAATGATAGCTTTGCATAACTCAACACTAAAAGTTGACCTTATACCTCTCTTATTACAATTTCATTAATGTTAAAATTTGTATAATATAAATTATTGATAGATTTAAAATTTGTATATATAATATTGATTATAAAACAAAAAAATTGCTCAAATAAATAACATGATAATTTTTTGAATAATTTTATTATAGGTTCGGTCCTCAATCTATAAATAGAAGGGTAATACGTTTCAATGCACTCAAATTCACTTTCTGTATTAGCAATAATATTCATGCCAATCGAATTAAGAATTTAACAGATGATTTTAATTTTTAATAGAGGAGAACTCTCATGCAATATCTAAAAATTTTCAAAATAAAATGTAATTGTTTCTTAAAAAATAGAAAAGAAATTAACATATAAGAAATAGAATGAAGTTAATTGCATTGGACATTTTCAAAGCTATAGTACAAAACTCAAATTTTAAAAGTTCTAGTCTTAGGAGTTATGAAAAATACAATATCATTAAAATTTAAGAGGGTAATAATGATACATTCATATTTTTTATAAGGGTGAGAGTGAAATTGTTCATGAATTAATTCTGGAATTGATGTCAACTGAAGATTTAAACACAAGTCATTTATCATTCCACCAACATTTGAATAAATTACAATATTGATACTTTGACTTTGAGGACTCAATTTAAAGTTTTTGGATCAATTTAGTATTTGAACAGTAGTTTGAGAACTATGGTGGAGTTATCCTTGGACATTTCTAAGTAGGGTTGTTTAATTGAGAAATTCGATCTTAATCAATATTGTTGGAATTGAATTGGTCTGGCCGATTAAATTGGTTTGATTGGGAATCAGTTGGCATATCGGTGTGAACAAAGAGATAGAACTGATCTTTGAGTGGGTTGCTTGAAACTGTGAACTAAGAAAAAAAATCTATAGTTCAATAAGTTGGATCGATATATAAATTTTTAATTTTCAATTAATTTTTTAATTATTATTGGACCGATGATTGAATTAATTGAATAAAAAAATCAATAGTTTGGTTGGTTTAAATTGTCAATCCAATTTTTAAAACATTGGTTTTAATTAATGATATTTGAATCGGTTCGCATCGGTTCGAAAAATGATATTGAATCAATTGGATAAGGAATCGATGCAGACCGATTAAATCGGCTAAAAAATCGGTTGAACCATTTTTTATTGTTTTGAAATTTTAATCAAATTGATTAAACTAATCGAATCGATCAAACTGATAAACCAATAGTCTTGCCAGTTCGATCACCGGTCCAATTCTGAAAATATTTTTTTTAACCAAAGTTTAACCACCCTAGTTGTAGGCTAGAGGGTGCAAATATTATGCGCCAAGAAAGCCCAATAATCCATAGATTAAAATCCACGCCCATAGTACGGGGTATCGGATTCGGCCTCACAGTTTCAAGTTCCCAAGTGTTAATTAATTACTCTTTGATTTTTGTTGAAACTTTGAAACTACCTTTCCGTAGTTTATCAATGGCGATGATACGGTAAACCGCTTTATTTTTTTTATTTTTGTTTTTGTTTTTTCTCCTTTGGTTTTAACAACTTAGAAACAAAAAACCTTAACTTTCTCAATTCGCTACTCAGTACTCATTCAGTTCTTCAAGAAAGGTAATTTTTTTTCTTACGTAATTACTAGTTTGCCTCCTTTTTCTCGAGAACCAAACAGAAAATATCTCTAGGCAGATGTCTGTTGTCTTAGTAAAGAAGCTTGATTTTTCGTAATTGCATGACGAAAATATATTGTAAAATTCTGTTGTTTTTCGCGGTTTCCTCTGTTTCGCTTCATTTTTTTTTTAGTTTGGCCATTTGAAGTTAAAAAGAAAAAGAACGAGAAATTCCTTTAAATTTTGTTTAATTCTTGATAATTTTATATGTTTGTGTTATTTCATCAAATTTGATTGTTTTTGTAACTTACTCTTATGTTGCTTAGCTGAAATTTTGTTTTGAAATAATTATCTAATTTTTTCAATGTAATTTTCAGGTTGGATAGGCTCTAAAACTGATAATTCTGGGCAATGGCACTGACAAGTTTGAAAGTTCCTACAATTTCTAGTGGATTGACAAATAGAAAGAGGGAATGGAACAAGATAAATAGGTCAACGGGTTCTAATTCTTTATTAAACCAATCTGAAATATGTAAATTTAGGAAGGAATTAGGCTACATAGATGGTGTGCGAAGCTGCCACCTATCTGCAGCACATAGGAATTCATTGTTGTCACCATTAGTGGCACATAGGAATCCCCGTTTTCCGGTGTTTCAAAATCAGTTAAGCTCTGATTTCGGTGTGGAAGATGTCAAGGAGACACTCACGTTGAATGAAAAAGATGATGCTGCCCTGTTAAGCTCAAGTTCAACTGAAAATGTTAATGTCCGGTAAGATTTTTATGACCTATTGTTTACTTATTTCATAGTTATTTGTTATTAAAGTTGTATGATATCTATCTATATACATACAGACTTATATGTATACCTGTTCTTCCTTTAGATGGTTTGTAGTTTTGATGTGGGTTGGTTTGTGTAATAACTATGAAAATTGGAGTGATTGATTTCTGTAATACAATGTTTTCTTCCCTCTATAGCAGAATGGTAAAATAGAACTTTAAGCAATAGTTGAAAAGACGTAGTTGACTTTGTAAGATAATGTATCATTCATTATGTCATATTATTAAATTAAAAAAGTTTGAATACCACGATGCTCAGTAACTGCTTCATTCTCTGCCTCGTTATTTACAATTGGGCTTCCATTTTACCAATTGTTATGTGCTAATATGAACTTTAAAATTTCCATATGCAGTGAGGTGAAAGTGAAGTCTGTGGATGTCAAGAGGGAACTTATTATGCTTTCTCTGCCTGCGATTGCTGGACAAGCTATTGATCCCTTTGCACAACTGATGGAGACGGCATACATTGGAAGATTGAGTATGAGCTAATTTTAATTTTAGTTTGTTCCATTGCTTTACTTGCTAAAATAATTATATTTTCCTTTGTTTGATTATTTGATGCTAACAATGTTCGTTCTTTGGTAATAGACTAAAAATTTAGTTGGAGTTTCTTTTGTTGTGATTTCTTTGTTAATCTTTTAATACAGTTACAGTTCTCTGAAGGATAAGGTTCTCTATAACCACGGGTGTATTACTCTTATCTGTGCTGCAAATTGCACACACTGCTCCGTCAAAAATTAATTTTGTTACCAAATTCCAATTTCCAAATAAATAAATTTGTATGCTTATGCTGATTTAATGTGGTTTCAAGTAATTGGAATTTTGAAAATTGATAGAACCTGCTTCTAAAGTACAAAATTTCAGGCTTCAAAATTTTGAAATCAACGGTTTATATATTTATTGCGATATTTGTTCTGTTGTTGGCGCAGGTTCTGTGGCATTGGCTTCTGCAGGTGTTTCCGTATCAATATTTAATGTAGTATCGAAGTTGTTCAATATTCCTCTCTTTAGCGTTGCAACTTCCTTTGTTGCTGAAGACATCTCAAGGAATGCAATTGAAAATTTGTCAGCAGGTGAATTTTTGGTGATAGGTGTCGCATGCTGGTTTTGGTTAATCTTGTCTCTAGTTTATGGTACCAGACTTATGTAGATGATTGAAAATTTTGACTTGATCTTTGACTATTTGAATTCTCATTTTCTAGGGAGTACTAATGGTAAGATTCCCGATAGGGTAGCTGAAAGAAAGCAATTATCCTCAGTGTCTACTGCTTTACTTCTAGCAATTTTGATTGGAATCTTTGAGGCATTGGCATTGTCTCTTGGCTCTGGATTATTTCTTAAGTTGATGGGAGTACCCTCAGTAAGTTTAGGTTTATTTTAAATTTATTTTGCTTTATCTTTTAGTCATCCTTCTCCTGATCCTTCTTTGTTGAAATACTGCTAGTTATTGATGTGGAAGCTTCTTTTCTGGTTTTCCTCCTCTTAACAGACATCAGATATGCATGTTCCGGCAAAACATTTTCTTTCACTTAGAGCTCTTGGGGCTCCTGCTGTGGTAGTCTCTTTGGCTCTTCAAGGAATTTTCCGTGGGTTCAAAGATACACAGACTCCTGTTTTTTGCTTAGGTAAGTATTTTGTTTGACATTGAAGGGCGGTGCATGGAATGAGCTATGTTTGTGTCCACATTTTGTTGAATGGATACCATAGAATGCATGGATTGTAATTTATGTGTACAAACTTTGTTTACCATTTAGCTGCAGAATGAAATTTTGATAGCAAGCTGCTGCATAGACCTTCAATAGTCAGTAACATTTAAGTGTGTAAAATTCATTTACATTTTAAGTGATGATCTACAAACCTGACGCGAGGATGCAAAACTATAGGTGTAATAGTTTTTGAAATTAGCCCTTTTCTTCTTTTTTTGGTTCTTTTTTCATTCTCTGAGTGTTGTTGGAAGGAGTAGATCAGAACCTAACATGCATTCATTTGCAACTACACTTTTATCCCTCGGAATAAAGCCACTTCTGGTCTATATCATTTTAAACTGGTTACGGTCTATGTCTCTTGTGTATTTAACTATTCTGGTTGGCCCAATCTTGAACGTGCATCTTGGAATTGCTTGCTCCCCCCCCCCCAACCCCCGCGGCAATAAAAAAGGTATCAGCTTACTGTGGAGATTGAAGCACTATTAGTGGTATAAAAGAAGGGCGGAGTTTGATATCTATAAAGCACATAGAAGTTCTTTGTTACTTCTGTTTTCCAGTAATTAATGGTTAATGTGTTAGGTTCACTTTTTCAATATCTCTCTTCTTTAATTGACTAATTAATGTGGTTGTTTCAAATGCAGGTGTTGGTAATTTATCATCCATATTGTTTTTCCCCTTATTTATGTATGGCCTTCGAATGGGTGTGACGGGGGCAGCTCTCTCCACTGTTTTATCTCAGTAAGCATGTCTGCTTCAGGAATTAATTTCCTTCCCTTAAATGATTTGTTTCCATGGAAATTACACTACAACATTTTCTTGTACCAGGTACATTGTTGCCTTTCTGATGATCAGGTATTTAAACAACAAAGTTGTATTACTGCCCCCAAAGATGGGGGCATTGCAATTTGGTAGCTACATAAAATCTGGTAATTTTTTTCACTAGCTTCGAGAAAAAAGGTTGTGTTATGTGGAGAACAATTTCGTTATTATGGATTTAGCCTTCCATTTTATAATCCTTTCTCTTGTTCTGATGTCTAGACATTTATGTTCTTGGATGGATATAGATTTTTATGACATTTTTTCTTACAAAAAATGGTTTTTACAGGTGGCTTTCTTATTGGACGAACTCTTTCAGTGCTAATAACAATGACACTGGGGACTTCTATGGCTGCTCGTCAAGGTTCACTGCCTATGGCTGCGCATCAGATATGCATGCAAGTATGGCTGGCTGTATCTCTTCTAACAGATGCACTTGCAACATCTGCTCAGGTACATAATTCTCCTTGGAGTCTCTTTTTAAGTTATTATAATTTAACCAAAACAATCATTGAGATCAGAGAGAGAGAGCATAAATAGATGGCAAACAAGATCCCCTAAAATTCAGCTCCTTGGTAATAGTTACAAACACGTGCTCATAAAGACTGTAAATCGTTATTTTGCATGTGAAGACATTCTAAGCTGGCCTAGAATCATGAGGAATAAGGCTGCCCTTCTTTCTAACATTCTTTGTTTTTAGGCAATGATTGCAAGTTACCTATCTGAAGGCGAACTAAAGACTGTGAAGGAAATTGCAAACTTTGTGTTGAAGGCAAGCATTACTGGATGTTCCTAAAATTGTCATCACCTATCATTATATTGATATCTGGCTATTGATATAGCGGTGACTAACTTGATGCTCATGGCTTTACAGATAGGGTTTGTCACAGGTGTTTTGTTGGCTGCAATCCTAGGTGTATCCTTTGGTTATTTAGTCCCCTTGTTTACCCAAGATGCTGAGGTTCTGGGAATTGTTAAAACTGGAGTGCTGGTAAGTATTCAAACCAACATCCAGTAAGCTCCTTCCTTTCTTTTGCTTTTACGTTTATGGTGTCCTTGGATAATTATAACGGTTTCTTCTAAAAATTATCATAGTTCGTTAGTGCTAGTCAACCTATAAATGCTTTAGCATTTATATTTGATGGTCTTCATTATGGTGTCTCGGACTTCCCTTATGCAGCTTGTTCTATGGTAAGATGCCTATTGGAAATTTTTGTGTCCTTAATTTTAGATATAAAACTGAACATGTTGCCTCTTGTAACATATACTTTATGTAATCTCCAGATGTTATTGAGTGCTGTCTCTTCTGCATTTTTGCTCTTTGCTCCAAAAGTTCTCGGTCTTCAAGGGGTTTGGTTGGGCCTAACTCTCTTTATGGCTCTGCGAATGACAGCAGGATTTGTCAGGTAAAATTTTGAAACACAAATTTGTATGTCATGAGTTATGTTCATTTCTCCAAGCTCAAATCCAAAGACTTAAGGAGCATTGCCAAATTCAAATTTTTGTACCAGTGTATTCTTTAATATTTATGCATCTTTGTTTATTTGTTTGTTTTCACAGAATACTATCAAAAACTGGGCCTTGGTGGTTCCTTCACAGTGACTTGGAGAGAGGTGAGTTTAGTGTATGTTCATAGAAACCAATGTTCTAAGGTTGTCATTGTTTGAACTGCTTTTGTTCTGCTTTTGCTGATGCATAAATGGAAAAAAGCTAGTCTTTTAAACTGGATAATTTTGGATACGATATGAAAATACAAAATATGAACATTTTGCCGACTTTATCTGTCCAACTAAGTATTTCCAAGCTAAAATGTACAAGATATTATGCAAAATAAATTGTATTGATATTTCTTTTTCTTATTATTACACACAATAAGAGACCCCATCATTCTTACATTGTGCTTCCTTCATACATGGTTTGAGCATCTTGTAGCTAAACCGAAACCCATTTATTGAAAATAAGGGACAAACCACACAATAAAGATGATGAATTTGGATTGTGTACAATGCAAGGTAAGAACCAGTTTAATTAGAGACATAATCCATGGGGCCATAAGGTTCAAAAAGTTCTGCAAAAAACCCTTTCTTTCTCCTTGGTTTCCATGCCATATCTTTGCACAGTTGATCGTTGTACCATATATGCAAAGCACCAATGCACTTTCTACGATAGTATCCACCCGAGTATTGTTTCAAGTATTCATCCCATTCTTTTATATTTTTTTCCATGTCCTTAATGCTTGGCAGCTTGAACGTGCCGTCAAGAAGCTCTGCTACCCATCTGCATCTCATCTCCGAGGTAAATATATTTGAAATACTCTCTGAGTATCCGATTACTGCTAGTTTTGGTATCCTTGGTTGAATGCATTCCCTGCTCAAACAACACCACTCCATTTATATCTAGAAAATCTGTGTATCTCGTGTTGTGTTTGTGTTATTTGACCGTGTTTGTGTTTTTGTTATTTGACCGTGTTTAAAGGGTTTCGTATTTTATATTGTGTAGTCCCATCAATTCTGACCCAAACCTGAAAGTCTAACCTGATCAACTCGAACCCAACCAAACCTGATTTGACTATAAAAAATCAACAACCTGAACTTATCCAGTTTGGTTGACCCAAACCCAAACTGACTCAAACTGAAACAACATGAAACCAAAATGTCCCGAACTAGAAGTGACTTGAACCTATAATGATCCAAGTCAAAAAACCTCAGCCTCAAAACCCATATGATCTGAACCCTAAATTGACCCAAACCCAGAACTGAAATGACTCGAAATTTTTGAAACCTGAATTGATTCAATCTTAGACTGAAAACCAACCTGACTCACCAACCTGTCAAGTAATATCGTGTTTATTGTAGATAAACTGACCTGTAGAGTGGAAGGGCTGCATCAGGGGATCCAGTAATGTAGTCTTGGAAGGTTTGAGACATAAAAATGTGTTTGAGCATTTTTTCACCCTTGAATCCAGTGGCCAAGATGACGAGGTCCGCTTCTATCGGTGAAGTCTCGCCTTCGACCAAAACGCCATTGTTGCAGAAACTAAAGCTTGGGGCCATTTTCAATTTGATTTCTCCGTTTTCAACCTTGTCATAGAATTTTTCAGGGACAGTTGAGATCAAACATGAGCTGATTTCTTTGAGGAAGCTATGTGTTGGGACCATCCCATGTTTTTCCAAACGAAGCTTCTTTTTAATATCACTTTCAACAAATTTTGAATATGCATATCTCTGTCAAATAAGAATTAAAAGAAATCAGAAAAAAGAAATATGAAACTAAAATGAAATGGTATTGTTATTTGGTTAAAAACTGTGAGTGACGGATATGGATATGTAGGTACCAGCGGTGCGAGAATTGTGGCTAAGAGAGAAAGGAGAAGCCCTTCACCAGGCTTATGAACCATAAGCTCTGAGAAACGGCTAAGGTACATGTGTGCAAGTGAAAATCCCCATGGAAGATAGTCAGGGACATTCCAGTGAGCTCTATGTATAAAACTGTGCATGGATTTTCCTTTCCTGCAAATCCATTGGAATTGAAAAGAAATTTATTTGCATTGAATATGGTCAGAAATTTTATTTGCATATGATTTTTTTTTCTATATTCTTCATGTCCGTTTTACGGTCTATATTTGAGGTTCGTAGCTGTTATTTTCAATATCATTTTTAAAGTTTGAACTTAAATCCTTTTGGGATTGCAATATGTTTTCTAAAGTACATGCAATATGAATCTTAAATATGACACGAATATAGTGTCATGAGAATTTAAAAAAAATTCAAACTCAAATTTGAATCTGAATAAATAACCAAATATAGCCTAATTTAAAAACCCAAATGATCGATAGATCAAACCTAAAATATTCAAAAATTTTAAAATTTAATTTAGCTCATTTTTCTATTTATCCGATTTAAAAACAACTGATATACTCTATTGATTAGATAAATACTTACACTCAGGTCTATTCCTGTTAACATAACTTATCAATTGGTCAAAAGCAAAACATTTCCATGGTTTAATGCCAGAAAGAAGCATGAATTTCCAACAGTTAATTAAAATTATGTTTACCATTAGCAGCAGAACACTCCATTACAATGTCGAGTGCGGATTTTTGAAACCCAACAACAATGACTCGTTTGCCTTTGACGAACTCAGCAGCCTGTTTATGATCCATGGCAGCATATTCCATTGAATGTATTACCTTACCGTCAAATGCTTCCGGGCCTTTTTTCGGGGGAAATTCTGGGATGTTTGGCAAACCACTGAATCTCCCCACACAAACGATTACAAAGTCCACATTGTAAATCTGCAATAAAATTTCATTCTGCTCTTTATTCAAACAGATGGGATACCATTTTCTAAAGCCGTTACTGTTGATCATAAGAACAAAGGTAAAATTATGGTTTTGGTCTCTCAAATTTTGAGTTTAATCCGTGTATTTGATACAGTTTGATTTGTTTAATCTTATAATATCACTAGTTAGTTTAAATAGTTAATACTGTTAATTACTCGTACTAAAATGATGCTAATATGAAAGTTTTTCGACTGGCATGAAATTTTTTTTGGTATGAGAAAGATTGTTTTAAAGTTTAAATTTTTTTTGGAAGACGTAATTAAAATTTTTAAAAATTATGGAGGATCTAATTAAAATCTTCTAAAATTTTGGAAAGCTTAATGAGAATTTCCAAAAATTTTGGAGGTCTAATTCAAATTTTCAAAAAATTTAGGAGCTAATTAAAATTTTAAAAAAATTAACAAAAAATTTCCAAAATTTTAGAGGGGCAAGACTCTCTTTGGCTTTTATGATGTTCCTTCATTGAGTCTTAAGTTCAAATCTTATAAAAATGGAGAGCTTATTTTTCATTTAGACATTCAACCCGACTCAACTCTGAATTTAATTGGACCCAACGTGATTATCGAATATAAAAATTATTACAAAAATAAAAAATAAAAATCAAATTACGTCAAATTAAACTACCAAAAGCAAAATTTCACACATACCTCAGTTGAAAGAGTTACCAAATCTTCAACAACAACCTTCCATTTCCCTTTAGACCCAAAAGGCTCACCATTACCACCCCATAAACTCCAAGCTTGGATCTCTTCATCATTAGGACCTTCAAATTCAATACCAACAACTTTGGTATTGAATTTGATATGCTTAACCAAATCAAAATGCTTTGCATACTCATTAACATAATCAAATACCTTCTGTCCGTCCGGAAAATCTTCCGAGACCGACTCCGGCCATGGGAAATCGGAGAATTGATAAACTGGTTTAGGTGTTTGGAGCTTTGTGGTCTCCACGGTTTTGGTCCAAACACCTCCCACAGTGCTTTGGGACTCAAAAACTATTGGATAAAAACCCTTTGACAATGTGTATTTGCAAGCAAGAAGGCCACTTATGCCAGCTCCAATAATGGCCACCTTTCTGTCCATTGCTATCTTTATTTGATATATGTTCATGTGTGTTTTGCCTCTATATATAGATGTCTCTTCTATGAGAGTAGTTTATAAATCATTCTTATTATAACATTTCTGATTGAGTTGGTGCAACAACTTAATCGAGTAGCGATGGAGTCAGAAATTTTTTTTGGGCAGAATTAAATTGTATATTTTTACGATAATAAAAATACAATTTCACCATTTAAATAGTTTATATCTTTATAATTTTTAAAGGATTAAATCATATTTTTATCATTTTTGGAGGGTCAAAATACAATATTATCATAACTAATTTAAAATTTTATAAATTATAAAGGGCCTAAATGAAAAAAAAAATCATTTTAGCGGGATCGGACCCTTGCCGGCTCCCTAGCTTCGCCGCCACTATAATTGAGTACTAACTTAGTTGAAAAAAAATTATATATATACTTTTTCTAAACGATAATTAATATTATTGTGATGGTACTTTTATCATTTTACACTTTTATATAATTTTAAATAAGACAATTAAAAATCACGTATTCTAACATTAAACATGTACTTAATAAGATTTATATACAAATTATTCACCACTCCACTTATACTTATTATTGAATAAATCTTAAAAGATTTTTTTACATAAAGTTTTCTCTTTCATCCGCATCGTGGATGTGACATAATATAGTTTATTTATTTAAGAGTTTAATTGAGTTAGTATCACCCATTAATCTGATTTTAACTCAATTGTAAAATTATTAAAACCTATTATTTTTATAAAACAACAAATATTATTAAAGATATTTGTGTCTTTTATATTTTATACAAAATGTAGAAAAATACATAGGCGCGATTTGATTTAAACCCACAACATCATAGTTTTCACTATCTCGTAATTATTATTTCAACTAGACTTGTTCATGGGTCGGGTTACTTCTCTTGGTTCAAAGGTCCACTCAAAATTTAGGAGGGTTTGGGTAAAAAAATTAAGCCCGTTTAAAATATAGGTTGGACTCGGGTTTGAACATTCAAAGCTCGAGCCCGATCGTCTGTTTTAAGTTTGTAATACTTTATATTATGTTATTTTTATATATAATGTAATTTATAACACATAAACGTATACTAAATATAATACTACCCTAATATAAACATTAAGATAATGTTAAGATGATTAAATAAAATTTTCAATAAATAAAAAGTATATAAAAGTATTTTAAATTAAAATAATATAAATATTCTTAAAAATTTTAAAAATAATATGGGCGAGCCTAAAATGAGCTTGAGTGTGTCTTTTGCAAATATGAATGGGCTTTGATAAAATTTTAAGCTCATATTTCAAGTGGGACTAATTTTAACAAATGGAAAACAGAGAAAAACAACGTTAAAGGAAATGGAGAAGAGAGAAAAATAGAGGGAAAAGTAGAAGAGAATGAAAAATAAAGAAAAAAAAAGGACAGTTAAAAGAATATAAAATAAAAATAAATAAATTGCTCAAAACGAAAAAAATATAGGGACCAATTGTAGAATTTAATCTAAAATTTCAGTTTGAAATGATGATTTAACGTGTCATGTCAAGTTATCGTTACACCATTAATGAAAATTAACGGCTGAGTGACCAAAATGTTACAACGTAATAATGTAAGTGACTAAAACGTAACCTGAGATAAACAAAAGTGATTATTTTAATAGTTTACCTTTTTTTTAATCAAGCTTATAAGTTTCTTAACAAAATAAGCTATAAAAAGACAAATAATAATCTAACTGACCTCATAATTTTTTTAATCAATCTTTAATTATATTTTATATATATATAATACTTAGAGCTATACATGACTCGTCCCGATTGATGTGACTAAGTTTAATTTATGGTATACACAATTTTTTAGAATAATATAAACAGTTGCTTTGACTTGGTTTAAATTTATAATAAAATAAATGTATTAGCTGTCAAGGATTTGTAATAATTTAAATAGATTTAATAAATAATGGTTAATTTTTTTATATAAAATACTATAAAATTGATATGAAAATTATTTTAAAAGGATTATTGTTGACGTATTTCGCCTGTCAATATTCAATAAGTGTCCATTTTAAATTTTATAATGAAAAATATTTCAAAAATAATTTGACTCATGGCTGGCCATAATCAAATATATTATCTTCTTAATTTTTTAAAAGAATAAAATCTCCTTGAAAATGGGATCTCAATTATCATGCTATAACAAAGCTGGAACTTCCGGCGTTTTCTCTTCTTTTGTAATTGTTAGGAAAAGTTGAAAAGATCTGAAGTAAAATATTATATTGAAAAAAAAGTTGGTAAATGAAAAATTTGAGTCAAACTTTGAATTGCACGATCAAAATATTTATAGAATAAAATATAAAGTTAATGAGTTATAAAATAAAATATTATTTAGAAATTTATGGGTTGTAATGTTTATTTTACGATTTATATTTAAGATTTGTGATTGTCTTTTTTAATAATATTGTCCTTAAAATTTTAACTTGTGTTTCCCTTGAAAATATGGGTCGGGCTCGAGCTTGAACATTCAAGGCTCAAGCTCAGCCTTACCCGACTCATTTTATAATACTTTATAGGGTAAACAAAAAAATAGTCACTTTTGTTTTGTCTCATATTACATTTAATTCTATCGATAAGTTCTATTACCTCCTAATAACGGTCTTACGTGACAGTCCAAATAGATTTTAAATGTCAACTTAGATGTCTTACGTGGTAGTAATATTAACAAATATATTAAGTTATATAAATTTGAAAATTCAATAAATGAAAATTATATAAAATTAAATACAACTATTAGGAAAAATAATACAAGGAAGCTTAAGTTAAATATTTACAAATATTATCGGATTTAAGTAAAACTTAATGGATTTAAGTAAAACTTAAGATTCATATTTCAAGTCATGTTAAACTAAACTAAATTTGTATGATTTTAATGTCTATATAAATCTAATTCAAACTCAACCCAATCTAACTCATAAGCACTTCTTACTGATATAGAAATTGGTGGAGATTACAAATGATTCACACTGTAATGGTATTGAGAACCACTAGTGAGATTTTTACGAGTTTGGAGAGCTCTATGAAAGATTGGGTAGAGTTTTAGTATATGTCTTGAAGTCCTTTAGTCCCATAATGGAGATAGAGCTTAACATGGATCCCTTCTAATGATGCCTATTGCAAAGGGTGATGATAGGTAAAATATAAAGAAAGTCCTTGTACTAATGTCATGGGAAACAGTTCAAAGCCTGTGACCATCGCACCAAATACATCCGATGGAGGTCTATTGTATAGTTTAGGATCATTTGGCCCACAAGAACTGGCCCGATTCAGGAAGTTATTTAAGAAGCTTGTCAGATTGGAGCTTGGTTGGCACAATAATGAAGATATGGCAACTTAGGCTAATTTGGTAACTAATCTTAGAAGATTAAGGGAATAATATATTGTAAAGATTAGATTAAATTTGATATGACATATCTTGTAAATCCCTAAAATCAAGGGATATGGTTAATCTTGTCCGTCGATGTAAATGTATCTTGACCGTCTGTTTTGGAGGAGCTCAACTATAAATAGAGAGACTCCCCCTCATTTATACTCGCTCCATTCATTGTTTCATTATTCTTTGTGAATAAGAGAATATTGAGAGCATTTACTCAAACACTTTGTGTGCGCTCTTTCTATTGTTCATTTATAGCTTCTTTTGGCTGGCTAACTTAGGCGAGTTTGGACGAACGGATCGCCTAAGGCCGCATAGATTGCGAGACGAAAGATATAGCCTCGTGACATTAGGAGTTAGATTATATTTTGCCCATTTATTCAAAAATGGACAAATTAGTCGCTGTAAGTTAAATCAAAGATCAAATAGGTCTTTTTTATTAAAAATTTCATCCATTTGTACTATTAAAACCATCGTAATTGACGAAATAACCAAATACGATGCCATATGTATCTTATGCTGATATACAAGTACTAATTTCAAATAATAGAAATAGATGAAAATTTTAACAGAATGATCAATTTACTCTTTGATCTAACATACGGGGATTAATTTGTCCATTTTTTAAGTAAAGGAGGCAAAATGCAATCCGACTCCTATTACAAGGACTTCAACCTTGGATAAATTAAAAAAAAATCCAATTCAACTTAATATTTAAATTTAATTATAGAATATATATTAATATAAAATTATTTTAAATGTTGTTTTTAATCTAATTATGGATTTATAAAATACTATGACTAATAACAAGACTTGTTTTTATTAAAACATAATAAAGTTATTTATTTATTTTATTCTTCCTAATTTGCTGATAATTAAGCTTGATATAGATAAAAGACATTGACTAATTTTACCCATGCATGCATGCATTTCATCCTTCAAACAAGGGCCATAGTCGAAAACTGCCGGATGGCTAAACAGCACCGCCTCGACATCCACCGTACTTATCTTCTTCCCCCCAGAAACAATCAAATCAAGTTTCCGATCCTTTAACTTCAATGTTCCCATCGGGATGTCTCACAGCAATATCGCCGGTATGAAACCAACCACCCATGAACGCCGCTTCGGTCTTCTCTGGGTCCTTATAATACCCTTTCGTCACGGTGTTGCCTCTAAACATCACTTCACCTAAAGTGAGCCATCAAAGGAAACACTTTCCATTGTCACCGGATCTTTAACATCAACAGCTTCCATTAACATATGGTTCAAACCATGAAGAGCTTTGGTTTTGGCTTGTTGTTGAAGGGACAAAGAGCCATATTCAGGCCGCCATGGATACACAGTTCCAGGTCCTAACATTTCCGACATCCCATACGAGTGAGTAAGAATTAACCCAAGCTCTTCGATCTTTAAAACCACCTGTGGCAGTGGTGGAGCACCGCCGGTCATTATATTAACCTTGAATGGAAGTGGGTTCTGGTTCGCATTAGCGATTAAGCTAAGAACGGGCGTTGCACCACCGAGGTTGGTGACGTTGTATTCAACAATGGCGTCGAATATGAACTTGGCGTCGTATGTTCTAAGGCAAATGTTAGTGCCACCGAGTGAGGCGGTTGACCAAGTGAAACACCACCCATTACAGTGGTACATCGGGACTGTCCATAAATAAATCGGCATGGCTTTCATTTCGGTTGCTAAGTAAGCTCCTCTATGACTATGAACCACTGCTTTTGGTTCCCCCGTCGTGCCTGAAGTAAACACAATGGAAATCGGATCAAATTCACCCTGTGGCCTTAAAATCTCAAACCCAGAATTGTTTTCCACGTTGAGAAGCGAATCATAAGTTTTGTAACCCAAAAACTGATTATCATCGGCGGCTGTTTTAGCATATGGATCAGTCTCTAACATTAAAACGACAAGAGGAAACTCGAAATCGGTGCATGTTTTGACGAGGATCTCGAAGGCTTCAATGACGAGATTGAGGAACTGATTATCGATGAATATGACTTTAGCTTCAATTAGTTTGTATTGTGCAGCTAATGCAGTTGAATCCTGGTGTATGTTCAATGGCGAAAAGACAGCGCCCGCCATTGGAACAGCAAAGTGAAGCTCGTATATCTCTGGGATGTTCGGGAAAAAGGATTGTATGAAATAGTGACGTCACGTCATCTGTACCCCTTTCTAATAGTTTATGTCACATCAGTATTTTATACTGAATTTTAGGATTTTATCCTAAAAAAAATCAAATCCAAATTAAAATACTAAAATTCAGAATAAAATCTTGAAATTTAGGATAAGAATACTGATCTGGCATAAAACTATTGAAAAAGAATACAGATGATGTGGCGTCCGTTCATCAATCCTTTCTCGATGTTCGGACCCAATGCTGCAACCTGTTTAAAAAAGTAAAATTTTGTGATAGGTCCTTGTACTATGTATTTTTTGGATTTAGTCCTCATGGAAAGACTAATACAAGAATTTTATATATAAATTAACAAAAAATGTTGGAAAAAGTAAAAGAAAAACTTGAAACTAGAGCTTACAATATCGCCATTGGAGACATTCATTTGATTAAGGGCAGAGGCAAGTTTGTAGCATGTTTGAAAAGTTTGTTTCCATGTGTATTTCAATGAACCATAAATGATGGAGACTCTTATCACCATACACCATGGAAGCTCTTTCCAGAAAGCTTATGGGAGTGAGCGGTGTATAATTGGCTGAGCATTGAACCAAGTGTTCCATATTTCCCAATCTCTCTTCTTAATCTTTAACTGATACACTTATCGATGTTAATGAAGAATTTGTTGGATAAATATATAGATATATATATATGTGTGTGTTTTGGGGGATGGATTTAATAGTATTAATTATGGTTGATATCAACTTAGAAAGGTGTGGATTTTATATTCCTAAAATAAACATTTTTGTGTGAGATTTTATGCTTTTTCATTAATTGTTTATGATGTTAAAGTTGCCAAATATGGATTCTAATTGGAGGAACATTGTACTTGTTTTTTTCTTCCTTAAATGACAAATGAATCTTGATGGAGTTATTATGTATTAAATTTTGGATTTTTTTTATAGAGTATTAGCTCGATTGAAATTAGTATTGTTGTCAATGTAGAAGTACGTGAGTTTGAGTGCATTAAAGTGTATTATCCTCCTATTTAAGAGGTGAGGAGGGGTTATGGATCAAGGACGGAGCCAAAGGGGAAATGGGGGCCCGACCCCCTAAAATGAAAATTTTCACCTTTAGTCCTTTTATAATTTTAAAATTTTAAATTAGTATATAGTAAAATTACACTTTGCCCCTCAAGAATGAGAAAAATTGATTTATTCATTTAAAATTATAAAAATACATGTTATTAAAATAGTGAAATCTCGTTTTACTATCATAAAATATACAACTTTATTCCACCACCTCAAAATTTTTCTAGCTCATACTGTTATGGATAGTTCTAGGCATTATATAAAAAAGAATGATAATTAAATTAATGTTAAAAACTTTTTATTATAGAAAATTGTTGTATAGAAATTAATATTTTAGCAACTTAATTTTTATGCACCTTTGATAACACACAATAAAATTATTAGAAATAATTATTTTTCTACGAAAAATATGTAGAAAAATATAAAAATGATAAGTAGATAGGAATCTACTTATCACTTAAAAGAGAATAAATTTAATTATTTTATTTTATTCCATGTCATTTAGTATTATATTATATTATATCAAACAATCTAATTGTATTTCATATTTAATTTTAAATAATTTTCCAAATAAATTTTATAACTTAAATTCAACAATTATTTTTTTACTTATTTTTTCAACATTTAATTTTTCAATTTTTCAAATATAATTTTACTATGATTTTTTTAAGCTAAGAACGGGCGTTGCACCACCGAGGTTGGTGACGTTGTATTCAACAATGGCGTCGAATATGAACTTGGCGTCGTATGTTCTAAGGCAAATGTTAGTGCCACCGAGTGAGGCGGTTGACCAAGTGAAACACCACCCATTACAGTGGTACATCGGGACTGTCCATAAATAAATCGGCATGGCTTTCATTTCGGTTGCTAAGTAAGCTCCTCTATGACTATGAACCACTGCTTTTGGTTCCCCCGTCGTGCCTGAAGTAAACACAATGGAAATCGGATCAAATTCACCCTGTGGCCTTAAAATCTCAAACCCAGAATTGTTTTCCACGTTGAGAAGCGAATCATAAGTTTTGTAACCCAAAAACTGATTATCATCGGCGGCTGTTTTAGCATATGGATCAGTCTCTAACATTAAAACGACAAGAGGAAACTCGAAATCGGTGCATGTTTTGACGAGGATCTCGAAGGCTTCAATGACGAGATTGAGGAACTGATTATCGATGAATATGACTTTAGCTTCAATTAGTTTGTATTGTGCAGCTAATGCAGTTGAATCCTGGTGTATGTTCAATGGCGAAAAGACAGCGCCCGCCATTGGAACAGCAAAGTGAAGCTCGTATATCTCTGGGATGTTCGGGAAAAAGGATTGTATGAAATAGTGACGTCACGTCATCTGTACCCCTTTCTAATAGTTTATGTCACATCAGTATTTTATACTGAATTTTAGGATTTTATCCTAAAAAAAATCAAATCCAAATTAAAATACTAAAATTCAGAATAAAATCTTGAAATTTAGGATAAGAATACTGATCTGGCATAAAACTATTGAAAAAGAATACAGATGATGTGGCGTCACTGTTTCATACAATCCTTTCTCGATGTTCGGACCCAATGCTGCAACCTGTTTAAAAAAAGTAAAATTTTGTGATAGGTCCTTGTACTATGTATTTTTTTGGATTTAGTCCCTCATGGAAAGACTAATACAAGAATTTTATATATAAATTAACAAAAAAATGTTGGAAAAAGTAAAAGAAAAACTTGAAACTAGAGCTTACAATATCGCCATTGGAGACATTCATTTGATTAAGGGCAGAGGCAAGTTTGTAGCATGTTTGAAAAGTTTGTTTCCATGTGTATTTCAATGAACCATAAATGATGGAGACTCTTATCACCATACACCATGGAAGCTCTTTCCAGAAAGCTTATGGGAGTGAGCGGTGTATAATTGGCTGAGCATTGAACCAAGTGTTCCATATTTCCCAATCTCTTCTTAATCTTTAACTGATACACTTATCGATGTTAATGAAGAATTTGTTGGATAAATATATAGATATATATATGTGTGTGTTTTGGGGATGGATTTAATAGTATTAATTATGGTTGATATCAACTTAGAAAGGTGTGGATTTTATATTCCTAAAATAAACATTTTGTGTGAGATTTTATGCTTTTCATTAATTGTTTATGATGTTAAAGTTGCCAAATATGGATTCTAATTGGAGGAACATTGTACTTGTTTTTTTCTTCCTTAAATGACAAATGAATCTTGATGGAGTTATTATGTATTAAATTTTGGATTTTTTTATAGAGTATTAGCTCGATTGAAATTAGTATTGTTGTCAATGTAGAAGTACGTGAGTTTGAGTGCATTAAAGTGTATTATCCTCCTATTTAAGAGGTGAGGAGGGGTTATGGATCAAGGACGGAGCCAAAGGGGGGCTGGCAGGGGCCCGACCCCCCTAAAATGAAAATTTTCACCTTTAGTCCTTTTATAATTTTAAAAATTTTAAATTAGTATATAGTAAAATTACACTTTGCCCCTCAAGAATGAGAAAAATTGATTTATTCATTTAAAAATTATAAAAATACATGTTATTAAAATAGTGAAATCTCTTTTTACTATCATAAAAATATACAACTTTATTCCAGCCACCTCAAAAATTTTCTAGCTCATACTGTTATGGATAGTTCTAGGCATTATATAAAAAGAACAGATAATTAAATTAATGTTAAAAACTTTTTATTATAGAAAATTGTTGTATAGAAATTAATATTTTAGCAACTTAATTTTTATGCACCTTTGATAACACACAATAAAAATTATTAGAAATAATTATTTTTCTCTGAAAAATATGTAGAAAATATAAAAATGATAAGTAGATAGGAATCTACTTATCACTTAAAAAGAATAAATTTAATTATTTTATTTTATTCCATGTCATTTAGTATTATATTATATTATATCAAACAATCTAATTGTATTTCATATTTAATTTTAAATAATTTTCCAAATAAATTTTATAACTTAAATTCAACAATTATTTTTTTACTTATTTTTCAACATTTAATTTTTCAATTTTTCAAATATAATTTTACTATGATTTTTTCAGTTTTAATATTTAAAATGAATTTATTACCATTGGTTTTAATTTTTAAGTGCAAATTTTGCGATATCTTGAAAATCTTGCAGAATTTAATGTAGGTTATTGACCTCGTGCCAATTGATTCTGAGTAGCTTTATCGAAATCAAAATCAAATTGTGGAAAGGCTTCTAATCTGGCGAATTGGGCCAATTCCAATTTTGATTTATCAGTGACTTGTTTCATAGCTTTAATTTGAGCCGCTAATCCTACTCTGGAGACGGAAATCTCCACATTAATAGCAGGTCTGATTTCACCATTGAATAGATCGGCGGATAAGAATATTTGTCCATTTGTAATGGAAATCACATTAATAGGAATATACGTCGAAACGTCTCCCGACTGTGTAACACCCCCACGCCTGAAACCGTCACCGGAGTCAAGCTTGAGGTGTTACTAAACTTATCTTACCTTTTAAACAACTCTAAACCACTTATTTTAATTTTCGGAATAAACTGTTTTTCTGCATCATGGTTGCTTAAAAATTCATTTCTCAAGTTTCAAAACTCGAAATTAAGATCTGTAAATTTTTCCTGAAACTAGACTCATATATCTATCTATTAATTTTTTTTCTAGAATTTTTGACTTGGCCAATTAGTACAGTTTATTAGTTAAAGTTTCCCCTTGTTTCAAAACTCGACTGTACTGACCTCTTCTTACTATGAACCATGTTTCTTCCTATACAAAATTCATATGACTAAGCCATTTGTTTCTCTTAAAATTAAACTCAACAAGGATTCTAACTATATAAAGTACACCTTCTAATTAGTTTTGTACAATTTATGGTGAATTTCCAAAGTTGAAATAAGGGATTCAGAAATTGCTCTGACCCTGTTTCACTAAAACTCAGATATCTCATAAAATATAATACCTTTACCTGTTTTGCTTATCCCATAAGAAAATAGACATAATAAGATTTAATTTCATATATTATTCATCTTCAAATTATGTTTCTACAATTTTTAGTGATTTTTCAAAGTTACGTCATTTCTATTACTTGAATCTATTTTTAGGTTACTTTCACATTTTCATAATTTTCATGTGATAATCACCTTTCAATCATACATATTAATAAACATGTAATCATCGGCCATTTTATTAGCTAATCACTAGCAAGTATTTACACATCATTCATTGTTCATATTATACCAAAAGTAGCTAAGTTTCTATACATGCCATACCTAAAACAAAGCGTCTAATTATACCAGTTATTTCTTTGATAGTGTGATCGGCCTCCGGCGTTTCCTTGATCCCAGTGGCTAGATAAGTACTATAAGAAGAAGAAAATAAAGAGATTAAGCACTAGGCTTAGTAAGCACAAGCAAATAAATCACAACATTCAACATAATGGATAATTATGCATAATATCATCTAACATCATAAATTTCTTTACTTCTCAATTTCTATATTCTTCTTTATTCCTTACCTTCTTTCTTACGACCTTTCCTTTTCATAAATATAATCTACTTTTCCTTTGCTGTTAATTCACTGTAATTTAACTTGCCACTGACCCGTTGAACCACTCGGAATACTTAGGATACTAGAATTCGTTCCTGTCTTTCAATATCACGCCAATGCCATGTCTTTGACATGGACTTACATGAATTATTCTGTCTCCAATGCCATATATAATATGGACTTACATGGCTCAATCTTGTCTCCAAAGCCATATTTCTAATATGGACTTACATGGCTCATTTACATTACATCTCAACCAACCAATATCCTAATATTCCTAGGGTTCAACCGGCTTTCTAACACTTTTCTCTGTCACTTCACCTTAAATTCGACTTTAAATGTTTTCATAACATAAATATATAAATGCTAGAAATTGACAATAATAATGTAAAATAAAAGAATATTGCATTTATTTATTGTAACTTACCTTGATACAAAATGTGACTAAACTTTACAATTTAGTCATTTACTTTTCTTTTCCCGATCTACTCCCAATTTCGTTCTTCTTGATCTATAATAGCAAATTTAACTTATTTAATATTCACATTTATTAAACAGTCCGTGACCCAAACTTTGGCAAAATTATATTTTACCCTAAACTTTCACATATTTGCACTTTTGCCCCAAGGCTAAATAAATTAAACTTCATCCTATTTTCTTATGTTTTATGACATGCTGATCATTTTCCCTTCTATGGCAATATCAAAATCACACTCTAACATATACTTATGACTATTGGTATTTTTTAGATTTAAGCCCTTTTACTCGTTTTCACTTAAAACCGAGTAGCATAAATTGTTTAACATAATTTAAAACCTCATATTCTATCATAAAACACCAAAATACACAAATTTCAGCTATGGTATTTTTCCAAATATGAACCTAGGTTGAATTATTGCTAGAATAAGCTTAATCAAATTCTGGGACTCAAGCGTAAAGATCATTAAAAGCAGGGCTTAGAATCACTTACTATGAGGCTTGAAAGTTGAAGAAACCCCAGCTATGGAGAGAAAAAATCGGCAGAAACTAATTGAGAAGATGACCATTTTATGTTATTTTTCCTTTTAATTCATTTAATATCCAAATGACCAATTTGCCCTCCTTACTAAACTTTCAAAATTCCTTCCATGTCCTAATTTTTGTCCATGAACTTAAAATTGGAATTGTTATTTAAACCCTCTAATTAATATTCCAAAGCAATTTCATACTAAAAATTCTAGAATATGAGGTTTTGCAAATTATTGATTTAGTCCCAACCTCAACTTAAGCACATTATGCATAGAATTTCATCACGAAATTTTCACACAATCATGCAATCATACCATGAACCTCAAAATAATAATAAAATAAATTTTTCTACCTCGGTTTATGGTTTCACAACCACTGTTCGTTTAGGCCTATTTTGGGATGTTACATTTCTCCCCCTTTAGGGATTTTTGTCAGAAAATCTTACTGTGAAGAGATTTGAGTCTTGTTTTTTACATAGCCTCTTTGGGTTCCCATGTAGCCTCATCTACCCGTGTTTATTCCATAGTACTTTCACAAGTGCAATACTTTTGTTCTTAATTGCTTTACCTCTCGAGCTAGAATCTTTCTGGGTTCTTCTTTGTAAGACATATATTTGAATCTCAACCTCTATCGAAATCACATGTAGCGGATCTGAGCGATACGACGTAGCATAGAAACATGAAATACATTATGAATCTTCTCTAACTCAATCGGCAAAGCTAACCGATATGCTAATGGTCCGACTCTCTCAATTACTTCAAACGGTCCAATAAAACGTGGACTTAGTTAGCCTTTCTTACCAAATCTGAGAACTTTCTTCCACGGGGATACTTTCAAAAAAACTTTGTCACCAACTTGATACTAAATCTCTTTTCTCTTCAAATCTGCATACGACTTTGTCTGTCTGAAGCTGCTTTTTAGCAATTTCTGATGATTTTTACTTTCTCTTCACAGGTAAAAAAGTTCTCAAATTTTGTAAGAAAGGCAAACTAAGTCCACGTTTTATTGGACCGTTTGAAGTAATTGAGAGAGTCGGACCATTAGCATATCGGTTAGCTTTGCCGATTGAGTTAGAGAAGATTCATAATGTATTTCATGTGTCTATGCTACGTCGTTATCATTCAGATTCGTCACATGTGATTTCTCAGACAGAGGTTGAGATTCAGCTAGACATGACTTACAGTGAAGAACCGGTAAAGATTCTAGCTCGAGAGGTAAAGATATTAAGGAACAAAAGTATTGCACTTGTGAACGCATTTATGGAATAGACACGGGTAAATGAGGCTACATGGGAACCCAAGAGGCTATGCTAAAAACAAGACTCAAATCTCTTCACAGTAAGATTTTCGGACTTAAAATCCCTAAAGGGGGGAGAAATGTAACATCCCAAAATAGGGCCTAAATGTAACAAAGGGTTTAAACCACAACTCGAGGTAGAAAATTTATTTTATTATTATTTTGAGGTTCATGGTATGATTGCATGATTGTGTGAAAATTTCGTGATGAAATTCTATGCATAAAGTGCTTAAGTTGAGGTTAGGGACTAAATCAAATAATTTGCAAAACTTGCATTCTAGAAGTTTTTAGTATGAAATTGCTTTGGAATATTAATTAGGAGGGTTTAAATAACAATTTGACCAATTTTAAGTTCATGGACAAAAATTAGGACATGGAAGGAATTTTTGAAAGTTTAGTAAGGAGGGGCAATTTGGTCATTTGGATATTAAATGAATTAAAAAGGGGAAAATAACACAAAAATGGTCATCTTCTCAATTAGTTTCTGCCGATTTTTGCTGTCCTCCATAGTTTCTTCAACTTTCAAGCCTCATAGTAAGTGATTCTAAGCCCCATTTTTAATGATCTTTACGTTTTTGGAGTCCCGGTAACTTGATTAAGCTTATTCTAGCAATAATTCAACCTAGGGTTCATATTTGGAAAAATACTCATAGATGAAATTTGTATATTTTGGTGTTTTATGATAGAATATGAGGTTTTAAATTATGTTAAACAACTTATGCTACTCGGTTTTAAGTGAAAACGAGTAAAAGGGCTTAAATCGAAAAAAAATACCAATAGTCATAAGTATATGTTAGAGTGTGATTTTAATATTGCCATAAAAGGGAAAAATGATCGTGTCATAAAACATAAGAAAATAGGATGAAGTTTAATTTACGAGCCTTGGGGGAAAAGTGCAAATATGTGAAAGTTTAGGGGTTAAAATATAATTTTGCCAAAGTTTGGGTCACGCACTGTTTTAATAAATGTGAATATTAAATAAGTTAAATTTGCTATTATAGATCAAGAAGAACGAAATTGGAGTAGATCAGGGAAAAGAAAAGTAAAGGACTAAATTGTAAAGTTTAGTCACATTTTGTATCAAGGTAAGTTACAAAGAAATAAATGCAATATTATTTTATTTTACATTATTATTGTCAATTTCAGCATTTATATATTTATGTTATGAAAATATTTAAATTCAATTTAAGGTGAAGTGACAGAGGAAAAGTGTTAGAAAGCCCTGCTGAACCCTAGGAATGTTAGGATATTAGGGTTGACAGATGTAACAAAATGAGCCATGTAAGTCCATATTAGAAATATGGCTTCGAGACAGATTGAGCCATGTAAGTCCATATTATATATGGCATTGGAGACAGAATAGTTCATGTAAGTCAATGTCAAAGACATGGCATTGGCAGGATATTGAAAGACAGAACAACCCTAGTATCCTTAGTATTCCGAGTGGTTCAACGGGTCGATACGAAAGTTAAATTATAGTGAATTAACAGCAAAGGAAAAGTAGATTACATTTATGAAAATGGAAAGGTCAGGTAAGAAAGAAGGTAAGGGAATAAAGAAGAAGATAAAAATTGAGAAGTAAAGAAATTTATGATGTTAGATGATATTATGCATAATTATCCATTATGTTGAATGTTGTGATTTATTTGCTTGTAAGCTTACTAAGCCTAGTGCTTAATCTCTTTATTTTCTTCTTCTTATAGTACTTATCTAGCCACTCAGGGATCGAAGGAAACATTGGAGGCCGATCACACTATCAAAGAAATAACTCGGTATAATTAGACGTTTTGTTTTGGGTATGGCATGTATAGAAACTTAGCTACTATTGGTATAATATGAACAATGAATGATGTGTAAATACTTGCTAGTGATTAGCTAATAAAATGGCCGATGATATACATGTTTATTATTATGTATGATTGAATGGTGATTATCACATGAAAATTATGAAAATGTGAAAGTAACCTAAAAAATGATTCAAGTAATGTAAATGACATAACTTTGAAAATCACTAAAAATTGTAGAAACATAATTTTAAGATGAATAATATATGAAATTAAATATTATTATGTCTATTTTCTTATGGAATAAGAAAAACAGGTAAAGGTATTATATTTTATGAGATATCTGAGTTTTAGTGAAATAGGGTCAGAGCAATTTTTGGATCCTCTATTTCAACTTTGGAAATTCACCATAAATTGTACAAAACTAATTAGAAAGTTTACTTTATATGGATATAATCCTTGTTGAGTATAGTTTTAATAGAAAGAAACGTCTTAGTCATATGAATTTTTTACAGGAAGAAACATGGTTCATAGTAAGAAGAGGTCAGTGCAGTCGAGTTTTGAAATACGGGAAACTTTAACTAATAAACTGTACTAATTGGCCAAGTCAAAAATTCTAGAAAAAAAAATTAATAGATAGATATATGAGTCTAGTTTCAAGAAAAATTTACGGATCTTAATTTTGAGTTTTGAAACTCAAGAAATGAATTTTTAAGCAACCATGACGCAGAAAAACACTTTATTCCGAAAATTAAAATAAGTGGTTTAGAGTTGTTTAAAAGGTAAGATAAGTTTAGTAACACCTCAAGCTTGACTCCGGTGACGGTTTCGGAACAGTTAGTATGAGGAAAAGGTCTAGTTATACATGTCATACTTGTATTTTGATAGTATGACGACTCCTGACGATTTTTAAATATTTTATTTTATAGTAATGGATCCCGGGCGAGCTGGTGATGATGATGTAGAAAGTAATGCGCTCGCTTCTCAGAAGGGCGCCATCCGAGAATAGGCCAAGAATAGTTGATCGGGAGGAGTGACTCGAGAAGCTCTTCCGAGCTTTGAATGATTTGTTTGCCGAGTTCGCTCAGAAGAATCCAAGCAGTTAGACCTCCACCCCCTCATGATTCTCAGGCTACCCATGTAGCTCAAGCTTCCCCAGTCACAGGTACAGTGGTAAGAGAAAAGCCACCAGTTGATAGAATCAGGAAACAAGGGGTAGAAGAGTTCCGAGCAACAAAAGATGATGATGCAGAAAGAGCAGAATTTTGGTTAGAAAATACTATCAGAGTCTTTGATGAATTATCTTGTACACCCG
Organism: Gossypium arboreum; assembly: GCF_025698485.1. NCBI lineage: Eukaryota > Viridiplantae > Streptophyta > Magnoliopsida > Malvales > Malvaceae > Gossypium > Gossypium arboreum. Next base: position 119,539,726 of record NC_069073.1, read on the forward strand.
AGGAATGTATGAAATGTGTAGTATCACTTCTTAGAGACTCAGCCTACTACTGGTGGAAGACACTTGTCTCAGTTGTACCGAAAGAGAGGGTCACTTGGGATTTCTTTCATGAAGAATTTCGCAAAAAGTACATCAGTCAGAGGTTTATTGACCAGAAGAGAAAGGAATTCCTAGAATTGAAACAAGGCAATATGACGGTGACCGATTATGAGCGTGAACTTGTCAGGCTTACTAAATATGCTCAAGAATGTGTGTCCACAGAGGCTATCATGTGTAAAAGGTTTGAGGATGGGTTAAATGATGATATCCGACTGTCAGTGGGTGTCCTAGAAATAAAAGAGTTCGTTATTTTAGTTGAGAGAGCCTGTAAGGCAGAGGAGCTATTAAAAAGAAAAGGCAAAGTTGAGAGAGAGACACAAGATACAAAGAAAAGACAGATGAGTAGATCATTTCAGGCTACATCCAAGAGGCCCAAAGAGTTTTCTACCAGATCTAGCTTTTCGGCAGGACAATCTAGTCAGAATAGAGATAGCAGATTTAAGGATCCGAAGGCTCAGACCACCTCGACTACGAGTGTAGGTAATGTCAGACAGGGTAGATCAGGGTGTCCACGGTGTGGTAGACTTCATTATGGTCCTTGTCGAGCAGGCGAAAATGTTTGCTATAAATGTGGTGCTCCAGATCATTTTGTACGAGAATGTCCAGAAGTGGCTAGCCGAGAGGTAACACAGAGTGCTAGGTCCGGAAATGCTCCTACTAGAGGCAAATCACCGAGGCAACCGGAGTAGAGCAAGCAATGAGGTACCTCTAGAGATTCTACTGTGAGACCAGATGTTAGAGCCCTTGCAAGGACTTATGCTATTCGTACACGCGAAGAGGCATCCTCCCCCGATGTGATTACGGGTACATTTTCTCTACATGATATTAATGTAATTGCTCTGATTGATCCGGGTTCGACTCATTCTTATGTTTGTATGAAATTGATGCCTAGTATAAGTATGCCTATAGAATCTACAGAATTTGTGATTAAAGTATCGAATCCATTAGGCAAGCATGTATTAGTAGATAAAGTATGTAGAAATTGTCCTTTAATGATTAGAGGCTAATATTTTTCGGCCGATCTCATGCTATTGCCATTTGATGTGTAACGGCCTAATTTTCAGTGGTGTCGGAAATGGTGATTTGAGATCACTAAATTCGAAAAATAAGATTGAACAAGATAGTAATTTAATATTTATGAGTCAAGTAAGAATTTAGAAGAATTTGTGAAATGGTGAAATTAGTGAATTAAAAGAATTTATTAGGTCAAACGGGTCAAAAATGAGGTATCGAGACCTCAAAGTTGAAAATTGAGCTATAAATATTTTTATAAATATTTATGGAGTGTCATTGAGTTAGTATTAAAGTTTTGTTAGAAAATTTTAACGTTTGGATGGCTAATTAATTAAAAAGGACTAAATTGAAAATAGCGCAAAATTTGTTAAATTGTGAGTAAATAGCTTAAGTATTTAAAAATATGGATTTAAATAGTAATTAGACCCAAAGTTTAATTGCTGGACGGTTTGGGTATGAAATAAGCAAGAAAACAATGTGAACAAGGGGTAAAATTGGAAATAGCATAAAAGTTAATAGTTAAATAATGATGTAATTGAAAAATCTAGACATTTCTTCATATTTTCTCAGCCAAAACGCCATAGAAGGTCTGGAGAAAGCTGGTTTTTTATATTTTTACATCATGTGAGTTTAATTCTTACTTTTCTTAATAATTTTTATGTTTTTATGACTTTTACAATTAGGTCCACTTGTAGAATTCATTAGTTTTTGATTTTATGGGTGAAATTGGAAGTTACCCTGGATGGATAAGGGAATTTTATGATGAATTATTATGAAATTTAAGTTCTAATTTCATATTAAGGTGGTTTTATTAAGTGATTTTGATAGGAAATGATATTTAGGACCTAATTGTGAAAAAGTTGTGAATTGAAGGTTTCTGTTGAAATTAAGAATATAAAAGGTTTTGAAATAGTTTATAATGATAAAATAAAGTGTTAATTGAGAAAAATTAGTTCAATTGATGGGTGAATTGAGCAGGGACTAAATTGTGAAAATCGTAAATTTTGGGGTAAAAGTGCAATTTCGAAATTTGAACAGCATAAATTGTGAAGTGAAATAGAATTGAAATGGATGCTAATGAAGGAATGATTTTATAATTATAGATCAAGAAAACGAATTGAATCGTGGAAAGGAGAAAATTCAAGAATAGTCCCTGAATTTCTACGACTTTTGCAAATTAGTCCAGGTAAGTTCATATGGCAAAGTTCAATGTTTTGATATGAAAATCTTATGATTGTTAAAGTATTTTATTGTTGATGAATACTATCAATTTGCATTAACTAATGAATAATGTGTAACTAAAAGTACAAATTAGTAGGAACAATGGATTTGAGTGCTTCTATTCTGTGACCCTGATGAATTGACGAAAAATATGTGATAAGTGTGCCCATTTAAGACCATAGCTGGGCTTTGGAATCGGTGCAATGTGATAATGTGACTTCGTATAAGACCATAGCTGGGCTATGGCATCGGTATAATGTGATAATGTGATTCCGTATAAAACCATGTCAGGATATGGCTTGGTATGATATGTGAACCGTAAGACCATGGCAAGGCTATGGCTTCGTGTGTGATGCGTAACAATGTGAAAGTCCATAGTTTACTATGGCAATGTGATAATGAAGCACTCAATTCCCTTATTGTTCCTTAAATTGACAATGAAGTAAATGAGAAATGGGCCTAAGGGAGTTAAATTGTGAGTAGCCATATGGAAATTATTCCAATGAGTTATTAATGAAATTGTGATTTGGAGGATGAAATAGTTAAACTAATAGATATAAGATTGTGTACGATATTTGATATGATTTGTGTTTATATGCCTATGAGCTTACTAAGCTTCAATAAGCTTACTTGTGTGTGTTTAATATTTTTATGTAGATTGACTTGAAGTGAAGTGGGTAGATCGGATCAACACAACAGGGCACACTATTCAGATCAATTCTGGTAGTTTTTGTTTTATGTTTAAAGATTTATATGGCATGTATAGAGTTTGAATGAATTGAAGTAAAGATGTTATGAACTAGTTAACAATATTTGTACTAAAACAGTTTTTGGTAAGTAGCAGTAGTTTGACTTTGAAAATTCACCATAAATTGTGGAAATTGAGTTAAGGGCTGGGAAAAAAATGAGATTAAATCCTAATGAGTCTAGTTTCATATAGAGGAAACGGTGCATGCAATTGGATTTTATGTTATGAGATATTTAAATTGTGGTGAGACAGAGTCTGAATGACTTCGAGTTCCCCTGTTCTGATTTTAGAAAATCATTAAAAATTGCACAAAAATAATTATGAGTCATACTGTATATTTATGGATTCCTCATTGGGTCTATTTTTAAGAGAAATAAACGTCATGGTTATTTGAATTTTGTATAGATAGAAATTTGGTTCGTAGTGCACAGGGGTCAAAGTAGCCAAACCCTGAAACAGGGGAGGATTGAACTAATAAACTGTACTAATTGGACCAACCAAAAATTATAAAAAAAAATTGGTAAGTAGATATATGAGTATAAATTCAGGGAAAATTTATGGATTTGGGTTTCGAGTTTTATAACTCAAGATATGAATTATTTAGCAACTATGACGCAGTTGGATAGCTTGTCTGAAAAGTATGATATAAATTATCTAAATTTGGTTAAGTGCTCAAATAAGTTTAGTAGTGCCTTGTGCTCGACTCCGGCAACGGTCTCGAGTAAGGGGCGTTACATGATGAGTTTGATGTGATTCTTGGTATGGATTGGTTGACTACACATGATGTGATAGTGAATTGTGGAAAGAAATTCATTGAGTTGAAGTGTGAAAATGGTGAAATTCTTCGGGTTAATTCAGAAGAGTCAGATAGTTTATTTCCCATAATTTCTGTTATGTCTGCTCAGAAATGTTTGAGAAAAGGGTATGAAGCTTATCTTGCTTTTGTGTTGAACACGAAAGATCCAGAATTGAAAATTGAATCAGTACCTGTGGTATGTGAGTTTCCCGATATGTTTCCGGAAAACTACCAGGTTTGCCTCCTGTTAGAGAAGTTGAGTTTGGTATTGAGTTGATTCCAGGTACCACGCCCATTTCTATTGCTCCTTATAGAATGGCTCCGTTGGAATTGAAAGAATTGAAAGCTCAGTTGCAAGAATTAACAGATAAAGGCTTTGTAAGACCCAGTAGTTCACCATGGGGTGCACCAATGCTATTTGTGAAAAAGAAAGACGGATCGATGAGATTGTGCATAGATTACCGGCAACTTAACAAGGTAACAGTAAAGAACAAGTATCCATTGCCTAGAATTGATGATCTGTTTGATCAATTGAAGGGAGCTACTGTGTTTTCCAAGATAGATTTGAGATCTGGATACTATCAGTTGCGAGTTAAAGAGTCAGATGTCTTGAAGACTGCTTTCCGAACTAGGTATGGTCATTATGAGTTCCTTATGATGCCATTTGGCTTGACTAATGCTCCTGCCATTTTCATGGACTTAATGAACCGAATTTTCAGACCGTACCAATAAATGTAACACCCCCATGGTGAACTACTAGGTCTTACAAAGCCTTTATCTGTTAATTCTTGCAACTGAGCTTTCAATTCTTTCAATTCCAACAGAGCCATTCTATAAGGAGCAATAGAAATAGGCGTGGTACCTGGAATCAACTCAATACCAAACTCAACTTCTCTAACAGGAGGCAAACCTGGTAGTTCTTCCGAAAACATATCGGGAAACTCACATACCACAGGTACTGATTCAATTTTCAATTCTGGATCTTTAGTGTTCAACACAAAAGCAAGATAAGTTTCATACCCTTTTCTCAAACATTTCTGAGTAGACATAACAGAAATTATGGGAAATAAACTATCTGACTCTTCTGAATTAACCCGAAGAATTTCACCATTTTCACACTTCAACTCAATGAATTTCTTTCCACAATTCACTATCACATCATGTATGGTCAACCAATCCATACCAAGAATCACATCAAACTCATCAAATGGCAATAGCATGAGATCGGCCCAAAAACAGTAGCCTCTAATCATTAAAGGACAATTTCTACATACTTTATCTACTAATACATGCTTGCCTAATAGATTCGATACTTTAATCACAAATTCTGTAGATTCTATAGGCATACTTATACTAGGCATCAATTTCATACAAACATAAGAATGAGTCGAACCCGGATCAATCAGAGCAATGACATTAATATCATATAGAGAAAATGTACCTGTAATCACATCGGGGGAGGATGCCTCTTCACGTGCACGAATAGCATAAGTCCTTGCAAGGGCTCTAACATCTGGTCTCACAGCCGAATCTCTAGAGGTACCTCTGTTACTTACTCCTACTCCCGGTTGCCTCGGTGATCTGCCTCTAGTAGGAGCATTTTCGGATCTAGCACTCTGTGTTACCTCTCGGCTAGCCACTTCTGGACATTCTCGTACAAAATGATCTGGAGCACCACATTTATAGCAAACATTTTCACCTGTTCGACAAGGACCATAATGAAGTCTACCACACCATGGACACCCTGATTTACCCTGTCTGACATTACCTACACTCGTAGTCGAGGTGGTCTGAGCTTTCGGATCCTTAAATCTGCTACCTCTATTCTGACTAGATTGCCCTGCCGAAAAGCTAGATCTGGTAGAAAACTATTTGGGCCTCTTGGATGTAGCCTGAAATGATCTACTCATCTGTCTTTTCTTTGTATCTTGTGTCTCTCTCTCAACTTTGCCTTTTCTTTTTAACAGCTCCTCTACCTTACAGGCTCTCTCAACTAAAATAACGAACTCTTTTATTTCTAGGACACCCACTGACAGTCGGATATCATCATTTAACCCATCCTCAAACCTTTTACACATGATAGCCTCTGTGGACACACATTCTTAAGCATATTTACTAAGCCTGACAAATTCACGCTCATAATCGGTCACCGTCATATTGCCTTGTTTCAATTCCAGGAATTCCTTTCTCTTCTGGTCAATAAACCTCTGACTGATGTACTTTTTGCGAAATTCTTCATGAAAGAAATCCCAAGTGACCCTCTCTTTCGGTTCAACTGATACAAGTGTCTTCCACTAGTAGTAGGCTGAGTCTCTAAGAAATGATACTACACATTTCATACATTCCTCGGGTGTACAAGATAATTCATCAAAGACTCTGATAGTATTTTCTAACCAAAATTCTGCTATTTCTGCATCATCATCTTTTGTTGCTCGGAACTCTTCTACCCCTTGTTTCCTGATTCTATCAACTGGTGGCATTTCTCTTACCACTGTACCTGTGACTGGGGAAGCTTGAGCTACATGGGTAGCCTGAGAATCATGAGGGAGTGGAGGTCTAACTGTTGGATTCATACGAACGAACTCGGCAAACAAATCATTCAAAGCTCGGAAGAGAGCTTCTCGAGTCACTCCTCCCTGATCAACTATTACTGGCCTATTCTCAGATGACGCTGCCCCTTCTGCGGGAGCAGACGCATTACTTTCTACATCATCATCACCAGCTCGCCCGGGATCCATTACTATAAAACAAAATATTTAAAAATCGTCAGGAGTCGTCTCACTATCAAAATACAAGTATGGCATGTATAGCTAGACTTTTTCTCACACTAACTATTCCGAGAACTGACTAAACTTGCTCTGATACCAATAAATATAACACCCCCACGCCCGAAACCGTCACCGGAGTCAAGCTTGAGGTGTTACTAAACTTATCTTACCTTTTAAACAACTCTAAACCACTTATTTTAATTTTCGGAATAAACTGTTTTTCTGCATCATGGTTGCTTAAAAATTCATTTCTCTAGTTTCAAAACTCGAAATTAAGATTCGTAAATTTTTCCTGAAACTAGACTTATATATCTATCTACTAATTATTTTTCTAGAATTTTTGACTTGGCCAATTAGTACAGTTTATTAGTTAAAGTTTCCCCTGTTTCAAAACTCAATTGTACTGACCTCTTCTTACTACGAACCATGTTTCTTCCTGTACAAAATTCATATGACTAAGAAGTTTGTTTCTATTAAACCTAGACTCAACAAGGATTATAACCATATAAAGTACACCTTCTAATTAGTTTTTTACAATTTATGGTGAATTTCCAAAGTTGAAATAGGGGATCCAGAAATCACTCTAACCCTGTTTCACTAAAACTCAGATATCTCATAAAATATAATACCTTTACCTGTTTTGCTTATCCCATAAGAAAATAGACATAATAAGATTTAATTTCACATATTCATCTTCAAACTATGTTTCTACAATTTTAGTGATTTTTCAAAGTTACGTTATTTCATTACTTGAATCATTTTTAGGTTACTTTCACATTTTCATAATTTTCATGTGATAATCACCATTCAATCATACATATTAATAAACATGTATATCATCGGCCATTTTATTAGCTAATCACTAGCAAGTATTTACACATCATTCATTGTTCATATTATACCAATAGTAGCTAAGTTTCTATACATGCCATACCCAAAACAAAACGCCTAATTATACCGAGTTATTTCTTTGATAGTGTGATCGGCCTCCGACGCTTCCTTCGATCCCGAGTGGCTAGATAAGTACTATAAGAAGAAGAAAATAAAGCGATTAAGCACTAGGCTTAGTAAGCTTACAAGCAAATAAATCACAACATTCAACATAATGGATAATTATGCATAATATCATCTAACATCATAAATTTCTTTACTTCTCAATTTCTATATTCTTCTTTATTCCCTTACCTTCTTTCTTACCCGACCTTTCCTTTTCATAAATATAATCTACTTTTCCTTTGCTGTTAATTCACTGTAATTTAACTCGCATCGACCCATTGAACCACTCGGAATACTAAGGATACTAGGGTCGCTCTCGTCTTTCAATATCCTGCTAATGCCTTGTCTTTGACATGGACTTACATGAATTATTCCTGTCTCCAATGCCATATATAATATGGACTTACATGGCTCAATCCTGTCTCCAAAGCCATATTTCTAATATGGACTTACATGGCTCATTTCTGTTCTGTCCTGTCAACCCTAATATCCTAATATTCCTAGGGTTCAACCGGGGCTTTCTAACACTTTTCCTCTGTCACTTCACCTTAAATTCGACTTTAAATGTTTTCATAACATAAATATATAAATGCTAGAAATTGACAATAATAATGTAAAATAAAAGAATATTGCATTTATTTATTGTAACTTACCTTGATACAAAATGTGACTAAACTTTACAATTTAGTCATTTACTTTTTCTTTTCCCCGATCTACTCCCGAATTTCGTTCTTCTTGATCTATAATAGCAAATTTAACTTATTTAATATTCACATTTATTAAACAGTCCGTGACTCAAACTTTGGCAAAATTATATTTTTACCCCTAAACTTTCACATATTTGCACTTTTGCCCCAAGGCTCGTAAATTAAACTTCATCCTATTTTCTTATGTTTTATGACATGCTGATCATTTTCCCCTTCTATGGCAATATCAAAATCACACTCTAACATATACTTATGACTATTGGTATTTTTTTCCGATTTAAGCCCTTTTACTCGTTTTCACTTAAAACCGAGTAGCATAAATTGTTTAACATAATTTAAAACCTCATATTCTATCATAAAACACCAAAATACACAAATTTCAGCTATGGGTATTTTTCCAAATATGAACCCTAGGTTGAATTATTGCTAGAATAAGCTTAATCAAGTTACCGGGACTCCAAAAACGTAAAGATCATTAAAAACGGGGCTTAGAATCACTTACTATGAGGCTTGAAAGTTGAAGAAACCCCAGCTATGGAGGAGAGCAAAAATCGGCAGAAACTAATTGAGAAGATGACCATTTTGTGTTATTTTTCCTTTTAATTCATTTAATATCCAAATGACCAATTTGCCCTCCTTACTAAACTTTCAAAATTCCTTCCATGTCCTAATTTTTGTCCATGAACTTAAAATTGGTCAAATTTTATTTAAACCCTCCTAATTAATATTCCAAAGCAATTTCATACAAAAACTTCTAGAATGCAAGTTTTGCAAATTATTCGATTTAGTCCCTAACCTCAACTTAAGCACTTTATGCGTAGAATTTCATCACGAAATTTTCACAAAATCATGCAATCATACCATGAACCTCAAAATAATAATAAAATAAATTTTTCTACCTCGAATTTGTGGTTTCAGAACTACTATTCCGTTTAGGCCCTATTTTGGGATGTTACTGATGGGTCTCAACTATTGATAAAGCGACCATACTTCCTTCACCTTATTAAGAACTTGATTTAGCGGCTATTTCTAAAAGGCGCGAACAAGCTTCAGGACTCGGCGGTCTTCATATCTCATAAAATATAATACCTTTACTGTTTTGCTTATCCCATAAGAAAATAGACATAATAAGATTTAATTTCACATATTCATCTTCAAACTATGTTTCTACAATTTTAGTGATTTTTCAAAGTTACGTTATTTACATTACTTGAATCTTTTTAGGTTACTTTCACATTTTCATAATTTTCATGTGATAATCACCATTCAATCATACATATTAATAAACATGTATATCATCGGCCATTTTATTAGCTAATCACTAGCAAGTATTTACACATCATTCATTGTTCATATTATACCAATAGTAGCTAAGTTTCTATACATGCCATACCCAAAACAAAACGTCTAATTATACCGAGTTATTTCTTTGATAGTGTGATCGGCCTCCGACGTTTCCTTGATCCCGAGTGGCTAGATAAGTACTATAAGAAGAAGAAAATAAAGCGATTAAGCACTAGGCTTAGTAAGCTTACAAGCAAATAAATCACAACATTCAACATAATGGATAATTATGCATAATATCATCTAACATCATAAATTTCTTTACTTCTCAATTTCTATATTCTTCTTTATTCCCTTACCTTCTTTCTTACCTGACCTTTCCTTTTTCATAAATATAATCTACTTTTCCTTTGCTGTTAATTCACTGTAATTTAACTCGTACCCTGACCCATTGAACCACTCGGAATACTAAGGATACTAGGGTCGTTCCTGTCTTTCAATATCCTGCTAATGCCTTGTCTTTGACATGGACTTACATGAATTATTCCTGTCTCCAATGCCATATATAATATGGACTTACATGGCTCAATCCTGTCTCCAAAGCCATATTTCTAATATGGACTTACATGGCTCATTTACATTACGTCTGTCAACCCTAATATCCTAATATTCCTAGGGTTCAACCGGCTTTCTAACACTTTTCCTCTGTCACTTCACCTTAAATTCGACTTTAAATGTTTTCATAACATAAATATATAAATGCTAGAAATTGACAATAATAATGTAAAATAAAAGAATATTGCATTTATTTATTGTAACTTACCTTGATACAAAATGTGACTAAACTTTACAATTTAGTCATTTACTTTTCTTTTCCCGATCTACTCCCGAATTTCGTTCTTCTTGATCTATAATAGCAAATTTAACTTATTTAATATTCACATTTATTAAACAGTCCGTGACTCAAACTTTGGCAAAATTATATTTTTACCCCTAAACTTTCACATATTTGCACTTTTGCCCCAAGGCTCGTAAATTAAACTTCATCCTATTTTCTTATGTTTTATGACATGCTGATCATTTTCCCCTTCTATGGCAATATCAAAATCACACTCTAACATATACTTATGACTATTGGTATTTTTTTCCGATTTAAGCCCTTTTACTCGTTTTCACTTAAAACCGAGTAGCATAAATTGTTTAACATAATTTAAAACCTCATATTCTATCATAAAACACCAAAATACACAAATTTCAGCTATGGGTATTTTTCCAAATATGAACCCTAGGTTGAATTATTGCTAGAATAAGCTTAATCAAGTTTAGGGACTCCAAAAGCGTAAAGATCATTAAAAGCGGGCTTAGAATCACTTACTATGAGGCTTGAAAGTTGAAGAAACCCCAGCTATGGAGGAGAGCAAAAATCGGCAGAAACTAATTGAGAAGATGACCATTTTTGTGTTATTTTTCCCTTTTTAATTCATTTAATATCCAAATGACCAATTTGCCCCTCCTTACTAAACTTTCAAAAATTCCTTCCATGTCCTAATTTTTGTCCATGAACTTAAAATTGGTCAAATTTTATTTAAACCCTCCTAATTAATATTCCAAAGCAATTTCATACAAAAAACTTCTAGAATGCAAGTTTTGCAAATTATTCGATTTAGTCCCTAACCTCAACTTAAGCACTTTATGCGTAGAATTTCATCACGAAATTTTCACAAAATCATGCAATCATACCATGAACCTCAAAATAATAATAAAATAAATTTTTCTACCTCGAATTTGTGGTTTCGTAACTACTATTCCGTTTAGGCCCTATTTTGGGATGTTACAGACTGGGTCTCAACTATTGATAAAGCAGCCATACTTCCTTCACCTTATTAAGAACTTGATTTAGCGGCTATTTCTAAAAGGCGCGAACAAGCTTCAGGACTCGGCGGTCTTCATAATAGAAAAGACATTTGGCAATAAGCCTATGCTTGCTTGGAAAGATCATCATAAATTATTAAGGTGTGTCGTTCACGATACATTAATTATTCAGCTAAAGCAGCACCTTATTTATCTATTTATTTTTTTGAACAATTTTATTATATGTTCTGATCATATTTGCTCTTTTTAATATAAAATCTAGAGCTACTCATAAGATAATAATAATATAATACATTTTAGCGCACTCAAATCCACGTCCTTTTGTATTGACAATAATGTCCATACCAATCGAGATAATACTCAATCCAACATTTATCTATTTATTTTTAAATTAATGCATATTAAGTTTAAAACTAATTGTGGGTAAAACTTTTATGTATGTAGTTTTTAAATAATATAATTTTTTTTAATTTTGTTTGTTTAATTAGCTATTGAAAGACTCAATTAACCAATAAAATGGTGTTAATTAGATAAGAATTATTTATCACTTAGGTAGAGTTTGGTATGATGGAAAGTGGAACGTTTAGTTTGTCGAATTTTATTTACTTTCCTTAGAACCTAACACTCCCTTAGGAGTTATTTTTCCATAAACATGACAATGTGATTCTCATGATAAAAAGTGAGAAAGTTACTTTCCCATGTAAATTAAAAAATTAAAAAGAAATATTAAGATAAAATTAATCGTATTTTATATTGGGCTCTTCCAAGCTACAAATTTATATGAAATAGCACCTTAATTAGTTAATAAATTATTGATAACATCAATTACAAACTATTAATGCATTTATTAAAATATCATATATTCTCTGTTAAAATACATGCACTAACGCTACTAGCAAGTGGTTGAAAGAAGCGGTCATGGATTTCTTTGTCGGGCAGTTGGAATGAATTCAAATCTTGAAGTATTCGTTGTTAGAAGTGTTTTACTTAAATATTACTTTTCTCAAACATTGATTTCGGACAAAAAGTTATTATTGTTGGAAGATTTTTACCTAAATGCCACTTAGATACTACTGATGATACATTTATTTATTTAAGAAAAACATTGATATTTTACCAAGCTTCTTAAAAATTGAACACGAATGATACCAAATTAGAAGTGTTTATAAGTTGAGTTGAATCGAATCGAAGTTCAGTTCAAAATAAAATTACCTCGAGCTCGAGTTAAGCCTGCCCAAACTTGTTTTATCATTCAAAAATAATAAAATATTTTTTATTTGAATTTAATTATAAAAATTAGATTATGGCATAATCATGATGTAGGTGAAAGCGTTTATGTAATAGATTTATTAGAAATTGACATAAAAATTAAATGTAGATTTGGTTAAAATAGTAAAGTTGAGAGAGCGAACATTAAGGTGACTTAAGTTCAAATCTTACCATATCTATACTATTTATCAAGTGTTTTATTGAGTTTGTGTCACCCACAATCGGATCACCAATTCAATTAGGAAAATTACGAAAATATCATTCCATAATTAAAATGAGTTAGGATTTGAACCCAAGTGAATTGGATTAGTAAAATTTTTAATTTACCACTTAATTGAAGCTTTATTTTAATTTTTTTATATACATTTCAGTTTTTATTATGCACACTTATTACCTCCATCAATTATATATATTAATATATTTAATTAATTCTAAACAGTGAAATGAATTGAGTTAAACTGGGACGAGCTATCTCTCAAACCCGTAAATACTACCTTAAATCTTAAACCAGTGTTAATATATCATTTCCCTATCAATAACGCAGTAATTTCACGACAAGTAATCTCTCTTCCTTGCTCTAAAAGGAAAGTCAATCTACAACGTAATGAAAGATTGATATGTAAATCCAGGCCAAGAGGCCAAAGACAAGATTTTATTCCCACCGATCATAGAACTCTTAATGGGTTGAATTATCCTCTAACCATAAAGGTTTGACTCGAATTTTGAGAGGTTTTGAAAATAAATATTAGATTCAAAAAATAGATTTAAATAAAATATTAGATTTATTTAAAATACGGGTTAGACTCGAGTTTATAAATTTAAGGTTCTAGTTTGGCTCGGCCCATTTTCTATTTTTTTAATTTATTGAAAGAGAATTTTTAATATATTATAAGATGTTATTTTTATATATTATGTAATTTATAAAACAAAAATTAAACCTATAGTAATATATAATATTATAAATATTAAAAAATGTTTAAGATGTCTATATATAATATTTTAATAAATAAAAATGTATGTGAATATTAAATTAAAAATAATATAAATAATTTTAAAAATTTTAAATGTGCAGGCTTAATATGGACTTGGGTTAGCCATTTACAAATATGCGTTGATTTGGATAAAATTTTAAACCTATATTTCAGGCTTAGCCGGGTTAAGACAAGCATAAAATTTATTAAGATCATCCTTAAACTCAATCTGGCTCACGAACATCTCTACTGTCCTAAACTCTCTCGTATGTAGTGTGAACTTTCAATGTTGAGACAAAATAGAATGGATTCTAATAGCTTCATCTCTCAATGCTATGTCTCTGCAACTTGATTCCAATTTGTTTTTCGACTGCATCGAGTATGGTTTTGCAGGATTTGCAAGGGATCACCATGGCTGAAAACCAGGATCAAATATCTGTTTCAGGAGCGAAGTTAGAAATCTTTTTAGAGCGAACGAGATTAAATTATATATTTTTAAGAGAGTTAAAATGTAATTTCACCCTTAATTGGCTTATATCTTTGCGATTTTAAAAAAGGACTAAATCAAATTTCTAACACTTTTATAAGAGGTAAACTATAATTTTACCATATATTAACTTATAATTTTATGGATTCTAAGAGATCCAAAGCAGAAATATCTCATTTTAGGAGGGTGATGGCCACTTTCCACTATCCACCCCCTCTCCCTTCGCTCCTGATTTGCTTCGAGAAAGAAATGATATTAACCTCAGATTAGGCTCGACATCGACATGATATCTATGATTATGTGAATATTGTTTACCTTTTTTATTTACCCTACACAAAACCTCATATGTGACAATTCCACCTTAGTTTGAGTAACATATCATTAGAATAACACTTTCACCACCTTGTGGCCTTTTGAATGGATCTGTTTTTCTTACATTTCCCACATTTCTTGATTCCGTCTATAAATTTGCTTCCTTTTTGGGCCCTTTTCCAGTTGCAACTGTAGGCATCCTATTCCTCTCCTTTTGCACTTTGCCTTTGATGCTAGATCCTATTATTTTGTAATATTTGGATAGTTATCGAGTAGAGTCGATTCAAGTAGTAATAAATTTGATGTTTTTTGAGTAAAATTTTGAGTTCAAACATTATAGACGAAAAGGTAATATTAAAAAGGTATTATCTTTCGTTTAGATGTTTAATCTAACTTGATTAAATTAAATTTAGTGAATTTTATGTTTGTCCAGATTCGATTTACACTCATTTATATTATTTTTAATATATATTTTTAATTTAATATTCTTAAATGATTTTTTAAAATTTTACATTTAGTCAACTTAATATATTCTTCCATGTTTACGTAGTATTGTATTATTATATATTTAATTTAATTTAATATAAATTACAAAATATATAAAAATAAAATAAAAATAAATTACAAGAGTATAAATCGAGCTAGGTCAAATTTGGGCCAGGCTAGGCTCAGGTTTAAATATTGAAGTCTAAGCTTAATTCATATTTTAAACGGGTCTAATTATTTGCACAAACTAATTTTTCAGGCATCGTACTTTTGTCCAAATTATATCATATTTTGGACGGACCTTCAGTTAGATAATCATATGATAAATGGGTCTAGCATGTTCTTGTTAATGATGTGTGTGGTAGTGATTTGCTCTTGCTAGTGATGATGTGTAATGATTTTTAAACCAAACAGATGGTCGAACTGATTAGGTCATCGATTTATCGATCCGATCGGTTTAATTAAAAATCATTAAAGATCTCAATAAAATAAAATAAAATAATCCAGTTTAACCACTGATTCAACCGATTTGTACCGCTTCTCAATCTAATCAATTCAAAATCATTCTCTAAACCAATATCCGATGAATCTAATCCGGTTAAAACATTATGAAATTATAAATAAAAAAAACACACACATCTCATAAAAAAAATGATAGGTGATCAAATCAGTAGTATACTTTATTAGGAAAAAGAACAATTGCATATTATATGCACAATGTATGTCTAGGCAGTGGCGTATCTAGCACTGGCCTACCCCTCTAAAATGTTTTTTTTTATTTAAATTAATAAATATAAAATTGTACTTTACTCCTCTAAATTGATAAAAAATTAATTTATTATTTTAAAAATTATAAAAATATATGCTATTAAAATTATAAAATTATATTTTGTTATCATAAAAATATAATTTAATTTCAACCACTAAAATAATTTTTTTGACTTCTTCCTATGTTTAGGTTCAGTTGCATAATATATATAAACGAGTTATTAAATTAATTAAAAATTTGTAGAATATAAATGCAATGATAAACCTTTTTATTTTCGTGTTCTTAGCATAAAAGAAAAACAAATGAAGCGCCGACATTTTCTGTAGTAGATTTTATTGTTTGTAAAAAATTGGTGTAAAAACATAGAATCTTTAAAATAGAAGGGTCAGTTTGCAAAATTACCATTTCTCTTCCGTTACTTTCTCATCTTGTCGTCAATGGCATTTTCTGGCTGCCATTTTTTTTTTCTTTCTTTTCTCCAACATTAAAATCCTATTTGACTGTCAATAATAACTAAATATTTAAATAAAATCTATATCGGATTGGGTCGGGTCGGATCCAAATTTATGTATGATGTGAGAATATTTTATAATTATTCATATTTGATTTAGTCCGAAATATGAGTTTAAAATTTTGTTCAAGTCCACACATATTTGTAATAATTAACCTAAATTCATTTTATGTTCGTCCATATAAATATACATATTATTTTTAAGGAAGAGGTCTACTCATACCGGTATAAAACTTAAGTGATTTTACATTATTTCGTAATTTTTTTATATGATTAATATTTTAACAATCTAATCATAATATTTCAACTCCATTCATACAGATTATGCACGTCAAGTTTGACATAAATTAAATTTTTCTAACTATTCGTTTTATATAAAAAAACTTTCAATCGTTAAATATATATTAATATAGACAATGTTTTATATTGATATGATAAAATATCAAATCGACTAAAATTTTACATAATATTTTAATAAATTCAACGATTGAATTGTTAAAATATTAATTGCATAAAATGATATCAAAAAGTGTATAACTACTTAAAGTTTATGCCGGTCAATTCGATTTGATAATAAAAAATCAATAAATGAAATCAATCCAACTCGAACTATAAACTAAACTAGAAATAAGTTGAACCTCAAACGAACCAAATTCAAAATGACTAAAATAGATATATCGAAGTAACTTAAAACCAAAATTGTTTAATCTAAAAACCTAAAAGAAAAAACCGAATGAGTTGACCCTAAAATGGCTCCAACTCGAAATAACTTAAAAAAATTTAATACATAATTAATTATATCCAAATTAATCAAGTCCAAAACCAACCCCAGCCATTTGAGAAGCAATTGTACATTAGTATTTTGTTTTGGTCATAATTAGACAGCCCACAAAATAAGGGATTTAAAAAAGATAAAATCTTCAAAATAGAAGGGCTACTTTGCAAAATTATAACTTTTGCTCCCTTTACCTTTTCCCCTGCTTGTCGTCAATGGCATTCTCTGCAACGTCTTTTTCTTTCCTTTTCCTCTCTAAAACCCTAATTTGATCTCCAAATACCTTCGAGATCTCCAAGCTTCGTCACCCCAAAATGGCCACGACACGCAGATCCCTTCCTCTTCTGAGAACCCTCATAGCCGGAAAAACCCAAACCCGAAACGTGACGTACATGCCCCGACCCGGAGATGGAGCCCCAAGACCCGTAACGTTAATCCCCGGAGACGGGATCGGACCTTTGGTGACGAACGCGGTGGAACAAGTGATGGAAGCGATGCACGCTCCGGTTTACTTCGAGAAGTACGATGTTCACGGTGACATGAAACGGGTACCACAAGAAGTGTTGGATTCGATAAAGAAGAACAAGGTTTGTTTGAAAGGAGGGTTAAGAACACCCATGGGAGGTGGAGTCAGTTCATTGAATATGCAATTGAGGAAAGAACTGGATCTATACGCTTCATTGGTCAACTGTTGTAACTTACCCGGATTGCCGACCCGCCATGAAAACGTGGATATCGTCGTAATTAGAGAGAACACTGAAGGGGAATACTCGGGTCTTGAACATGAGGTGGTGCCTGGTGTTGTTGAAAGCCTTAAGGTAAGTAAAAACCCAATGTAATTCAATTGTTTTTGTTATGAAAAGTTTATGATTTTGGTATTGGGTAATTTATATTCTTTTTGGGTTGATTTTTGTTAGGTTATAACGAAGTTTTGTTCTGAGCGGATTGCGAAATATGCTTTCGAGTATGCTTATTTGAACAACCGAAAGAAGGTTACTGCTGTTCATAAGGCCAACATTATGAAACTTGCTGATGGATTGTTCTTAGAGTCTTGCCGTGAAGTTGCAACTAAGTATCCAAGTATCAAGTATAATGAAATCATTGTGGACAATTGTTGTATGCAACTCGTTTCGAAGCCCGAGCAATTCGATGTCATGGTATTGAAATTTTATATCCGAACTGGACTAGCTAGCTTTGTATATTAAGGGTGCTGCTTTGCTTGAATGATCTTTCTAGACTAGCTAGCTTACTCTCCTGCGTACTAAACTTGCTTCATAATTGAACTTGCAGCAGAGTCAGGACATCAGGGTGGGATATAATTAGATTGACTGTTGAAGCTCTCAATAACTTTTAGCTTTTAGCAGTTGATCAACTTAGGGTTTATCATGCTATTAACTTTAAAGATCGGTAATCTTCGAGTTAGCAGTTGACCGACTTAGGTTTTATAATGCTACTAACTTCTAAAAATGGGTTGGCTATGTATTCTTGTTGTGGTGATATATATATAATATCTTGAACTAGTTCAATATGAAGATATAAATAGTCATATATTTTGAACTGTTATCAATGTCAACCATAGTTTGTATGATTCAGAAAATGAGATAATATGGTTAACCATATGCTAGGAGAGATTGTTAATTCAGAAATTTCTTTTAATTTTTTTATGTTGCATTTTGATCTATGTTTTTTACCACTGAAGTCTGGTTTTTCTTTAGGTTACCCCTAATCTTTATGGTAATCTGGTTGCAAATACAGCGGCCGGTATTGCTGGAGGCACCGGTGTCATGCCTGGAGGTACCAATCAGTAATCTATGCATTCTTACTGATATTCAGTTCTTAATTATTTTTTTACAGAATTAATAAAATCTGGAAAATCCAGAAACTGTTGCGATTATGCTAGCTTTAATTAAACAATTTTTCTCTCTTACTCGTAGGCAATGTGGGAGCTGAATATGCCGTGTTCGAGCAAGGTGCTTCAGCGGGAAATGTTGGAAAAGAAAAGATAGTAGAGCAAAAGACGGCAAATCCCGTGGCATTGCTTCTCTCCTCTGCCATGATGTTGAGACATCTCCAGTTTCCTTCATTTGCCGATCGACTCGAAAGTGCAGTGAAACGTGTAATCTTAGAGGGCCAGTATCGAACTAAAGATCTCGGTGGGCAAAGCACTACCCAGGAAGTTGTTGATGCTGTTATTGCTAAACTAGATTGATTGCTAGTCTTCTTCTTCACTATGGGTTCTCCACAGTAAGATTTTCTTAAGTTGGTATATCTCATTCTTACATTTTCAGAATAATATTTTTTTTCGAAATACTCGAAAATCGAACTTATAACAAACAACAAACAACTGTTGAGTTGTGAACCTTTTTACATTTTTTGTTTTTGTTATGATTTTGAGGTGAATATAATATTGTTACCTGCCTCTGATATTTTTTCTACAATTTAGTTTCTTATTTTAATTTGTTCATTTATTTTTAATTACATGTGTCCCTAAATATATTTTAATATTTTTTTTATATATTTTCATGTCTATTTTACAGTTCATGTTCGGGATTCGTAGTTGTTCCACTCAATAGTATCGTCTCTAAGATTTGAATCTGGGTCCTCTCTTTGGGAGTGCAATGTATCTAACCATTAAAAAAAACTTGAATCAAAGATAATAACGAGGTAGAATGGATGTTTTTTTTTTTTATCACTTGATCTCGATTAAGTATACTCGATTTTGAAAGAAAAGATTATAACCAATGATGGTAACGAGGTAGATTGGACTATTAATTATTTTCTAGCTATAATATAACCATGTTTGCTTGTATAGATAGCCTCATTAAAAAAACACTTAGATATTCTTTTTAAATGACAACACATTTATTCACAAAATCAACTAATTTAAAATAAAATCAAAAAAATTTTTTTTTGTTAGATTTACGTCTAGGACTGGGCAAATTTTTTTTTTGTCTTATTGCTTGAAACATTTAAAAGAATAAGAATTTATTTGTTTTTGAAGGTTTATTATGAAAATCTGATGAGATTGTTAAAGTTTTTATTACTTGAACGAGATAATTTTGATCACACATAAGGGTGAGATAATTTGATGAGATTGTTTTTGTATCGATGATGTACTTCTATTCTGGGGGATCCTTTACTCAATAAATAGGTTCATTTACATATTGATCGGGCAATTAGTTTGAATATAAGATTTAAATTTGCTGGGGGAGTGATGCGAAATTATCTAGGGGAATAGATTACGGGTTTTAATCACCTTTTAGGGGTGTGCTTAGTTTTTGAACGATATTTTTTTTAACGTATAAAAGTGTTAATTTTTTTAGGATACATATTTTCTTGTCGAACAAATCAATTTAATTATATTTTAAAAAGTATAAACAATTTAACAGTTAACAAAATTAAAAGCAAAAAAAAAATCACACTATATAAAATTAATTATTTCTTTCTAATATGCCAAAAATAAAAACTAATACTATACTAAAATTTCATAAATTCCATTATAATTCCAAAAATAAAAAAAACTTGGCATCAAACACCTTTCTTTTGCCTAAGGAGTCAAGAGGAAAATAATTTTTATTTTTTTTACTCTGTTCTTTTAGTCTCGGCATCAAAATCTTTTCTTTTTCTCGACAGTGTCGACACCTTAGTAGAGGAAGATAATTCCTTAACAAACATACAAATCAAATACAAGAAACTCACTAACCTAATATGTATGGGTATGGGTCAGATCAATTAATTATGTAATGTAGCTTTAAAATTTATATTGAGCCTCTAAGTTTAGTCTTTTAAGGCCCATCATTTATTAATATTTGATTATTATTATTAAAGTTATATAATTAAAATTGAACAATACTTTGTTAATAAAAAGTATAATCTTATGATTTAAGGAGGGTGAATTATATGAAATACAATTTGACCAAGAAAGTGAATATTATAGAAGGTGTACACCAAAATTAAAGAACATAACAATATATATTTCAAAAGTCTAAAAATTTCAAATGGGTGATCGCCCTTGTGCCCTTGGATCTATCCCTAGTCCAAGTCATACCCTTGAGCTAGAAGAGCTAAGAAGTCAGTGGCTCCCCATTCTAATAAGAGAGGAACATATCATTAAAATAAATATTAATGTCAGTTTCTGCAACACAAGACATGAATTATCGACAAGCATTGAAGTCAAAAACTAAAATAGATTGGTGATGGATGTATAAACTTAACTAGAATCAAAACCCAGCACTGTTAAGTCCCTAGCGGGTCTTCAAACTCTTCATTTTGCTAATGACATGAATCATAGTGTATTTGGTCGGGCTAAAACTCAATCCTATTTTTTTTTTTTTTTTTTGCCATCCCTAATTATGGTTATAATTTTGATTTTAAAAATTACCGGATGCAAAAATCTTATCACATTTTAGTATATACACTTATTCGAGACAAAATTGAGCAAACAGGGCCGAATCAGAACAAAGTCGGAGCCCATTTTCGAGACTTAAGTCTACATTTTTTGTGAAACGTGGCAAAATATTATTGGTTTACATGACAAACCTGTTGTTTTGAAAATGTTAAAATATGATGTTAGTCCCTGTAGTTCTCCAAAATTAAAATTTAATTTATATACTTTAATAGTTAAAATTTAATTTTCTTATTTTTTAATTTAAAATTTTAATTCAATCATTATTATTAGTATTTTTCATCAAAATTTATCAACTTAACATGTTTATTTTGGAAAATTTACTCAACGTACTAAGTTGACAGGTTTTGATAGGTAATACTACAAGTCGTCTACTACTACTACTAATAATAATATTGAAATTTTCAGAGACAAAAATAAGAGGACTTAATTTTCAATATTTTAAATACAGGGATTAAATTTATAATTATAAAAAGTATAGGGACTAAAAACATATTTTGACATGTTGAAAAAAAAAAGGAGAAAGGAAATAAACAATATCGCCTCTCACACAAACCCGAACAAAGCTCTGGTCTGTTAGAATCCCCAATTTTCTCCTCTGAAGAAATCCCCTTTTAATTTTTTTACAATTCTTTTTTACAAATTTCTCCGATTCTTTAATTTTTCGATTTTTTTTAAAAATAATTTCGAATCCAAATAAAAATTACAAATTTTAAGGAAAAAAGGGAAAAAAAGTGTTTTTTTTTTTGTTATTTGTTTAATTTTCTAGGGTTTTTTTGATCGATCTGAGAGAGGAAGGAATATGGGTGCGGGAGGCGATTCAAGTGAGTCACGACTCGGTGGAAATGGAGGCGGTGAAGAAGGAGTGACGGTTAATATACGCTGCTCCAACGGTACGAAATTTACGGCGAGGACCAATCTCGAATCCACCGTTGGATCTTTCAAAGCTCTTTTGGCTCAAAATTGCGATATCCCAGCTGATCAGCAACGGTTGATTTATAAAGGGCGAATCCTGAAAGACGACCAAACCCTTCAAAGTTATGGTAAGGTTTAATTGCAAAAAAAAAAAAAAAAAAACCCTCTTTTTGTTTATAAAATTTTTGGGTATTTCTTATTTTGATGGAATTATAAGAAAAATGTTGGAGAACGGTGAAATTTTCTAAAAGACAAAAATGGTTCTGATAATAAGTTTAGAAAGTAAGAGGAAAATGCCTGATTTAGATGGTTGGGTATTTATTTTGTTGAGCTGATTTAAATGGCATGGGTATGATTGTGACACGATTTCTGAAATTTTCACTGTGTTTTAACCCTTTTTTGAAGGTTTGCAAGCTGATCATACCATTCACATGGTTCGTGGTTTCGCCCCATCTTCATCTACACCTCCTCCTTCAGCTACCACAAATGTTGCAACTGATAATACTACGCCAGGGGTTACTCGGGGTATTGGTTCGAATGATGGTGCTGGTCTTGGGGCATCTTTATTCCCTGGACTTAATCCACTTGGTGGTGGTGGCGGCAGCGGTGGTTTTGGTTTGTTTGGATCCGGACTTCCTGAATTTGAACAAGTACAGCAACAACTAACTCAAAATCCCAACATGATGAGGGAAATAATGAATACACCAGCTATTCAAAGTTTGATGAATAACCCGGAGTTGATGCGTAGTTTGATTATGAGCAATCCTCAAATGCGTGAGATTATTGATAGGAATCCGGAGCTTGGACATATACTTAATGATCCTAGCATTCTTCGACAGACATTAGAAGCTGCAAGAAACCCTGAACTCATGCGTGAAATGATGCGAAACACTGATAGGGCTATGAGTAATATTGAAGCCTCTCCTGAGGGATTTAACATGCTTAGGCGCATGTATGAAAATGTTCAAGAGCCGTTTTTGAATGCTACGACTATGGGTGGGAATAATGGAAATAGTCCGGCTACAAACCCATTTGCTGCTTTATTGGGCAATCAAGGTGGTTCTGAAGCTAGAAGTTCACCTATTAACACTTCTACGACTGGTTCTGAAACCGCTCAAGGCCAAACTTCCCCGAATACGAATCCTCTGCCTAATCCTTGGAGCAACACTGCTGGTGGTGGTAAGTATTATGTACTTCATTAAAGCATCTTTTTTTGTCTAGCCATACTCTTTGATCCAATATGTATATTTTTTAACCTAAACCATGATTTCAAACCAAAAAAATGGTACACGAGCAGTTTTTTTAAACCAAACCTTGATTTTAAACTGGATTTTAATCCAAGCTGAACAACTAAAATTTTTAGCTTTTGGCTTTTGGAAAGTGTTTTTCAATGAAATTACTTTTTTATCCCCTATTACTACTTTACAACATCATCTCTAAAATGGACAGTTTATTTTCTTAAAAGCACTTTTTGACAGCAATGGTTAACACTATCAAATTTTCAAAAGTTCTTTTTCACAGCACTTTCCAACCTTAATGATAAATTGGCCGCAAGTAATTTTGATTATGTAGACTTAATAATTGTTCAAAATAAAACATTTTCCCAAGTTTATTCAGTTGTTTTTTTTTTTTGGGGGGGGGGGGTGGTGATTTGATTGAGATTCATGTAATTATAGTTTTGTTTAGAAAAAAACATTAAGCTAAATTGATGTGGTCTGCAATATTTTGCCACTGTATGAAACTAATATTGGCTTAACTAGGATATTGTAAATGTTTAAAATTGGATATTATACCGAGTTTATTCAGTTGTGGGATGAATGATTTGTTCGAGACTCCTCTAATCATTGCGTGTTGTCCATGTTGAATGCTGCATGATTATGAATTAATTTTAGCCTTATGTTCTGTTTTCCTATATAAATGAGTGATTCTTTCATATTAGGAAAAGAAAGATTCAATGGTAAATTAAATCAACGTGTCCTACACTGTTTTGCGACAGTTCAGCGTAAAAGGGGATATAGGTAAAAGTACTATGGAGGCCCCTGTAATAGGAGTCAAATTGTATTTTACCCCTTCTACTAAAAAATGGGCAAATTAATCCCTATACGTTAGATCAATGAGCAAATTGAGCCTTCTATTAAAAATTTCATCCATTTTTACTGTTGAAAACTGGCGCAGATGACAAAATAACTAGACATATAGGTTCCAGTTTTTAATAGTAAAAATGGATGGAATTTTTAATAGAAGGCTCAATTTGCTCATTGATCTAACGTATAGGGATTAATTTGCCCATTTTTTAGTAGAAGGGGCAAAATGTAATCCGATTTCTAGTACAAGGCCTTCCATGGTACTTATACCAGGGAATATAAAGTAAACTAGAGCATCCCAGTTTTTTGTTCACTTTAAATGGAATTTACTGCTCTTGTATCTGTGTTTTGTTGAGCTTTCATGATGAATTACCGTGTGCCGCAAATTGTCAGGGGGTACCCAGACCAATGCTACTGCAAGTCCAAATCCTGCTGGGGATGCCAGGACACCAGGTGTTGGCGGTATGGGAGGCCTCGGACTTCCGGATCTGCCACCCATGTTGAATGGAATGCCAGATGCATCTCAGTTGACCCAGTTATTGCAAAACCCGGCAATTTCTCAGATGATGCAGAGCATAATGTCTAATCCCCAATATATGAATCAGGTATTTTGAGGAAGCACTTCAGTCCAGTGATATTCATTTTCTATTTCCGTTTTGCTAAGAATATGTTTTCACTTTTTTAGATCATGAATCTCAACCCTCAACTACGTGGTATGTTTGATATGAATCCTCAATTGAGAGAAATGATGCAAAACCCTGAAGTACTACGTCAGATGTTTTCCCCCGAGACAATGCAGGTATATTCTACGCCATATGTGTGGATGAATTCTCTCCTGATAAACGCTTACATGACTTATGGTTTTGCATCAATGTATCTTTCTTTATAGGTAAAAGGACCGCTCTGGTCCCTCTCAAAAAAATTGGAGAAATTTAGTCCTTGTCTATTTTGAAAGTTAGCAACTAACAACAAGCAATCACTAAGTTAATGCTTTTCCTCAACTGTATATATTTATTAATATTATAATAACGAATTTAGTCATCAAAGTTTACACATTTTGTCAATTTGGTCTTGATTTAACAAATTTAGCTCTCAACATTTACATATTCTGTCAACTTTTACACAGAATATATAAATATCGAGAGTTAAATTTGTTATTATACCAATCAAATTATGTATAATTGATGGAAAACAATAACACTGTGATTATTTGTTCTTAGTTGCTCACTTTAGAAATTGACAAAGATTAAACTGCAGCTGGTGTGGTCTTATAGGCATGTTAGGGCTACCTCACTGGATAATATCAAAGATTATTTGCTGCTTTTCGAGTACTATTTTGACAGTAAAGTCACCTATGTTCACTTTTCCTTTTATCCTTTTATTACTTGCAGCAAATGCTAGCTTTACAGCAGTCGCTTCTGTCTCTCAATCGGCAGCAGTCAACCCTGTAAGTGATGGAACCTCCGTCTATTAAATTGGTAACAAAAAATCAGAATTGTTTCTAAAGTGACTTGATAGTTGTACCTTCTTAACTTTATTAGATAATTATTGGTACAGATTGGGACTATTTGAGGGATTTTAAAAGAAAAAAAAAAAGAATCAAATTCTCTGATCATCTATGGTAATTTGACCGGAACATGATTACAAAACGAAATCAAACCTGCCTTTAGGACTCATGCTTGGATGATTATCGTTGCATTTTTTAACCACATTTGGCTTTCTTACAGGGACTCAGCACAGACTGGCGGTACTACAGGTATCGAAAAAAAATTCTGGATTTTCTTTATAAAGGGCATGAAGATTACTTCCTCAATCTCTCTACTTTGCTTTGCTACCCTTCCTTTACCAGCTATTCTTTCATATATCTTTTTATTTTTACCCTTCATTGTGTTCAATTTCATTTTCAGCGGCACCGGGAACTGCCAATCTAGACTTGTTGATGAATATGTTTGGCGGTCTGGGCGCTGGTGGCCTTGGTGTCCCCAACCAACCCGATGGTTAGCATTCTTATATCTTTCTCGATACTTTCACTAGATTTGTTACACATTTGGGTCACTAGTAATGTCATGTTCATCGATTCCCAGTTCCCCCGGAAGAACTTTACGCTACACAATTATCACAACTCCAAGAAATGGGTTTCTACGATACACAAGAGAATATCAGAGCATTACGAGCTACTGCCGGAAACGTCCATGCTGCGGTCGAGAGACTTCTGGGAAATTCCGGGCAGTAGTAACTCCTTGAAATTTCATGTTCTTTTTTTTTCTTTTTTAAATTTGACCAAGAAAAACTGTCTCATGTAAGATTAGTTGATTTGGGTTGGTGCCTTAGCAAACCACAGATTTATGTTGCATATACATTGTTGATTCCTTGTTTTTGCCGTGTTTAATAAGCAAGTAAACACGATAAATATATATACCCGAGAACTTGTTGATATTAGGCTTTTTATGCATGCCTACATCGGATTTTTCCATATTTGGCACTTCCTTATGTACATACATTTTGAGTTACTGTTCTCTCTCTTTTGTTTTAAGAACTTTTAGTTACTGAATCTGTTTTTCTTTTAAGAACTTTTAGTTACCGAATCTGATTCAATTCGATTCGAGTTGATATAAAAAAGTCCAAAAAAATTTGAGCTCAAAAGCCTCTTTAAACAAAGCATACACCAGAAAGACAAAGCAAGCCATTTTCAAAAGCACAGAATTTCTATCAAAATTTCACATTATGAAGAAATGAGAAGGTATATTGGTTGTTAAAATATAGATAACAACCACAAAATAAAATATATATTTTCACATGATTTTAAAGAAGAAATCTATCAACGAAACGTTACTAAGCTTCTAGTTTGGATGTAGTTGTTAAGAACGTAAAAACTGCCCAACTCTTTCTATATAGAAAGTAAGAAAAAACAAGAAAAAGCCTTTCAAAAGCCACTTTGAGTTGTTCCTATATACATATACACACCATGTTAGCTTTTTTGGCGCATGCAATGGAGCAAGGTGTTGATAAGCATGTTGATCTACAGGGTTCATCTGCAAAGAGGTTGGTCCCAATGGCTACTTCAATTCATATCTTATATATGTAAACCCAAAATGTTTTTTTTTTTGGATGATTGGCAAAGTCACAGTTGTAACCGGTGGTGCAAGAGGGATTGGAGCTGCCACAGCTAAATTTTTTTGTTGAAAATGGGGTTACGTTGTTATTGCTGATATATTGGACGAACCAGGGACCCTGCTTGCCGACTCCATAGGAGCTTGCTACATTCATTGTGATGTAGCCAAGGAAAGTGAGGTCGAATTAGCTATCCAACTTGCCATCACATGGAAAGGCAAACTAGACATACTGTTTAGCAATGCTGGCATTGGAGGTATTGCAAGCAGCATAACCAGCCTTGACATGGAGCAAGTGAAACATCTGATCTCAATCAATCTACTCGGTAAAGTACATGCAATCAAGCACGCTGAACGAGCCATGTTGATATGCACCACAAAAGGTTCCATCATATTTACGTCGAGTTCCACAGGTATCATTGGAGGGTTAGCGTCTCGCTCTTACTCTTTCTCGAAAGCTGGTATCATCAGACTAATGTGAACAGGGGCATGCAAGTTAGGCGTGCATGGGATTCATGTGAACTGCATTTCTCCTCATGGTGTACCTACAGATATGCTCGTTAGTGGTTATAGAATTTTCAGGGGAATGAAACAACGCCCGAACAATTGAAGACACTAGTCGGTGAAGAAGGGATTTTATTACGTGGGAAAGCTGCAACTGTTGAAGATGTGGCCCAAACCGCAGTGTTCCTCGCCTCAGATGACACAGGATTCATAACAGCGCATAATCTCGTTATTGACGGCGGATAAACTTCTGCTATTAGTTCAGAGTTTCATCTGCAAGTAGTAAAGAATTAGGACAAGAAACAAAATAAACCAAAGACAAACTTACCTGATATGGATTTTGGAGCTTTTATTGCTGAAAACACCTTCAAATCAAACCAAGATAGTTGTACTAAATCGTAAATACTATCAAATATTGAGAATCAATACAGAAAGCAAAGATTATTACTTTAAAGGAAGTCTTTTCATCCAACAAGATACAAACAGCTTAGTCCAACATGGAAGGATGGCATATAATTGAAAACCATGTTGTATGTACAATGTGTGAGCATCAGCTAAAAACAATAAAAGTACCGTAGAAGCTTTTGCACTAAGAGTTAAGTTACATTTTACTCTCTTGTACGTTAAATTAAAACGCAAATTGATGATTCTGTTAAAAAATTCATCAATTTCTACAATTAAGAACTAATCTCTTTATATTAACACATGACAGCCACGTGTAATTATTGTGTTATTTTACAAGGCATACTAATTTTTAATAGTAGAAATAGATGAAATTTTTAACAAAAAAGACCTATTTGCTTTTTGATCTAACGTACAGAGATTAATTTTTCTGTTTTTCGAGAGCAAAATGCAATCTAACTCCTAATACAATGGCCTCCATAATACTTTTACTACTAGAAACTGAATTTAATCCAATAAGATACAAGACAATCGTTTTTCAAAGTGGAAGGATGTCCTAGTATTGAAATGCATGTATTTTTTTTATCTTTAATAACATCTTAGCTTAAGAAGGAACTTCAAGAAGCCTTCTTTTGCTTGTACTTGGCAGCACATAGGGTATATATCAACATGTTTAAGAAGCTGAGACCGGCCAAGAGCCAGAAGAAATAGTCGAGATGACCCTCGTTAAGGTTGTCCGGTATCCAACCAATCTGGCCACCCTTTGTTGTGAAGTAAATTACAAGGGTCAAAATAAAAGAACTCAAGTAGTTGCCCAAAGATGTAGTTAGAAGTGAAAGCGCACTACATAAACTCCGCATGGCATCAGGGGATTGATCATAGAAGAACTCAAGCTGTCCGATAAATGTGCAAACCTCTGCAGCACCCAACAAGAAATATTGAGGTATTTGCCAAAGAATATTAATGGGTACGGCGACTTGTTTATCAACCAAATCTAGCTCTTTTGCGAGCTGCAATCTCTTGATCTCCACCAAAGCTGCGGCTGACATGCATAGGACTGAAATAAAGAGACCAATTCCCATACGTTGCAACTCTGAGAAGCCACGCTCTTTACGTGTGAACTTCCTTGCAATTGGAACAATGATCTTATCATAGATGGGAACCCAAAAAATGACACTGATAACATCAAAAGACGAGAGAGAAGCAGGAGGAATAGTGAAAGAACCGATTTTTGTGTCCATCATCATCCCTTGTTCCACAAACATAGTTGACATTTGGGCATATACAGCAGAGAACACAATTCCAGTAGCCCATATGGGAAACATGCGGATCAAGATTTTCAATTCCTCCACTTGTGTTACAGTGCAAAGCCTCCAAGGGTTTGAGAAGTCCCCACTTTTGGTTTCGGCATCAGTGACTATGGCAGCTTTATCTAGGCACCTACAACAAGATGCTCTCAATTTAACCATCTTTCTATACATAAATATGCATGGGTAAACACTAGTGTGTCTAATGAAATAACTACATAGTTACACGTGATGTGCCACGTGTACATCATGTTGAAGTACAAGGATCAATTTTACTAAAACGGATGGAAAAGAAGGACCTGGCTCCTAGTACAAGGACCTCTATGGTACTTTTACCCAATTCCTTGTACTACATTAATTTTGTCTGAAGTGATAAAGAATTCTCAATTTCATAGGCTTTCACACAAATGAGACAGAGAGATCGATCATTCAAAACTTACAGAATTAATTAAGAAAACTTACTTCAACTCTTCACTGTGCTCCAGTTTCCGACTTCCTTCTATGGCAGAGTGGTTGTCACCAGTTTCATATAGGAGACTACTATCTTCAGGAACCTTGAGGTTCCGGTTATGAAATGCTGCAACCAAAACCTGGCACATTCTTGTAATAGGGCTTCCTCCAGGTCTTTGAAATCTATAAAGAGATGTACCTGAGAAAAAACTTCCAATTGCAAGGCCCATAAATAATGCTGGAATGCCAAATCCGAGACCCCATCCAGCATTGTCTTGAATCCACACTATAAGACTGCTTGAGATCAAAGCGCCAATGTTGATGGAAAAATAGAACCAATTGAAAAAGGACCCTTTCTTCACCCTTTCTTTGGGATCAGTATCATCAAACTGATCGGCCCCAAAAGATGAAACACATGGTTTGATTCCACCCGTCCCTAATGCAATCAGATAAAGCCCAAAGAAAAATACAACATACTGAGCTGGAGTAGCTGAGGGACAAATAGAACCCACACATTCAGCAGGTTTCAGTGCAGGAATTGATGCCGAGAGTGTTAATGTACACATTCCCTATGTCAAATACTAAATGTGTTACTCAATGCATCAAAAAGCGAAATCAAACCGTATAATTAACTTGCTCACTTTGCCTTAATATAAGTACTAGAATTCATTAGTTAATAATATGATTAAAATGATGACAAATTGACGTCCTCACGCCTCACATAGCCAAATATGTTATTACTCTATGAAACCTTCTTTAAATCTTCGAAAAGGAGTCAAAGTGTTTACTCTATGATTTAAACACAAAAGATACTCACTAAAATTACTCGCAACAAAAGAGGAGAACCATGCATGGATTTATATCGCATGTGAAGGACCATGTAAAGAAAATCAGGGGTTAAAAGTACCATGAAAACCCTTGTGCTAGGAGTTGAATTACATTTTGTCCTCTCTACTTAATAAAGGGACAAATAGTTCCTAAACCCTATATGTTAACATGAGGTACACGTGGCATGTCATATTTCACTATTTGGTTATTCTGTCAGTCATGCTAGTTTTTAACAATAGGAATAAATGAAATTTTTAACAGAAATAACTACTTTGATTTTTTTTCTAATGTACAAGGACTAAATTACCTATTTTTTAGTAGAGGGGGAAAAATGCAATTTGACACCTAGTATAGGGGCCTCAATATTATTTTTATCAAAATCAGGGTTAATAGTATAATGAAAACAAACAACAGCCAAAGACTCTACTGGAGTTGAATGCAAGATCAACTTCATGATAAGTACTTAAAAAAACTAATTAAAGCATAAAACAATAACATCTAAAGCAAAAAAAAAAAAAAGTAGTTAGAGTAAATTATATTACAATGAAGTAGATAGTGGAGAAAGCAGCAATTGTCCAATATCTTCCCCAATATGCATCTGCTAAAACAGCTCCAATGAGAGGTGTAACGTAACAAGTTCCCTGCCAAGTAGTCACATTCCTTGCAGCTGATGCATTTCCTTCATGTAGTTTCTTGGTCAAGTAACTTACGAGATTAGTTGCTATCCCATAATAAGCCAATCTCTCACAACATTCATTACCTATAATTCCATATAAGAAAATTGCAGAAATAAGAAAAGCTTTACTCGAATAAAAGCAAAACTCATTTAAATGAAGAGAAAATAGATAAATTTATAATAATTCACCCAAAATGAATGGGCATGCTTTCCAATTTCCAGTATTTTGCTTCAAAACAGGATTCCCATTAAAGTCAACAGAGCCATCCCCAGTGTAAAGCCCACTGTTTTCAGCCTAGAAATACAAAATATTTAAACATTAAATAACATAACCTCCAAGATAAAGATTTTTAACAAGAAAAAACAACAAACCCAGAATTTTTTCAGTGTTAAAAGGTGTCCTTGAACAAATGATCAAAATCTTATGACCACCAAAAATAAAAGATCAAAGGGGGAAAATTACCCGATCAAGTTCAGCTTCCAACAGCGATCTCTCTTCATCGACAGATCCCATGATTGTATTGCAATTGAACCAATCAAAGACTACAGATTCAAAATCCCCATATTATAAGGCAAAGAAATATTATAATTGGTGATGAAAACGCTGGGTATTATTTATTTATTAGGCTTATAAAATCATATACGACTTTACCTTGTTTGATACTTAATGTCAAGCGTCCTTTGGAAATTGGAATTTTATTTTATTTTTTGGTAAAAAGAAAAAGACATAAAACAACCATTATCTTTATCTTCTTGTAATAAATCTATTAGGAAATTGGAATCTTTGAACAAAAGAAAAAACATAGAAAAAGAAAGAACTTTTGGAATCTTTTAGCTTAGTTGATTAGAGCACTGGAATGTTAGGGGGAATCCTGGCACGTTTCCCTATCTATTATAAGGCAGCAAATAGACCTCATCCTAAGTCCGACGTTTAAATTTGAAAGCCCATTTAAGCAGAAATATAAATGATTTGGATAAAAAAAAAAGTAAAAATTATTTTTTAAATAGACCGAATTTGTCTAGATTTTTTTCACTATTATTTTATTGTCATTTTCTATTATACTATTACTATTTTACTGTTATTATTTAGATATTGCCTAATTTTTATTTTATTATTAATTTTGTTATTATTTTAAAAATTTTGCTTATTAAGTTATAATTATTTTAGAGTTATTTAAGTATAATTTTTTAATGTATTTTCAATTTCTTGAAATATTTATTTTAATATTTTTAGTATATTTGATGTATTATATTTTTTAAAAATATTTTTATATAAAATATAATATTAAAAATGTTAATATGGGGTGGGCTAGGCTCAAGTTAGCTTTTTTTTTATATGAGTCAAGCTCGAGTAGAATTATAGGCCCATTTTTCGAGTCAAGCCAAACCGACCCTAAAAAATTGGTCCAAAATTTTGTATCGGCCCAACCCATTATTAGGTCTAGTGGTAAAGATTTTTAATTCACATATAGGTGTTTAAAGGTCGGGTCGAGTTTAATGGACTTAACCATAATATTAATATATTTTATATTTATCTCAATTCATTTAACAAAAATTTGGACCTAAAATTTTATTTAAACCCATTGTAAATGATTAATCCAAACCTATTTTAGGCCTGCACATATTTAAAATTTTTAAAATATTTATTTATATTATTTCAATTTAATATTTAATAATAATATTTTTATATTTTAAAATTTTATATATAATCATCTTAATTTTTTAATGTTTACATTATAGTATTATTATATATTACAATAGATTTAATTTTTATGTGTTAAAATTATATAATATATACAAATAATGTAATACATCAATCTTCAATACATGAAATACGTATGATATTAAAATAAAAATTAAATTAAATTTTAAGTTAATCGAAATTTAAACACATAAATATGTCGATTAAAAATATTAGATTAATACATTAATCCTAAATTATTGCCAAGTTAATTTGTGATATGAAATCATTCAACACCATTGTTAATATATACATCTAATGGAAGTAATAAAGTTTGTATAATAAAATTAAAATGTATGAAAATATCAAAATAAAAAGAGTAAATTAGTTCTTTTCTATTCAAAGTTCTATCTATTTATATTGTTAAAAACTAATGTAGTGACGGAATAAACAAACAGTTAAATTTAGTATGCCATGTGTAGCTCGTGTTAATATATAGAAACTAATTTTAAAAAATAAAAAATAGATAAAATTTTAACAAAAAGATTAATTTACTTTTTAATCTAATATATATATATATATATATATAAAATTAATTTACTTATTTTTAAATAAAAATACAAAATATAATTTACCTATAATATTAAAACTTCCACGATACTTTTACAATCACGAAAACAAGTAAGTCAAAGCATTTTAAATACTTTTCTTGCTCTCTTTTCATTTGATCTTTCAGAATATTTCTTAGAACTGGTTAAATTAGTTGTACAAATCTTTGCTTTTAGAGAATGAACAAATTAAACCCACATAAAATCAATTCAAGTGTATATATATGTGTGAACAAATCAAAGCATCCAACCACAAGAATTTCCTTTCACATAAACCCTAATTAGTTAATTAAAGAAAGTTTGGAACAGTACCTTGATCTTTTGAACTTGCTTGAGATCCCGCTTAAGCTCCTTCTATTGCTTAGATTTTTGAAGCTCAAAGCTGTAAAGCATAAACAGAGAAATTCGAAACTGATTTTAATTTATTTTGAAACTGAGAAAGCATAAACAGAAATTTAGAGCTGAGAATATACAATAAAAAAAAAAAGAAGCTTAAATCTTTCGTAAATAGCAAAAAGAAAGTAATAATTGAAAATAATTAAATAGAGATGGGCGTTGAAGTCACCTCCGGCTGAGCGAAGGAGATGAGATTGGATGTTTGAATTGTGAATATAGTTGCTCGTAGAACTGATTATGGGCGGTCAGGTAGGATTTGGGTCGAATTAATGTAAAATTTTAGATTTATTTTTAAATTTATGTTTGACTTAATTTAATTTGAAATTGAATTTAAAATTTTGTTTAAATTCAAATTTGATTAAAATGTTAAATTCAAACTCTAATTGTCTATTAATTTTTTTAATTATTTTGTTCTATAATTTTTTAAAACACAATGCACCAAATACATTTAAAACATTAAAATAAAATGTTTTTCAATAAATTAAAACTACATTAAAAAATAATTATACCTAAATAATTCTAATATAGTTGCAACTTAGTAAGTAAATGCCTTTAAAATAATTTTGTATCCAAATAATAAGAACAACAACAAAATGGCAATAAAACAATTGATTCGGGTCGGGTCAAGCTGACTCGAGCTAAAAAATTCCTACTTGAGACCCATTCCATTTAACAAATTAACCTTATTTTTGTCTAAACTCATTTTTCGAACCTATATTTTTACCTAAATCCTCCCATTTTTCGCGCAGGCCAGGCTGGTGACCTGATGCATGATTAGGTCTAGTTGCCTGTGTTAG
Organism: Gossypium arboreum; assembly: GCF_025698485.1. Lineage (NCBI taxonomy): Eukaryota > Viridiplantae > Streptophyta > Magnoliopsida > Malvales > Malvaceae > Gossypium > Gossypium arboreum. The sequence continues at coordinate 119,574,974 of NC_069073.1, forward strand.
AGATCAAATTAATTTTTGGGTAAATTACACAAGAAGTCACTTAATTATGGTGATTTTTTTTTGGTCACTCAACTATTAAAAATTTTAAAATTAATCTCTCAACTAATTAGATTTGTCTATTTTAGTTCTTTTCCGTTTAGTTCTGTTAAATGTTTGATTGAATAATGAGGTAGCAATTGAAATTGTATACTAACAAATATAATACATTGTCTCAATCTAGTTATAATTTTAAAAATATACTCTCAATAATTACACTTATATCAATTATTTTTATTTTAAAACCTTGAAAATTTTAAAAATATAAAATTAAAACTTTTAAAATTAAAACAAATATTTTAAAAATATGAAAATTTTAAAATTTAATGTTATCTAAACTAGACCAAATCAATTAAAGTAAAAATGAATTAAAGCAATTTAATAAAAAGTAAATAATTAATTAATTCGCGAACCAATATGAACTAATTCAACTTAAAACTAGCAAATAGATGAGCTCAAATGAACTCACGTCGAGCTTACTTTAAACTTGAATTTTTTCAGAATTGAACTATTAGTGTATTCTAATATTTAGATTCTTTAAGACAACTTTTAAAAATAATTTAAAAGCTTTGGCATACATATTTCAGTTTACAAGATAACATTTTGCTTTCCAAGACACTTTTTTTTAAATATTCTTTCGAAACCTTTTAACTTTACAAAAATTCATTTTAATTTTCTATATAAATTTTATTTTTTAATCCTTAAACTTATATTACTTATCAAATCATCTCAAAATGAATGAAAAATTTAATATTTACTAAATTTAAATTTTGAAGTGACATAACATCTACATGAATATTACGTCAACAAATTTAACATATATTAATTTTTCATTTATTTTGAGATGATTCGACATATAAGACGATTATAAGGGCTAAAAGAGACGAAAAATTGAATGAAAGATTAAAATGGTATTTTTTAATTGAAGAGCCAAATAAATCATAACACCTATTTTAAAAAAATATTTTCAACTTTAAATTCACAATTTCCATGAAAATAAAATCTATAAAAAGACAGTGGACTTTTGCTAATAATCATAATTTTTAGTAATAAAAGAATTAATTCATCACTTTTATAACACTGGTAATTGTTTTCATTTTTGTTGAATGATTGTCTCTGCTTAAAATGACTATCTGGTATATCTATTTACCAATAGAAAAATAGAAGCAAAATGGTATGTACATACATTCTTTATTATCAGTTCATCTTGATAAAAGTACTATGTTAGGTCTTTGTACTAAGAATTAGAATGCATTTTATTCCATCTATTCAAAAAATAGATAAATTAGTTCATATAGGTTAGATCAAAAAGCAAATTGATCCTTTGTTTTAAAATTTTTATCTATTTGTACTGTAAAAAACTAGCGTGACTGACGGAATAACTAGACAATAATGGTGACGTGTATCTCATGTTGTCGTACAAAGACAAGTTTTTAATGATAGACGGACAAAATTTTTACAGAAAGACCGGTTTACTCTTTGATCTAACGTTTTGTAAACTAATTTACCCAATTTTTTGAATAGTAACTCAAAAGTACAATGTACAAATCCCTACATCAGAGACTAACACGGAGTTTGAATCTCCATCCATTGTAGTAATACATTCCTAATAAATTAGCAGTTTAGGATTAAGAACAAGGGTGAGGAGGTTACCAGACCCTGAAATTAACACAATTCCTTGTACGCTGGCTGCAAAAGAAAAAAGAAAGTGTTTTCATATTTTCTCTTTTTCTGTTTAATCTGTCGTTGCAGTCATGGTAAGATGGCATAATGAATATGAAATATTCAAGAGCTTTACCGATAAACTCGAGCATCAATGAGAGAACATCAGGACATCAGCATGTAAGAACCCTGCATCACTGATATAGAGCTTTACCAATAAACTCGAGCATTCAGCTTGGTAAATTGCTATCCATCTGCAGAAATATGAAAACAAGGTGCAATTTGGTATTCATTTCACAAGCACAGACAATTTACGGATATTAACCAGCACATCATGACCTACTGCGCATCATTTGCCCGCATTCCTGACTTCTGAAGGTGGTGAAATTAAAATGAATATTTTGCATGAGTGCGCTGCCTAGCAAATCCTTCGTGAATGACAAATTAATCCTTGTTTAATCATTAGTAACCTATAAACTCATCTCCAGACAAATGGGAATTTAACGACCGACTTCACCAGTAATCAAGAAACTCAGTTTTCTCGGTCTGCAAACTTGGTATGCTTCCTTGACCCCAGCCTTTCTGTACCCGCTTAAGGGTTTTCAAAGCAATTCCACTGCCATCATCTCTGTAAAAGAACATAAAATAGAAGCTATGTCAAGTACACCAAACAGTATACAGAGAACCATATACTACTACACCAATAGAAAAGAACGTGATGGGTAACTAGGCAAAGACAATATTAAAAATATATCACATATAGGGGTCCAGGATACCAAAGGCTTTACTGGCAGTGTCATGACATAACATATGTGATTTTATTAGATAATGGTTCTTTAATACTTTTTTGAGGGAAGACTACAGTTCACTACTGTCTATATTTGGCAATTATCATTTAGCATCAAACAGAATTACTACTTTAGCCATACCTGTGTACTATTGTTTGCCAGTCATCTCCACCATACTTCGTTTCTTTTCTATGGATCAATTCCTTTGGTTTTCGAGATATCTTATTCTCCACTCTACCATCTGAAGCCATCTCCAACATCTTCTCTGCAAGTTCATCAGCCTCATGCTTGTTTCCTCTTTTACCCAAGTCATCAACCACAGGCATGAATGATGCAGGGTCAAATTTGTATCCTTTGATAATCAACTTGTGCAAAATACCACTAGCTTCCTCTAACTTCCCATCTTTACAAAGTTTTTCAATGAGATCCTTATAAAGGAAGTTTCCCAGATGAAAAGATCTATCTAATGCAGCTTCAAAGATCACTTTAGCTTCTGAAAGTTGCCCACCAGAAAGCAACTCATTGAACATTAAACTATAAAAAGCTTCCTTGTGACCACATATACTAAGACCAATCTCGAATAACTCCTTCGCTACTCCAAAATCACTTGCCTTGCAGAAAGCTTCTATTAACATCCTGAAGGTAGAAATATTAGGATTTATACCCATTTGCAGCATGTCATCCAAGATAGAAGTAGTGTCCTGGATTTTCCCATTTTTGCAAAGAGACTGAATAATATTATTGTATATGCAAACATTAGGAGTAATCCCTCTTTCTCTCATCTCATCGACAAGTCCATAAATTTCAAATATTTGATTTTTACTTCCTAAGACAAGTATCAGTGAATTATAAGTCTGTATGCTCTTATTACATCCTTTTTTCTCCATGTCCTTGAGAACTCGAAATGCAGATGAAATCTTTCCTTCTTTACAGAAAATATGGATGAAAGTATCAAAAATAACCGCATCAGGTTGCAAGTTTTTACCCATCATCTCTCTGAATTTCTTTTTAGCTTCATCTATCTTTCCGGCTTTGCATAGAGCACTAATTATGATCGAATATGTAACTAAGTCAGGAATACATCTCATGCTACGGCTAACATCATCAACTAGGCCAATAAATGAGTTCCCAAGGTTACCTAGAGCAGCACTTCCATGTGTCCACATCTCATGTGCAATTTCCATAGCTTTGTCCAATTTCCCACTTTTACACAAACCATCAATTACAATATTGCAGGTCACAGTATCCACACCATAGCCTTTTTCATTCATCTTTTGCAATAACTCTTCTGCCTCCAATATTTTACCCTCTTTCCATAGGCTATGCAGCAAAATATTACAAGTATAAGTATTAGGGACACAACCATTTCTCATCATCTCATTTAGAATAGCATTTGCTTCAGATAACTTCCCTTTACGACAGTAGCCGTGCAGTAATGTGCTATAAGTTACTGTATCAGGGGAAAGACCACTCCTTACAATAAAACCCATCACCATTCTCGCATCAGAAAGCATCCCATTCTTGCATAGACCATCCATCACAATGTTATAAGAGTAAATATTAGGTTCTACACCTTTATCTACCATATCTTTAAGTACCAACTGAGCCTCTACTAACTTTGCATTTCTTAGCAAACCCAACAACCAAATATTATAACTATCTAAATTCATCAAATCGCCATTTTTCTCCATGGACTCAACTAAGGCCTTTGCTTCCACCAACATCCCTTGCTTACAAAACCCTTCAAGCATTAGATTATAGGTTATAACATTAGGCCGAGGTAGCCCCAATGCTTCATCTATTTGCATATCCCTAAAAATCCTTGATGCTTCAAGAACTTTACCGGCACTACAAAGAGCTGATATTCTAGCATTGAATGTCACAACATCAGGAAATAAACCATCCTCTCTCATTCTTTCCACCAATTTTTCAGCATCACCAGTTTTACCTTCCTTACAAAAACTTGAAATCAATGTATTATACACAACTCTGTTAGGCAAAATCCCAGAACTTCCCATCTCATCCAAAAGCTCCAACCCTTTATTAGCGAGGCCAAACCTACAATACCCACGAACCAAAATCCCAAAACTAAACTCATTCGGCAAGCAACCTTTCTCAGGCATTTTATCAAACAACTCTCGGGCATCCTCCAAATGACCCAAATCACATAACCCACAAATCAAAAGATTAAAAGTATAAGTCTCCGGAGAAACACCAGCGAAGACCATATCTTTATACAACCAAAGCACACAATCTGAACGTCTTTCTTTAATACAACATCCAAAGAGAACATTGTACAAACAGATGGAAGGCGGGTTTTGTGGAAACATTTTTCTTATAGATTGAAACTGGGAAAATGCTTTATCAAAGAAACCCGATTTGGCCAAGAGATTAACAAGTGAAATGAGGGAAGGAAGGGACTTTTCTTGAGGCTGTGAGGATACGAGAAGGAGGTGAAGATGATCGATTTCTGGGAGCATTTTGGAACGAATAAGGATACGAGCAATGGTGGGTACTGATGAAAGAAAACAAGGATTGGATGGTGAAGATTGAATGCGCTTGAAGAGTTGCCATGCAAGCTTTGGGTTTTTGGTGTTTTTGAGGAGTGCTTGGGTAAGCTTCGTTGTTCCCATGTAATGGTTTTTTGATCAACTATTGATTGCTAAACAAAGGGTGAATCCAAGCCGGGTGAATCCAAGCCTTTAGAGGGGCAAGCATTGCTGCATCCCGCCTGCTTCCTCAACCTTGCAATCCTTGTCTCGCTATGTTATCAATATAGCATTTTGAGCTGCTTGTTTGATGAATCAATGCTCGATTGCTGACAGGTGACACCGTTTGAGCTGATACACCAAAACAAGTCACTTTAGTCCAGTTATAAACAAAGTTAAAGCTCTCCAAAGATAAACTAGAACGGTAAATAAGGTGGGTTTGACCCGGATTGATAATCGGTTCAAATGATTCAAAAGAAAAATAAGTTAGAAAAAAAAGATCGGTTTGAATCGGATTTTTAATTCAATTTATGTCCAAATTTCAAAGGTCATTTGATTTAGCCTTTTTGTTCCAGATTATATCCTACCTATGAATGTTCCCTTCCAAAATGTTAATTTAATTTATTTTTTAATATATTTCTTAATGTATATATACTTAAAAATATCAATTTATTTTTTGATATATTAAATTATCTATTTTTAAATATAACTAGTATCTGCCAAGCTACTACCTTTTACTTTAAAGGATAAAGAAAACGCCATTGTTGATCAAAAGGTAACAGCTTGCAATAGTAGAAACAGTATAGATGGAAAAATAATAATAAAAAGATCTGACCTTGATTCTTGATGACTCACAGCCAAGTGATCAAAGGGTACCCCAAACGTGTCATCCCAATCCTCCATTGACTCGACCTGGTTCTGTTCATTTTGGTTATATTCTTTGGTATCATCATCCCACATTCCCAACTTGTTATCCTTAATTCGTGGAATATTATATATATTCCTCTACTTCACCTTCATACGCAACAATAACAGAAGCAAAAAAGAAAAGGGTTCTTTGCTCACTAAGTTTTATTCTTTTATCATTTCATTTGATCGCCAAAAAAGGAAAAGCTTAATCCAAATTGAAGAGGAAAAAAAAAGGGTGCACCATGGATCATGCAGCTGATGCCCATAGAACTGATTTGATGACCATCACTCGCCATGTCCTTAATGAACAAACCAAGTACCCTGAATCTCGTGGTGATTTCACCATCTTGCTCAATCATATTGTTCTTGGCTGTAAATTCGTTTGCTCTTCTGTTAGCAAGGTTCTTACTTCTTACACTTACCTTTTCTCAATGATCATTCCTTCAAATATATGTATTTGACCCCAAAATCCTTTTTTCTTTTTTGTGCGTTTATAGGCGGGTCTTGCCAAACTATTTGGACTTGCTGGAGAAACCAATATCCAGGTATGGTTTAAATTGTTTAAAAAGCTTTAAAATCCCATTTTAATGGCTTCCCTATTGATCTATATTGTATTATAAAATTTGGGTTTATTTTGTTTTTGTTTTTCAATGTTTCAGGGTGAAGAACAAAAGAAATTGGATGTGCTTTCTAATGAAGTTTTTGTTAAGGCTTTGATTAGCAGTGGAAGAACAGTAAATAATGCCTGAAAACCATTTGTTTAAATGCTTGATTGAATAAAAATTAGTGCTTGATTTTTCTGTATTAAACATTTTTATGTAGTGCCTCCTGGTTTCTGAGGAAGATGAAGAAGCTATATTTGTGGATCAATCAAAGCGTGGAAAGTATATATTCAATCCGACATGAATATGTTCAATTCTTTTTTGAAAATTTTCTATATACTTGAAAGATCATATTCATTCACTATATTTATCCATGTATGAACTCTAGGCTAACTTATCATGCCAAAATTTTGTGGTGTTTTATTCAGATACATTGTTGTTTTTGATCCATTGGATGGATCCTCAAACATTGATTGTGGTGTTTCCATAGGAACTGTATGGCCTCCTTATACACCACTCTCAAGCTTGTTCTTTTGCGGTAAAAGTACGTAAAAGTCTTTGTACTAAGTTTGATTGCATTTTACCCCTCTACTAAAAAAAAGGGCAAATTAGTCCCTATACAAAATCAAAGAGCAAACAGGCCCATGTTTTTTTAGTAAAGGGGGTAAAATGCAATCTAACCCTTAGTACAGGGTCTCCATGATACTTTTACCTTCTTTTGCTTAATGAAACTGGTTTATGAATGGTAACATGCATGTTTTCCCTCTTGTAATTTAGATATTTGGGATTTATATGGTGAAACATAAAGACAATCCCACCATTGATGATGTATTACAACCTGGAAATAATCTCGTAGCAGCCGGTTATTGTATGTACGGAAGCTCCTGCACGGTTAGAAAACAGTCTCTCATCACCATTTATCAGCATTTGTAGAAACTTGAATCGGTTTTGCTTTTTGATGATTGAAGCCTAAAGGAAGTGTTGTTTTCTTTTGATTTTGCAGTTAGTGCTAAGTACTGGGAGCGGCGTTAACGGTTTCACTCTCGATCCATCTCTAGGGGAGTTCATATTAACTCATCCCGATATCAAGGTATTAATACTTACTCCATTGATCAAGTTGTCATGATGTTATAGTTACATTACCTGTTTGCTTTGGAGCAGATACCTAAGAAAGGAAAGATTTATTCAGTAAATGAAGGAAATGCCAAAAATTGGGATGAACCAACTCGAAAGTTTGTTGAAAAATGCAAGTTCCCTACAGACGGTTCACCCCCAAAGTCCCTTAGGTACATTGGAAGGTATTTACTATTAGCTACGCTATTCGAACTCAAATATGAGCATCAGATATGATCATATTCTTATATTATATCCGGATACTGGTCAAATACGAGTGCTAGACACGAAAAAAAAAACTAACAAGTTACTTTCAACTAATGACATTACACTTTTGCAGCATGGTTGCAGATGTTCACCGAACATTGCTTTATGGTGGTATCTTTTTATACCCTGCAGATAAGAAAAGTCCTAATGGGAAGCTACGGTAAAGTATTGTTTCAAAAGCTTCATTTTTTCATTACAACTTCATACAAATAAATCGAGCTTTCGTGTTTCGAATATAGTGTTCTTTACGAAGTTTTCCCTATGTCATACCTAATGGAACAAGCTGGAGGTCAAGCTTTTACTGGAAAGCAAAGGGTAATGTGATATCAACTCACTATTCTTTGTTCTCATATATACATACATATATTTACATATGTTGTTGATCTTTGATGGAGTTGCAGGCCCTCGATTTAGTTCCGGGGAAGATACATGAACGATCTCCGGTTTTCCTTGGTAGCTATGATGACGTTGAAGAAATTAAAGCACTCTATGCTGCTGCTGATGCTGCAAAATAGGAAGAAGAAAATGCTGCATAAACTTGTAGACTTTGTATCAGTCTTTTTAAGCTTTTTAACATGTGGTTCCTTAAAGAGTACTAATAATTTAATCCCTGTACTATTGAAGAATCAAATATGACCAAATTAAAATAAAATAAATATTTATTATTTAAAAAACATAGTTTTATATATAAAAAATCAATAAATAGCAGACAAATAAACTAACTACATAATATTTCGACCATATCTCGAGTGAGCAATAGAAGAAAGTATTAGCACCTCTCTTGGAATCTCCTCAAAAAGTCTTCAATCTTTGGTTTGTTACCAAAGCCATTTTAGCCAGTCAGTAGTTTTGTTATATTCTCTAGGAAGATGTTTAATTATCCAAGATCTTACCTTTCCCAACAAGTGATGAATTCATTTAATGAAGGCAAAGTTCGAACTTATCGGAGAAGAATTCTGAATAGTTTTGACTGCCTCCACATTATCATATTAAATTTTCACACCATCATAGCTCCTATTTTGGATGAGGGTCAAACCATCAATATACTCCATAATTTAACATCAAAGATTGAACATTTGCCCAAGTTCCTATTATACCCCATAATCTACTCTCCATTTCTATTCCTTATGACCCCGAAAAAATATAATTTTCAAGACATTTTTATACAACAAATATTAACATTTACAATTTAAACTTTAACTAAATTGATTCATTTAATAATAAATAGACTAAATTAATTATTCCCTATTATACAAGGACCTTCCATGTATGTTAACCCTCGTATTTGCAGCCCAAATCATATATACAGGTGTGGCATGATTTAACCGGGTCGGACCTGACCCAACCATGCCAAATTGGACGCATGTAGTAGCACAACTGCAAATTCGCAAAAAAATAATTAAGAAAAAAGGAGTTTTGGAGCCAAAATATAAAACTTTCTTTGTTAAGGAAAAAAAAAAAAACAAACCTTTATGAATATGACGAAATGGGTTTTTACTTTTGTGCCAGATAAGTCTCTTTTTTAGCTAATATTATTGCTTTAGAACTTGCTTTTTTGCATTTGAAAATAATCCCAAAAAAAAATGAATGAAATTGAGGGTTATATTTGATTTCTACAATGTTGCATGCAATTTAGGTGTTTAATTGTTTTCTGATTTTCTGAATCTTTGTGCTTGATTTCACTTTAATTGCTGTATCCACTCAAAAGGTTCTGCTTTTAATTTACCATCTATATTAGCAGAATTTCCTTTTCTGGTTTTAAAAGGTTTAAAAATCTTGAAATTTTCTTTTTGTTTGGTAAACTATGGAGGGAAATCCAGTATTAGATGATAATTTGATTCAAGGTGATGGCTCATTTCAGGTTCATGAAGGGTTAAACCCACAATTTTACCAATTTCAAGATGTTATGAAAGAAATTGGAAAATCTTGTGATGATAATTGGAATACTTTTGATGAAGAAGGTGGTGGTGGTGGTTGTGATGGATGTTATGGTGGTGGTTGTAAGGGGAAAGGCGAGTTCTTGTGGCGCCGAGTGAAATGGACGGTGCAAATGGTTAAGCTGTTGATCAATGCTGTTTGTTATATCGACGAAGATGCATCTTCTGATTGTCAAGGTGGTGTTAAGAGAAAACCGTCTATGTCGCATAAGATAGGGAAATGGAGATGTGTTTCGAAACTTATGGTTAAAAGGGGTTATCGTGTATCGCCTCAACAATGCGAGGACAAGTTCAATGATTTGAATAAAAGATACAAGAGACTCAATGATGTGCTTGGCAAAGGTACTTCTTGCAAGGTTGTGGAGAAGCCGGAGCTTTTGGATGTAATGGACGTATCGGATAAGGTAAAAGAGGAAGTGAAGAAGATTTTGAGTTCGAAAAATTTGTTTTACAAGGAGATGTGTTTGTACCATACCAGGAATAGATTGTATCTTCCTCAATATCCCAAGTTGCAATGCTCCTTGCAGTTGAGGCAATACAATGGGGATGATGAGTTCGAGAAAGAACTGCACGATGCTGAACCGGATGATGTGTTTCGTCAGGGAAACGACGTGAGTTTGAACGGTATGGAGTATGGCAAAAGCAGCGCCTATGGATTGCAAGAGCAATGGATGGCATTCCGTTTACTCGAGCTGCAAAAGCAGAAGTTACAAATTCAGGTACAAAAGCTTGAGCTTGAAAAGAAACGGTTTAAGTGGCGAAGGACAAATTGGAACCAGGACAAGGATTTAGATAAGATGAGGCTGGAAAATGACTGCATGAAGCTTGCAAATGAGCGTTTGGCATTCAAGTTAGTAACAAGGAAATGAGTAGTTTCTGAAACTGAGTACGTGTTGTGATTCGGGTACTTCTTGGAATTGTATTTTAAGTTTAGTGTAACGAAAGACTTACTAGGTTTGTTTACGGTTGTCAATATCGTCACCTCATGTTTTCTTAAATGATACGTTATGGTATTTTGTTTCATCTGTTTTCAGGCTATTGTTACGAATTTTGAACATAAACCTGTTGTGAGCTGTGTTTTCTGTGTTTTCTGTGTTACCTGTATGTTTTGTAAGCATTAATGAACCGACAAGTGGCACTTAGATATTGTGTTTATGTTAAAACCGAAGCTACATGTGCCCAAGTTGCCTTTCGGCCGTTTCAGTTTTATCGTCCGTTTTCACTAATTCCCAAGCATTCACATATTGCACCAACTGCACTTTAAATCTGAATTATTATCTGTCGTTGCTGTTTGCACATCGCAGTTTTGTAAAGACAGAGCAAAAGGTCAGATGGAGGAAATGGCCGTTTTTGCTCCATGCAACAGATAAGTCCCATTTGGCTATTTGAGTTTGTTATATTCATTTTCTTTCTTGTTCACAAATTTATGATTTGGCTCTCGTTTGGATCTACTTTCGTGAAATCAAGTGTTGTTTCTTCCAATCGGTCTTAGAAATTAGACGGACTTTGGCTGTAAAGTATTGCTTTGCTTAAGCTTTTACTGATAAATCTCCTTCTAGTTACTGCTATCCATGGAAAGAAAATCATTCTATGGGACTTCTTGAGCTTGGTGCTAAACCGAGAATGACATTTAACTGCTTATATCTGTTATTGTGCTCCAATGGCATCTAGATACTAACTAAGCACACGGATTGTATCCCGACAAGCTTATTTTTTCTTGGAAACAATGGAAGGTAAACCATCAGCAGGTGGTAACATGCTGCAGGAATGGGAATACGGTTGTCTAGGCCTACAAGGATCGATACAGCCTCAAAACGAACAACAGCCATGCATGTCCAGACTTCCTTCTGCTTTTGGTTCAGTTGAAAACGAGAGACAGGAAATCATTGTTATTGAGGATGATGTGACAAATTATCCCAATCAATGCATGCTCGAGCACAATGAAGCTGGTAAGAATGAGGACGGGTCGCCATGGCAACGCATGAAATGGACCGGAAAAATGGTGAAGCTTTTGATTACTATTCTTTCTTACATCGGAGAGGATCCTTCCACCGATTGTGCAGGTAATCAGATAAAAGTTTCTTCTCTTTTGAGGAAACTTGGGAAATGGAAGTGTGTTTCGAAGGTGATGCTCGAACGAGGTTACATCGTCTCTCCACAACAATGTGAGGACAAGTTTAATAATTTGAACAAAACATATAGGAGATTAAATGATTTACTAGGGAGAGGCACTTCTTGCAAGGTTGTTGAGAACCCGAAGCTTTTGGATATAATAAACGTATCGGAGAAAGGGAAAGAAGATGTACGAAAACTTTTGATGTCAAAACATTTGTTTTTCGAAGAGATGTGCTCGTATCATAATGGCAATCGATTGTATCTACCTCATGATCCTGATTTGTTGCAGTCTTTGTTGTTTATTCTAAAGAACGTAGATGATTACGAGCTACTTGACTCGAACCAACCCGTGCCTGATAAAAAAGCTGGTGTCACAGCTAAGGATAATGAGGATTTTGCAGAGTTCTCAGCAAAGTGGTTAGAGCTGATTAGCGAAAACGGTATTGCCCCATCGGGTTCTAACCAAACTTTAAATGCTGAAGGTGATGCAACCGAGTACAATGGGGCAAATTCCGGGTTTTCTGCGGAGATCTCAACAATGTGGTTCAAGCCTATGAGCAATAACGAAGTTGTAGGTCCCACGAGTTCTTTGAAACCGTCATGTTTCAACCAAATTCCGGACACTGAAGACAATGAAGCAGATGGATCACAATGGATGACACGCCGGGCATATCAACTAGAGAAGCAAAAGCTACGGCTGAAGTCCAAGGTGCTCGATTTAGAGAAACAGCGGTTGAAGTGGAGGTGTCGAAGCTGGAAACAGGACATGGAACTGGAAAAGATGAGACTGGTAAACAAGTGTTTGAAACATGGAAATGAATGCATTGCATTGCAACTTAAGGGTAAAAAGATTGGATCTTGAAAGGGTTTTAAGTATATCGAAGTTGGTTCTTCTTCTTTTTTTTTTTTTTAATCAATGGCTGCTGTTTCTAATAGTTTCAAACATTATCTATTGTTTTTTTTTAATGATAATGTATAAAATCACCTCTTGAATCTTTGGATATGCATGTCAATTTCCATTGCCATGGATTCAGGTTTTTGGTTTATCAACTTTCCATATACTATTGATTTTATTCTAAAAATTGACAAAATTGTATATTCGTTATCATTATAAATTTATAAGATTTTGATCTAAATCTTGGTAAAAGTACCATTGAGTCTCTTATACTAGAAGTTAGTTGCATTTTGTTCTTTTTACTCAAAAAATTAATAAATTAGTTCTTGTATGTTAGATCGAAGAACAAACCGGTCTTTTCGGTTAAAAATTCCATCTATTCCTATTGTTACACTAGCGTGGTTGAACCAAGAATGTTTTATAAAACTCTTGGACCCTCGAATTTAGAGTATCTTACTTTCACGCAATTCACAGGGTTCAACAAGCAATCAATATCTTACGATCAATGGTGTAGTACTATTTGTAGCAGCGGTCTTTATATATTGTATTAACAATTGAAATATGGTTGAAAGAAAAAAATCTCTATTTGACAAGACTTCTTCCTATACCTATGAATTCCATTGGACCTAGAAATGATACATTGGAAGAATCTTTTGGGCCTTCTCAATAGGTTGATTGTTTCGCTTCTGTATCTTCCAAAAAGAAAAAAGATCTCTGAGAACTGTTTCTTGAATCCGAAAGAGAGTACTTGGGTTCTCTCAATAACTATACATGACGTGCCACGTGCACTTTATGCTGATATACAATAATCAATTTTTAATAGTAAAGAATGAATCGAAATTTTACTCTTTCATTTAACTTATAAGAATTAATTTGTTCATTTTAGTAGAGAGAACAAAATAATTTAGTTAATGTTTTAAATTATTATAAACTAGAATATTTGAATTAATAAAATGTTTAATAAATAATTAGTTTATTAAAATAACATTGACATATTAATAATATTAAAAATGTTTTAGTAAATAATAAATTACATAGTATTTAACAATTCATAAAAAATAGTAAATTATTAATAAGACCATAATTATGTATTTCATCTTTAAAATGTCAAAATTGCTTAAATTATTAATAAAAGTTTATACATTTACAAATTTCATCATTACTCTAAGTTTAAAATTATATCAATTTTTCGTTTAACTAAAAAAATATTACATCATTAAAACAAGATTGTATACCCTTTTGAAATAAAGTTATTAGTTCAAATATTTTGATAATTAACAATTAATAAATAAATATAAAAGAAAATATTGATTGTAAATTTCATAATTACAAATATTAATAATAGTAAGATAATAATGCATCATAATTAATATTAGTAGTAAATAATTGGTTAATTTTTTATCATTAAACAATTGATTAATTAGTAGTATATGATTGATAATATAACACCTTAGGCAAATCCCACATCAGCAAAGTACGGGAGAGACCTGGGTTATATAAGAGGCTTTTTGGGGTGTATAGGTGCTTCCAAGAGCAAAGTCGTGAGGGCTATGTGTACTCAAAATAGATAGTATCCTATTGAGTTGGGTATTGGTTATGATATTTTTTGGAGCAATTGTCACGTATTTAGGATTTTTGCCTCACAATCTGTGCGGCCTTAGGCAGTTTCTTGCTCCAATAATGCCTAAGTTAAAAATTCCTCCTCGAAAACCCAACTCAAACGAAAGTAACTTGAAGCCAAAAAAGATGAACGAAGAACAAAACAAGAATAAGTCAAAGAAAAATAAGAGGGAGGAGGCCTCTATTTATAGTTGAGCCTCCCCAAATCTAAAGATACAGATCAAGTACAGCAACGGCTACGATTAACGGGTATCGACAAATCAAATCTCTAAGATATGAAAACATAAACTGGATTAGATGTGAGCCTCCCCAAATCTTACAGTATAGATCAAGTACATCAACATTTACGATTAAAGGATATCTACAAATCAAATCTTTAAAATATAAAAACATAAACCGGATTAAATATTGGTTATGACAGATAATAAAAATATATTTTCTTATCATCTCATTTAACTTCCGTAATTAAATTTATATGAAAAGAAAATTTTAAAAAGCCTAACTTATTTTTCAATGATTCCAAGATAAAAATAGATTGTGAATTTGGCAACCAATGGCTTTCCTTAACTCATTCTACACCACTCAAAGATCCCAAAACCAAACCTTATAAAAGCCACTCAATGTAACCCTAATAATCTCATCACAATAAACTCCATTTCCTTCCATTTTGGCTTCCTCTATCATCTTCTTCTTCTTCTTTCAACCTTTCTCCTGCATATATATAAAAAAATCCCAAGAAAGAGAAAGGTAAAAGAACAAGAAATCGATAATGGGTGCTTGTGCTACTAAACCAAAGGTTTTGAAAGATGAAAACTCACAGGCCACCGTCCCCGCACCAGAACCGATCAAGGAAGAATCCGTTCAGCCGGTTGAAACAAAAGACGAACCGGTGGTCGTGAAGGAAGCTGATGAAACCAAGCCGAATTCTCTTGGTTCATTGCTTGATAATGTAATATCTTAACACTCTAATATATCATACATGAAAGGCTTCCCATTAACATACATTTTTTCTTTGTACAGGAAGAAAAGAGCAATGAAACTAAGGTGGAGACAATAACTCTTGAAGAACCAAAGATTAAAGAAGAAGCCGCCATTGTCGAGGCGCCAAAGAAAGTGGAAGAAGCCATTGTTGAGGCTCCAAAGGAGGCCCCAAAGAAAGAAGAAGTCATTGTTGAGGCTCCAAAGGAGGCCCCAAAGAAAGAAGAAGTCATTGTTGAGGCAAAAACAATGGTTGAAGCTGACAAGCAAAAGAAAAAGGAAGAAGAAGAAGAAGATGATGAGATTATTGTTTTGGCTGAAAAGAAAAGTGAAGGAGCTAAGAAAGAAGAACCCATTGTAAAAGAAGTGAAAACTGAGGCACCCATTGTTTGATCATAGGGAAATGTAAGGGAAAGTTTATATATATATGTATGTGAGAACTAAGGATAAAGAAGAAAAACAGGAGGAGGAAGAAGCAAAGGAAACTAGCAACATATGTAATCATAAACCCACAATATTTTATGTTGTTTGATTTTATGTTTATTTGGGAAATGGAGGGAAAATGTGTTTATTTTTTGAATTTTTTAACTTAATTTAATTTTTTTAGATTACTTAAAATTAAATATCTTTTATAAAAGAATTAAGAAAAACACATTGAAAATAATATGAAAACAAAATAAGCAAAACAATTGAATTTGAAAATGTTTAAATCTAATTAACTAATAAAAAAAATCATAAGCAAAAATTGAAAATGAATTTTTTTGAAATTAACAACCAAAATTTACGAAAAAAACATTTAGCAACAAAAAAATTAAAAATTAATAAATTTAACAATTATAGCTCAATGAGGACCTAAAAGTTTAAAATTTTAAAAGTTTAAATACTATAAATAACCAAATTAAAGTATAGAAATTAAATCCACAACTTTTTCAAATTATAGGGACTAATTGCAAAAACCTTATAAAAATTATATATATAAAGAGACAGAGGAGGAATCCACTTACACCTGGTTTTACATTTTCCGTAACTTTTAATTTTTAATTTATGTCAAACTTGTCATGCATAATCTATATAAATAAAATAGAAAATATGACGTTAATTATTAAAATATTAATTATATAAAACCACTTAAATTTTACACCGTCTAAGTGGATCCCTGCTATATATATTTCTATAAATATTCTTGCAAATAAGGAAAATTTGCTTGGTTGGTATAATTTTTATTGTGCAAGTGTACATGCTTTAATATGGAAAATTTTAAATTTTATTAACTTTAATTAAAACAATCCTAAATGTTAATTTTTTAATTTATCAAATATTTAAATTAATTTTAATTACTTATATTATAAATTTTATAATTGATTTTATGAATAATCAAGTAAATTCTAAATATTATTTTAAATCTAAAATAGTATCATTTTATTATATTATATACTTTTACGTCTACACCATTGTTATAATTCTACTAATTAAAATTCAATTAGTTTTAATCTTCGATCTTCGATACTAACTATCACATTGACTTAGATTTAAACAATGTTCTTCTACTTATCAAAAGATATCAATCCACTATATCAATTGTCGAATTGTCAATTAAAACTTACTAGCTAGTTTAGTGATCATTTTGTAACTTTTTAAAGTTAAATGTCCGAAATGCAAACTTACTGTTAATTTAGTAACATTAGGTGTAGTTTACCCAAAATATTTATAATAAAATATCACATTTACTAATTAAAAATATTTTCTACATTATTTGAAAATATATATATATATATATATTACCATTTATTTTTGCATGAGAATCCCCAAGAGAGAACATAAATATACTGGATATCTTTTTAGTTTATCTGATAAGTTTATTAACAACTCCTACGCCTAAGACCCGTTCTACTTTTGGATTCTTTGGAAGTTAGAGAAAATTACTATCTTTTTATTTTAATTTAATTAATTTAATTTTTCTTCAAAAATTAATGATTATTAAATCATTAAATAACAATAATTATATGTTATAATTTACATTTGGAAAAAAGAGAAAAGCATTTACACAGATTCCTGGGTTTTTAATTTTTCAATTTTGGGTTCTCTTCTAGCTTAGGATTAAGCGAAGAAAACAAGAAAAAACCAACAAAGATTTCTAGTTTTTTTTTTTCTTTGTTTGGTTTTCATATTTTTGAGGTTTTATACATAAAAATGGGTCGAATTGAGAATATTTTTCATAGTATAAAGCCGCCATTGTTAATGGTATTGGTACAGATCATATTTGCTGGTGTTAATGTAATGTATAAGTTGGCTGCTGATGATGGGATGAGTTTAAGGCTTATTGTAGTTTATAGATTCATGTTCGCCACTGTTATCATGGTTCCGCTTGCTCTTATTTTTGAAAGGTTAAAGCTTAATCTTTTTTTGTTTCAATTGTTCTTTTATCAGTTGTTTTTTTTTTATTTGTGTTCTTTTTTTACAGGAAGAGCTTGAAGAAAATTAATAGAAAAGTACTGCTTCAAGCGTTTCTTTGTGGGTTATTCGGGTATGTATAACTTAAATTTATTTGTGTATATATGTATATATACAAAAATCTGTGGCTAATTGTAAAGATATTTAACAGAGGATCATTGGGTCAAAACTTGTACTTGCAAAGCTTGGTGCATACATCTGCAACATTTGTTGCAGCCATGATCAACCTTGCTCCAGCCTTTACTTTTATTTTGGCCATTTGTTTCAAGTACACTTCTTAACCCTTTGTTGATTTTGATTTTTTGTCTGTTGGATACTTCCAATGGATGTGGTATTGAGTTCTAGGTGTTTATGTTGGATTTTATCACTAGTTTTTGTTCTGACTCTGTTGAGAGTTCTAGTGGATTCAGTGACACTGTGAAAAGCTCGAGGAGTTGACAGGCAGCAGGAGCACCCTCACCCACTAAGGGCGTTGGTGAGTGAAAATTTGTGGATCGCCATTACCTCCTCGAACTCTCAATAGAATCACAAAATTCAGAGATAAAATCGAATATAAACGTGGAACCCAATTCCAGCTGTCTCTAAATTTTTGCTATTTTTAACATGTATTGAAACAAAGTTAATTATGATAACAGGATGGAGAAACTGGCAATAAGAACAAATGCAGGGAAAGCCAAAGTGTGTGGGACATTAATAGGAATAGGTGGAGCAATGGTATTCACATTTTACAAAGGTATAGACATAAACATCTGGTCAACAAATGTAAACCTTTTAAAGCATCATCATCATCATCAACAAGTAGGTCCTGGACCTTCATATCATGGCACTGGTCACTTCATTATCGGTGCTTTTTTCGGTCTTTTGAGTTGCATTTCTTTCTCTTTGTGGTTGATCAATCAGGTAAAACTTGGGTTCTTTTCCTTTTCCTATTCCATCAATTTCACTCTACTTACATGGTCTTTTTTTGTACTTAATTTTTGAACTTTGTTAGGCTAAAATGAGTGTGGGGTTCCCTTACTTGTATTCAAGCACTGCTTTGATGTGTTTGATGGGATCAATACAAGGAGCTTTGTATGCAGTTTGTACTGTGAGGGATTGGAATCAATGGAAGCTTGGGTGGAATGTTAGGCTTTCAGCTGTTGCTTTTGTGGTATGTTAATGGCTACATGTTGGGTTTTTCTTTTGGGGGAGAATTGAACATGTTGACATTGTTTTTTTGCTTATGTTTCAGGGAATTATGGGGTCTGCTTTGTTGGTGTTTTTGGTATCATGGGCTGTTAGGTTGAAGGGACCATTGTATGCAGCTATATTCAATCCATTGGGGCTTGTGTTTGTTGCTATTGTGGGATCTTTGTTACTTGATGAAAAGCTGCATTTAGGAAGGTATATTATGTCATATTTGCTTTACTATTTTATTATATTCTTATAGCACTAACATGGTAATTATAATATGGATATAGAAACAATGGTGGCAAAATGAGACCGAATCTCCAAAGATCAAAATTTAAAACTTGAAAAGATTTAATATACTAAATTTTAAAGAAAACAAACTCAAGCTTACAACAAATTGAATACGAAAAAGAAAACTCCAGATTAGTACCTGAAACGTAGATAATAATAAATAATAATAAAAACCCGAAACTCAAAATCAAAATTTAAGTTGAGATTAGCTTAGATATGAATTGAATTTAATTAAAATAGTTCAAATCTTTATCTAAACTCTAAAACATTTAGAACATGTAAAACTCAATTATGCATTGAGATTGACTCAAATTTGAATTACACCGAAAACAATCCAAACTTGAAAATATGACTTAAAAAATGCAAAGGTATTATTGAATATAACGATTAGAACTTAAAACTCAAATAGAAAATCCTAAACTTAAAACTCAAAATAAAAAAATACCCTAAAATTGACTCAAATTCGAGTTGAATTCAAAGAAATTTAAACTCAATAAGGGTTGAACTCAAATATATCTTAAGATTGACTTAAACTCCAGCTAAACTCAAGACAGTTTGAACTTGAAAAGGATTGAACCATACAAAAAAAAACTTAAATCCAAAAACAGCCGAAATTAAAACAATTAGATCTCAAAATTACAGGATCTAAACCCGAATTAAGTTTACAAAACAGTTACACCCAAACTTTGAACTTGAAAAACTCAAACTGGAAAACCTCCAAAATTATAAAACAAATAAAACCCAAAATTACATGATATAAACTTAAATCAAATTGTTATCTTTATACCTATATATACACAACACTCAGACTTAAACTTTGAACTACACAAAAACTCAAACTTAAAACAATTAAAAACCAAGATTAAATGATCTAAACCCGAATCAAATTCTACCTTTATACTTGCCCAACACTAACACTCAAACTCTCAACTATAAAAACATTCAAACCAGAAAACACCCAAATTTAAAACAACTGAATCCCAAAATTACATGATCTAAATCCGAATCAAATTGCTATCTTTATACCTATACAACACTCACATCCAAACTCGAATAACTTAGCTGCAAATGGTGTTTTAGTTTCTAATTGTTTCTCTTTTTTCCTGGGAAATCAACAGTATCATAGGGGGATTAATGATAGTATGTGGAGTATATGTGGTACTATGGGGCAAAGCCAAAGAGATGAAGCAAAAAACACAGTTAGTACCAGTACCAACAGTTGATGAAGAATCAAATGAAATAGAAGAAGATAAACAAAGTGAAAATAAAGAAACTGATGAAGAACAAGAGCATGAAGGAACTGAAACTCCACCTGTAATAATTTTAGCTTAAAATTGTCTTTTTTTCCCCCTCAAAACTAGAAAAAAAAAGAAAGAAATTTGGCCATTCGCAGCAACTTACAGTTTACTGCCAGATATATTTGTTGCATAAGACACTGTTTTGAAAGCTCATCTTTGGTGATTTATTACCTGTAATTCAAAGGCCAATTTGTACACCTGATATGATATTAGATCATTTATTATATATTATTATAGCTATGTAGCAGCAATATATAGCTAGCAATTTATATGTTGTTTTTATGAGTAGAATTATCCAATGAAAGGGTTTTCTTTGTGTTGTGTGCATTAACCTATGAGAGCTTGCCATAATCATCATCTCATCTCTTAAAATGGTTCTGATGGTTGAATTTAATATATATTTTAATTTAATATAATTATTTGAAAATTGTTATTAATTTATTATGTGTAAGTGGTGGATCTAAATTTTTTTTGGTAAAAATATTTAATATCTATGAGCAATTTGATTCTTTTTAAAAAATTAGAGTAATGTAATCTTTCAATTTTGAAAATAAATAACTAATTAAGGATAATTAATCATGGTTTTGTTAATTATATATAATTTTGATTGATATAATAATAAATTTAGTGCTTAATGTTTATATATATATATTGTGTTGTTAGACAAAATATGTAAATGTTATGAGCTAAATTTGTTAAATCAAGACCAAATTGATAGAATATGTAAATATTTTTGGGTTAAATTTGTTAAACAATACCAATTTGACACAATGTGTAAAATTTTGAGGACTAAATTTGTCATTACACCAATAGAATATAGGGTAAACTACCTAGTTGGTCACTTAACTTTTAGGGGGCTCTTATTTTGGGCCATTGCAATTTTGACACTCAACTATAAGGTGCTTTCATTTTAGTTACCCAATCGTTAAATCTCTAACGATGGTTAACTATGCAAACTAAATTATGTTCTCACTTTCATTTTGGTTACCAAAAATATATCTTTTTTTAAAGTATTGATCATGGTAAAAAAAACTAAGGATTAAGTAAAAAAAGGGTAGAAACTAAAATATTGTATTACAAATTTATCAAATTGTACTTGTTTATCACATTGCTGACTATTTTAAATTTCTTTTTTTTTCAATACTGAAATTTTAAGTTCACAAATGGAAAACGTAGCACCTCAGGTGGATTACTATGACGCTTGTTGTACTGATTGCGCTCAAAGTAACAGTAAGTTCAAAAAAAGAAGAGCCTTTTTCAATTTCTTTTTCATTTCTTTGTGGTGGTTTGATCTTGGATGTTGGTCTTATGGTTATGGTGTTTTTGTTTTTGGATATTGGATGTTGATCTTAATATTGTCTATATTAAGATGTGTTTAACGATTGAAAGTTATTTACATAAACTGAATAGTTAAAATTTTTAATTTATGTCAAACTTATCATACATGATCTATATAAATAAAATATAAAATATGATGTTAATTATTAAAATATTAATTATATAAAAATCACTTAAATTTTACACTGTCTAAGTGGATCTCTCCTATATATATTTCTATAAATATTCTTGTAAATAAGGAAAATTTGCTTGGTTGGTATAATTTTTATTAATATTGAAATTTTTAAATTTATTAACTTTAATTAAAACAATCCTAAATGTTATTTTTTTAAAATTTATAAAAGTTATAATTAATTTTAATTACATATATTATAAATTTTATAATTGATTTTATGAATAACCTAGTAAATTCTAAATATTATTTTAAATCTAAAATAGTATCATTTTATTATATTGTATACTTTTACATTTACACCGTTGTTATAATTCTACGAATCAAAATTCAATCAGTTTTCTTCTTCGATCTTCGATACTAACTATCACATTTACTTAGATCTAAAGTATGTTTTTTACTTATCGAGAGGTATCGATCCACTATATCAATTGTCGTATTGTCATTTAAACTTACTAACCAATTTAGTGATTATTTTGTAACTTTTTAAAGTTGAATATTCGAAACGCAAACTTACTGTTAGTTTAGTGACATTAGGTGTAGTGTACCCTATATATTTATAATAAAATATCACATTTACTAATTAAAAAATATTTTCTACATTATTTGAAAAAATATATATATTACCAGCATGAGAATCCTTAAGAGAGAACCTAAGTATACTGGATTTCTGTTTATTTTATCTGATCAGTTCATTCACAACTCCTAAGCCTAAGTCCCCGTCTACTTTTGGATTCTTTGGAGGTTAGGGAAAATTACTATCTTTTTTTGGGTTCTCCTTTAGCAAATGATTAAGCGGTGAAAACAAGAAAAAACCAAGATTTCTGGTTTTTTTTTCTTTGTTTGGTTTTCATATTATTGAGGTTTTATACATAAAATGGGTCGAATTGCGTATATTTTTCATAGTATAAAGCCGCCATTGTTAATTGGTATTGGTACAGATCATATTTGCTGGTATTAATGTAATGTATAAGTTGGCTGCTAATGATGGGATGAGTTTAAGGGTTATTGTGGTTTATAGATTCATGTTCGCCACTGTTATCATGGTTCCGCTTGCTCTTATTTTTGAAAGGTTAAAGCTTAATCTTTTTTGGTTTCAGTTGTTCTTTTATTAGTTATTTTTTTTATTTGTGTTTTTTTTTTACAGGAAGAGCTTGAAGAAAATTAATAGAAAAGTACTGCTTCAAGCGTTTCTTTGTGGATTATTTGGGTATGTTTAACCCAAATTTATATGTATATATATGTATATATACAAAAATCTGTTTGTTTTAAGCTAATTTGAAAGGTATTTTACAGAGGATCATTGGTTCAAAACTTGTACCTGCAAAGCTTGGTGCATACATCAGCAACATTTGTTGCAGCCATGATCAACCTTGCTCCAGCCTTTACTTTTATTTTGGCCATTTGTTTCAAGTACACTTTTTAACCCTTGGTTGATTTTGATTTTTTGTTTCCGTTGGATACTTTAATGGGTGTGGTATTGGGTTACTGGTGTTTATGTTGAATTTTATCTCAGTTTTTGTTCTGGCTCTGTTGAGAGTTCTAGTGGATTCAGTGACTCTGTTAAGAGCTCGAGGAGTTGACAGGCAGGAGCACCCTCATCCGCTAAGGGCGTTAGTGAGTAAAAATTTGTGGACCGCCATTACCTCCTCGAACTCTCAATAAAATCACAAAACCCAGAGATAAAATCGAATATAAACGTGGAACCCAATTCCCATTGTCTCTAAATTTTTTTCATTTTTTACATGTATTGAAACAAAATTAATTATGATAACAGGATGGAGAAACTGGCAATAAGAACAAATGCAGGGAAAGCCAAAGTGTGTGGGACATTAATGGGAATAGGTGGAGCAATGGTATTCACATTTTACAAAGGTATAGACATAAACATCTGGTCAACAAATGTAAACCTTTTAAAGCATCATCATCATCAACAAGTAGGTCCTGGACCTTCATATCATGGCACTGGTCACTTCATTATTGGTGCTTTATTTGGTCTTTTGAGTTGCGTTTCTTTCTCTTTGTGGTTGATCAATCAGGTAAAACTTGGGTTCTTTTCCTTTTCCTAATTCCATCAATTTCACTCTACTTACATGGTCTTTTTTTGTACTTAACTTTTGAACTTTGTTAGGCTAAAATGAGTGTGGGGTTCCCTTACTTGTATTCAAGCACTGCTTTGATGTGTTTGATGGGATCAATACAAGGAACTTTGTATGCAGTTTGTACTGTGAGGGATTGGAATCAATGGAAGCTTGGGTGGAATATTAGGCTTTTAACTGTTGCTTTTGTGGTATGTTAATGGCTACATGTTGGGTTTTTCTTTTTTTTGGGGGGAGGGGGGGATTGAACGTGTTGACATTGTTTCCTTGGTTATGTTGCAGGGAATTATAGGATCTGCTTTGTTCGTGTTCTTGGTATCATGGGCTGTTAGGTTGAAGGGACCATTGTATGCAGCTATATTCAATCCATTGGGGCTTGTGCTTGTTGCTATTGTGGGATCTTTGTTACTCGATGGAACGCTGTATTTAGGAAGGTATATTATGTCATATTTACTTTACTATTTTATTATATTCTTATAGCACTAACATAGTAATTATAATATGGATCTAGATACAATGGTGGCAAAATGAGACCGAATCTCGAAAGATAAAAACTTTAAACTTGAAAAGATTTAATATACTAAATTTGAAAGAAAAAAAATCAAGCTTATAATAATTTGAATACGAAAAAGAAAACTCTAAATTAGAACTCAATTCTGCCTTGAGATTGACTCGAATTTGAATTAATTCCAAAACAATTCAAACTTGAAAATATGACTTAAAAAATGTGAAGGTATTATTGAACATATCGATTAGAACTTAAAACCCAAATAGAAAACCCTAAACTTAAAAACTCAAAATAAAAAAAAATACCCTAAAATTGACTCAAATCCGAGTTGAATTCAAAGAAATTCAAACCTCAAAATTTAAACTAAAAAAGGGATGAATTTAGATGTATCTTAAGATTGACTTGAACTCCAGCTAAACTTAAGACAATTTGAACTTGAAAAGAACTTAACCATAAAAAAAACTTAAATCTGAAAACACCTAAACCTAAACAATTAGATCCCAAAATTACACGATCTAAACCCGAATTAAGTTTACATAATAGTTATACCCAAATTGTGAACTTAAAAAAACTCAAACTCAAAAACCTCCAAAATCATAAAACAACTAAAACCCAAAATTACATGATCTAAACTTGAATCAAGTTGTTATCTTTATACCTACACAGAACATTCAGACTTAAACTTTAAACTACAAAAAAACTCAAACTCGAAAATACTCAAACTTAAAACAATTAAAACCCAAGATTAAATGATCTAAACCCGAATCAAATTTTACCTTTATACTTACCCAACACTAACACTCAAACTCTCAACTATAAAAACATTCAAACCAGAAAACACCCAAATTTAAAACAACTAAATCCCAAAATTACATGATCTAAACCCGAATCAAATTGCTATCTTTATACCTACACAACACTCACATCCAAACTCGAATAACTTAGCTGCAAATGGTGTTTTAGTTTCTAATTGTTTCTCTTTTTTCCTGGGAATTCAACAGTATCATAGGGGGATTAATGATAGTATGTGGAGTATATGTGGTGCTATGGGGCAAAGCCAAAGAGATGAAGCAAAAAACACAGTTAGTACCAGTACCAACAGTTGATGAAGAATC
This sequence comes from Gossypium arboreum, assembly GCF_025698485.1. Lineage (NCBI taxonomy): Eukaryota > Viridiplantae > Streptophyta > Magnoliopsida > Malvales > Malvaceae > Gossypium > Gossypium arboreum. The sequence goes on from NC_069073.1 coordinate 119,600,827, forward strand.
AATTAACGAAATAGAAGAAGATAAACAAAGTGAAAATAAAGAAACTGATGAAGAACAAGAGCATAAAGGAACTGAAACTCCACCTGTAATAATTTTAGCTTAAAATTTTATCTTTTTTCCCTTCAAAACTAGGAAAAAAAAATTTGGCCATTAGCAGCAACTTACAGTTTGCTGCCAGATATATTTGTTGCACAAGACACTGTTTTGAAAGCTCATCTTTGGTGATTTATTACCTGTAATTCAAAGCCCAATTTGTACACCTGATATTAGATCATTTATTATATATTATTATGGCTATGTAGCAGCAATTTATAGCTAGCAATTTATATGTTGTTTTTATGAGTAGAATTATCCAATGAAAGGGTTTTCTTTGTGTTGTGTGCATGAACCTATGAGAGCTTGCCATAATCATCATCTCATCTCTTAAAATGGTTTTGATGGTTGAATTTAACATATATTTTAATTTAATATAATTATTTAAAAATTGTTATTAATTTATTATGTGTAAGTGGTGGATTTAATTTTTTTATTTTAGTAAAAATATTTAATATCTATGAGCAAATTGATTCTTCTTAAAAAATTAGAACGATTTAATCTTTCAATTTTGAAAATAGACAACTAATTAAGGACAATTAATCATGGTTTTCCGTTAATTATATATAATTTTGATTGGTATAATAATAAATTTAGTGCTTAATGTTTATATATATTTTGTGTTGTTAGACGAATATGTAAATGTTATGAGCTAAATTTGTTAAATCAAGACGAAATTGATAGAATATGTAAATGTTTGCGGGTTAAATTTGTTAAACAATACCAATTTGACACAATGTGTAAAATTTTGATGACTAAATTTGTTATTATACTAATAGAAATATAGGGTAAACTACCTAGTTGGTCACTTAACTTTTAGGGGGCTTTTATTTTGGGCCCTCGCAATTTTTTCAATTTAAAATAGTTAGCAATGTGATAAATAAGTACAATTTGACAATTTAAAATTCAAGTTCAAACTGTCTTGAGTTTAGCTGGAGTTCAAGTCAATCTTAAGATATATCTAAATTTAACCCTTTTTTAATTTAAATTTTGAGGTTTGAATTTATTTGAATTCAACTCGGAGTGAGTCAATTTTAGGGTTTTTTTTTTATTTTTTGTTTTTAAGTTTAGGGTTTTCTATTTGGGTTTTAAGTTCTAATCGATATGTTCAATAATACCTTCACATTTTTAAGTCATATTTTCAAGTTTGAATTGTTTTGGGTTTAATTCAAATTCGAGTCAATCTTAAGGCAGAATTGAGTATTCCAAGTTCTAATATGGAGTTTTCTTTTTTGTATTCAAATTGTTATAAGCTTGATTTTTTTTCTTTCAAATTTAGTATATTAAATCTTTTCAAGTTCAAAGTTTTTATCTTTCGAGATTTGGTCTCATTTTGCCACCATTGTATCTATCCATATTATAATTACTATGTTAGTGCTATAAGAATATAATAAAATAGTAAAGCAAATATGACATAATATACCTTCCTAAATGCAGCTTTTCATCGAGTAACAAAGATCCCACAAAAGCAACAAGCACAAGCCCCAATGGATTAAATATAGCTACATACAATGGTCCCTTCAACCTAACAGTCCATGATACTAAGAACATGAACAAAGCAGATCCCATAATTCCCTGCAAACATAACCAAAAAAACAATGTCAACATGTTCAATTTCCCCCCCCAAAAGAAAAACCCAACATGTAGCCATTAACATACCACAAAAGCAACAGTTAAAAGCCTAACATTCCACCCAAGCTTCCATTGATTCCAATCCCTCAGAGTACAAACTGCATACAAAGCTCCTTGTATTGATCCCATCAAACACATCAAAGCAGTGCTTGAATACAAGTACGGAAACCCCACACTCATTTTAGCCTAACAAAGTTCAAAAGTTAAGTACAAAAAAAGACCATGTAAGTAGAGTGAAATTGAAGGAAAAGAACCCAAGTTTTACCTGATTGATCAACCACAAAGAGAAAGAAACGCAACTCAAAAGACCAAAAAAAGCACCGATAATGAAGTGACCAGTGCCATGATATGAAGGTCCATGACCTACTTGTTGATGATGATGATGCTTTAAAAGGTTTACATTTGTTGACCAGATGTTTATGTCTATACCTTTGTAAAATGTGAATACCATTGCTCCACCTATTCCTATTAATGTCCCACACACTTTGGCTTTCCCTGCATTTGTTCTTATTGCCGGTTTCTCCATCCTGTTATCATAATTAACTTTGTTTCAATACATGTAAAAAATGACAAAAATTTAGAGACAATTGGAATTGGGTTCCACGTTCATTTAGAGACGAGTTCGAGGAGGTAACGGTGGTCCACAAATTTTCACTCATCAACGCCCTTAGTAAATGAACAAGCAAATGAATAAAATAAAAGGAATAATGAATAAATAAACAAGTAAATAAATAAATGAATAAATAAAAGAATTAAAATAAAAAGGGCTTAATTGTAACTTAAATGAAATTAAAGGGACAAATTGAATAAAATAAATAACAAAGGGACTAAAATGTAACGCACGAAAACAAGCGAGGGCCAAAGCAGGAAATAACCCAATCCTCTGGACACTCGTCCATTCTCTTAGCAAGCCAGGGACTAAATTGAAACGTGCGAAACATTCAGTGGCCAAATTTATAAAAACAAAAATAGTAAAAAAAAGACTAAACTAAAACATGCTGCAAAAGTGGAAGGGCTAATCGCACAAATACACCAAAAGTTGAAAACACGCGGGTCTTCTGGAGCGGGTCGGGTCAGCGCACGGGTCAAGAGTGAAACGACATCGTTTTGGGGCTATTGAAGCCAGCCCTAAAACAACGTCGTTTTAAGGGTCTATTTAAACATCTTTGAGCTTGAACTCAAACATCCTTAAGCTCAGTTTTGTTATATTATATAAAAAATAAATCTATAATAATATATAATATTATAATATAAATATTAAAAATGTTAAGTTATTATATATACAATTTTGACAAATGAAAAAAGTTATTAAAAATAATATAAATAATTTTCAAAAATATAAAAATAATATAAGTGGATCTACAATGAATTTAGACAAAATTTTAGATTTATATTTTAAAACGAATTGAGTTTGTGCAAGCATAAAATCATACTTACGCTTAGTCCATAGACATCTCTAATACCTCATTTGGTTAGTAGTGTAATAATATAGGAAAAAACTTATTTATTACATATGCCTTACAATATTTGAATATAAAATAAAGAATAGTTAATATAAATTTAAGCTTAGAATTAGAAAATTGAGTAAAATTCTTGTAAAAATAATACCTCGAAATAAGCAAAAAATTTCCTTTATTTCACTAAAATAAATTATAAAAGTGACTAAATATTACAATTAAAATAATTTATTGTTAACTTATATACTAAATCATGTATAAAAATAATACAACCACCAAAAGTATTGTTAGGTGGGTCTCATTTAATCTTACATAGAACGGAATTAGTAATTTGAACCTAGTGAGATAAAAACCTTTTTTATTTAAATATTAGCAAACTAATAATATTTGTCTTAAATTAATCAAATCCGCTGTAGTCTAGGTGGTTAGGATATTCGGCTCTCACTCGAGAGACTTGAGCTCAAGTCCCGGCATCGGGATCTATTTTTTCATTTTTAACTTTGAACCGTTTTTGACTTTTTGGAGTCCTTTGGGCTTTATCTGCTCTATTTGTCGATGTTTTATGTTTAAATTGCATCAGTAATCACTCAACCATTAGTGAATTTCTTTTTTGGTCTCCTAACATAAAATGTTACAAAACGGTACCCAACTATTAGAATATTTCTTTTATTCTTAACTTTAGATCAATTTTTTACTTTTTGAGCCCGTTAGGCTTTATTTGGTCTCTTTGTTGATGTTTCCATTTTTTTTGGGAAAACTACATTAGTAGTCACTCAACTACTAGTGATTTTTTTTTGTCACCCAACATAAAATGTTACAAAATGATCACCCAACTCTTAGTAGATTTTTTTTAGGTCATTCAACTATAAAAAGTTACAAAATGGTCACCCAACTATTCAATTTTGTCTTTTTTGGTCACTGGGTGGCTAACAATGACAGCATTTAAAATTGGCATAATAGCAACTTTAACCCTCAACATTTATACATTGTGTAATTTGGTATTTTTTGTAATTTTGCTTATCTTTGATATCCTTTCACCTAAAAAAAAAATTTATCAGTTAAATTTGATTAGAAATATATAAAAATGGAAATGTTGAAATACCCAAGATAATGATTTCCATATATTTCTCATTCTTTTAAAATTAACTGTAGCACCCCAAACCCGACCCAGACGTTAAGGCCGGATCCGGCATGCCACATCAAAAACGTTAAAAAAAAATTCCATTCTAAGTCCAGAAAATCGTACTTGATGTTCAAAAGATTAATTCATTAAGGGTTAAAGTGAATGGAAGCTGTGCACCGGTAGGAAACCGAAAAAAGGTGGTGAGTCCATCTGATTGCTAAGTACCAAGCTCCTTCGGATCCAATCCTAGACATGCATACTACCAACGCCACACCTTAACGTCATGGATATTTCTAGGAAAACCGATTTGATTAAGTCATTTTAGGAAAAGTGATTAATTTTGGAAAATACTTTTATTGCGGAAGCTTTGCTTGTTGTCGTGTTATTTTGAAATCAATTGTTGTTTTTGAAAACGCTACTAAAGCTATCCAATTTCAACAGTTAAAATAAGTATTACCTATCTTAGTAATACATATTAAAACCATCAAAATAATTAAGTGGCCTTATTACATTTAAAAGCCTAAAAACTTCAAACGTAAATAAAGGATGTCCAGTTCACGGAAGAAAATCAAACTTTGAGCGGGTGGCCACTCCAATTCCCTCACGACTCCAAGCCCACTATGGTTGGGGATTTCTGCGTGGATGAAAATAAAAGGGTGAGTTTGAGGAAACTCGGTGTGTAAGGAAAACCCATTCAAAGCCCAAGTCACTCAAGCCTATTGGCCTAAGCCCATTCAGTGTGATGGTACTGGGCGAGCCCTTTCAGATTACAATAAACGGGCCTTAGCCCTTATTCAGATAATGATTATGGCCCATAGGCCCATTTCAAAATACATGCAACATCAAGTAAACATATGCAAGCCCATTTGGGAGACTACTCAACCCACCAACCACTACACTCCACCCGTACCAGCCATACACTCCATGTGGGGAATAGCTCAACCCACCCAAATTTAACACTCCACGATTCTTGACCTTGCTCTTTCGATTAACGAGAATTGAGGCAAAGCCTCCGATCGTGGACAAGCCACTTTCAGATACTTCCTCCGTCAATATCCCAATCTCATGCATCAGATGATAACAACATGGCATGCGATAAATAACAACGATCAAACATGCATTTAAGTCAATTTAACCCTAGGGGTATTTCGGTAATTTATCTCCTAAGGGTAAAACTGTAAATTTTCCACTTTTAAAGGTATTTCAATAATTATCTATTTTAGAGTTTTTCATGCATATTCCTACCTTTCACGTACTACAGAATCACGTACCGAGGGTTCTTACCGAATTGGGCCCGTTGGGCCATCATTTCAAATTTTGGCCCATTAAGCCCAAAAATATCGAGGGCACAGAAATCATACACTTTGCAGTCCAAATTTTGCAGCTTACCAAAAACATTAATCGATTTACCTCACGAGCATTCGCACACTCGCAAATCTACAAAATACCGATTTTCGGCATTTCGGCATTTCGGCTTTTCGGCTTTTGCCGATCTAGACTAAGAAAGAGGGTGTTAGTTACACACCTGTTTGCGACGATATGTTGACGAGATCCACACACGAACAGCCTACAATTGGATTACTAACACGTTAATCTAACTATTCAAATACAAACTACATATTAACCCCTTACAATATTCGGCCAACCACACCTACAGATCATAGTAAGCTTATAAGAAATCAGTAAGCAACTCATTAACAATTTTTTGTTAATGTTTACCACATAATCATAATTTCACTGCAAGCTGTCTTCCTGAGTAACAGTCACTAAATCATTTATAACTGGAGCTACGAAACTCCAAATTAAGTTCCGTTAATTTTCCTGAAAATAGACTCATATATCTTCTATCCATAAAATTTTCAGAATTTTTGGTTTAGCCAATCAATACCAGAATTTTCTCAAAGTTTCCTATGTTTCACTGTTTGACTAATCTGACCACCCTTCATTACGAATCAAATTTCTCATTGTAAAGAATTCGAAATATGTTCTTGTTTATTTCATTAGAAACTAGACTCAATAAGCTTTAATTACATAATTTATTCAGCTTCTAATTCTTCTCCCACAATTTATGGTGATTTTCCAAAGTCACGTTACTGCTGCTGTTCCAAGCAGATTTATTACCAAATCACTCTTTCACACATACCTTGCATGCATGTTATTTGAACATGTATATCACCAATCAATCATCACATATCTATGATTTTACTTAAGTATAATCTCCATTTCATCATTTTAAAGCACAACATGTTAGCTGATTTTTCCCTTTAACATCTAAGGCACATGCATGCTCATTTGTTTGGCTCAACTTCACTTATCTTCCATTTTTCATCAAAAGAACATGAAACAACAACCATTTCCTTCATTTTAATTCATGACTAAATGCTCACAACACAACTAAAAATCAAAATGTACTTCAAGAGTTAAGGTAGAATCAAGAAGAACTCATGAACCTCAAAATAGAAGCAAGGTACCAAGAACTTACCTTCAATTTTCCTCCTCCTAATGACCGAATACTCAAGAGCTTTCTCCTCTCCTTTCTCTTCTCTAACTTTCAGCTATGATGAACAAAGATGGACAAAACTTTGTTCTTTTCACCCCTTTTTATTTTAATAAAACTTCATATTTCATCCATTTAATTCTTTAATACAAAAGACATGAAATTCTTATCATGAAACATTTACCTAACTCATTATCATGAAACATTTACCTAACCCATTATCATGGAACATTTACCTAACCTATTATCATGAAACATTTACCTAACCTATTATCATGAAACATTTACCTAACCTATTATCAATTTGTATCAATTTGTACCATAAATTATGGATATCAAGTGTACATTTTGTCTACAACAACATGATGGCTAGCCACTTCATGTAAAATGGGAGGTTTGTCATGCAAATCCTCCTATTTTTGCACTCCTATTTATTTGGTCACTTCAATTTAGCCTATAGCATTTTCAAACATTTTCACATAGGTCCTATTTCATAATTTCACTCACAAATGACAAAATCAAAGCATGAAATTTTGTCAACATTCACTGAAATTCGAAAATTGGGGCATTACAACTCTACCCTCCTTAAAGAAATTTCGTCCTCGAAATTTACCTAATCAAACAGATGGGTATCTTTGTTGCATCGTCTCTTCGGCTCCCAAGTAGCTTCTTCACTCCCATGATTACGCCACATTACTTTTACCAACGGAACCGACTTCCTTTTAGAACTTTAACCTCTCGATCTAAAATGTGTATGGGTTCTTCCTCAAAGGTCAAATCAGTCCTTACTTCAATCTCCTCCTTGGCACAACATGTGAGGGATCCGATCGATATCGTCTTAACATAGACACATGAAAAACGTCATGGATTCTGTCTAACTCTGGTGGTAACTCTAACTGATACGCTACTGGCCCTACCCGCTTAAGAACTCGATAAGGCCCTATAAACCGCGGACTCAATTTGCCTTTCTTGCCGAATCTCAAGATCTTCTTCCAAGGTGAAACCTTTAAGAAAACCATATCCCCAACCGCGAACTCTATCTCTTTGCGCTTTAGGTCCGCATACGACTTATCACCTCATCGATGCCTCTTTAATCGATCTCTTATCAACTTAACCTTACTTTCAGTATCTACCACCAACTCCGGTCCAAGCACTTGTCGTTCACCCAACTCTGTCCAACACGTAGGCGTACGACATCTCCGCCCATAAAGTGCCTCATATGGAGCCATCTGAATACTTGCTTGGTAGCTGTTATTGTATGCAAACTCCGCCAATGGCAAGTAGTCCTCCCAACTCTCACGAAAATCGATGATACAACCCCTTAACATATCCTCCAAAATCTGAATAACCTCTCCATTGTCCATCGTGCGTGGGTGAAAGGCGATCTTGAAATCCAAACGTGTACCCAATGCCTCCTGCAACTTCTTCCGAAGCGAGATGTAAACCTAGGGTCTCGATTGGAAATAATCGACAACGGCACTCCATGTAGTCGTACTATCTCTCGCCACATACAACCTAGCCAACTTTTGCGGGGAGTAATCAATCGAACCGGTATGAAATGGGCGATTTTGTTAACCTATCCACCACTACCCACACGAATCTTTCTTGGTGGGTGTCAAAGGTAGCCCACTCACAAAGTCCATAGTGACTCTCTCCCACTTCCACAATGGAATTTTCACGGTTGCAGATAATCCGTAAGAAATTGATGTTCACTTTCACTTGCGGCATGTTAGACATTTCCCACGAACTCCGTTACTTCTCGTTTAAGCCAGTGCCACCGAAGCAGTTCTGCAAGTCGTGATACAACTTATTCCCTCCGGGATGCATGGCACAAAGTCCTCCATGAGCTTCCTTCAATATTGACTGTCTCAAGTCGAGTCCTTGAACACAAATTCTTCCTCGGAAGCATAAAACTCCTTCAAGATTCGGTCCAAAATCCTCATTCTCACCCTTCTCAACTTGTCAAACCGAAGAATCAACGAGTTATCCTTCAACTGCTTTTTCTTTAATTTGTTCGGTCCAAATAGGCCTCACTTGCAATTACGCTATGAGACTTCCATCATCAAACAGACTCAAGCGTGCAAACAAGGCTCTCAAATCGAAACAACCCTTCGACTCAACGCGATCACCACCACGTTAGCCTTACAGGTGCTACTCAATCGAGCAGTCGTAATCCTTAAGCAACTCTACCCATCTTCGTTGCCTAAGGTTTAACTCCTTCCGAGTTAACAGATACTTTAGGCTCTTATGGTGCGTGTATATGATACACTTTTCTCCATATAAGTAATGTCTCCAGATTTTCAACGCGAAGATCACCATTGCTAGCTCTAAGTCGTGCGTAGGGTAGTTCACTTCATGAGACTTAAGGCGTCGGGAAGCATAGCGACCACCTTACCCTCTTGCATCAAGACACATCCTAACCCCACATGTGACGATCATTGTACACAGTGAAGTCCTTCCAGACTCGGTTGAATCAACACCGGTGCTTCATCAATACCTTTTCAAATGGTCAAAAGCTTTTCTCGACTCTCGGTCGGAAAAATGCTACCCCTTTCCGTAATGATTTACGTCAATGGTGCAAAGAATCGAGAAAATCCTTCTACAAACCTTCGGTAATAGCACGCCAAACCCGAAAACTCAATTTCCGATCATCGATTTTGGTGGCTTCCATCCCGAATCGCCTCAATTTTTCGAGGATCCACTCTAATTCCTTCAGCAGAAACCACATGACCTAGAAAAGCCACTTCTCACAACCGAATTCACACTTACTAAACTTTACATACGGTTCCTCTCTCAAGACTTGCAAGACAATACGTAGATGCTCATCATGTTTCTCCTCGGTTTCGAGTATACCGAATATCATCGATGAAAACTACCACGAATCGGTCCAAGTAAGGTTGGAACACTCGATTCATTAGATCCATGAAAGCGGCGGTGCGTTCGTCAACCCAAGCGGCATAACGAAACTCGTAATGACCATATCGAGTCACGAATGTTGTCTTATGAATATCCACTTCCTTTACCCTTAAGCGATGGTATCCGGATCGAAGGTCAATCTTGAAAAATACCGAAGCTCCTCTAAGTTGGTCAAATAAATCATCAATCCTTGGCGGAGGTATTTGTTCTTTATCGTCGGTTTGTTCAATGGCGTAATCGATGCACATGCGCATTGTCCCGTCCTTTTCTTCACAAATAGCACGGTGCTCCCCATGGAGATACGCTTGGCCTAATGAAGCCCCTATCCAACAACTCTTGAATTTGAGCCTTTAACTCCACTAACTCCTTTGGTGCCATTCTATACGGTGAGATGGACACAGGCGCCGTTCCAGGCAACAAATCTATTCCAAACTCAACTTCTCGGTTTGGAGGTAATCCTGGAAGCTCCTCCGGAAAAACATCTTGGAACTCCTTTACGGTCTTAACCATATCCACTGTCTATCCCTCCTCTTCTGACTGACTTACAAATGCCAAATAGACCTCACAACCTTTCCGAATCCACTTTTCGGCTCTTAATGCCGACACCACATTGGACAAATAATCCCTTCGCTCACCTATCACCATAACCTCCTCATCCTTTGTGGTCCTTAACACCATTCGTTTAGCGGCACAATCCAGAGTCGCGTTATGCTTAACAAGCCAGTCCATTCCCAAAATGAGATCAAACTCTCGACAGTAACTCCATCGATCTCCAGGGAAAATCTTACCTTGAGTTTCTAAGGGTACATCCCTATACAGTTTGTCTACCCTAACCGAGTGACCCAAAGGACTTAGTACAGATACCCCACTCAAAATCTCCTCAGAGTGCACACCCAACGACCCAGATATGGCACATGCAACATAGGAATGAGTAGATCCAACATCCACCAAGACAGTATACGGCATGCTAAAAATAAAAAACGTACCAGTTATGACGTCAGGTGAGTCACCCTCCTCACGGCGACGAGCAGCATATACCAAAGCTGGCTGACAAGCCTCAGTGTTAATAGTACCCTTGCCAGGTGCCCCACGTCCATGGCCATTGCCACCGCGACCTCGGCCATGACCTCTCAACGGAGACGGTCCACCTCACGCTATTTGCACGGGTTGCACAGCCCTTTATTCAACCACTTGAGCCTGAGCTGGCCTCTTAGGACAATCCCTGATCTTATGTTCCTTTGATCCACAACGAAGACAAGCCCCAGAACGTTTCCAACATTCCCCCAGATGCATTCTACCATAATCTCCACAAGCTTGTGGTCTAACAATATTCACCGGAACCACTCGAACTGGTTCTTCCATCCTAGCTCTCTTAACATTCTGGTTTGCAGCACCGGTTGGTCCAACATCTCTCCGAACCGATTTCGATCCTCATCATAGTTCCTTCGTTCACTTGCTTCACCTCTTGGCTATCTTAGCCTTTTCTACCAGTCAGCAAAATCGCGCTCTCTTTGCGGAGCTATGAGCACCCTTAGCTCATCCACGAGGCCATCCTCAAAGCGAACATCTGCGCTCGTACTCGGTAGAGACAATACCATTAGCATACCGGCTTAATCGCAGAAACTCTGCCTCATATTCAGCAACGGTCTTACCACCCTGTGTCAGGTTCAGGAATTCCTTCCTTCGCGCATCCACATAGCTAGCTCAGACATACTTCGCCTTGAAGGATCGCTTAAATAACTCCGTGTTACCCTCTCGGTGGGTACCTCTCTCACGATGATCCACCACCGTCGCCTCATCCCGTAGTAAGGATACTGCTCCTTTTAACTTTTGCTCTACTAAGCAGTCCAAGTCATCCATAATCCGCTCCGTGGCTTCCAGCCAGTACTCAGCCACATTTGGGGCTACTCCAGATACACCCCTAAAAACTTCCGCTCCGTTGGTCCGGAGTCACTTAGAAATGGACCCCCTATTCATGGGCCCGATATTAGCTCCAGCCACCCTTTCCAAAACTCTTAACATGGCCTGGGACAGAGCGCCATCCCCCGCGGCCCGATCATACGGCCCATTCTCATCCACCGGTGGTGGTCGTGCTACTCCAGTGGGTATGTGTTCAGAAGACGAAGATCCGGCTTGAGTACTACCTCGGCCTCGACCACGGCCTCGACCACGGCCTCGACCACGGCCTCTTCCCCGAGTAGCTCTCGTACTCATATCGATTTATCTGATTACAAATTTTATGCAGTTAGTTTACTATTTCCACTGTTTATTATAGAAGATCTTATGAACAGATAAGGTTTTAGGGTTGTTCTCGCGTAACCATAATTTAGCTACTGTCTCAGTTTCCTAGGGCTTAGTTTACCCTACAGTCTCAGTTTTGTAGCCTTTACGCTACATTATCTATAGTACTATCTCTAAGGTTTAGTACTAACTACTGATGCGATTCAAATATATAAAAGCAGAATAGTACTTGACCTTGGTCTTGGGGATTCAGTGTGCCACCTCATCAGTTTTCAGATAAACTCAAAAGATTTAGACTTTTTGAAATCCATTTTCCAAACATTTGTTTTAAAAAAAACAAGTTTGGAGATTATCTCCTTTAAATAGGAAATTTTCAAAAGTCAGATTTTTCCAAAAATACCCTTTTTTTTGGCATAAAGTTTTGAAAACCCTTTTTGGACCCGATCCACAGCCGAGTTGTTGTAACCTAGGCTCTAATACCACTAAATGTAGCACCCCAAACCCGACCCAGACGTTAAGGCCGGATCGGCATGTAACACTCCTAACCCGTATCCATTGCCGTAAGCAGGTTTGAGTATTACTACCATTTGAGATCACTAAAAAATTTAAATACTTACCGATTCAATGCATCATATAAATAAATATATTACCATTCAATCAACAGTTTGACAGTTGTATAAGCATCAAACAGCAACATTGTTAGTATACTTGCACATATCTCATATAAATTCAACACTGATATATCTATTTTCTCGACATATTGCACTTGAGTTTAATAATAGTCTCAATTACATAATTTCCTTGTATCAACATATCAAAGATAATCATATATGTACATGTCATGAAACATATCATGCTCTTACCATTTCTTCATAAGCATATATCATTCATTTCATTATATCAATATTTCATGCTCCATCATTTCCATATATTTTATGAATATTTATTAGGTAATAGCTTATATCAAACTTAACATAAATTATATTTCATGTACTTATACTTATTTCGTTTATCTATCTTCATAATTATTTCATATAACCATTAGTCATCGATACATATTACTTGAATATCAATTGTTCAATGATGCTAGGCGTCTTCCATCCACGGTCTTATTTATCTTTGACATGATGCCATAGTGTCTTTCAACTATGGTCTTCTTGATTTTCTGTCATGTTGCCATGGTATCTTTCAACCATGGTCTTGTTCATTTCATATCACGTTGCCATGGTATCTTTCAACTATGGTCTTACACATTTCATATCGAGTTGCCATGGTATCTTTCAACCATGGTCTTACACATTTTATATCGAGTTGCCATGGTATCTTTCAACCATGGTCTTACACATTTTATATCAGTTGCCATGGTATCTTTCAACCATGGTCTTACACTCGAGTTTCCATGGTATCTTTCAACCATGGTCTTACACTCAGTTGCCATGGTATCTTTCAACCATGGTCTTACACATTTCATATCGAGAGCACACTCCATGAACCTCATCCTTGCAGCGGGATTACCGGTCGAGCTAAATCCTCGCAATATAAACTCATAGAGTATTGTCGGGATTACCGGTCGAGCTAAATCCCTGCAGCGACAATTACTCTAATGAGCTTGGATCTGAATTACCATCGAGCTAAATTCAGACCCTAATTCGGATTACCCGTCGGGCTAAATCCATTTTACACATATTCTTCGGAGGGCTATATCGGGATAGGATCACCCGTCCGAGCTAGATCCTTTTTACCGTCAATTCCTTTTCGAGATCCATCAATTTTCCTTTCATTCAACCGGATTTCTTCCCATTTTATCAAATATATCAATGTTTTATAAATTTTCATACAATGAACATTCAAATCATATTCACATCAATAACATACAATCTCAAGCATTTGAGAATATAATTCAAGTTACGAACTTACCTCATTGATTGCTCGTGTTTATTATTTCATTATTCGATATATTTTCTTTTCCATGATCAAGTCTCGTATTTGTGTCGTCGGATCTTTATAAATAAATTTGATCATCATTTTCATTCATTTCATATTCTAATACATTTAATTAATGCTCTAGGCAAAATTACCATTTTGCCCCTAAACTTTAATTAATGACGATTTCATCCTTAGGGACGGAAAGTAAAATTCTTGCAATTTAATCCTTATTTCCAACTATTATTCTCATATATATTGATAACAGTCCATGAATTCTATAAAATATCAAAATTTTCCATAATTTCAACACTTTTCAATTTAATCCCTAAAACATGTTTTCCCCCGATCTTGAACTAAATTGATAATTTCGTTAAATTTTTGTAATTTAAATAATAAAATAATCTATTTCATGCAATTTAGTCATTTCGACATTTTACAAAATTGCCCATAAAATTTTACTTTTATTCAATTTAGTCCCTGAGCCTAAAACATGCAAATTAGCCATGCTAGATGAATATTCATACATATTTTCCTCCTCCTCCTCTCCATTCCACATCCTTAATTTATATAACATACAACAAGTAACATTATCAATAATTTCACTATTTACTTATATGTACATTCAAAACTGTCCATTTGCGTTATAGTCACTAAATTATTTATATATTAAGCTACAGAACTCGAAATTAAGATCCGTTAATTTTTCCTGAAACTAGACTCACATGTATTCTTATCATAAAATTTTTAGAATTTTGGTTTAGCCAATTAGTACAGTTTATTCATTAAAGTCACCCCTGTTCTGCTGTCTGACAGTTCTGACCCTTCTTCACTAAAAATTAGTTATCTCCTTTTACATAATTCAAATGATGTTCTAGTTTGTTTCTAATAAAACTATACTCATTCAGGATTCTATAAATATAAATTTAAGCCTCTAATTATTTTTCTTCATTTTTTTATTATTTTTCAAAGTCTGAACAGGGGAACCCAAATTCATTCTGACCTTGTCTCACAAAATTCATTATATATCAAAATTTACAAATTCATTGTTTACACTGTTTCTTCTATGAGAAACTAGACTCATTAAGATTTAATTCCATATTTTTTTCATCTTTTAATTCAATTTATAAAATTTATGGTGATTTTTCAAAGTTAGACTACTGCTGCTGTCCATAACTGTTTTAGTGCAAGATATTAATTACCATGTTATAACACCCTTATTTTCTTTTTCTACACCATTTCTCATCACTTTCTCTTATTTTCTCTTCACTAACATATCAAGAACATAGGACCTTATGTAATAAAACTCTACTATAACATTATTTCCATGATTTATCAACAATAACAAACTTAAAAACATATTGAAATCTTGATGTACTTACCTTATTCTCTTGATATCAATCTTTAACTTGATTTTCTCTCTCCTCCAGCTTCTATTTCTTGAATCCAACTTGATATTCTAACTCCCCATGTTCTCCTTAACAATTTTCTCTCTTGGTAGCTATGGAAATTCATTTGATTTTTGGGTGAAAATGGTGAATTTTTGGTAAAAGGACCAAATTGTAAAGAAAGTAAAACTTTCTTTCTTCCTCTCTTTCTCTCACGTTAGTTTGCATGGAAAGGAAAGATGATGAAAATTCTTCATCTTTCTTTCCTTATATACTAAATAAATAATAATAAAATAATATTAAATATCTCATAAAATATTAATAAAATAATATTTATCTAATTAATTAATTTAAAATATCATTAACATAATCATTACATTCTAGAATTCTCTCTCTTACTAATTGACCATTTTGCCCTTCATGATCTTTTAGAATTCCATCCTTGAGTCATCATTTAATTTGGTAAAATTGCAATTTAGTCCCTCATAGTTCTTCACTTATTCAATTTGGTCCTAATTCATCCATTTTCCTTAGTTTCTAGATCATTCTACCCTTAAAATATTTACACTATTGGTCCTTCAACTTTTCATATTTACACTTTAACCCTTTAAGTCTTGAGTATTTACTCTTAGGCAACAAAACTTTTCTAACTTTTACAATTTAGTCCTTTCTCGATTCAAGATATCATAATTTACTTCCCAATGTTGCCATAACTCAAAACTTCCCTTTTATCACTTTATTTCCTTATTTTATTATATCAAGGATAATATATTCTTGTAAAGATTTTCGAGGTATTACAAACATGCCACATCAAAAACGTTAAAAAAATTCCATTCTAAGTCCGGAAAATCGTACTTGATGTTCAAAAGATTAATTCATTAAGGGTTAAAGTGAATGGAAGCATGCACCGGTAGGAAACCGAAAAGAGGTGGTGAGTCCATCGGACCGCTTAAGTACCAAGCTCCTTCGGATCCAATCCTAGACATGCATACTACCAACGCCACACCTTAACGTCATGGATATTTCTAGGAAAACCGTTTTGATTAAGTCATTTTAGGAAAAGTGATTAATTTTGGAAAATACTTTTATTGCGGAAGCTTTGCTTGTTGTCGTGTTATTTTGAAATCAATTGTTGTTTTTGAAAAGCGCGCCTAAAGCTATCCAATTTCAACAGTTAAAATAAGTATTACCTATCTTAGTAATACATATTAAAACCATCAAAAATAATTAAGTGGCCTTATTACATTTAAAAGCCTAAAAACTTCAAACGTAAATAAAAGGATGTCCAGTTCACGGAAGAAAATCAAACTTTGAGCGGTGGCCACTCAATTCCCTCACGACTCCAAGCCCACTATGGTTGGGGATTTCTGCGTGGATGAAAATAAAAGGGGTGAGTTTGGGAAACTCGGTGTAAGGAAAACCCATTCAAAGCCCAAGTCAGCTCAAGCCTATTGGCCTAAGCCCATTCAGTAATGATGGTCTGGGCGAGCCCTTTTCAGATTACAATAAAGCGGGCCTTAGCCCTTATTCAGATAACAATATGGCCCATAGGCCCATTTCAAAATACATGCAACATCGGTAAACATATGCAAGCCCATTTGGGAGACTACTCAACCCACCAACCACTACACTCCCACCGTACCAGCCATACACTCCATGTGGGAATAGCTCAACCCACCCATTTAACACTCCACGATTGCTTGACCTTCTTTGCTCGATTAACGATAAATTGAGGCAAAGCCTCCGATCGTGGACAAGCCACTTTCAGTACTTCCTCCGTCAATATCCCAATCTCATGCATCAGATGATAACAACATGGCATGCGATAAATAACAACGATCAAACATGCATTTAAGTCAATTTAACCTAGGGGTATTTGGTAATTTATCTCCTAAGGGTAAAGCGTAAATTTTCCACTTTTAAAGGTATTTCAATAATTATCTATTTTAGAGTTTTTCATGCATATTCCTACCTTTCACGTACTACGAATCACGTCGAGGGTTCTTACGAATTGGGCCGTTGGGCCATCATTTCAAATTTTGGCCCATTAAGCCCAAAAATATCGAGGCACGTAAATCATACACTTTGCAGTCCAAATTTTGCAGCTTACCAAAAACATTAATCGATTTACCTCACGAGCATTCGCACACTCAAATCTACAAAATACCGATTTTCGGCATTTCGGCATTTTCTTCGGCTTTTGCCGATCTAGACTAAGAAAGAGGGTGTTAGTTACACACATTTGCTGACGATATGTTGACGAGATCCACACACGAACAGCCTACAATTGGATTACTAACACGTTAATCTAACTATTCAAATACAAACTACATATTAACCCCTTACAATATTCGCCAACCACACCTACAGATCATAGTAAGCTTATAAGAAATCGGTAAGCAACTCATTAACAATTTTTGTTAATGTTTACCACATAATCATAATTTCACTGCAAGCTGTCTTCCTGAGTAACAGTCACTAAATCATTTATAACTGGAGCTACGAAACTCCAAATTAAGTTCCGTTAATTTTCCCTGAAAATAGACTCATATATCTTCTATCCATAAAATTTTCAGAATTTTTGGTTTAGCCAATCAATACCAGAATTTTCTCAAAGTTTCCTATGTTTCACTGTTTGACTAATCTGACCACCCTTCATTACGAATCAAATTTCTCATTGTACAGAATTCAAAATATGTTCTTGTTTATTTCATTAGAAACTAGACTCAATAAGCTTTAATTACATAATTTATTCAGCTTCTAATTCTTCTCCCACAATTTATGGTGATTTTCCAAAGTCACGTTACTGCTGCTGTTCCAAGCAGATTTATTACCAAATCACTCTTTCACACATACCTTGCATGCATGTTATTTGAACATGTATATCACCAATCAATCATCATATATCTATGATTTTACTTAAGTATAATCTCCATTTCATCATTTTAAAGCACAACATGTTAGCTGATTTTTCCCTTTAACATCTAAGGCACATGCATGCTCATTTGTTTGGCTCAACTTCACTTATCTTCCATTTTTCATCAAAAGAACATGAAACAACAACCATTTCCTTCATTTTAATTCATGACTAAATGCTCACAACACAACTAAAAATCAAAATATACTTCAAGAGTTAAGGTAGAATCAAGAAGAACTCATGAACCTCAAAATAGAAGCAAGGTACCAAGAACTTACCTTCAATTTTCCTCCTCCTAATGACCGAATACTCAAGAGCTTTCTCCTCTCCTTTCTCTTCTCTAACTTTCAGCTATGATGAACAAAGATGGACAAAACTTTGTTCTTTTCACCCCTTTTTATTTTAATAAAACTTCATATTTCATCCATTTAATTCTTTAATACAAAAGACATGAAATTCTTATCATGAAACATTTACCTAACTCATTATCATGAAACATTTACCTAACCCATTATCATGGAACATTTACCTAACCTATTATCATGAAACATTTACCTACCCTATTATCATGAAACATTTACCTAACCTATTATCAATTTGTATCAATTTGTACCATAAATTATGGATATCAAGTGTACATTTTGTCTACAACAACATGATGGCTAGCCACTTCATGTAAAATGGGAGGTTTGTCATGCAAATCCTCCTATTTTTGCACTCCTATTTATTTGGTCACTTCAATTTAGCCTATAGCATTTTCAAACATTTTCACATAGGTCCTATTTCATAATTTCACTCACAAATGACAAAATCAAAGCATGAAATTTTGTCAACATTCACAGAATTCCCGAAAATTGGGGCATTACATTAACTCTTAATGTAAAAAGAAGAAGAAGAAGAAGAAGAAGCAAAACTGCAAAAAAAAAAAATCAAATTACACAATATGTAAATGTTGAGGGTTAATTTTTTAGTATCAAGACTAGATTGACATAATTTATAAATGTTGAGGGTTAAAGATGCTACTATGCCAACTTTAAAAGCTACCACCGACCAGTTGGCTACTAAAAAAACAAATTTGAACGGTTGGTGACCATTTTGTAACTTTTCATAGTTGGGTGACCAAAAAAGAAACTTACTAATAATTGGGTGACTACTAGTGTAATTTACACTTTTAAAAAAAAACTTTGGACTTTTAGAAAAATAAATATTAAATATTAAATTCAAAAAAAAAATCAACTAAGCCCCTATATTAAATTCACACCCAATTAAGTCCCTATCTTTAACTAAAAAAATCAATTAGATACGGTTTTGTCCCATTTTTAAATATTTTTATGTTTTCGGAGTCGTGGTAACTCGATTTAGCTATCCCGTACCTTCGTTTTCAAAACTATTAAAGTTTGTGAATTTTTCCATTGTTGATAAAAAGTGTATTTTGATAATTGATGATAGAAAATGCATCCTTGTTGTTAGATAAACAACATTTGTAAAGTGATTTTTGATAAAAATGCCGATTAAGGACTAAGTTGAGAAATGTGTTAAATTGTGTGATAAAGGTGTGAATATGTGAATTATGTGGGCTGCTGTAAGTAAGATAAATATTCGGCTAGGCTTGGGTTGGGATAAAATTGAATGAATTTTATTTTTTGAGCCTAGGGACTAATTTGTAAATAAGTGAAAGTTTAGGGGTAAAATTGTAAATTTTCCAAAGTATTATTTTTGGGTCAATTTGAATATTGTGAGTAATAAATAAGCTATATTTGAAATGTTAGATCAAGAAAATCAAGATTCCGACTTAAATCGAAAATGTACGTGGTTAAGGACAAAAAGGGAATAATTAGTTGTTTTTGCATTCGAGGTAATTTCTTGTGATAATAATAATGCAATATCTTATTTGAATTGAAATGATTAATTATTATTATATAGTTTGTATGATTTGTTACGGATATACTCGACGAGAAATAGACAAACGAGTTGTATAATAAAATTGGTACGACAATAATGTTATTGTGATTTGTGATTGAAATCTGAATTGATATGATGATTTGGATGCGCTGAATTATATGTTTGTCGTACATAGGTGTTATGCTTCACGAAATTATATTGTATGCTATGCATATTCAATGACCTAAAACATATGTCTATGATGTTTGATGACATTGTATTGAATGGTAACTTAGTGTTAAAGAGTGATATTACATGGAATATACATGACGAGATTTGATGTGGTAAAACTTTTGGATGAACTTTAGGAATAGATTGGATATCCATGCCATGATACTAGGGTTATGTGTGAGCCAGTGTAAGACCATGTTTAGAACATGGTGTCGAAACCATTTTTTTTGAAAAAACGTAGGAATCGACCTTGGTTTTGAAAATGAAAATGAAAACGCAAACGGGAGTCGCCACCAATCCTTTTTCGTTTAGGTGTGATCGGATCACCTAGAAATTTGGTCATTTTAATAAAACTTTTTGATTTACTAAAACAACGATTTTGGTCTACGAAATTTGAGAAAACGAGTTCGGGAGTCGGTTACGTACGAGGAAGGATTAGCACCCTCGTAATGCCCAAAATTGGTACCTAATTGATTAATTAATGTCTTAATGTTGAAATTTAAAAACTCAAAAAGAATTTAGAATACGATCCCTCTTTTTATTAATGTTAATCTTTGTAAAGATGTTTAGATAAATCGGAGCAGATGTTAAAGACCATCTTGTCTCGAAGTAATAAAATACCACATCCAGTACATTAGGACACAACATTTTAAAACCTCGAGAATAAGCTTGTCTTTTGATTTTCAAAACTTATGCATTTTAATTTTAAAAGGTTATTTGATCGTTCGGTCAAATGATAAAAATTTCAAACACGAAATATTGCCTTATTTTTTTGAAGAAAAATGCGGACGGATTTTTTAAAGGGATGTTTGATTATTTGGATAAACAGAAAATCGAAACCCAGCACATTAGGGCACGATTTCCCGAATTCCCAAACATCAACCATCACTTTTGTTTTAAAGCTTAGAAAATGCAGACTAAATTTAAAAGGGAAACTTGATTATTTAAACAAACGAAAGATCGAAACCCAACATATTAGGGCACGATCCCTCGAATTTCTAAACATCAAACATTGCCTTTGTTTTATAAAATCGACTCAGAATACATGAATTTGACTTGAAATAAAATGGAATCGTTGATTTTGGATCACTAAGTTGGAGATTGCAATGCGACAATTATGAATGGAAGGCGAAATTATAAACATGGAACAATATAAATGGATCAAATACTATACAAATGAGTGACAATAATATAAAAATACAAACGAACGAATTATAATATACACAATGACAATAATCACATAACATATGTCACTTAAATACCAGCATTAATAATCAAAAGAATGAAATAAACAACATGAAACCTTTTAAAATAAATAATGAGACGATTTTAAATACATGATACATAAAAACAAGTTTAAAATAGATATTATAAAGAACAATTTAAAGGGAATAATATAATACTGATTAATACACAAAATAATTTAAAAATGAAACTTAAAATGAATAGTATATATAACAATAAAAAACATAGAATATCTAAAATAAATAATATGTGAAAAACAAATTTAAAAATATATAATATATAAAAAGTATATAAAACAATGTGATATAAGTAATATATATGAAATCTTAAGGTGAATAATGATAAAAGGTTTACAATAAATAATAAAAGAATTTAAAATTGTTTACATATAAAATAGTATAATAGAATAACATATAAAAACTTAAAATAGATAGTATATAAGATGGTTTAACATAAATAACGTATAAAATATTTAGAATAAATCGTATGAAAGAGAAATTTAAAATAAAATAATGTATAAAAACCGTTTAAATAATATATATATATATATATATATATATATATATAAATAATCCAAAGTAAATAATATATAAAAGTTCAAAGTATATAAATAACTTCAAAATAAATAAGATATAATAGTTTGAAATAAATAATATAAGAACCTAAAATGAATAATAATAACAGTTTTTTAAAAAAAAGATAAATAAATCAACTAAACAGACCAAGGATTAAGTTGAAATAGAATTAAAACTCAAGGCAAAAATTGTAAATAATGAAAAGAAGGTCATCAAGGACCGAAATGAATCACGCTGATACGGTGAGGGACTGGCTAGGAAATATTCCCAACTCTTGTGCGCATCATCTCAGTAGGGACTCAAATGTAATTGGAAGAAAATTTTGTGGTCAAATTTATAAAAACTAAATAAAATGAATAAAGGGGCCAAATCGCAAAGCGCACAGAGGTGGAGGGACCTCGCACATAAATATCCCAATGATGGGAAACGCGCGGGTCCTCCATTGGGTACTGGTCGGGTTGCGCCTGGGCATATATAAACCCACAATTTTTTTTTTTTAAATTCATTTCACCCCATTAAAAAAAATAGAAAAGAGAGCCTTTGCTCTCTCCCTCTCCTTTGTCTCCGGCGAAGGATTCTCATGCCCACCCTGCATTGCCGTTACGTTGCGAAAGGGCTTCCTTAGCCCCGTTTTGAGGCATGCTCAAAGGCCATGCCTTCTCCACCCCAGAAAATCAAAAGAGAGGTCCCCCCTCTCCTCGGTTCGACTTTGGCGATTGGAGAAGAGATCTCCGGCGACACGATTCGGGTAAGTTCCTTTTCCTTTCCTTTTTTATTTATTTCAAGCCTTTTTTGTTAAAAAGTTTTGTACAATAAATAAAACAAAAACAAATAGAAAAGTCGAAAATCAAAACCAAAAAAAAGAAAAAAAAGAAGAGCAAACACCTTTTAAACTTGTCTTCTGCTTTTGATTTCTGAAAATACGTTTGATACAATGTTTTTCCCCTCTTCTGTATTTCTGAAAATCCCCCCTAAAATACAATCGGTTCCCCTTTTCTCTTATCACCGAAAAAAATGGCAAATACTATATTTTTTGCTTTGCTGTTGTCTGTCTTTTCTTGCTTGTTGCTTTGGTTTTGCAGGTGTCAGAGGGTTTGGTGGTACGGGCGATGGGAGGGGGCACCGAGCCTTGGGCGTTGGAGGCGCTGACCAGGCACGTGGGGAGCGGCGCATACTGCTGCTAGGTTTTTTTGTTTCTGCTATTTTTTATGGTTATGGGCTTGTAAAATTTTAGGCTAGGGTAGTGTTTGGTTTGATTTAGGCTTGTTGTTATTAAAGCCCGGTCAAATTTGGGCATTTACAGCTGCCCCTCTTTGCTCGTTGTTGTGTAACGAGAATAAAGCAAAGACTTTAAAAAGGGCCAAATTTGCCGGGTCTTGTAGAATCTTGACCTCTTTGGTGCTTCTCTTCTTCAAGTAGCCTTGTTCTAACCCACTGCCACTTCGGTGAGATAATATTTGCGACATGTTAAATTTGATCCATCCTACAGCAACTTCAAAGGTATAGGACTTGTAACTCGTTGCTTTGACCTGTTCCACTGCAACTTCAGGGAAATAAGGTTTGAGGCTTTAATCTGTTCTTCTTGCAATTATAGCTTGATCTGCTCCATTGCAACTTCAAGGAGATAAAATCTGCTATCGTCAGTCTGTTTCACTGCAACTTCAGGGAGATAAGACTTGTGACTTCCACCTACTCCACTTCAACTTGAGGGAGATAAGGTTTGTTTTGATCTGCTCTACTGCAACGTTTTCGATCTGTTCCGCTACAACTTCAGGGAGACAAGATCTGCAATCTTCAGCCTACTCCACTACTGCTTAGGGAGATAAGATAGTGGCTTAAATCTATTTCACTGCAACTTCAGGAAGACAAGATTCGCCGTCTTCGATCCGCTCCATTGCAACTTCAGGGAGACAAGATCTACAATCTTTAGCCTACTCTACTACAACTTAGAGAGATAGGATGGCGGCTTAAATCTGCTTCACTGCAACTTCAGAAAGATAAGATTCGTCGCCTTCGATCTGCTCTGCTGCAACTTTAGGGAGACAAGATCTACAATCTTTAGTCTACTCCACTACAACTTAGGGAGATAGGATGGTGGCTTAAATTTGCTTCACTGCAACTTCAGGAAGACAAGATTCGCCGTCTTCGATCTGCTCCACTGCAACTTCAGGGAGGCAAGATCTACAATCTTTAGCCTACTCTACTACAACTTAGGGAGATAGGATGGTGGCTTAAATCTGCTTCACTGCAACTTCAGGAAAACAAGATTCACCATCTTTGATCCGCTCCACTGCAACTTCAGGGAGACAAGACCTACAATCTTTAGCCTACTCCACTACTGCTTAGAGAGATAGGATAGTGGCTTAAATCTGCTTCACTGCAACTTCAGGAAGACAAGATTCGCCGTCTTTGATCCACTCCACTGCAACTTCAAGGAGACAAGACCTACAATATTTAGCCTATTCCACTACTGCTTAGAGAGATAGGATGGTGGCGGCTTAAATCTACTTCATTGCAACTTTAGGAAGACAAGATTCGCCGTCTTTGATCTGCTCCACTACAACTTCAGGTAGGCAAGATCTGCAATCTTCAATCTGCTCCACTGCAACTTCAGGGAGACAAGATCTACAATCTTCAACCTACTCCACTACAAGATCTGTAGAATTGGTTTCATGTATCTATTATTAGGATGCTATGATCAAAATGAATCAAATGCTCCTAACTAGATGTGATGCTTATGTCAAATAATTAGGATACTATGATCGAAATGAATCAAATGCTCCTAACTAGATGTGCTATGAATGATATATGAATTCAGAAATGAAAATGATCCATTTTTTAAAAGGCTTAAGGTATCATTGCTCGTTGTTCATCAGGACATTATCACTGACGTATTACGCGGCCATATTGTTTGGCTGGTATTCTTAACAGAAAAGTCAAAGAAATAATTATATTTTGCTTAGCAAGCTTGCTCCTCTATAATTTCAGAGTCCCTTCCACAGTACCTTCTGGAGACATAAAGTTTGTACCTCCCACTGCAACTTTAGAGGAATTAGGTTCACTATCTATCTTGCTGTAACTTGGAGGTATAAGATTTGTATCATTTTCAATCAATTTGATCTATTACACCATTCCCTGGGTGTAATGACCAGCTGTATATGTTCGATATTTGTATGAATGCAGAGTATCGTTTTTCTTTTCTCGAGAATGATCCCCTTTTACACTTAGGTTGACATTGCTCGTTATTTGTCGAGGTTGTATCACCGACGAAATATCTTGCCTCTTCATTCAACTAATACCTTTGACAGAAAATTCGAAGAGATAGTCGCAATTTAGACTCCTCTTTCTCAAACATTTTCAACCCTTAGGCTTGGTGAGTTCTAAATAATGGTCCTGTTTCAAGTTCCTATACTGTTTAGAAGCTTCCAGAGTAATACGCAAAACTTCTTTTGTGAAAGTATTATTGGTCCACTAATCGTTATTTCAATGCAAAATGCTTGAAAAAAATCAAAACAATGGACAAGAAGGAAATTGATTAGGAGCGTAGCTCGAAATAAATAAATAAACCAAAGATTACAAATGCAATAAGAAGGCAATTAACTCAACATGAATAAGTTAATCAAAGATAGTAATGCAATAAGAAGAAAGTTTATTGGGACGTATCTTGAAAAGAATAAGGTAATCAAAGATAACAAATTCAAAATTGGTAAAATGGAAACTAGGTGCCCAGATATTGCAGCTTGAGCTTCTTTGTACCAACTTCTTGAGGACCTTTCTGAGCTCAATATGTGTTTATAGGATCCGGAGTACTTTGTCGATGCCCCAAGACGTAACATATTTCTTTATTGTTAATTCAAGCATAGCAAAACTGCTGTATGCCCCACTTTAATCCAAATTTGAGCCGCCCTTTTCAGGTTTTCAACTCGAATCCCCTTTGATATCGAGGAGCCCTTTGCGGGTTTTCACCTTGGCCTCTCACTTTCTAGGTGAAATACTTCTTGACGAAATTCGAATTCACCGACTTGGGCAAATCTTTGCCATCTATTTTGGTCAGTGTTAATGCTCTTCCAAAACAGGCCTTCTTTACTACATAAGGTACTTCTCAGTTTGGCATCTATTTTTTCTGAAGTCCTTTTGTATAGGAAGGATCTTTTTCAATATCAAATTCCCCTTGTAGAATTCTCTAGGATGAACCTCTTCATCATAAGCTCACATCGTTCATTGGACTATAACAGATGGCTTTCAACCTTTTTTCTTCAAATTCAACTAATCATATCAGGATTAGATCCGTTTTACCTTATCCAACTTCAGCTCTGACAAGACTCAGAGACAAGGAATCTCTTCTTCAAAACCGTTTTTAACCCATAGACTAATGAAATATGCTGCCCCGGTGAAGGTCTTGGCCAACGTTCATTGAGCATAGAGGGTAAATAGTAACTTCTTTATGCCAATCTTTACAGGTCTTAGTCGCCTTTCACTATGGCCTTTGTTTTGTTATTTTTATTCTTATACATTTTGGCTACCTCTATTGTATTGTTTATTTTTAAGGTGATGTGGCGTCTGTTCTTCGAACAAATTGCGAACTTCTAACTTTGTGCAGTTGGATACGATCTTTTTGGGTACATGATCTCTTTTTTTTGGTTGACTGTCAACTTTGTAATATTGGTATATGAAGCGACTTTTACCCTCTTGGCGAAGTAATTGATGCCTACAAGAAGCTTTCGACGAGATCAACCCAATAACCTTCATGCCCCACGTAGAGAAAGTCGAAAGAATGAAGGGGCATATAAATTTTCTCTCCATAAATTTGACATTTACATACTGATGCAATCCCTTTCTATGGTGGACCAACAGAACCTAAATCTCATGATTAGCCTGGCCATCATAAAACCATTAGCATATGTCATTCAAAAACCTTGCAACTAACATCTTAGTAGCCAGGCATATCTTGATACGATCGTGCAAAAAATCTTTAAATTCTTAAAAATGACTCAATAACGTCTCACCTTGTCTTTGTGGTGATGCAGACTCCAATGTTTGCCTCTTTCTTTTGTCCTAGGCTTACTGTCCACTGACCTTTTGTAAGGTAGGTTCTGTTTTCATCTTATTCTACCATCCTTAACAAATCAAGAGATATGTTACGATCTCTGTCATCTTCCAAGTCCTGAGATCCCTCAAGACACATATCTCACTCAAAAGGAGATTCTAGGTCAGTAGCAACGTCGCTCATGTCATTGGTACCTGGGGACCTATTGAAGACAGATGCCAAAGAATAAATGATTCTAAGGATGATTATTTGTATGGTATGATCATGAATGAAAATATTCGAAAGATTGTCCAAAAAATAAAAGAATCTAAGAATAATTGTTTGTACGGTATGAAATTGAAATAATAAAAGAATATTTACTCAAAATGATAACAAACACGCATTTTATTGAAATAAAGATTTTGGATATAAGCCTATTTCACAAAAGGATTCTTATTGCTTCTAGGCATAAAGCAACAAGTGTGTTTTGAATATTACTCTAGATTAGCTCTAAAAATAAAGGGATCTTCTCAATAGTCCCATTGTTCAAAACACTCCCAAGTATACAAAGGTTTGAAATCTTTTATTCCCTAGTTCCCTGTTCGGATATGTCATTCAGATTCCCTAATATTCCTTCCAGGCTTTTGACTTGTTCAAAGCATTGCAACTCTTTTGCCCTCATTTTCAAATCGCATTTACTGCATTGTCGGAGCGATTTGGTTCTGAGGAATCGTCAAACTTCACAACTCCTATTTCAATGAACCTTTCGACCAACTTTTTGAATGTAGTGCAGTTTTCGATTGAGTGTCCCGCTATTCCCGCATGATACTCGCATTGAGCATTCTCATTATACCATTTTGGGAACAGAGGTCGTACAGGTTCTGAGTAGAACGGAGACACTACATGTACATCAAAGATATTCTGATACAACTCCTTATATGACATTGGGATGGGTGTAAACCGGAGTCTTTCTATTTTTAGCCTCGAGTTAGATTCCTACCTTGAAGAGCCTTGATGATTAGTGGTAACAGTCCTTAGCTGGCCTGTGTTGACCAATTTGGGATACCCTTTGCTCATATTATTCACTTCATTTTCATTTCTCTTTGGGGTTAACCTCTGGGCGCTTTCTCCTGTGTCTATCTTCCCGCTCCTGATTGCATTTTCAATCATCTCGCCGGACATTACTATATCTGAGAAGCTCATGGTAGCGTTTCCCAACATATAGGTAATGAATAGGGCTTTCAGAGTGTTGACGAAAAGCATCGTAGTTTCTTTATTGCCTAAAGTTCTCACTTCGCCTCTTTTCCATATTTTGCAGTGTGATTTTTTCGGGCGCCATGTCTGTCACGTGGCCATATTGCTTTATGAAAGCCTGTGCCAAGTCCTTCCATGAATGAATTTTGGCACGGCTCAGTTGGTTGTACCATTTGGCAGCTGACCCAATCAGACTATCTTGAAAGCAATGAATTAACAGTTGATTGTTATCAACGTAACCTGCCATTCTTCGGCAGAACATCGTGATGTGAGTTTCAGGACAACTAGTCCCATTATGTTTTTCAAATTCTGGAGTCTTGAATTTCGGCGGGAGTACTAAATCTGGGACCAAGCTGAGATATTTGGCGTCAACCCCGCGATGGTAATCAGCATTCTCTATCGCTCTAAGTTTTTCTTCCAACCATTTGTATCGATCTTCGAGTTGTCTTGGCAGTTCAACCTTTGCTTTTTCTATTCATGCCATTTCTTCTAGATTAGGAACTTCATGATTGGTTGGACTGTTCCTTGGATTGGAACCTGAGCCCGTCGGGTAGTTTATGGGTGCCGAGGTACCCGCCTGATGTTGTCGTAATCTGATAGCAATAGGTATATATTGCGGACATGTATGATCATTTATCGGAGTGAAGCCCAGAGGGCACAGAGGCTCCTCATTGTCTTCCCCAGCATTGATCATGGAGTTTTTTTCCTTTTTCTAGTCCCTTAGTCAGTAGTTGGGACAACTGATTCATCATATTCCTTTGGGACTCTCGCATTTGGTCCCTCATATCTTACTGGATCTTCTCTAGTTACTCTTGCATTTGCAGTTGTAACTGGTCTTACATCTCTTTTTGAAGTTGTTCTAGTCTTTCTAATCTTTGATCCATATCTTTTATCCTTTTCCTTGTACCTTAAAGGTGCCTAGTCACTTGACTTTTTTTGGTTCCCAGGTTAACTGAAATAATTTTACCTAATTAGGGTTCTTTTAGGGAAAGTCTAATGCAAATAATGCAATGCAAATGCAAATGCATGGAATGAATGCAAAAGAAAGAGAGGCGTCGATTCTGAATTCAATTTCATTAGAACAACTTTTCTAGAAAACAAATTCCTTTACATAAAACGGATTACATATACGGCCTTTCTCTTCTATTCCAAGCGAAGACACCTATCTTCCTCTTCACATCAGGATGTTATGGTCGAGTCTTGCGAATTTTCTAAAAGACGTTCCCATGAACTCCTTTTTGCTTGATCCAGGCTACGACTCGTTGTTCACTTATCCCCGCGATATTTGTCAGCTTCTTTAAGAAAGTCAAGACGTGACGGCTCTCGAATAATCTTTGTCGATTTTAATCCTCAGGCAATGAAGCAAAGTCGTGTATTTCTTCATGGGCTATCAGCCTTTTTTCATCGTGTTTACTTGGACCATATTTAGACAATCGCGTTATAATCCACTTTATCAAGAAATTCATTTTCTTATGACAAACTGTTCTATTTAGCAATCAAATATGAATCAACACCTCCTTTCTATGATGATGTAATGCAATGCAGTTATAAACAAAACAAAAACAAAACACGTTAGTACAGGAGAAATAAATAACAAATAAAGCACCTATTTGGGTGACCACTAAGGGTTCGGAGTGGCTCTACCTTGGGTAAGCTCCTAGGTCTCTCAAAATGTGGCTCGGTTCTAGAGTAAGGGTACCCGAACCAGCAGATTCCTCGATCCTCACCCATTATAGGCTCATTGGATAGAGTTTGGTTCAGGGGAATACATTTCCCTAAGACTATGCGGAGATGAAAATCTCACGAACTCATAGGTATGGATGTATCCCAGAAGCAATCCACTAGCCTATGCAGAGGTGAAAACCTCACGAAAACATAGCTTCTCACTCCCACTTAAAAGGTGTGACCACAGCGGTCATGCACTGCAATGTGCGAGGATATATGCATAAGAAAAACTCGAAGCAATAAAGAAAATAGGAAAAATAATGAAAATCGTAAGAAAAACGAATGAAATGCAATGAAGGGATCATAAGTTTAAAACGAGTTTTCAATTTTTGACAAAGGACAAAAATCAATAAATTTATGGCTCGACTCTCAAATTCCCTAGCGGAGTCGGCAAGCTGTCGAAACTATTTTTTTTGAAAAAACATGGGAATCGACTTTGGTTTTGAAAATGAAAACGAAAATGCAAACGGGAGTCACCACCAATCCTTTTTTGTTTAGGTGTGATCGGATCACCTAGAAATTTGGTCATTTTAATAAAACTTTTTGATTTACTAAAATAATAATTTTGGTCTACGAAATTTGAGAAAACGAGTTCGGGAGTCGGTTACGTACAAGGAAGGATTAGCACCCTCGTAATGCTCAAATTGGTACCTAATTGATTAATTAATGTCTTAATGTCGAAATTTAAAAACTCAAAAAGAATTTAGAATACGATCCCTCTTTTTATTAATGTTAATTTTTGCAAAGATGTTTAGATAAATCGGAGCAGATGTTAAAGACCATCTTGTCTTGAAGTAATAAAATACCACATCCAGTACGTTAGGACACAACATTTTAAAACCTCGAGAAAAAGCTTGTCTTTTGATTTTCAAAACTTATGCATTTTAATTTTAAAAGGTTATTCGGTCGTTCGGTCAAACGATAGATCGAAACCCAGCAATTTCTCGAAAATTCCAAGCACGAAATATTGCCTTATTTTTTTGAAGAAAAATGCGGATGGATTTTTTAAAGGGATGTTTGATTATTTGGATAAACAGAAAATCGAAACCCAGCACATTAGGCACGATTTCCCGAATTCCCAAACATCAACCATCACTTTTGTTTTAAAGCTTAGAAAATGCAGACGAAATTTAAAAGGGAAACTTGATTATTTAAACAAACGAAAGATCGAAACCCAACACGTTAGGGCACGATCCCTCGAATTTCTAAATATCAAACATCGCCTTTGTTTTATAAAATCGACTCAAAGTACATGAATTTGACTTGAAATAAAATGGAATCATTGATTTTGGATCACTAAGTTGGAGATTACAATGCGACAATTATGAATGGAAGGCGAAATTATAAACATGGAATAATATACATGGATCAAATACTATACAAATGAGTGACAATAATATGAAAATACAAATGAACGAATTATAATATACACAATGACAATAATCACATAACATGTCACTTAAATACCAGCATTAATAATCAAAAGAATGAAATAAACAACATGAAACCTTTTAAAATAAATAATGAGACGATTTTAAATACATGATACATAAAAACAAGTTTAAAATAGATATTATAAAGAACAATTTAAAGGGAATAATATAATCTGATTAATACACAAAATAATTTAAAAATGCAACTTAAAATGAATAGTATATATAACAATAAAAAAATAGAATATCTAAAATAAATAATATGTGAAAAAAATTTAAAAATATATAATATATAAAAGTATATAAAACAATTTGATATAAGTAATATATATGAAATCTTAAGGTGAATAATGATGAAAGGTTTACAATAAATAATAAAAGAATTTAAAATCGTTTACATATAAAATAGTATAATGAATAACATATAAAAACTTAAAATAGATAGTATATAAGATGGTTTAACATAAATAACGTATAAAATATTTAGAATAAATAGTATGAAAAGAGAAATTTGAAATAAAATAATGTATAAAAACCGTTTAAATAATATATATATAAATAATCCAAAGTAAATAATATATAAAAGTTCAAAGTATATAAATAATTTCAAAATAAATAAGATATAATAGTTTGAAATAAATAATATAAGAACCTAAAATGAATAATAATAACAGTTTTTTAAAAAAAAAAGATTCTCCTACCACGAGTTCTTGAACTATGCCTGTATCATGTCTTCGTCAGTTTTCTTATATATATATATATTTTTCTATTTCCAATTCATGATGAGGCAAAGCTTGTTATTTGTTTGACAGGAAAGTATTGCGGCAAAATTTTTGGACAGGCTTGTGAAATAGAGTGAGAGCGGCAAAATTTTTGGACAGGCTTGTGAAATTGTTAGTAGAAGGTAGGTATTATTTAAATTTCGTTGTTTGATTTTAGGTGCTTTATAGTTTTTTAAGCTTTCATGTTAGTTGAAGAATCAGTTTGTGCAGGGACCACTTTGTGAAAGGCATAGATTTCAGGTTTGGTCTCTGCTTTAGGTGTTTTAAAATTCATAGAGGAAACGTTTAGTACTATGAAAAACCATTGGTTAGTACTACAAATTGGTTAAATGCTTCCTTTAGATTAATAGTAACAGTGCCTTTTGTGTTTAGGTGGAGAAAATGTGCACACATATCTTGTGATCCAAATGAAAACATTGAAACGGATATAAGCAAAGATACCCAAAAAAAAAAAGATAGAATGAGAATGACTTA
This sequence comes from Gossypium arboreum, assembly GCF_025698485.1. Lineage (NCBI taxonomy): Eukaryota > Viridiplantae > Streptophyta > Magnoliopsida > Malvales > Malvaceae > Gossypium > Gossypium arboreum. The sequence continues at coordinate 119,633,640 of NC_069073.1, forward strand.
AAAAAAAAAGAATTAAAGTTGAGAATGACTTAAAAAAAAAAGAATTAAAGTTGATGCAATCATATATAAATTGGGAGAAAGGATGCTTTAATGAATTTGGTCATAAGCATGGTTTAGATGTTTTCTGTTGAAAAACGATTTTTAGTATCTGGAAAAAAAGGAAATGAAATTTAAGTGTGGGACAAGAGTATGCTTTAACAGAGGGTGAATGGAATGAAAAGATTCATGTAGTTGGCTCAAGAGTTTTGCTTTTAAGATCTTTAGGATTCTTGAATGTGTAAGGCCCTAAGGTCAATGCTAAATAGAAACTTAAGCAAGCTTGACCGGTACTTTTTGGTTATCAGGATACTCTGCTGCAGGTTTCAATTAGATGGCCAGTTACTTTTCCATTTGTTAATTGAACAGTCATGCTTCCTTAATTAAACTTTAACCTTAAAGAGACTTAATATTAAATAGATTCCATATTAGTTCTTCCTCTTGGAGCATTCTCAACAACCAACCTGATAGATGCATTTTAGTTTGTTTGGCCAATTAGTGATTACCGCCCATAATTACTGCACTTGGCAGTTGCAATATCACTGTAATCTGTTGTACAGCCCTTAACCAATATGATGTTTTGTTGCATGAACCTATGAGAGCTTGCGATAATCATCATCTCATCTCTTAAAATGGTTTTGATGGTTGAATTCAACATATATTTTAATTTAATATAATTATTTAAAATTGTTATTAATTTATTATGTGTAAGTGGTGGATTTAATTTCTTTTTATTTTAGTAAAAATATTTAAAATCTACAAGCAAATTGATTCTTTTAAAAAATTAGAACAATTTAATCTTTCAATTTTGAAAATAAACAACTAATTAAGGACATTTAATCATGGTTTTTCGTTAATTATATATAATTTTGATTGGTATAATAATAAATTTAGTGCTTAATGTTTATATATATTTTGTGTTGTTAGACAAAATATGTAAATATTCTGAGCTAAATTTGTTAAATCAAGACCAAATTGATAGAATATGTAAATGTTTATGGGTTAAATTTGTTAAACAATACCAATTTGACACAATGTGTAAAATTTTGAGGACTAAATTTGTTATTATACCAATAGAAATATAGGGTAAACTACATAGTTGGTCACTTAACTTTTAGGGGTTTTTTTCTTGGGCCCTCGCAATTTTGTCACTCAACTTTAAGGCGCTTTCATTTTAGTTACCCAATCGTTAAATCTCTAACAGCGATTAACTATACAAACTAATTTATGTTCTCACTTTCATTTTGGTCACCAAAAAAATATCTTTTTTTAAAGTATTGATTGTGGTAAAAAAACAAACTAAGGATTAAGTAAAAAAAGGTAGAAACTAAAATATTATATTAAAAATTGTCAAATTGTACTTGTTTATCACATTACTGAATATTTTAAATTTCTTTTTTTTCAATATTGAAATTTTAAGTTCACAAATGGAAAACGTAGCACCACAGGTGGATTGCTACGACGCTTGTAGTACTGGTTGCATTCAAAGTAACAGTAACCTTTTTCAACTTCTTTTTCATTTTTTGTGGTGGTTTGATCTTGGATGTTGGTCTTTTGGTTATGGTGTTTTTGATTTCGGATCTTGGATGTTGATCTTAATATTGTCTATATTAAGATGCATTTAACGGTTGAAAGTTATTTACATAAACTGAATAGTTAGAAATTTTTAATTTATGTCAAACTTGTCATACATGATCTACATAAATTATGAAATATAAAATATAATGTTAATTATTAAAATATTAATTATATAAAACCACTTAGATTTTACACCGTCTAAGTGGATCCCCGCTATATGTATTTCTATAAATATTCTTGCAAATAAGGAAAATTTGCTTGGTTGATATAATTTTTATTAATATGGAAATTTTAAATTTTATTAACTTTAATTAAAACAATTTTAAATGTTGTTTTTTTCTAATTTATAAAATTTATAATTAATTTTAATTACATATATTAAAAATTTATAATTGATTTTATGAATAACGAAGTAAATTCTAAATATTATTTTAAATCTAAAATAGTATCATTTTATTATATTGTATACTTTTACATTTACACCAATGTTATAATTCTACTGAATCAAAACTCAATTAGTTTTCATCTTCGATCTTCGATACTAACTATCACATTGACTTAGATCTAAAGCATGTTCTCCTACTTATCGAGAGGTGTCGATCCACCATACCAATCGTCAAATTGTCACTTAAAACTTACTAGCCAGTTTAGTGATCATTTTGTAACCTTTTAAAGTTGAATGTCTGAAATGCAAACTTACTGTTAGTTTAGTGACATTAGGCGTAGTTTACCCTATATATTTATAATAAAATATCACATTTACTAATTAAAAAATATTTTCTACATTATTTGAAAATATATATATTACCGGCACGAGAATCCCCAAGATTCCCCTTCTACTTTTGGATTCTTTGGACGATAGAGAAAATTACTATCTTTTGGATTTATACACATTCTTGGGTTTTTAACTTTTCAATTTTGGGTTCTTCTCTAGCAAAGAATTAAGTGGAGAAGCCAACAAAGATTTCTGGGTTTTTTTTCTTTGTTGGGTTTTCATATTATTGAGGTTTTATACATAAAATGGGTCGAATTGAGAATATTTTTCATCGTATAAAGCCGTCATTGTTAATGGTATTGGTACAGATCATATTTTCTAGTATTAATGTAATGTATAAGTTGGCTGCTAATGATGGGATGAGTTTAAGGATTATTGTGGTTTATACATTGATGTTCGCCACTGTTATCATGGTTCCGCTTGCTCTTATTTTTGAAAGGTTAAAGCTTAATCTTTTTTGGTTTCAGTTGTTCTTTTATCAGTTGTTTTTATTATTATTTGTGTTTTGTTTTTTACTAGAAGAGCTTGAAGAAAATTAACAGAAAAGTACTGCTTCAAACATTTCTTTGTGGATTATTTGTGTCGAAACCATTTTCTTTTAGATTGGAAAAAACGGAAATCGACTTTTAAAGCAAAATGTGGAGTCGCCACCAATCTTTTTGTTTAGGTGTGATTGGCTCACCTACTAGAACATTTTTTTTCATTCAAATCAATTTTAGTCCACGTAAATTTAAAAATAGGTTCGGGAGTCGATTGCGTATGAGGAAGGGTTAACACCCTCACTACGCCCAAAAACTGGTACCAGATTGATTAAATGTTGTCCTTATGTCTAGGGTTTTTAAAAAAATTTGAAATATAGTTCCTTTTAAAGCATTTGAGTGGTTCAAGCTGGTCGTCAAAGTTCTATCGTTTCAAAGGTATACAGCATCACATCCAGCACGATTGGACGTGATTCTTCATTCCTTTCAAAACTCGATTGATTTTTGACTTCCAAAAGCTTTTAGGTTAAAAATTACAAAAGGGTGTCCAGATATTTAGTCCGACGAAAAATCGAAACCCAACACGGTAGGGCACGATTTCCACAAAAAATAATTGATTTTAAAGAGTTGAAAATTATAAAGCAATATATAGCTAGCAATTTATATGTTGTTTTTATGAGTAGAATTATCCAATGAAAGGGTTTTCTTTGTGTTGTGTGTAGAGATGTGCATGGGCCGGGCTAAAAGCTATTAAAATACCACAAAAGCAATAGCTAAAAGCCTAACATTGCACCCAAGCTTCCATCGATTCCAATCCTTCGCAGTACAAACTGCATACAAAGCTCATTGTATTGATCCCATCAAACACATCAAAGTAGTGCTTGAATACAAGTAAGGAACCCCACACTCATTTTAGCCTAACAGAGTTCAAAAGTTAAGTACGAAAAAAGACCATGTAAGTAAAGTGAAATTGAAGAAATAGGAAAAGGAAAAGAACCCAAGTTTTACTTGATTGATCAACCACAAAGAGAAAGAAACGCAACTGAAAAGACCAAAAAAAGCACCAATAGTGAAGTGACCAGTGCCATGATATGAAGGCCCATGACCTACTTGTTGATGATGATGATGCTTTAAAAGGTTTACATTTGTTGACCAGATTAGATGTTTATGTCTATACCTTTGTAAAATGTGAATACCATTGCTCCGCCTATTCCTATTAATGTCCCACACATTTTGGCTTTCCTTGCATTTGTTCTTATTGCCAGTTTCTCCATCCTGTTATCATAATTAACTTTGTTTCAATACATGTAAAAAATGGAAAAAATTTAGAGACAATTGGAATTGGGTTCCACGTTTATATTCGATTTTATCTCTGGGTTTTGTGATTCTACTGAGAGTTCGAGGAGGTAACGGCAGTCCACAAAATTTCACTCACCAACGCCCTTAGTGGGTGAGGCTGCTTCTGCTGCCAGTCAACTCCTCGAGCTCTTAGCAGAGTCACTGAATCCACTAAAACTCTCAATAGAGTCAAAACAAAAACTAGAGATAAAATCTAACATAAACACCAGGAACTCAATAACACACCCTTTGAAGTATCCAACGGACACAAAAAATCAAAATCAACCAAGGGTTAAGAAGTGTACTTGAAACAAATGGCCAAAATAAAAGTAAAGGCTGGAGCAAGGTTGACCATGGCTGCAACAAATGTTGCAGATGTATGCACCAAGCTTTGCAGGTACAAGTTTTGAACCAATTATCCTCTGTAAAATACCTTTACAATTAGCTTAAAACAAACAATTTTTTGTATATATAAATATATATACATATAAATTTAAGTTAAACATACCCAAATAATCCACAAAGAAACGCTTGAAGCAGTAGTTTTCTATTTATTTTCTTCAAGCTCTTCCAGTAAAAAACAAAACACAAATAATAATAATAAAAACAACTGATAAAAGAACAACTGAAACCAAAAAAGATTAAGCTTTAACCTTTCAAAAATAAGAGCAAGTGGAACCATGATAACAGTGGCAAACATGAATCTATAAACCACAATAACCCTTAAACTCATACCATCATTAGCAGCCAACTTATACATTACATTAATACCAGCAAATATGATCTGTACCAATACTATTAACAATGACGGCTTTATACGATGAAAAATATTCTCCATTCGACCCATTTTATGTATAAAACCTCAATAATATGAAAACCCAACAAAGAAAAAAAACCCAGAAATCTTTGTTGGTTTCTCCACTTAATCCTTTTCTAGAGGAGACCCCAAAATTGAAAAGTTAAAAACCCAGGAATGTGTATAAATCCAAAGATAGTAATTTTCTCTATCGCCCAAAGAATCCAAAAGTAGAAGGAGAATCTTGGGGATTCTCGTGCTGGTAATATATATATTTTCAAATAATGTAGAAATATTTTTTAATTAGTAAATGTGGTATTTTATTATAAATATATAGGGTAAACTACACCTAATGCCACTAAACTAACGGTAAGTTTGCGTTTCAGACATTCAACTTTAAAAAGTTACAAAATGATCACTAAACTGGCTAGTAAGTTTTAAGTGACAATTTGACGATTGATATGATGGATCGATACCTCTCGATAAGTAGAAGAACATACTTTAGATCTAAGTCAATGTGATAGTTAGTATCGAAGATCGAAGATGAAAACTGATTGAACTTTGATTCGTAAAATTATAACAATGGTGTAAATGTAAAAGTATACAATATAATAAAATGATACTATTTTAGATTTCGTATTAAAAACAAGTTACCTCAGTGAAGTCGTCGTCTGATAGTTTGCGAACAGGAATATCTTTTACCATGTTAGAAACTTGCAAGAGAATCGTAAAATTCATGTTTTCCTTCATTGAAGTGTCCTTTATACCTACAAATTCTACAATTCTCTTACAAGTTTCTAACACGGTAAAAGATATTCCTGTTTGCAAACTATCAGACGATGACTTCACTGAGGTAACTTGTTTTGAATACGTTTCGGTATTCGTCCCTCTTCTTTTCGAAAAAGAATTACAGAGTTTTAATAGTTGTCAGGTCAGAATTAACTTGAGTAACAACTTCCTTATCCGTGAAAACTATATAAAATATCGGTTTTTCTAGTTAAGCCAAATTTCATGTTCAATCGTACGAGACTTAACTGTGTACTACTGTTTGCAGGAAGAAATCGAGGATTTAAATCGGTGAATGAGAACTCGCATGCTTGAAAGGCCGACCGTCGTAAGCTCTTTAAGTTAATTTAGGAATTTACATAGGATTTACAATTTATTTACATTTCTTCATATACTGTGCCGTATCGAAGCAGCCTTTTAAACATTGATGATAATTAAGGTGAATTATGATAACATCATCGATTTATAAAGTTGTGGCATCTTTTACTGGAAAAAATTAAATGTCTGCCATGGAAACTTATCGGTCTATTACCGTTACCATGTTTCCTTTAGAAGTGAAAGCATTTTTTCATGCACTATTACTAACCCAAATGCCTTGTTGGACCAGCTGGATCTTGAGCAGAAAGCTAGAAACTTACACGAGGATATAACGAAACATGTACGTATTCTGAATTCGATATTGTTGGAAAGCATAATGCAATGCATTTTAAATGGATCTTAAATATGTTGATTAAGAATAATGTGCCAGTGGATTACGAAAGAGTTGGCTTTATTACAAAGCCAGATCAATCGGGCGAACTAGAAATGATGGAAGAGAGAATATCCTTTTGATAAAATTATACAAGTTTATAGTACTAAGATATATACGAAACTCTCGATAATTAATCGAGTATTTCCGTAGGTAACAACAACAATGTGTTTGATTCACATCATCCATTTGTTATACAATTTTTAGTGCCAAAATTTGACAAAATACAAGTTTGTTATATGCATTTATGTGCTACAATTTCTTTTCCATCGAAAAACCGAAAGTAGTATGCATATCTTGAGAAGAAGAGAATATGAACCCTTAACCTGTTTTTACTCTCTCCGAGTACATGTATAAAATGCAATTGCTTCGGAAACCTTCAGAATAATCACGCCTAATTCATGAGGTTCCAGAAGTTGTTGCAGAGCCTGAACCTGCCTCCACGGACTCACCGAGAGAATATAGAGAAGAGCATAAAGCATCACTTGAACCAATAGCCACAAGATCAGTTTCTAAAATTTGAAAATGCAGTTCGAAGAAAAATGTTATCCCTTGTTACTGGAATGATGGAATGAATGCTGCAGGTATGGTATGATATGCATATGATTTAGTTCCATTTACTGTGTTCTCTAATCACAAAATTAACTGATTCCACTAGTGCATCCCGTTATCTATTAGTCAAATGAAGATCTCAACATTTTTGGAGTCTCGAGGTGATGAAATGATCCTTCTTTGCATGAATTCTTGCCCTCCAAGAGGACAGCTGATATTGGAGGGAAACCATTTCCCTGAGTTTCAGTTAAAATGCATCTAGAAAATCATTTAGCTTAACTGAATAAAAAGTATTTGGTGTCCCTATTCCAAAAAGAAAGCAACAAGACCTGAAGAAGCTGATTATTTTTAGGAACCAAAACTCTCAACAAGTAAGCTCTAGCTGTCCCGGGCCATCCGTTCTTCACTTATCACCCCAAGAAGAATCAAATCAACATAAACACAGTGAGATGGGGGAAAAATTACCTCCGCCCGTTGATATCATTGAGCATTCAAAGTTGTTAAACGCAAATTCGAGGTGATCCAATTAAGTGACGATGAAGCGAGCGTGCTAGTCTGCTTGAGCCATAAAACATTACAGGATCATGATTGTTCTATATAGTATTGCATTGGTCCTAAAGGTAACACCAAGGGACCGTACTCGATGAAAGTACTTAAACAATGGAGCGAATCAAGCTCGAGGTGTTATGAGCTTCAAAACTTTGAGCCGTAATCGTAACTCATAACAGCTCGAGCTTGATTAGCTCTATTTTTAAGTATTTTAAGTCGATGCGGTCCTTGGTGTTACCTTGAGGACCAATGCAATACCATATAGAACAATCATGATAAATGCATATAACAAACTTGTATTTTGTCAAATTTTGGCACTAAAATGTGTATAACAAATGGATAATGTGAATCAAACACATTGTTGTTGTTACTTACTTAAATACTCGATTAATTATCGAGAGTTTCGTATATATATCTTAGTACTATAAACTTGTATAACTTTATCAAAAGGATATTCTCTCCTCCATCCTTTCTCGCTCATTCGATTGATCCGCTTCGTAATAAAGCCAACTCTTTCGTAATCCAACGTCACATTATTCTTAATCAACATATTTAAGATCCATTTAAAATGCATTGCATTATGTGTTCCAACAATATCGAATTCGTAATACGACATGTTTCGTTATATCCTCGTAAGCTTCTAGCTCGCTCAAGATCCACCGTCCAACAAGGCATTCATAAGTTAGTAATAGGCATGAAAAATGCTTTCACTCTAAAGGAAACATGGTAACGGTAATAGACCGATAAGTTTCATGGCGTATATTTAATTTTGTCCAAGAAAAGATGCCACAACTTTATAAATCGATGATGTTATCATAATTCACCTTAATTATCATCAATGTTTAAAAGGTCGCTTCGATATGGCACAAGATATGAAGAAATGTAAATAAATTTTAAATCTTATGTAAATTCCTAAATTAGCTTAAAGAGCTACTTACGGTTGGCCTTTCAAGCATGCGAAGTTATCATTCACCGATTTAAACCTCGATTTCTTCCTCGCAAACAATAGTACATGTTAAATCTCGCACGATTGAACATGAAATTTGGCTTAACTAGAAAAATCGATATTTTATATAGTTTTCACTTGATAAGAAAGTTGTTACTCAGTTAATTCGACCGACAACTACTAAAACTCAGAATTTTTTTTGAAAAGAAGATGGACTTAATACCAAACGTATTAAAACAAGTTACCTCGGTGAAGTCATCGTCTGATAGTTTGCAAACAGGAATATCTTTTACCATGTTAGAAACTATTAGGAAATGAAAACAGTTACTGCAGTTAGCAATTAGTATCAGTTAGCAGTCAGTCAGTTAGCTGTTAGTTAGTTGTTAACCTTGAGTAGTATAAATACACTGAGCTGTGTATTCTTTGATTCATCTGATAATATATGCTTGTCTTCAACTCTCTATTCTTCTATTATGGTATCTGAGCCTTGATTTTTTTTTCCTTTTCTTTCTTCTCTCCTTTCTAATGGCCACAGATGCTGGTTCAGGTAATGATGGTGATAATCATCACTCGGTCTATACAACTACACCTGTTGTTGGTTCCTCTTCTGATCTTGGGTGTGGTTTTTTGAACAAAGTACAGTCATTTCCCAAGCATGGTACTGTAAAGCTAGGGCAGCACAATTTTCTTTTATGGAAGCAACAAGTCTTGTTGATTCTTGAGGGGTATGGACTACTTGATTTTGTTCTTAGAACTGTCTCTGTCTCTCCGCAATCTCATGTTGATAGTAATGGCGATATTGTGCCAAATCCTGCCTTCTTGGTTCACAAGCAGCAAGATAAGCTGCTGGCTTCTTGGCTGTTATCCACGATCTGTGACGAGATTTTAGTGTATCTTACTAATGCTCATTCAAGCTTTGATGTCTGGAACACGGTTATGCGAAGGTTTGCTACCAAGTCCACTATGGTTGTTTCCATGTTAAGGCATTCCTTGTATTCTCAAAAGAAAGGGCACCTTATTATTAAAGAATATTTGGCCAAAATAAAAGGTTTGTGTGACACCTTGGTGGTTACTGGTAATCCCATTTCTGAACAAAAGCAAACCAATATTATTCTTGCTGGATTTCCCATAGAGTATGAATCGATTCCTGAAGCAGAAAAGCGATGTGTTTTCCACATTTAAGTCTTGGAAAATTATGATTGAAAAACAGACGGAAAAGCAGATAAAATACCTCCGTCATGCACAATGGCTTAGAGTTACATTACGATGAGTTTAATAGATTGTGCAAGTCGAAGGATCATGAGACACTTGACGATTCGTCATACTCCTGACAAAAGCGGCGTTGCGAGCGAATGAACGAACGATCATGGAGAAGGTTCGATGTATGTTGTCAAATGCCAACTTACCAAGTCATTTTGGGCGAAGCGACCTCTCGCATGTTTTTGATCAACCGATCTCCATCCGTTGCCATTGAGAAAAAGACTCCACAAGAGGTATGGTCGGTAATCCCGCTAATTATTACGATTTAAAGATTTTTGGGTGTCTGCGTATGCTCATGTTGATAATGGAAAATTGGAACCGAGATCCATTAAATGCGTTTTCTTGGTTATAAAGCTGGTGTAAAAGGCTATAAGTTATGGTGTCTGAAAATAGAAAAGTTGTGATTAGCAGAGATGTTGTTTTTGATGAAAGCGCTATGCTACCTAACTTATCTCTTAAAGACTCTTCCAATAAAGAAAACCAAAAGCGGTGGAGCATCGATTAATCTGAATCAACTCCTCAAGCCAAGTACAAAAATTGAGAATAGAGTTGCTTCTTCACCGCAATACTCTATCGCCAAAAACAGGACAAGAAGAGAAATTAAACCTCCAAAGAAGTATGCCGAGGTTGATCTAGTTGCTTATGCTTTAAATGTGGCTGAAGATATAGATGCGAATCAAGAGCCATTTAATTATTCGAGGCGATTAGTGTGAAGACTCGAGAAAAGTGGATGTTTGCTATGCAAGAGGAGATGGAATCACTCTACAAAAAGCAGAACATGGGATCTTGTAAAACTTCCTAAAGGTAAAAAGGCATTCGTTGTAAATGGGTGTTTAAAAGAAAGAAGGACTCAGGAGTTGAAGAACCCAGATATAAAGCAAGGCTTGTTGCAAAGGGTTACTGATCAAATTCGAGTGGACTTCATAGATGTGTTCTCTCCGGTTGTTAAGCATAGTTCGATTCGAGCTTTGCTTGGTATTGTGGCCATGCATGATTTGGAGCTTGAGCGGTTAGATGTAAAATCTGCATTTTGCATGGAGAACTTGAGGAAGATATTTACATGCAACAACCAGAGGGTTTTATAGTCTCGAGAAAAAGAGGACTATGTTTGCTTCTTTGAAAAAGTCCCTTTACGGTTTGAAACAGATCACCAAGACGAGTGGTACAAGAGGTTTGATTCCTTTATGACTTCTCATGATTTCAAAAGAAGTAGTTTTGACGGTTGTGTCTACTTTAAGAAAAAGCGTTGATGGTTCTTTTGTGTATCTACTTCTTTATGTTGATGACATGTTGATAGCGACAAAAGATAAAGAGAGATAAGAAAGGTTAAAGCCCAACTAAGTGAAGAATTTGAGATGAAAGATTTAGGACCAGCAAAGAAGATACTTGGTATGGAGATTCTCGAGATAGAAAAGCAAGTAAATTGTACCTAAGTCGGAAGGGTACATTGAGAAAGTTCTTTGCGAGTTCAATATGCAGAGTGCTAAGCTCTGTTAGTACTCCTTTAGCGACCATTTCGGACTTTCATCGGCCTTATCTCCTCAATCGATAATGAGATTGAGTACATGTCACATGTTCCATACTCTAGTGCAAGAGGATCTCTCATGTATGCTATGATTTGTTCACGCCCGATTTATCATATGCGATCGGTGCGCTTAGCGATACATGGCGAATCTCGGTAAAGAACACCGGAAAGCGATTCGATGGATTTTAAGATACTTACGAGGCACTACTAATGTTTGCTTACAGTTTGGAAGAACTAAAGATGGAGTTATAGGGTATGTTGATGCTGATTTTGCTGGAGACCTTGATAGAAGAAGATCTCTCACGAGTTACGTCTTTACAATCGGAGGTTGTGCAATTAGTTGGAAAGCCACTTTGCAAACTACGATCGCTTTGTCTACCAATTGAAAGTGAGTACATGGCGATTCTCGAGGCTTGTAAAGAAGCTATTTGGTTGAAGGGACTATTTAGTGAACTCAATGAAGACCTTCAAATCAAGACGATATTTTGTGACGACAGAGTGCCATCTTTCTTACAAAAGATCAAATGTTTCATGAGAGAACAAAACACATTGATATTCGGTATCATTTTGTTCGTGATATTATTGCTCGTGGTGATATTGTTGTGAGCAAAATTAGCACTCATGAAAATCCTGCAGATATGATGACTAAGTCACTTCCTATAACCAAGTTTGAGCATTGCTTAGACTTGGTTGGTGTTCATTGTTGAAGTTAAACCCTTAAGGGTTTTTGGAAGAGGTGAAGAACTTGTTTATTGAAAGTTCGCGATGAAGAACTTGTTCATTGAGAATTTGTGTCAAGGTGGAGATTGTTAGAATTAAGTGACCCAAATTCTTATTTAAATAAAATACGATGGAAAATAAAATAAAAGTAAAATCCATATAGAACTAGACTTCTTTTATTTTATTTTAGAATAAGGTTTTTAAACCTTATTAAACTCCATCTATTTTATATTGATTAGGATAAGGTGTTTCAATCCTACTAGAATATGGCTTTGCAAGCCTATAAATAGACATAGTCTATTCTTCTTGTATTTGAGTAAAAATTTTTCGACATAGTGAATTTTCTTCTCCTCTGCCCGTGGTTTTTTTCCCGAAAGGGTTTCCACGTAAAATTTATGTGTTCTTTATTTTTATTTATTTTATTCTATTTTATTTTTCACAAGTATGAATCGATTCGTGTTGTGGCTTCAGCAATGCCTGTTTCCCTTGATCTTCTTATTGAAATGCTTGCTGATTGTGAAGCTCGACAACAAAACTCCGTTTCGAGTATGCCTTTGCAAGTTAATGTGGCTCATCAAAGTAGGTCTGATGATAGGAATATTGGTACTAACATGAATATTGGGCAATCTGAACGTGGCTCTCGATCACCTTTTCGAGGTAATAGTTCTCGGTCGTTTCAAGGCAAGGGTCGAGGAAGAAGATTTGCTCACACTAAGCCACAGTGTCAGCTGTGTGGATGAGTTGGTAACATAGTTCAGAAGTGCTACTACAGGTTTGATGAGTCATTTGAGGGAGGGTCTGACCAGCCCATGCAAGTTTATTTTCATCAGTTTAGTGATGTATCCAGCTCATCCTGTGGAGGCTCTCACTGTTGCTCTCATCAAAACTCTGGTTTGCAAGTTTATATGCCTCTACAAAAGAACAAAACCTGAACACAAAAATCTGGTATCCTGATTCTGGGGCCTCCAATCATGTTACTAGTGATTTGGGTAATCTACATGATTCGACAAAGTACACAGGTAACAACAGGCTTTTCATGGGCAATGGTGTGTCTGTGCTAGTGGCTCATATTGGTTCTTCTTCTTTTACAAGTTCTAACAAATTTTTTCATCTGAAACGTTGTTACATGTTCCACAAATCTACAAGAATTTGTTGTCTATTGTTCAATTTGGTAATGATAACCAAGTGTTTTTTGAATTTCATCCCTTTCATTGCTTTGTGAAGGAAATCCAGACAGGGACCATCTTGCTGGGGGGTGCATACATAATGGCTTATATCAGTTTGATTTGTCAGACACTCATAGTTCAAATATTGACTCAGTATCTTCTGCTACTGCTCACATTACTTCCTTGGCGTTACCTACTTCTTCTAATTCAATTTTTGATCTCTAGCATAAACGCCTAGGTCATCCTTGTATTAAAACTGTTATGACAATTCTCCAAAAGTGTGATATTGTTTCGAAACATTATAAAGAAAATTAGGTTTGCTCTGCATGTCAGCTTGGCAAGTCTCGTAAGCTTCTATTCTCTCCCTCCTCAACTGTATACACTGCTCATTTTGAACTTATTGTAGCTGATTTATGGGGTCCTGCTCCCTTGGCGTCTGAAGGATATTTTTATTACATCTCTTTTGTTGATGCTTACACAAGATACACCTAGCTATATCTTATCAAACGAAAATCTGAGGCTTTGGCTAAATTTCTTCATCTGCAGAAATTCGTGGAAGTTCAGTTTGGTTCCAAAAATAAAGCTCTCCAAATAGACTGGGGCGAGGAGTTTCGTTTGTTTCCAAAGTTTCTCTCTCAGCTTGGTATTCATCATCGCTTGTCTTGTCTTCACACATCTGAGTAAAATGGCCTGGTAGAAAGAAAGCACAGGCATTTGGTCGATACTGGTTTGAATCTGCTGGCACAAGCTTATATGCCTATGAGTTTTTGGGCGCATGCCTTCATTAGTGCAACATATTTAGTCAATAGACTTCCAACGCCAGTTCTAGCGGGTAGCTCACCCTATGAAATACTACACAAGGCTGTGCCCGGTTATGAGAGTCTCAAAGTTTTTGGTTGTCGCTGTTATTCCTATCTACGGCCCTTTAACACTCATAAACTCCAGTTTCAGTCTAGACCATATGTTTTTCTTGGATATAGTCCTGTTCACAAGGGATATAAGTGTCTTGATGACAAAATGAGGGTGTTTATTTCTAGGCATGTGGTATTCGATGAGGCGTGTTTTCCTTTTGCAGCTGCTGATAGGTCCGTTGGTGGTTTACCTAGTACTCAGCCTCTTTTACAACATCAACAGTCCTTAGTGCCTGTTGTGGTGGCTTCTAAGGGTTCCCCTCGAGCTGAGTCTTCAAGCTCTCAACAGGTTCCAGGTGGTGTATCAAGGGTAGCTATTGCCTCTTTGACTTAACCTTTTGTGGAATCTCCTAGTCTCCAAGAACGGTGTACTGATACTGTTTCACAACCTTTTGTGGAATCTCCTAGTCTCCAAGAATGGTCTTCTGATGCTATTTCACCAGGAGCTGCTTCCTTCGGTAGTATGTCTACTCCTTCCTTACACTTGGTCAGCTCGCCTGTCAATATCCATCCTATGCGAACCAAGTCCAAGAATGGGATTTTTAAGCCCAAACTTTTCTCTGCTGAGCTTAGTGAGGTAGAACCAACTACAACTGAAGATGCTTTGGCAAGCAAAGAATGGGCTCTAGCAGCTCAACAAGAGTATGAGGCTCTCCTAAAGAATGAAACCTGGGATTTGGTTCCTCTACCTCCAAACAGAAGAGCTGTGGGGTTTAAGTGGATTTTTAAGCTCAAACGACATGCTGATGGTACTATTGCACGCTATAAAAGTCACCTGGTAGTTAAAGGTTACTTACAAGAGGCTGGGATTGATTTCCAAGACACTTTCAGTCCTATTGTGAAGCCAACAAGCATTAGAGTTGTCTTGGCATTGGCTGTTCAATCTGGATGGCAGATTCGCCAGATGGACATCAATAACGCGTTTCTTAATGGTGATCTATCTGAAGACATCTATATGTTTCAACCACCTGTTTTGAGCAAGGTTATGGTAACAAACTGTTAGTGTGCAAGTTAAAGAAGGCTTTGTATGGCCTTAAGTAGGCTCCTAGGGCCTGGTTTTCTAAGCTTTAAGATTTTTTGTTATCTTCACAATTTTCTTTGGCCAAATCTGATGGTTCCCTTTTTATTAAGAAAACTGACAGTGTGATTTTGTATGTCTTGGTGTATGTCGATGACATCATCATCACTGGCACTCATCAGGCTAGTATTGATCAGTTTGTTACTGACTTGAATTCTCGATTTTCTCTGAAGGATTTGGGGCCTCTTAGCTATTTTCTTGGTATTGAGGTGTCTCCTACTTCAAATGGTCTATTTTTAAGTCAGCGTAAATATGTACTCGACTTTCTTCGACGAGTTAAAATGGACTAGGCGAATGGCTCTCCTACTCCCATGATCGCATCCTCTATCTTATCTCAGCACACTGGCTGTGCAATTGACAATGCCTCTGAGTATCGCAGCATTGTAGGCGCCCTGCAGTATGTGGTCATCACCAGACCAGATATCACCTTTGTTGTTAATAAAGTCTGTCATTTCATGCATCAACCGCTTGATCAGCATTTCAAAGCAGTTAAACGCATTCTTCGCTACCTACAGAGTACTTTGGATTATGGTATTCTGTTTTCTGCAGTTCCTTCTTTGGATGTGGTTGGCTATTCTGATGCCAATTGGGGTGCTAATGTTGATGATCGACGCTCAACCTCAGGATTTTGCGTTTTTCTTGGAGGAAATCTTGTTGCTTGAGGTTCGAAGAAGCAGCAGGTAGTCTCTCGATCAACCGCTGAAGTTGAATATCGAGCATTAGCACATGTGGTTACTGAGGTGGTCTGGCTTGAGTCTTTACTGTCTGAACTTCATGTTTCACCTTCTCGAAAGACCTCAGTGTGGTGTGATAACTCTGGCACAGTTGCTGTCTTTACCAGTCTAGTGATGCACTCGAAGTTTAAGCACGTTGAATTAGACTTGTATTTTGTTAGAGAAAAGGTTATTGCTGAAAAGCTTAGCGTGGGACATGTGCCCGTACAGGAGCAAGTTGCTAACATGTTTACAAAGCCTTTATCAGCACCATTGTTTACAAAATTCAGAACATGCCTTAAAGTAGTTCCAAAACTTCTCTCTCAGCAGGTGTCAAGATGATGGGGGCATATTAGGAAATGAAAACAGTTACTGCAGTTAGCAGTTAGTATCAGTTAGCAGTTAGTCAGTTAGCTGTTAGTTAGTTGTTAACCTTGAGTAGTATAAATACAGTGAGCTGTGTATTCTTTGATTCATCCAATAATATACACTTGTCTTCAACTCTCTATTCTTCCATTAGAAACTTGCAAGAGAATCGTAGAATTCGTGTTTTCCTTCATTGAAGTGTCCTTTATACCTACGAAGAAGTAATATGAAGCAGAAGGCTGATCAGTTAAGTTAGAGTAAATTCGAGATATAAATATATGATAATCACATAGCACATTAAAAACGTCAACCGTTGCAGCACCGAGGTAAAGCCGTATCATAAAACGACATTTAAACGATCTTACTATAATTATTTTACTAAATGAATAAATTAGAAAAATCTCGAACTTTGATATATGAATTTCGATTTGATACAACTATGCATATAGAACTTTGGTTGTGGTTCATATATATACATGAAACTTTAATTTTATTCAATTGAATACATTTAAAGGGATAAATATACCAATTTATTTTAATATTAAATATATATAATTATTTGTATTACACTATGTATACTTCAAATAGTGCTATATCAGTAGCTATGTTAGTAATTTTTCAAATTTGAATTGTATTAATATTTCATGTATAAAAGTACACAATCAAAATTTATATATAAAATTGTACATTAAATCAAAATCTATCTGCGGTTTTAAAATTTATCCCTTAATAAAGTTGTAGAAAATATTCCATTCAAACTAGACTTTGTCACTAGTTATTAATAATATAAAATTTATTATAAACTAGAAATTAAGTTTCATTGCTAACTAAAATAATCACCCTTTTGTTAACATTTTCGTTATTAACCACATTGAGCGTTAAAATAAATTGATTAACAAACCAAATAGTGACACATGATAGCTTCTAGTTTAGTCTAATATTTTTCTATAAATATATTAAAATCATAAAAATTTATATCAAATTATAAGAACTAGAAAAATTATCAAAACATATAAAAATTATTAATATTAAAAATATTAAAAAATGAAAATTGATATAAATTTATAAATGTTATAAAATATTATAAACATTATAAAAATATTAAAAATATAAGATATCTAATAAATTCTATTTTTTTTATAAAAATGTATTAAAATTCTATAAAAATCATGAAAATTATAAAAAATTAAAACTATTAATATTGATATAAACTTATAGAAATTATTCAAAATCATAAGAAATTATTAAAAAATCAGCAAGGATATCAGTACGGGAAAAGACATTAGACTGGTTGACTTAGGAACTACACAATTGAAACTGTTTTTTTTTATTTTTAATTCTTTATTTATTTGAACTAGACAAATTGGCAAATCGGTGTCGTGATTAGTTCGACGACCAATCCAATTCTGAAAACCTTGATTAGAATATTTCATTCTGACATATGTTAATAGTTGGATAATGAGATTTTGGTTTAATAAAATTTTTAAAAAATAAATATCGATTCAACTGTCTGGTTTCCAAGTCAACCGATTTAATGGCTTTCCTTGGATTGGTAACCTTGTCGATTTCAAGCTAATTGGTCCAATTCAAGTTGTTATGATTTTTAATTTTTTAAAATTTATATTAATTTTAATTTTAATTTTTACAATTTATTATTATTTTTAAGAATTCTAATACGTTTTTAATTTAGATATTTTAAATAAGTTTTATTGTTTTTATAATTTATTATATTTTTACATTTTATAGTATTTATGATTTTGTTATAATGTTTTTATAATTTTAATAAGTTTATATCATTGTTAATATTTTTAATATTTAATAATTTTATTTTTAATAATTTTATGGGAAAAATATTAGATAAAATCAAAAGCTGCCACATGTCATCATCTAATTAGTTTATCAATTTATTTTAATGGTTAACATAGTCAATGACGAAAACCGTTTACGAAGAGGATGAGCCATAAAAGCTTGGCCAAATATCATGCTCATCCATAGCTGCACATTTTTCTTCATTTGGTGGAAGAAAGAAACATAAAGATGATAATTTTTTTGCATTTATGTCTAACTATACCATTTTTTAACTTAATTACTAATTTACCCTTTTAATTTTTAACTAAATTTCAATAATACCAAACAAATATCTTCCACTAACTTATTAATGGGCTAATTTCCACATAAGGACTTCCACTAAAAAATCTATAGCTATTTAATACCTTTAGCTATTAGAATACAACTTTCGCACTTTACGCTATTTAGTCTTTAAAGCCAAATTAAACACTTCTCATGTATAGTTTTTTCATGAAAATTTTACACAATCATATAAACATATCATAGACGTTATAATAATTATAAAATAATTATTTCTAATTCAGATTTGTGGTCTTGAAACCACTATTCCAACTATGTCCTAATTCGGGATATTACAGAACGTACACTTGATTTGGGGATAAATGTTGGAAGAAATCTGGGGCAGAATTTTGGAGAGAAGAAAGCATGCTATTTTGGGGACAACTTTTAGGCGTGTGGTGTTGAATAGCAATTCAGTGCCCCCACCCCTGAATACCTATTACAATAGCTGAGGGAATATGGGTGTAATAGCAAAGCTGTGGAATCACCTAAACGGTGAACCAAACTTGAGAATTACTGTAGCGCACGGAATAGGGCAGGAATGAAATAGCAATTCCATCCAACCAAACATGCTGTAAATATCTATGAGCAAATTGATTCTTCTTAAAAAAATTAGAACAATTTAATCTTTCAATTTTGAAAATAAACAACTAATTAAGGACAATTAATCATGGTTTTCCGTTAATTATATATAATTTTGATTGGTATAATAATAAATTTAATGCTTAATGTTTATATATATTTTGTGCTGTTAGACAGAATATGTAAATGTTACGAGCTAAATTTGTTAAACAATACCAATTTGACACAATGTGTGAAATTTTGAGGACTAAACTTGTTTATCACATTGCTGACAATTTTGAATTTTAAAAGCCCCCTAAAAGTTAAGTGACCAACTAGGTAGTTTACTCTATATTTCTATTGGTATAATAACAAATTTAGTCCTCAAAATTTTACACATTGTGTCAAACTGATATTGTTTAACAAATTTAACCCACAAATATTTACATATTTAGTTCAAAATGCATTAAGAAGATGATGAGCATGTACCTTTCGCTCTCGGACCTTGATGACGGAGCGTTCGAGTTCGTGTTCAAGTTGATCAAGCTCTTCGAATGGTATAGAACTCATGTCTTCACCAGTGTAGCGTCGCATGCTTAGCTGAAGGCGACGAGTTTCTTTCCTCAACACTGCCAATTCATTGTACAAATGTTCCTATACATATATGAAAATATTCACTAAATACCTTCATGCTGAGGCAGATTGAAGAAGGAAATGCGAGTGATCTTACCCGATTGTCATGCTCAGGAATGCAAGTTCCACTGACCTTCTGTCTTCTGATACCTTTCTATGATGTGCTCCATTCTGTCACATAACATTTAGCCATTAAACAAAGAAAAAATGGAAAATTTTGTCATCTAAGACAGTCCTAGCAAGAAAATTTGCTCAGATGATTTTTAATTTTAATTAAAAAGGCTTTAGAAAGTGTTTGTTTCTCAGTAAAATTCCATTCTTATATTTTCCGAGAAAGATAAGCATGAAAAATTAAGTCGATTAAAAATCTGTAGTGCTATATCTATGATTGAAAGAGTGCAAAATTAAGATGCTTATAAACTCATATTTGGTCAAAATTTATTTAATCTCTATTAAGGATATATTGAAATTTAAAAAAAAATGGACAAAAACAGTAATAATGAAATGGAAGAAAATGAAACCCTTATGATTATAACAAAGAATACTTTTTTTAACCCACCAATTTCCCTTAAATTTTACATTATTTAAGATTCATTAATGTCTAAATCAAATAACACAACACCCTTGATCTGATCAGCTCAAATCAATAGGGATATTCATGCAATTGAAAGCTTTTTGAATTCAAATTGATGATAACAAAGACTGTAACCAGTCAAATTAATGCAGAAGCTAAAGAGATCTGCAGGTCATGAAAATAGAACTTAACAACCCAAAAAAAAAAAACTTAACTTTAGCTTGAAAAAGAAGCCTTGAAATTGAAACCCCAGCTAGTTCATGTTCTTCATTTTTACAAAACATGATCTTGGTCAGTCAAAAAATCAAACTCCCATGCAGGCTTTCAACCAAGATAATCATGGATTCATGAAAATGAAAAGAGAAGAGGAAATAATGAAAAAGACCTGTAACCCTCAGTGCAATACTGGCACATCTTGCCGGTAGTGGAGAAGATGATGAGCCCAATCTGAGCATCACAAAGCACAGACAACTCATGGGTCTTCTTCAATAACCCAGCTCGTCGCTTCGAAAACGTAACTTGCCTAGTCGTCTGGTTCTCAATCCTCTTGATCGGTATCTTTCCACGTCCCATATATAATTATCTCTTTTCTTTGCCTTTATAATCTCTACCTAGTTAAGGAAACTGGGAAACAAAAAAAAAAAAAAAAACATTAAACCACACACAGACACAAAAAAAGTTTCAAAAATGAAGCAGCTGAGCTTAATAAAGAAGTTTTCAAAAATGGGTTGCTATAATATAAGATAAAATGGAAAGTAAAAAGCTTCTGAAACTGAAAATAACAAGTTTTGTTTTTATGTTTATAGTTCATAAAAAGAGGAAGGGATTATTGGATAAAAAAAGAAGAAGATGATGATGATGAGTCTCTGAGTTTATTACCTATTTGCTTTGCTCTCGTAAATCTGCAGCTCTTTTGGCGAAGCTAACGTGTATGAACAAGGAATTTATTCTCTATAAGCTTTGCTATAATTTTGTTTTTATTTTTTAAGTTTTCTAAATGCCCTCAATCTTTTCTCATAAAACTACAAATTTGCACCTATATTTGATACAAATAGATTAGACCTACTCTGATTTTAATTTTGTTTTAGTATTTTTTAGTATTTTTCAATAAATTTTGTGAACTCTTAAGGAAAATCTGATAAATTTTGATGAAAATATTAACTACTCAAATTTTTAAATTGAAAAGAAAAATATAAATATAAAGGTTCAATATTAAATATATAAAAATATAGGGACTAATAGAACATTTTTGTCAAAACATAGTAATTATAATCATAATTTTTTTGAAATGTATGCAAAAAAACAAGGAAATGTTTATTGTAATTATATGAAATCTAATTTTCTAAATAAGTTTAATTTGTGAAGTGCATAATAGCAAATTACTAAGGAACAAATGGCTCCCCAATTAAAATTTTAATTCAACGTAGATTTGAATGCGATAAAACGCATTATCCTTTTATTTATGGGTTAGGGGAGTTATGGGTAGTTTTAGAAATTATTTTAAAGAGAAACTTTGTTTTAGAAAAATGTACAGGTTTAGTGATTAATATTCTCTTTGTATGTGAAAAAATATTTCATGTAGATTAACATATAGATAACTTTCGTGACGCGAAAGGGAGACATATTTCATTTTGATAGGTTAAATATGTATGTATTTTGAAATTATTTTAACAAGGGATGTTATTGCATTTTGTTGGAGTTTATTACTATTTATACTTGGTGTCCTTAATGTTTTATATTTAATCCAACTTTGCCAATTGAAGCCGCAAGTAATTTCGGTGTTTCAGTTACACTTAATTTTATAAGACTCTCTAATTACAATAGTTATTTAAACCCTAATTACAAAATAAAAATAATGGAGTAGGAGGATTGGCATAATGAGTAATTCAATACCAAAAAGCAACCCTTTATTGTGAAAATGTAAGAAAGAAAGACAAAAAGGGGGTGGTGTTGTGGTGTGAGTCTTAAAACACTTCTCTGGTCTCATATCTGTCAAGCAGCCTGAATTTTAGCATAAATAGGAATTCCTTTTACAATTGGTACAAAACTATGCCTTTCTAGAAATGGGAATTCAACAATGGAGGTGGAGGTCCCCCACCCAAAACACACCCCTATTGGGAAAAGACAAGCTGTAACAATCCCATGATATATGCATAATGACTAAAACAAACAGACTTGCTATATATGCAATACTTTCATATTAACTTTGATTAAATTAGAGTTAAATTTGAAATGTAACTTTGTTTACACTAAACCTTTATGCCAAAAGGGTAATTTCAATTGGACCAATATGTTACTTCATGCAATTGGATTTGTCTTTAGGTTAAGTTGGGTGAGCTATTGTCCAAAATCTTTGTAGGGATCAAGTGAATAAAGGATGGACAGTAGTAGTGGAACCTGCAAGGGAATATCTAAATTCTAAAAAGAGAAGCTGCATGCAGGATGACTGCACTTTCGTCGGGACTTTTAAAGAACTAAGGAAACACATGAGATTGGATCATCCATGTGCTCAACCACGAGAAGTGGACCCTACTCTCGAACAAAAATGGAGGAGGCTTGATGAAATTGATTTCAAACTGAACCCTCTCTTTTTCCCCTCAAAGCAGTGCATTACTGCATTTCCCAGTTTCTCCCTGTTAATATCGCTTAGCCCCTGTCTTTTTCATCTTACCTATTTTTAGTATTCATAAAGTAACATTCATTTCAAAATTTACATCCATTACAAAACCCGAGTTTCTTATTTCTTAACCTGAAACCCCTCCTCTTTCCTCCTACTCTGTTTCAAGTATCAGTGTAGAGCCATTATTGATTTCTTGTTTTAGATCTAAATTCCTCATGCATACCTTATATAGTTAAATGGGTTTTCTTCCCTGTAAACACCTTTTTTTTATAAAGTTTTTATTATATGCTAAAAAAATAATAAATTGTAAAAATTAAAATTAATAATAAATTTAAAAAATTTAAAAAAAATCATAACAACTTTAACTGGACCAATTAGCTTGAAATCGACAACGTTACCAATCCAAGGAAAGTCATTAGATATGTTGACTTAAGAACGAGACAGTTGATTCGATTTTTTATTTTTTAATAATTTTATTAAACTAAAATCTCATTATCCAACTATTAACATATGTCAGAATGAAATATTCTAATCAAGGTTTTTAGAATTGGATTGGTCGTTGGACTAATTACGACACCGATTTGCCAATTTGTCTGATTCAATTAAATAAAGAATTAAAAAAAAAAGGCTCAATCGTCCGGTTCCCAGGTCAACCAGTCTAATATCTTTCCCCGCACTGATATCCTTGCCGATTTTTTTAATAATTTCTTATAATTTTTAATAATTTCTATAAATTTATATCAATATTAATAGTTTTAATTTTTTTTATAATTTTCATGATTTTTATAGAATTTTAATACGTTATTTATAAAAAAATTAGAATTTATTAGATTTCTTATATTCTTAATATTTTTATAACGTTTATAATATTTTATAATATTTATAAATTTATATCAATTTTCATTTTTAATATTTTTAATATTAATAATTTTTATATTTTTGATAATTTTTCTAATTCTTATAATTTGATATAAATTTTTTATGATTTTAATATATTTATAGAAAAATATTAGACTAAACTAGAAGCTATCATGTGTCACTATTTGGTTTGTCAACCAATTTATTTTAACGGTCAATGTGGTTAATGACGAAAACTGTTAACAAAAGGCTGATTATTTTAGTTAGCAACATAAACTTAATTTCTAGTTTATAATAAATTTTATATTATTAATAACTAGTGACAAAATCTAGTTTGAATGAAATGTTTTCTACAACTTTATTCAGGGATAAATTTCAAAACTACATATGGATTTTGATTTAATGTACAATTTTATATATAAATTTTGATTTTGTACTTTTATACATGAAATATTAATACAATTCAATTTTGAAAAATTACTAACATAGTTACTGATATAGCACTATTTGAAGTATACATAGTGTAATACAAATAATTATATATATTTAATATTAAAATAAATTGGTATATTTATTCCTTTAAATGTATTCAATTGAATAAAATTAAAGTTTCATGTATATATATGAACCACAACTAAAGTTCTATATGCATAGTTGCATCAAATCAAAATTCATATATCAAATTGCACATTATATCAAAGTTCGAGATTTTTCTAATTTATTCATTTAGTAATATAATTATTGTAAGATCGTTGAGTGGAAATCGTTTCTTATTTGAATATTGGTTAAGAAAAAAAATGTGTGAGCTACTTTCAAAATCCGTTGTAGTCCAGGTGGTTAGGATACTCGGCTCTCACCCGAGAGACCTGGGTTCAAGTCCCGGCAACGGAATTTACTTTTTTTTATTTTTTTTAAACTTTGGGCAGTTTTTGACTTTTTGAGCCCTTTGGGCTTTATCTGCTCTGTTTGTAGATGTATGTATCCATTTGTTTACTGCCATTTTTCATTTAAAAGAAACAGAAACAATGGCAGATATTCCCAAATTTACTATATTTTGATGCCTTCCATTAGAAGAAAATATTATCTTTCCCTATAAAGGAAAAGTGTGTATAAGGAAAGACCAAAGTGATTAACAAGTTACAAAAGGATGCCATCTTTTTTCTATTATAAATCAAAAGAGTTTGACTTTTAGACTTTGGAAATTTCTACCTTATTGCTCTCCTCTTATATTATCTTCTTCATAAAATTTTATGTTTCAGGGATGACACAGACTTGAAACCTAAAGGATATGAACATTATTTTCTCTACTTACGATGGCATGATATTGCAACATTGTATATTTGGTCACGGGGAAAGGATCGTATAAAACAGTGATGTCACACCATCTGTATTCCCTTTTCAATAGTTTAATGCCACATCAACATTTTCATTTGAACGTGTCATTAAACTATTGGAAAGGAATAATATCACTGTTTCATACCGTCCTTCTCGACGATGATTGTATCAAATCTTTCAATTAACTGAATTCAACATGATGTACAGTCCTATTGGATAATTCTTGGAAGTCTGTTGGATATTGTTAAATGCTTTAAAATACTATATCAGATTCAATAAAATCAGAATGACAATTAATCATGATTAAATCCCAATATAAGGACTTGTGAGTATGATGATATAGGGTTTCAACAAGTTTCAACAGTTCGATTTTATTAAATTTGTTTCAATTTTGGTTTGGTTAAATTTTTGTAATATAAAATAAATATTTATATATAAATTAGTGAAGAACAATTCAAAATTCTATATTTAAAAAAATGTGTTTTCCTAAAAAAAATTAACTGAATTGATAGAATTTGATTCGGTTGAATTTCAAAAAATTATACTATTATAAGGTAACTATAGATTTTATCCAAAATCAATCTAAACCAAACTCTTATCACCCATTAATAGATAAAAGTACCATGGAGATCTCGAAGTTAGATAACCTTTTGCCCCATTTATTAAAAAAGGGGTAATTTAGTTTTTGTATGTTAAATTAAGAGTAAATTGGTCCTTTTTCTGTTAAAAAATTCATCAATTTCTATTGTTATAAAAACTAACGTGGCTAACGGAATAAACAAACATCTACACATTGCGTGCCACGTCTACCTAATATTGACATACTGGGCCAATTTTTAATAGTGGAAATGGAAAAAAAATTTAATAAAAGGACCAGTTTGCGTTTTGATCTAATGTACAGAGAATAATTTGATTATTTTTTAATAAAAAGAGCAAAATACAATCTGACTATTAATATAAGATCTTTTATAGTATTTTTACCCCAAATAGTACTATATATCAACATTGTAGAGGCTATCCTTACGGGGTTATTAAGTGGTAATGATGATGCAAAATATAGATGCCTGGCAAACTCCATGTGAATAAGAACCCTAAATTAGTGGTGGAAAGTGCTTCGGCGACGGTTTTCATTTTGGGTAAGTCCCCCCATGTTCTCATCTTCGTTCTTTTCTTCACTAAAACTCCGTCTCCCACAGAAAAAAATAGAAGAGTTTTATTATACGATTTGAAAGCTCTATGACAGTGCAGTCATCCTGCATGCAGCTTCTCTTTTTAGAATTTAGATATTCCCTTGCAGGTTCCACTACTACTGTCCATCCTTTATTCACTTGATCCCTACAAAGATTTTGGACAATAGCTCACCCAACTTAACCTAAAGACAAATCCAATTGCATGAAGTAACATATTGGTCCAATTGAAATTACCCTTTTGGCATAAAGGTTTAGGGTAAAAAAAGTTACATTTCAAATTTAACTCTAATTTACTCAAAGTTAATATGAAAGTATAGCATATATAGCAAGTCTGTTTGTTTTAGTCAATAATGCATATATCATGGGATTGTTACAGCTTGTCTTTTCCCAATAGGGGGTGTGTTTTAGGGTTTTGGGTGGGGGACCTCCACCTCCATTGTTGAATTCCCACTTCTAGAAAGGCATAGTTTTGTACCAATTGTAAAAGGAATTTCTATTTATGCTAAAATTCAGGCTGCTTGACAGATATGAGACCAGAGGAGTGCTTTAAGACTCACACCACAACACCACCCCCTTTTTGTCTTTCTTTCTTACATTTTCACAATAAAGGGTTGCTTTTTGGTATTGAATTACTCATTATGCCAATCCTCCTACTCTATTATTTTTATTTTGTAATTAGATTTTAAATAACTATTGTAATTAGAGAGTCCTATAAAATTGAGTGTAACTAGAACACCCAAATTACTTGCGGCTCCAATTGGTAAAGTTGGATTAAATATAAAACATTAAGGACAACAAGTATAAATAGTAATAAACTCCAACAAAATGCAATAACATCCCTTGTTAAAATAATTTCAAAATACATACATATTTAACCTATCAAAATAGAATATGTCTCTCTTTCGCGTCACGAAAGTTATCTATATGTTAATCTACATGAAATGTTTTTTCACATACAAAGAGAATATTAATCACTGAATCCGTAAATTTTTCTAAAACAAAGTTTCTCTTTAAAATAATTTCTAAAACTACCCAGAACTTCCCTAAACCATAAATAAAAAGATAATGCGTTTTATCGCATTTAAATCTACGTTGAATTAAAATTTTAATTGGGGGAGCCCTTAGTAATTTGCTATTATGCACTTCACAAACTAAACTTATTTAGAAAATTAGATTTCATATAATTACAATAAATATTTCCTTGTTTTTTTGCATACATTTCAAAAAATTTATGATTATAATTACTATGTTTTGACCAAAATGTTCTATTAGTCCCTGTATTTTTATATATTTGAGTACAATCATTAATACAGTTAATATTTTCATCAAAATTTATCAGATTTTCCTTAAGAGTTCACAAAAGTTATTGAAAAATACAAAAATTGCTAAAAGCAAAATTAAAATCAGATTAGGTCTAATCTATTTGTATCAAATATAGGTGCAAATTTGTAGTTTTATGAGAAAAGATTGGGGGCATTTAGAAAACTTAAAAAATAAAAACAAAATTATAGCAAAGCTTATAGAGAATAAATTCCTTGTTCATACACCCTAGCTTCGCCAAAAGAGCTGCAGATTTACGAGAGCAAAGCAAATAGGTAATAAACTCAGAGACTCATCATCATCATCTTCTTCTTTTTTTATCCAATAATCCCTTCCTCTTTTTATGAACTACAAACCATAACAACAAAACTTGTTATTTTCAGTTTCAGAAGCTTTTTACTTTCCATTTTATCTTATATTATAGCAACCCATTTTTGAAAACTTCTTTATTAAGCTCAGCTGCTTCATTTTTGAAACTTTTTTTGTGTCTGTGTGTGGTTTAATGTTTTTTTTTTTTTTTTTTTGTTTCCCAGTTTCCTTAACTAGGTAGAGATTATAAAGGCAAAGAAAAGAGATAATTATGGGACGTGGAAAGATACCGATCAAGAGGATTGAGAACCAGACGACTAGGCAAGTTACGTTTTCGAAGCGATAAGCGCTGGGTTATTGAAGAAGACCCATGAGTTGTCTGTGCTTTGAGATGCTCAGATTGGGCTCATCATCTTCTCCACTACCGGCAAGATGTGCCAGTATTGCACTGAGGGTTACAGGTCTTTTTCATTATTTCCTCTTCTCTTTTCATTTTCATGAATCCATGATTATCTTGGTTGAAAGCCTGCATGGGAGTTTGATTTTTTGACTGACCAAGATCATGTTTTGTAAAAATGAAGAACATGAACTAGCTGGGGTTTCAATTTCAAGGCTACTTTTTCAAGCTAAAGTTAAGTTTTTTTTTTGGTTGTTAAGTTCTATTTTCATGACCTGCAGATCTCTTTAGCTTCTGCATTAATTTGACTGGTTACAGTCTTTGTTATCATCAATTTGAATTCAAAAAGCTTTCAATTGCATGGATATCCCTATTGATTTGAGCTGATCCGATCAAGGGTGTTGTGTTATTTGATTTAGACATTAATGAATGTTAAATAATGTAAAATTTAAGGGAAATTGGTGGGTTAAAAAAAAGTATTCTTTGTTATAATCATAAGGGTTTCATTTTCTTCCATTTCATTATTACTGTTTTTGTCCATTTTTTTTTTAAATTTCAATATATCCTTAATAGAGATTAAATAAACTTTGACCAAATATGAGAGTTTATAAGCATCTTAATTTTGCACTCTTTCAATCATAGATATAGCACTACAGATTTTTAATCGGCTTAATTTTCCATGCTTATCTTTCTCGGAAAATATAAGAATGGAATTTTACTGAGAAACAAACACTTTCTAAAGCCTTTTTAATAAAAATTAAAAATCATCTGAGCAAATTTTCTTGCTAGGACTGTCTTAGATGACAAAATTTTCCATTTTTTCTTTGTTTAATGGCTAAATGTTATGTGACAGAATGGAGCAAATCATAGAAAGGTGTCAGAAGGTCACTGGAACTTGCATTCCTGAGCATGACAATCGGGTAAGATCACTCGCATTTCCTTCTTCAATCTGCCTCGGCATGAAGGTATTTCGTGAATATTTTCATATATGTATAGGAACATTTGTACAATGAATTGGCAGTGTTGAGGAAAGAAACTCGTCGCCTTCAGCTACGCATGCGACGCTACACTGGTGAAGACATGAGTTCTTATACCATTCGAAGAGCTCGATCAACTTGAACACGAACTCGAACGCTCTGTCATCAAGGTCCGAGAGCTAAAGGTACATGCTCATCATCGTCTTCTTAATGCATTTTGAACTAAATATGTAAATGTCTGTGGGTTAAATTCGTTAAACAATACTAATTTGACACCATGTGCAAAATCTAGTTTGAATGGAATGTTTTCTACAACTTTATTCAGAGATAAATTTCAAAATTATGTATGGATTTTGATTTAATGTATAATTTTATATATAAATTTTGATTGTGTACTTTACACATAAAATATTAATACAATTCAATTTTGAAAATTACTAACATAGTTATTGATATAGCACTATTTTAAGTATACATAGTGTAATACAAATAACTATATATATTTAATATAAAAATAAATTAATATATTTATTCCTTTAAATGTATTCAATTAAATAAAATTAAAGTTTCATATGTGAAATACAAATAATCTTAGTGAAATTCGATAATTAAAAAATTGTGGAAAAAATTAAAATCAAATTACAAATGAAATGTTACATAAAATAATTTATATTTAAATAAAATAAAAATTTATTTAAATTTAATAAGAAATATATAAAAGAAAATTCATTGAACTTTTTAAAGCTGATTTGTTTCTTCTCATAAGTGCGTTTCCCCATACACTGTTTCGTTTAGAAATTCTCAAAGAACTCCATATTTCTCAAATTTAGTACAAATATGACGCCATATTTCTCATTAATTTTCTTTTTTTTCCTTATATAAATACCTTCACATGCTCTAAGCATTAACCCAAAGCTCACCAAAAAAAAAAAAAAAAACAACTCAGCTTTCTTTTTTTATTTTCAAGCAAAAATGGAAGCAAGACAGCCACATAATGCAACGGCAAGGACACATTAAGGCGTAAACAGCGAACTCCACACGTCACCCTGGCATTCGCCGGTACCATACTTGTTCGGCGGGTTAGCTGCCATGTTGGGTCTTAGAGCGTTTGCGCTTCTCGTCCTTGCATGTTCTTATCGGGAACCATTGGGTTACAACGAGAACGACGGTGAAGGGGGAACGGAGAGAGACATAGAAGCCGGAGAAGGTAAAGGTTACTTTCTTACCCCATTATAAATTTATAACTAAATAATACAATACATTAACTATTTTTTTTCTTAAGTTCTATTCTTGCATATGGGTTTTTTTTTCCTTTTCTGATTCAAGCTAAAGTTAAGACCGGAAGTGTCCTTTTTTGACACGCTTCAAGGCGTGTCCGGTACGTATCCGGCCGTGTCGGCGGCGTGTCCGTGTCGGACACCAGTACGACACTGGTACGAGGGGATTTTCCCCGTGTCGGTGCTTCCTAGATTGCAAAGGTATTTTACAGAGGATCATTGGTTCAAAACTTGTACCTGCAAAGCTTGGTGCATATATCTGCAACATTTGTTGCAGCCATTGTCAACCTTGCTCCAGCCTTTACTTTTATTTTGGCCATTTGTTTCAAGTACACTTCTTAACCCTTGGTTGATTTTGATTTTTTGTGTCCGTTGGATACTTCAATGGGTGTGGTATTGGTTCCTGGTGTTTATGTTGGATTTTATCTCTAGTTTTTGTTTTGACTCAGTTGAGAGTTCTAGTTTTTACATGTATTGAAACAAAGTTAATTATGATAACAAGATGGAGAAACTGGCAATAAGAACAAATGCAGGGAAAGCCAAAGTGTGTGGGACATTAATAGGAATAGGTGGAGCAACGGTATTCACATTTTACAAAGGTATAGACATAAACATCTGGTCAACAAATGTAAACCTTTTAAAGCATCATCATCATCAACAAGGAGGTCCTTGACCTTCATATCATGGCACTGGTCACTTCATTATCGGTGTTTTTTTCAGTCTTTTGAGTTGCGTTTCTTTCTCTTTTGTTGTTGATCAATCAGGTAAAACCGGAGTTCTTTTCCTGTTCCTATTCCATCAATTTCATTCTACTTACATGGTCTTTTTTTGTACTTAACTTTTGAACTTTGTTAGGCTAAAATGAGCGCGGGTTCCCTTACTTGTATTTAAGCACTGCTTTGATGTGTTTGATGGGATCAATACAAGGAGCTTTGTATGCAGTTTGTACTGTGAGGGATTGGAATCAATGGAAGCTTGGGTGGAATGTTAGGCTTTTAGCTGTTGCTTTTGTGGTATGTTAATGGCTACATGTTGGATTTTTCTTTTTTTTTTTTTTTGGGGATTTAACATGTTGACATTGTTTTTTTGGTTATGTTGCAGGGAATTATGGGATCTGCTTTGTTCGTGTTCTTGGTATCATGGGCTGTTAGGTTGAAGGGACCATTGTATGCAGCTATATTCAATCCATTGGGGCTTGTGCTTCTTGCTATTGTGGGATCCTTGTTACTCGATGAAAAGCTGCATTTAGGAAGGTATATTATGTGTCATATTTGCTTTACTATTTTATTATATTTTTATAGCACTAACATAATAATTATATTATGGATATAGATACAATGGTGGCAAAATGAGACCGAATCTCAAAAGATAAAATTTTAAACTTAAAAAGATTTAATATACTAAATTTGAAAGAAAAAAATCAAGCTTATAACAATTTGAATATGGAAAAGAAAACTGCAGATTAGAATTTGAAAAACTCAATTCTATCTTGAGATAGACTCGAATTTGAATTAAACCCAAAACAATTCAAACTTGAAAATATGACTTAAAAAATGTGAAGGTATTATTGAATATATAGATTAGAACTTAAAACTCAAATAGAGAATCCTGAACTTAAAAAATTGAAATAAAAAAAAACTCTTAAAATTGACTCAAATCCGAGTTGAATTCAAAGAAATTCAAACCTGAAAATTTAAACTAAAAAAGAGTTGAATTTAGATATATCTTAAGATTGACTTGAATTCCAGCTAAACTCAAAGACAGTTTGAACTTGAAAAGAACTGAACAAATGCAGGATGGAGTTTGTATTGAAACAAAGTTAATTATGATAACAGGATGGAGAAACTGGCAATAAGAACAAATGCAGGGAAAGCCAAAGTGTGTGGGACATTAATAGGAATAGGTGGAGCAACGGTATTCACATTTTACAAAGGTGAAGAACAAGAGCGTGAAGGAACTGAAACTCCATTCATCCATGTTCACGTCGTATTCCCAAGCTGTACTTAAAGCGTTCTTGTTCTCATCATGACCACCCGCCACAATAATGCGCCCTTCAAACCCCCCAGGTGCAAAGAACGATCGAGTTTCCGGCATCTGCTTCCCTTGTTTCCACTGCTGAGTTGTGAAGTCGTATATGAAGACGTCCCGCACTGGGTCATAACTTGTGGTCACCACTAGCTTTCCTTCATGCTCTTGTTCTTCATCAACTGTTGGTACTGGTACTAACTGTGTTTTTTGCTTCATCTCTGTGGCTTTGCCCCATAACACCACATGTACTACACATACTATCATTAATCCCCCTATGATACTGTTGATTTCCCAGGAAAAAAGAGAAAGAATTAGAAACTAAAACGCCATTTGCAGCTAAGTTATTCGAGTTTGGATGTGAGTGTTGTGTAGGTATAAAGATAGCAATTTGATTCGGGTTTAGATCATGTAATTTTGGGATTTAGTTGTTTTAAATTTAGGTGTTTTCTGGTTTGAATGTTCTTATAGTTGAGAGTTTGAGTGTTAGTGTTGGGAAAGTATAGAGGTAGAATTTGATTCGGGTTTAGATCAATTAATTTTGGGTTTTAATTATTTCAAGTTTGAGAGTGTTTTTGGGTTTCAGTTTTTTATAGTTCAAAGTTTGAGTGTGAGTGTCGAATGTAGATATAAATATAACAATTTGATTCAGGTTTAGATCATGTAATTTTGGGTTTTAGTTGTTTCATGTTTTTTGAGGTTTTCGAGTTAGAGTTTTTTAAGTTCAAAGTTTGGGTGTGACTGATATGTAAACTTAATTCGGGTTTAGATCATGTAATTTTAGGATCTAATTGTTTAGGTTCGGGTGTTTTCAGATTTAAGATTTTTTGATGGTTCAATTCTTTTCAAGTTCAAACTGTCTTGAGTTTAGTTGGAGTTCAAGTCAATCTTAAGATATATCTAAATTCAACCCTTTTTTAGTTTAAATTTTCAGGTTTGAATTTCTTTGAATTCAACTCGGATTTGAGTCAATTTTAGGGGTTTTTTTTATTTTGACTTTTTAAGTTTAGGGTTTTCTCTTTGGGTTTTAAGTTCTAATCGATATGTTCAATAATTCTTTCACATTTTTTCAATCATATTTTCAAGTTTGAATTGTTTTGGGTTTAATTCAAATTCGAGTCAATCTCAAGACAGAATTGAGTTTTCCAAGTTCTAATCTAGAGTTTTCTTTTCCGTATTCAAATTGTTATAAGATTGATTTTTTTTCTTTCAAATTTAGTATATTAAATCTTTTCAAGTTCAAAGTTTTTATCTTTTGAGATTCGGTCTCATTTTGCCACAATTGCATCTATATCCATATTATAATTATTATGTTAGTGCTATAAGAATATAATAAAATAGTAAAGCAAATATGACCTAATATACCTTCTTAAATGCACCTTTTCATCGAGTAACAAAGATCCCACAATAGCAACAAGCCCCAATGGATTGAATATAGCTGCATACAATGGTCCCTTCAACCTAACAGCCCATGATACCAAGAACACGAACAAAGCAGATCCCATAATTCCCTGCAACATAACCAAAAAAACAATGTTAACATGTTCAACTTTCCCCCAAAAGAAAACCCAACATGTAACCATTAACATACCACAAAAGCAACAGCTAAAAGCCTAACATTCCTCCCAAGCTTCCATTGATTCCAATCCCTCACAGTACAAATTGCATACAAAGCTCCTTGTATTGATCCCATCAAACACATCAAAGCAGTGCTTGAATACAAGTAAGGGAACCCCACGCTCATTTTAGCCTAACAAAGTTCAAAAGTTAAGTACAAAAAAAGACCATGTAAGTAGAGTGAAATTGATGGAATAAGAAAAGGAAAAGAATCCAAGTTTTACCTGATTGATCAACCACAAAGAGAAAGAAACGCAACTCAAAAGACTGAAAAAAGCATCGATAGTGAAGTGACCAGTGCCGTGATATGAAGGTCCAGGACCTACTTGATGATGATTCTTTAAAAGGTTTACATTTGTTGACCAGACTAGATGTTTATGTCTATACCTTTGTAAAATGTGAATACTATTGCTCCACCTATTCCTATTAATGTCCCACACACTTTGGCTTTCCCTGCATTTGTTCTTATCGCCAGTTTCTCCATCATGTTATCATAATCAACTTTATTTCAATACATGTAAAAAATGGCAAAAATTTAGAGACAATTCGAATTGGGTTCCACGTTTATATTCGATTTTATCTCTGGGTTTTGTGATTCTATTAAAAGTTCGAGGAGATAACGACGGTCCACAAAATTTCACTCACCAACGCTCTTAGTGGGTGAGGGTGCTCCTCCTGCCTGTCAACTCCTCGAGCTCTTAGCACAGTCACTAAATCCACTAGAACTCTCAACAAAGTCAAAACAAAAACTAGAGATAAAATCCAACATAAACACCAAGAACCAAATAACACACCCAATGAAGTATCCAACGGACACAAAAAATAAAAATCAACCAAGGGTTAAGAAGTGTACTTGAAACAAATGGCCAAAATAAAAGTAAAGGTTGGAGCAAGGTTGACTATGGCTGCAACAAATGTTGCAAATTTATGCACCAAGCTTTGCAGGTACAAGTTTTGAACCAGTGATCCTCTATAAAATACCTTTACAATTAGCTGAAAACAAATAGATTTTTGTATATATACATATAAACACATATAAATTTAAGTTAAAAATACCCAAATAATCCACAAAGAAACGCTTGAAGCAGTACTTTTCTATTAATTTTCTTGAAGCTCTTCCTGTAAAAAACAAAACACAAAAAAAAAATGATAAAAGAAGAACTGAAACCAAAAAAGATTAAGCTTTAACCTTTCAAAAATAAGAGCAAGCGGAACCATGATAACAGTGGTGAACATGAATCTATAAACCACAATGTAACACCCCTTACTTGTATTCAATGCTAGAATAGGGTACGAGGCATTACCAGACTTATTCACAAGCATACATTAATTTTCACTCAAATTTAAAACTTTCCAGAAACTTACATATTGTCACTATTATGAGCCTTCGAGACTCAAAACATGTATTGGAAATAGTTTAAGACTAAACCGAGAATTTCTAAATCTTTTTAAAAAACTTAGAAAAATTTTCATGCAAAAGGGGTCACACGCCCATGTGGTATGGCCGTATAGCCCACATCTAGGGCGTGTACCTCTTTGACTTGCAACCATGAAGAAACTTGAGTCACACGGCATGAGCACACACCCGTGTGGTAATTAAAATTTCACATTTTAGGTCCAAACTTTACACGGCTGTGTCACACGGCCCTGCTGGAGCCCATGTGTGTCACACGGCCAAGCCACACGCCCGTGTGCTAGGCTGTGTGTCTAAACCTGGACATTCTGTTTCTCATTTTAAAGATGCAGGGGACACACGGCCTTATCACATTCCCATAGACACACGCCTGTGTGTCTGCTCGTGCGGACAAGAACAGGCCATTTAAAACCACTTTTCTCACCCTCATACTATCTTCCTGTACAAAATCACATTTATATACTAATTAAGTCCACCAAACAACCATTTCAAGCCAAAATATGTATATTTCATTATCTAACACAACCATCAGATTCAATTTACTTTGGATACTTAATCATTCATTCTATTACATTATCATTTCAACCCCTATACATGCTATATAAATCAAAAAGTTGTTTAACAAAATCTATAGGAGTAAATATGGATAGTGTGATCCTCGATGTAGATCCAATCCTCCGAATGTATATACGCCAAACTACAAGAACAATAAACATACACAAGTAAGCTTATAGAAGCTCAGTAAGCTCATAGGCATAGAAAATAAATCTTACCGAACATTTTACAATAATCATATAATATACAATTTCACAAATTCTTCCTGTCAATCAGAAAATCAGTGATAAATTCACTTGATTGAATTTAATGTCACTTAATAACCAATTTTAATCTCTTGGGCCCATTTATCATTTACCTTTCTTAATCAAATTAGGGAACGATTATAGAATTGAGTACTTCGTTTTCACAATGCCATAGTAAAACTACGATCTTGCACGTAGTCACATATCACACACCAAAACCATAGCCCAGCCATAGTCTTACACAGATCACATACCACACTGATGCCATATCCCAGATATGGTTTTACACAGAAGTACATATTGCACCGATGCCATATCCCAGATATGGTCTTATACGGAGGCATATAATCACATCATACCGATGTCATAGCCCAGCTATGGTCTTATAGGAAGCACGTAATCACATATTTCCATGATTTGACCATGGTCTTTTCCGTTAATTCATCTTAGCCACAGAACGAAAGTACTCAAATCATTCGTTCCACTTAATTTGTACTTTTACTCAAAAATTATTTCACAATTATCACAGTTTAATGACATTCATATGCAATAATAAATATAACATTCATGAAATTTTCATATCAAAACATTAAATTTAGCTACATGAACTTACCTGGGCTAATTTGCAAAAGTCGTAGAAATTCAGGGATTATTCTGGTAATTTATCCTTTCCACGATTCACTTCGAGTTCTTGATCTGTAATTATAATATCATTCAATTATTACTATTTATCACAATTTTACTCTATTTCATACTTTATACCCTTTAATTTTGAAATTACACTTTTACCCTAAACTTTTCAATTTTTACAATTTAGTCCCTACTCAATTTATTCATCAATAGAACTATTTATTCTCAAATAATACTTTATCTAGTCATTATAAACTACTTCACAGCATTTGACATTAAAAATTTCAACACAAAACCCTAATTTCAATAACTTTCATAATTAGGTCCTAAAAATCAATTTATATTTAATTATCTCCATAAAATCATCACAAAATAGAATTAAAGCTTCAATTCCATGCTAAATCATCATAAACATCCAGCATTTATTCATGACAACCTTATAAATCATTCATAAAATCAAAAACTAATGAATTAGATAATATGACCTAGTTGTAAAGGTCTTAAAATCACAAAAATTACAAGAAAGAATTAAGAATTGAGCTTACATGTAGTAAAATATGAGAAACCAGCTTAAGAAAACCCTTTAATGGTGTTTTTGGCTGAAGAGGATGAAGAAAAATGAAGAGAATTCTAGATATTCTAATTTAATCCAATTTTTAACTATTCAATTTCAACTTAATTACTATTTTGCCCTTAGTTCACACTATTTTTCAGCTGTACCTAACAATCCAGCCCACTTTATTTTGGGCCAAATTGCTCTTTATGTCCCTCTTATTTATTATTTAAGCCATTTAATCACTTCCCATAGTTTTACATCTTATTCAATTTTGTCCTTTTTATTCAATTATACTACCGAAATCTTAAAATTTCCTAACAAAACTTTAATATTATCTTATTAACGCTCCATAAATATTCATAAAAATATTTATGGCTCGACTTATGAATTCGAGGTCTCTGTACGTTGTTATTGACTCATTTGACCTAATAATTTCTTTTAATTCCCAAAAGTTCACCAATTTGAAAATACTTCTAAAATCACAACTAACTTTTACGTATTAATTTCTAAATTACTAATCTCATATGTCGGATTTAGTGATTTTGAATCACTGTTCCGACACCACTGAAATTTGGGCCATTACACACAATAACCCTTAAACTCATCCCATCATTAGCAGCCAACTTATACAATACGTTAATACTAGCAAATATGATCCGTACCAATACCATTAACAATGGCGGCTTTATACAATGAAAAATATTTGCAATTCGACCCATTTTATGTATAAAACCTCAACAAGGTTGTAATGGAATAAGATTATTATTAAAAATAATTTAATAAAATAATAAATAATTTAACCATATTTTAATATAATTATTATTAAATATAATTTTTAATAATATGAATTAAAAATCATAATATATAATCTACTTTATTAATTTTAAACGCAATACATATTT
Organism: Gossypium arboreum; assembly: GCF_025698485.1. Classification (NCBI taxonomy): domain Eukaryota; kingdom Viridiplantae; phylum Streptophyta; class Magnoliopsida; order Malvales; family Malvaceae; genus Gossypium; species Gossypium arboreum. The sequence continues at coordinate 119,672,084 of NC_069073.1, forward strand.
AATGTGCTAAAATATCATCAATGAAATAAATAATTTAATTATTCTACTAGGTTGAAAAGCTCTTTTAATTATTAGTCATTTTGGTTTTTTTTAAAAATTTCTTCATTGATACTAGCCCAAGCCATGTTTGAAGATACTTGTACAACTAAAAAAAGCCATGTCTTAAATGTATTTTTAGGAAAAGAAAAAGAAAACGACTATTTTTATTAATTACTTTTTCTCATAAAAGCTGATGCGGTCGTTGAGAGCACCAAAAATATCCTATTCCCTGTAAAATAATGAAAAAGAAATAGTAAAGGGGAAGTAGGGTCGAATCCTCAGGGACCGGATTATACGAATGCTTGTCTCTCGAAATCCTGGGTAGAATCGTGCCCAAGAAAACCTGCGTTCCTGGAAAAAAATAAAAAATAGAATTTAAGAATTGATTTTGGAAGCGAAAATAAAATAAAAACAGAATTTAAAGTTTATTGAAATTATGATTACGAAAATAATAAAAATAATAAAGAGAGTTTTAAGAGAAAAGAAATTCTTATGGGAAAGTTCCAGCCTCCGGTTGTCTCATTCCGCCTTGAGCTCAATCCTTGGCTTTTGGATGATCCTTCTCGACTCAAGTAAGCCAGTTATAGTGGAAGAGGACGCCTACGACCACCAGCTCCAAAGATTAGAGTTACGATTTTTAGGGAACCTGACTCTAGCCAGTAATCTATGCTAGATCAACGCTTCTCAATGGCGAATCCCAGGCCATTTTGTCTCTTTGGCTCGCCAACCTCTGACGCAGTAAGTTAACGAACCAACTATGCAGTCCTTCCAAAACATACAAAACGACCGCCTTTGCATATGCTGAAAAGCTTACTTCTTAAGGGTCATAGACGAAAGCGTCAGCCCGTAGTGCGGAGAAACGATGAATACTTGGCGAGAAGGCTAAGTACGGATTCTAGGCCTCAAGAACCCTTTTTGGGGAAATATTGACAACTTTTAGCTAGAAGGGTTTTTTAGTGGCTCATGATAATGGAGGGAAAGCAAATAAATAAAAATATGGAAAAAGAAATTTTATTGAAAAGAAATATGAAAGAACAAAAGACTTTTGGGGGAGAGTGTTTACAGAAAAAGATGCCCCCAAATAGAGTCACTTCACCCTATATTTATAGTGCTAGGGAGATAATCTAATTGAACTTAAATTCTAAAAAGATAAATACATTTAATTAAAGATAAACAAAGATAATTAAAATAAAATCCTAAATTTGAATAATCCTAATAATTATCTTAATATTATTTATCCTAATAGAATAAAATAAAATAGAGTCTTCCAAAATAAAATCTCTTCTATTTGCTTTTAAGTTCTTGTGCCTTCCATGTTTGCACTTTTGGCACCATATTTGTCCCTCGTTGCATATTGGCCCATTTAATCTCCAAATTGACGCTTTTTCCCTTGAATTTACTTTTCGCCTCCAATTTAGTCCCTAAAAGATAAAAAGACATAAATAGCTCAAATTAGTAGGCTCAAGCTCAAAATAAACACATGATTAATATATAAAAACACGTCATTTTAGAGTATTATCAAAAGCTATTTAAAATTTCATTTTTTTACTGCGCTTCTTGTTATTTCTTTTATTTGAATTTGATTTTAGTTTAATTCTATATTTTAATTTCATATTCAAAAGTATGCCAATCATATTTGATAGCCCCTATCTAATAATATTCATTTTCAATCATTTTTGTGTTTGAACTCAGTTTGTTCCTTTGTTTGAATAACGTTTTTATTTGAACAAGGGAAACTAAAAAGCATGAAGTATCCCATAGTAGAAGTATATAATAACATTTGTTTGAATAACATTTTTTTTTACTATAGTTGTAAGACTAAAAGTATATAATAGGCTACCAGACTACAAAAGAAGCTACCCATTTAATGAATCCAAACTACATTACTAGGAAGAAAAATCCCACCAACTCAACCTGCTTGCCTGCCTGTCCTTCCTACCTTTTACTTTGCTACTCGACAGTCTTATTTCAAGGTTCAATCATGAACAGAGGCTGTAAAGACGACAAAAAAGAACGTCCAAGCAACGAAAAACTAAAACAAAAAGGAAAAAAACAATCAAATTTACTTCAAATACACAATTCAATACCCATCCATCCATCCATATACATTATTTGGAATCAAGGTAGCAAAGAATACTCACCGTATCAACGCTGATTGCTTTGCCATCTTCTACAAGGATCTCGACTATGGTTCTTGATTGATCAGCCTATTGATTTTTCATCTACAGTTAGCCACATAAGAGATAGTTTGACAATTTCAATAAACTATGGATGCAACAAAAAAGCATATTGATTAAGGGCTGTTGTAACAACCAAATTTTTCAGTGGTGTCGGAAACAGTGATTCAGGATCACTAAATTCGACGAGTAAGTTTAGAAATTTTAACAAATAATAATTATAGGCCAAGCGCGAACTTAAAAGAATTATTTTTAATTAGTGAATTTTGCGATTTTAAAAGAATTGATCAAGTAAATTGGGTTGAAAACGAGGTTTCGAGACCTCGGATTCATAAACCGAGCCATAAATATTTTTATAAATATTTATTGAGTGTTATTAAGCTATTATTAAAGTTTCGTTAGAAAATTTTAACGTTTGGTTAGTCAATTAATTAAAAAGGACTAAATTGAAAATAGTGTGAAATTTATTAAATTGTGATTAAATAGTTTAAGTGATTAAAAATGAGGGATTTAAAAGGGAATTGGACCCAAATTGTATGGGCTGGACGGTTGGGCAAGAAAATCAGCAAAAAAGACAAGGAGAAACAAGGGCAAAATGGAAAAATTTGCAAATTAAACATATAAAACAAGACAAATTTGAAAAATCTAGAGATATCATCATTTTTATTCAGAAAAAATGCCATGGGAAGTCTGAAAGCTGCTGGTTTTTCATACTTTGACATCTGTGAGTTCAATTCTTACCCTTTTCTTTGAGATTTTTATGTTTTTGTGACTTTTACAATTAGGTCCAAGTGTTTAACTCATTAGTTTTTGATTTTATGAACAAAATTAAAAGCTATCAATGATGAGTGTTGGCTTTTTATGACGAAATAAAATGAATTTGAAGCTTTGATTTTGTTGTTTGATGATTTTATCAAGTAATTTCAATAGAAATTGATTTTAGGACCTAATTGTGAAAAAGTTGTGAATTAAGGTTTAGTGTTAAAATTATGATTTTAAAAGGTTGTGTAATAGTTTAGAATGATGGAATAAAATGTTAATTGAGAGAAATTAGCTTAATAGATGGACTAATTGAGCAAGGACTGAATTGTATGACCTGTGAAATTTAGAGGAAAAATGGTAATAAACATCTTGAACTAAAATAGTTTTGGACAGAAGCAGTAGGTTGACTTTGAAAAATCACCATAAATTGTAAAAATCGAATTAGAGAATGAATAATATATGAAATTAAAGCTTATTGAGTCTAGTTTCTCATAAAAGAAACAATGTAAGCAATTGAATTGAAAATTATGAGATATTATGAATTTTGTGAGACAAGGTTAGAATGAATTCGGGTTCCCCTGTTTTGACTTTGGAAAATCACCAAAAATTGGATAAAATTAATTATAGGCTCAAATTTATATGCTTAGAATCCCTAATGAGTATATTTTCAATAGAAATCAATAGGAATATTATCCGAGTTCTGTACTGTGATATAATTAATTTTTAGTGAAGAGAGGTCAGAACCGTCAGATAGTGAAATAGGGGAAACTTAAATGAATAAATGTACCAATTAGATAAACCAAAAATTTTGAAAATTTTATGGTGGAATGATATGTGAGTCTAGTTTTAGGGAAAATTTACAGATCTTAATTTGGAGCTCTGTAGCTCGAATTTTAAATAATTGAGTGATTATGACTCGTGTGAACAGCTAGATGTGAGTATTAATGAGTAAATTGTGAAATTGTACTTACAAGAATGTTATATACATTAAGGATGTGGAATGGAGAAGAGGAGGAGGAAAACAAATGATATATGTTTATAAGAAAATAGTATGAGAATGATACATATCATGACATGTATATATATGACTAGTTTCAATATGATGCTTGTTGGGTATGAAGTTGGATTGAAATGTCTAAGACAAGTATTTTATTCCGTGCATCTGAAATATGGTATTTTATAAAGATATGATCTAGCTTTAAATATGAATGCTTGATGATTAAGCTGAAAATATTTGGTAAGATGATAATCATGGTATAAAAGTATAAGTGGTACCATAATAGACATGGTAAAATGAGTATGAGTGACACATGTATGATGACATACAAATGCTATGTTTTTAGTTTAATTGAGAATGTTTAATCATTAAATGAATACCATGTTATATGCTTTTGATTTTGTATAAGTGTGTAAGAGATTAAGGTTGACCAAGGCTTGGAAAATAGCTTAGATATTGACCACACAGGCAGAGACACGGCCGTGTGTCTCAGCCGTATATGGAACACGACTTTAGGACACGGGTGTGCCATGTGGCCATGTGCCCCTAAATTGATGATGATGTCATAAACAAAAAGCTCCACGGACAAGGGTCACGAGTATGTCCCAAGCCACACGGGCGTGTGGAATCCACACGGCCTAATTACACGGGCGTGTGGGTACTGTTCACAAGTAAATTTTTTTTTTAAAAATTAAGCGAAAAATTTTATGAGAAATCAGTTGAGCTCCAACTTGATTTTAACCTTCATGTTGGGTTTCGAGGGCTCAAATAAAAGTCGTTATATATATATATGATCTCAGAAAGTGAATAGTAATGTTTCGATTAATCTGTAAATGTTCTGTATGTACTGGTAACACTCTGTAACCCTGTTTCGGCGATGGATACGGGTTAGGGGTGTTACATTTAATGGTATCAGAGCTATGGTTTAATCGGTTCTCGGACCAAACGTAGTATATGTGAAGTCTAAAAACACATATCATTAAAATATGTGATAGTGTGATATCTCTTGACTCTATTGAAATTTGTTTTACTTATAGAAAGAGATGTTTTACAACCAAGCTAATTCTGATAATGCTAAAAGCAATACTCAAGTATACGAGTAGAAAGTTGATTATGATGAATCGGTATAAAAAAAAAACATGAATAAATGTTTTATAATACATGTCGATGATGAATCTTATGTTATATGTATTATTAAAAGCAATTTATATTACTACATGAAAATATTATCGATGACTAAATTACAAAATATATAAATGTAATATATGAAGTACATGATAAGGATTATTAGAGAATTATGAATGAATAGTGAATTTTGAAATATATTACATGTATTGAAGATACGTAAGATATAAGTATATGAATTATTGGTACAAGGATTAAATTGTAAAGCATGTAAAAATATTATGCGAAAGGTGTAAAAGTGATATGCATGTATGAAATAATTTGCCCAAGTAGACAAGATTAGAACTACTAGGATGTTAAGGGACCTCAGCATGCTCTCTGATTATTAGCACGCCAGTGCTATCTGATTATTAGCACGCCAGTGCTCTCTGAATATTAGCACGCCAGTGCTATCTGAATATTAGCACGCCAGTGCTCTCTGATTATTAGCACGCCAGTGCTCTCTGATATTTAGCACGTCAATGCTCTCTGATTAGCACATTTGTGCTCTCTGTGTAGCACTTCAGTGCTCTCTGTTTATTAGTGCATAATAATGCACCTCTGTATAAGTCCTGTATATCCGAAATGTTCTATCCAGTCTACTGGGCCTCTGTTAAGTAAAAAGTAAACAATTTTCGTTACAAGGTAAAAGATTATCCCTGAGTCTAATGTTAGTTATGATGAAGTAGAACTCGTAAAAGTACGGATAAATGTTTTATAATACTTGAGAATAATAAATGTTATATGAGAAAATATATGAAAATTAAATTATGAGGCTTTACGATCTATACCCATTTACTAGTACAGTTATATACAATGGAATTCATGAGATTTATATTGATTTCAAAAGTGGGAAGTGAAAAAGTTCAATGGTTGAACAATTGATAATACAGTCGGAACTGAGAATGAGTTAATAGGTAAAGATGGGTTCTGAATAGAGACATCAAATTTTTCTGAAAACTAGCTGGGATATACAGTACCACTGTTAAATAAAGAAGTTATTTATAGGAAAATTGATTTGTTCAAATATGGAATTTACAGAACGATTAACTAAAAATTTCTTACGAATTAATTTCTTGAGTGAACTGAATGATGTGAAATTATTGATGACTATACCAGTCAATGAATTGGTAAATAAATTGCAAAAATATTTGAATATAGCTATTATAAATAGGTATATTACAGTAAAAATTTTTGTTGGGAATTTTATATGGGTGTCTTATATGTACTGATATTTTCAGAAGTATATGCAACTGTTAATGTTTGGATGCTATAATCATTATATGGAAAAGGTTAGATAAATATGCTAACAGACAGAAATTGTCGCAAGTCTGATTGATTCACAAGTGGTATTTACTCTATCTTTCTTTGGTTATCCAAGTCAATATATGTGATAGAATACTTTATACTAAGATTCACATGATATTATCTTTTATTTCTGTTGGTGGAAACTCTGAATGGTGAATGTGCAATGTTATTCTTCTGGACTCTCTTTGAGATGTTATCAATTTTTATATTATTCAATATGGACCATATCTGGGATATGGCATCAGTGTGATATGTGATCTGTGTAAGACCATGGCTAGGCTATTGCTTCAGTGTGTGATATATGACTATGTGTAAGACCATAGTTTTACTATGGCATGGTGAAAACGAAGTACTCAATTCCGAAATTGTTCCCTAAATTGATTAAGAAAAGTAAGTGATAAATGGGCTTAAGAGATTGAAATTGATTAATTGTTGATATTGAGTTGAACTAAGTGAATTCATCGTTTGAAATTGTAGATGGCAGAAAATATTGATAGACTATATAAGTGTATTAATTTGCTTGAAGTGAACTATGTGAAAACGATGATGTTATGTTAATGATGAATGTCAAGTTATATGTGTGTAATTATGAGAGTTAAGTTAGAGGCTTTACGACCTCACCCCCTTACCAGAGTTGTAATTATGACAAAATTTCATGAGAACTATGTTAATAAAGTCATATGTGTAGAATTGGAGAGTATAGTGGTGAAGTGATTAGTAAGGCATACAAAGACGAGAATAGTTTGAAAAGTAAATACAGTTCTGGAAAAAGGTATTAGAATGTTTTAAAGATCATTCGAGATATGCAATGTCATGGTTAGAGAAGAAACTAATTTCGGTAAATTAACTTATTCAGATATGATGCCTAAAAAGTGTACTTACCGGAAAATTCTTTTGAATTGATTTTTGTTAATGAATGAAATATTATGGGATTAGGGATGACAGAATTAGTTAGATGAATATGTGGCTGTTCATTTTCTGATGAAATTTTTATTGTATAAGAATGCTAGTTAACTAAAATGTTTGATGAGAGCAACGCTGGTCTGATTAAATTATGATTGGGACTTCTTCATTTTTCTTTGTTAAACTATTTTGTTATGTTTGAGATAAAAGTAAATGGTGAGATTCATGTGAAGCTATTATTCTGGTTTTACGGGTTGTTACTCTGCATTATATACGTATTGGAAAATCTTGATTATTTTGTGAATGTTGATTACATGATTGGCTTTATTTGCTGATGATTTTATTCCAACCCAGTTAAATGTCAAAGTGGGGTTTTCTTTGTGAAACTGAGAAGCTCAGAAATGTGATAATGGGTGGTAATCTAAATAAGTTTGGAGCGAATTTATTTCTGGTGCTGAATTTCAGGTCGAACATGATTTTTGTTATTATTGTTATCTCGAGATAGAATGTATGTATAGATGAATCTGAAGTTTATATAGAAGTTTTTGCGCAAGGCCCAGTAGTAGTTAGTCTGCTCATCCAAGAAAGATAAGATGTGCAGTTATGTGAGTTAGTTGTGCTAGTGATTGTATGTGTCTAATGATATTTTGGATTCGTATTCAGACATTGATTTGTTAACAGGTACAAGACGAGAAACCAAGTGTATTTAGTACTAATACAGTCAGTGATGAGACGAGTAAGTTATGAGATAGAATTGCCATAGATTTCGTATTGGGATTGTCATTCTCTCTGAAAAATAAGATGTTATTTGATTGTGGTTGATCATTTGACAAAGAAAGATTCTTATGATCATTTCAGTATGTACAAAATTTTCATTGAACAAATCAATTGAGTATAAGTAATTATGAGAGAATAAGTGAGATCTTGATGATATGCTCCGACACTGTATGCTACAGTCTAAAAGTTATTGGGAAGACATGTTTGAGATTAATTCGGTTGTGATTCTAAGAAATTCTGTGGAAGTTTTTCATGAGAGTTGAAAGCAACTTTTTCTGGTAAGATTTTCGGGGACGAAAATCCATAAAGGGGGGAGAGTTGTAACAGCCAAATTTTCAGTGGTATCGGAAACAGTGATTCGAGATCACTAAATCCGATGAGTAAGTTTAGAAATTTTAACAAATAATAATTATAGGCCAAGTGCAAACTTAAAAGAATTATTTTTAATTAGTGAATTTTGCGATTTTAAAAGAATTGATCAAGTAAATTGGGTTGAAAACGAGGTATCGAGACCTCGAATTCATAAACCGAGCCATAAATATTTTTATAAATATTTATTGAGTGTTATTAAGTTAGTATTAAAGTTTCGTTAGAAAATTTTAACGTTTGATTAGTCAATTAATTAAAAAGGACTAAATTGAAAATAGTACGAAATTTATTAAATTATGATTAAATAGTTTAAGTGATTAAAAATGAGGGATTTAAAAGGGAATTGGACCCAAATTGTATGGGCTGGACGGTTGGGCAAGAAAATCAGCAAAAAAGACAAGGAGAAACAAGGGCAAAATGGAAAATTTTGCAAATTAAACATATAAAACAAGACAAATTTGAAAAATCTAGAGATATCATCATTTTTCTTCAGCAAAAATGCCATGGGAAGTCTGAAAGCTGCTGGTTTTTCATACTTTGACATCTGTGAGTTCAATTCTTGCCCTTTTCTTTGAGATTTTTATGTTTTGGTGACTTTTACAATTAGGTCCAAGTGTTTAACTCATTAGTTTTTGATTTTATGAACAAAATTAAAAGCTATAAATGATAAGTGTTGGCTTTTTATAATGAAATAAAATGAATTTGAAGTTTTGATTTTGTTGTTTGATGATTTTATCAAGTAATTTCAGTAGAAATTGATTTTAGGACCTAATTGTGAAAAAGTTGTGAATTAAGGTTTAGTGTTAAAATTCTGATTTTCAAAGGTTGTGTAATAGTTTAGAATGATGGAATAAAATGTTAATTGAGAAAAATTAGCTTAATAGATGGACTAATTGAGCAAGGACTAAATTGTATGACTTGTGAAATTTAGAGGAAAAATAGTAATAAACATCTTGAACTAAAACAGTTTTGGACAGAAGCAGTAGGTTGACTTTGAAAAATCACCATAAATTTTAAAAATCGAATTAGAGAATGAATAATATATTAAATTAAAGCTTATTGAGTCTAGTTTCTCATAGAAGAAACGGTGTAAGCAATTGAATTGAAAATTATGAGATATAATGAATTTTGTGAGACAATGTTAGAATGAATTCGGGTTCTCCTGTTTTGACTTTGGAAAATCACCAAAAATTGGAGAAAATTAATTAGAGGCTCAAATTTATATGCTTAGAATCCATAATGAGTCTATTTTCAATAGAAATCAACAGGAATATTATCCTAGTTCAGTACTGGGATATAATTAATTTTTAGTGAAGAGAGGTCAGAACCGTCAGATAGTGAAACAGGGGAAACTTAAATGATATATGAGTCTAGTTTCAGGAAAAATTTACGGATCTTAATTTGGAGCTCTGTAGCTCGAATTTTAAATAATTGAGTGATTATGACTCGTGTGAACAGCTTGATGTGAGCATTAATGAGTAAATTGTGAAATTGTACTTACAAGAATGTTATATACATTAAGGATGTGGAATGGAGAGGAGGAGGAGGAAAACAAATGATATATGTTTATAAGAAAATAGTATGAGAATGATACATATCATGACATGTATATATATGACTAGTTTCAATATGATGCTTGTTGGGTATGAAGTTGGATTGAAATGTCTAAGGCAAGTATTTTATTCCGTGCATCTGAAATGTGATATTTTATAGAGATATGATCTAGCTTTAAATATGAATGCTTGATGATTAAGCTAAAAATATTTGGTAAGATGATAATCATGGTATAAAAGTATAAGTGGTACCATAATATACAAGGTAAAATGAGTATGAGAGACACATGTATGATGACATACAAATGCTATGTTTTTAGTTTAATTGAGAATGTTTAATCATTAAATGAATACCATGTTACATGCTTTTTATTTTGTATAAGTGTGTAAGAGATTAAGGTTGACCAAGGCTTGGAAAATAGCTTAGATATTGACCACACAGGCAGAGACACGGCCATGTGTCTCAGCCGTATATGGAACACGACTTTAGGACACGGGCGTGCCATGTGGCCGTGTGCCCCTAAATTGATGATGATGTCATAAACAAAAAGCTCCATGGACAAGGGACACGGGTATGTCCCAAGCCACACGGGCGTGTGGGTACTGTTCATAAGTAAAATCTTTTTTTAAAAAAATTTAAAAAAAATTAAGCGAAAAATTTTATGAGAAATCAGTTGAGTTCCAACTTGATTTTAACCTTCATGTTGGGCTTTGAGGGCCCAAATAAAGGTCGTTATATATATATATGATCTCAGAAAGTGAATAGTAATGTTTTGATTAATCTGTAAATGTTTTGTATGTACTGGTAACACATTGTAACCCTGTTTCGGCGACGGATACGAGTTAGGAGTGCTACAGCTATACAACAGATTACAGTGATACTGTAACTGCCAAGTGTAGTAATTATGGGCTATAATCACTAATTGGCCAAACAAACTAAAATGCAGCTATCAGGTTGGTTGCTGAGAATGCTCCATGAGGAAGAACTAATATGGAATATATTTAATATTAAGTCTCTTTAAGGTTAAAGTTTAATCAAGGAAGCATGACTGTTCAATTAAAAAATGGAAAACTAACTGGCCATCTAATTGAAACCTGCAGCAGAGTATCCTGATAACTAAAAAGTACCAGTCAAGCTTGCTTAAGTTTTTGTTCAGCATTGACCTTAGGGCCTTACACATTCAAGCATCCTAAAGATCTTAAAAGCAAAACTCTTGAGCCAACTACATGAATCTTTTCCTTCCATTCAACCTCTGTTAAAGCTTACTCTTGTCCCACACTTAAATTTCATTTCTTTTTTTTTTCCAGATAATAAAAATCATTTTTCAACAGAAAGCATCTAAACCATGCTTATGACCAAATTCATTAAAGCATCCTTTCTCCAAGTTTATATATGATTACCTCAACTTTAGTTCTTTTTTTTTTTTAAGTCATTCTCATCCTATTTTTTTTTGGGGGTATCTTTGCTTATATCCATTTCAATGTTTCCATTTGGATCACAAGCTACGTGTGCACATTTTCTCCACCTAAACACAAAAGACACTGTTACTATTAATCTAAAGGAAGTATTTAACCAATTTGTAGTACTAACAATGGTTTTTCGTAGTACTAAACGTTTCCTCTATGAATTTTAAAACACCTAAAGCATAGATCAAACTTGAAATCTATGCCTTTCACAAAGTGGTCTCTGCACAAACTGGTTCTTCAGCTAACATGAAAGCTTAAAAAAATATAAAACAACAACGAAATTGAAATAATCATTGCCCTCTACTAACAACAGGGACAAGATTGCAACCTTCTTCCAAGAAATTTGAAATTTTAATGTTCTCACTCCATTTCACAAGCCTGTCCAAAAATTATGCCGCAATACTTTCTTGTCAAACAAAGACAAGCTTTACTTCATCATGAATTGGAAATAGAAAAAAAAAAATATATATATATATATATATATAACAAAACTAACGAAGACATGCTACAGGCATAGTTCAAGAACTCGTGGTAGCAGAATCTTTCCCTTCTTGGATCTAAGGTGTGACTTTGACGTGAATCATAATAACAATAATTTTCATCCAACCACGTTCCTATACAAGAAGAGTTATGAAGTTATGAGGAAGGAGAAATAGAATCCTATTTTAGGAGCTTATCATAAAAAAAGAAAACATACCCTTTAAGGAGATGAATTTGAAGGGCGAACGTACCCTTGATTTGGGGGATAAATGTTGGAAGAAATCTGGAGCAGAATTTTGGGAGAAGAAAACAGGCTATTTTAGGGATAAATTTTAGTCGTGTGGTGTTCAATAGCAATTCTTGAGGCCTTATTTGGTTGACATGAATGGCTTAGCCATTCCTCCCTTATTCAATACAGTAAAACTATTCAGGGGTTTGGTTGGCTGTAAAACTTATTCCGTTGAATAGCTATTACAGCCTGATTCCTCAAAACCACTAAATAGCAATTCAATGCGATCTCCAATGAATGGCTATTCAATGCTTCGAGTAATGTTCAAAATTATTTTCCTTTCCTTTTCTACCCATCCTCTTCAAACTCCCAACTCCCATCTAAGATTTTTTCAACAAATCTCGTATGAAATTTCTCTATTTTTTTTTTTAACTTTCTCTTCTTACTTTCTCTTTACCCTCACCATTCTCCCAATATACCTATGTAGAACATTTGGAGTGAGCAAGAAGAGGGGTTTGAAAGAACAACAGCAGCAGCCATGGCAATCTTTCTAATTGTTCATTTCAGGTTTAATCAAACCCTCAAGAATGTCCAAGGGTTCTTCTTTCTAATCGTTCCAATTTCCCATTACTTTTCTTCCTCTATTTTCTTTCTGGTTTCTCAATGTTAAATTTGGATTGTTCTTTTTCATTGGATTTAGAGAAATACCTTCACCTTTTGAATTTTAGTTTTGATTCTGAACAAGATAGATTGGGGAAAATGGTAATACTATGTTTTTCATGATGGCATTCAGCTGCCTTCTACAATTATTTGGGTTCATGTCCTTTACCTCAAACTACTGCAGGACGATGGGGATGAAATCAAGGCTGGTGATACAGAGTTGGATCCGTCCTCAAAGAATATGCTGCTAACAAAGGGTTCATGTGCACGCCCCGGGGATGAGAGAGATGCTGACCAAAGAAATAGAGTTGGAAAGAATAGGTAAGGAGTTTACCTTATTTTTTATCAGCTTTCTTTAGAGCATTTTTTCCGACCAAAGAAAATGGTTCTTGTTATTCATATTCTGTTTGATGATCGTGAAAATTAGTGTATACTTGTTGCTAAAATTGTATGCGTTCAAGGGTTCAGAAGTTGTGGAACGCCAAAATGACCATTTTTCAGGTACTTATTATGGCATTTGTATACCTCTGAGCTAATATAGGTTTGGTTTTATTTAGAGTGACAGATGTTGTTTAGATAGACTAAAATGCTTGTTTCATAGTGCTAAACCTATTGTTTGAAACCAATCATTTTAAGCTTAAAATGTATACCCTTTTGGATTTTTAAGACTGTTGCTAAACTTTTCATTTGGTCCCTAGCTGCTATCCTCTTATCACTCTATTGGATACAAACTATAGCTACAAGTTTTGTGTTATAATAGGAAAGATATTAAAGGTCGTCCCTGACTTTCTATCTGCTTGGTTATGGGTTCAAAGCCTTGAAATAGCCTCTGTGAACAGGGGAAGGCAGCATACATTAGACCTGCCCCTGTTTATAGCAAAGATCCTTGTGCACTGGGTACGATCTTTTTTTTGTGTGTGCTTGGATAGATTTCATTCAGTTTTATCATTGATAACAGAATTAAGATGGACGACCTATGAAGATTTTTCTTTTCAGAATATTTAAGAATGCATGTTGTGCTATATAAATAAAGCGAGTACTTGGTACCATGTTGTAACTATTAATGTTGCTTTGAATTTTGCAGCTACTATGATAAATCATATTACTTGGGACACAAACATGTCATATTACTTGGGACACAAATATGTCTGAACCATTTTTAGAGGTTGATGTGAAGTTGAATCTATGTCTTGAGGTTGTTATCTTACTGGCTTCAAAGATCATGACAATTACTTGGATATTTAACTTCAATTATGCCCCGTGACAAAACATTGTTCTTTTGGGTTGTCCAGATATCCATTTGTATATGTTTTTCCCTTCCAAAATAATATGAAATTGTTAAGTTTTGCAGTTCCTTTTAGGTTTATTGAATTTTAAAATTTTCAGGCTCCTGGTGCGTTACCTTAATTTGGGAGCCCCTTTGACTAGACAGTTCTGGCTCATATGATTCGATTTATATTTTACTTCTGTAGAATCTTGATTCTAGTCATATTTTTTAGAATGTCAGCATGATAATGTGATTGTATTTATGTTCTAGTATGTTAACGTGTTTAATTATCTCATCTTTCTAGCTGTTTAAGCAATGATTTTTTATTTTACTTTTACAACATGATGGATGAGGTTGATTTTTGTAAACAGATTTACACGCGACCTTTTATTTTACTGCCAACTTCAACTGTCAAGGGTCCGAGAAATATGTAAGTATATCTTGTTTAATTCCAGCATACAGATGTTAGGGTTATGTTTATGTATCCTATCTTATCCATTTGCACATTTATCTTTTGGGGCTTGCAAGATTTAAGGAGCCTCTCTAACTATGAGAAAGGATTATATGAAACAGTGACGCTACGTCAACTGTATCCCTTTCCAATAGTTTTATGCCACATCAGTATTCTTATCCTGAATTTTAGGATTTTATCCTGAAAAAAAATCAAATCCAAATTAAAATACTGAAATTCAGGATAAACTCCTGAAATTCAGGATAAGAATATTGATATGGCATAAAACTATTGGAAAGGGATACAAATGACATGGTGTCACTGTTTCATACAATCCTTTCCCCTCTAACTATACTATTATTTCATTACTTTAGTATATTCATTTATATATATTGAAGGATAATTAGTATGGTTGATTAAATCACATTACATAGTGTCTGACACAAACTTAATCCTCTACCTCAAATACTATTATTAGTACGGGAGGGGGGATTTTCATTTTCACTCGCTAATTTTTCCATGCATATATTATAAAATGGATTTGTTATTAATACAGAATGATGCAAGCTTTACTGGATAGACTTGTTCCTTTGCTTCTTCAGCAACTAGTGCAAGATTACAGCTGTAATAACCTAAATTTGCCTGGGTCTTAAACAATAAAATAAAAATAAACAAATGTTTACTGTTTTAAATAGTCCATATATAGAGCCCAAAAAAATTTTAGTCTACCCGAGGCCCAATTACAATGTAATACCCAGTAGACCCGTTACACCCAATAACCCGCTTAACCCAGTAGCCCATTTATAATCAAATACCCAATACCCCTGAACTAGTCCAGTAACCCAAGACTTAGTCGGCCCAATTGGCCCAACTTATTTTCAGTTTTGGGAAACCTTAGCTAGGGTTTGCACCGCAACTCCCAAGCCATACCAAGCGATGGAAGAACTTGCGCCGCAATCAGACCAAGAGTCACGCCCTTTTGGCTCGTGTCCGTTCATCTCGCAGCAACCCGAATCAGTGCCGTGATTCCCAGGCTTCGAACCATGTCGTGTTCTACGGCCGAATCAACGCTGGTGGTCTACTTTCCTCGATTACCTGCAAAAGAAAGAAAGAAACAGCAGCAAACAAACAAAACAAATATGGAAAGAAATAAAAGATTTCTTCCCAAAATGTAATAGAAACAGTGGCTATAAAAGTCTCCTTTGTAACCTGTAAACGAGGGGAGATTTTTAACGAGGAATACAAAAGCCAAATACATATAGTTTCTTAAAGGTGATATACCTTTACCTTTTCATTTTTTTTCTTCTCTAAATACATGCAAATACCATTAAAATAAATAAAAAGCGAATTTACCTTTGAAATCGCTTCAAAAAATCGAGACTTTGGGCTTCTGACCGCCGTACGGGGCATGGTCGGCGACGGCGTGTGGGCGCGTGAGTCCAATGACCGGGGCTCGGCTCGACGGAGGCCGGAGCCCGGAAGACTACTCTCTACTCTCTTTCAGAGCTCTTTTCAAAGTTTTTTTTTTTAAAACTAATAACTAAATGAATTTTAGGCTTAAGTTCTAATATATATTACAGTACAAAACGGTGTCGTTTTGGCTTAGTTCAATAAGCACTAAAACGGCACCGTTTCAGCAGGGGATCCGCGTGTTGACCCGATTACCCAGGGAGGATCCGCGTGTTTTTGTAAAATGGGTTAATTGCCCAATTGGTCCTCTCGTAATTTTAATATTTATAATTTCATTTTATTTATTTTTTAATTTAGCTCTAATGTTTTAATTTTGTTTCAATTTGGTCCTCACAGTGCTTTAAAATTTAATTTGGGGAAACGGTGTCGTTTTGGGATTAGGGCAATTTGCCCAATGAGTCCCTCGGTTTTAACACGCATTCCAGAAGGCCCAAATTTTTATTATTATTTAAACTAGCCCTAAAACTTTAATTTTATTTCATTATAGTCCTTTTAAAATATTTTTTAATCTATTAAATACTTTATATCTATAAATATTAATTATAAAAAATAGTATATATTATTTTATATATTATTTATTATATTATTTTTTACTTATAAATTATATTTATTTATATATCTTATATATATTATTTTTAAAAATTATGTATTATTATTAATTGTGTAAATTTTAATCTTTATTAAATAATAGTATATATATTATCCTTCATTATATTTACATTTTATTACATATCACATTTTATTATATATATATATATTTTTATATTACTTATTATATGGTTTATATCATTATATATTTTGGTTATAAATTATATTATACACTAAATATTTACTATATATATATATTATCATTTACAATACTTTTATTTCATTATAAAATATATACTATTTTATCACTCATTAGTTATATATATATTTTTATTGCTAAATAAATATGTGTAATATTAATATTTAGTACATTATTAAGGTATTATACCTATAATATGGTTTATATATATATATATATATATATATATATATATATATATATATATATATTAATCATTTTTTGGGTTTTCTTTTATTATTTTCATATTAATCTAAAATTTATGAATATCTTTATTTGATTTATATTTCATAAGTTTATACTTTGCTTATTTTTTTATTTTATATTTTGTTATTGTTTAGTAAATTATTTGTTGTGGTTTTTACATATTTGCATGGAAGTTAATTATTTATATTAATTTAAGGTACATTTGCATGAAATGTTGTTATATATAGGTGTTATGTAATTTATATTATTAAATTCATTATACTCTATGTTGTATTTTTGCATGTAACAATAATGCATGAACATGACGTATGCATAAAGTGATAATGTATATTGTGTAATTTATGCCATTATTACTATTTTCTACACTATATTTGCATGAAATGATAAAACATGTATATTGTAATTAGATTTATTTAATTCCTTGTGATATACAAAACACATCATTATTTTTAAAACCAAAAGATATATTTCACTTAATTCAAAAAAGAAAAATATAAAAGGCAATGCATGATGTTTGGAAACTTCGAGAAAGGTAGTGCCCTAACTTAATGGGTTGCGACTTTTCTAGTTGAATTTGAATAGTCAAGCACCCTTCTAAGTGATTTTGAGTTTTCAAAACTTAAACAATTATTTCGAGATTTCAAAACCTAGTGTCCTAACTTACTGGATATGTCGTTTTGTTGTTTCGAGATAGAAATTTTCGAAAGATGAGCTTAGTTTCGAAGGGTTTAAAATGTTGCATCCTAACTTACTGGATGTGATGTTTTGATTCGTTTGAAATAAGTGAGCCTTAATTTTTAAAATTGAGACATTTTAATTAAAAAAGGTTTGCATCTTAAAACTTTCAAATTTCCGATATTAAAGACACTTGATAATCAATTAGGTACCAATTTTTGGGCGTTATGAGGGTGCTAACCCTTCCTCGTACGTAACCGATTCCCGAATCCATTTTCTTGATTTTCGTAGCCCAAAATTAATGTTTGAAAGCAAAACATTTTGTAAGGTGATCCAATTACACCTAAAAAGATTGGTGGCGACTCTCGTTTTCGTTTTTCTAAAAGTCGAACCCCATTTTCCAAAACCCGATTTTAAAAAAGGGTCTCGACAACAGCAACTGGATTCAACTCCAAATTTGCTTCTTCAGCAACTAGTGCAAGATTACAGCAACTGGGTTCAACTCCAAAAGCAGCTGATAAATTAGCTTCTTTGTTCATATCAACTAGTAAGCCTTTCACCCGTTAACTGTTTTATTTTCCCTAATTTGTGTTTCTTTGTCTCAGTTAAGCCCATGATGATGAACCATATTCTTTTTAATCTAAATCAATGGCAACCGGTTTTTATCTGAGAAAAAAGTAAGGAGGGGAGGGGGGAATAGCATATTCAGACATACTGACTGGGGTTGGCTATTTAACAAATTAACGATGATATTCGCCAAATGTAGCTGTATTTTGTTCTGTCAGATTAAAGTGATGTAATGAAGGATGTTAAATTGCTGCAGCTAGCAATAGTATTCGTTTTAATTACCTTAAATAATGATTTTCTTTTCTTGGATGTTCTAACCTTGCTTTTGTGTTAAATTACTAATAACAGGTAAACTAGCAAAGGCAAGCCGAGTAACTCAATAAATTTGATATTTTAGCAGAGAAGGCATTGTTGAGATTCAGCAGAGAAGGCATTGTTGAGAATCGCAAACTCAATAAATTTTGACATCTCTAATTAGAAAGAATTGAAATCTTTATCGCAATATGGGTTAAGTTTTGACTTCATTTTATTATGATTGCGAATTATCCCCAATTGGTCTCTTTGAAAACAGAGGAGATATTATAACTTGACAAGATTCCGAATGTTGAATATATAGAAATAAAATGTTTGTGCCTTTTCTTTTCGATGCTTCAGTGATCCTAATACCAGTGGACAAGTAGAAAAATAAAAATTTCAAACTATTTATATAATTTTATTATGTTGGTACCAAATTTCAGACTATTTATACAAATGTTTCAGCAATACTAATACCAATGGTGGACAAGTAGAAAAATAAAAGATACACTTTTTCTTTTCGGTGCTTTGTACCTTTTTCTTTTTAATAAAAATTTCATGTTTAATACAATTTATCAATTTTAGATTATAACACGATATAAAAAGATATAAAAAAATATGCAAATAACAAATGAAACTTTTGTTGAAACTTTTGTTGAAACTATAAAATTGAGATTAATTTATAGGAAGATTAATTTATAGAAGATAATTAAATTATTTGTTTCGTTAATGATATTCTAACACATTAAATATGCATTGCAATTTAAAAATAATAAAATAGTTATATATTATTTTTCTAATATTATATATTATGATTTTATTCATTCATATTTTAATAATTATTATATTAAGAATGTTATTAAACTATATATTTTTATTTTTATTAAATTATATTTAATAATAATTAAATTAAAGTATGATTAAATTATTTATTATTTATTAGTAAATTATATCTAATAATAATCTTATTATAAATTAATAACAATAATAATAATCATCTACTTAAAAAAATTTCTACTAAGGGTATTCTGGTCATTTTAGTTTTTTTTCCTTATGCTATTACAACATCATTCTATTCAACCAAACGCAAGAATACTATTACAGTTTTATTCCATTCCATTCAACCAAACAGTTGAATTATTGATTACAGCTCTATTCCATTACAGCTCTATTCAATTACAACCCTATTCCATTATAGTGAACCAAACGCACCCTCAGAGCCCCCACCCTTGAATACCTATTACAACAGCTAAGGAGATATGGGTGTAATAGCAAAGCTATGGAATCACCTAAATGGTGAACTAAACTTGAGAATTACTGTAGCGCAGGAATAGGGCAGGAATGGAATTCCATCCAACAAAACATGTTATAAACATCTATGAGCAAATTGATTCTTCTTAAAAAAATTAATCTTTCAATTTTGAAAATAAACAACTAATTAAGGACAATTAATCATAGTTTTCAGTTAATTATATATAATTTTGATTAGTATAATAATAAATTTAGCGCTTAATGTTTATATATATTTTGTGTTGTTAGTCAGAATATGTAAATGTTACGAGCTAAATTTGTTAAATCAAGACTAAATTGATGGAATATGTAAATGTTTGTGGGTTAAATTTGTTAAACAATACCAATTTGACACAATGTGTAAAATTTTGAGGACTAAATTTGTTATTATACCAATAAAATATAGGGTAAACTACCTAGTTGGTCACTTAACTTTTAGGGGGCTTTTATTTTGGGCCCTCGCAATTTTGTCACTCAACTATAAGATGCTTTCATTTTAATTACCCAATCATTAAATTTCTAACGGCGATTAACTATACAAAATAAATTATGTCCTCACTTTCATTTTGGTCACAAAAATATTTTTTTAAAGTATTGATTGTGGTAAAAAAACTAAGGATTAAGCAAAAAAGGGTAGAAACTATAATATTGTATTAAAAATTGTCAAATTGTACTTGTTTATCACATTTCGACCATTTTAAATTTCTTTTTTTAATATTGAAATTTTAAATTTCAAAACATAAAAATCAATGAAATAAACTGTTGAAAATTTTTTATCGCTTGATAATGTGAATCAATTAAATTCTTGTAATATTGAATTTAATTAAATGCAATTAATTAAATTAATTGCAATGATTTTTCTTTACTTTTAGTTTAGTATGAAAGACTCAAGATCATATAATCAAAAAAAAATTTGGGTTGACAATTGTCCTATAGGGGTATAGTAAAATATTAAAAAAACAGAAACATTTTAATTTTTCAAAGTTGCTTGTAGAATAAAAATGCACTGCTAGTATACCAAATACTAACACTAAATCTAAACCTAAATTACATCCACCTCGATTTGACAATAAAAAGTCTAATCTAAACTAGTTCAATTCAATCTGAACTTAAATTTACTCAAACTTGATATAATCTAATGTAATAATAAAAAGTCAAAAATTTAAACTCGTTTAGCTTAAACAGAAACAACCCAAACTTTAAACAAGAATCCAAAACTAAATTTGAAAATTTATTTGAATTGAAATGATTGGCAAATTTTAAAATCTCAATTGTCTAATCCATATTGTTCTAACTTAAAATCTCAAAGTTGAGCTGCTATATGATATGGTAGTACATAATTACGTAGAGGGAGTCAATTTTTTTAAGATAAGTCTTCGAAGTGTTGTCCGTTGGACAACCAATCGACCACTCAACTAAGGTACTCTTGACTCTATGAATCAAACCTCCTCAAGCAGCTTTTTAAGGCATGCTTGCTCTTGACAGAGCACAAGGGACAAAACCCCCAACGGGTACAATACCTTTAACTGTTAAAGGTTCAAACAATTGCTCAACGAATAACATTCAAAAAACTTCTCTGGAAAGAATACACCCTCAATAAATCACTATTTGAGTTTTTTAAAACCAATTTTATGTTGTTGTTTTTTAAATGAAATTTGTCCAGATACCAAGGAAAATTTGAGTTATTTCATGGAAAGATAAATCTACTGACTACATAATTTCTTGATATTTGCCACTCAATGTATTGTGTTGAATAAAGGCATATAGCTTATATCCATTGTATTTTTCTTAAGCATCGAAGAAATAAACAAGTTCAATAATTATGTATTTTTATCTAGTATTTGTGTTTAATAATATATATGTACGTATTCGTATCTATACTAGTTTAAGAAAATAAAGAAAGAAAATGTACTACTCTATTATTTAAGCAACTTAATTTTATAACATCATTTATTAATCTAAATAATTGTTGAGGGAGAAAGTGTTGTGGAGGCTAAAGTGGCACTTCACTTGATCTCATTTATCCTCTTCTACTCCTTAAAAAAGATCTCTCTCTCTTTCAATGTTTTTGAAATCGGATCAATGGTCGATCTTGTCAGACCGGTTCAAAAGAAATAAATTATTAAAAAATAAAAAAACTAATTCAACCAATTTTTTTATCTCGGTTCAATTGATCCATACTGATTTGTGAGTTAATCGATTTTACACCTCTCACCAGACCAATGTCTCAGTCCAACCAATCTAGTTCAGGCAACACTGCTCTCTCCCTTCTCTTGTCCTCTTCTTCAAACTTTCACTCCTCCTTTCTCCCTAACCAGCTTCACCTCTTTCACCTTGCGGCTCTCGATCCATCAAGTGAACTGCCACTTTAGCCTCCACAACACTTTCTCCCTCAACAATTATTTAGATTAATAAATGATGTTATAAAATTAAGTTGCTTAAATAATAGAGCAGTACATTTTTTCTTTATTTTCTTAAACTAGTATAGATATGAATACGCACGTATATATTATTAAACACAAATTCTAGATAAAAATACATAATTATTGAACTTGTTTATTTCTTCAATGCTTAAGAAAAATACAATGGATAGAAGCTATATGCTTTTATTCAACACAATACATTGAGTGGCAAATATCAAGAAATTATGTAGTAAGTAGATTTAACTTTCCATGAAATAACTCAAATTCTACTTGGTACCTGGACAAATTTCATTAAAAAAACATAAAATTGGTTTTAAAAAGCTCAAATAGTGATTTATTGAGGGTATATTCTTTCAAGAGAAAGCTTTTTGAGTGTTTTTTATTGGGCAATTGGTTGAACCCTTCAACAATGAAAGGTATTGTTCCCGGTGAGGGTTTTGTCCCTTGTGCTCTGTCAAGAGCAAGCATGCCTTAAGAAGCTGCTTGAGGAGGTTTGATTCATAGAGTCGAGGGTACCTTAGTTGAGTGGAACGATATGGATTAGACAGTTGAGATTTTAAAATTTGCAAATCATTTCAATTCAAATAATTTTTCGAATTTAGATTTGGATTTTTGTTTAAAGTTTGGGTTGTTTCTGTTTAAGCTAAACGAATTTAAATTTTTGACTTTTTATTATTACATTAGATTATATCAAGTTTGAGTAAATTTAAGTTTAGATTGAATTGAACTAGTTTAGATTATAGACTTTTTATTGTCAAATCGAGGTGGATGTAGTTTAGGTTTAGATTTGGGGTTAGTATTTAGTACACTAGCAGTGTATTTTTATTCTACAAGTAACTTTGAAAAATTAAAATGTGTATGTTTTTTAATATTTTACTATACCCCTATAAGACACTTGTAGACCCAAATTTCTTTTGATTATATGATCTTGAGTCTTTCATACTAAACTAAAAGTAAAGAAAATCATTGCAATTAATTTAATTAATTGCATTTAATTAAATTCAATATTACGAGAAGCGATAAAAAAATATTCAAGAATTTATTTCATTGATTTTATGTTTTGAAATTTAAAATTTCAATATTGAAAAAAAAGAAATTTAAAATTGTCAACAATGTGATAAACAAGTACAATTTGATATTTTTTAATACAATATTTTAGTTTCTACCCTTTTTTTACTTAATCCTAGTGTTTTTCTACCACAATCAATACTTAAAAAAAATATTTTTTTTGTGACCAAAATAAAAGTGAGAACATAATTTAGTTCGTATAGTTAACTACCGTTAGAAATTTAATGATTGGGTAATTAAAATGAAAGCATCTTATAGTTTGAGTAACAAAATTGTGAGGCCCAAAATAAAAGCCCCCTAAAAGTTAAGTGACCAACTAGATAGTTTACCCTATATTTTATTGGTATAATAACAAATTTAGTCTTCAAAATTTTACACATTGTGTCAAATTGGTCTTGATTTAACAAATTTAGCTCATAACATTTACATTTTTGTCTAACAACACAAAATATATATAAACATTAAGCACTAAATTTATTATTATACCAATCAAAATTACATATAATTAACGGAAAACCATGATTAATTGTCCTTAATTAGTTGTTTATTTTCAAAATTGAAAGATTAAATTGTTCTAATGTTTTTAATAAGAATCAATTTGCTTATAGATATTTACAGTGTAACGCCCCAATTTTCGGGAATTCTGTGAATGTTGGCATAGGTTTAATTTGTTAGTGGGCCTCTAGAAGGCCCAAACTTAATATAGAACCCGACAATTTTAGTTAATTTTTGTTCCATAAGAAAAAAGGGGGTGAAATTATGAAATAGGACCTATGTGAAAATGTTTGAAAATGCTATAGGCTAAATTGAAGTGGCCCAATAAATAGGAGTGCAAAATAGGAGGATTTGCATGACAAACCTCCCATTTTACATGTAGTGGCTGGTCATCATGTTGTTGTAGACAAAATGTGCACTTGATATCCATAATTTATGGTACAAATTGATACAAATTGATAATGGGTTAGGTAAATGTTCCATGATAATGGGTTAGGTAAATGTTCCATGATAATGGGTTAGGTAAATGTTTCATGATAATGGGTTAGGTAAATGTTCCATGATGGGAATTTCATGTCTTTTTGTATTAAAGAATTAAATGGATGAAATATGAAATTTTATTAAAAAAAAAGGGGTGAAAAGAACAAAGTTTTGTCCATCTTTGTTCATCATAGCCTAAAGTTAAAGAAGAGAAAGAAGAGGAGAAAGCTCTTGAATGTTCGGTCACTTGGGGAAGAAAAATTGAAGGTAAGTTCATGGTAGTTTGCTTTTATTTTGAGGTTCATGAGTTCTTCTTGATTCTACCTTAACTCTTGAAGCATATATTGGTTTTTAGTTGTGTTGTGAGCATTTAGTCATGAATTAAAATGAAGGAAATGGTTTTTGTTTCATGTTCTTTTGATGAAAAATGGAAGATAGGTGAAGTTGAGCCAAACAAATGAGCATGCATGTGCCTTAGATGCTAAGGGGAAAAATCGGCTGACATGTTGTGCTTTAAAATGATGAAATGGAGATTATACTTAAGTAAAGTCATAGATATGTGATGATTGATTGGTGATATACATGTTTAAATAACATGCATGCAAGTTATGTGTGAAAGAGTGAATTTGGTAATAAATCTGCTTGGGACAGCAGCAGTAACGTGACTTTGGAAAATCACCATAAATTGTGGGAGATGAATTAGAAGCTGAATAAATTATGTAATTAAATCTTGTTGAGTCTAGTTTCAAATGAAATAAACTAGAACATATTTTGAATTCTTTACAATGAGAAATTTGATTCGAAATGAAGAGTGGTCAGATTAGTCAAATAGTGAAACATGCGAAACTTTGAGAAAAATCTGGTATTGATTGGCCAAACCAAAAATTATGAAAATTTTATGGATATAAGATATATGAGTCTATTTTCAGGAAAAATTAACGGCACTTGATTTGGAGTTTCGTAGCTCCAGTTATAAATGATTTAGTGACTGTTGCTCAGAAAGACAGCTTGCAGTGAAATTATGATTATGTGGTAGACATTGACAAGAATTTGTTAATGAGTTGCTTATTGATTTCTTATAAGCTTACTATGATCTGTAGGTGTGGTTGGCCGAATATTGTAAGGGGTTAAGTATTTGAATAGTTAGATTAACGTGTTAGTAATCCAATTGTAGGCGGTTCGTGTGTGGATCTCGTCAGCATATCGTCGCAAACAGGTGTGTAACTAACACCCTCTTTCTTAGTCTGGATCGGCAAAAGTCAAAAAGCCGAAATGCTAAAAACCGGTATTTTGTAGATTTGCGAGTGTGCGAATGCTCGTGAGGTAAATCGATTAATGTTTTTGGTAAGCTGCAAAATTTGGACTACAAAGTGCATGATTTCTGTGCCCTTGATATTTTTGGGCTTAATGGGCCAAAATTGGAATGATGGGCCAACGGGCCCAATTCGGTAAGAACCCTCGGTACGTGATATTGTTAGTACGTGAAAAGTAGGAATATGCATGAAAAACCCTAAAATAGATAAATTACTGAAATACCTTTAAAAGTGGAAAATTTATAGTTTTACCCTAGTAGATAAATTCTTGAAATACCCCTAGGGTTAAATTGACCTAAATGCATGTTTGATTTGTTGTTATTTATCGCATGCCATGTTGTTATTATCGATGCATGGGATTGGAATATTGATGGAGGAAGTACTGAAAGTAGCTTGTCCACGCATCAAGGCTTTGCCTCAATTTATCGTTAATCGAAAGCGACAAGGCTACAATCGTGGAGTGTTAATTTGGGTGGGTTGAGCTATTCCCACATGGAGTGTAGGGTGGTACGGATGGAGTGTAGTGGTTGGTGGGTTGAGTAGTCTCCCAAATGGGCTTGCATATGTTATTGATGTTGCATGTATTTTGAAATGAGCCTATGGGCCATACTGTTATCTGAATAAGGGCTAAGGCCCGCTTTATTGTAATCAAAAGGGCTCGGTCCAATACCACTGTTACCTGAATGGGCTTAGGCCCAATAGGCTTGAGCTGACTTGGGCTTTGAATGGGTTTTCCTTACACACTGAGTTTCCCCAAACTCACCCATTTTATTTTCATCCACGCAGGAAATCCCCAACCATAGTGGGCTTGGAGCTGTGAGGGAATTCGGAGTGGCCACCCCTCCTGAAAGTTTGGTTTTCTTCTGGTGAACTGGACATCCTTTTATTTGCGTTTGAAGTTTTGGGTTTTTTTTAAATGTAATAAGGCCGCTTAATTATTTTTTATGGTTTTTATATGTTTTATTAAGATAGGTAATATTTATATTTAACTGTTGAAATTGGATAGCTTTAGGGCGCGTTTTCAAAAACAACAATTGATTTCAAAATAACACGACACAAGCAAAGCTTCCGCAATGAAAGTATTTTCCAAAATTAATCACTTTTCCTAAAAATGACTTAATTAAATCGGTTTCCTAGAAATATCCATGACGTTAAGGTGTGGCAATGGCGGTATGCATGTCTAGGATTGGATCCGAAGGAGCTTGGTACTTAGCAATCAGATGGACTCACCACCTCTTTTAGGTTTCCTACCCGGTACGACTTCCATTCACTTTAACCTATAATGAAATTATCTTTTAAAACACTAAGTAAGTTTTTCAGGATCAACAATATAAAATGTTTTGAACGCTTCGATGTGGCATGTCGGATCCAGTCACAACGTCTGGGCCAGGTTTAGGGTGTTACATACAGCATGTTTGGTTGGATGGAATTGCTATTCCATTCCTACCCTATTCCGCGCACTACAGTAATTTCCAAGTTTGGTTCACCGTTTAGGTGATTCCACAGCTTTGCTATTACACCCATACTCCTTCAGCTATTATAATAGGTATTTAGGAGTGTGGGGCTCTGAATTGCTATTCAACACCATGCCTAAAATTTATCCCCAAAATAGCCTGCTTTTTTCTCCCCAAAATTCTACCCCAGATTTCTTCCAGCATTTATCCCCAAATCAAGGGTACGTTCTGTAACATCCCAAATTAGGCCTAGTTGGAACAGTGATTTCGAGACCATAAATTCGAATTAGAAATAATTATTTAATAATTATTATAAGGTCTATGATATGTTTATATGATTGTGTAAAATTTTCATGAAGAAATTATATGTGAGAAGTGTTTAATTTGGCTTTAAGAACTAATTTGTGTAAAGTGCGAAAGTTGCATTCTAATAGCTAAAGGTATTAAATAGCTATAGAATTTTTAGTGGAAGCCCTTATGTCGAAATTAGCCCATTAATAAGTTAATGGAAGATATTTGTTTGGTATTATTGAAATTAGTTGGAAATTAAAAGGGTAAATTGGTAATTAAGTTAAAAAAGTATAGTAAGACAAAAATGCAAAAAAGTTATCATCTTTATGTTTCTTTCTTCCACCAAATGAAGAAAAATGAGCAGCCATGGATGAGCATGATATTTGGCCAAACTTTTATGGCTCATCTAGGTACGATTTTTGTCTTGTTTTTAATTATTTTTATGTTTTCGGAGTCGTGGTAACTCGATTTAGCTATCCCGTACCTTCGTTTCCAAATTGTTAAAGTTTGTGAATTTTTCCATTGTTGAAAAAATGTGTATTTTGATAATTGATGATAGAAAATGCACCCTTGTTGTTAGATAAGCAACATTTGTAAAGTGATTTTTGATAAAAATGTCGATTAAGGACTAAGTTGAGAAATGTGTTAAATTGTGTGATAAAAGTGTGAATATGTGAAATATTGGGCTGCTGTAAGTAAGATAAATATTCGTCTAGGCTTGGGTTGGGATAAAATTGAATGGATTTTATTTTTTGAGCCTAGGGACTAATTTGCAAATAAGTGAAAGTTTAGGGGTAAAATTATAAATTTTTCAAAGCATGATTTTTGGGTCAATTTGAATATTATGAGTAATAAGTAAGCTATATGTGAAATGTTAGATCAAGAAAATCGAGATTCGGGCCTAAATTGAGAAAGTACGTGGTTAAGGACAAAAAGGGAATAATTAGCCGTTTTTGCATTCGAGGTAATTTCGTGTAATAATAGTAATGCAATGTCTTATTTGAATTGAAATGCTTAATTGTTATATAATTTGTGTGATTTGTTATAGATATACTCGACGAGGAATCGACAAACGAATCGTATAATAAAATTGGTAAGACAATAATGCTATTGTGATTTGTGATTGAAATCTGAATTGATATGATAATTCGGATGCATTGAATTATGTGTTTGTGGTACTATGTATGTGATGGTGTTATGCTTCACGAAATTATATTGTATGCTATGCATATGCAATGACCTAAAACATATGTCTATGATATTTGATGACATTGTAATGAATGGTAACTTAGTGTTAAAGAGTGATATTACATGGAATATGCATGACGAGATTTGATGTGGTAAAACTCTCGGTTGAACTGTAGGAATAAATCGGATATCCATGCCATGATACTAGGGTTATGTGTGAGCCAGTGTAAGACCATGTTTGGAACATGGCATCAGCATTGTTATGAGAGCTAGTGTAAGAACATGTTTGGGACATGGCATCGGCCTCAATATACAAGCCAGTGTAAGACCATGCTTGGAACATGGCATCGGCATTGTTATAAGAGCTAGTGTAAGACCATGTTTGGGACATGGCATCGGCCTCAATATGTGAGCCAGTGTAAGACTATGTTTGGGACATGGCATTGGCATTGTTATGTGAGCCAGTGTAAGATCATGTTTGGGACATGGCATCGACACTGATGTATGAGAGCCAGAGTAAGACCATGTCCGAGACATGGCATCAGCATTTTAGCCTTTTTGTATGAGGCTTATCGGGTATCCTTTAGTATTCTAACTGGTTCAACAGGTGATTTAAAGATTCTGTCATGATTGAGAAAAGTTAAGATTATGTTGCAAGTGGTACATGTATGTGTGCAAAACTCATGAAAGATAATTTTGGTTTATGATGCATCTTTGGTAAGGATGCAAATAAGTAAGCCATGTCCATGAAAATGATTTTGTGGTGACCTTGTGATTATGGGTCTATGCTTATAATGTATAAATATGTATTTTTACCATTCTGGGTCTATGCTTATAAAAGTTATCATTATTTTACACTAAAATAGTTTTGGACAGCAACAGTAGTCTGATTTTGAAAATCCACCAAAAATTGTGGAACTTGAGTTAAAGGTTGAATAAAATATAAAATTAAATCTTATTGAGTCTAGATTCACATAGAAGAAATGATGTAAGCAAAAGAATTTCATGTTATGAGATATTTGGATTTTTGTGAGATAGGTCTAGAATGACTTCGGGTTCCCTTGTCTTAAATTTAGAAAATCAAAAAAAATTGTATGAAAATAATTATAGGTTAGAATTAATATGACTAAATCCTTAATGAGTCTATTTTAAAGAGAAACAGATGGGGACATTATCCAAGTCTTGTACTATGAGATAATTAATTTTTAGTAAAGAAAGGTCGAAGCTGTCAAACAGCAGAACAGGGGTAATTTTGAAGAATAAACTGTACTTATTGGCTAATACATAAATTCTGAAATTTTTATAGTAGAAAGATATATGAGTCTAGTTTCAAATTCTTTTAACGGATCTTAATTTAGAATTTCGTAGCTCAAGTTATCAATAATTTAGTCGCGTAGACAGCTTGGCTGGACTATGAATAAATAGTGGAATTATGTGCAATTATGATTGTGTTACCTTGAGAACATGTTGTGAGAATATAGCAAAAACATGTCAATAAATCTCTTATTATTTTCATATGGACTTACTAAGCTATACAGTTTACCCCTTCATTTTTCCTCATATTATAGGGTTACTAAGCTAGCTTAGGTTGGAGATCGTCAGAGATTCTATGACACTATCCAGCTATTGAAGGGTATAAATGATTTCAAGCACTTTAAGTCTATGACATGTATAGGGACTTAGCCAATTGGGTATGTGTCATTTGATTTGGCCAAATGTATTGGCACGTAATGGGAATAGGATTCATTTTGTATATGGTCATGAGATGTGGCTCATATTGGTTATTGGGTTGTAAACCTATTTATATATGCATGCATGTGCTAAAGTTTTCATATGGTGTGGTCATATGTGTTTGGTATGGATGAATTATGAATGTGCCCTAGATTACTTGATGGTTTTAAAGTGACTAAATTGGCCTATGGATAGACCTTAGCATAAGTATGAAGTGTAAGAATGTGTTAACAATAATCATGGCATGAAGTTGATAAGTTTAAACTAGGCAAAGTATGGTGTCTTATGCATGAATAAATCGATATGAAATTGCCACGAAAAGTTCCATTGAATTTATGTTTAAGTAAGTGCTAACGAGGGTGCCAAATGGCTTCGTAAATAGCCATTTTCTGGGCCACACGGGCAGAGATACGACCATGTGTCTCATCCATGTGGAGGACACGGTCTAGCACACGGGCGTGTGACTTGGCCGTTTGACCCTATTTCGTTGTTGACGTCATAAACAGAGAGTTACACGGGCTGAGGAAACGGGCGTGTCCCAAGCCACACGGGCGTGTGTGACCACACGGTCACACGGCCTAACCTACACGGGCATATAACTGTCCAAAACTAGAAACTTTTTTAAGTATTGTAGAAAGTTCGTAAGTTCTCGGACTAGTCCCAAACCACCCTAATGTATGTTTTAGGCCTCGTAAGCCTATATAAGGGACATTATGAATATGAATGAATGTTTTTAATTTGAGCCAAATTTTTTATGGCCCGGTTTTACATAGTTGTGTACGTTTAAGTCCTATAATGCCTTGTACCCTGTCCCGGCCTCGGACTCAGGTAAAGGGTGTTACACATTCGCCCTTCATTTTCATCTCCCTAAAGGGTACGTTTTTTTTTTTTGTGATAAGCTCCTAAAACAGGATTCTATTTCTCCTTCCTCATAACTTTATAACTCTTTTTGTATGGGAATGTGGTTGGATGAAAATTATTGTTATTATGATTCAAGTCAAAGTCACATCCAAGAAGGGAAAGATTCTGCTACAACGAGTTCTTGAACTATACCTGTAGCATGTCTTCATCAATTTTTTTATATGTATTTTTTTCTATTTCCAATTCATGATGAGGCAAAACTTGTTATTTGTTTGACAGGAAAGTATTGCAGCAGAATTTTTGGACAGGTTTGTGAAGTGGAGCGAGAACATTAAAATTTCAAATCCCTTGGAAGAAGGTTGCAAGGTTAGCCCCATTGTTAGTAGAGGGCAGGTATTATTTCAATTTCGTTGTTTGATTTTAGGTGCTTTATAGTTTTTTACACTTTCATGTTAGCTGAAGAATCAGTTTGTGCAGAGACCACTTTGTGAAAGGCATAGATTTCGGGTTTGGTCTCTGCTTTAGGTGTTTTAAAATTCATAGAGGAAACGTTTAGCACTACGAAAAACCATTGGTTAGTACAAAAATTGGTTAAATACTTCCTTTAGATTAATAGTAACAATGTCTTTTGTGTTTAGGTGGAGAAAATATGCCCACGTAGTTTGTGATCCAAATGGAAACATTGAAACGCATATAAGTGAAGATACCCAAAAAAAGATAAAATAAGAATGACTTTAAAAAGAAAAAAAGAATTAAAGTTTATGCAATCATATATAAATTGGGAGAAAGGATGCTTTAATGAATTTGGTCATAAGCATGGTTTAGATGCTTTCTATTGAAAAACGATTTTTAGTATCTGGAAAAAAAAAAGAAATTTAAGTGTGGGACAAGAGTATGCTTTAACAAAGGGTGAATGGAAGAAAAAGATTTGTGTAGTTGGCTTAAGAGTTTTGCTTTTAATAACTTTAGGATTCTTGAATGTGTAAGGCCCTATGGTCAATGCTGAACAGAAACTTAAGCAAGCTTGACTAGCACTTTTTTGTTATTAGGATACTCTGCTACAGGTTTCAATTAGATGGCCAGTTAGTTTTCCATTTTTTAATTGAACAATCATGCTTCCTTGATTAAACTTTAACCTTAAAGAGACTTAATATTAAATAGATTCCATATTAGTTCTTCCTCTTGGAGCAGTCTCAACAACCAATCTGATAGCTGCATTTTAGTTTGTTTGGCCAATTAGTGATTACCGCCCATAATTACTGCACTTAGCAGTTGCAATATCACTGTAATCTGTTGTACTGCCCTTAATCAATATGTTGTTTTGTTGCATGAACCTATGAGAGCTTGCCATAATCATCATCTCATCTCTTAAAATGGTTTTGATGGTTGAATTTAACATATATTTTAATTTAATATAATTATTTTAATTTTTTGTTAATTTATTATGTGTAAGTGGTGGATTTAATTTTTTTTATTTTGGTAAAAATATTTAATATCTATGAGCAAATTGATTCTTCTTAAAAAATTAGAACAATTTAATCTTTCAATTTTGAAAATAAACAACAAATTAAGGACAATTAATCATGGTTTTTCGTTAATTATATATAATTTTGATTGGTATAATAATAAATTTAATGCTTAATGTTTATATATATTTTGTGTTGTTAGACAGAATATGTAACATTGTTATGAGCTAAATTTGTTAAATCAAGACGAAACTGATAGAATATGTAAATGTTTGTGGGTTGAATTTGTTAAACAATACCAATTTGACACAACGTGTAAAATTTTGAGGACTAAATTTGATATTATACCAATAGAATATAGGTTAAACTACCTAGTTGGTCACTTAACTTTTAGGGGGCTTTTATTTTGGGCCCTCGCGATTTTGTCACTTAACTTTAAGGCCCTTTCATTTTAGTTAACTAATCGTTAAATCTTTAACGGCGATTAACTATGCAAACTAAATTATGTTCTCACTTTCATTTTGGTCACCAAAAAATATTTTTTTGTAAAGTATTGATTGTGGTAAAAAAAACTAAGATTTAAGTAAAAAAAAAGGGTAGAAACTAAAATATTGTATTAAAAAATTGTCAAATTGTAGTTGTTTATCACATTGCCGACTATTTTAAATTTCTTTTTTTTTTCAATATTAAAATTTTAAGTTCACAAATAGAAATCGTAACACCACAGGTGGATTGCTACGATGCTTGTAGTACTGGTTACGTTCAAAGTAACAGTAAGTTCAAAAAAAGAAGAACCTTTTTCAATTTCTTTTTCATTTTTTCATGATGGTTTGATCTTGGATGTTGGTCGTATGGTTATGGTGTTTTGTTTTTGGATCTTGGATGTTGATCTTAATATTGTCTATATTAAGATGCATTTAACAGTTGAAAGTTATTTATATAAATTGAATAGTTAAAATTTTTAATTTATGTCAAACTTGTCATACATGATCTACATAAATAAAATATAAAATATGATGTTAATTATTAAAATATTAATTATATAAAACCACTTAAATTTTACACCCGTCTAAGTGGATCCCTCCTAAATATATTTCTATAAATATTCTTGCAAATAAGGAAAATTTGCATGGTTGGTATAATTTTTATTAATGTGGAAATTTTAAATTTTATTAACTTTAATTAAAACAATCCTAAATGTTAATTTTTTTAACTTATAAAAGTTATAATTAATTTTAATTACATATATTATAAATTTTATAATTGATTTTATGAATAACCAAGTAAATTCTAAATATTATTTTAAATCTAAAATAGTATCATTTTATTATGTTGTATACTTTTACATTTACACCATTGTTATAATTCTATGAATCAAAACTCAATCAGTTTTCATCTTGATCTTCGATACTAACTATCACATTGACTTAGATTTAAAGTATGTTTTTCTACTTATCGAGAGGTATCGATCCACCATACCAATCGTCGAATTGTCACTTAAAACTTACTAGCCTGTTTAGTGATCATTTTGTAACATTTTAAAGTTGAATGTCTGAAACGCAAACTTACCGTTAGTTTAGTGACATTAGGTGTAGTTTACCCTATATATTTATAATAAAATATCTCATTTACTAATTAAAAAATATTTTCTACATTATTTGAAATATATATATATATTACCAGCACGAGAATCCCCAAGATTCCCTTTCTACTTTTGGATTCTTTGGAGGATAGAGAAAATTACTATCTTTTGGATTTATACACATTCCTGGGTTTTTAATTTTTTAATTTTGGGTTCTCCTCTAGCAAAGGATTAAGTGGAGAAACCAACAAAGATTTCTGGGTTTTTTTTCTTTGTTGGGTTTTCATATTATTGAGGTTTTATACATAAAATGAGTCGAATTGCGAATATTTTTCATTGTATAAAGCCGCCATTGTTAATGGTATTGGTACAGATCATATTTGCTGGTATTAATGTAATGTATAAGTTGGCTGCTAATGATGGCATGAGTTTAAGGGTTATTGTGGTTTATAGATTCATGTTCGCCACTGTTATCATGGTTCTGCTTGCTCTTATTTTTGAAAGGTTAAAGCTTAATCTTTTTTGGTTTCAGTTGTTCTTTTATCAGTTGTTTTTTTTATTTTTTGTGTTTTGATTTTTATAGGAAGAGCTTGAAGAAAATTAATAGAAAAGTACTGCTTGAAGCGTTTCTTTGTGGATTATTTAGGTATGTTCAACTTAAATTGATACGTGTATATATTTATATATACAAAAATATGTTTGTTTTAAGCCAATTGTAAAGGTATTTTACAGAAGATCATTGGTTCAAAACTTGTACTTGCAAACCTTGGTGCATACATCTGCAACATTTGTTGCAGCCATGGTCAACCTTGCTCCAGCCTTTACTTTTATTTTGGCCATTTGTTTCAAGTACAGTTCTTAACCCTTGGTTGATTTTGATTTTTTGTGTCTGTTGGATACTTCAACGGGTGTGTTACTAGGTTCCTAGTGTTTATGCTGGATTTTATCTCCAATTTTTGTTCTGACTCTGTTGAGAGTTCTAGTGGATTCAGTGACTCTGCTAAGAGCTCGAGAAGTTGACAGGCAGCAGAAACACCCTCATCCACTAAGGGCCAATTACCTGTAATTCAAAGGCCAATTTGTACACCTGATATTAGATCATTTATTATATATTATTATAGCTGTGTAGCAGCAATATGTAACTAGCAATTTATATGTTGTTTTTATGAGTAGAATTATCCAACGAAAGGGTTTTCTTTGTGTTGTGTGTAGAAATGTGCATTGGTTGGGCTACTCGGGCTAAAAGCCATTAACATACCACAAAAACAACAACTAAAAGCCTAACATTCGACCCAAGCTTCCATTGATTCCAATCCCTCACAGTATGAACTGCAAACAAAGCTCCTTGTATTGATCCTATCAAACATATCAAAGCAGTGCTTGAATACAAGTAAGGGAACCCCACACTCATTTTAACCTAACAAAGTTCAAAAGTTAAGTACGAAAAAAGACCATGTAAGTAGAGTGAAATTGATGGAATAAGAAAAGGAAAAGAACCCAAGTTTTACATGATTGATCAACCACAAAGAGAAAGAAACGCAACTCAAAAGACCGAAAAAAGCACCGATAGTGAAGTGACCAGTGCCATGATATGAAGGTCCATGACCTACTTGTTGATGATCATGATGCTTTAAAAGGTTTACATTTGTTGACCAGACTAGATGTTTATGTCTATACCTTTGTAAAATGTGAATACCATTGCTCCGCTTATTCCTATTAATGTCCCACACACTTTGGCTTTCCCTGCATTTGTTCTTATTACCAGTTTCTCCATCCTGTTATCATAATTAACTTTGTTTCAATACATGTAAAAAATGGCAAAATTTTAGAGACAATTGGAATTGGGTTCCACATTTATATTCGATTTTATCTCTGAGTTTTGTGATTCTATTGAGAGTTCGATGAGGTAACGGCGGTCCACAAATTTTCA
This sequence comes from Gossypium arboreum, assembly GCF_025698485.1. Taxonomy (NCBI): domain Eukaryota; kingdom Viridiplantae; phylum Streptophyta; class Magnoliopsida; order Malvales; family Malvaceae; genus Gossypium; species Gossypium arboreum. The sequence continues at coordinate 119,708,298 of NC_069073.1, forward strand.
CTCACCAACGCCCTTAGTGGGTGAGAGTGCTCCTGCTGCCTGTCAACTCCACGAGCTCTTAGCAGAGTCACTGAATCCACTAGAACTCTCAACAGAGTCAGAACAAAAACTAGAAATAAAATCCAACATAAACACCAAGAACCCTGTAACACACCCGTTGAAGTATCCAACAGGCACAAAAATCAAAATCAACCAAGGGTTAAGAAGTGTACTTGAAACAAATAGCCAAAATAAAAGTAAAGGCTGGAGCAAGGTTGACCTTGGCTACAGCAAATGTTGCAGATGTATGCACTAAGCTTTGCAGGTACAAGTTTTGAACCAATGATCCTCTTTAAAATACCTTTACAATTAGCTTAAAGCAAATAGATTTTTGTATATATAAATATATACACATATAAATTAAAGTTAAACATACCTAAATAATCCACAAAGAAACGCTTGAAGCAGTACTTTTCTATTAACTTTCTTCAAGCTCTCCTATAAAAAACAAAACACAAATAATAAAAAACAACTGATAAAAGAACAACTGAAACCAAAAAAGATTAAGCTTTAACCTTTCAAAAATAAGAGCAAGCAGAACCATGATAACAGTGGCGAACATCAATGTATAAACCACAATAACCCTTAAACTCATCCCATCATTAGCAGCCAACTTATACATTACATTAATACCAGCAAATATGATCTGTACCAATACCATTAACAATGGCGGCTTTATACTATGAAAAATATTCGCAATTCGACCCATTTTATGTATAGAACCTCAATAATATGAAAACCAAACAAAGAAAAAAAAAACCCAGAAATCTTTGTTGGTTTTTTCTTGTTTTCACGCTTAATCCTTTGCTAAAGGAGAACCCAAAATTGAAAAATTAAAAACCCAGGAATGTGTATAAATCCAAAAGATAGTAATTTTCTCTATGGTCCAAAGAATCCAAAGTAGAAGGTGGAATCTTGGGGATTCTCATGCTGGTAATATATATATCTATTTTTTTTCAAATAATGTAGAAAATATTTTTTAATTAGTAAATGAGATATTTTATTATAAATATATAGGGTAAACTACATTTAATGTCACTAAACTAACGGTAAGTTTGTGATTCAGACATTCAACTTTAAAAAGTTACAAAATGATCAATAAACTGGCTAGTAAGTTTTAAGTGACAATTCGACGATTGGTATGGTGGATCGATATCTCTCGATAAGTAGAAGAACAACTTTAGATCTAAGTCAATGTGATAGTTAGTTTTGAAGATCGAAGAAAACTGATTGAGTTTTGATTCGTAGTATTATAATAATGGTGTAAATGTAAAAGTATATAATATAATAAAAGATACTATTTTAGATTTAAAATAATATTTAGAATTTACTTGGTTATTCATAAAATCAATTATAAAATTTATAATATATGTAATTAAAATTAATTATCACTTTTATAAATTAAAAAATTAACATTTAGGATTGTTTTAATTAAAGTTAATAAAATTTAAAATTTCCATATTAATAAAAATTATACCAACCATTCAAATTTTCCTTACTTGTAAGAATATTTATAGAAATATATAGTAGGGATCCACTTAGACGGGTGTAAAATTTAAGTGGTTTTATATAATTAATATTTTAATAATTAACATCATATTTTATATTTCATTTATGTAGATCATGTATGACAAGTTTGACATAAATTAAAAATTTCTAGCTATTCAGTTTATGTAAATAACTTTCAACCGTTAAATGCATCTTAATATAGACAATATTAAGATCAACATCCAAGATCCAAAAGCAAAAACACCATAACCATAAGACCAACATCCAAGATCAAACCACCACGAAAAAATGAAAAAGAAATTGAAAAAGGTTCTTCTTTTTTTGAACTTACTGTTACTTTGAACGCAACCAGTACTACAAGCGTCGTAGCAATCCACCTGTAGTGCTACGATTTCCATTTGTGAACTTAAAATTTCATTATTGAAAAAAAAAATTAAAATAGTCAGCAATGTGATAAACAACTACAATTTGACAATTTTTTAATACAATATTTTAGTTTCTACCCTTTTTTTTACTTAATTCTTAGTTTTTTTACCACAATCAATACTTTAAAAAAAGATATTTTTTTGGTGACCTAAATGAAAGTGAGAACATAATTTAGTTTGCATAGTTAACCGCCGTTAGAGATTTAACGATTGGTAACTAAAATGAAAGCGCCTTAAAGTTGAGTAACAAAATCGTGAGGACCCAAAATAAAAGCCCCCTAAAAGTTAAGTGACCAACTAGGTAGTTTACCCTATATTCTATTGGGATAATAATAAATTTAGTCCTCAATATTTTACACATTGTGTCAAATTGATATTGTTTAACAAATTTAACCCACAAACATTTACATATTCTATCAATTTGGTCTTGATTTAACAAATTTAGCTCGTAACATTTACATATTACGTCTAACAACACAAAATATATATAAGCATTAAGCACTAAATTTATTATTATACCAATCAAAATTATATATAATTAACCAAAACCATGATTAATTGTCCTTAATTTGTTGTTTATTTTCAAAATTGAAAGATTAAATTGTTCTAATTTTTTAAGAAGAATCAATTTGCTCATAGATATTAAATATTTTTACCAAAATAAAAAAGTTAAATCCACCACTTACACATAATAAATTAATAATAATTTTAAATAATTATATTGTTGTAAAATATTAAAGAAAGAATAAACTAAAATGTGATAGAAGAAAGAGTGTAGAGAGTGTATCTGCTTTTTATATATATATTTTTTCATGAGTACATGAGCCCCATATATATAAAGGTTAAAAGTAACTCTCTAATTATTATAGGGCATGTAAAGGGTCATGACCTTTTATCTCCCATATTAATAGGGTATAGGAAAAGTCTTATAACTTATGGGGTATAGGAAGAGTTTTATAACTTATGGGGTTGATAATGACATCCACATAAATATTTCATAACACTCCCCCTAGGATGTTCATTATCTAATTATGCCTCGTTAAAACCTTACTAAGAAAAACCCAGTAGGACAAAAACTTAGTGAAGGAAAAAGAGTACATAATTATACGCTTGATATGCTGCCTCATTAAAAACCTTACTTGGAAAACCCAGTGGGATAAAACCAAGGTTAAGGGAAAAAGAGTACAGCGCGTATTAACTCCCCCTAATGGCTACATCACTTGAGATCTCGAAGGTGACGTATTCCAATGTAGTAAACAAGCTTCTGAAACACTGATGTAGGAAGCGCCTTAGTGAATAAATCTGCTAAATTCTCACTTGAACTGATCTGCTTAACTTTTATCTCCTTAATCTACTGGAGGTCATGATTGAAGAAGAATTTTGGTGCAATGAGTTTTGTTCTGTCACCTTTGATGTATCCACTATCGAGATGATCAATGCATGCTGTGTTGTCTTCAAACAAGACAGTTGTAGCTTCCTTTCCAAATGATAAACCACAATTATTCCTTATATGCTGGACCATAGATCTTAGCCATACACATTCACGACTTGCTTCATAGATTGCTAAGGTTTCTGCATGATTAGACGAGGTTGCTGCAATTGTTTACTTTATTGAGCGCGAAGAGATTGTAGTACCTCTATATGTAAAAACATATCTAGTTTGTGATTTTCCATTATGAGGATCTGACATAAATCCTACATCTGCAAAACCAATCAACTCTGTCTTTGATTTATTAGGGAAAAATAGACCCATATTCTTTGTGTCTAGAAGATAACGAAATATCTGTTTTACTCCAGTCCAATGTCTCCGAGTTGGGCATGAGCTAAATCTTGCTAGCAAATTTACAGAAAAAGATATATCAGGCCGGGTATGGCTAGCAAGATACATTAATGCCCCAATTGCACTGAGGTATGACACTTCAGGACCAAGAAAATCTTCACTATCTTTCCGAGGACGAAAAGGGTCTTTACTTGGATCAAGTGATCTTACAACCATCGGGGTAGTTATTGGATGTGCCTTATCCATATAAAATCTCTTTAGCACCTTTTCAATATACGTTGATTGATGCACAAGGATTCCTTCTTTTAGGTGCTTAATTTGTAACCCCAAATAAAATTTTGTTCTTCCAAGGTCTTTTATTTCAAATTCTTTCTTCAAGCACTCAACAGTCTTTTGGATATATTCAAGAGTTCTAATGATATTCAAATCATCAACATATACTGCAATAATTACATATCCAGATCCAAACTTCTTAATGAAAATGCATGGGCAAATTGGATCATTCTTGTATCCTTCTTTCAACAAATACTCGCTTAGGCGATTATACCACATGCATCCGGATTGTTTCAATCCATAAAGGATTTGTGCAATTTGATCGAATAATGTTCTCTAGAACACGAACTCACCGCTTGAGCGGTTTAAATCCTTCAGGAGTTTCATATAAATGTTAGTATCCGATGGGCCATACAAATAAGTCATTACTACATCCATTAGGCGTAAATCAAGCCCTTCTCTTATAGCGGACTTATCAAAATCTAAATGTAGTTGCATCCTCCACAGGAGGATATGTCTCCTCATAATCAATTCCAGGTCTTTGTGAGAATCCTTGTGTAACTAAACGTGCTTTATACCTTACAATTTCATTCTTTTCATTTCTTTTACGCACAAAAACCCATTTATATCCCACTGGTTTCACACCTGTAGGTATACGGACTACATGTCCAAACACTTCTCTTTTCGCTAGCGATTTCAATTCATTTTCAATTGCTTCTTTCCATTTTGGCCAATCATCTCTTTGTTTACATTCCTCAATCAATTTTGGTTCATAATCCTCTTTATTATTTATAACATCTAGTGCTACATTGCATGCAAAAATATCATCGACATCGATTTGATTTCAGTTCCATTTTATACCGGACATGACATAATCAATAGAGATCTCTTCATTGTCAGGTACCTGATTTTCTTCTGAAATTCCAGTCATGTCTATAGTCTCTTCAGGAGATCCCAGTATAATAATTTTTTCTTTGATTTCGCCATCATTAATCTTTGCTCCTTTCTTTTTTCGAGGATTCTTATCTTTGGAACCAATTGGTCTACCACGCTTCAGGCATGTATTAGACTCAGTAGCAACTAGATTTTGTCCTTCTGGGATATCAAGTTTTATTGGAGCATTCACAGCTGGTATATGTGACTTAATCACTTTCTTTGGATCAGAAAATGCGTCTAGCAATTCATTAGCTAAACTTTGTAAATAAATAATCTTTTGAACTTCTAAATCACATTGCTTAGTTCGAGGATCAAGATGAGCTAATGACAACTCTTTCCAACTAATTTTCTTATCCAGCTGTTTGATTTCTCCCCCTAATGTTGGAAAAATTGACTCATCAAAAAGACAATCTACAAAACGAGCTGTAAATAGATTCCCTGTAGATTATTCTAGATATTTAATTATGGATAGGGATTCAAATCCAACATATATACCCAACCTTCTTTGAGGCCCCATCTTAGTTCTATGTGATGGAGCAATTGGAACATATACGGCACATCCAAATGTTCTTAGATGGGAAATATTTGGTTCCTGACCATGAACTATTTGTAAGGGGGAGACTTTATGATAACTTGTTGTCCTGATGCGAATTAATGCAGCTGCATGTAAAATTGCATGCCCCCAAGCAGTGATTGGGAGTTTTGACTTCATAAGTAATGGCCTTGCTATCAATTGAAGTCGTTTTATTAAAGATTTTGCTAGACCATTTTGTGTGTGAACATGAGCTACAAGATGTTCAACACTTATTCCAATGGACATGCAATAGTTATTAAAAGACTGAGAAGTAAATTCACCAGCATTATCAAGACGGATAGTCTTAATAGGAAAATCTGGGAAATGGGCTCGTAATCGAATCAATTGAGCAAGCAATCTCGCAAACGCCAGGTTGCGAGTTGATAACAAAGATACATGAGACCATCTACTCGATGCATCGATTAAAACCATAAAGTACCTAAATGGTCCCATCTTAGTTCTATGTGGTGTAGCAATTGGAACATATACGGCACATCCAAATGTTCTTAGATGGGAAATATTTGGTTCCTGACCATGAACTATTTGTAAGGGGGAGACTTTATGATAACTTGTTGGCCTGATGCGAATTAATGTAGCTGCATGTAAAATTGCATGCCCCAAGCAGTGATTGGGAGTTTTAACTTCATAAGTAATGGCCTTGCTATCAATTGAAGTCGTTTTATTAAAGATTCTGCTAGACCATTTTGTGTGTGAACATAAGCTACAGGATGTCCAACACTTATTCCAATGGACATGCAATAGTTATTAAAAGACTGAGAAGTAAATTCACCAGCATTATCAAGACGGATGGTCTTAATAGGAAAATCTGGGAAATAGGCTCGTAATCGAATCAATTGAGCAAGCAATCTTGCAAACACCAGGTTGCGAGTTGATAACAAAGATACATGAGACCATCTACTTGATGCATCGATTAAAACCATAAAGTACCTAAATGGTCCACATGGGGGATGTATAGGCCCACATATATCCCCTTGAATTCGCTCATGAAAAGTAAGTGGTTCGTTATTTATCTTAGCTAGTGATGGTCGGATTATTAATTTCCCCAGTGAACATGCAGCACATGTAATATTTTGAAGAATCTGCTGGCTCTTCAATGAATGTCCACATGAATTTTCAATTATTTTTCGCATCATTATTGAACCGGGATGGCCTAACCGGTCATGCCAAAGGACAAAGTCATTAGTAAACTTCTGGTTTATTATAGCATGTGTTTCTATAGAACTGATCTTTGTGTAGTACAAACCAGTAAAGAATGCAGGTAATTTCTCAACAATTTGTTTATTGCCTTGAGCAATACTCGTAATTTGAAGGAATTCACAATTTCCTTCGTTTAAAGTCTCAATATGATATCCATTTTGGCGAATATCTTTAAAACTCAATAAATTTCTTTGAGACTTAGGGGAGCATAATGCATTAATAATTTCAATTTTTGTTCCCCTTGGTAATAAAATAATTGCTCTTCCGGAGCCTTCTATAATAGTTGTACTACCAGATATAGTGTTCACACTTTCTTCTTTCATTATTAAATGAGAAAAATATCTCTTGTCTTTCAATATGGTGTGAGTAGTTGCACTGTCTGCTAGACATATATTTTCACCATTCATAGGTGATTGCCTTTGCGAGATAATGTTCTTCAAAGAAACAAAATAACCACAAAATGTCACATATAATGGTGAAAACAGGTATTCAAAGTTCAAATTATTAAAAGGTCTATAAAACAATATTATCACATAAAACATAGCACTAGTAAAGGTCATAACATCATTATTAAAGTTGCTAAATGAAACATAGAGTAGTAGAGGTTTATTTTATTATTTATCGAAATTTGTGGCCTTAATAATTTCCTTCAGGGGTAGAAATAAAATCAGCCACTTCTAAGTGGGTTGCATTGCCATCATCAAAATCACCTTCGCCATCTTTATACACAAGATTGGTTTCTACTTTCTTTCCCTTCTGTTTTATGGACTGCTGATAAAGATCAACTAGATGCTTTTGTGTGCGACACACACGAGACCAATGTCCTTTTCCTCCACAACAATAGCATACATTAGTCACATTTTCACCTTTTTCTTTCTCTTCCCTGTTACCATTTTTTCGATCCCACTTCTGGTAGGAATGTGAATTTTTAAAACGACCACCTCGACCATATCCATATCTATGTCCGCGGCCACGCCCTCGGCCACGACCACGGCCACGCATACTACTATTTGTATGGTGTGTTTCTTTTAATTCTTGCCCATTGTGTAAACTCACATTCGCTTCAGGGAATAGAGCAGAGCCAGTTGGGCGTAATTCATGGTTTTTCATTAGCAGCTCGTTGTTTTGCTCCGCCACTAGGAGATAAGAAATTAATTCAGAATATTTCTGGAAGCCTTTTTCACGATATTGTGTCTGCAGGACAACATTATTTGCATGGAAAGTTGAGTATGTTTTTTCTAACATTTCTGCATCAGTAATCTTCTCTCCACATAAATTCAATTGTGAAGTGATTTTGAACATGGCCGAGTTATAATCACTAACAGACTTAAAGTCTTGCAATCTTAAATTTAGCCACTCATAACGAGCTTTAGGCAAAATCACAGTTTTCTGGTGGTCATATCTTTCCTTTAGATTGGCCCAAAGAATTTGAGGGTCCTTAACAGTCAAATATTCGGTCTTTAGACCTTCATGGAGGTGATGGCGAAGGAAAATCATAGCCTTGGCCTTATCTTGTGTACTTTCTTCATTTCCCTCCTTAATAGTCTCACCAAGACCCTTTGCATCTAAGTGAATTTTAGCATCTAGTACCTATGATAAATAGTTATTTCCAGTGATGCCCAGAGCTACAAATTCGAGTTTTGTAAGATTTGACATTATAAACTATAAGACAAAATATACAAATCAATAATGTAAAATAAAGCATGTTAATATGCAAATGAAATAACACATATGCAAATGAAATAGATCAACTTGTTACCCTTACTTCACCTAAGTGCCCTTCGGCAATCTTTAAGGAAAAATTTGTTAGCCTTGATTTCTTGTATTAGAGACTCATGTTGATAACGTGTTGTAAAATAATAAAGAAAGAATAAACTAAAATGTGATAGAAGAAAGAGTGTAGAGAGTGTATCTTCTTTTTATATATATTTTTTTTCATGAGTACATGAGCCCCATATATATAGGGGTTAAAAGTAACTCTCTAATTATTATAGGGCATCTAAAGGGTCATGACCTTTTATCTCTCATATTAATAGGGTATAGGAAAAGTCTCATAACTTATGGGGTATAGGAAGAGTTTTATAACTTATGGGGTTGATAATGACATCCACATAAATATTTCATAACATATATTAAATTAAAATATATGTTAAATTCAACCATCAAAACCATTTTAAGAGATGAGATGATGATTATGGCAAGCTTTCATAGGTTCATGCAACAAAAAAGCATATTGATTCAGGGTTGTACAACAGATTACAATGATATTGCAACTGCCAAGTGCAATAATTATGGGCGGTAATCACTAATTGGCCAAACAAACTAAAATGCAACTATCAGGTTGGTTGTTGAGAATGCTCCAAGAGGAAGAACTAATATGGAATCTATTTAATATTAAGTCTCTTTGAGGTTAAAGTTTAATCAAGGAAGCATGATTGTTCAATTAAAAAATGGAAAACTAACTGGCCATCTAATTGAAACCTGCAGCAGAGTATCCTAATAAAAAAAAGTACCAGTCAAACTTACTTAAGTTTCTGTTCAGCATTGACCTTAGGGCCTTACACATTCAAGAATCCTAAATATCTTAAAAGCAAAACTCTTGAGCCAACTACACGAATATTTTCCTTCCATTCACCCTCTGTTAAAGCATACTCTTGTCCCACACTTAAATTTCATTTCTTTTTTTTCTATATACTAAAAATCGTTTTTCAACAGAAAGCATCTAAACCATGCTTATGACCAAATTCATTAAAGCATCCTTTCTCCCACTTTATATATGATTGCATAAAATTTAATTTTTTTTTTAAAGTCATTCTCATTATATCTTTTTTTTTTTGGGTATTTTTGCTTATATCCGTTTCAATGTTTCCATTTGGATCACAAGCTACGTGTGCACATTTTCTCCACTAAACACAAAAGGCACTGTTACTATTAATCTAAAGGAAGTATTTAACCAATTTGTAGTACTAACCAATGGTTTTTCGTAGTACTAAACATTTCCTCTATGAATTTTAAAACACCTAAAACAGAGACCAAACCTAAAATCTATGCCTTTCACAAAGTGGTCTTTGCACAAACTGATTCTTCAGCTAACATGAAAGCTTAAAAAACTATAAAGCACCTAAAATCAAACAACAAAATTGAAATAATACCTGCCCTCTACTAACAATGGGGCCAAGCTTGCAACCTTCTTCCAAGGGATCTGAAATTTTAATGTTCTCACTCCATTTCACAAGCTTGTCCAAAAATTCTACTGCAATACTTTCCTGTCAAATAATTAACAAGCTTTGCCTTGTCATGAATTGGAAATAGAAAATATATATATAACAAAACTGACGAAGACATGCTACAGGCATAGTTCAAGAACTCGTGGTAGCAGAATCTTTCCCTTCTTGGATCTAAGGTGTGACTTTGACTTGAATCATAATAACAATAATTTTGATCCAACCATGTTCCCGTACAAAAAGAGTTATTAAGTTATGAGGAAGGAGAAATAGAATCCTGTTTTAGGAGCTTATCATAAAAAAAAAAACGTACCCTTTGAGGAGATGAAGATGAAGGGCGAACGTGTAACACCCCTTACCTGAGTCCAAGGCCAGGACAGGGTACGAGGTATTATCAAACTTAAACATACATAATTATGTAAAACCGAGCCATAAAAAAATTTGTTCAAATTAAAAACATTCATTCATATTATAATGTCCCTTATATGGGCTTACAAGGCCCAAAACATACATCGGGGATGGTTTGGGACTAAACCGAGAACTTATGAACCTTTTACAATACTTAGAAAATTTTCTAGTTTTGGAGAGTCACACGCCCATGTGGGTTAGGCCGTGTGGTCACACGCCCGTGTCCTCCACACGGATGAGACATACGGCCGTGTCTCTGCCCGTGTGGCCCAGAAAATGGCTATTTACCAAGCCATTTGGCACCCTCATTAGCACTTACTTAAACATAACTTCAATAGCACTTTTCGTGGCAATTTCATATCAATTTATTCATGCATAAGACACAATAGTTTGTCTAGTTTAAACTTATCAACTTCATGCCATGATTATATTTAACACATTTTTACACTTCATACTTATGCTAAGGTCTATCCATAGGCCAATTTAGTCACTTTAAAACCATCAAGTAATCTAGGGCACATTCACAATTCATCCATACCAAACACACATGACCACAACATATGAAAACTTTAGCACATGCATGCATATATAAATAGGTTTACAACCAAATAACCAATATGAGCCACATCTCATGGCCATATACAAAATGAATTCTATTCCCATTATGAGCCAATACATTTGGCCAAATCAGATGACACATACCCAATTGACTAAGTCCATATACATGCCATAGACTTAAAGTGCTTGAAATCATTTATACCCTTCAATAGCTGGATAGTGTGATAGAATCTCCGACGATCTCCAACCTGAGCTAGCTTACAAACCCTATAATATGAGGAAAAAGGAAGGGGTAAGCTATAGTTTAGTAAGTCCATATGAAAATAATAAGAGAATTATTGACATGTTTTTGCCATATTCTCACAACATGTTCTCAAGGTAACAGAATCATAATTACACATAATTCCACTATTTATTCATATTCCAGCCAAGCTCTCTACACGAGTCATAGTCAGTAAATTATCGATAACTTGAGCTACGGAATTCTAAATTAAGATCCATTAAAAGAATTTGAAACTAGACTCATATATCTTTCTAGTATATTAATTTCAAAATTTATGGATAAGCCAATAAGTACAGTTTATTCTTCAAAGTTACCCCTATTCTGCTATTTGACAGCTTTGACCTTTCTTTACTAAAAATTAATTATCTCACAGTACGGGACTCGGATAATGCTCTCATCTGTTTCTCTTGAAAATAGACTCATTAGAATTTAGTAATATGAATTCTAACCTATAATTATATTCATACAATTTTTTTTTTATTTTCCAAAGTTAAGACAAGGGAACCCAAAAATCATTCTAGACCTATCTCACAGAAATCCAAATATCTCATAACATGAAATTCTTTTGTTTACACTGTTTCTTCTATGTGAAACTAGACTCAATAAGATTTAATTTCATGTTTTATTCAACCTCTAACTCAATTTCCACAATTTTTGGTTGATTTTTAAAATCGGACTACTGTTGCTATCCAAAACTATTTTAGTGTAAAATAATGATAGCTAAGTTTATAACACCTTTACAAATCATTTCAACCATCATGGTAAAAATACATATTTATACATCATAAGCATAGAGTCATAATCACAAAGTCACCATAAAATCATTCTCATGGGCATGACTTACTTATTTGCATCCTTACCAAAGATGCATCATAAACTGAAATCATCTCTCATGAGTTTTGCACACATACCTGTACCACTTGCAACATAATCATAACTTTTCTCAATCATGACACAATCTTTAAATCACCCGTTGAACCAGTTGGAATACTAAAGGATACCCAATAAGCCTCATACAAAAAGGTAAAATGTCGATGCCATGTCCCATGCCCATATGGCAAACCGTGTGGACGAAAATAGGCCATTTAAGACCACTTTTCTCACCCTCATATTATCTTCCTGCATAAAATCACATTTATATTCTAAATAAGTCCAACCAAGCAACCATTTCAAGCCAAAATATGTATATTTCATTATCTAACACAACCATTGGATTCAATTTACTTTGGATACTTAATCATTCATTTTATTACATTATCATTCCAACCCCTATACATGCCATATAAATCAAAAAGTTGTTTAACAAAATGTACCGGAGTAAACCTGGATAGTGTGATCCTCGATGTAGATCTGATCCTCCGAATGTATATACACCAAGCTACAAGAACAATAAACATACACAAGTAAGCTTATAGAAGCTTAGTAAGCTTATAGGCATAGAAAATAAATCTAACCGAACATTTTACAATAATCATATAATATACAATTTCACTAATTCCTCCTGTCAATCACAAAATCAGTGATAAGTTCACTTGATTGAATTTAATGTCACTTAATAACCAATTTTAATCTCTTAGGCCCATTTATCATTTACCTTTCTTAATCAAATTAGGGAATGATTATAGAATTGAGTACTTCGTTTTCACAATGCCATAGTAAAACTATGGTCTTGCATATATTCACATACCACACACTGAAGCCATAGCCCAACCATGGTCTTATACGGATCACATACTACACTGATACTATATCCCAGATATGGTCTTACACAGAAGTACATATCGCACCGATGTCATATCCTAGATATGGTATTATACAGAGGCACATAATCACATCATACCGATGCCATAGCCCAGCTATGGTCTTATACGGAAGTACATAATCACATATTTCCATGATTTGACCATGGTTTTTTCAGTCAATTCATCTTAGCCACAGAACGAAAGTACTTAAATCCTTCATTCCACTTAATTTGTACTTTTACTCAAAAATTATTTCACAATTATCACAGTTTAATGACATTCATATGCAATAATGTAGACACTTAATTTTGCCGGGCCCAGAAATAAGTCCTAAAACAAAAATAATAAACCCAAAAAAAAAAACGAAGTCCAAGTCCAGTACAAAATTACAAACATATAATTTGGCCCAATCGGAATGGCCCATTACTTGAAAAGATTTAAGGTCCATCTATAAGCTTGATTCATATGGAAATATAATCTTTAAGGATATGTAATCTTAGATATGATATGCAATCTTAGATATGATACAATCTTAGATATGATATGCAATCTTAGATATGATATGCAATCTTGAAGATATGATCCTGTAATCTTGGAGATTTAATTTGTAGATATCCTTTAATCTTAACCGTTGATGTAATTGATCTGTACCGTTGGATTTGGGGAGGCTCAACTATAAATAGAGGCCTCTCCCTTCATTGTAAATCACTTGAGTTTTGGGAAGTAATAAGAATTCTTGAGAGCATTCACTCAAATTTCTCTCCCTCTTGCGTTCTTACTCTCGTGGTTTGTTCTTATTTTATTCTTCGTCTATCTTAGTTTTTCAACATTTTTATTTTAATTTCTTCATTTTTCAAATATGTATATTTATTCCTATCTTTTGTACATTTGATTATGTATTTTATATATTATAATATTTAACCTTTTATATAGTTTATTTTCAAATATATATTTTCTATGCATGTATATATATTATATTATGATTTCATGTATTTTGAACTATTGCATTATATTTTTATAATTTGTAAATGTTCTATTTATTCATTTTTTAGTGTATGTCATTTATCTTATTTGTGCATAGTTTCATTTTTTTATATGCTATGTTTAATTATTTCTTTTAGGTGCTATTTTATGATATATATCGTTGTATAATTTTGTATGTATTATGTTTTTCTTTTAGTTTACTCATGTTTTTATTTGTTTATTATCTTATATTTACCCTAGTTTGATTTTTTTTCATTAAACGTATGTTAATGTTATTTAGTTTTGTCTTAATGATATTATTTATGTTTGTATGAAAATGCTAGAATATTTTGTACATCTATGCTTCATGATGCATTAATATGTCATCCTAAAACGTCATTTAAAATAATATTCCAAGGTTTTTTTTTTAAAAAATAAAAGGCAATGCTTGATGTTTGGAAACTTCGAGAAAGGTAGTGCCCTAACTTACTGGGTTACGACTTTTCTCGTTGAATTCGAATAGTCAAGCACCCTTCTAAGTGATTTTGAGTTTTCAAAACTTAAACAATTATTTCGAGATTTCAAAACATAGTGTCCTAACTTACTGGATATGGCGTTTTGTTGTTTCGAGATAGAAATTTTCGAAAGACGAGCTTAGTTTCGAAGGTTCTAAAATGTTGCGTCCTAACTTACTGGATGTGATGTTTTGACTCGTTTGAAATAAGTGAGCCTTAATTTTCAAAATTGAGACATTCTAATTAAAAGAGGTTTGCATCTTAAAACTTTCAAATTTCCAACATTAAAGACACTTGATAATCAATTAGGTACCAATTTTTGGGCGTTCGAGGGTGCTAACCCTTCCTCGTACGTAACCGACTCCCGAATCATTTTCTCAACTTTCGTAGACCAAAATTAATGTTTTAAAAACAAAACATTTTATAAGGTGATCCAATCACACCTAAAAAGATTGGTGGCGACTCCCGTTTTCGTTTTTCTTAAAGTCAATTCCCATTTTTCAAAACTCGATTTAAAAATGGTTTCGACACAATAATAAACTATAAAATTCATGAAACTTTCATATCAAAACATTAAATTTAGCCACATGAACTTACCTTGGCTAATTTACAAAAGTCGTAGAAATTCAGGGACTATTCTGGCAATTTATCCTTTCCACGATTTACTTCGAGTTCTTGATCTATAATTATAAGATCATTCAATTATTAGTATTTATCACAATTTTACTCTACTTCATACTTTATGCCCTTTAATTTTAAAATTACACTTTTACCCTAAACTTTTCAATTTTTACAATTTAATCCCTGCTCAAGTTATTCATCAATAGAACTAATTCTTCTCAAATAATACTTTATCTAGTCAATATAAACTACTTCACAACCTTTTACATTCAAAATTTCAACACAAAACCCTAATTTCAATAACTTTCACAATTAGGTCCTAAAAATCAATTTCTATTTAATTATCTCCATAAAATCATCACAAAATAAAATTAAAGCTTCAATTCCATGTTAAATCATCATAAAATTCCAGAATTTATTCATGAAAACCTTCTAAATCATTCATAAAATCAAAAACTAATGAATTAGATAATAGGACCTAGTTGCAAAGGTCTTAAAATCACAAAAATTACAAGAAATAATCAAGAATTGAGCTTACATGTAGTAAAATGAGAAACCAGTTTAAGGAAACCCTTCATGGTGTTTTTGGCTGAAGAGGATGAAGAAAAATGAAGAGAATTCAATCCAATTTTTAACTATTCAATTTCAACTTAATTACTATATTGCCCTTGGTTCACACTATTTTTCAGCCATACCTAACCGTCCAGCCAACTTTATTTTGGGCCAAATTTCTCTTTATGTCCCTCTTATTTATTATTTTAGCCATTTAATCACTTCTCACAGTTTGACATCTTATTAAATTTAGTCCTTTTTTATTCAATTGACTACCGAAATGTTAAAATTTCCTAACGAAACTTTAATACTATCTTATTAACACTCTATAAATATTCATAAAAATATTTATGGCTCGGTTTATGAATTCAAGGTCTCGGTACCTTATTCTTGACTCATTTGACCTAATAATTTCTTTTAATTCCCAAAAGTTCACCAATTCGAAAAGATTTTTAAAATCACAACTAACTTTTACTTATTAATTTCTAAATTACTAATCTCACATGTCGGATTTAGTGATTTTGAATCACTGTTCCGACACCACTGAAATTTTGGCCGTTACACACAATAACCCTTAAACTCATCCCATCATTAGCAGCCAACTTATATATTACATTAATACCAACAAATATGATCTGTACCAATACCATTAACAATGGCAGGTTTATACAATGAAAAATATTCTCAATTCGACCCATTTTATGTATAAAACCTCAATAAGGTTGTAATGGAAAAAGATTATTATTAAAAATAATTTAATAAAAATAATAAATAATTTAACTATATTTTAATATAATTATTATTAAATATATTTTTAATAATATGAATTAAAATCATAATATATAATACTATATTATATAATCTACTTTATTAATTTTAAACGCAATACATATTTAATGTGCTAAAATATCATTAGTGAAATAAATAATTTAATTATACTACTAGGTTGAAAAGCTTTTTAATTACTAGTCATTTTGGTTTCTTTGAAAATTTCTTCATTGATACTAGCCCAAGCCGTGTTTGAAGATACTTATAAAGCTAAAAAACATAATGTATTTTTAGGAAAAGAAAAAGAAAACGACAGATTTTTATTAATTACTTTTCTCATAAAAGCTAATTAAAATTTCAATTTTTTTTACTGGCCTTCTTGCTATTTCTTTTATTTGAATTTGATTTTAGTCTAATTCTATATTTTAATTTCATATTCAAAAGTATGCCAATCATATTCGATAGCCCCTATCTAATCATATTCATTTTCAATCATTTTTGTGTTTGAACTCAGTTTGTTCCTTTGTTTGAATAACGTTTTTATTTGAACAAGGGAAAGTAAAAAGCATGAAGTATCTCGTACTAGAAGTATATAATAACATTTGTTTGAATAACATTTTTATTTACTATAACTGTAAGACTAAAAGTATATAATAAGCTACCAGACTACAAAAGAAGCTGCCCATTTAATGAATCCAAACTACATTAACAGGAAGAAAAATCCCACTAACTCAACTTGCTTGCCTGCCTGTCCTTCCTACCTTTTACTTTGCTACTCCACAGTCTTATTTCAAGGTTTAATCACGAACAGAGGCTGTAAATATGACAAAAAAGAACGTCCGAGCAACAGAAAGCCAAAACAAAAAGGACAAAAACAATCAAATTTACTTCAAATCCACAATTCAATACCCATCCATCCATCTATATACATTATTTGGAATCAAGGTAGCAAAGAATACTCACCGTATCAACGCTGGCTGCTTTGCCATCTTCTACAAGGATCTTGACTATGGTTCCTAATTGATCAGCCTATTGAAACAATGATTTTTCATCTACAGTTAGCCACATAAGAGGCAGTTTGACAATTTCAATAAACTATGGATGCAACAAAACAGCATATTGATTAAGGGCTGTACAATAGATTACAGTGATACTGCAACTGCCAAGTGCAATAATTATGGGCGGTAATCACTAATTGGCCAAACAAACTAAAATGCAGCTATAAGGTTGGTTGTTGAGAATGCTCTAAGAGGAAGAACTAATATGAAATCTATTTAATATTAAGTCTCTTTAAGGTTAAAGTTTAATCAAAGAAGCATGACTGTTCAATCAAAAAATGGAAAACTAACTGGCCATCTAATTGAAACTTGCAGCAGAGTATCCTGATAGCCAAAAAGCGCCAGTCAAGCTTGCTTAAGTTTTTGTTCAGCATTGACCTTATGGCCTTACACATTCAAGAATCCTAAAGATCTGAAAAGCAAAACTCTTGAGCCAACTACACGAATCTTTTCCTTCCATTCACCCTCTGTTAAAGCATACTCTTGTTTCACTCTTAAATTTCATTTCTTTTTTTTCTAGATACTAAAAATCGTTTTTCAACAAAAAGCATCTAAATCATGCTTAAAACCAAATTCATTAAAGCACCCTTTCTCCCAGTTTATATATGATTGCATCAACTTTAATTTTTTTTTTTAAAGTCATTCTCATTCTATCTTTTTTTGGGTGTCTTTCCTTATATCCGTTTCAATATTTCCATTTGGATCACAAGCTACGTGTGCACATTTTCTCCACCTAAACACAAAAGGCACTGTTACTATTAATCTAAAGGAAGTATTTAACCAATTTGTAGTACTAACCAATGGTTTTTCGTAGTACTAAATGTTTCTTCTATGAATTTTAAAACACCTAAAGCAGAGACCAAACCTGAAATCTATGCCTTTCACAAAGTGGTCTCTGCACAAATTGATTCTTCAGCTAATATGAAAGCTTAAAAAACTATAAAGCACCTAAAATCAAACAACGAAATTGAAATAATACTTGCCTTTTACTAACAATGGGGCCAAGCTTGCAACCTTCTTCCAAGGGATCTGAAATTTTAATGTTCTCACTCCATTTCACAAGCCTGTCCAAAAATTCTGCAGCAATACTTTCCTGTCAAAAAAATAACAAGCTTTTCCTCGTCATGAATTGGAAATAGAAAATATATATATATATATATAACAAAACTGACGAAGACATACTACAGGCATAGTTCAAGAACTCGTGGTAGCAGAATCTTTCCCTTTTTGGATCTAAGGTGTGACTTTGACTTGAATCATAATAACAATAATTTTCATCCAACCACGTTCTCATACAAGAAGATTTATGAAGTTATGAGGAAGGAGAAAAAAAATCTTGTTTTAGGAGCTTATCATAAAAAAAAGAAAACGTATCCTTTGGGAGATGAAGATGAATGGCTAACGTACCCTTGATTTGGGGATAAATGTTGAAAGAAATCTGGAGCAGAATTTTGGGGAGAAAAAAGCAGGCTATTTTGGGGATAAATTTTAGGCGTGTGGCGTTGAATAGCAATTTAGAGCCCCCACCCCTGGATACCTACTACAACAGCTGAGGGAATATGGGTGTAATAACAAAGCTATGGAATCACCTAAACGGTGAACCAAACTTGAGAATTACTGTAGCGCGCGGAATAGGGCAGGAATGGAATAGCAATTCCATCCAACTAAACATGCTATAAATATCTATGAGCAAATTGATTCTTAAAAAAAATTAATCTTTCAATTTTTAAAATAAACAACTAATTAAGGACAATTAATCATAGTTTTCAGTTAATTATATATAATTTTGATTAGTATAATAATAAATTTAATGCTTAATGTTTATATATATTTTGTGTTGTTAGACGAATATATAAATGTTACGAGCTAAATTTGTTAAATCAAGATCAAATTGATAAAATATGTAAATGTTTGTGGGTTAAATTTGTTAAACAATACCAATTTGACACAATGTGTAAAATTTTATGATTAAATTTGTTATTATACCAATAAAATATAAGGTAAACTACCTAGTTGGTTACTTAACTTTTAGGAGGCTTTTATTTTTGGCCCTTGCAATTTTGTCACTCAACTAGAAGATGCTTTCATTTTAATTACCCAATCATTAAATTTCTAACGGTAGTTAACTACACAAAATAAATTATGTTCTTACTTTCATTTTGGTCACAAAAAAATAATTTTTTAAAGTTTTGATTGTGGTAAAAAAAACTAAGGATTAAGTAAAAAAGGGTAGAAACTAAAATATTGTATTAAAAATTGTTAAATTGTACTTGTTTATCACATTGCTAACAATTTTAAATTTCTTTTTTTCAATATTGAAATTTTAAATTTCAAAACATAAAAATCAATGAAATAAATTGTTGAAAATTTTTTATCGCTTGATAATGTTAATCAATTTGTTGCTGTAATATTAAATTTAATTAAATGCAATTAATTAAATTAATTGCAATGATTTTTCTTTACTTTTAGTTTAGTATGAAAGACTCAAGATCATATAATCAAAAAATTTGGGTTGACAAGTGTCCTATAGGGTTATAGTAAAATATTAAAAAAATAGACACATTTTAATTTTTCAAAGTTACTTGTAGAATAAAAATACACTGTTAGTGTACCAAATACTAACCCCACATCTAAACGTAAACTACATCCACCTCGATTTGACAATAAAAAGTCTATAATCTAAACTAGTTCAATTCAATCTGAACTTAAATTTACTCAAACTTGATATAATTTAATGAAATAATAAAAAGTCAAAAATTTAAACTGGTTTAACTTAAACAGAAACAACCCAAATTTTAAACAAGAATCGAAATCTAAATTCGAAAAATTATTTGAATTGAAATGATTGGCAAATTTTAAAATCTCAATTGTCTAATCCATATTGTTCCAACTTAAAATCACAAAGTTGAGCTGCTATATTATATGGTAGTACATAGTTACGTTGAGGGGATCAATTTTTTTTAGATAAGTTTTCGAAGTGTTGTCCGTTGGACACTAAATCAACCACTCAACTAAGGCACTCTTAACTCTATGAATCAAACCTCCTCAAGCAGCTTCTTAAGGCATGCTTGCTCTTGACAGAGCACAAGGGGCAAAACCCCCACCGAAAACAATACCTTTCATTTTTAAGGGTTCAACCAATTGCTCGACGAATACACTCAAAAAGCTTCTCCTGAAAGAATCTACCCTCAATAAATTACTATTTAAGCTTTTTAAAACTAATTTTATGTTTTTGTTTTTTTATGAAATTTGTCCAGATTCCAAGGAGAATTTGAGTTATTTCATGGAAAGATAAAAATCTACTTACTACAAAATTTCTTGATATTTGCCACTCAATGTATTGTGTTGAATGAAGGCATATAGCTTATATCCATTGTATTTTTCTTAAGCATCGAAGAAATAAACAAGTTCAATAATTATGTATTTTATCTAGTATTTGTGTTTAATAATATATATATACGTATTCGTATCTATACTAGTTTAAGAAAATAAAGAAAGAAAATGTACTACTCTATTATTTAAGCAACTTAATTTTATAACATCATTTATTAATCTAAATAATTGTTGAGGGAGAAAGTGTTGTGGAGGCTAAAGTGGCACTTCACTTGCTGGATCGAGAGCCGCAAGGTGAAAGAGGGGTGAAACTGGTTAGGGAGAAAGGAGGAGTGAAAGTTTGAAGAAGAGGACAAGAGAAGGGAGAGAACAGTGTTGCCTGAATTGGACTGGGATACCGATCTGGTGAGAGGTGTAAAATCGATTAACTTGTAAATCAGTATGGATCATTTGAACTGA
Source organism: Gossypium arboreum (assembly GCF_025698485.1). Taxonomy (NCBI): domain Eukaryota; kingdom Viridiplantae; phylum Streptophyta; class Magnoliopsida; order Malvales; family Malvaceae; genus Gossypium; species Gossypium arboreum. The sequence goes on from NC_069073.1 coordinate 119,729,536, forward strand.
GATAAAAAAATTGGTTGAATCAATTTTTTTAAAATTTTTTAATAATTTATTTCTTTTAAACCGGTCTAACAAGATCGACCATTGATCCGATTTCAAAAACATTGGAAGAGAGAGATTTTTTTTTTAAGGAGTAGAAGAGGATAAATGAGATGACCCCCTAGGCCATCCGTCATTCATTAGTCCTTTGTTAAGTCAGCAAGATGATACAATATTACCAAGTTACAGTATATGTGATAAACAAGTGATAATGTCCTGTTGAAGTGGCCAGATTATCAAGGATAGTTGACTTACGCACTTTAATCTTTCTTTTGCTATTACTCTCTTAGCTAAGCTCCAACTTAATCACTTGTGGCTTTTGGTCCGTTGGGTGAAACCGCCTTCAATCTTTTCTACATTCTTTTTGTATAAACAATATTAAAACATAGATTTTTTTCATGTCAAAATTAAAAAATTTCTCACAATAACTAACCAAATTAAAATGATTATAAAATTATTGATACAAATTTTCACCAAGGAAGAATACGAAGGGGAGAAGATAATAGAGAGGAATCTTGATTCATCTATGACAGGTAGAGAGTCGAAGTCTAGGTGCTAAGGGAAAAGGAGGAGAGAATGGCTAGGCTGATATTTAGGTTTTTCTGGAAAAAAAAAAAAAAAGAGATCTTTATCCCTCGTGTGCTGAAGCGTATACAGAGGAGTCACTCCTTATCTTGTAGTTTCACGTAGCCACTAGCACAGAAAATTCATATGATCATGGCTAAGTGAAAGGGTCATCATAAGTCAGTTGTCATTATATAGTGTACTGTGTAGTTTTGTTCTAACATTCTCTCACAGTAAGTATGTAGCAAGTGATCCCCACGAGAGTGTGTAGCCAACTATCTCCAAACCAGTTCGGTTAAATTGCACAATAAGTTATCGTAGATCATCTAAAGTGGGGAGTTCGATTACAAGTTGTTCCATGTTATGCCAGGTGTTCTTGCAAGGTGGAGGGATAACAAAAACTGCAAAATTTGACCATCAGGTAAAAGTAGGCGGCTATAGTCAAACGAATTGGCGAGACGGTGCATTAAAGTTTCAAAGGCCCACTTGTCGGCGTGGCTGCTAAGAGAGAGCTGTTCATTTTAACATGGCAAATACGTAGATCAATGCAAGTTGATGGGTAATTTCAATCAAAGACCCTCTATATAAACCTTCAATAGCAAAGCAAAAAAAAAATCATCCATCAGAAGGAAAAAAAAAAAAAGGGATAAGGATGAAGAAGATGATGATAATTGCTGTTCTTATTTTCTGCGTTTTAAGTTCACAAATGGAAAACGTAACACCACAGGTAGATTGCTACGACGCGTGTAGTACTGGTTGCGTTCAAAGTAACAGTAAGTTCACAAAAAATAAGAACCTTTTTTCAATTTCTTTTTTTTTTTTTTTTTTGTGGTGGGTTGATCTTGGATGTTGGTCTTATGGTTATGGTGTTTTTGTTTTTGGGTGATGCAGCGAGGCTCATGCAGCGATGTGATCGCAAGTGCCAGATTAGATGCAGTCCAGGTAAGGTTTACCTTAGGTTAAAATATGCAATAAGTCCCTGAACTCTTTAAAAGATTGAAATATAGTCCCTGTAATTTTATTTTTACAATATTCAGACACTATTTAACAGTCTTAATAAATTTTAAATTTTAAATTTTAAATTTCTTTAAAAAATAAAATTGCACAGACTAAACTCCAAATTTAGGAAGAGGATAGGTATCTATGTTATATTTTAAGCTTTTATCATATGATTATGTGTCGTGTCGGTTCAATCTTACTTAGCTAGAGCCTTATCTTCTTTCCTTTTTGGGGTGTTTTGGACATATCTAAGTTGCCCATTTTTGTTGGGATGTCTTTTTTTGGGTTCTTGTCTTAATTCACTCTATTTTAATTAGATTTTTTCAGCCAACCTATTGATTTAATTTAAAAGAAAAAGTACATGACTTCAACTCAAATTTATACTATATTTGAAATAATCTAAATTTAAAATAAATTAAGCAACACAAAATTACTTAAACTCAGTGATTAGAATTTATAACAACACAAGAATCCGTATTTTAATTCGTTTAAAGGTGTAAAAGTTCTTAAATTTTTTTAAAAAAAAAGTAATTAAGCTGTTCTTTTTTTTTATTCAATTGAGTACTTGAATTTTCAAAATGTATTAAAAGACCTTTAAACTTTTCAAAAAAAGTAATTAAGTCTCTGTCTTTTTTCACTCATTTGGATATTTAAACTTTTAAAATGCATTAAAAACCCTTAAAATTTTTTAAAAGCAATTAAGTCCTTACTCTTATTAAAGACTATAAAAAATTATAAAAATAATAAATAATAAATTTTATAAAAATTATTAAATTTTAATAAAAATATAAAAATTAAAAAATTTGTTAAAAATTTTAAAAATTATTGTAAACTATCAAATGCATCAAAAGCCGTTTTAACAATTAATTTTAATTGTTGATCGTTAAAGTTAACAACTCGTAGTTTTTAAATTAAAGTCATCACTGTCACAATATAACGTGACATGTGGCGAAAAATGATAAAAAATAATAGAAAAATTATAAAATATTTCTTTTGATACGATAATTTTATAAAATTTTTTCTGAAATTTATATTTCTTTACATTTTGTATAATTTTCTTATGACTTTATAAAATTTATAATTTTTTATATTTCTATGTATTTTATAATTTTTAATATTTTTATATTTTTCTAATTTTAATATTAAATTTTTATTAAAATTTAATAATATTTATAGTTTTTATTAATTTTAATTTTCTATAATTTTAATAAAAGCAGGGTCTAATTTTTTTTAAGTTTGAAGGTCTTTTAATGCATTTTGAAAGTTTAAGTAACTAATTAAGTGAAAAAAAAGCTTAATTGCTTTTTTAAAAAGTTTAAAAGCCATTTTAATGTATTTTAAAAGTTTAAGTACCTAAATAAGTGAAAAAAACTAAGTTATTTTTTAAAAAATTTGAGGGTTTTTACATCTTTAAATCAAAATTATAAAATATAACCGAATTATTTAAAATCTTTCATTTAACCCACTAAACTATTCAAAAGTTTTTATTTAAATTCAATTACCATTTTATAACTTTTACAAACCCAAGCTACTATAATATAAAATGAAAAAAAAAAGAAACCCCAAAGTTTTGAATGAAAGGTTTTTGTTTAGTTTTTGCTTAATGTTGGAATTAAGTACATAGTTAATGCTTTTTAGAACTAATTTTATGTTTTTTCATGACATTTGTGCAGATTCCAAGGTAGAGGGGAATTTGGGTTAGCTAATTGAAAGATCAAAATCTACTTACTACATAGTTTCTTGCTATATACCACTCAAATCTATTGTGTTGAATAAAAGCATATATATAGCTTCTTATCCATCGTCTTACCTTAAAGCATTGAAGAGATACTAGTAAGTTCAATAATTATGTATCTTTATCTAGATTTTGTGTTCAATAATATTATATAAAATATAAATTTATCCCTACCAACTTTCCTACAAAAATTGTGGCCTAGAATGAAAAACCAATATATTAAAGGTCCCTTACAACACAAATTCTCCAAGTAAAAAACAAAGCCTTAATTAATGTCGAAAAAGGACATGATTTTTTGTTTACTAAAGCCAAAGTTCTGCAGAAGAATCTAAGGATTAATGCTCTAGTTGTTTCAAGCACCTTTCTGGAATGGACCATCGGGTGTGAAACCCTGACCACGACCGCCTCCACGTCCCCTTCCTCGACCTCGTCCACGACCTGATGCAATAAGTGATTAGCCAAAAATGGTGAATGCACTAAAACAGGGTACGAGAACACATTGAAAGCAAAGGGCTTACCACGACCCTGGGCAGGCAATGGTCCTGATGGACCATTACCATTGTAATATCCCGAGTCCCGTTGCATATTTCCACCACCATACCCTCTTCCACGCCCTCGGAAACCACGTCCCCTACCACGACCACGACCTCGACCTCTTCCTCCATAGCCTCGCCCACCATCCCATCCTCCATTCCTGTGCTCCACCATGCCACCATTGATATTGCCTGCGCAAGAAAGAATGTCAATGAATTCAGGAAAAACACAAGCACAATTTAATAAACGGCAAGAATCTGGATAACAGACTCTTACAATCAATCGGATACAGAAAAGTCGCCTATAGGCTCTAAAACCTAGCAACTACTTCCAACCAACAAAAACATGGTAAAAGTACCATGGAGGTCCCTGTACTAAGAGTCAAATTGCATCTCAGTCACTATACTCAAAAAATGGACAAACTAACCCCCGCACATTAGATAAAAAAACTAACTATTTCTACATTTAAAAATTGATCTTTGTATGTCAGCATGAGACGTGTGATATGCCACGTGTCATTATTTGGTTACTCCGTCAACCATACCGGTTTTTAACGTACAAATGGATAAAAGTTATAACAGAAAAAGACTAATTTACTCATTTTTTTAGTAGAGGGTGCAACATGCAATCCAAATCCTAGTATAAAAGCCTCCATGGTACTTTTGTCAACCATATTCCTCTATTGTCCCATTAACCTTCCCCGAAAGTGTCCATTATACACTAATACCAAACTATGCATACCCCATATTGGAAATGCAAGATGACAAGGCTAAAATCGATTTTAACTTCTCAACGACTTCAAGTACTATAAAAGCAGGAAAATCACTTTGCTCAAACACCTATGCTTCATTCGTTTATTTAGTGTATTAACACAAGAAAAAGCTTAATTATTCCACAAGTATTACAATTGTTTATCATAACATAAAAGAAGCATTTGTAAAAATTTAAACTTAGAAATTAGAAGGATAGTAAAAAATACCTCCAAAATAGGTAAAAGAATTTCCTTGCCTTTGACGAAAATAGGCCATGTAAGTGGCTAAAAATGAACAAGCAAAAGCAGTTTATTGCTAACTCATGTACTAAAACCTATTGAAAATATAATATTCCTCCAAACAACTCATGTGACCTGACCATGTGCTTTAGCTTTGGATATCTCTAATTTGCATGATATGGGTGTACAAATATCAATTCAGGCAAGAAGCAAAATAAACCAGAAATGCATAATGACATCAATTGTACATAATTCTCTCACCTCCTTCATTGTCCTCGAACTCAGCTGACGGCTTTACTTGATCAGCCGGGATCGGAGGCTGATATCTGAACATCAAATCAACAAATTAACAAACCATCAAAGCAGCACATCAATATAATCATTAGTAAATATCAGGATTCAATTTACAGGACTATATTGAACAATGTTTAACTTTTAAATACAGATAAGAGGAGGTCAGCTAACCCAATTGAAGACGAATCAAGCTCTTTCTTAGACAAAGTAATAGTGATTATCGAAACATGGCGTGTGGTTTCTAGGCTGCACAAGCAAAAACCAAAAATTAGTGGCAATGATGTTAGTTCAAGCAAGAAGATTAATACATTTACTCAATGTTACTCAAACTTAGGCGTGAATATCAAATATAGGTAAGTATCCAACATGGGTACTGTTAGATTTTTACAAGTTTTTCCACCAATTTGGAAGATCTTTTAAGATCCTATCCCCATATCCATGTGTCGGACACGAGTTCCGAAACCTGTACTTAAATGAAGAGTACGAGCAGCATAGTTCTTATTACTAGAAAGAATAAGAAATCTATGTTCTTACGGAAGAAGGCCTTCTTCCAGCGGTTCCCATGTGTCAGTTATGTCTATCGATCCCGTTGATGTGTTTTGATGAAGACCAGCAATCCTCCTCTGGGATTATAAATATAAGACCAATCAAATACATAAGTCTCTCTCTGTGTATATATATATATGCAACTAAAACTACATATTTCCCACATATTAAGAATAATGTCAGTAACCTACACGAGATTTATAAACAAGAACCCAAAAAAGTTTGTTTTTCAAAAAATAAAACACCTTAATTAATTCAGCAATCATGACAGTCTTGTTGATAGCTCTACCAGTGGCTTTAAGCACAATCTCATTAGCACCTTTCTCCTACAAAATACAAAGGCTTTCAACAATCAATAACAATGCAAATACTCAACATATAAAAAAAAAAGTAGGGAAAAAGCAAAAAAAAAAAAAAACCTGAAGCAGAGTGATGGCGTAAGAAATATAATTCCTCATCCTCCCTTGAGCTGTAATCCTCAGTTCATTCTCGTTTATGGGTGTGTCAGCTTTAGGCTTCTCTACCTTTTGGTACCGGTCCATTATTTTCAAAAAATCTTTAAAACAAAACAGAACCCAAGGTCGAAAATCATTCAGAGATTAAATTTATATTCAATAAAATGAAATTAAAAACAAAAAAAGGGGTGACATCGAGATCTAGGGTTTACCTGTGAGACAAACAGTGGCTGTGAAGAGAGGGGAATGGGGTGTAAACAAAAAAGGGGGGCAAAAGGGCTAAAGAGGCTAATGTTCTTTTCTTTGCTTTGTTTTTTTGAAAACGGAGGAAGGTATTATTTAGGGAATTTAGGGTTTTAGGGGATTTGTGTGAAGTTCAAACCGTTCTATCCGTACGATTATCCAATAACAAATTGACACGTAGATTAGTTTGGCTCTATTTTCTCTCTTGAAATGTTGCAATCTCAACGCTTGTTTGTTTTAGTCAAAACTCTAAAACGCCTTTAGCCTTTTACTTTGCCCTACTTGATAGATTTTTCACGGCACTAGATATTTAATCTCGCAATCTTAATTTTAATTCTGAAAAAATAAAGATTCTCGTAAAAATCTTTTAAAGCATCAATATAAAGTAAAATTAATTTTTGAGAGACCCTATTCATAATTGAGGTTTTTAAATTCAACCATATAAATTAAATTAAAATTTTAAAATTTACAAAATTAAATATTTTAAGATTATAAATTCTCTAAAATTGCATATCTTCAAAAATTATTTCTCATATTTACGATGCAGTATAGATGGGCATTCAATCTCTCTAAACAATGTGTGAATTATGTTGGGTCATATGACCTCTCACAAACAAGATGAATCATTTAAATGTATCATGGTTATATACTCTTTTGCGTAACCCATGACAAATTCATGTTAATATTTCATTACTTTGTAATGAATTTTTTTATTGTTCTCTAATAATATTATATTTATAAAAGAAATTTCAATTTTTTGGAATCAATAAAAGTATTTTTATTATAAAATAAATGCATTATTTTTAAGTTTATAAGTAGATAAAATATCACAAAAAAAGTTTTCATTCTTATTTTTATTTATACTTTAATTATGATTTAATTTTTTATTATATTAACGGAATGGATTAATCGATTAAACTAATTTTTATGTTTTGGATCAAATTTTGAATCAAATTATGAAAAAACCAACCCTAAATTTACTAACCAATAGGCCCAAGTTTAGCCCAAATCCAAAAATTTAAAATTAAATAAATAAAAGTATTATTGTTATTTAATTATATTTATATTTTTTTTAAAAAAAAATTCTGATTTTTCTCTATTTTAATAATTTTTAATAATGAACTGATCCGACCTACAATTAAACTACTTAAATTGAGAACCGATGATCTGATTTGGAAAACCATGCAAAATAGAACAATCATTCAGGAGCACCCTCCAACAATTTTAACCTCAAAATAGACTTAATTTCAGTCTTTCATATATTTCCCTCATTAAATGCGTACATTAAATATGTCCATGTATATAAGCACCGTGTAAATGTCCACAACCTATAGAGAAAATTAAAATCATTCAACAATAATATTTATAAGCACAAGACTATACAGGGTCCATGATTAACAGAACTGAACTTAATTACAAGTTTACAGAGCACAAATTCAGCAAACACAAAGAGACTGGGGGTACATTGAAATGTATATACATACAACAAAGTCAAAGTCAAAGCCAACCATATGATATATTTTATATTTCACCCTAAATTGAATGACATGTAAATGAGTGGAAACTCAAAGTGTATTATTTTTTTATGTGTTTTCTTTTTTACCTAAGTTTTTGCCTAACTATCCAGTTATGTTACCTTCCTGTTTGTCTATTGCCTGAACGTCGGCAGAGGCTGCTACCCAAAGCAATATTGCCTCCATCATCATCATCATCATCATTGTCGTCATCATCTTGATCAGATAAATTGATGGATTCAGCATTCTCATCAGCTGCATGTGTAGGCTGCCTTGGTCGTATACTACCAAGGTCGTTCCCGGATGACCCGAATGCATGCAGCAGAAGAAAGAAATTCACGAAATTACTATCCAAACTTGCTTCGAAACCTCCATTCTGACCATCCTCTTCTTCATCTGTCTCGAAACCATGGTTATTTCCTTCTATTACATAATCACCATAAACCATTGACCCTGGCATTGTTGACCTTATGGTGCTGATCACATCATCCCGTTCCCGTTCCCGTACAAGCCTACTCCATTTTTGTTCGAGAGTAGGGTCCACCTCTCGTGGTTGAGCACACGGATGATCCAATCTCATGTGTTTCCTTAGTTCTTTAAAAGTCCCGATGAAAGTGCAGTCATCCTGCATGCAGCTTCTCTTTTTAGAATTTAGATATTCCCTTGCAGGTTCCACTACTGTCCATCCTTTCACTTGACCCCTACAAAGTGGACACGCGAGTTCTGTTACTTCACACTTCTCGACTGGCCAGCCAGAACCTGGTGCCAAGACCGGAGTATCAATGGAACTAAACAAAGGTTCTTCCTCATTGGATGAGACTACTTTAGTGTAGAACTTTTTGTATTGATCGAGACAGTTCGAGTATCGGAAGCTAGTTCCACACATGTAAGGACGGCAACCATTGTCATGGGACGAGCAGAGAAGAAGCACGGCATTGTGAGGGCACTCCATACAAACAGAACAAGTCGCGTCTTCCCAATCATTCTTACCCAAAGCTTTGGAACATTTTTTTGGGTACAAATCCCCTGAAATGTTTTCATTACGTGAGGTAAATGAGTACGGGGTTGGCCGGACTTGCCGGAAAGCAATTCCACGTCGTCCTTTGCTACCTTTTGCCATTTGCAAACTACACCACAGAACAGTATTGCAAAAAATCAGAAAATCTTATAGTAAAAAAAAAAAAAAAGTCCAAGATATAAAGCTAAAAACCAATGATTCTAGAACCAGACCGACGGTAATACCAATGAACCACCAGTCCAATCAGTCCACAGTTTAAAAAAAAATTCTGAAAAATAGGGGAAAAGCAGAAGAAAAGAAAAGATATTTAAAAAACTTATAAACACATTAAAATAACAAAAATGACATAAACATCAATTATACATTACAAATTCAATTAAAAGTTTAAAACATTAACTAAATTAACTACATCAAATATACATTACAAATTCGCAGTTTTAACAGTTCAGCCGGTTCCGATTTGCAGTTCAAAACAGTTCAAGGTTCAGCCAGTCCAATCCCTTTCTTCGGACCGGTATAATGGCCGGTTGCCAATCCAACCAGCCGGTCCAGTTTAAACAACCATGGTAAAAACAGAACAGTCGACATACATAAAAACAAATAAATAGTACCAAAATTTGGGCTTCATAAACCGTAAACATAATGAAAATTCACTCATAGACCATTATCCTTGATAAAATTCACATCCATTTACAAGTACAAATCACAAATAATATATATCCAATCAATTAAACCTACAATTAACTCAATACAAACCACAACAGACTGAAAACTTAAGTATATCTGAATTTAAACAGAAGAATGTGTTATTTAAACTCTGGAAGAGAACCCAGGCTTGGCATTGGCATTTGCGCATGGTGAGACTCGAATCTGAGTCATCAAGATCCCAGAACACAGTTGAGGCATCATTGGCAATTCACAAGTGAATTAGATTATCTACCAGAGTCAACACACACAACCAAACTCAAAACCCATGTTTGATTATCCATTTCACAAGTGAATTAGATCACCTTTAAGATTAAACATCGCAAAAGAGCAATATCTAATCAATGGGCAACCAAAATATAACGCGAAAACTCAAAATTCAAAAAGAACGAACTTCAAAAAAAAAAAGAAAAACTCACCTGCCTTGGGAAAAAAAAGAGTTGAAGTCTAGATCGATGTAATGGGTCTTTTCGAGATACCAAGTCTTATCTGATAACATAAAAAACCAGTGACCATAGAATTAAAAGAATAAAAACAATGTTCTTTAACAACAGATTCAAGCCATAATTATACAGTAAATTAAGTAATTAAATAATGAGAGGAGAACATGAAGCTACGATTTTCACCCGCATGGGAATTTTTTTAGGCTTTATCCCATCTAAGATCTAGGAATAAAATTGGGGATTAGAGAATGGAGGGAAATTAGGGTTGTGTTTGGGCACGAAATTGGATGAATTGAGGGACCAAATTGAAGAGAGAAAAGTAGCGTAGAAATGAGTCGACGAATCAGATTGATAGGTGTTTTCTTCGGGAACTGGAGTGATCGAGAAATGAGAATCTCACGCGCTGTTAGGATGGTGTGAAATTCACGCTCTCAATTGAAAATAATACGTGGGTTGTTGGTAGATATGGGAAAATAATATCCTACTTGACGGGTTCTAATTGGATACGGTTGCTTAGTAAGAGTTTTATAAGCAAAGTTAATAAGTCGTTTTGGGTCTCACTTTTAGAGTTTGGGTCTAACTATAACTAATCATGGTTTTAAGTTGGGTTAATGTAAAATTTTAAATTTATTTTCTCGACTCGGGTTTAATTAAAAAAAGTTTAAAATTTTGTTTAAATTTGATGTATATTAAAAATATTAAACTTGAATTTGACTCGACTGCATCGTATTAATTTTTTAGATTATTATTTTTAAAAACATTAAAATGAATGTTTTTCAAAAACTATATTAAAAAAAAGTTTTTATACTTAAATAATACTAAGATAGTTACAATTTAACAGATAAATACCTCTAAAGTAGTAGCAAAATTAACAATAATATAAAAGTTATAGAATATTCTAACAATAACAACAAAATAATAGTAATATAATAGCAAAATTGTAGCAAAACAACAACAAAACAGCTTATTCGAGCAGGGCCTGGAAAAAAATTCTACCCAAGGTTCGATCTATTTAGAAAATAGAATTTATTTTTTGGGCCTATATTTTTACCCAAAATCTCTCACTTTCTGGATGAACTTTCGGATTTGGGTAGGTGATCAACCCATGATCAGATCTAGTTCTAGTTAAGTTTTCTTTGAGGTTGTCTTTCATGCTTTAATTTCTCTTTACTTTATGTTTCTCTTTCAAGTGTCATGGTCTTATCACCTCACCTTTTCGAAGAAGTAAATCAATTCTTATTGAAATTGTCTAGCTTCCGATCAGTTAACCTTCCTCCACCTTAAAGCATTTCGAGCTTGTAAAGAATTTGCAGGACGCTAAATGCCGCATGAAGGCTATTGTGGTTGGGTGGCCCTCATCTTTCTCAATCACTTGGGATTTTGATAAGGGTCATATTCTTCCTACTCGGCTTTTGGTGTTTGATCTAGGATTGTATTGAGTTCCATGTATCTTAACCGTTGTCCTTTGTTGTAAGCCATTTATGACCTTTGTTGCTAGAATCATCAATAGTTTTTATTTCAGTATCATCTATGATCATTTTGGTTTGGTCATTTGTGGCCTCATTCGTTTAGGTTATCTGTAATTTAATTTATTTGAATTGTTTGGTAGTCATGTAACTCCTACTCCGTCAATGAATAGTTTGCAATGAAAAGGCAAATAATCCTACCAATTGAGTCTTAGTTTTTTCAGTACAGGAGGTCGTGGATTTGAGTGCGCTAGAATGCATTATCCTCCCATTTAAGAGTTGAAAAGAAACTATACCTAATTTTTAAATATTGTATCAAAAAGATCATATTATTTTTACAATGAAGGGTTTGAAATGGATTGGGTCTTGAAAGGTACATAAATGAAAACCCAATAAAAGCTTGGGCTATGAGTAAAAACCAATGACCATAGAAACCCAAACTCCTAATTGGAATTAGCTATCACATTGTTGGTGCATTTTAGGTCAAATTCTTGATTTGGTCCCTCAACTACGCTAATTAGAATTTAGTCTTAACTAGTTAGTTCAAATTACATTTAAAGTGCTGACGTGGAAGGTTTTCAGAAAGAAAAAAAAGCATTATTGACCAATTTTTTATTGAATTAAATTGTTAAATTGCAATTTTTATAAATTGTTGAATTAATAGATATTAATAATTCGTATTATATAATTTTTTTTTTTTTCAAAGTATATTCTAATATTGTGATGATTTAGATGTAGTGGCTTAGCTTTGACTAAAAGAGTCATTTGTAGTGACAAGAGGGTCTTTCTCCCAACTTTGAAAATACTAACAAAAGCTCCATTTTTCAACAATGAAATTAATTTTTTATTTATAATTCTGACAATGGGTTGTTATTTATTTATTTTTGAAAGTCATTTATTTGTTTATTTTATTTATATGTTTCGGTGATTCATGCAAAAAATCATGCTTAGAACATGGAGTCATCAACATTTGATGTCGGGGTGTGGTGGGTTATTAGCTCACCCACCTCTAATTTAGTATGCTTTTTTATTAATTGGGTTAATCGAATAATACGTCCTCAAATTTTGATTTAAATTTCAAAATTTACCTTTAAATTTTAAAACGTTTTAATTGAATTCTCAAAGTATCAGTATCATATCATTCAAGTCCTTTAGTAAGCTAAACTGCCAACTTGGGCATTAAATGTTTAGCTTACATCTACCATGGAACATATTTAAAACTTATGAATCAAATAGGACGACATTAAGGGTAAGTAGGGGCACTCCCCCCTTAATGGTGAAACTAAGGGTGTAATCGAACTGAACAAAGCTTAAATATTGGTACACTCGAGATTAAGATCGACTCGAAATTTGAAACTCGATACTCGGCTTGAGCTTGATCGAATATCTATTTTTAAGCTTGAGCTCCGCTCGCGATATAATTGAGTAATCTAGCTTGATTAAGCTTAGTTATCAATTTTGGTACTCACACTCAATTAAGCTTGTACGTATCAAGCTCGAGCTCGACTTGATAATTAAGCTTAGGGTTAATAATATATACTAAGGGTAATAATATAATTTAATAATATATTAAAAATATATATTAAAAATGAAAAGCTTGATAAGGCTCGAGAGCCGTTTGAGTCGAGTATTACTAAACTCGAATTTGGCTCAACCAATAGCTCAGATCTATACTATAGAATCAACTTCGAGTTTTTTTCTCGGGTCAGACTTTAGTAGTTTGCAAACACCAGTGTCTTATTTACACCCCTAAGAGAAAATTGCGTTTAGGTATTTCAAAAATTGCAAAATTATAGATTAATACAAATGATAAATTTGCACAAGATTTTATAACTCAATGTTGGCCCCTCATAAATGATTTTCTAACTTCGCTCTTAAAATAGCCCTTAAATTTTAACGACACAACCTTTTTTAATAGATTAGGTTCAAGCTGCCTACATAATAAGTGAAGACATTTTAAATTTGATCAACGTGTTTTACATATACTTTACATCAGATCTTAACTGATGTTTAACACTCAAGTTGACATTACGGTGATAGAAGGACTTGATTATAGTTTGGGATCGATTAGATTATTTTGAAGTTTAAACTCAATTTAGAATACAAATTATAGTTGGGGGACCTCCAATGAAATTAACACTTAATAACAAAATTCATGAATTGAATCACAAACCGACCGGCCTAACCCATACAATGTTATCTACACATTCAAACCTCATTAATATGGCACTGACAAGAACGCAGCTCTCCATTTATTTGGGGTTGAAATTTTCAAAGAAAAAAAATGGTGTAGTTCCTTAAATTTCAAGGCCCCCACCAAAAAAAGGAACTCATTATAAAGGCAGCTCCTCCCAATAGTTAGCTCAGTCCACAGTCCTCATCACTCAATATCCTTTGAAACTCAGTGTTTAAGCTTTGATTTCCCAAGTTTTTTTATTTAAGAAATGGCTCAGGCAAGAGGCGGTGCAATAGCGGTGGCAGCGGTGGCGGCGGCGGTGCTCTGCTTGTTGCTGAGTCACTTTGAGTTGGCTCAAGCAGCAACGTATACTGTTGGTGGAACCGGTGGTTGGGCCATTAACGTGGCTGGTTGGACCAAAGATAAGCGTTTTAAGGCTGGTGATACACTTGGTAAGCGTATTATTTGGATTTTTTTTATGAGGGTTAATTACACCAAATGTTTCCAAATTTTAAAATAGTTTAATTTAATCCTTGGTTATTAGTATTACACCTATCAAGTTCTTCTTTTAGCCAAATCATAAACTTAAATATTCAATATTAAGTCAGATCTAGCATTTAACATATTTAAAACAAGTTGATCAAAGTTTAAACAATGTAGTTATCATCAAGGGTGAAACTATAATTTTTTTCTAGGGTCAAGATTAAATTATATATTTTTATAGGTGCTAAAATACAATTTTATCATTATATTATTGAATTATATCTTTATGGTTTTTAGAAGTACTAAATCAAAATTTATTATTTTTAGAGGATCAAACTACAATTTTACTATTATTAACTTAAAATTTTATAAATTTTAAAAAATCTAAATAAAAATTTTTCTTATTTTAGGAGTCTTATAGAATGAACGAGTTAAAATTAACAAATTTAAAAAAAACAGCCTTGTTAATTTTAATGACATTATTTTTTAAAGCATTATTCTTGTCATATAATAAGTATACGTGTTTAAAATTTGATCATGTTATATCTATATCTTACAAGCCTATCTTACAACCTCGTGACTCAATGTCCTTAGTTAAGAAGGATCATTTTGTGAGCTAAAGAGCTCACGACCCCATACCATCGAGACTGAATCATTGGTATGGACAAATTATTTGTCATTTACATGTCACATATATTTATTGTCCTAACATGACAATTCATATTTATGACACGAAATTTGAAACCAATACATGAACAACACATGACACATTGAGAAATTATCAAATGTAACCCCTTAGATGGCCATGAACATAAGGATAGAAGGACAATACACACATTCTCTTTCTAGAAGTGTTCATGGGTTAGGCCGAGTTTAAGCATGATATTAACACACTTTATAATTGTCCAAGTCTGCCCATATTTATAAATAGCTAACTTAAGCCCATTTTACGCCTATTCATATCTTTACTCAAATCTTCCCAAATTTCAAGTAGACCTTCAGACTTGGGTGGGTAGACATTCGCCTTGTCCCCCAATTGTAGAGTTGTCGTTTAGTCTTTTAATTTTTTGTGGAATTACACGTCAGTATAATGATAAAATTGCATGTTGATTCCCATAATAATTTATGATTCATATCTGATTCCCTAAACCAAATTTTTAGTTTCACCCTTATATGATACTAATACTTTGAAGATTCAATTTCATTGCAGTATTCAAATACAACCCATCAATCCACAATGTGGTAGCTGTAAACAGGGCAGGTTACAGTTCATGCACAACCCCAAAAGGTGCTAAAGTTTACCAGTCGGGCAAGGATCAAATCAAGCTTGTCAAAGGCCAAAACTATTTCATCTGCAACTATGCTGGACATTGTCAAGCTGGCATGAAAATAGCAGTCACTGCTGCTTAGCCTATGATAAGCAAAGCTAAGCTTGCTTTTATCAGCTTTCTTAAGTATAATTAGTGTTGGATTTGGTGTCAAAAAGTCTTTAAGTCTAGTGCTAGTGTTCAGTTTTATATATATGATCGATAATATGATGGTTTTTGAGTAATGTTTTGTGGCAATGGTTTACATGTACTCTCTTTTTGTAATAAAATAAACTTTTGTGTCGGATACGTATTTATATCCGTAGACGGTGGCTTTAGCCTAAAAAATGGTAAAATTACCTTATAGTTCTTTTAATTTTTTTTTTTAAATTAGTATAATAGTTTTAGTTTGATTCTTCAAAAATTTATAATTAATTGTTGGTCCTCTAAAACAATTTTCTAACTTCATTCCTACTTTTATCTATTGTTGATTATAAATCCTGATAGTATATATAATAAATGTACATACATTTGTGTAGGGTGAAGACAAGGGGCAAGTAGTGACTTTAGCCTCCTAAAATGGTAAATCATTTATTTAATCCTGACTCTAAATGGTAAAATTATTTTTTAGTCCCTTTAAAAATTTAAAATTATTAGTTACTATAATGGTAAAATTGCACTTTGGCTCCTCTAAGATGGTAAATGTTCAGTTTAGTCCTGTAAAAAATCTTAAATTATATGTTAATACAATGATAAAATTATACTTTAACCCCTTTAAAAATTATGTAATTCAATATTGGTCCCCAAAAATAAATTATTGGCTTTGTCCCTGTTCATCTTCTTTAAAATTTATGAAATTATAATTAAGTATAATGGTAAAATTACATTTTGACCTTCAAAAACTTATGATTCATCTTTAGCCCATAAAGTACATTTTTTTATTTTGTCGATCTTAATTAATAAATAAACCGTAATTTGACAATTTTTTTTAACATTAATCTCATGCTTTCATCATATCTGTTATTTTTTTATATAATGCCTAAAACTATTCATAGTCCCTCCCCAACCCTTATCCCCTACCCGAACCCCTACTCATAGGAGAATAATATACTTCAACGCACTCTAATCCATAACCTCTTGTACTGGCAATAATAGTGATATTAATTGAGTTAAAACTCAATCGACATAATTTCGACATAATTTAAAAATAAATTAGAAAGATATTAAACTATTATATTTAATTTAATTGAAACTCATCAACCTCTATAAATAATTCATTGTCCCATATTAAAGAAGGTAAATCACCAGTACCGATAAATTGGAACCTCAAATATATTTCTATTTGTGCTAAGAAATATCCAAATAATGAGGGTATTTATGTATGGATTTAAAATCTCAATTAATATTTGATAATATTACAAAAATTAAGAAGGGTTTTAAAATCTCAATTGGTATTTTGATAAAATAAAAAATTTATTTTCTCAATTTATGAAATTAATTTATATGCTCATAATTTTTTTAGGTACATAACCGCTTTAATTAATAATGGCGCTAGGTTTAGCTACACCAATCATGTCTTCCTGGATAATCTTTGGTAAGGTTTCTAAGAGATTGAACCAATTTAGTTATGTCAAAAGGCCTTTAAAATGCCCAGCTTGTCAAAAAATCTGCACACATATTAGCTTCACGATAATAATGAACAAGACTACAATTCTAATTGCATTGAAGCAGCTCCTTACAATTCCGGATCACTAAAGAGAGAATCATGTTGTTGCAAGAGGGTCAAAATCTTATTAACAACCACAAATGAGTCTAACTTGATAACAAGATTCCTTATGCCATGTTCCCAAGCTGGACGAAGAACATTATATATAGCATAAAGCTCGACTTTAGTGATGTGCCCATATCCTAATTTCCCAATAAAAAGGTAGGCCATAATTCATATAACGTCAACAACATTTTTTAAAAAATAAGAAGGTTGTAATTTTTTTTAACATTTATATTAGTAATATAAATTATTTATTATTTTAATACCACATATTAGATGTGCTCGCGAATGGGTTAGATTTGAGTCGTAACCATATAAGGTATCTAGATTAATTTTTAAGGCTAAGTTTAACCCGAAAAATGAGCTTTCTTTTTTGTTCAAGTTTAGCACAATTTAAAAAAGGTAAACCCGAGCCCAGCCCACCCATATTTAATATTTTTAAATTATTTTTATTTAAAAACAATTTTAAAAAATAATACACTAAATGTACCAAAAACACTAAAATAAAAGTTTTCTAACACATTAAAATACATTAAAGAGTTTTTATATTAAAAACACTACCATAATATAATAAATGTTTTATTGTATTAAATATAATTTTAAAATTTTATATTTTGGGTTAGATTATTTAGTTGGGTAAATTTTTTTTAAAGTTTTGACTAATGAGATTAATTGTTATAATTAATATAATATTTTTACAACATAATATATATTCAGATTGGGCTTGAGCCAAAAAATATTTTCTAAAGCCCAGCCCTATAGAAAATGGGCATTAAATTTTACCTAAGCTCATTTTTCGAGTTTTATATTTTGTCTAAACCTTCTCATTTTTTAAACGAGCCTGAACGGGTAACCTGGCACATGAGCAAATCTACCACATATATTGTTTGAATAGATTATATATCAATTACTTTATTTCAGTTTTTTACTTAAAATTATTTGTAAAACCGTTAAATTGAAAAAAATATGTATTAATTTAATATATTTTAAATATAAAACAAAATAAATCTGTGTACATGGCACGGGAATAAAACTAATATATATACACGTGTATACGTACGTACATATGTATAACAGCTAGAGAGGGACTCGATAGGATGGATCAACCATTTTCAAAATGAACAAGTTCTCTCTGTTACCTCTTGATATCCTGCAGAAATATGAACAAACATGATTGCATGCAGCAATTAGGCGATGGTTTCGTGTTAATTTCAGGCATAGAGTTAATTTCTTTTTTTCGTAAAGTACCGACCGTAGCTCTTCATCCAAGTATGTAATCTCCAACTGACCACGGCCGCTTCCAGGTGACTTAATCGGTATCTGCAAATCACCGGAAATCGACGGACAATGAGTTGCCGCAATGAGATTACAAGTGAGACTCGAGAGTGAGTGTCAAATACAGGAATGCTTAGCAATATACAGCACTAGTCACTAGATATAAAATTTGACATAATGTTATATGTAACTATGAACATTTATATAAACATTAAAAGTTAAATTTGACATTACGCCAAACAAATAGAATCCATACCAGACCAACGATTCTGAAATAGTCGAATTTAACAGCTACCCTTCTTGCATTTATAGGAACTAAATTAGCAGTGGCCTGCGAAAAAGAAAAAAATATTCACCCTAACTAATTTTTACTTCAACATGTAATATAAAATTACTCCAAATAATTTAAAACTGAAATAATTCGGTTTGAGAAAATCATTTACCAGAGCTTGAAATGGTCTAAATGATATAACTGGCATCCGAAATGATTGAAAATTTTGATAATTTAAATTGATTCGATTAAAAATTAACTCTGCACTTCCAATACATCAATTATTATTTTTTCTACTTTTCATGTTTTTAGGATCATAAGTAGGTAAAAAGCACTTTCTAGAAAGCACTTTTTAAATTGCATTTTGCTCATTCAATTGGTTGATGTATGCGATCATAAGCTACACGTAGTATGCAATTTGTAATGGAATAAAAATAATCAGTTTACTATTAGCAAAGGATTTTTTAGTAAAGTAGCAAAATAGGATCTCCATAGATGACCAATTGAATACAAAATAATGACAGAAGCAATACTTACTTGATTAAAGAAAGGCCAAGTTTCCATATTTTGAGCTCTGAGAGTATCCACATTGATTGTCTGGTATATTTTTCCATTGGGTCTCAAGAACTTTGGCCTCTGATGTCAAAAGAAAGGTCATGAATGGGATTATTTTGAAGAAAATTGGGTAATTTATGGACAAAAATGATAATTTATGGATAAAAAAGATAAGACCTTTGTTTGCAAAAGTGATTGAGATGTTGTGTATAAAAGTTCCCATTTTCCATTCAACAAGTTGGATTTGAGTGGCTCTTTTATCTCATTTAAAGCTTCGAGTTTAAGTGCTATCTGATTTAAAAAATCAGGAAACCCCCCATCAATGGAAAAAAGCAAGAGAGTAATTTAATTTGCATGAAAAAACAGAACAAAAGAACCTGATCCACACGTTGTTGATCCTCAGGGCCGGCTTCAGCTCCACGATCAAGAGGTGCTATAGCATCAAAAAGCTCATCTTTTAGGGTTTTAATGTCTTTGCTTTTGGTGAAAAGCCCAGAAAAGATTGAAGCTTCGGTCCTCCATTTGAGGGAAACAGCAGTTTGTGATGAAAAAAAGTTGATTTTCACATTGGGTTTGGATGATGAAAGAAGTGGTTTTGATGATAAGGTAAAAAAGGAAGGAGAAAAAGAAATGATGGGCTCGTTTGAAAGTTGTAGATGAGGTTTTAGCAGAGCAGTAATGGCAGAAGAAGAAGACGAAGAAGTGAGAGCCATTCCTGAATTAAGCTGTTTTTGTGAAAGTTACTAATTAAGGGAAGTGTGGATAATGTTGAAAATTAGGTGGTTGTCAGTCCTAATTCCAAGAGGACTCAAAGGAGGAAGGGTAAATTTAACTAGGATGACTAAATTATTAGTAAATTTAGGTTTTGATCATTTAATTTTAAAATATTATAAATTAGTTATTAAATTATTCGAAAATTTTTATTTAAGTCACTGAATTATTAATTTTTTCTTTTTTAAAAAAAAAAATTCGCTAACAAGTTTCAAGCAATTATTTTACGATCGGTACAGTAAATTAATACCTATCGACGGGTAGAAAAACATATGTTAGATCAAGTAGATCTAACAGTCAAGGTCAGAAATTAAAAAGGAAAACTATTTAGATTTTAATTTGTAGATTCGTGACATTCAAACTAAGCTGAACTACAAAAAAATAAAATAAGGGCCTTAATTGGTATCAATAATCTAAACAAAACAAGTCATACATTAATGATTTTAATATCTCAATAACTTAAAAGAATTTTTTAAATAATTTAATAATTATTTTATAATTTTTTGAAGTTGACTGAACTAAATATTATCTTATAAATAGTTTACATCATGAGCGCCACTTGAACTCAAAGATTGGCCTATAAGGGCCACTCTCCAAGGAGATTGATTTCTCTACTAAGGAAAATGCCATTAGATTTGGCTTCCTTGTATGCATAGCACGATGCCACCGGGCACACTTGTTTGAAGCTCTTGGGATAATTCGTAGGCAAACAGGCAACATCACTTGTTGGCTTAATCACAATGGGCAAAGTTAAATCCATTGTACAATTAATGGAACTGCCACAGCTACCTGTTTGACATGAGCTACTGCCATTTTTACCGAAATCACAATCGGTCCGACCCCATAGTCGGCCACTCCACCCTTTCAGGCCATCTTAGCAGATGGTTTGGACTGATTCTAATGTAAAACCTTCACCGTGGTGGTTCCCCCTACTGTGATTATTCCTGGCCATATTATCACTTTACACTGATTCACAAGGACCGTATAATATACATCAAAACACACACACATGTTTACAAGGTGGATACAGAAACAAACTAGAATTGTGAGCCAATGCCATCCTACACCAATATGTTGGCCAATGGCACTTGGAGACAGCCATGGAAGACTGATGTAACTTTGCTTTTAAATGTGGTTAACTTGGTAGATAAAGAAACCTGGGATTCAACAAAGGCTACCGAAAATTAACATCAATTTATTAAATTATCCTTTGCTTTTCCTAGAAGATAGACACAATCAGGGGAAATTACAAACAGAAAATCCAGGAAAAAAGGTTCCTGTTTAAGGAGAAAAAGGTATCACTTGCTGTATATCCAGAAGGTATCCTTTTTCTCGCTTTTTTGTTTATATATAAGATGCTTTTGAAAATAGAATCAATCCCCATTTGTATTACATAAAGCATGTCTCTCAGCCTTGAACCCTATACAAATATTGATTTTGGTCGAAGAATTCGATGGGAATCGGGTCCCGAAAATGGACCTTGGATCACTCTCAGTTTCGTTGAACCACCAGACCGGCAACCGAGTAATGCAGGCATTGAAGGGGCTCCCCCTGCAACTGCTTCAGCAATTGGAGCATTGCCAATGGCGAAAATCAGTGAAAGCCATGTTATCAACACAATGCATTGCCCCATTTGCAAGGATGAGTTCGAGATCGGTGGAGAAGCGAGAGAGTTACCGTGCAAGCATTTGTATCACTCGGATTGTATCGTGCCATGGTTGAACATCCACAACACGTGCCCTGTTTGTCGGTACGAGATCGACAATGAGTCTGGTAACGCTCCTGGTGACTACGAAATGAATGAGATTGATCGTGGGGATTTCGGTCTTGGTGTTGAAGATTTGGCAAATGGCTTGACTTGGTTGCGGACTCGTTTACTCTCTTCGAGGCCTCTTCGTGTGTTCTCTCATTGGACTCGTGGATGTCTTGACTCTCTCGATAGTATGATCAATGGAAATAATTTCTCTCAAGAGGGTAGGATCTTCTTCCACATCTACATACATACTTACAAGCATACATACATACATACATACATATAAAGATTGTGTAACACAGTAGCTATCTTATCTCCCTTGCAGCTATCTCCTGGTGGCGCTCTTGGCTCATCCTATAGGTTATCTATATACCAGCGGCCAGGTATGTATGTATATGTGTAAGTAAATATGTATATATATGTATATGTTTTTAGATACTAAATTTTACATTACAAAATTAAAAATAAGCGTTAAAAATAAGTTTCTTTTCTTAGAGAAATCGTTAAATTATTATTGCAATTACATGCATGGTTAGGAGAGTATACATGGACATATATTATTAATATTGAATTGAGTATTAGATATGAATATATGTTTGTTATAAATATATATTTTCTGTATTATGTTAGAATATGTGTTATTAAACACATATTTTAAGGAAATTGAACAATTTTATAACATGCAATAAAATCATATTGATAAACCAATTGAAAATAAAATCATATTGATAAACCAATTGAAACTAGAATGGTCAATTGGATAAGTAGGGTAGGTTTGGGTTGAATCAATTCATGTTTAAAAATTTTAAGTTATTTCGAGTTTGTGTATTTTTTTTGTTAATTATCTAAATTTTATTAAGCAAAAAATGTTACATAATAGTTTAAAGGCCTAAAAAGAATAAATCCAATAAAGTACGAACAGGCACAAATCCTAACTCAACCCAAGGAGAACCCAAAGCTCACAAAGAACCCTAGTTCATAGGAACAAGCCAACAAAACTTAGGAGTCGTCATCACCATCGACCGTATGCACACCTTTGACCTGGGAGATCATTCCGCAGAAAACAAAGCGTCTGAACCACCATGAACAAACTGAAGGAAGGACGAGATTAGGGTCAAACCATCTAACTAGGCTTCAACCACAGAATCAACAGATTTGGGGCGTTGACTCCATGCCATTCCATTCCGACCAACAACTCAAAGGGTAGGAGGAAACCTCGAGAAAAGATTGAAGCAAAAGCAAAAGCAAACCACCAAAACTTGATGCAAAATGAGTCGCGGGGACTAAGAAAAACATCAACCTTATCTCGGGTTCAAGTTTCTCGTTTAGTTAAAATATAAATCTGACTGCCATCTAGTGCACAACAACCATCATTTATTACTGTATATAATATATATGTATATATATATAACATAATTTTCTTCTTTGTAATTGCTTTGGATGATATGATATCCCAATCCTTTGGTGCACCAAACACACCTAAAATGAACATGACACATCAGCTAAAACCCAAGATGCAAACACTTGAACAACATGATAGCTTGTACAATACAAACCTTAAACCCATGTCCTGTTTCCCTTTTAAAAGTTATTTTTTTTTTTGCATCTACAAAATACATTTGAACCATCAAACATGAAAATCATATGTATAAATGACTTTGTAAATCTATACTGTTTATTTATTTATTTATCATTCCTTGAGTATATTATAAAACAATAGTTTTTACAGTTCACAACATGACATAATAACTTTTGTTCCAAAAATAGAACCATCATTTTTCTTTACACTTTGAATTAAATACAAAGAGATGGCTCCTTGCTCAAACCTGGCATGTTTTTTTTTATGACTGCTGCTTTTTAAGTAGTCACACACACATTCTCTTTAGGGTTATTTAACCCTTTGGGAAGAAAAAACATTTTATGTTTTTATGTCGTAAGATGTCCGGCCTGTGAAATTTCCGGCTTGACCCCCTGGTGAAGTTGATCTTCCATCTCATTCGCGCAATGTACGTTGCTTGCCTGAAGGAGATGGAAAATGTTTGGAACTTTTTTTTGCAGGGGCTTCTACCGTGTTTTTGCCTTATCAAAGTCCGGAAATAAGTATCACCTATTGTTGTCTTTTAGATGTCTCAGGATGTTGGATGGCGTGACATGAAACGAATTCGATTCAATCATAAATGGAGATGAAAGGTCAAGAATCCTAAGAATGCCAATAACCAGAGTTGCTTGGGGAGAACACTTGTTGCTATAGCTGCAAATGCTCACAACAATTACATAAAAACAATTAGCTATAAATTTAAATAACATGATGAAAATTCGAAACAAATGCTTATTGAGAATTGTAAAAATTCACTTAGCATATGTTCTTACATGATGGAGATTGCGCAGGTGGTGTAGAAACTGGACCTTTAGTACCGTTCATACCCTGGTCTGGACGAGAGCCGTAAGACACTGAAGGTAAAGGTGGTAGATTTGGGGACAACTTTGATTGAGGACTCATTACAGGTTGGTGGTTAGAAGTTTGGCTAGGGTGAGGTCTTGGTAAATAACGAGGAGGAGGGGGGTACGTTGCTGCACTAGATGGTGCAGGAGAAACCAAAGGAGGAAAAGTAGGGTAGGAACCAGTCTCCGGACCTGGTGAACGCAAAGGACTATGACTGGAAGGAGCAGGAGATTTGCAGTCGGGACAAGGCGGAAGATGATGTTTATCAGGTGATGGTGCTGGAGAGTGAGCCGGTGAAGATAAAGGACTGGGGGCTATCAACAGCCCTGGAGATGGAGCTGGTGAAGGAGTGGGAGGAGGAGTAGGATGAAGTGTACCATTCAGATAAGACGATAAGCTAATGCTTTTAACTCTACCAAAAACTGAATTATTAAGACCAAGATTCTTCGCAGGAGAGCTTGTGATGGTTTGAGCCAACTGCTTTAATCTCTGAGGCAAAAGTGTACTGAAACCATTTGACATAATAGAAGCTTGAACTATGACCGGAGAGGACATCGTGGAGCCATTTATGTTTGTTAATTGCACAAACAAATTCTGCAATTAACAAATAAAAACTATTAGAAACAAGTAATATCGAAAAAATGGGACTCAAATAGATTCTCTTCTCTTCCCTGAAACCCTGATTCCGGTTCCACCATATCTTAAGGCTACCATAGATCAACCTGGAAACGAACCAATAGTGAAAGTGAATAAGTGAACATTGCTCGAAAGTTGGAATCGATGTCATACCTCATAAGACCTCAAATGCAATCCAGATTGTAGCTGATCAATTAACTCCATGAATTTGTCATCTATTTCGGATATCGAATTATACAAAGTAAAATTGAATAGAATCTGGGTCTTTTGCAAGATTGAAGCGGATTGTAAGGGGGTTATAGTGATCCCAGCGGGAAACTTTAAAATCTCAAACTTAGAAGGCTGTCCAAAAATGGAGGTTGTCAAAGTCAGATTGGAGTGTCGGAGGAACAGCTCAACTAAAGACGCTCTCAGCACGCTTAGGGATACTTGGTTTATCAGTCTATTTACGGGATCAGGAAGAACACCAAACACTACATACGTCGAGTTAGGCACACTGGACTGGTGCATGGATAAGATAGCCACCTGTTGAAAATGAGTAGCTTTTAGATCGACTTCTCACATAATACGACAGTAAATTATATGTAAAACAATGGCAGAAGTTTGTCCTAAAAACCTTAGTATCCGGAACACCTATTTCTTCATATATATCATACTCCAACTTTTGAATGTTCTGAACAAGCTCAGACACTGGTTTCTTGAGCGTAAAGTATGCATGAACGGGAGCTGCAAAAAGATTAAATGGTGATATAAGCAACAAACAAGGAAAACTTATAGAAATACAACCAATGGAAAAGGTCTTATTTTGATATGCATATAGACCAAAGCCGAAAAGATCGAGTTTAATAGCACATTTTGAGAAAGTAAACATATCAAGACCATAGGTTTGATAGTGAATCGAATACTTACAAAGTGGTACATGATGTTGCAAAATATCACCATTATTCTTTGTGATCAACAACTTGCTTATCAATTTAAGCTATGGAAAAACAATAAAAAAAACATAGCCCTTGTCTCATAAATTTGGCATTGAAATTTCAAACAAACCATTAATGGTTTGCTCCCTATTGCTAAAATGAGAAAATGATCTAAATATAGCAAAATATTTACTTCTAATGATACAATTTTAATTGGAACCATAAATTTAAACACTAAATAAAATTGCAATAAAATAGAAATATATAGTTCCTATTTGGGAATAAAAGATGAATTTGCCTTAATAGAAGAAAGTGAAATAAATGCATGTCCATACTTAAAAGAAATCATTAGAAATCTATGAAGAACACCAAAATTCCAGATTTCAAAGTACAGATCTTGAAATACCCATTGGCTTTCAACACTTGAGGATCCAAATTAAAAAACAAAAAATGCAGTGAAAATAAAAAAATACCCATTTGGTGGAAACAACAACAACCAAAAAAAAACCCTATCAAACAAAGAAATTGGTACCAAACTTTACAAAAAAATAAAAATAAAATTGAACTTCAATAAGGTAAAATGGCTTACCACTGAGCTTAATAGCTTGTTTAGCATCAAACCCAGATTTTATAGAACGAAAAGGGAAGATCCAAAAGATCCCAGGCAATAACACTGATAAACTGAGGAACAAAATGAAAACACATCTGAAATTGAACTCATTCGCAAAGCTTGAAAAAACCATCCAAAACCTCCCATAAAAGAAGAACCCTTGATGATACCCTTCATTGTTCCTTGATTCAATACTT
Source organism: Gossypium arboreum (assembly GCF_025698485.1). Taxonomy (NCBI): domain Eukaryota; kingdom Viridiplantae; phylum Streptophyta; class Magnoliopsida; order Malvales; family Malvaceae; genus Gossypium; species Gossypium arboreum. The sequence continues at coordinate 119,756,241 of NC_069073.1, forward strand.
TGTTGTTCCCTTTGTTGTAGATTCGGGTCTTCATTTTTCCCCATTGAAAGAGCATCTGGAACCAAAACAAAAAAAAAACAAAAGAATGGGTCCTTTTCTTTTATCTTTCACTCTCTAGAAAACTCACTTTTAACACCATTACCACCAAGAACAGCACCCTTATTAACAATGGGTGTGTGGATTGTGACACAAGTGTTAATGGTAGGCATATGCCATCCCTCTCTCTCTCTCTCAATTAACTACTGAAATTTGACAACACCCTTTCTCTTTCTTTCTCTAAACACTCACTTTTTGCTCTCTTATTTAATTTTATATATATACCTAGGTGTTCTTTGAAATTGATTTTTGAACAGTTTCAAGCAAATGGGATTAATGGGATGTTTAGATTTAATCTAGTTGTTTTTTTATTAGTGAATTTGACAGTGTTTTGCACTCTTTTTCAAGTCAATTTTAAATGACTTTATGGGCTACCGAACGTTGAGGAGAAGCAAAGGGTAAAAGGGAAAGAAAAGGCAAAGTGAGTGACTTAGGCCATTTTGAGATAATGTAAATTATTGGAAATTTTATCTTTTTCTAAAGAGTTTACAAATACAATTAGAAAAGAAGGGTAAAAATACGAGTATTTTACCTTTATTATTTTTAAAAAATAGATAAATTAATCTTTATATGTTAAATCAAAGAGTAAATTGTTATTCTATTAAAATTTTCATCTATTTTTACTATTAAAAAACTAGCTCATGTATATTAGCATGAGATACATGTGGTACATTGTATGTTACTGTTTGATTATTTTGTTAACCACATTAGTTTTTAAGAGATCAAATAGATGAAATTTTTAATAGAAAAGATCGATTTACTCTTTGATTTGAAGTAAAGTGATTAATTTATTTTTTCTAGTAGAAAGAAAAGGTTTATTTTTAAGAAAATTATTCGAAATCAATTGAACCGACGATTTGATCGATTTAACTTTTCATAATTTTTCTCCAACCCATAAATAAGAGGATAATATGCTTCAGCGCACTCGAACCCATGTCTTTCTATATTGACAATAATATCCATGCCAATCGAACTAATATTTAACCAGTATTTTTAATAATATTTATCTATTAGAGGTTAGTTTTAATAATAAATGTGATATTTATCTAATTTGATGAAGTTTTACTATAATCATATATAAATATTTTTGTCATTTTACTATTAAATTAGTGTCATGAAACAAAACTCAATAAATTTTTAATAATAATAGAAATTAATAACAAACTATATTAAATGCAATATTTAAATTCTATTGTTTACTGAATTTAAATAAGTGATGAAATTTATGAGGAATCTATTAAAAGCTAAAGATAAGGTTCTTTTTTTTCTTTTAAATATTTTATTTTGGTATACTTTTTTTATATAAAGTTATTTTGATATACTTATAGTTTATCTCATCTCATCTAAAATTCCTTAAATTATTAATATAAAATTAAAAATTTAGAGAAATAAATCTTTTTGGAAAGAGTATCTGAAAGTGCGTCTAACTAAAAATATTTTCTGAACAGTGGGTAGGAAAGCATGCTCAGTTGAACTTTCCTGCTAATATGTCAGGAAAAGTGCGTCCAACTAGACGTGGTTTCTTTATAGTTATTAGAATTCACTTTTAATTGGGTGTGCTTTCACACTCTTTATCCAAAAGTAACTTATTTCCTTAAATTTTAAAAAAATCAATCTATTTTACATATTAATATTTTTTTGATATATTTAACTAATTTAGCCTAAATAAAAAAATATTTTGTACCAATAAAATTGTAACTTAAAAATAAAACTACTTTTTTTTTATGTAATTTGGGATTCACTCAAGGGGTAGGTAAGGGAAAGAAAAGTTTGACCAGTATGGACCATACACGTGGACCAATAATAAGTGAAAGATCTCCTTTTATAACATCGAATTTTAATGCTCATTGGTTTTATGTCTACTTTGATTGGACAAACATTTACCAACACATGTAGGTGTAAGCTTATTGGATAATTCCTCTTTTCATCTCATTTTTCATTTACCAATTGAATTTAAAATATTAAAAAATGATTACATTTAAAAAAAAAAGATCACAAGAGAAAAGGACATTACAATTTGGTCTGACTTTATTTTAGACAAGATAAAGAGCTGGTTTTGTTTGATAGACCTACATTTGACCCTTTGTTCCACAAGACACAATTTGCTTGTCCACTTAAGATATAAAATTTCATATATTTATATAAAAAATAAATAGTAAAATTTCAATCTCTTTATAGAGTTAAAAATTTTATAGTAGTGAAAAGACAAAGGATAAACTACATAGTTGGTTAATCAACTTTTAGAGTGTTTTTATTTTAGTTACTTAACCGTTAAATCTCTAACGATAGTTAATCAGTATATGTCATATCGTATTCTCACTTTCATTTTGGTCACCTAAAAATTATTATTTTTAAAGTATTGATTGGGGTAAGAAAATAATAATTAAAGTAAAAAACGATAGAAACAAAATAATGTATCAAAAAATTATTAAATTGTATTTGTTTATCACATTGCGAGAAAATTCTTTTTTTTTCAATATTGAAAATTTAAATTTCAAAACATAAAAACAATTAAATCAATTGTTGGAATTTTTTATCTCTTGATAATATTAATCGATTTATTATCGTAATATTGAAATTAATTAGATTAATCTCCTTCTAAATTTTAAAAGCTTATTTTATGTTTCCTTAATATTTTAATAAAATCAACTCGATGACTCATATTTAATAATTATATGTAAAACTTAAATTTCTTTTAATTATATAATCTCAAATCTTTCAGTACTAAATTAAAAGTAAAGAAAAATCATTGCGATTAATTAAATTAATTGATTGTTCTTCATTTGAGTAAAGGAGTAATGAAAACTTCGGATTTTGTTTGGCATAAAATATAAAATTAATTAATTGTAAGGATTTTTCTTTGCTATTAGCATAGTCTGAAAGACTCAAATCATATAATCAAAAGAAATTTGAGTTTTATGTATTATTAAAGATATTTTATTTGAGTAGATTTTAATTTGGAAACATAAAATTAAGTTTTAAGATTTAAAAGGAGACTAAATTAATTTAATTAATTTCAATATCATAGTCATAAATCGATTGACACTATCAAAAGATAAAAGAAATTTTCAATAACTTATTTGAAATTTAAAATTTTAATATTGAAAAAGAAAATTAAAACTCTCCACAAGAGGTAAATAAATACAATTTGGCAATTTTAAAGCATTATTTTAGTTACTATCATTTTTTACTTTAATTTTAATATTTTTATACCGATCAATATTATTAAAAAGATATTTTTAGACGACCAAATTGAAAATGTGAATATGATGTGACAAACTGCTGTTAGAAATTTAATAAGCATCTTAAAAGTTGAGTAACAAAACTGCAAAAATTTCATTCTATAAAAGTTGGGTGATCAACTAAATAACCCTTTAATTTAAGCCGTGTTTTGATTTTTTTTTTATAAAATTGCTTTCATTGTCAATATAATTTTATAAAAGTTTTAAAATAAAAAAATAAAAGCAACATTTAATTCTTAAATTTGTCATCTTTTGCTTAATCCTTGAATTTTTTCTGGTCAACATTAATTTTAATGAACTTAGACAATTTTCTTCATTTTGATCCATGTAACGTGAGACTCACTAATTTTTTTTTATGTGATAATATGATATTACCTGAAAAGATCATCATCATCGCATAAACCAAAACTAGAGAAAAACTATCAAGTTTAATGACTAATATGGATGGTCCATCAAATTTGAGCAATTCAATTTTTATTTCGAATTGAAACGAGCTCAAACTTGCAACAACTCAAACTCGAATTAAAACCCTAGTTGCAAGCCAACCATTAAAGGTATTTATAGTAAAATTATAAACTAACCATTAAAGGCATTTTTAGTAGTACTTATAAACTCGGATCAAGCATTAACTTAAGTGTCAAGAAACTAAAACAATTCTCTTAGTATGGTAAATGTTAACAATACCCTCTGAATGGGGTATCAAAACTTTCCTCTGTAAAACATACATGAAAAAGAAAAAGAAAACAAGTTTCCGAATTTTCTTGTCTACCAATCAGCGAGTTTAGGACTTTAGATAAGCTTCTTCTTTTGGAAGTAACACTTCAAGTACCAAATTTGTGAACCTGACACCACGATGCAAATACCCAAAGACATGATACTGAACCACGCGACTCTAGCGTTTGTGTTTTCACTCGTTGTCCTCATTTCTGCTTCTCTGTGGACCGATAAGGATGGGATAAACGGAGGATGTTAGCTTACCTTAAAGAAAAGCCTAAAGTTTGAACAAGCCCTAAAAAGAAATTATTAATGATTACCTGTCCCTCAGATAGAGTAAATTCTCGTGAATGGCCTCCACCGCTCCTTCAAGTTTCCTCAGCTCTAGCTCAACACCCTATATGTAAATAAGCACAATGAAACACACAAAAGAGGAAGCGTATAAATAAGCACAATGAAACACACAAAAGAGGAAGCGTATAGAAACCAATTCGTTTACCTTTTTCACAAACCACGTTATGTTAAGTGGAAACCATAAAAACTTATCAAATGAATTCCAAGATCATTCAAAAAGTTTGGCTAAAAAATATGAAGTTCCAAGCTTTCCACACCCATATGATCATTTACTCAGCCTACCTCACAAACTTTGCAAAGCAAAAGGATATTGATTCTTTTTGAGCAAAAGTCGATTGTTACACCTATGGGTTTATGAAAACTGGAAGTTCAGCAACAAAATAAATCATCTTTATACCAGCAGCAGCAAAAAAAATCCTAAGTAGGCCAATCTAAAAAATCATTTGACACCAACATTTACTCTGCACTAGGAATAAGAGTAGTAACATCCATGGTTCTCTCTAAATCCAAACATGATTGATGGAGGAAAAAGGAAATACCTCAATTTTTTCTTTTCTGGCCACTGACTCCCAGTCTTTAGCTGCAATACCAGTTTTCCATTCAATGTTGACACTAACTTCTCCGGCCCCACGAGTATGGCTGTCTGTCCAGAAACATGCTAAGTAATTGCCAGCCTCCTGAGTAGTGAATGCGAATTGACCATGTGTCACATTCTCCTTGTGATGAAGATTGTTCCCATAAGGGGATGTCACCTATAGAATACAAATCAAGTGTTAGAAGCTTGCGAAAAGTAAATTATGCTTCAATATACGTCACCATTGGGGCTTTAGAGTTTCCTTTTCAGAGACGCAAAATATATTAAAAAGATAAAACAACGAGACAACGGTAATCTAATGTCAGTTCAAACACATGGTACAATATATCCTATGGGGTAAATCTAGGGATAAAGAGCAAATTTGAGAAAATTTAGGGATAATTTCAATGTTGGGTTCATTACATTTACAATTTCATCCTTAGATTCCCATTCTTCTAAAATCCTATGGTGATTCTACAAATATTAACTTAAGAGGGTTCAAGTCAACAGTTCAATCTAAATTCCATTGGATTCCATAAAGTCCTAATTCTTCAGTTTATACCTAAAAATATTACAGCTAAAACGGTCGATAGTTTCCCCTCAAATAAAATACTTTCTGAATCTACATCGAAAACAGGCTATTTCGAGGTCAACAATAACAAATCTAACCATTGTACCTTATTTCATTTAAATTTTCAAATAACATCCAAGTTCAAAATTTTTCATTAATTTTCTCCATTTATTCATCAAAATAAAGAAATAAATAAAGCAAGTCAAAACCCTAACAATCTTGTCCTAACAGATCGAAATTAAAAATTAGGAAAAAAAAAAAAAGCAGAAGGGCAAAAGCGGAAACGAACCTTGGCCGAAATGGTAGGGACGTGACCGTGATCGTCGGAAACAACGACGTAGTCAGACAAAACGACGACGTTGCTCTGGATTTCCTCCGAAACACACTTAGTGCCAGTCGGAGGAACGTTCAACCATATGGCGTCACCGACCGGAGCATTACTCGAAGCTAACATCAATACCACTAATAGCACCGCCTGGAACATCACCGACCGCCGCAATTTAGCATTTCCCGACATCGCTGTTTAAAATTTTGGCCGTGAGAAGACCGGAGAAAGGGTGTTTGACGAAGGAATAATTTGGATCTGTGTATCTGAGAGCACGAACTAAGAGACAACGAGGCTAAGCTTCAGGTTTTCTTTCCTTTAAAGGAAAATTAAAGAAAAAACTTTGACTATTTATGAGAGTTAATTAAATAGCTATGCAATTGTGGGCGGCTCAGCTCACAGGCCCGGTTCTTTTGGCTGGTTTAGTGGAGAACCAGATATAAGTTTTGGGCCAATGAAAAAGTATGCCCATCCTTAGGGTTATGAAAAGTATGAAGTCGGATATTTTTATTTTTTGAATTATCTGAATCTAAATCTATAAATTTTTTTGAATTAATTTATTATTAGTAAATTATTAGAATGTTGTTATCTAAATCCAAATTCGAATTAAATGCTATTATCTGCTATCGAAACAATTTAAGTTAACTCAATATATTTTCGTAAATTTAATTTAATTCGTCAAGTTTCGATATTATATATTATACTAGGCCAAAATTTGAATCAGAACTATCCAAACTTAATCTATTAAATTTTAACCATTTTGGTTGTTTACATTCGATTAAGTTGCTAAGATATTAATTGTATAAAAATTACGTAAAATAAATAAATTTTTATATAAAGTAAGTAAATCACTTGTATATAAGAGAGAAGCATACCACGCCAATGAATTAAAAGGATTATGTGGATTATACCTCACATTTTTTTTTCAAAACAAAGTTGACATCCCGACGAGGAAGAGGTGTCGTCTCGACAACGCGACCATTGACGTCCCAATGACCCAATGAAAGGCATCCCAATGAGGCAGCAACCACGTCACAACGAGGCAACATGTTATGCAATTTTCTCAGTTTTCTTCTTCCAGTGAAATTCTGATTATTTATCTTAGTTGAACTCTAGTTAGTGTAGGTTATTTTAATATTATTTGACCTACGAATTTAGCCTAAAATAGATTCTTTTTCACCCTAAAAATATAACCCATTATACATTTAGGTATTAGCTTTTACAAATTTTCAGAGTAAAATATTTGTATTCACTCTTTTCAATTTTTTTTATTTTACTTATTCGTTGATTAATCAGGTTTATCCCAAACAGATTATCCTACTCTGTTGTAATGGTTTTTGATGAGAAGTGTTGGAAAAATCAGTTTGAAAAATGTAGCGAAAAATAAATTTAGAGATAAGAGAGTTTTAATTTTTTTTTCCAAAACAAGATCTTGACTGTGATATCTAAAATAATAAACACTCAATCAAAATTGTACCTGACAAATGTGGGCTCGCTTGAATCAAATTTTTTAAAAAAATTACTAGTGGGGTAATTTTATAATTTCTCTAAACTTTTAGGTTAAATTGTAAATAAGAAAAATATCTCTATAAATTATCCGAAATAATCTTTTAGAGAATTTTCTCTCTACAATTTTGTTGTATATAAAATAATGACCCAATGCTCTATTTATATAGAGAAAGTTTAGATAGTTTAATTATAATTAAACTTAATCACTTTAATATTAAATTAATGTAATATTTATAAATAAACATTTAATTTAATTTAATATTAAACTATTAAAATAGTATTATTTTTGGAATAGTTAATTTAAAATAAAATTCCCTTGTAGAGTTCTAGTAGGAGTGTAACTCTTACACTACTCAACCACCGAAGGCCAACTACAGTTGACCATCGAGATGCTGTTGTTGCAGCTGCTGACTGTAATACCCCTACCCGTATTCATTGCCGGAATAAGGTACGAGGCATTACCGGAGTTTACGAATTAATTTTTTTTTTATATTCAATATAGCCCTTTTATAAATATCTAACCTTCCCGTAATATTAAATCGAGACCAATCCACATCAACCAAATCAATTCAACATATTTTTATGATAGATTCATGCATTTATATAAAATAACGTCATCACATATCTATAACTGTGTTTGTTAACCATACTAATGGCTAACTTTACATTCATTTCACGTTAACATTTACTTTGTTAGCTTATACATGCCATTGATTTCCAAAATAAAGTTTCTTTATATACCGAAATCACGAGGTTGATAAATGTGATGTGTCTCCACCAAATCCGACCTCCGAGCTCTTAACACTACAAAAGCAGGGAAAAAGGAAGCGGGTAAGCACTTTGTGCTTAGTAAGCTCATGTAACAAGAATTATACTTACCTAATATTTTCAATACAATATAATAAACATTCATATATCCATTCAATGCATTATTACCCTAACATGCACAAACTCAACATTCAAGTTAGTACAATAATTTCCATGTATCAATAATATATATATATATATACCATGATTGATGTACTCATCAATACCATGATTTTCATTCCTTATTATTTTCATATTTATCCCGTTGAATTTATCGAAATTTCAATGGATTTTCAGAGGTACACTTTTAGTGTACAATTCCAAGTCCGTCAATTCATATTCATGTGCGCACATTTCCATTTCAGAGAGCACACTCCCGTGAACCTCAACCTTGCAGCGGGATTACCAGTCCAGGCTAAATCCCCTGCAATATAAACTCATAGAGTATTGTCGAATTACGGTCCAAGGCTAAATCCCGCAACGACAATTACTCTAATGAGCTTGGATCTGAATTACCAGTCAAAGCTAAATTCAGACCCTAATTCGGATTACCGTCCGGGCTAAATCCATTTTACACATATTCTTCGGAGGGCTATATCAGGATAGGATCACCCGTCCGGGCTAGATCCTTTTTACCGTCAATTCCTTTTCAGAAATCCATCGAATTTTCCTTTCATTCAAACGGGATTTCTTCCCATTTTATCAAATATATCAATGTTTCATAAATTTTCATACAATGAACATTCAAATCATATTCATATCAAAAACATACAATCTCAAGTAATTTAAGAATATAATTCAAGTTACACGAACTTACCTTGATACTTGATTGTAAACAGTAAAAATCTATTAATCCCGAACTTTTTCCTTTCCTCGATCTAGCTTCGTATTTGAATCTTCTGGATTTGGTGCAAAAATTATGAAATACCAGCTTAGAGAACCCTCCTATGGCGTTTTTAGCTGCTGGAATTGAAGAGAAATGAAGAGAAATCTAGATATTTCCTATTTAGTCCTAGTTTTATTTAGTTAATTTTGCAATATTCCAATTTTACCCTTAATTTATCAATTTTTCTGCTGATTGCATACCCTTGCCGGCCAGCCCAAATAACTTTTGGGTCTAATTACCTTTTAAATCCTTTCTCATTAGACTAGTAAGCTATTTAATCACTCTAGCAACTTTTACACCTATTACAATTCAGTCCTTTTCATTTAATTGACTACCCAAACATTAAAATTTCCTAACGAAATTTTAATAACACATTATTAACATTTCATAAATATTTATAAAATTATTTTTGACTCGGTTTTACGAGATAGAGGTCCCGATACCTTATTTTACCCAATTTCTTCAATAATTTCTTTTTCGAACTAATCACTAAATCGATAAAATTTTCCTATCAATATTTTCATACGATTTTCCTATCATATAAATTTTCAAGCAAAAATATTAAAATAAATTTTTCTTTAAATCGGATCTATGGTTACGAAACCATTGTTCCGATAACCTTGAATTTAGGCCATTACACTGACACCGTCGTTTCTGTGATGCAGGTACAACACTCTTATGGCACTCCAAGTCAGTTCTTTTGCTACCAATACAGTCCGAGTCAATGATGACGCGACCGATCAGATCTAACCACTGGTTAGATTGCTAGCCCGGTATGTGAAACTGGGCTTGATTTGATCAGTTTTTAGGTTTTGATCTTGGTTTTGGGCTCCCTGACCCAATGTATGATCTCACGTCCAATTTTCAAGTTCAATTACCCATTTAGTTAATTGTCTGACTTCAAAATTAATTTTCAAAAATATCATATTAATTTTAATTAATTTAAATTTACTTGATCAAAATTAATTTTTCCAAAAATCACTTAGATTTTCCAAATTAATTTTTCAAGAAAATTTTTTAATCAAATTCTCTAGTTGAACTATTCTCACGACCACCTAATTTAATTCCATATCAAAGAAATCGAATCAATTAAATTATTTCCAAAATTGTAGAATTTTCTTCTGATTCAAATGCAGTCTAATCGAACATATACAGTTAGGCTCTAGTAATTACAATTATATCCATAAGCATCTTGCCGATAATTCACAATTACTTAATCATGGAGTCAGTCCATCATAAGTACCATGATTAAAAACTCCTTATTGTATACTCTTTACGAAAACAATTTATCTAACTGTTTTGTCTAATGATCTCGTCATGTGTGTGTTACCATTATATGATATCCTTGATTCATTTGAGTTAAATCCGTTCACTCAATATAATCTTCTTTTATAATCTTATTTTACCTCATTGTCACCATTGTGTCTTCTTAATGATTAATATAATCACTGCCAACAAATAATTGTGATAAATTACACGTTTGAGAATGAGCAACCCATGGCCATGTTCCATATAATGCCAATAAGAGGATAGCATTAACTTTTTGATTGAGCTATGAATTCCACTGGTGCTACTAAAGCCATGCCATACACAAGTCATGTACCTAACATATCGGCTATGGGCTCGATCATTTAAAGTATAAGCCTTCACTTATATTAAAGCACATGAGTTGCATATGCATGGTCAATGATTATTTCAGGATTTAGGTAAATCACACCATGAATATCACAAGTGAATTAATTCACAAACAGATTTAGAATTAATTCATCTTGGATCCAGTCCAATATATCATTCTACCAATGAATACATCTATGTTTTTACCCGTGGAGTCAACTACTTCGATAGCCAAGACCAACCATCTCCCCAATTGAAATTGTAGACGATATAATAATCCTTCTCAGTATTTGAATAAAATGTTCACTTCAATTCTTTTACAGGATTATAGGCTTATTTAGATTATCTACTAAAGTAAGTTGTCTTCTTTGCAATGTAAACATCTTTATAATGCTACTTATCTTCAGTTTGAACTTAGACAATCAATGAGCTAATATTTGTTTGTCATAAATTCGCTGTGCATGCAAAAAATAAAGGACAGAAAAACAAAAGACATAATAGTGAAATTAAATAGTGAAATTAACTTTACTTATTTATTCATCGTGAAAATAAATAGAAAACAGTTACATGTTTACTACAATATGGGCACATTTCCCAACAAGGAGGGTTCGGACCGTCACAGTGGTGTTACGGTGGAGTTCTCAATTTTGGGATGTAGAGTTGTTCATGCGATTCGGGGTGTTTTGCTTAGCAATGTCACTACTTCCTTGGTTGTCGGTTTTTTTTTACTATTGGTTGCAATTTCATTTCTTTCATTTTGAGCTGTTATTATAGTTTGTTTTTCTTTATGTTTTTTAATAGTTTATGATCAAGATTCGTAGTTATTCTTTTCCAATAATATCGTTTCTAAAACTTGAATCTATACTTCTTTTTAGGAATGCAATTATCATTTGATGATATGTTGTATGCTAGCTTTACTTTTTGCTTCATTTTAATGAAAGCATCTTTTTCATTTGATGATATAATTTTCTTACCTCATGAATAATTTACATTGAAAAAAGTTTGATGCTTTGACAATATCAAATCATGGCTTTACTGTTCATTGATTCCAATCCTTCATCGAGATAATGAATGGCCGAAAGCCATCCACATCTCTCTACCACTTTATGGAAAAAAAAGAAATTAAAAAAACAATTTGGTTCTTTTTCTTTTAAATTTTTTAGCTAAATGGATTTATACAAAAGATTAATTAAATGAAGAAACAAAAATAAAGAACAAGTTTTTATTATAATTTTCTATTTTTTCTTAGATAATAATTTTATATTTTTTATAAATATTGGGTAGGAAATAGGAGGAACACAATTTGAATTTGTGCTAGACAGATGTTGAAATTATTTTATGGACCATTTTCACCACATCATCCAGAATCATTTTTAAATTATTTAATGATATTTCAGTAATTTTTTACATATTATTGACATATAATTTTGATAATTTTTTACTATGAATCTTAAACTCTAGATTCTAAACTTTAAATCTTGAGCTTCAAATCTTAAACCATGAATATCGAACTCCAAATCTCAAATTTCAAACACAAACTCGAATCGTAAACTCATTTAGGGTTTAAGATTCGAGTTTGGATTTAGAGTTCAAAATTCAAGATTTAAGATAAAAAAAATTATCAGAATTATGTGACAATAAAATGAAAAAAATTATTAAAAATGTCATTAAATAATTGAAAAATGAACCATAGATGATATGATGGAAAAGGTTCATAGAATAATTTCTCAATAGATGTATGATAAAACAAGTTAAGACAATAAATATATTCTTTTTACTATTCTTAAATTTAGAGTTTAACCTCTTTCGCTTTAATTTATAATAATCTATTTTTATATTATTTATTATGTTATAATAGCTTTAAATTAATAATATCATTAATTATTGTAGTTAAAATGATGGTATAAATTTTCTTTAAATAACTTTAACACTAACAAAAACATGTAAATTTATTATTGGATTTTCAAGTCATTTTGATTGTTAAGTCAAGTATAAATAAAACAAAAATCCACATCATTATTTCAATAGAAATAATTAAGGATGTGGTATACCTACACAAAAGAAGCCATGAGCTGACACACAAGGAACACAATCTTGCCAACGGAGGTCAGGAGCCTTCCACCCCGCAAGCCTAATGTAAGATGAGCACACGCAATGTGAGGCTAGCGCACCTTTGATAGGGATAGTGCGTCCATCATCTGTGCATCATATTTATTTATTGTCTTAACAAAACAATCTAACCTTTAGAGAAAGAGACATCAATAAGTGGTTTGAGCTCCAAAAAATATATGGCTCATAAAAGAGCAACACGTATGGCACGTTGGGAAAGCCCTCAATGTCACATGATCAAAGACACATCTCTCTTTTTCTATCATTTGTTATGACTAGAGTTATTTATAAGTAAGAGCAGGCTCTATTACAAAAAAATTTCAGTTCAAACCCGTTTTTAAGTTGACCGCTCAAAAATTCTGTTTTACTACTAAAAATTTATTAAAATATTTAAAAAATATTTTTAATTAATATTTCATATATTTTTATTAAATTAAATTCGGGTCGAGTTAATTGTCTAAATCTAATTCAAATCGGTCCTGATGGGTTACCCAACTCTTGAATAGGTCTACTCATAGCTCTCCCTCTATTGGCTGACTGAACTGTTCTCGACCGCTGTAACTCTGTTGTGTATCAACAGAATGCATCAATTTAGCATCAATTTATAACAAATTGAAATAGAGATACTAAATTCCAATTTCCAACATAGTAGAGGACTAAAACCATAATTAAACCTACTTTATATGATTCTCCACCCAGCAAGCTTTCTTTTATCACTAGAATTATTCGCTAGCTAGAGCCGTATAACATTGATCCATCGATAATTGAAGACCCAACGAAGCTCTTTTCAAAGGCAATGGCAGCCATGGAAGAAAAAGAAGCTGAAAAAGCCATGCAAGAAGGCGAGGATTATCTTCACTCAGTTATGGAAACTGCAATGGATGAATTCAGGAAGTTCGAGGATGAAATGGAACGCATGTTAATGGCTGAAAATAGTCTGCAAAAGAAAGCTAAAAGAATGGGGAATTCGATGGAAAAAGCTGCAAATTTTGCCTCCAAAAAATTTGCCATGAGAGGACCTTCATTTAGAAGCAAGGCTCATCCTTGATGAAAATGGAAAATTAAAATTTTCCTTTTTTCGTATTACGTGTGTGATTGAAAGGGGCTGTTTATGGGTTTTTCTTTCATTGCATGTGATTGTTGCTTTGCATAGAGAACTTTGTAAAAACCATGTTCTCCAAGGAATAAAAAACCCAGTGAAAGCTTTTACACCTAAATTTAGCTCTTAATTTTTTTTTTTTGTCAAATTCGTGATTATTTCTTTTTTGTTTTAATTAAATTTAATTATTAATCTTTTTAAAGAAGTGAAATCGTTTTTCTAACGGTAAATTGACTAAAATATTAATTTTTTAACATTATTGGTGTTACAACTTACGTGATAAATCTCGTGAATTTCATATTGACATATCATTATTTATCTTATATGTCACAACAACTACTAATATAAAACATTAGTGTGTATGATCCCGTTGTCGGACAACTCTCAACATTTATACATCATGTTAATTTAGTCTTGATTATAAAAAAGTTTAACCTTCAACGTCTACATTATGTTTTTTTTTTTCAGTTTTACTTTTCTTTACAACTCTTTCATATACAAAGCTAAAAATAATTCTATAAACTAAATTTAATCGAAATATACTAAAATGGAAACACTTGAATATCCAAGATAATAAATTTTATTTTTCTCATTCTTTTAAAATTAACCATCGATCTCATAAATAAAAGTAAAACTAAAAAAAGACTAAATTACAAAATGTGTAAAATATTGAGAGTTAATTTTTTTAAATCCAAGACTAAATTTACATAATGTATAAATGTAAAATATTAAAATTATGCTAATTTTAAAAGCTATGAAATTATCTTTCTATTAGTAATTTAACGACGGATGAAAGAAAAGAAAAATTTAAATAGTTGAGTGATCATTTTATTACTTTTCATAGTCAATTGACCAAAAATGAAATTTATTAATACTTGATTGACTACTACCGTAGTTTACCCAAAAATTAAATAAGAAAGGGTAAATATCCAATTATAAGGTTTTTTTAATTTTCTATATTAAAAATTTAAAACTTTAAAAAAATCAGTCAATATTTTTCAACGTCTATTTACCACCTTTGCGTTCCTCCAATGAGATATTTCCACGCCAACATTTGGACAGTGTTATAATAATATTTCACTTTTCTGATAAATAATATTTATAATTATAAATATTATGCTGTTTCCGATTATTATTATTAAACCCTAAAATAATATTGAAGGCAAATGCAGGAGCTTTCCGTATCAGATCAGAAGTTAAGATATTTCATAAAATTCATCCAAATTAACGGTACTGAATTTGTATTCGCTTATTTTGCCTCATCCAATTTTTAATTGGTGTACACGATTTTTGTTTAATTTCTCCAATTAGGGTTTGGTTCTAATTTGCTATATATATGTTTTATTTTTTAATTAATTTAAAATTTTTAATTATTGAATGTCAGTTTCATGTGAAGGATGATTTCTGAAGAATTTCGATATTGGTTCGCAGGTTGGCCTGCTCTAGGGTTTATTCTATTATCTTAAATTTATCTGTTTTACTTTTCGTTTTGTTTGTTTAACTAGAAAATCCGGGAAATTTTTTAGAGAAACAAGAAGGGAATGCCGAAAAACGAAATCTTATCTATTAAGCTGATAATTTTATTTTTTCCGCTCAGCAATATTGGAATTTTCAGGTCAAATTGATCACAGATGAATCCAAGTTTATTCTTTTTAGTTTCTTTAAATGATTACCGTATTGACTTAGCGATAAATATTTCAATTTGCAGGAGAAACGTTTGAATATTGAAACAGATCTTGCTTAAGGTTGAGGTTGTTAACTGATAGCAGATGCCTAGAGATATGTCAAGATTGCGATCTCGCTCACCCTCTTATAGGCGTAGACAATCGCCATCTCCTGTAAGGCATAGATACGGAAGGAGAAGCCGAAGGGATAGAAGCCTATCGCCATATTCATCTTATTCTCATAGCAGGTGATCCCGTTTATATTCATTCTGTTTATATTAATTTGTTAATGTACGAGATACCGTAAGGAATTTTGTAAGAAAGGTTGGAACACTGGAATTATTCTTGCGGATTGGAATTACAAATTCTTGAAGTTTATGTGTAAGCAGCCTGTACTTATTTGTATATCTTTTGGTGCTCTTTCGGATTTACTGAAAGACTATGTAGCTTGCTTTCTGTTTACAATTATGATCATATTTTTTAGAATCAGATCCTAGACAAGAATCTGGTAATGAGTGGCAATTAGATTTTTGAATGCGCTAAATTTGGAGGTGCTGCTGCGGTTGAGGATGTGGTGTTGGCTTTTTGTATAACAGGGCTTTCAGTTTCATTTACATTGCAGTTAAACATGTTTTGTTATGCGCGTGGTGCTTTTCTGTACAGATGGCTTCACTGCCTGACTTCCTTGAGTACATTATTATATATTTATGTTTAATAATCACCCTTCTGATAAAGAAGTGTTGCTGAATTATTCCAATAAAGTTTGATGGTGTATTATTAAATATCTTCTATGAAATTATCAATGTCTTGGTGAGCATTTGATGTGTGAGGAACTTTCCTTTTGCTTGGGAAAATGGAAATATCAAATATGCTAAATACAAATAGATTTGGAGCAAAGTATAGAGAATTCTATGACAGTGATAGGAAGCATGCTCTTCGTTAGAACATTAAAGACAAAGTTCTTCCCATCACTTGAGATGGGTGCTGTGGGTTCCTTTCGTTGCTCGAATGTAACATTTTCTTCTTCATGTCATAAATGACGGAGCTCAATGCTTATCTTAACAATGTATGAGGTAACATTATATGCTTTTATATTTATTCTGCTAGATGGTGAGCTTTATTCATTCTTAGTTTGTGTAGCTAGTATGCCCAAATTCTATTGCTGTTGCTAATAATTTGTGTTGCTGTACAGAAGAAAGAGTCGTTCCATTAGTCCACGGTGCAACAAAAGCCGTTCTCCCTCTGCAAGACGTCATAAAAGTCGTTCTCCAACTCCAAAGCATTATAAGAGGCAAAGAAGTAGGAGTTCTTCATTGTCTCCTACTCATAAATCATCTAGCCCAAATCTTGGGTCAATAGACTGCAAAAATGCTTGTGAGAAACTGAAAAAAGAAGAGGAAGAGAGGAAAAGGTATATCGTATGCTGTCATATTTATTCAGCCTATGTTATTTTTTTTCCACTGTTCTTGTAGATCTTCTTGAACTATATCCATTCTGGTTTTCTATTTTTGCTACATTTTCCAAATTTATTGATTTTATTGATATTTGGGTCCATCAACTATTTGGTGGAAGTTGATATATTATTGTATAGTTTTTGTGATAACAATATGATATGTGGTTTACTAGGATGATATAACCACAAATCATATGGGAGACATGATACTGTGATAGCAAGGCTTAATGTAGTTTGTTAGGTCTTGCCAAAATCTGAACTCTTTTCCAGGCCTTAATTTCAATCTTGGCAAAGAGCATTTAGTTGCATGTACACAAACCCCTTCTCCTTACCTTCCGAATTGTGATGCATTTTACCAAAAGCTTGGTTTATGGGCTACTTTGTACAACTCATGGAAGTTTGCTTCCACAGAATATACAAAGAAAAACTAAAGAGAGAGAATTGTTTATGTGCTTGCCATTCTAGAACACCGAGAGAAATGTTAGTGCTGTCCGAGCATCTTAATTCTGTTGGTTTTGTAATTTACAGTGAAAGTCATTCTGACTAAATGTTTTAAGTTGAATATTGTTTGCCATCCATAAAAACAGGATGATATCTGTAAAAAGATACAAGCTCTTCTTGTCAAAACTGTATTTTGATGCGAGATTTGAAGTATTACAATGATTAGTTATAAAATTGCGCAAGTTACTTGATATTCTTCTCCACAGGATTTACTGAAGGAAGATACCGCTATAATTCAACTTTGTTATATTTGATAATCTGATTGGATGCACCTTTATCTACTGTTCACCAGTTTTGTAACTCTTTTGTTTGGATCAGGTTCGATTAGAGGTATGCCTTAAAAGCATAGCATATTTTTAGTGCCTTGTCGTCGTGAAGGTTAGTTTGCCCATTTATTATAGTTACATAGTGCATCAAGAAAGATGGTGAGCGAAAGAAAGAGAAAAAAGCAAACATGACATGTCAGCTGCTTTTTTTGTACTGTGGTTTGGTTTTGGAAAGATATCTGTAATGAAAGGTTGCAGCATATTCCCGAATGCATGCCATCATTTTCCTGCTTGACATTTCTTTTGTTTTCCAGGCGTCAACAAGAAGCAGAGTTGAAACTCATAGAAGAAGAGACTGCTAAGAGAGTGGAAGAAGCAATTCTGGAAAAGGTTGAAGAGAGATTGAATTCCGAGGAAATCAAGCAGGAAATTCAGAAGCGATTAGAGGAGGGACGGAGAAGACTTAATGATGAAGTTGCAATTCAACTTGAAAAAGAAAAGGAAGCTGCCCTTCTTGAGGCTAGGCAAAAAGAGGTAATATCCAAGACACAAGGCGTTTGTTTCAATTTTTCTTGTGAATGCATATCTGATCACCGAATCCTCAATTGTCCCATACACATGTATTTCTGTACAGGGGGAGAGAAAGAATACATTATTTCCTCATATAATATTCAATGTACGATGACAGTGTTTATTAATTTTATCTCACTAACTTCTAGCTGTGACTATTTTCATGCTATTTTATGATCAACCTCGACTGATTTTATTAAAACAGGAGCAAGCTCGAAAAGAGAAAGAGGAGTTGGAAAAGATGCTCGAAGAGAACCGGAAGAGGGTGGAAGAAGCTCAAAGAAGGGAAGCACTGGAACAGCAGCGAAGGGAGGAGGAACGGTATCGAGAACTAGAGGAGCTTCAAAGACAAAAGGTGGAGGCAATGAAAAGGAAGAAGCAACAGGAGGAGGAAGAACGTTTAAACCAGATGAAATTACTGGGAAAGAACAAACTGCGACCGAAGTTGTCTTTCGCACTCGGTTCAAAATGATAGAATCCGAAAAGTTGTTACTCTACGTTGTAATAGTTGTGTTGTCTGTCCAGTTTTGAAGTTGAATTCTATTACGGCTTGCTCAGGGTTCAGACTCGAAAGCTGGGGATAGATTCGCTAAGAGTGAAGCTCTTGACTGGTTAAGTTAGGGCTAGTTTAGTATTGGTGCCCAAAAAAAAGTTTTAGGTTGAAATATATTTTGATTGTTAGCATGTGGGCTGAAAAAAATACTTAGTAATGCTGTGAAAAAATGTTTATGAGAATAATAAAGTTATCATTATTCCAAAATCATTTTGAGTTTTTGATATGGGTTGTTAAATCACAAACATATATATAAGTACATACAGAGGGAGAAGAATGTGAAACTCATTTACTAAGAACTATACCATGAGAGTATACAACAACAGGCGCAGACAGTGATAATTTTATACAATAAGTGTAAAAAGAATTGTGTCAAAAAGACAAAAAAAAAAAGTTGAAAAGGAATGAATAAGCAATGGAAAGGAGATGAAATATTTACAATTTGTGTTCATGGTTGTCCAGGGAAAACTTTTTGTTTCAAGAAATTGGTGAAACGATTAGCATACAGCTCGGGTTCCACGACAGATATTGTCGTGGGGCCAAATTTCACTGATTTGTATGCATGCTCTGCCTTTTTCTTTGCATTGTATTCCTGTAAAATATCAATAATTCCCATATAGAGAATCACATCATATACCTCAAAGAGTTCGACTTCGGCTGAATCAGACTCATCTTGGGGAAGCTTGTGATTAGCCCGTGCCGGCATGTTTACTCCTAATTGCACCCGTAACCTGAGTAAAAAGCAGTCGGCCGACTGAATAAAATGACTCTCTGTAATAACTGAATAAAAAGCAATCTCCATATTCAGAATAATAACGAAAGCAGCTACCTTCCAGTACCGGGCACCATAATATCAACTTCCTGGTTGCCCAAAGAGAAAGCTCGTAATGCTCTTCCTCTAATGTGAGGACCTGGGTCGGTGTTAACAGAGCTGGGTTCATGGGCAAGTAACACAAAGCCTTTTGAAGGAAACAACACTTCACCATCTGCGGTCAGACCTAGTGAAAGCATAACATAAGGTGCATACTATTCGATACATTGTTAATATGAAAACAAAGGAACCCAAGATCGGGAAGTAGCGACGGAAAAGAAATATAAAAGTTATTCCTAGAGTTCAAAAGGGGACCACATGTCTACTTTCTGGGGCTTACCAGTCACGGTTGTATATCACATGCACCTGCATATTCTTATGCTCAGTTTGGTGATGACTCATGCAAAGAACTGAAGAGTTTGATTCATTAGTTTTTATTATTATTTCATTATGGTTTAAGCAAAATGAATCTAAGTCATTAAAAATGAGACATTACCGATTTAATGTAAGATTATATAAGAACTAAGAAGTACTGAGATTATCCCCTATATTACCAAAGTTTGGCAGTGTTGGAAATATCACATTACCGACTCAAGGGAAAGCTGTTGAACTAAACGCGATATGTGAGATTACCCAATCCAAACGCCCCCTTATAGTATCTTATTTTCTAAGTTGGTTGACTATCAGAACCACATAAATATTACCAAAAGCATCCAAGAGAGCAGAACTCTAGTATCATGTAAATTTTCTTCCATAGTGCACCTCAGCTTACTTCAAGTGCTCGAGGGCCAAATCTAGGAAAAGGGTCAGCACAACTACTGTCTTATTACTTTTTTCTGGTATGACCAAGGTATCCTCCATGTCTGTTTTTCAGTCTATGAAGACTAATCTTTTCGGGGTTCATCCACCCCAACCCCCCCCCCCAAAAAAAAGAAAAACAAAGAGTGCAATGTGCCTTTACCAATGCATTTAACACTTGCTAGTAACTCCCAAGTTATTTTAATATTACAGTATAACTACTTCCTTCCCACCTTTTGCACACCATCACATAAACCAAGCCATATAAATAACATAAAATGATCAAATGAGAAAGAGGAACCTACCTTGGCCAGCAGGTGAGCTTTGCATATTAGGCGAAATGTTAGGAGGTTCTACAAGGCCGTCAAGTGGCTCAGGAGCTCTAAAATGTAAACCTAAAAGAAGGCTATAATCAATTATCTGTTGAGATTTCAAGAATGCACAATCGTCGGCAATTTGGCTGCAATACAAGCAAAAAGAACATTGATGGTTAAATATAACCTACCGATTATGAGAAAATCATAGTATCACTGCAGAAGATGATGTTATATAAGATGAAAATAAGAAGCTTACTCAAAAAGGAACTCCCGCAATGATTTGTCCATATGAAATTCATATGACAAATCAAGATCTTTCAACGTAGTGTTTTCATGAATTTTATCTTTATCTGTAATTCTTCCATGAGTTGATCCCTTTAGATCATAACGACGATGAATTCGTAGCTCCGTGCAAAACATATTCCCCATAACCACAAAGCGCACCTAGAAGCATGACACTTATCATAAGCCAGGCACATTGCTATATATAAGCTAAGACAGTAAAAGTATCATGAAGGCTCCTGTACTAGGAGTCGGATTGCATTTTGCTTTCTTAACTCAAAAAAAAGGGTAAACTAGTCCCTGTATATTAAATCAAAGAGCAAATTAGTTCTTTTTGTTAAATATTTCATTCATTTGAACTATTAAAAACTGATGTGGTCAACGGAGTAACTAAATAATAACAAGGACTAATTTGACTATTTTTTGAGTATAGGGGTAAAACGCAATCTGACTCCTTGTATAAGGGCCTTTGGTAAATTTACCAAGCAAAGACAGATGGATGAACAGATACCTTTCTTCTCCCTGGCAAAGTTATCCGGTGAAGCCCAAAAAACTTTGTTATGAGAGTATTTTCATGTTCTTTGACATGATTGTGATATTTAGGCAGCATCTTGAGTAAAACCTATAAAGAACAAAATTACATACGTAACATAGAGGACATCCGTCATGGTGTAACGTTATCTTCGCCAAGTTATTGGTTTGTTTGTGCAGTGAAAGAAAATGACAGATCCTACTTTTAAATTACATGCTCGATATATATATATAACTTAGCAAATACAATGCATGAAAAGCTATACAGATTCAAACCTTGAGTTCGGATTTTTTCAATGTCTTAATCACAAATTTATCATCATGAGATAGATAGAAAAGACTGCCACTTTTCCCTGGAGAAGAAATCTCGGTCAGGCCATCATCGCCACAAATGGACATCATGTACTCAGCAGCATCTAGCTTGAACAACTCTCTCAAATGCCTTTAAACATAATGCAACAATATATACAAAGAATAACATCATAAACATGCTTGATATATATATATATGTCCACCAATAAAACTCAATCATCAAAGGTGTGTGGCAATATTATTTTAGTACCTGAAAACCATGGGACAGTAATCCTTCCAGTAGAAATCAATTGATTTGTGTGGAGGGGTAAATTGTGAACCCTTTTTAGGGAAAAACATAGTAATTCTAGCTCGATCACCAAAATCAGCTGCTCGAACCTCACGCTTAGGCACTGGTGTTATCTTACCGACAGTATACCTGAGAACTTCAAATCAAGCATTTTATAACATGCAATAAAAGCTAAAGATAATATATATTCTGTATATAACAAAAATAACTCTCACAAAAGATTAAGTAAAGGACATGGAGTATGCCAATCGGTTTACCTTATACCGAGTTGCAAATTAAGCATCAAATGATAACTGTTATGGCCTTTGAAAATGCCAACACATGAGCTCTTTTGTGTTTCTTTGGCATGAAATTTAGTTTTCTTTTCAGCTTTCTTTGATAATTCGTTGTAATCTCGTATTCTCTCTTTAATCATAACTCCTTGCATGTACTCCCTCTCGTAAATTACAGCCGTATTTTCTTGCAGTTCACTTTGGCCGGCATCAGAATCAAATGAGAATGTTCCTGAGGAATTATGGTGAACGAATTCTCTTCCGGAATCAGAAAGTCCAGAACTTTCAGCAGTCTTGCTTGACATTCGACCCGAACCTTTTAAAACTCCACTTACTGATATCTTTTCGGACAAGCTACGTTTAATACTCGGTTTCTTGACTATATGTTCTTCTAAATGTAGTGATGAACACTGTGGTAACACGGTTTTATGGTCATCATCGTATCCCAAAGAGGTGCAACACTTCTTTAAAGAGGGACGTTTACTTCCAGCAGGATAGAATAATCCTTTTCCATCCTTAAGGCCCCTCGTCCATGTTCCGAAATAATATCCCCCATCTGCGTACTGATAAATTCCATTTCCATGACGGAAACCATTAAACCAACAGCCATTATAGTGATCACCATTTATCCATTCCATAACACCTCTACCATGCATTTTTCCACGTTTCCAATTCCCGGTATATTTGTTTCCATTATTCCAAAAATATATACCTTTCCCTTCATGTTCCCCTTCTTTCCATTCTCCTTCATAAATATCTGAATTGGAATACTTCTTTTTTCCATATCCATGCCGTATATTCATCCTCCAATGCCCTTCGTAAATGGAACCATCAGAAGCTGTAAATGCACCAAAACCATGAAGGTAACCCCCCGAGATATCACCGTTGTATTTTGCTCCCGATGGCCAAATTAACAATCCTTTGCCTGCCGTTTTCCCTGCTTCCCAATCACCATCATATACCGTTCCATCGGACCATGTATACTTTCCCTTACCGTGGGGAAGAATTTCCTTAAAATCACCAACATACAAATCTCCATTAGGGAAAGCCTTCTCATTAAGCCTACAAGAACAAAACAATTTACTTTTAACCCTAACGAAACACAATCTGAGCACACAAGATCTAGTGCCTAAGAGTATATAAATACCTTTCAACACTCTCCACATTGATGCATGATGAAGGACCGAGTTGTTCATCGTTTGCTTTAGACTCCTCATCAAACAGAGTCTTTAAACGAGTCATTCATACGCTCGGATAACGAATTATCTTAGCACCCCTCACTTTTAACTTTTGAATCTGAAAAGGCAGTTCATTCACCCCCAAGTTAAAGTTAAACCACCCATTTTTGATAACCGACCGAAATTGTAAACTTTAAATCAAAACACTTACACTCTACTTTTTATTACTAATGAATAATCAATAACTCTTCCATTTCAAATAAAATCTATGATCATTGCCTCTTGTTTTACTATTTCTCTATCCCCATAACCTAAGAAATTCATAACTAAATCTCAAATATTGATATTACAAAACTGAAATTTAATTAAATCAAAGAAAAACAAATAAAAATACCTTGGAGTAGATGAAAAACCCAGATCCTTCTCCACCTGAACTGGACAGATTGATAACAACAACTGAAGAAATAAATGAATGAAAATAAGAACAACCCTAGAATTTATACACCATATAAATTAAAAGGGGCTAAAAGAAATAAATGAATTTAAATGATTATTATCAAAAAAATTCAAGCAGCCGACACTATGCCCTACGAATCTCTTCTTCTAGAATTGACACTTTATCTCTCTCGCTCTCGCTCTCAACTCCAAATTATTATTTTTTATAAATATTTTCCTAAATTTATGGACCATGGGTATCTCTTTTTTCTTCATTTATATAATATGTTTATGAATTTACAGTTTGGGAAATCATCAAAGTTCGAAACTTTGAAAAGACAAACATAAAAACTTCGTTTTCACTAAAAATGGTTTTTTCTTTCTTCTGCTGCTATACTTTTGCGTTTGTGAACTGATAAACAAAGCAACCTCCAAAAAAAAAAAAAAAAGACAAAAGGGGGAACATAATTTAGCCACGTGTCTTACAGGAATAACTTGTTCGTAACATTTTGATTTGACGGCAGAGGATCAAGTGGGTCCCATGTGTAACGTGGCGATTATCTATTGGCGAAGGAAGTGAAACAAAAAGGGTGTACCTGAGTTGTAGATGATTATTTTGGGACAGCCTTTAAAGTGGGTGCCACGATTACGGAAGGTATATAAACTTATGGGTTAATTCCTCCATAAGTCCCTAAAATATGGTTTAGAGTTTAAATCAGTTTCTTAACTACAAAATGTTTTAATTGATCCTTCAAATTATCATTATTTTATTAATTATGTCTTTTCATAAATTTTACAATTACCTTGATCCATAAATAACAACCAATATATGGCACGGACCATATTTAAAACATTTGTGCACCAACAACACGACATAGTGTTTTCAGAACTAGTTAAAGTATCGATCCAGAGAGAAACAAAAAATTAGTAGACCCGTGAATCAATACAGGCCAATTGAACTGAGATAAAACCATTTTAGGTGTATTTTATAATTATTTAATACTTTTTTATTTTAAAGTTTAAAGACTAATTTAAAATATCAGTTAAAGTTTAGGGACTTTTAATGGCATTAACCCTAAAGATATAAAGCCTTAAACTCTGGGGAAAGGCAGAGGTTGGTATTGTCTGCTTTGCGCAGTGAACAGCTTATATTACGTGTATGATTCCCTTTGTTTTTATCACATGGGCCAGATTGAAAACTTTTATCTTATTTTTTAAATAATTCCAACGTCCAAAGCCAAGATTTGAATTCTCTTTTTTTAATTAGAAAATTTGCTAAGACGATTCTTAAATTTAATTTATTATTTAATAATGTTATTGTGTTATTTTTATAATAATGGGATAAATTAACATTTAACCCCTAGATTTGTTAACTTTTCTCACATTGGTCCACACTAGATTTGAAACTTGGCAGCCTTTTTCTAATTTGATCGTTGGACTTGAATTTTGTTAAAGTATGATTATAAGTGAGATTATGCTAAATCATCACTTAAATTTAATAAAATTATAATTTCCTTATAATTTTTTTTGTATTTTTATATTTTATATATTTTTAAAATTCCAAGTTGTGTCATGTCATTACTATTGAACGAAATCCAAGTTCAACATCAAATCGAGAAAATTTAACGAACATAAACTGCAAAAATTTTAAAGATCAAGTTAAAAGAAATTACCAATGTTGCATTACCCTTTTTAATAATTGTTACAATTTACTAATCCAAGGAGCAAATTATTTATAAAAATATATATTTATATATTTTTAATTTAATATTCAATGATTTTATATACTTTTTATTTATGAAAATTCAATATTTAATTATCTTCACATTATATTATAATATTATATATTATTATAGATTTAATTTTTATGTATTATAAATTACATAATATAAAACATTATAAAATTAAAAGCAAGTCGGGCCGGACCAGTTTCGGCCTTAAATGTTCAAGCCCAAGCTTAATTCATATTTTAAATGGGTCTAATTTTTAAGCCTATTATTTTTGTCCAAAGCCTTCTAAATTTTGGACCGACCTTCGGGCTTGGGCAATAACCTTACTCATGAACAAGTCTAAAAAGACCTAACTAATATGATATTTTTACTTTAAATACTTGAATTATAATATTTTGAAGTTCGGGACCACTTTATAATTGAACTATCAATTATCATGCAATTAACCTATTAATTTTACTCAAAATTTCTCTCTCTATATTTATAGTCTATAATATATATAAAACACGAGTTTAGAAAAAATTTTAAACCAACGAGAATACCCTTTATTTTCTATCATATTACTAAATTAACATTTAAAAACATGTATAATGTAATTTAAAATTATCAGTCATAAATTTATTTAAAAGTAAGTTGAGATAATTTTTTGACTCTAAAATAGAATTATAACTTGAATCAAAATTTAAGCATAACTGATTTTATCTTTTAATTGTCACTTAATTAGTGTTGGACTTATATATTAATTAAAAATTATGTTTAGAACTGTAAATAACATCCATTAGTAGCATCTAAGAAAAATCATCGGTAAAAAAATGAAATTGAACTACAATGACACTAAAGAACACTGGAGAGATAAGTAAAATCATTTTTATTGGTGATTACATAAGATAATATATGTTAATTTTAAATATTTTTATGAGTTGTTATATTTCGTATTTTTAGTAAATAAATAATTAAAAGAAAGTTTATAATGGGATGTAATATACCATTTAAATATTTGTGTATTCATTGGAATAAATTTTTTCCTATTGTCGTCTCAAATGGTTATAAAAAATGAAGTTACTTTATTCTCCAATTATTTTTTAATAAATAAATATCACTTTTCTTTTTATAAAATAAATACCACTTTTTAATGGGTATTTTAAGTACATTAATATATAACTTTTAATACATATATTCTAAACTTGTTTAAACTTTTATCATGAAAGTTTTGCATTCAGAGAATATTTCAGTTACTTTGTTCGTTTTACAATTTATATTCATGATTCGTAGTTACCCTTCTTAATAATATCACTTTTAAAGATCAAATCTGCGTTATATTTTTAGGAGTGCAATGTATTTTACTAATGCATTTCTTAATAATATCACTTTCAAGGGTCAAACCCGCGTTATCTTTTTAGGGGTGCAATGCGTTTTACCGATAATCGACACTTTTTCATTTACATTCTTAATATATATACTAGTTCTATGGTATAGACACGTTGTGAGTAAAAAAACGTATGTGAATAATATACTTATAAAAATTGTATTGTAAAATTAAACGAGATATTGATTAAAATGATTAAATTAAAAGTTTAAAATTCATTTGACATAAGTTCAAATCTTATTATAGTATTATTTTATTAAAAATATGTAAAGACAAAATAACCTTATATTAGTATTTATAATTTTGTAAGAAGATGGATATTTTAATAATTTTTCTAATCAAGTTGGTGTCTAATTGACTCGTGGCACCAACTCAATCAAAATTTAAATTGTGTGTATATATACGACGGATATTCACTTGTACCAATGTTACACACTTTCATTTTTTAATATTAACATTTTAATAATTTAACCGTCATATTTTATTTTTACCATTTATATAAATTATTTATATTAAATTTGACATAAATTAAAATCTATACTATTATTTAAGCTTTTAATTGAATTGACCCCACAAGTTGAAATTTTATACTTTTACATATTTTAATCAATATATTTTATATGATTTATATAAATAACTTTCAATTATTTCATATATATTAATATAAATAATCATTTAAATCGAAGAGATATCAAATTGACTAAAAATTGAATTATAATAATAAAAGCTACTCTAGCTTTACTTTTACAATGATGTACCTCTCTATATATGTAGTAACCAAAATTTAATAGCCTTCAAGGCTAAAACAAATGGAGGAAACTAGAAACTGTAACTTATAATGTCTTGAATATATGAATGAGAAGTC
This sequence comes from Gossypium arboreum, assembly GCF_025698485.1. Taxonomy (NCBI): domain Eukaryota; kingdom Viridiplantae; phylum Streptophyta; class Magnoliopsida; order Malvales; family Malvaceae; genus Gossypium; species Gossypium arboreum. The sequence goes on from NC_069073.1 coordinate 119,784,334, forward strand.
TACAGAATCCAATTGTTACATATCTATCCGAAAGAAAGAACTCGTCATCGCCTCGATGCGCCTTTGCTTGCTTTACCGAGGGGAGGAAAATCGTCGTTTCCACATAGAAACGAATCATTCTTCGTTGTTTTAGTAGCTTCTCGATCGGGTTTATCCTTGATTACTTGATCATTTCGATGTTGGTTTTGTTGAACGATTGCCTTAACAAAAGAAGAATTTATAACCGGCTTTTGATGATGGCCTTGCGGAGCTGAAGAAGGAGAGACGATGAATGGTTTAATTCTCGATAATTCCGGATCCGGCAAAAATTTGTACGGAAGTTTGCTTTCGTCCATTCTCCGGAATGTAATGGATATCCTGCATGATGAAATTGTTGAGCATATGGATATTCGAGGTAATTAATCGGAAAAGACAAAGATTGGATACCTTTTCCCTGGAACAGCTGGGACACAATGCTTAGCAATGTCGGCTCCGTTACCGTTTAGAATAAGCACAGATCTGCATACCCGAGCGTTAGGTTAGAACTGAGACGGCAATAATCAAATTGGTTCACATTCAGCAAAGGACATAAGAACATACCCTACAGGCAAAGGTATCGATACAGGTCCTGAAAACTCTCCCGGACTCACAATCTTCAAACTCGAACCGAAGAGAATATTGCATTGAGTCAAAAACGACACGGTGCAAAATGGCCTTAGAAAGTCATGGTGATCAATATGTGGAGGAATACAATCCCCTTCATCGTAAATGTTCACGATACAACTATTCGGAACACACATAGTAGGCAAAACATGCCATCTGACCATCCTTTTGATCATTTGCTTAAACAATGGGGGTAAAGGATCAACTTCTTCTTCTCTAAGGATCCCTGGTGGGTTCCCGTTTTTATCCTGTAATTTGAAATTCAGGACCAAAATGCGCAAAACCGAGGAAAATAAAGAACTAAAGAGTCGAAAGTTAGTAAATTACCACTGCATAGTTATAACAACAACCAAATTGTATCGTAACACGACCTTTACCACGCATCCATTTCCTCGGTTCTGAATATGTACGATCTACAAACATTCAAAATGTATTAATACGAAAAGCAATACTACCATTCATGCTAATACTCAAGATAATTGGTTAATTCATAGCAAGCTATTTCGACCTAAAGTTCAATGAATCATTCGAGTTCTAAAGCTTATTTATACCTCTAAGTTGCCCTTTTTGGCCCATACGTTGAAGATTATATACGCATTCGACGATCTTTTTCTGTTCTTCGGCATTGAAGACCTTCGTATGGAGCTCGAGTCCTTTAAGAACATTCATCGATTTACCGTTGATCTTCTCCATTTGAACGAAATCCTTTTTTCTTACAACTTGGGAGAATCTAATATGTTCCTTTTGTTCTTCAGACAATCCATTGTCTGAGGATGTACTTCCACTTCCACCAAGTCCATCATTAAGCAATATATCGTATTTCGCCGCCGGTGGGGGCGGCGATGTACGAGCTAGTTGTTTTCCGGTCACCGGATTTGATATTAGGGTATTATTTGAGGTCACAGTTGATTCGCTACCTGATTCGCTACCTGATTCGCTACCTCTTTCTGGAATTGAAATAATAATCAGATTATTACAACATTCACATATCAGAATCAATTGAGTTAAAATTTTTCCCAAGTAACATACAAGCAATCAAAGTAAAGAATAAAATTTTCCAAGAAAAAGTAAAAAAATTCCCAGAAAACTGGTGTTGAAAAGAATTATAAACAGTGAGATTCAAAGCAACTTACTGTTCAAGAGCTGATGAATTCGTTCCTCTAAAAGAGCCTCGCAGTGTTGACAAAAACCCTGAGATAAAACTTCAAGAAGCTCGTCGCGGTTCAGTGTCTTCAGTAACCCGATGGTGCCGGTTCGGCCGGCGGAATCGGTCAATTTTCCGGGGATATATCCAGCCATCGTTGCCGCCACTTTAAAAAACAAAGAAAAACCGAAGAAAGAACAATGAAATAAGAAGATTTACAGACAGTACATATAGAAGAGAAGTTAGATTTTAGTTCGAAATAGGGGAAGTAAATCCGCGTGTTGCTCGGATTTATCTTAGTGATTTAAGCAGTTAAAAGTGACACACGCATTACTGACGTTTAGGGTTTTTACTTTTTATCTTTTACGCGTAAAAATGTCAAATTCTACTTTTGGTCCTTTTGTTTATGTCAATTTGTACTATTGTTCATTTAATATACATGGAATCTATGTACTTCATTTTGATGCAAAAGTTGAACTCGCTTCTAGATGTGTTCATGGGTCGGGTTGGACCTGATTTGGGTTGAGTCTAAGCATGATATTAACGTATTTTATGCTTGCTCAAGCTCGACTCAAAATATGATATTAAAATTTTGTTCAAACTCATCCATATTTGTAAAGATTAACCCAAACCCATAGGTGCGCTCATATTATTTTTTAAAATATTTATATTATATTATATTAATATTTAACAATTTTATACAATTTTATTTATTTAATTTTTATATAGTCATCTTAACATTATTTTAATGTTTACATTAGAGTAGTATTATATATTTAGTATAGGTTTATTTTTTTAATGTGTTCTAAATTATATAATATATAAAAATAAAATAATATAAAGTATTATGAACTTAAAAACGAGTTGGGCTGGGTCGGGCCAGGTTCAGGCCTTGAATATTCAAGCCCGAGCCCGACCCATATTTTAAATGAGCATTTTTTTTGCCCAAGCCCATTTTTCAGGCTTTATATTTTTACCTAAACCATCTCGAATTTCGAGTGAGCCTTCGGGCCTAGGCCGATAGCCCGACCGATGAATAGGTCTACTCGCTTCTAACCTAACGGCTAGGAACCGTAAAAAACAAAAATTAGAAAAAAAAATCAATGTTTTTTAAATAGGATTAGTGGTTGAACCAGTCAGGTGATCAATTCGTCGATTCAACTGGTTTGATTAAATATTATTTTAAAAATTGATTCAATTGTCAATTCAACTGGTCTGTATAAGTTCTTAAGCTTAGTTTAGCATTGCTTCTAAAAAAAAAAGGAGCACTTTGGGGCCAATTTTTGGTTTGGGAGAAGCATTTTTTTTCTCTCAAAACACAGCTTGTTTAGGAATGCTATTGTCCCAAAAATGCTTTTTGTCTCAAAAGTGCTTCTTAAAAGTAATGCTAAACACACCCTTAATCAAATTGATTCAAAGGCACTCTCTAGACCAGTATCCCAACTTGTTTCCAGTTTAATTGATCCGACAGACTAGTCCAATTCGGTTCAAACAAAATTGCAAAAAAAATTAGTGATTAAATTCTTAACTAGTTTTATATTACTTTATAATTATTGATTTCATTATTGTTGGACATCAGTCGAACCAATTAAACTAAAAATTGGTGAGTTGACGGGTTGAACCATTTGTCTAATTATTAAAACATTAGTTTTGCTTTAATTAAAATAATTAATATCATTGATAGCTTCTTTGATTGGTTGATGTAAAGTGAAAAAGAAAGTGTCTAATGATTTGGAGGATTAAGTTTTAGAGCTTCAAAGTAAGGGTGAATCGAAATATTTGTGTTTACAATTTACTTAAAGTTTAATATTGGATTTTAGAATAATATTTCAATTTGGGGACAGTTAAAGGACTCTGATAGGACATTACCTATGTAGATGCTTAGGATGAGAGTTATACCTTGTATTTGGGTTGCTTGGAGGATTGCTCGGTGCATGGTCATTGTTGCCTATCTAACTAAAATGGTGTGCGGCTTAATCTGCTTGGGGATCAGTTTGTTGGCCCTGTAATTTCGATTGCCAGATTGTATGTTCTTGATAGCTATTTGTCATGTCAAATGACTTAATTTTCTAACTGATAGCTAAGTAAGTAGGTTTAACCAAAATTTCATGAGCTCAGGTTTTCTTTAGATCAGGGCTTGCTAGTTTTAGCACCAGCTTAATTTATTGGCAGTAAAACAATTGTCTCTCTAGGTTTGAGGTTTGTTATAAGGAGACATAGAATTGTGAGTCAAAAGTTAGATAATCTAAACGGGGTGTCATTTGGACCCAAAACCCCTTAGCCCGATTTACAAATAGCCCAAAGGGACCTAACAATTTGAAAATTCTAGAAACCTTAGAGGTTTCTGGAACATGCTAGCGGCACAGCCAACCGCTCCCACGAGTGGTCTTTCACAAACGGCCTCATGGCGTCGCAATGATTTCAGTAACACCGCCATCGCCCACACCCCACGCCTGCACGGCCTTAGAACTTGTGAGAATAAGCAGTAGAAATAGTACCAATAACAGAAATAGGCCAGCAAATGTATAGAAAAATCGTGATTTATATTTTTTATTTTATTCTGTAAATTGGCTATAAAAGGCCGAGAGAATCAGTGTAAATTGATTACGCATGCAAATCGAATACAAAGAAATCAATCAAACTTTTTAAAGGTGATTTCTGATTTAAGTTTCTTTAAGTTTTTGAGTTTTCTTTCGGTTTATTTCTTGAGGTCTTTTGTTATTGCATTTGAAAACAAAAAAGGGAGTCTTACCTTACGAAGATGCCATGGATTCCGAAAGGGGATCTCGAGGCTAAAAAACATCCCTCAAAGCTTGAAGGCACTGGTAGCCATTTATGGAGGTAGATTGGTGTTTGAAGGAAGGGATTTAGGGTCTGCTAGTTGAAAAGAAAGGGGGCTAGGGTTGGTTCGGCCGAATGGATTTATTAGGCTTGGTTTTAGCCTTTATAAAGGACCAAAAACGGTGTCATTTTGAGCCTGTTTCAGTGGCTTCAAAATGGTGCCGTATAGAACAGACCCGATCCGACTTGATCCGGTTACCCATGAGGATCCGCGCGTTTTCTAAAAAGGGATATTTGCGCGATAAATCCTTCCCTTTTGCATTGTTGTTCAATTGAGCTTTATTTGTTTTTTCCTTGTTTTTTAATTTATCTCTGTAATTTGTGCGTAGATCAAATTTGGTCCTTGCCTCAGCGCCGTGTTTTGGGATCTAGAATATTTCTAGATTTGATCCCTGTGCATTCGCGCGCATTGCGCTTTAGTCTTTTTCTTAATTTCAACAGTTTATTTCATTTATTAATTATCTCTTTGAATTTGGTTTTATTTCAATTAAGTTTTTTATTTCAATTTGTATAATTTATTCTCTAATTCATATAACATTCATTTTCTTAAATTTTTTTACACATTTTGAATTACTTTGGTATTTTATTTTGTTCTTTATTTTGTTTAGCTTACAAAATTATTATTTTAAAAGTTCCTTTTATATCATGTTAATTTAAAATTGTGTATGATATTACATTTAAATACTTTTATATGTGATTATACATATATAATTTTTATAAAATTAGCTCAATTCTATATACATTATTGTTTTCATATTATTTTATGTAAATATATTCTTTTAAATCTATTATATATATATATTTTTTTTCTTTTAAATTTATATATGTACAATTTGTTTCCTTTAAGGATCTTATCTAAAATTGTATATTTTATTTATTTTAAATACTTTCATATATTAGTACAGTTATATATATTATTTGTATATATCATTAATTAAATCAATTTGTTTTATTTAGAATTATGTTATATATTATTTATTTCAATTTCTTTTTACATAACATATATTTTAATAATCATATATATTCTATTAGTTTTATATACACATAAGTTATTTTAATTCTAACATGCATTATTCAATATTTGTAAATTTTTTCCATATGGTTTTAAGTTGTTTTGGTATTATATTGGCTTCTAGTTTCCATATTGTTTTGTGTATTGTGTGTTTTTCATATTGTTTCATATATTACTGTTGCATGTTGTTTAGTCCTCCTATGTATTATTATTTCAATTATCATTCATCTATTTTATTCTAATATGTTTCTTTGATTAGTTATATTTTAGTTTCCATTCTTTTGATTATTAATGTTTTTCAAAATAGGATGTGTGCTCATTGCTCTTATGTATTTGTTAATTTGTTTTTTGTTCACTCACTAGGTATAGTACATTATTCGTGTATATTGTTCCATGTTTATAGTTCCGCCTTTCGTTCACAAGTGTTGCATTGTAATTTTTAACTTATCAATCCAAATTAATTATTCCATTTTGTTTCAAATCAAACTAATGCGTTTTGAATTGGCTTTGCAATTGTTTATTTGAAAATTTCCCAAAACAAAGGCAATGTTTGATGTTTGGAAATTCGAGAAATCGTGCCCTAACGTGCTGGGTTTCGATTCTCCATTTGTCCAAAATAATCAAATATCCCTTTCAAATTTCGTTCGTGTTTTCTAAATTTTAAAACAAGACAATGTTCTATGTTTGGAAATTCGAGAAATCGTGCCCTAACGTGTTGGGTTTCGGTTTTTCATTGGACCAAATAATCTAATATCCTTTTGTAATTTTCAAATGTATGAGCCTTTGCAAGTCAAGAATTGATCGTGGTTTCGAGGGTTTAAAGGATCGTGTCCTAACGTGCTGGTTGTGATACTGTATTCCTTCGAAACAAGAGAATTTTGACGTCCAATTTAAGTCATTCAAATGTTTTAAAAGAAATCGTATTTCAAAACATTTTTTTAAATCTTAGACATAAGGACATTATTTAGTCAATTTGGTACCAATTTTGGACGTGGCGAATCCTTCCTCGTACGTAATCGACTTCCGAACTCGTTTTCTCAAATTTCTTAGGCCAAAATTGATTTAAATAGAATAAAATTTTTTATTAGGTGATCCAATCACACCTAAACAAAAAGGATTGGTGACAACTCCATACATCATTTTAAAGTTGATTCCCGTTTTTAAAAATAAAAAATTGGTTTCGGACAGTTTTCATACATCAAGTGGCATTAGTCAGATTGATTATTATGACAATTCAGAATGGTCTAAATAATTCCAACAAAATTAGAGAACATGGTGATGGTCGTCCAATATATTTGCATTCGGGATGGAAGTGTAATTGGGCCAATAGATTTGTACAACACATGGCACAATGGACCAATCATTGCCAACATATGCCATAGGCTACATTGATCTAACTTGACCTTTTCAAATTTTAAAGATCTCTACTTATTTTGATGTCATTTAAAAATTTATTTGAAACACAATTCCTGTAAATATGTTTCACTCGCACCAACAAATAATTACAAGCTTACAATACCTATTTAAAGAAGGATTGGTTGTGTGATTAGGGACAAATTAAACAGAGCACAAATTTAGTTCAATTTTAGAAAATTGTAGTGTAAATACATTATAAATAAATTGTTTTGATGTTTAATTTGTAACCAAGCTTTCAAAGGCAATATCTTAGTAGGAGAGTGATCTTAATTTATACATAAACGTGTGATTCAATTACAACTTGTACTGTTGATTCATAGTGGATTATTCTCTAAAAAAGACTCTCCACAATGATAAAAATTTTCGAATTGTATAACTAACTATTGTATCCAACTCTATTTTTACTTGTTTAGTTATTACTCATAATGAGAATCATGAGATTTAAACTTAACCCATTATAGTTTTGACAATTACAATTCTATCTTTTCAACTAAAATCATATTTAATTGATAGAAATTTAGTTCGACTGACGTGGACATTGTTACCAATGCAAGAATATATGAGTTCGAGTGTATTATACTCTTATTTATAGACAGATAAGATTAGAATCTATATAAGAATCATATATTATTTTCATATCTATATCAGAATAGGGGTCTTCAGTGGAGATTCCACCATCAATCAGAGTATTGCCTGAACTGGTAAGAAATATATATATTTTTCGTTATTATGGAATATTATGCCATTTAGCATAGTCATTTTTAAAAATCTTAAAATCCCGCACAGGATTTAATGGAGGATCCTAACCTATTCAATGATCAGTGGGATAATATGAACTCGGTTGATGGACTCAGTGTCTTCCTAGTCCAAGAACCAGCTTCTTTTGGGGACAACTTGCAGCACTATGAAGCTTCATCTTCTAGCCATGCCGCCATTGATAGACCTCAAAAACAGCTTAAAATCACCAATGGCTGCAATTCATGCAAAACCCATATTTCAGTTAATATTCAATCTTCCTTTTCACCAAACATTCTCCCCTTTTCCGGTTCCAACCACAGTCCTTTTTGTCATAGAATTTCAGGGACCAAAGATCATACCATGGCTGAAAGGATGGATCTGGCTGATATGATAATATACTTTGAGAATGCAATTAGAACTCATTGAAATTTGAGGACGTCAAATACAAATATCCCTATATTGCATATAATTAATTTATATGCCAAATAGTTGAGATTTTGTATTGCAATGGGATTGGCAGATGGATAGGGCAACAGTGCTTGGAGATGCCATAAAGAATATCTAACAACTGCAAGAGAAAATGAAGACACTTGAAGAGCAGGCCAGGCAGAAACCAATGGAATATGTGGCCTGTGTGAAGAAACACCAACTCTTGACTGACAGTAATGGTGATTTTTCAAGCTGGGATGAACATTTCAGTGCCCCATTTGATGAGCCATTACCAGAAATTGAAGCAAGGTGTTGTGACCAAAGTGTTCTCATAAGCATTCACCGTGAGAAAAAGAAAGGGTTTCTCGAGAAAATTATTTCTGGAATAGAGAAATGTCACCTAACAGTCATCAACAGCAATGCAATGACATTTGGAAAATGTCACCTGATTGTTCAAAATAAATATTTTCACGGATAAATTATTTTTTTCTTTTGCCTGATAAAATAGTAAAACTTTAAATTGTTTCTAAATAAAATAATTTTATTATTATATTTGAAAAAGGAAAATACATCACTAAAAATAAGCACTGATTTTTTGCATCAACATATTGATATTAAATCTTTTGTGCATTTAGAAATTTCTTAAGAAATATAAAAAAACAATACAAAGTGTATAAAATTTCTTTATTCAGTGCAAAATCACTTTTAAGATTCTCTTAAATATATTATTGAGCAATATTAATACCGAAATTATCAACTTTATAATAAAAATAAGAATAAATAAATAAAATTATATAAAACTACGCGTGGGTTTGGATGAACGATTGGGTGCGTGCATTAAGTACTGTACATTTAGTTTACTTTTTGACTCATGCTACAATATCTAGTCTTACAACAACCGTTACTTTTACATTAATCGCAGGTAAACCCACCACCAATCTAAACCTACCTTATATAAACAAAGATGTAAAGCTACAATAATGCATTTAAAGGTATAAAAAAAACTAGCTTTCATTTATATATGATCATATATATAGATCTATATTGTTCATAAAATAATTAAAAACTAAGCAGATTAATTTTATAACGTAAAATAATAGCCATAGACATACCTTCAATGATGAATAGAGAATATTTAATAATCTAAGTCATGACCATTACCAAAATTAAAACCTTCAACACCTAGATTGAAATCCCCGTACCCTTCGGTGTCTCCGACGGCAAAGCCACTATTTTGGACGGCAAAACTGTTGCCCATACCATCAGGATTAGCCACCGTCATGGCAGTCGACATGGCAAAAACATCTTCCATCAATGCACTAGCCCTATTAGCCACATTATTCCTTAACTCCTCCAAGGCTTTAGCATAAGCTTCAAGTTCCTCAATTCCCATATTATTATCAATAGGGTCATCCCACCAAAACAGTCCCTTCATTTTTCTCTCTTCGTTTTCCTTTTGGATCTCTTTGCTTCGCTTTTTTTCTTCCTCAAGTTTCTCCAACGTCTCCCGGATCTCCTCGTTGAACTCTTCGAGACATGGAGCAATGTCGTCACCAGACATCATCAAACCATCATCATGGTTAGGGTTTTTGCTAAGGTAACGCTCCAATATCGTGTCAATATCGGGGTGACCAAAGCAAAACGGTTTTCCTTTGGGAGAGAACACGATGATGCCGATGTTGCAACCGCATAAAATGCAAAGCTCGATCGCTTTCTTGAACAAACCAGTGCGGCGCTTGGAGAAAGTCACTTGGCGGTTGCTTTCGTTTTCGAGTTTCTTTATCGAAATCCTCTGGCGACCCCTCGTTGCCTTAGTGGTGGTGTTGCTGCTTCTGGTTTGATTTAGAGATGCCATTGTTATATCCTATGTACGTCTTAGAAAAAAAAATGGTATTCTTCTGAAGGGAAGAAAATTTATAAGATTATATCCAAATTAAAGCAATTATATATATGGTAAGTTGAATTTTTAGGAGAATTGATCCAAATTTTCAACTTAGTATTAAATAATATCCTAAAATTATTATCTCAATATTCTCTTTTCAAACTATAATTAAGGTTAACAATATTAATTAGTACAGATTTATTTTCACCGTCACCGCTATTTTTGCACTAAGCACATGTAAATACACTGCACATCCAAACTCACGATTAATGTATAATTTTGAAATTTAACTCTTTCTTACACATAGCACTAGTTAATGAAGAGAAATAATTACACAATCCCAATTTTTTTTCCTATAAAAAAGAATAATTCATTGCCTAGCTATTGGTAATTAAAATCAATGCTTAATTAAGCCTTGATTTAATTAAATCAATGCTATATCAAGGCTTGATTTAATTATCTAATTATCATATTTATTCAAAAGATGCTTTGATAAAGCTCGTAAAGATTGTCTATGATTGTTGTGTAATAGGAAATAATTAGAATTTCCTTGTATATCCTTTAAAACCATAAATTATAGATATTCATTAAATTTTACTAAATTAAATAAATTATAAAAATTAAATTAAATAAAATATGATAATATCCAAGCCCGGCTCTGGATTGTTTGAGAGTGTAGCCGCGCAAGGTCCAAGTCTGAAAGGAGCCAAAAAATATTTTTCAACTTTTAATGTGAAAAAAATTACAGACTAAAATAAATTAATTAAATGCTTAAAATTTTTATTTTTTACCATAAATGTTTCATCTCTTAATGCGTGAAACAATTTTCAACTTTATTTAATTATTTATATATATATTTTAAAAGGGTCCAATTTATTATATCACTTAATAACAGGCCTGATAATATCTTTGTAAAATAAATAAAAATTATTATCACTAAAAAGAAATATACTTCCTTCTACGCCAAAAATATACTCTCTTGCAATTACAAATATATCAGAATCAATTGAGTTAAAATCTTTCCCAAGTAACATACATGCAATCAAAGTAAAAAATAAAATTTTCCAAGAAAAAGTAAAAAAAAAAATTCCCAGAAAACTGGTGTTGAAAAGAATTATAAACAGTGAGATTCAAAGCAACTTACTGTTCAAGAGCTGATGAATTCGTTCCTCTAAAAGAGCCTCGCAGTGTTGACAAAAACCCTGAGATAAAACTTCAAGAAGCTCGTCGCGGTTCAGTGTCTTCAGTAACCCGATGGTGCCGGTTCGGCCGGCGGAGCCGGTCAATTTTCCGGGGATATCTCCAGCCATCGTTGCCGCCACTTTAAAAAACAAAGAAAAACAGAAGAAAGAACAATGAAATAATTAAGAAAGATTTACAGACAGTACATATAGAAGAGAAGTTAGATTTTAGTTCGAAACAGGGGAAGTAATTCCGCGTGTTTCTCGGATTTATCTAAGTGATTTAAGCAATTAAGAGTGACACACGCATTATTGACGTTTAGGGTTTTTACTTTTTATCTTTTACGCAGTAAAAAAGTCAAATTCTACTTTTGGTCCTTGTGTTTATGTCAATTTGTACTATTGTTCATTTAATATGCATGGAATATATGTAGTTCAATTTGATGCAAAAGTTGAACTCGATTCTAGATGCGTTCATGTGTCGGGTTGGACCTGATATGGGTTGAATTTAAACATGATATTAACATATTTTATACTTGTCCAAGCTCGACTCGAAATATAATATTAAAATTTTGTTCAAACTCACCCATATTTGTAAAAGACTAACCCAAACCCATTTTAAGTCTGCTCATATTATTTTTTAAAAATATTTATATTATATTATATTAGCATTTAACAATTTTATACAATTTTATTTATTTAATTTTTATATAGTCATCTTAACATTATTTTAATGTTTATATTAGAATAGTATTATATATTTAGTATATGTTTATTTTTTAATGTGTTCTAAATTATATAATATATAAAAATAAAATAATATAAAGTATTATGAACTTAAAAATGAGTTGGGCTGGGTCGGGCCGGGTTCAGTTCTTGAATGTTCAAGCCCGAGCCCGATCCATATTTTAAACGAGCATTTTTTTTGCCCAAGCCCTTTTTTCAGGCTTTATATTTTTACCCAAACCCTCTCGAATTTCGAGTGAGCCTTCGGGCCTGGGCCGGCGGCCCGACCGATGAATAGATCTACTCGCTTCTAACCTAATGGCTAGGAACCGTAAAAAACAAAAATTAGAAAAAAAAACAATGTTTTTTAAATAGGATTAGTGGTTGAACCGGTCAGGTGATTAATTCGTCGTTTCAACTGGTTTGATTAAAAAATATTTAAAAAATTGATTCAACTGGTCTATATAAGTTCTTAAGCTTAGTTTAGCATTGCTTCTAAAAAAAAAAAAGAGCACTTTTGGGCCAATTTTTGGTTTGGGAGAAGCATTTTTTTCTCTCAAAACACAACTTGTTTAGGAATGCTATTGTCCCAAAAATGTTTTTTGTCTCAAAAGTGCTTCTTAGAAGCAATGCTAAACACACCGTTAATCTAATCGATTCAAAGCCACTCTCTACACCAGTATCCCAACTTGTTTCCAGTTTAATTGATCCGACAGACTAGTCCAATTCGGTTCAAACAAAATTGCAAAAAAAATTAGTAATTAAATTGTTGAACTAGTTTTATATTACTTTATAATTATTGATTTCATTATTGTTGGACATCAGTCGAACCAATTAAACTAAAAATTGGTGAGTTGACGGGTTGAATCATTTGTCTAATTATTAAAACATTAGTTTTGCTTTAATTAAAATCATTAATATCATTGATAACTTCTTTGATTGGGTGATGTAAAGTGAAAAAGAAAGTGTCTAATGATTTGGAGGATTAAGTTTTAGAGCTTCAAAGTAAGGGTGAATCGAAATATTTGTGTTTGCAATTTACTTAAAGTTTAATATTGGATTTTAGAATAATGTTTCAATTTGGGGACAGTTAAAGGACTCTGATAGGACATTACCTATATAGATGCTTAGAATGAGAGTTATACCTTGTATTTGGGTTGCTTGGAGGATTGCTCGGTGCGTGGTCATTGCTGCCTATCAAATTGTACGACTTAATCTACTTGGGGATCAGTTTGTTGGCCCTGTAATTTCGATTGCCAGATTGTAAGTTCTTGATAGCTATTTGTCATGTCAAATGACTTAATTTTCTAACTGATAGTTAAGTAAGTAGGTTTAACCAAAATTTCATGAGCTCAGATTTTCTTTAGGTCAGGGCTTGTTAGTTTTAACACCAGTTTAATTTATTGGTTTGAGGTTTGTTATAAGGAGTCATAGAATTGTGAGTCAAAAGTTAGATAATCTAAACGGGGTGTCATTTGGACTAAAGTTAAAAGTTGTTTTAGTTATATACTATTATAGACCTGTTCATTGGTCGAGCTATCTATTTAAGTCCGAAGGTCTGTCAGAAATTTGAGAAGGTTTGGGCAAAAAATTTAAGTCCGTTTAAAATATGGGTCAGACTTAGGCTTGAATATTCAAGACCCGAGCCTGGCCCAGCTCGACCCATTTTAAGTTTATAATACTTTATTTTATGTTATTTTTATATATTATGAAATTGAGAACAAATTTTAAAATAAACTTATAATAAATATATAATATTACTCTAATATAAACATTAAAATAATATTAAGATAACTATATAAAAATTTTAACAAATAAAAAATAAAAATTATTAAATATTAAAATAATATAATATAAATATTTTTAAAAAAATTAAAAAATAATATGGGTAAGCCTGAAATGAATTTGAGTTAATTTTTTACAAATATAGACTATTTTTAAGTAAAATTTTAGGCCTAAATTTTAAGCCGAACTTAAATTTAGACAAATATAAAATATATTAATAGAAGGCTTAAATCCAACCTGACTCAAACCGATCCTGATCACCTCTAAGTTAGAGGTGGGCTGGAAGGTGTTGTAACGAGAATTGGTTCGCACGTACATACATATGTTTTAGTAATTTAATTGTTACTCGCATTAGATTCATTATTTATTTGTCTTTACATGACATAGAATACAAGTTAACCAAGCTTTTCTGTTTTAGGGCAACTGAAATCACACATGTGTCGACTGTTTGAGGGTTGTCTCCACTGTTTCAATCCACATGGGGCGGTTTTTGGCGTTTCTTACTGCTATTTGCAATGTTTTTTAAATCAAATTGGTTAATTGATTGGATTTTGAAAAGATAGATTAGATTAATTAATCCGTGGATCGTTTAGAATTGGTTAAATTAGACAGTAAATTTTTTAAAATTTTATAATTTTGGTATAATTTATATAATTAAAACGAATAAACTAATTAAATCGATGAAACTAAAAATGGTGATTTTATCAATTCAATTTAAAAACTTTTTACAATCAAAAGAGCTTGCTTTTGTCGCTGGAACACAACTAGGAAGTTGTCAATAAAATGGAAAAATAATTTTAAAACTAAAAATAAACTTTGAAATTTTTATATTTGATAATCATATATATTGTTACTCAATGAGACAGTAACACATAATAATTTTAAAAAAATTAATAGATTTTATTTTTGATGATGTGTCATCATTACGTTGATTAATAATGTAATGATAGATTAAATATATTTTTTATAAATATTTGTTCTAATTATGATTTTAGTTTTTTTTTATGTTTGAAACTTAAAATTTAATTCTTATATTTTATTTTTATAATGTTATATAGTATGTCTAAATTGATAACATTGTTAATGGGCGTTTTAATAAGCTCTCGCTAAATGCATATGGAAAAAGAGAAAAATTGAAAGGGAAATTATGTGTTTTAGTATCTAAATTTTATTTTGATTTTTAAATTAGTACCTAAATTTTTTTATCCAAATAGGTGATTGTGATTTCTTTCACATATTTAAATTTATTTTCTTAACACTTATGTTTTTGAACTTTAAAATTTCAAATTTTAATATAATTAATTAATAATTTTTATGAATAATATATAAAAAATATCAAATTGAAATTAATATGTATGTTGTTGAAAATATCAGTGCCGACAATAAACAATTATGAAAATTTGGAGGAAAGAGACTTTTCATGGACTGAGCACACTTGCATAAATGATATATAAAAAGTAGCAAATTGAAATGATGGTGTAAATGTGCCTTTTTTTTTCCCGAAATTGACCCAAATAAATTAAATAATTACAAAAATAATTTAGAAGTAAAATCACCTACGAGAATAACTTGAAATTTACTGTATTTGTTAGTGTTTTCAGATATATCGCTGCCCTTTATCATTAGTCAATTATTGGCTTTTTTCTTTTTTTAAATAATTTTTTTAGGTGTCACCAATGTGGCACCTATATGTAATTTTTAAAATATTTATATTTTCACGAGTATTCACAATAAAAAAAAAAGGAAAAAAATATTTTTTTACTTTGGTGTCGTTGCTGTGTTAGGGCACACTATTTTTTTTTTTTAAAATTTTTGATCTCACCACCGTTTCAAGTGGTACCGTTGTTTGTGTTGCCAATGTATCAGGCAACATTAATGACTTTTTTTTAATTTTTTTTTATAATTAAAAAAAGTAAGCAAATATTAAATATGGTGAAAGAGAAGAAAAAAGAGCACTGTAAGACAAAAATAAACATATAGAAAGAGAATGTAACACCTTGCACAATAAAAACCAAAAAAAAAGTAAAAAATCTAAGCTAAAAACAGAAAGCTCTAATGGCGGGATTTTTACCAAAATAATACCAAAAAAAAAAAGAAAAACATGAAAATAATATAGTGAAAATATTATGTATCAAAATAGTACACCTGGGGTGGTGCTGCCTATGTTAGAGGCGTGAACACCTCAAAATATAACAAAAAAAAAAGTAATGGAGGGGGTGCCAGAGGCGGCACCAAGGATGCACGGCCTCCTTTGTTTTTTTTTTGTTTGGGGACCATTATAAGGTCTCCTAAGTTCAGTAGCAACAGCTCCGTTGAAGCAAGAAGCAAGGAGAAGAAGAGAAAAAGAAAGAAAAAAAGAAGAAGAAGGAGAATGAGAGGGCGACACAGGTGAGGGAAAAAGAAGAAAGAAAAAGAAAAAGAGAAGGAGAGAATAGAGAGAAAGAAGAGTAAAAAAATATAATAGAGAAAATGTATTTTTTTAACAACTTTTTTGTTTTTAAATTTTTAACAAATATTTTATCAGATTTTGGGGTGGTCACGCCTTTGACATAGGCGGCACCACCTCAACTGTACCATTTTGGTACATAATATTTTTACTGTATTATTTTTATTTTTTTGTACTATTTAAGTAAAAAACCCTCTAATGGTAGGATACAGTAAAAAAGAGTAGAACAAACAAAATGGAAAAAAATACATATGTGGAAAAATTATTTGCAAGAGTAGAGCAATAAAATGAAAAGTCTAGAATCTTTACCCTTAAGAAAATATATCGAGAAAGAAAACTAAAAAACTCAAAAGTTTTCTGACACTAGTTTACAAAATCAATTAAGTCAAGAAGAAAGTAAACGAGATGATAAAAAATGTGATTAAAGATTTTCAGGATTAAAAAAATAATAATTAACATAATTAATGCAATTTTTATATATTTGAAAATTTAGAACCTAATTAATGCAATTAAGCCTAGAAAATTTGAAAGGAAAAATCATTAATTTCTTCTACTACACCACTTAGGCAGCACCACTGTCAAAAATGCTTTCAATCAAACCCAAAAGTGACCAAAGAAACCAAACCTCATTTTCCTCTTTCGGCTTTTCTTTGTTTCTTTACCCTTAATTCATGTGTCATTTGTATGCTCTCTTGCCTAGAAAATCTAAAACGAGAAAACATTAATTTCGTTTTTTGGTTCTTACGGTGTTTTTTTTTTTCTCTTTATTTGCTTATTTTTTTTAAATAATAAGATATATATTTTTAAAAATGGTCACCAATTCCGGCTAACACATCGGCAGCACAGAAAAACAATTTTTTTAAAACTTAATAACATTGCTACTTGATACGGTGGTATTGCCTAAAACAAAAACGACATCAAAATAAAAAAAAAATTCCACCTTGAATACTAGTGAAAAATATATGTATTTTAAAAAATACATATAAATATTGCCGGACATAACGGTGACACTCAAAAAAAATATCTTTCAAAAAAATCGATAATTAATTAATGACGAAGGAGCAACACGGATAAATACAATAAATTTCAGATCATTCTCATACATGATTTTTTCGTTCAAAATATAAAATTCTTGGAAATATCAATACAGACAATAAACAATTATGAAAGTTTGGAGGAAAGCGAGGTTTCATGGACAGAGCTTTTTGGCAGTAATTCTTCAAATATTTGAAGCTGAAAATTACTTACATTGTGTCATAGCTTTCATTCTTTATTTAATTCAATTTTTTAATATTTGCTTTATTAATTTATTTTTAATATAAATATTTTTAATAAATTTTATAATTATTTAAGATACCTATTTTTGTTTATTTTTATTATATTTTAACACATAATTATTATATTTATTTATATTTCATTAAATGCTATAAATATAATTTTAATTATTTATTATACACGATTTAATATCTTTAATGATTATTATTTTTATTCTAATCTCATTGCAATCGTTATATTTGTACTCAAATACATATTGTATTATTTATTTTAAATTGCCACTATAATAATTAATTTCTATTTTAATATCATCGAAATTAATCTTATTGTACCTTTAAAAATAAATTTAATGATTTGACATTTTATATCACGTTTTATATTACACAATTTTTCTCATTTGATATAAAAATCTTAATTTAAAAAATTCATATTTTTAAGAACATGTATGGATAAGACAATATAAATATGGGCATGGCAAGAAGCTGTGGATCATAAGAAAAGAAATTGAATATGGATAGGGAAGCTAAAAATAAAATCCTCATATTTGGAGGAACCGGCTACTTAGGCACATACATGGTGAAGGCAAGCATCAAGTTAGGGCATCCAACTTTTGTTTTTGCTCGCCCTATCACCCCACAATCTACTCTCAACAAGATAAACTTGCATGAAGAGTTTGAGTCTGTTGGTGTCACCATCATCCAGGTATGTATGTATGTATACATGCAAGTATATTTGATAATCGTAAATGTTTAATGTATGTACGAAAACAGGGGGAGTTGAAGGAACATGAAAAGATTGTGGCAATACTTCGTCAAGTAGATATTGTGATCTCATTGTTACCATTCCCTCAAGTACCTGATCAGATTCATATTATTGAAGCCATTAAGGTTGCAGGTAACATAAAGGTACGTTAAAAAAAAATTGTCATCTTGATTTATTATTTCAATAGAGAAATGGTTGTAATTGGTTTTATGTATAGTGTCGATATGATGATGGGTAGGTAGGTGGTCCAATCTGTTTAGAATAAGACAAAGAGTTGCTAAATAGGATGATTGCAGTAGCAAGAACGAAGAGGAGAGAATGTGGTTGGAGGTAAGCTAGAAAGAGGAGAGAATGTGGTTGGAGGTAAGCTAGAAAGAGGAGAGATGTAGGTGACTTGAGTTTATTCTTAAGCTCCAGGCAAGTGGCTTGTTGCCATAGTCTTAGGTAGAGTGGTGCTATGATGTGACCTAAGTCATAGAGACCGATTGTAATGGTGGCCTACGGAGCTTTGGCCCTCAAAAATTTTTTATTAGGTCCGAAATTTTTGAAAATTCTCATTATATCTTTTAAATATATATATTTAAAATTATTTAAACTCTTTTAAAAATCCCCAAATTAGACTCCCAAATTTTTTTTAAGAATCTCATTAAACTCTTAAAAGTTTTTAAAATTTGGATAGGTCCCTTCAAAACCTGGTCACAAATTCAGCTACTGCTAAGTCATCTCAAGTGGAATGTGATGGTTGAACTTGATGTGGTAGTTATTGAGTGAGTTTGCCTATAAGATAAGTTGTAAGCTGAGGTGATCTTATAAAGAGTTCCCTCAAAAGGTCTATTTGTATCGCTTGACTGTCTGAACAATCATAGATAGATGTAACATATAGATATATATATAATTTGTATATATAGAGGTTCCTTCCGTCTGAATTCGGGGTCGAAGAAGACCGGCTGAGTTTTCTGCCACCGTTTGAAGCTTGTTTAGACGAGAAGCGAAAGGTTAGAAGGGCAGTGGAAGCAAGTGGGATACCTTACACGTATGTATCTGCAAATTGTTTTGGTGCTTACTTTTTGAATTACTTGCTTCGTCCACATGAACAACAGGAAGATGTTATTATCTATGGATCTGGTGAAGCCAAGGGTACGTACAATGAAAGCAAATTATATTTATATTTATTTTTAATAATTTTTAAAAATTAATTTTTAATTTATTGATGACGTGTTTAAAATAATATTTTTTTTCAGCTCCGTTTACTTATGAAGAAGATATAGCAAACTACACCATCAGAGTAGCAAATGATCCAAGAACATGCAATAAAATAGTGATTTATAAGATGCAGAAGAATATTTTGTCCCAGATTGAATTAATTTCGTTGTGGGAGAAGAAAACAGGTAAATATTTCAAGAAGGTTCATGTACCAGAGGAAGAACTTGTGAAACTGACAGAGAGTAAGTTTTTAAAATGCTCTTCCATTTTGCTTTCCGAATTCGAATCCCGAACCTGTTGGATGAATAATAATTGGGAGCTCTTTGATAAAATGCAGCCTTACCATTTCCGGATAATGTACGGGCATCGGTTCTTCACGGTCTATTTGTAAAAGGTGATCTTGCGAACTATGAGCTTGGGGAAAATGACCTTGAAGCTTCTAGTTTATACCCAGATTCTAAGTATACCACCATCGATCAACTTCTCGATGTTTTCCTGGTTGATCCACCTAAGCCTGCTCTTGCTACATTTTGAATCAGACTTGATTTTTATCATTTTCATCACCTCCCTACCTGCTAAAACATGTACGTATGCATGCGTGCGCGTGTGTATATATATTTCCAATGTCTACTAAGAATATATCTGTAGAGGAAAGTCATTCCCATGTACGCCTTTTCTTATTAATCCACACTAGAGCAACCATATGAACATGAAATACTATCCAAGTTCAAAGAGTTCACTAATTTACTCAAATAATAAGCAGAAACAAGTGCATTGGTATCAATTCGTACTATTATCAGGACCCGAAAGGGGGAAAAACTCGGATGATTATTTGAATTCGAAAGAATTGCTGCCCTAATGCTTCTGGTAGCATTCATACAAGCGAAAGCTCTCCAGCGGGAATTGATCTTTTGACAAGTTTAGCCCAAGACTCGTTGGTCTCTGTAATAACCTTAAGAGCATAATCCTGTTATACAGATAGAACTTAGAGTGATCATATGCAGCCTGAAGAAGGATGAAGCAAAGGGTAAAAATATAAGATCGATACTTACCTTGTTTGCCGCCTTGTTGCCGAGGGCAAATTTGTTGGCTGGTTTCCCATCAGGGATCTTGTAGTCCCTAAACCAATCCCTGATTGCAGTGAGAGTCCCCTGAAAATATCACCAGGTTGATGCTCGATTATTAAATTTCGCAACAAGAGACACCAACTTCTTCAAATACATGCAGTCATTGTAAAACATGGTAGCAATATCAAGGATCTAACTTATCGGTTTCCGGCTTCACAATTTTTGCTAACTAAAACTATAACATAACCATGAAAGCATAGAGAGAAATACTGGGAACTGCTTCTCAACATTGTTAACATCACTTACAAGAGAAGCCCTTCATAAGAGTACATGGCAGTTCCTGACTCCACTATTCTTGATGTTCATATGATCAACTACAAACTAAAACCATAATACAAAACCCGTGAAAGAATAGAGCGAAATACCGGGAAGTGTTTCTCGACGTCGTCAATGTCATTTACAAGAGAAGCGCTTGGATCATCTAATGAAATGGCAACTATTTTCCAGTCAAGTTCCCCTTCATCAATCATAGCTAAAGCAGCCAGGGGCTTAACCTTCAAAATGTCACCGATTTTCCTCCGGGATTCACCGATCTCAACGACATCAACTACAAATTTAAGGAAACAAAAAACATCAATCTTTTTAAACCTACTTCTCACAGTAACAAAGAACAACAATCTTATGAGAAAAGTACCAAATATTGAAACAAGTATCGGAATTTACCAGGGTCGTTATCGCCAAATGCTCCTTCAACTTCAGAGTTTGCCAAAGATGGGTCTTCCCATGTTTGTGGAAGCAATCCGTAATTCCAATTTATATTATAGCTGAGGGACAATGGATTGAAACATTTAGAAATGTAACCTCTGTTAACACACACTAGATAGTCATGCCATATTAATGGTTCTAGCTAATCTGTTTATTGTGGATTCGAATATGGAAGATTTGGATAATTTATGTATTTAGACCTTATATTTACTATCTGCAGTGGATTTGAATATCAATTTATTTGTAAAATATCCGAATCTCATACCTATTTGCATATTTTAAAATTTTTAATGAATTCAGATATCCAACCAGGTTCTTTACATAAGATGGGATTCTACAAAGAAACAATGATAAACAGATTCACATTTCAAATAAATTAATCATATTCGAGTTCCGATATTTAAAAAAATTATAGATATTCAATCAGCTATCATCCTTAGTCTAATCTTACTTCAGCTAAAATCATAGCTACTCAACAACTCTGCCATTTAGCAGACAAATTTTCTAGCTATTATATGTATACCTGGGTAAAAGTACCATAGAGGCACTTGTACTAGAAGTCGGATTGCATTTTGTCTCCTTTACTCAAAAAAGGGGCAAATTAGTCCTCGTACATTAGATCAAAGGGCAAACTGGTTCTTCCATTAAAAATTTCATTCATTTCTACCAGTAAAATCTAGCTATTGCATGCTAGAATGAGGTACACGTGACACGCCACATGTAACTGTCTGGTTATTCTATCAACCAGCCCAGTTTTTAATGGTAGAAATGGATGAAATTTTTAACGGAAAAGACAAGTTTGCACTTTCAGCTAATGTATAAGGACTAATTTGCTCATTTTTTGAGTAAAGAGTGGAAAATGCAATCTGAGCTCTAATCCAGGGACTCCATGCTACTTTTACCGTATACTTGAAACATAACTAAATTATTTTCAGTCACTTACAATTTCTATAGTATGACATTGCAAAATGCTAAGAACAAAAAAAGAAATGGTGAAATGTAAAATCTAATTGCAAAATTGTTAGAAAAATTAAATATACAAGTACAAACCCACGCTGGAAATAACCCAAGAATTGAAAATTAGCAATGATCAAAACATAATCAAAACCAGAAAATTCTTACGGGTAATATCGAAGCTTGCCCTTTTTTGTATCCTGTTTAATGGGAGTGTAAAGTTCATCAGTAGCAACCTCCATTTTAGCACTTGATTCTTTGGGTATCTCAACAATGAAACTAAAAACACCATCTCCCAAATGCAATGGAACATCATGCCAAGGAGAAATCTAAGGCCACACCCCATCAAATCTCAAATTACAATCTTCATTTAAAAAACACAAAAGAAGAGAAAAGTGAAAATACCTTTTTGCCCGAAGTATCTTCGAAGAAGACTCTATAGTCGAGAGTTTCGGGTTGGCCTTCTTGTTTGATTTGAACATGAGGGTTATAAATGGCATTGCAAGAAAACAATCTTTTCGATGATCGTCTGACGTTGTTGAATCTAAGTCCGTTGCTGCAGCGTTGCAAAGCGAACGGTGTTTTGATAAGCAAGCAGGAAGAAGCGGCGGCGGCGGAGTTGCCGGCGATGGCTATCACTCTGGCTGCTGCTGCCATGGTTGATTTTTGTGTGGTGGACTCAAAGATCAGTGAAGGGGTGTTTTTTGGGGCAAGTAAGTGGTTTGCATTGATTGGCAAACCTTTTAATGCTCTCTCGTATAGTCGTTTTCCCTTTTCTGATTATTTTTATTGTATACTTTTTCCCTTTCTAATTTTTTTTTATTATATGCTTCAACTCGTCCACATTCGTAACAATATGTTTATTACTGTATATTTAATGGTTATTTTTATACTAATTAAAGTTAAATGTATCGTTCATTTAAACTAAATTTTAGATTAAAATCAACAATTTTATATTTTTAAAAGTAATTATATTTTAGATTCATCTATTTAAAATAAAATAAATAAATTTCATGTAATCAATATTTTTTACTTCATGATTTTTTATATTGTGGTTCCTACTTTTTTCATTGTGTTTTTATTTTTGAATTGCTTAGTTTTCATTTGGCTAAAAGGTTAAAATAGAAACCTAAACTTTCATATCCATTAATTTCTAAATGTTTTATATTTATACCCACATATTAGAAGAATGGTTTGATATTGAAAGGAATCTAATCATTTAGTAAATTATGTTTTATGTTGTTGAGTTTACTTTATTTTAATTAATATCATCTCAAACTGGATTTTTTTTTTTTACAATTTATTAGATGTTGTATCAAGTAGAATAGATTACAATCATACTATCGTCGGAGACATGTGAGCACAACTGTGTTTTTACCATTTGCATGTCTCTTATATTTTTTTTGTAATAGACCCATTTTGCCCGGGCTCACAAAATCATTAAAACAAAAAAGAACTCCCAATAAATAAAAGTCCATTTATAGTTTTTACCAGATCATACAAAAATAAAACCAAATAAATAATCAACCAAAATAAACTTTTAAGGGTCTAATGTCCTTTTACAAACTTTCAGGCCCAAATCATAAATGAAATTACAGGCCCAAACATTACACCCAAAACCCCCTAGCCCGATTTACAAATAGCCCAAAGGGGCCCAACAGTTTGAAAATACTAGAAACCTTAGAGGTTTCTGGAACATGCTAGAGCCACAGCCAGCCGCTCCTACGAGTGGTCTTTCACGAACGGCCTCGCCACGTCTGCAACGATTTCCAGCTCACCACTGCCACGTCCACAGCCCCACGCTTCCGTACGGCCTTAGAACCTGTGAGAATAAGCAGCAGAAACAGTACCAATAACAGAAATAAGCCAGCAAATGTATAGGAAAATTGTGATTTATATTTTTTATTTTATTCTATAAATTGGCTATAAAAGGCCGAGAGAATCAGTGTAAATGGATTATGCACGCAAATCGAATACAAAGAAATCAATCAAACTTTTTAAAGGTGATTTCTGATTTAAGTTTCTTTAAGTTTTTGAGTTTTCTTTCGGTTTATTTCTTGAGGTCTTTCGTTATTGCATTTGAAAACAAAAAAGGGAGTCTTACCTTACGAAGATGCAATGGATTCCGTTTTGCTTTGTTGAAATCGAGGTTGAAAGGGGATCTCGAGGCTAAAAAACATCCTTCAAAGCTTGAAGGCACTGGTAGCCGTTTATGGAGGTAGATCAGTGTTTGAAGAAAGGGATTTAGGGTCTGCTAGTTGAAAAGAAAGGGGGCTAGGGTTGGTTCGGCCGAATGGATTTATTTGGCTTAGTTTTAGCCTTTATAAAGGACCAAAAACGGTGCCTTTTGAGCCTGTTTCAGTGGCTTCAAAACGGTGCCGTATAGACCAGACCCGATCCGACTTGATCCGGTTACCCATGAGGATCCGCGCGTTTTTCTAAAAGGGGATATTTGCGCGATAAATCCTTCCCTTTTGCGCTATTGTTCAATTGAGCTTTATTTGTTTTTTCCTTGTTTTTTTAATTTATCTGTGTAATTTGTGCATAGATCAAATTTGGTCCTCGCCTCAGTGCCGCGTTTTGGGATCTGGAATATTTCTAGATTTGATCCCTGTGCATTCGCACGCATTGCGCTTTAGTCTTTTTCTTAATTTCAATAGTTTATTTCATTTATTAATTATCTCTTTGAATTTGGTTTTATTTCAATTAAGTTTTTTATTTCAATTTGTATAATTTATTTTCTAATTCATATAACATTCATTTTCTTAAATTTTTTTTACACATTTTGAATTACTTTAGTATTTTATTTTGTTCTTTATTTTGTTTAGCTTACAAAATTATTATTTTAAAAGTTCCTTTTATATCATGTTAATTTAAAATTGTGTATGCTATTACATTTAAATACTTTTATATGTGATTATACATATATAATTTTTATAAAATTAGCTCAATTCTATATACATTATTGTTTTCATATTATTTTATGCAAATATATTCTTTTAAATCTATTATATATATATATATATATTTTTTTTTTCTTTTAAATTTATTTATGTACAATTTGTTTCCTTTAAGGATCTTATCTAAAATTGTATATTTTATTTATTTTAAATACTTTCATATATTCTGCATTTATATATATTATTTGTATATATCATTAATTAAATCAATTTATTTTATTTAAAATTATGTTATATATTATTTATTTAATTTCTTCTTACATAACATATATTTTAATAATCATATATATTCTATTAGTTTTATATACACATAAGTTATTTGAATTCTAACATGCATTATTCAATATTTGTAAATTTTTCCATATGGTTTTTAAGTTGTTTTGGTATTATATTGGCTTCTAGTTTCCATATTGTTTTGTGTATTGTGTGTTTTTCATATTGTTTCATATATTACTGTTGCATGTTGTTTAGTCGTCCTATGTATTATTATTTCAATTATCATTCATCTATTTTATTCTAATATGTTTCTTTGATTAGTTATATTTTAGTTTCCATTCTTTTGATTATTAATGTTTTTCAAAGTAGGATGTGTGCTCATTGCTCTTATGTATTTGTTAATTTGTTTTTTTGTTCACTCACTAGGTATAGTACATTATTCGTGTATATTGTTCCATGTTTATAGTTTCGCCTTTCGTTCACAAGTGTTGCATTGTAATTTTCAATTTATCAATCCAAATTAATTATTTTCAAATCAAACTAATGCGTTTTGAATTGGCTTTGCAATTGTTTATTTGAAAATTTCCTAAAACAAAGGCAATATTTGATGTTTGGAAATTCGGAAAATCGTGCCCTAACGTGCTGGGTTTCGATTCTCCATTTGTCCAAAATAATCAAATATCCCTTTAAAATTTCATCCGTGTTTTCTAAATTTTAAAACAAGACAATGTTCTATGTTTGGAAATCCGAGAAATCGTGCCCTAATGTATTGGGTTTCGGTTTTTCGTTGGACCAAATAATCTAATATCTTTTTGTAATTTTCAAATGTATGAGCTTTTGGAAATCAAGAATTGATTGTGGTTTCGAGGGTTTAAAGGATCGTGTCCTAGCTTGATGGATGTGATACTGTATTCCTTCGAAACAAAAGAATTTTGACGTCCAATTTATGTCCTTCAAATGTTTTAAAAGAAATTGTATTTCAAAACATTTTTTTTAAATCTTAGACATAAGGACATTATTTAGTCAATTTGGTACCAATTTTGGACGTGGCGAGGGTGCTAATCTTTCCGCATACGTAATCGACTTACGAACCCGTTTTCTCAAATTTCGTAGGCCAAAATTGATTTAAATAGAATAAAATTTTTTATTAGGTGATCCAATCACACCTAAACAAAAAAGATTTGTGGCGACTCTATACCTCATTTTAAAGTCTATCCCCATTTTTAAAAATAAAAAATTGGTTTCGACAGTTTTCATACATAGAGTGGCATTAGTCAGATTGATTATTATGACAATTCAGAATGGTTTAAATAATTCCAACAAATTTAGAGAACATGGTGATGGTCGTCCAATATATTTGCATTCGGGATGGAAGTGTAATTGGGCCAATAGATTTGTACAACACATGGCACAATGGACCAATCATTGCCAACATATGCCATAGGCTACATTGATCTAACTTGACCTTTTCAAATTTTAAAGATCTCTACTTATTTTGATGTCATTTAAAAATTTATTTGAAACATAAGTCCTGTAAATATGTTTCACTCACACCAACAAATAATTACAAGCTTACAATACCTATTTAAAGAAGGATTGGTTGTGTGATTAGGGACAAATTAAAGAAAGCACAAATTTAGTTCAATTTTAGAAAATTGTTTTAGTGTAAATACATTATAAATAAATTATTTTGATGTTTAATTTATAACCAAGCTTTCAAAGACAATATTTTAGTAGGAGAGTGATCTTAATTTATGCATAAACGTGTGATTCAATTACAACTTGTACTGTTGATTCATAGTGGATTATTCTTCAAAAGAGACTCTCCACAATGATAAAAATTTTCGAATTGTGTAACTAACTATTGTGTCCAACTCTATTTTTACTTGTTTAGTTATTACTCATAATGAGAATCATGAGATTTAAACTTAACTTATTATAGTTTTGACAATTACAATTCTATCTTTTCAACTAAAATCATATTTAATTGATGGAGTCTTAGTTCAACTGACGTGGACATTATTATCAATGCAAGAATATATAAATTCGAGTGTATTATACTCTTATTTATAGACAGATAAGATTAGAATCTATATAAGAATCATATATTATTTTCATATCTATATCAGAATAGGGGTCTTCAATGGAGATTCCACCATCAATCAGAGTATTGCCTGAACTGGTAGGAAATATATATATTTTTCGTTATTATGGAATATTATGCCATTTAGCATAGTCATTTTTCAAAATCTTAAAATCCCACGCAGGATTTAATGGAGGATCCTAACCTATTCAATGATCAGTGGGATAATATGAACTCGGTTGATGGACTCAGTGTCTTCTTAGTCCAAGAACCAGCTTCTTTTGGGGACAACTTGCAGCACTATGAAGCTTCATCTTCTAGCCATGCCGCCATTGATAGACCTCAAAAACAGCTTAAAATCACCAATGGCTGCAATTCATGCAAAACCCATATTTCAGTTGATATTCAATCTTCCTTTTCACCAAACATTCTCCCCTTTTCCTGTTCCAACCACAGTCCTTTTTGTCATAGAATTTCAGGGACCAAAGATCATACCATGGCTGAAAGGATGGATCTGGCTGATATGATAATATACTTTGAGAATGCAATTAGAACTCATTGAAATTTGAGGACGTCAAATACAAATATCCCTATATTGCATATAATTAATTTATATGCCAAATAGTTGAGATTTTGTATTGCAATGGGATTGGCAGATGGATAGCGCAACAGTGCTTGGAGATGCCATAAAGAATATCTAACAACTGCAAGAGAAAGTGAAGACACTTGAAGAGCAGGCCAGGCAGAAACCAATGGAATATGTGGCCTGTGTGAAGAAACACCAACTCTTGACTGACAGTAATGGTGATTTTTCAAGCTGGGATGAACATTTCAGTGCCCCATTTGATGAGCCATTACCAGAAATTGAAGCAAGGTGTTGTGACCAAAGTGTTCTCATAAGCATTCACTGTGAGAAAAAGAAAAGGTTTCTCGAGAAAATCATTTCTGGAATAGAGAAATGTCACCTAACAGTCATCAACAGCAATGCAATGACATTTGGGAATTGTGCTCTTCATATAACCATCGTTGCTCAGGTACTTTGATCCGTTAGCAATAGCATTAAATGTCAGCTAAAATTTGACCTCTACGTATTTAAAACTTACATAAAAGTATAAGTACGTATATGTACCTATTACATAGTCGGCTTATATTTTACGTAATAAATTCCCATATATTTACGATTCATATGCTTTAAATATATTCAATTCAAATGAAAGTTTAAATCTGAACCATAATTTGGAGACATTTAATGCAATTAACCCTAATAACTGGTTGAACTAAAAAAACCCTAAATGCAAAAAGCTCTTCAATGGGAAGTCATGAACGTACTTTCTCTTCAATAGTATATTTTTTCTTTTGCAGATGGGCATGGAATTCTGCATGACAATAAAGGAGCTTGTGAAGAAACTACGTTTAGCTTTTATATTTCTAGTGTGACAAATCTCCCTTCAAATATCATATATTACAATACCTACTGCAGCTGGAAGCTTTAAAAGTTAGGAAATGTATGTATGTATGTATGTATGTATGTATGTATGTATGTATGTATGTATGTATGTATGCCCTACAGTTTCTCTTTGGGTTTTATCTTTGGAAGCTTGAAAATTTGAACTCAACCTGTATAAGTTGGTCAAAGAAGGGTGTGTGGACAAATTGGCCTTCTGTTGCAATTAAAAATGGGGTAAGCAATCACTTATAACAAAACAAAATTAAAATAGCTTTAAACACATGCATAACTTTTATATTTTTATTAGTATATTCAGACTTAACGCATGCATGTTCAACAGCTGCTTTAGTTACAGGTTCAGTTGCAATTATTTTTACATTCAGTTCTACTAGTTCTTTCTACACACTGATTAGGTATACTTTATCGACAACAAAATTGGAAGACTCCGTAATTGATTTTGTGAACTTGTTAAACACTATAAGCTTTACCATTGATGGAGTATCCAAGCAAAATCTCATTGTCATTGCGTGCATCAAGTTCTCTTTAATAGGTTCTGTTTTTGAGAATATAGCATGTGCTTCCAAAAACATAGACGTAATTCATAGTTAGCTTTCTTCCTCTCCACATCTCATATGGGATCATCTTTATCTTGGGCATTGACAATATCCTATTCATCATATGTGAATCTGCATTCACATTCTCCGCCCAAAAATCTGTGAGAAGTTCCTTTGGCATTTAGCATGATCGTATCCATATCCTCGACCATGCAATTTTCTCTCTCAATAATGGCGTTTTGTTGTGGAGTCTTTGAGGTTGAAAACTCATGTTGCATGCTTGTGTTGTCACAAAAGTTAGAAAATTCTTTATTCTCAAATTCCTTACCATGATCACTTTTGATTCTAATCATCTTCCCAACTAGTTGACCTTCTTGTTCATGAGCTCCTTATACAAGTTCTTAAAGTTTTTAAACGTATTTGATTTTTCCTTCAGAAA
Organism: Gossypium arboreum; assembly: GCF_025698485.1. Taxonomy (NCBI): domain Eukaryota; kingdom Viridiplantae; phylum Streptophyta; class Magnoliopsida; order Malvales; family Malvaceae; genus Gossypium; species Gossypium arboreum. Next base: position 119,814,301 of record NC_069073.1, read on the forward strand.
TTTCACCCAAGTACATTGGCGAAGTTAGAAAATCATTTTAGGGGGCCAAAATAAAATTTTAATTTTTAATCATCTATATCTTTATAATTTTTAAAGAATTAAATTAAATTAAATTTTCATAGTTTTAGGGGAGGTCAAAGTGATATTTTACCTTTATTAATTTAAAATTTTAAAATTTTTTAAAGGGTCAAAATAACAATTTTCTATTTTAGGGGGGGCGTGGCCCTTGCCAGCCCTCCACATTTGCCTCTGCCCAAGTAAACCTTCTGCTATACTATACGTTGATAATGACAGTAGGAATGATCGCAAAGAAATAAGGAAAAAAAAATAAGAATACGCAAATTTTACGTGGAAAACCCTTATTAAGAAGAAAATAACTATTGGTAGAGGAGGAGAAAATTCACTATATAGAATTCGAATGATACAAGAGGAGAGACGATTATGTCAATTTATAAGTTTAAAAACCTTATTCTAATCAAAATCAAGTAGATATTTACTTGTATAAAGAGAGTTTTTACGTAATTTAAATAGCTGGTTTTACATACAAACCTAAAAAATTTAAGAATGGTAAATGTATAGATATTTAGTATGGAAACACATGTGATTCAGAAATTGAAAAAAATATCTCCATTTTTAGCCTTTTATTTTGACATTAATTCTTGTGGGGACTTTTTGTTTTGGTTAGAAACAACGGTGTGATTATCCCACTATGAGATAACGTTCTTATTTTATTTCTTTATTTATTCAAATCTTTTATTTTTTTGGTTGTTGCATACTAATTATTTTATTTGTACATAAAATTTGAGTATTTAGTAATTGTTTTGGATCATAATTAAATTAAATTAAATTAAAAGTTGATTTAAGTAAAATTTAATACTGTTTTCTCTCCCATAAGGCTCAGAGCATAAAATCATTTTAAAGTAACAGAATTTTTTATTACTAAATCTAGTTTGTGTCCTGTACGCTTTACTGATAGCCTCTCCTTTTATATTGAAAATGAAAGGATACCAACAGCTTTCATGTTATTTGTCGGAATAACAGTCTAAATTCGACATTATATTTGACTCAAAACAAATGTTTGTAGTTGTGTTTTGTTCCCAAATCTTGTTATCACTTTCTTTCCTTCTCATAAAAAAAATCTCTTCTTTCTGTATTTAATAATATCGTTTTGTAAGTTTGAACTTACATTTTCTTTTACATTTTTCTTTAAAATTATAATATACTTTATCGTTATATCAAATACATATTAGTCTTAACTCACTAATTATGATACATGGAGATGTCTAACTTAAATAATGGCTAGAAATTCAAGACTTAACAAAGGTGAAATAATATTGTCTTTGTAAGTTTCTATAGAAGAGTCTATTGTCACGGGCTAGAATTTTAGCCTTGCGGTCTATGCAATCTTAGATGATTTCTTTGCTCAAATGCGTCTAAGTTAGTCTAACTCTCATAAAGTGAGGATTCTCACAGAATTCCTCCAAAGCATCGAAATCATGACGGAAACACAAAAGAGCAAAATAACCACAGAAAAACAATACACGAAAGGTGTTTAAGTAAATGCTTTCAATTTAGTATTTACTACTAAAGAATGAAATACAATGGATGATTTACAATTGAGAGGAAGACTCTTTATTTATAGTTGAGTTCCCCCAAAACCGATGATATAGATCGAATTACACCGACAGACGAGATTGAAGCATATCTACGATTAAGGGATTTACATAATCTCCTAGATTACAAAATCAAATCTTATCAGATTACATATCTTCAAAGATTACTTTCGCTATTTACCGAGATAGTCCTAATTTCCCATAATTGCCTCATTGGGCTACCAATTTTTCAAGTAGATAGACTTCATCACTTGTTCTTCAAATCAGGCCACCTCTTGTGGGTCAAATGAGCCCCATTTAATATGTAGACCTCCATGGAACAACTTTTGTGTAATGGTCACAAACTTTGAATTGCGGCTTGTGACACTATCATGATCTTAGGCAATTATATGTTGTATTAATATCGTACATAGACTTAATCTAAACTCGACCCATTTAGTGCATACACCTCTAAACATGATAATTCTATTTGTCTCACTCTATTATTATCTCAAAACGAAATTAAATTATTGCGAAAGGAATCCTGGGGACAACTATTTACTGACCATTAAATGTGTGATCCCACGCCTCAATATATGGTCAAAAAAATGTAAAATAGACGTAAATGAATGCAAGGTGAAGTGACTTACCTATCAATGTTTCTATCAACTTTACAAAAACTAATTCGCCATAGAATTTTGCGTTTAATTTTTTATGAATAATTCATTTTTTATTTCTTTTTCCAGTTTTGGTTTACCAATCGCATATTAGTGGACAGAATTGGGTAATGTACTTTTTATTTATCACCATTCAACCTGTAAAATCGTGTATCATAATTTGGAATTATTTTCTTTACAAGTCACTTAAGCCGAACCAATATTATAAATAATGTACAGAACTTTGAAGCAGTGGTGTCGTGGTGTAGCTGGTTATCATGTCAGTCTACCACACTGGAAACCGGGCGACGCCAGTACATTTTTTTTTTCATCGTCTCCTTTATTCCTTTACATGTGATTCCACGGTTTAACACGGATGGAAAAATGGGGCCATAGGTAAAAAAGAAATAAACTGGCAACAACAACAGATGCCCACCAATGGTGTTAGTGTGTCGCATCATGTGATCGGTTCCTTTAACGTCACCTCAGTTTCCTCCCAATCCTCTCGCCCACTTATCAATAAGATTATAAATATTTTTACATCTATTTAACACACGTTGTATCAATAGTTCAAATTTTGAAATACATGACACTCATGTAATCTAACCACTTTTATTTGCATAAATAGTTCCAATTTTTAATGTCAATTGGGTTGGTTTTTATTTGCTATCCTTGTCCATGTGTCATAGGTCGCGGGTTAAATTCGTGAGCAATGTGCACGAAACGTCCCATAGAGCTCAATGATGAAATGAGATTCATTCGATTCACTTGAACTGGCCCGATTCGTGGAAGATAAGCAAAAACTCATCTACTTAAAGCCTTGGTAGCCAGTAAACACTCTAGAAGAACTAGAGTTATCAGGGTAATTAATGTAAATTATGTAAATTCTAAGAGATAAAAATGTATAGAGTTTAAATCCCTTAAGACTCTCATCTTATAGATAGACACTAATCTAGCCATTGACGTCAATCGATCTATACTATTGGATCTAGGGGAGCTTAACTATAAATAGAGGTCTCACATTTCATTTGTAATCACTTCATTCTTTCCGAATTAAATAAATATTAAGAGCATTACTCAAATACTTGGTGTGCACTCTCTTTTTGTGGCTTTCTTTGTTGTAGCTTCTTCAATTTTTAAGTTTGCTTCCACTTTGCTTTGGTGCCTTGGAGAATTTCTGCAAGAATTCTCACTTTACGAGAGTTAGACTAATTTAGGTACATTTGTAGCGAAGAAATCGTCTAATGTCACACAGATTGCAAGACGAAAAGTCTAGCCCCGTGACACATGCATTAAGGAATATGTCTTGGCTCTTGACATTTGTGAAAGATTGGTTTTTGGGGGTTTGTGAAGAAGTTGAAATAGAGGAGATAAAAAAGGTTTGATTTGATTGTATTTTGTGGATTCCAAATATGTTATCACTTCCTATTGATTCATTTAAGTATAATAATTCTCTCAATTATAGTTCAAACTATTCGATGTTAATTTGTTGGTGAATTTGTTTTACTATAGAATCCTTGTTATGCGAGTTAGTCTTGATTATAAGTATATTGAATAAGTTATATAACTAAAGTTAATACTCGAAACTAAGATATAAATGTTCCATGGGTAAAAGTAATAAGGAGGCTTTTGTAATAGGAGCCGAATTGCATTTTGCCCTCTATACTCAAAAAATGGACAAATTAGTTCTTGTACGTTAGATTAAAGAGCAAATTGGTCCTTTTGTTAAAAATCTTATTCAAATTTACTGTTAAAAATTGATCCTTGTATGTCAGAATAAGGTACAAGTTACACCACGTGTAATGTTTGATTATTCTGTCAGCCACGCTAGTTTTTAATAGTAGAAAAAGATGAATTAATAGAAAGCGTCTAGTTTACTTTTTGACTTAATGTACAAAGACTAATTTTTTCATTTTTGAGTAAATAAGGCAAAATGCAATCTTGCTCTAAGTGTCACGGGTCAGAGTTCAAAGCCCATGACCATTGCACCAAATGCATTCGATGGAGGTCTATTGTTTAGATGAGGATCATTTGGCCCACAAAGCTGGCCCGATTCAAAGAACTGTTGAGAAGCTTGTCAGATTGAAGCCTGGTTGGCCCGATAGCAAAGATATGACAACTTAGGCTAATTTGGTAACTAATCTTAGAAGATAGAGGGAATCATATCTTGTAAATATTAGAAAGGATTTGATATGACATATCTTGTAAATCCCTTAAATTATGGGATATGGTTAATCTCGTCCGTCGATGTAAATGTATCTTAACCGTCGGTTTTGGGGGAGCTCAACTATAAATAGAAAGCCTCCCCCTCATTTGTAATCACTCCATTACATTCTTTCATTATTCTTTGTGAATAAAAGAATAGAGAGCATTTACTTAAACACTTTGCGAGCGCTCTTTTTGTTGTTCTTTTGGTTGCTTCTTTTGGCATAAATCACTTCCGCTATACAATTGGTGCCTTGGAGGAGTTCTTAAGGAATCCTCATTCGAGTAAAGGCTGACTTAGGCAAGTTTGGACAAGCGGATCGCCTAAAGCTACATGGATTGTGAGATGAAAGGTCTAGCCCCGTGACATTAGTACATAGGCTCCATGGAACTTTGACCATGTTCCATGTTATCTTCAAATGTGAATGTCAATGGACATAAGTAAAAATACTTTGTAAGATGGTGTAGAATATATCAAAAATCAACTTTGATAACACGTTTTGATATTAGTGTAATAACACAAGGAAAAAACTTATTTAATACACGTGTTAAAATAGTTAGGTATAAAACAAAAATACTTAGTACAAATTTAATCTTGAAATTAGAAGAATGAGTAAAATTTTTGTAAAATAAGACATCTTCAAAATAAACAAAAAATTACTTCTTTTTGCCACAAACAATTCATGTAAGTGATTAAAATTACCAATTATAATTAGTTTATTCCTAAACCATGTACTAAAACATATAGAAAAATAATACTCTTAACAATGACTACAAACTATACAATCTTGTAACTCGTAAGGTCATGATGCCAAGAGACTATTGGAATATTTTCAAAATATATATAGTGTTCTAATAGTTGTAAATGAAAAGTTATAATTAACCAAAATTTATGTCTTTTAAATTCAAAAATTATGTCACTTGATTATTAATACGTAGTCATAATTATTCAAGTATATATTTATTGAATAATTATGTTTATTGCTAAAGATGTGACTATCCATTTGGGTAATTATGTCTCTATGAAGAGACATGAAAACTCTTACAATTAGGAATGAGATTTCATTTGTATGACACACTAAAAAAACATAGGAACAAAGTTTCTTTCTATTTCTTTCATCATCTTTTATATTTCTATATTGTTCTATAAAGAATTGCTACAAAATTTCTTTATAGAAATTGATATCCTTATTATGCTCCGCTCAGTGTTTAGTGGACTGTTCTCGTCAGTGTAAAACATAGACAGCCTTTGGGTTTTATTGTATCATTGAGGTTCATTTGTTAGTAACTCTTATCCACACCATAATATAGGTGGGGGCGAATAGAACCTTAAAGAAAGTGATGTTGATACACACCTTGAAGCCTTCATTCATTTCTCATAAGTTTATTTTATTCTCATACACCAAAACAGACATTGAGTTTGATAAGGAGCATATCTGGGACAGGAACAAAGAAAAAATATTTTTGGTATTCTCTGTCTGTACCCCAATGTGGTCAGAATTTGAGTTAAATTCAAATTCTAGAAAATTTGATAAGTTAGGATTTAGTGAGATATTATTATTATTTTTTAAAAAAATTGAAAATATCACAAAAGAAGAAAATCTCTCATGTTCCTCTCCCACTTTTCCACTTTCTCTCACTTTGTTGTCCCAAGTTTCTCCCCACTCTCTCTCTACCCTTTCCAATTTTGCTTTTCATGTTAGACTAGTGTTAAAGATTTTCTCTGTTTTTCCTTCCTTTTTTTACTTTTCATTCACCCCTTTTTCCATCTCTATCGTGGTGGTTGTGCTGTTGTTAAAATTATATTTTTTGGATTGGTCTTGTGTGTTTGAAGATTTTCAGTTGTAGTAGCAAAATTCTGAGGTAAGTGCAGTCTATGCGTGTAGTTAAGATCGTTAAATGTGCTATTCGTAAGAGGTTGTGGTTGATTTCTATTGGTCTAATTCTTATTTATGTTTCGTTAGGTGAAGCACAAGTGGCACGAAACTCTCCTCCAGCAAATTAAGATCGTCGTCGACTCTCTCCTTTAGGGTAAAGATTGATTTTGTTTGTTAGGTCATATGCCCTAACATTTGTGGTTGTATGCTTTAATTGAGTAATGACCGATTTTTTATTCGAGTTTCATGTGTTTGTGCTGAACGACTTGTTTTGGTAGTGTTTTAAGGCGCTGAAATCTGATGTTTTGTTTCTGTATGTGCAACATTTGAAAGCATGTTAGCATGTTCTGATGTGTAAAACATGTATGAATTGTGTGTGTTGAAACCATTTTGATTTTGGAAAACAGGGATCGACTTTAAAACGAAAATGGAGTCGCCACCAATCCTTTTTGTTTAGGTGTGATCGGGTCACCCTGTGGTTGATCATTTTAATAAAACATTTTGGTTTATTAAAACAACGTTTTTGGTCTACGAAAAACTAGAAGACGGATTCGGGAGTCGGTTACGCGCGAGGAAGGATTAGCACCCTCGCAAGGCCCAAAATCGATACCGTATTGATCGATTAATGTCCTAATGTTGAAAATTTGAAAAGATTTTAAAATAAAATCTTTAAAAACGTTTGGAAAACTTGAATTGGATATTGAGATTCTCTCGCTTAGAAGAAATAAAATATTACATCCAGCACGATTAGATATAATATTTCGAAACCTCGACACAAGATCATCTCAGGATTTCCAAAACACATGCACTTAAAACTTTTAAAAATGATATTTGGCTATTCGGCCCAAACGGTAAATCGAAACCCAAAGACGATTGGGCACAATTTATCGAATTTCCAAATACGAAACATTGCCTCATTTTAATTTGAGAAAACATGGATGAAATTTCAAATGGATATTACGTATTTTAGTCGAATGGAAAATCGAAACCCAAAGACTATTGGGCACGATCTCTCAAACTTCCAAACACGAAATATTGCCTCGTTTTAGTTTAAGAAAACATGAATAAAATTTCAAAAAAAAGGATATTCCATATTTTAGTCGAATGAAAAATCGAAACCCAGCACGATTGGGCACGATCTCTCAGACTCCCCAAACACGAAATATTGCCTCGTTTTAGTTTTAAAAAGCATGGACAAAATTTCCAAAGGATATTTTGTATTTTAGTTGAATGGAAAAAAATCGAAACCCAAAGACGATTGGGCACAATTTCTTGGACCTCCAAACACGAAATAATCCTTTAAGTTGAGAGGGTTCTTTGAAATGCGGGTGATTATAAAAAGCGATCTAAAGTATATAAAATAATTTTATTAAAAAATTATTTTCCATTCAAGATAAAATAATATATAAAACTCTTTAAAATAATATATAAACAATTCAAAATATATAATGTGTAAAAAAGTTTGAAATACATAATATATGAAAATATTAAAGTAAATAATGTGTAAAAATTTGAAATGAGCGTTGTATAAAAAGTTAAAATAGATAATAACAAAAAAAGTAAAATAAATAAATAAATAAATAGAATGTTAATAACAAGAGTAAAAAACATATATAAGGAAAATAATAATGAAAATAATATTAGTATATAAATAGAAATAAAAATATAATAAATAGAAATATAATAATAGTAGAAATATAAATAAATAAATAAAAATTAGATAAATAATAATAGTATTAGAATAACAAAATAAATATAAATAGAAACAAAATAAAAATAGCGATAATATATTAAATTAGTTAATTTGATAATAAAATAGCGGAAAAAAGATTAAATCGAACCTTAAAGCAAAATTCTAGGGCAAATAAAAAATAAATAAAAGGAATGGACCAATTTGAGCGTCACGAATAACAAGGAGGGACCAAAGGAAATGATCCCCACCCTCCAAAACACACACTTCAAGGACGACCAAAATGTAGTTAAAACAAATTTTAGGGCCAAAATTAAGAATAATGAAAACTTAATTGCAAAATAATAAAAAACGGAAGGGCTAAAAGCAATTGGACAAATTTAGAAAAAAACAAAGAAATTGAAATGAAATGGACAAGATTCCCACGTAATTGAAAGAGAAAAGAAAATAATTCAATTCCAAAGAAAATAGGAAAAGAGAATAATTCAATTCCAAATTGAAGTAGGAATACCAAAAGTAATCGATCAGTAATTCGTCCCCTTTCAAAGAACAAAATACCCCTATTTATATGCATGGGGTTTACTAAAAATAGCCTAACTAATTTAATAATAAAATAAAGTAAAATAAAATAAAAATAATATCTTTCTATTTTTAGCCTTTTACCAAGTCAACAAAATTTGATAACCCCTTGGCTTTCTCTATCTTTTTGATTTGGCCACAATTTAATGATTGTCTTTCAATTTGGCCCTTTTTGGCTTGTTTTCGACCGATTGCATCCTTTAGCTTTGGTTATTATTTTTTCGGGCCCAGGCCAAAATTGGCCTATTACAGCTGCCCCTTTTTGCTTATTATTGTGTAACGAGAATGGAGCAAAGACTATAAAAGGGCTAATTTTGCCTGGACCTACTGAATCTCGACATCTTGATGCTTCCTTTCTTCAGTAGCCTCGATTGCAACTTCAGGAAGGTGGGACTTATATCTTGACTAAAGTTTCAAGGGAAGAGACTTGTAGCTTGATCCACTCCTTTGGAACTTAAAGGGATAAAATCTGGTAATCTTGATCTACTCCACTATTGCTTGGGAGGTAAGATCTGTAATTTTCACTTGTTTCCTACCGCTTAGGAGATAAGATTTGTAATTTCACTGTTTTCCCCTTTGTTTAGGGGATAAGGCTCACCGTCTTCGATCTGCTCCACTATTGCTTAGGGAGATGAGATCTGTAATTTTAGCCTATTACCCTCTTGTTTAGGGGTTAAGGCTTGTATCTTCAACCTGCTCTCTTGCTACCTCAGAGAGATAAGGCTGGTGGCTTAAATTTGCTCCATAGCCGATACATGGAGATAAGATCTGTAATTTGCAGTCTGTTCCCTGTAACTTCAGAAAGATAAGACTAGTGGCTAAAATCTGCTCCATAGCCGATACATGGAGATAAGACTCACCACTTCTGATCTACTCCATAGCTGATACATGGAGATAAGATCTCTAATTTGTAGTCTGCTACCTGCAACTTTAGGAAGATAAGACTAGTGACTAAAATTTGCTCCATAGTCGATACATGGAGATAAGACTCGCCATTTCGATCTACTCAATAGCGGTACATGGAGATAAGATCTCTAATTTGCGTCTACTCCTCGCAACTCCGGGAAGATAAGAGTAGTGGCTAAAATCTACTCCATAGCCGATACATGGAGATAAGATCTATAATTTGCAGTCTGCTCCTTGCAACTTCAAGAAGATAAGACTAGAGGCTAAAATCTTCTCCATAACCGATACATGGAGATAAGACTCGCCATTTCTGATCTACTCCATAGCCGATACATGAAGATAAGACTCACCATCTTTGATCTGCTCCATAGCCGATACATGGAGATAAGATCTATAATTTGCAGTCTGCTCTCTGCAACTTCAGGAAGATAAGACTAGAGGCTAAAATCTGCTCCATAGTCGATACATGGAGATAAGACCTGCCATTTTCTGATCTGCTCCATAGTCGATACATGGAGATAAGATCTCTAATTTGCGATCTGCTCCTGCAACTTCGAGGAAGATAAGACTAGTTGTTAAAATCGCTCCATAATGATACATAGAGATAAGACTCTCCATTTTGATCTACTCCATAGCCGATACATGGAGATAAGATCTATAATTTGCACTGTTACCCTCTTGCTTAGGGAGTTAAGGCTCGCAACTTTACCGATACATGCACCATCCTCGAGGAACATAATCATAAAATAGGTTTCATGTATATATGCTTATGCCAAGCAGTTAGGATGCTATGATCGAAATGAATCAAATGCTCCTAGCTAGATGTGATGCTTATGCCAAATAATTAGGATGCTATGATCAAAATAAATCAAATGCTCCTAACTAGATGTACTATAAATGACATTGGTATGAATGTAGAGTGTCATGAGAAATGCCCCTTTTTTATGCTTAAAGTGTTATCACTCATTATTCATCAGGGCCTTATCACTGACGTATTAATTGCCATCTTATTTGGTTGGTATTCTTGACAAACTTAGAAGCAATCCCATTCTGCTCAACAAGCCTGCCCCAATGTAGTTTCAAAGTCCTTTCCACTGTACCTTTTGGGACATAAAGTTTGTACTTCCCACTGCAACTTCAGGGGAATAACATTTGGTTTTTTCTATCAATCCTGTTGCAACTCAGAGGTATAGGATTCGTACCATCTTCTTCAATCAAATGATTTATTACACCCTCTCGAGTAATATGACTAGATCGTGTCATGCAGAATATCAATTTTTTTTCGAGTTGATCCCATTTAATGCTTGGGTGAACATTGTTCGTCATTCGTCGAGGTTGTGTCACCGATGCCACATCTTGTATCTGATACTTTTGATAAAAAAATCTAAAGAGATAGTGACAATTTAGACTCCTCTTTCCAACCCTTAAGTTTGGTAAGTTCTAAATAATAGTCCTGTTTCAGGTTCTTGTATTATTTAGAAGCTTCCAGAGTAATATGCAGAACCTCTTTTTGTGAAGGTATTATTAGTCCACTAATCGTTATTTCAATGCAAAAATGCTTAAAAAGGGATCATAACAATGGACCAGAAGAAAATTAGGAGCATAGCTCAAAGTAAGTAAGCAAATGCAACTTTAAGAAGGAAATTTATTGGAGTGTATCTTGAAAAGAATAAGATAATCAAATATATTAAATTCAAAAATTGGTGAAATGAAAAATTATGTGCCTCAGATATCGCAGCCTGAGCTTCTCTGTACGAACTTTTTAAGGACCATTTTGAGCTTGACATGTGTTTAGGAGATCTATAGTACTTTGTCGATGCCCCAAGACGTAACGTACTTCCTCTTTGTTGATTCCAGTATAGCAAGACTACTATATGCCTCATCTTTGGTCGAAATTTGAATTGCCCTTTTCGGGTATTCAATTCAAAACCCCTTTGGTCTTAAGGCGCCCTTTGCGGGTTTTCGCCTTAGCCTCTCCTTTTTCTTTTCCTTTTCTTTTTTATGTTTTTTTTTTGAAACTATTAACTGTGACTGAATCTGAGTTCACCGAATTGGGCAGGTCCTTGCCATCCATTTCGGTCAATATCAATACTCTTCTAGAATAGGCATTTTTTACTACATAAAGTCCCTCTCAATTTGATATATTTCTTCCTTTGAAATCCTTCTATATAGGAATGATCTTCTACAATATCAAGTTCCTCTCGTGGAATTCTTTAGGATAAACCTCTCTGCTATAAGCCCTATCATCTGACTGTGGCGGACATCCTTTAAATTCGACTGAACATATCGCGATTAGATTTATTCTGCCTCATCTCATTTTAATTCTGATAAGACTCAGAGAAAAGGAATCTTGTTTTCAAAACCATTTTTATCCTATAAACTAATGAGTAATGTGTTGCCCAATGAAGATCTTGGTTAACATTCAATAAGCATAGAGGTAAATGGTAACTTCTTTATGCCAATCCTTACAAGTCTCGGTCACCTTCTACAATCTCTTTTTGTTGTTTTTTTATTTTTCCCTTTTTGTTTTTTCTTTTTGGCCGCTTTCTTTGTATTAGGATATGGCGTCGATCTTTGAACAAACTGTAAACTTTTGACATTGTGCAGTTGTATTAAACATGATCTTTTGTGACATTACTTGTCGGCACCCTTTTTTTAAAATTTGACGACTACCGACCTTGTAATATGGCATATGAAGCGACCCTCACCCTCTTCATGAAATCATCAAAGATCACCAAGATAAATAGATGTATATTAGACGAGAATGGCCTCATAACATCCTTGCCCCACATATAGCAAATCTATGAAGAAATGGAGATGGCACATAAGTTCTGTCTTCCTCCATTTGGCATTTACGCCATAACTAATACAATCCCCTTCTATGGTGGATCAGTAGCACCCGAACCTCATGATTAACCTGGCTAACGTAAAATCATTAGCATGTGTCCTTCTGACACCTGTACAGACCTTTTGAGCATCCATAGGTCTTTGTAGCCCAGGCATATCTTGATACGATCATGTAAAAATATCTTTGAATTTTTGAAATAACTCAATGACGTCTCGCTTTGCTTTGTGGTATTGCTGGTTTCGATCTTTGCCTCTTTCTATTTTCCTAGGCTCGCAATGTACATTAACCATTTTTAGAGTAGGATCTGTTTTTCATCTTGTTCTACCACCAGGACATAGGCTACAATCTCTGTCATCTTCAAAGTCCTGAGATCTACTTAAACACATATCTAAACCCAAAAGGGAGTCAGTTACAACGATGCTCCTATCGTTGATATCTGGGGACCTATTGTAGGTATAAAGGCACACTTCCAAAAAATAAATGATTCTAAAGATGATTATTTGTATGGTATAATCATGAATGAAACATATTTAAAAGACAGTCAAAAGAATATATCAAGAATGAAAGAACATTTACTCAAAAAAATGCATTTGATTGAAATAAAGATTTTGAACATAAGCCTATTTCACAAAAGGATTCTTATTGCCCCTAGGCTTAAAGTAACAAGCGCGTTTTGAACACTACTTTAAATCAGCACTAAAAATACAGGGATCTCTTCTACAGTCCCATTATTTAAAACATCCCCAGGTACATAAGGGTTTGGAAATTTCCATTTCCTGGTTCCCTCTTCAGATATATCATTCAGATTTCCCAGTATGTCATTCGGATAGATAGCTAGTGGTTCTGACCCTCGGTAGCCTACATTAACCAATTTGGAAGGCATGCTCAAGATGTTCACTTCATTTTTATTTCTCTTTTGGATTAACCTCTTGGCACTTTCTCCCGATCTATCTTTTCGCTCCTTATTGCGTTTTCAATCAATTCACCAGACATTATCATATCTGAAAAGCTCAGAGTAGTGCTTCCCAACATATGGTTAATGAATGGGGCTTTCAGAGTATTGATGAAAAGTATGGTAGTCTCTTTTTCTAGGAGAGGTGGCTGAACTTGCATGGCAACCTCCCTCCACCTTTGGGCGTATTACCGGAAACTCTCATTCGGTTTCTTTTCCATGCTCTGTAAAGTAATCCTATCAGGCTCTATGTCTGTCACATGGCTATACTGCTTCATGAAGGCCTGTGTTAGGTCCCTCCACGATTTAATTTGGGTGCGACTTAGCTGATTGTACCATTTGGCCGCAATCCCGCTCAGACTATCCTTGAAACAATGAACTAGCAACTGATCATTATTGACATGACCAGTCATCCTCCGACAAAACATTGTGATGTGGGCCTCAGGGCAGCTGGTTCCATTGCATTTCTCAAACTCTGGTATTTTGAACTTCGGAGGGAGCACTAGATCTGGAACCAAACTCAACTCTTTAACATCCATACCACATTGATAATCTGCGCTTTTCAGCGCCTTGAATTTCTCCTCCAGCCATTTGTATCGGAGTTTCAGCTACTTTGGGAGTTCTCTTTTTGCCTTCCTCACCTCTGCCATCTTATCAAAGTTGGGGACTGAAGGATTTACAGGATCGTCTTCGGGTTTAGAACACGAGCCCATCGGAAATTCATTGGTGCCGAAATATCAGCCTGATACTGGGGTTTGATATTGATAGACACCCTTTGTGGTGGTACTGGGGTATTCACTGGGGTAAAACTTGGAGGGTAAACAAGGATCTCGCTATCACCCTCTGGGTTGACCATAGGGCTCTTCCCTTCTCCTGGCCCTCCGAGCAACAATTGAGTTAGCTGATTCATCATGTTCTTTTACGATTCCAGTATCTAATCCTTCATGTCCTGCTGAATCTTGGTCAGTGCTCTTGCATCTGTTCTTCCAGCCGATCCTGCATTTCCTTCTGCATTTGCTCTAGGTTTTCCAACCTTTGATCCATAACTTTGGCTTTTCTCCGTGTGTAGTAATAATGTTCCAGAGTAACTACAATACGATTTCTAATTAATTAGGGTTCTCTTGTGATGTTTAATGCACATGATGCAATGCAATGCAAATGTATGGAATGAATGCAAAAGAAAGTAAGGTGTTGATTCTGAATTCAATTCTATTAGAACAACTTTTCTAGGAAGCAAATTCCTTTACATAAAACGGATTACATATACTGCTTTGCCCTCATGTTCCAGGCGAGGACACCGATTTCTTTTCTTTGTAAAGCCAAATCTCGCAAGCTTCAATAGATGCCCCACTAGCTCCTTTTGCTTGATTCAGCCGCGACTTAATACTCACCTATCCTTGCAATGTTCATTAGATCCATTAAGAATGTTCATTAGATCCATTAAGAAAGTTGAGGCGTGGCGTCTTTTGGATAATCTTTATTGACTTGAATCCTCGGGTAAAGTCTTGTTTTCTCTGCGAACTATCATCCTTCTTGATTGTGTTTACTTGGACCATATTGGACAACCGTATTTTAATCCACTTTATCAAGAAATTTTTTCTTATAACAAAGCTATTCTATTTAGATATAAAATATGAATCAACACCTCCTTTCTATGATGATGTAATGCAATGCGGTCATAGATAAAAAAAAAAACAAAACTCGTTAGTACGGAAGAAATAAATAACAGAGAAAGTACCTATTCGGGCGACCACTAAATTTGGGCACGATTTTACCTAAATGGACCCTCAAGGTTCACTATATGTAGCTCAGTTCTAGAAAAATGGTACCCAAACTAGCGATTCCTCAATCCTCACCCATTATAGGCTCATACGGATCGAGTTCGGTTCGGGAATATATTTCCCTATGGCCATGCGGAGGTGAAAACCTCACGAAGACATAGGTACGGATGTATCCCGGAAGCAGTCCACTAGCCCATGCGGAGGTGAAAACCTCACGAAGGCATAACTTCTCACTCCTACTTAAAAGGTGTGACCACAACGGTCATGCGATATGCAATGTGAGGGACATAAAACTTAGAACTCAAAAATATGAATAACATGATGAAAACCATAAAACCCACGAGATGCAATAAAAGGATCGTATGTTAAAAACCAAATTTTAAATTTTCAACAAAAGGACGAAATGATCAATTTTACGACTTGACTCTCTTGTTGTCCCCGATTGGAGTCGCCAAGTATCGAAACCATTTTTATTTTGGAAAGCGGGGATCGACTTTAAAAGCGAAAATGGAGTTGCCACCAATCCATTTTGTTTAGGTGTGATCAGGTCACCCATGGTTGATCATTTTAATAAAACATTTTGGTTTATTAAAACAACATTTTTGGTCTCTGAAAAACTAGAAGACGGGTTCGGAGTCGATTCTGCGAGGAAGGATTAGCACCCTCATAGCGCCCAAAATCGGTACCGTATTGATTGATTAATGTCCTAATGTTGAAAACTTGAAAAGATTTTAAAATACAATATTTAAAAACGTTTGGATAACTTGAATTGGATATTGAGATTCTCTCGCTTAGAAGAAATAAAATATTACGTCCCAAGACGATTGGATATAATATTTGAAACCTCGACACAAGATCATCTCAGATTTCCAAAACACATGCACTTAAAACTTTTAAAAGGATATTTGGCTATTCGCCCAAGCGGTAAATTGAAACCCAAGACGATTGGGCACGATTTATCAATTTCCAAATATGAAACGTTGCCTCATTTTAATTTGAGAAAACATGGATGAAATTTCAAAAGGATCTTATGTATTTTAATCGAATGGAAAATCGAAACCCAGCACGATTGGGCACGATCTCTCAAACTTCCAAACACGAAATATTGCCTCGTTTTAGTTTAAGAAAACATGAATAAAATTTCAAAAAAAAGGATTTTCCGTATTTTAGTCGAATGAAAAATTGAAACCCAGCACGATTGGGCACAATCTCTCAGACTCCCCAAACACGAAATATTTCCTCGTTTAGTTTTAAAAAGCATGGACAAAATTTCCAAAGGATATTTCGTATTTTAGTTGAACGGAAAAAAATCGAAACCTACTTGCGATTGGGCACGATTTCTCGGACCTCCAAACACGAAATAATCCCTTAAGTTGAGAGGGTTCTTTGAAGCGTGGGTGATTATAAAAATGATCTAAAGCATATAAAATAATTTATTAAATTTTTTTTCCATTCAAGATAAAATAATATATAAAACTCTTTAAAATAATATATAAACAATTCAAAATATATAATGTGTAAAAAAGTTTGAAATACATAATATATGAAAATATTAAAGTAAATAATATGTAAAAATTTGAAATGAGCGTTGTATAAAAAGTTAAAATAGATAATAACAAAAAAGTAAAATAAATAAATAAATAAATAGAATGTTAATAACAAGAGTAAAAAACATATATAAGGAAATAATAATAAAAATAATATTAGTATATAAATAGAAATAGAAATATAATAAATAGAAATATAATAATAGTAGAAATATAAATAAATAAATCAAAATTAGATAAATAATAATAGTATTAGAGTAACAAAATAAATATAAATAGAAACATAATAATAATAGCGATAATATATTAAATTAGTTAATTTGATAATAAAATAGCGAAAAAAAAGATTAAATCGAATCCTAAAGCAAAATTCTAGGGCAAATAAAAAATAAATAAAAGGGAATGGACCAATTTGAGCGTCACGAATAACAAGGAGGGACCAAAGGAAATAATCCCCACCCTCCAAAACACAACTTCAAGGAAGACCAAAATGTAGTCAAAACAAATTTTAGGGCCAAAATTAAGAATAATGAAAACTTAATTGCAAAACAATAAAAAAAAGCGGAAGGGCTAAAAGCAATTGGGCGAATTTAGAAAAACAAAGAAATTGAAATGAAATGGACAAGAGTCCCATGTAATTGAAAGAGAAAAGAAAATAATTCAATTCCAAAGAAAATAGGAAAAGAGAGAATAATTCAATTCCAAATTAAAGTAGGAATACCAAAAGTAATCGATCGATAATTCGTCCCTTTCAAAGAACAAAATACCCTATTTATATACATGGGGTTTACTAAAAATAGCCTAACTAATTTAATAATAAAATAAAATAAAATAAAAATAATATCTTTCTATTTTAGCCTTTTACCAAGTCAACAAAATTTGATAACCCCTTGGCTTTCTCCATCTTTTTATTTGGCCACAATTTAATGATTGTCTTTCAATTTGGCCCTTTTGGCTTGTTTTCAACCGATTGCATCCTTTAGCTTGATTATTATTTTTTGGGCCCAGCCAAAATTGGCCTATTATAGTGTGCATTTGGATATCTAGTTAGTGATTGCATGTGCATTGGGGTGGGATAATTATGTGGCGGAAGGCTGTTGATAGTTTAATGATTTGCCTTATCTAGTGGTTTAAACCACATATATGTTACGGTGGCTTGACTACACTTATCTAATTCTGGCAAATTACTGCATAATTTCTGGCAGCTTGGCTGCATTATTCTGAAAAGTGACATCCACTCACTATTGTGGTGTGTGAGGTTGGATGGGTATTTATTACCCTAATTGGTGTATAGGGATGGATGGAGATGATGTGTAGCAGATGGGACTAGGTTTTACATTTGAATCTGCATCTGTATCTGAATCTGTATTTGTAACTAATCTATCTGTAATGAACCGAAAGTTACAGTATCGGAAATTGAGTCTTGAGTACTGTTTCCGTGAAATTTATTCATGAATATTTATTAGAAATATTTATGAATTATAGTTGAATGGTTATTTAGTGTTTAATTAAGTGAAGTAGCTTGAATTTAGTTTAAAGGATTAAATTGCATAAGGAATAAAAGTTTAATTATAGATTAAAGAAGTAAAAGGGACTAATCTAGCAATTAGACCCTAAGTGCCATGTGTGTGAATGTATGATATAACATGTGTAATAGTTGGTATATATGTGTAATAGCTATAAGATATTTTATGTTATAGCTATTACACATGTTAATTATATTTTTATAGGTTAATAATAATATAATATAGTATAATGAATAAATAATAATGAGTAAAGAAACATAGAAAGAGTTACAGAGAGCAAACGTGAGAAAGAAAGAAGGAAAGAAAGAAAAAAAGAAAAGGGAAATTTGAGGATTAAGGCCCTAAAGTTTAATTGGTAAGTTGTTTTAGCTCATTTTCTTATGATTTTTATGTTTATGGATGCCTAATTCAAAGTTCTACATGTATGAGGTTAAAATGAAGAAAAATAGAAAATTTTTAGATATTGATTTAGTTGAGTAAATTGAGGTTTTATGGGTTAAATTGATAGGAATTGAAGTTAGAAGTGAAAATTGAGTGATTTATTAAAAGAATTCTAAGTTAGGTTTAAATAGGGATTAAGTTGAATAGAGCTCAAAATTTATGTTTTATAAAATCTTTAAAAGCGTTTGGAAAACTTGAATTGGATATTGAGATTCTCTCGCTTAGAAGAAATAAAATATTACATCCAAGACGATTAGATATAATATTTGAAACCTCGACACAAGATCATCTCAGGATTTCCAAAACACATGCACTTAAAACTTTTAAAAATGATATTTGGCTATTCGGCCCAAACGGTAAATCGAAACCCAGCACGATTGGGCACAATTTATCGAATTTCCAAATACGAAACATTGCCTCATTTTAATTTGAGAAAACATGGATGAAATTTCAAATGGATATTCTGTATTTTAGTCGAATGGAAAATCGAAACCCAGCACTATTGGGCACGATCTCTCAAACTTCCAAACACGAAATATTGCCTCGTTTTAGTTTAAGAAAACATGAATAAAATTTCAAAAAAAAGGATATTCCATATTTTAGTCGAATGAAAAATCGAAACCCAGCACGATTGGGCACGATCTCTCAGACTCCCCAAACACGAAATATTGCCTCGTTTTAGTTTTAAAAAGCATGGACAAAATTTCCAAAGGATATTTTGTATTTTAGTTGAATGGAAAAAAAATCGAAACCCAGCACGATTGGGCACAATTTCTTGGACCTCCAAACACGAAATAATCCTTTAAGTTGAGAGGGTTCTTTGAAATGCGGGTGATTATAAAAACGATCTAAAGTATATAAAATAATTTTATTAAAAAAATTATTTTCCATTCAAGATAAAATAATATATAAAACTCTTTAAAATAATATATAAACAATTCAAAATATATAATGTGTAAAAAAGTTTGAAATACATAATATATGAAAATATTAAAGTAAATAATGTGTAAAAATTTGAAATGAGCGTTGTATAAAAAGTTAAAATAGATAATAACAAAAAAAGTAAAATAAATAAATAAATAAATAGAATGTTAATAACAAGAGTAAAAAACATATATAAGGAAAATAATAATGAAAATAATATTAGTATATAAATAGAAATAAAAATATAATAAATAGAAATATAATAATAGTAGAAATATAAATAAATAAATAAAAATTAGATAAATAATAATAGTATTAGAATAACAAAATAAATATAAATAGAAACAAAATAAAAATAGCGATAATATATTAAATTAGTTAATTTGATAATAAAATAGCGGAAAAAAAGATTAAATCGAACCTTAAAGCAAAATTCTAGGGCAAATAAAAAATAAATAAAAGGGAATGGACCAATTTGAACGTGCGAATAACAAGGAGGGACCAAAAGGGAAATGATCCCCACCCTCCAAAACACACAGCTTCAAGGACGACCAAAATGTAGTTAAAACAAATTTTAGGGCCAAAATTAAGAATAATGAAAACTTAATTGCAAAATAATAAAAAAACGGAAGGGCTAAAAGCAATTGGACAAATTTAGAAAAAAAACAAAGAAATTGAAATGAAATGGACAAGATTCCCACGTAATTGAAAGAGAAAAGAAAATAATTCAATTCCAAAGAAAATAGGAAAAGAGAGAATAATTCAATTCCAAATTGAAGTAGGAATACCAAAAGTAATCGATCAGTAATTCGTCCCCTTTCAAAGAACAAAATACCCCTATTTATATGCATGGGGTTTACTAAAAATAGCCTAACTAATTTAATAATAAAATAAAGTAAAATAAAATAAAATAATATCTTTCTATTTTAGCCTTTTACCAAGTCAACAAAATTTGATAACCCTTGGCTTTTCTATCTTTTGATTTGGCCACAATTTAATGATTGTCTTTCAATTTGGCCCTTTTTGGCTTGTTTTCGACCGATTGCATCCTTTAGCTTTGGTTATTATTTTTTCGGGCCCAGGCCAAAATTGGCCTATTACAGCTGCCCCTTTTTGCTTATTATTGTGTAACGAGAATGGAGCAAAGACTATAAAAGGGCTAATTTTGCCTGGACCTACTGAATCTCGACATCTTGATGCTTCCTTTCTTCAGGTAGCCTCGATTGCAACTTCAGGAAGGTGGGACTTATATCTTCGACTAAAGTTTCAAGGGGAAGAGACTTGTAGCTTCGATCCACTCCACTGGAACTTAAAGGGGATAAAATCTGGTAATCTTCAGTCTACTCCACTATTGCTTAGGGAGGTAAGATCTGTAATTTTCAGCTTGTTTCCCTACCGCTTAGGGAGATAAGATTTGTAATTTCAGCCTGTTTTCCCACTGTTTAGGGGGATAAGGCTCACCGTCTTCGATCTGCTCCACTATTGCTTAGGGAGATGAGATCTGTAATTTTTAGCCTATTACCCTACTGTTTAGGGGGTTAAGGCTTGTATCTTCAACCTGCTCTCTTGCTACCTCAGAGAGATAAGGCTGGTGGCTTAAATTTGCTCCATAGCCGATACATGGAGATAAGATCGTAATTTGCGATCATTCCTGTAACTTCAGAAAGATAAGACTAGTGGCTAAAATCTGCTCCATAGCCGATACATGGAGATAAGACTCACCACTTCTGATCTACTCCATAGCTGATACATGGAGATAAGATCTCTAATTTGTAGTCTGCTACCTGCAACTTTAGGAAGATAAGACTAGTGACTAAAATTTGCTCCATAGTCGATACATGGAGATAAGACTCGCCATTTCTGATCTACTCAATAGCCGGTACATGGAGATAAGATCTCTAATTTGCAGTCTACTCCCTGCAACTCCAGGAAGATAAGAGTAGTGGCTAAAATCTACTCCATAGCCGATACATGGAGATAAGATCTATAATTTGCAGTCTGCTCCTTGCAACTTCAAGAAGATAAGACTAGAGGCTAAAATCTTCTCCATAACCGATACATGGAGATAAGACTCGCCATTTCTGATCTACTCCATAGCCGATACATGAAGATAAGACTCACCATCTTTGATCTGCTCCATAGCCGATACATGGAGATAAGATCTATAATTTGCAGTCTGCTCTCTGCAACTTCAGGAAGATAAGACTAGAGGCTAAAATCTGCTCCATAGTCGATACATGGAGATAAGACCTGCCATTTTCTGATCTGCTCCATAGTCGATACATGGAGATAAGATCTCTAATTTGCAGTCTGCTCCCTGCAACTTCAGGAAGATAAGACTAGTTGTTAAAATCTGCTCCATAGCTGATACATAGAGATAAGACTCTCCATTTTCGATCTACTCCATAGCCGATACATGGAGATAAGATCTATAATTTGCAGCCTGTTACCCTACTGCTTAGGGAGTTAAGGCTCGCAACTTTACCGATACATGCACTGTCCTCTGAGGAACATAATCTGTAAAATAGGTTTCATGTATATATGCTTATGCCAAACAGTTAGGATGCTATGATCGAAATGAATCAAATGCTCCTAGCTAGATGTGATGCTTATGCCAAATAATTAGGATGCTATGATCAAAATAAATCAAATGCTCCTAACTAGATGTACTATAAATGACATTGGTATGAATGTAGAGTGTCATGAGAAATGCCCCTTTTTTATGCTTAAAGTGTTATCACTCATTATTCATCAGGGCCTTATCACTGACGTATTAATTGCCATCTTATTTGGTTGGTATTCTTGACAAACTTAGAAGCAATCCCATTCTGCTCAACAAGCCTGCCCCAATGTAGTTTCAAAGTCCTTTCCACTGTACCTTTTGGGACATAAAGTTTGTACTTCCCACTGCAACTTCAGGGGAATAACATTTGGTTTTTTCTATCAATCCTGTTGCAACTCAGAGGTATAGGATTCGTACCATCTTCTTCAATCAAATGATTTATTACACCCCTCTCTGAGTAATATGACTAGATGCGTATGCAGAATATCAATTTTTTTTCGAGTTGATCCCATTTAATGCTTGGGTGAACATTGTTCGTCATTCGTCGAGGTTGTGTCACCGATGCCACATCTTGTATCTGATACTTTTGATAAAAAAATCTAAAGAGATAGTGACAATTTAGACTCCTCTTTCCAACCCTTAAGTTTGGTAAGTTCTAAATAATAGTCTGTTTGTGTTCTTGTATTATTTAGAAGCTTCGAGTAATATGCGAACCTCTTTTGTGAAGGTATTATTAGTCCACTAATCGTTATTTCAATGCAAAATGCTTAAAAGGGATCATAACAATGGACCGGAAGAAAATTAGGAGCATAGCTCAAAGTAAGTAAGCAAATGCAACTTTAAGAAGGAAATTTATTGGAGTGTATCTTGAAAAGAATAAGATAATCAAATATATTAAATTCAAAATTGGTGAAATGAAAAATTATGTGCCTCGGATATCATGACTGAGCTTCTCTGTCATCGAACTTTTTAAGGACCATTTTGAGCTTGACATGTGTTTAGGAGATCTATAGTACTTTGTCGATGCCCCAAGACGTAACGCACTTCCTCTTTGTTGATTCCAGATAGCAAGACTACTATATGCCTCATCTTTGGTCGAAATTTGAATTGCCCTTTTCGTATTCAATTCAAAACCCTTTGGTCTTAAGGCGCCTTTGGGTTTTCGCCTTAGCCTCTCCTTTTTCTTTTCCTTTTCTTTTTATGTTTTTTTTGAAACTATTAAGCTGTGGATCGAATCTGAGTTCACCGAATTGGGCGTGTCCTTGCCATCCATTTCGGTCAATATCAATACTCTTCTAGAATAGGCATTTTTTACTACATAAAGTCCCTCTCAATTTGATATATTTCTTCCTTTGAAATCCTTCTATATAGGAATGATCTTCTACAATATCAAGTTCCTCTCGTGGAATTCTTTAGGATAAACCTCTCTGCTATAAGCCCTATCATCTGACTGTGGCGGACATCCTTTAAATTCGACTGAACATATCGCGATTAGATTTATTCTGCCTCATCTCATTTTAATTCTGATAAGACTCAGAGAAAAGGAATCTTGTTTTCAAAACCATTTTTATCCTATAAACTAATGAGTAATGTGTTGCCCCAGCGAAGATCTTGGTTAACATTCAATAAGCATAGAGGGTAAATGGTAACTTCTTTATGCCAATCCTTACAAGTCTCGGTCACCTTCTACAATCTCTTTTTGTTGTTTTTTTTTATTTTTTCCCTTTTTTGTTTTTTTCTTTTTGGCCGCCTTTGCTGTATTAGGATATGGCGTCTGATCTTTGAACAAACTGTAAACTTTTGACATTGTGCAGTTGTATTAAACATGATCTTTTGTGACATTACTTGTCGGCACCCTTTTTTTAAAATTTGACGACTACCGACCTTGTAATATGGCATATGAAGCGACCCTCACCCTCTTCATGAAATCATCAAAGATCACCAAGATAAATAGATGTATATTAGACGAGAATGGCCTCATAACATCCTTGCCCACATATAGCAAATCTATGAAGAAATGGAGATGGCACATAAGTTCTGTCTTCCTCCATTTGGCATTTACGCCATAACTAATACAATCCCTTCTATGGTGGATCAAGAGCACCGAACCTCATGATTAACCCGGCTAACGTAAAATCATTAGCATGTGTCCTTCGACACTGTCATGCACCTTTGAGCATCCATAGGTCTTTGTAGCCCATGCATATCTTGATACGATCATGTAAAAATATCTTTGAATTTTTGAAATAACTCAATGACGTCTCGCTTTGCTTTGTGGTATTGCTGGTTTCGATCTTTGCCTCTTTCTATTTTCCTAGGCTCGCAATGTACATTAACCATTTTTAGAGTAGGATCTGTTTTTCATCTTGTTCTACCACCAGGACATAGGCTACAATCTCTGTCATCTTCAAAGTCCCGAGATCTACTTAAACACATATCTAAACCCAAAAGGAGTCACATAACGATGCTCCTATCGTTGATATCTGGGACCTATTGTAGGTATAAAGGCACACTTCCAAAAAATAAATGATTCTAAAGATGATTATTTGTATGGTATAATCATGAATGAAACATATTTAAAAGACAGTCAAAAGAATATATCAAGAATGAAAGAACATTTACTCAAAAAATGCATTTGATTGAAATAAAGATTTTGAACATAAGCCTATTTCACAAAAGGATTCTTATTGCCCCTAGGCTTAAAGTAACAAGCGTTTTGAACACTACTTTAAATCAAGACTAAAAATACAGGATCTCTTCTACGGTCCATTATTTAAAACATCCCCAGTACATAAGGGTTTGAAATTTCCATTTCTGGTTCCCTCTTCAGATATATCATTCAGATTTCCCAGTATGTCATTCGGATAGATAGCTAGTGGTTACAGCCCTCGGCTGGCCTACATTAACCAATTTGGAAGGCATGCTCAAGATGTTCACTTCATTTTTATTTCTCTTTTGGATTAACCTCTTGGCACTTTCTCCCGATCTATCTTTTCGCTCCTTATTGCGTTTTCAATCAATTCACCAGACATTATCATATCTGAAAAGCTCAGAGTAGTGCTTCCCAACATATGGTTAATGAATGGGGCTTTCAGAGTATTGATGAAAAGTATGGTAGTCTCTTTTTCTAGGAGAGGTGGCTGAACTTGCATGGCAACCTCCCTCCACCTTTGGGCGTACACGGAAACTCTCATTCGGTTTCTTTTCCATGCTCTGTAAAGTAATCCTATCAGGCTCTATGTCTGTCACATGGCTATACTGCTTCATGAAGGCCTGTGTTAGGTCCCTCCACGATTTAATTTGGGTGCGACTTAGCTGATTGTACCATTTGGCCGCAATCCCGCTCAGACTATCCTTGAAACAATGAACTAGCAACTGATCATTATTGACATGACCAGTCATCCTCCGACAAAACATTGTGATGTGGGCCTCAGGGCAGTTGGTTCCATTGCATTTCTCAAACTCTGGTATTTTGAACTTCGGAGGAGCACTAGATCTGGAACCAAACTCAACTCTTTAACATCCATACCACATTGATAATCTGCGCCAAATACTTTGAATTTCTCCTCCACCATTTGTATCGGAGTTTCACTACTTTGGGAGTTCTCTTTTGCCTTCCTCACCTCGCCATCTTATCAAAGTTGGGGATGAAGGATTTACAGGATCGTCTTCGGGTTTAGAACACGAGCCCATCGGAAATTCATTGGTGCCGAAATATCAGCCTGATACTGGGGTTTGATATTGATAGACACCCTTTGTGGTGGTACTGGGGTATTCACTGGGGTAAAACTTGGAGGGTAAACAAGGATCTCGCTATCACCCTCTGGGTTGACCATAGGGCTCTTCCTTCTCCCGCCCTCCGAGCAACAATTGAGTTAGCTGATTCATCATGTTCTTTTACGATTCCAGTATCTAATCCTTCATGTCCTGCTGAATCTTGGTCAGTGCTCTTGCATCTGTTCTTCCAGCCGATCCTGCATTTCCTTCTGCATTTGCTCTAGGTTTTCCAACCTTTGATCCATAACTTTGGCTTTTCTCCGTGTGTAGTAATAATGTTCCAGAGTAACTACAATACGATTTCTAATTAATTAGGGTTCTCTTGTGATGTTTAATGCACATGATGCAATGCAATGCAAATGTATGGAATGAATGCAAAAGAAAGTAAGGTGTTGATTCTGAATTCAATTCTATTAGAACAACTTTTCTAGGAAGCAAATTCCTTTACATAAAACGGATTACATATACTGCTTTGCCCTCATGTTCCAGGCGAGGACACCGATTTCTTTTCTTTGTAAAAGCCAAATCTCGCAAGCTTCCAATAGATGCCCCCACTAGCTCCTTTTGCTTGATTCAGGCCGCGACTTAATACTCACCTATCCTTGCAATGTTCATTAGATCCATTAAGAATGTTCATTAGATCCATTAAGAAAGTTGAGACGTGACGTCTTTTGGATAATCTTTATTGACTTGAATCCTCAGGTAAAGTCTTGTTTTTCTCTGCGAACTATCATCCTTCTTCAGTTGTGTTTACTTGGACCATATTCAGACAACCGTATTTTAATCCACTTTATCAAGAAATTTTTTTTCTTATAACAAACTGTTCTATTTAGATATAAAATATGAATCAACACCTCCTTTCTATGATGATGTAATGCAATGCAGTCATAGATAAAAAAAAAAAAACAAAACTCGTTAGTACAGAAGAAATAAATAACAGAGAAAGTACCTATTCGGGCGACCACTAAATTTGGGCACGATTTTACCTAAATGGACCCTCAAGGTTCACTATATGTAGCTCAGTTCTAGAAAAATGGTACCCAAACTAGCAGATTCCTCAATCCTCACCCATTATAGGCTCATACGGATCGAGTTCGGTTCAGGGGAATATATTTCCCTATGGCCATGCGGAGGTGAAAACCTCACGAAGACATAGGTACGGATGTATCCCGGAAGCAGTCCACTAGCCCATGCGGAGGTGAAAACCTCACGAAGGCATAACTTCTCACTCCTACTTAAAAGGTGTGACCACAACGGTCATGCGATATGCAATGTGAGGGGACATAAAAACTTAGAACTCAAAAAATATGAATAACATGATGAAAACCATAAAACCCACGAGATGCAATAAAAGGATCGTATGTTAAAAAACCAAATTTTAAATTTTCAACAAAAGGACAGGAAATGATCAATTTTACGACTTGACTCTCTTGTTGTCCCCAGTGGAGTCGCCAAGCTGTCGAAACCATTTTTATTTTGGAAAACGGGGATCGACTTTAAAACGAAAATGGAGTTGCCACCAATCCATTTTGTTTAGGTGTGATCGGGTCACCCTGTGGTTGATCATTTTAATAAAACATTTTGGTTTATTAAAACAACATTTTTGGTCTACGAAAAACTAGAAGACGGGTTCGGGAGTCGGTTACGCGCGAGGAAGGATTAGCACCCTCGCAACGCCCAAAATCGGTACCGTATTGATTGATTAATGTCCTAATGTTGAAAACTTGAAAAGATTTTAAAATACAATATTTAAAAACGTTTGGATAACTTGAATTGGATATTGAGATTCTCTCGCTTAGAAGAAATAAAATATTACGTCCAGCACGATTGGATATAATATTTCGAAACCTCGACACAAGATCATCTCAGGATTTCCAAAACACATGCACTTAAAACTTTTAAAAAGGATATTTGGCTATTCGGCCCAAACGGTAAATTGAAACCCAGCACGATTGGGCACGATTTATCGAATTTCCAAATATGAAACGTTGCCTCATTTTAATTTGAGAAAACATGGATGAAATTTCAAAAGGATCTTCTGTATTTTAATCGAATGGAAAATCGAAACCCAGCACGATTGGGCACGATCTCTCAAACTTCCAAACACGAAATATTGCCTCGTTTTAGTTTAAGAAAACATGAATAAAATTTCAAAAAAAAGGATTTTCCGTATTTTAGTCGAATGAAAAATTGAAACCCAGCACGATTGGGCACAATCTCTCAGACTCCCCAAACACGAAATATTTCCTCGTTTTAGTTTTAAAAAGCATGGACAAAATTTCCAAAGGATATTTCGTATTTTAGTTGAACGGAAAAAAAATCGAAACCTAGCACGATTGGGCACGATTTCTCGGACCTCCAAACACGAAATAATCCCTTAAGTTGAGAGGGTTCTTTGAAACGTGGGTGATTATAAAAATGATCTAAAGCATATAAAATAATTTATTAAATTTTTTTTCCATTCAAGATAAAATAATATATAAAACTCTTTAAAATAATATATAAACAATTCAAAATATATAATGTGTAAAAAAGTTTGAAATACATAATATATGAAAATATTAAAGTAAATAATATGTAAAAATTTGAAATGAGCGTTGTATAAAAAGTTAAAATAGATAATAACAAAAAAGTAAAATAAATAAATAAATAAATAGAATGTTAATAACAAGAGTAAAAACATATATAAGGAAATAATAATAAAAATAATATTAGTATATAAATAGAAATAGAAATATAATAAATAGAAATATAATAATAGTAGAAATATAAATAAATAAATCAAAATTAGATAAATAATAATAGTATTAGAGTAACAAAATAAATATAAATAGAAACATAATAATAATAGCGATAATATATTAAATTAGTTAATTTGATAATAAAATAGCGAAAAAAAAGATTAAATCGAATCCTAAAGCAAAATTCTAGGGCAAATAAAAAATAAATAAAAGGGAATGGACCAATTTGAACGTGCGAATAACAAGGAGGGACCAAAAGGGAAATAATCCCCACCCTCCAAAACACACAGCTTCAAGGAAGACCAAAATGTAGTCAAAACAAATTTTAGGGCCAAAATTAAGAATAATGAAAACTTAATTGCAAAACAATAAAAAAACGGAAGGGCTAAAAGCAATTGGACGAATTTAGAAAAAACAAAGAAATTGAAATGAAATGGACAAGAGTCCCATGTAATTGAAAGAGAAAAGAAAATAATTCAATTCCAAAGAAAATAGGAAAAGAGAGAATAATTCAATTCCAAATTAAAGTAGGAATACCAAAAGTAATCGATCAGTAATTCGTCCCCTTTCAAAGAACAAAATACCCCTATTTATATACATGGGGTTTACTAAAAATAGCCTAACTAATTTAATAATAAAATAAAATAAAATAAAAATAATATCTTTCTATTTTTAGCCTTTTACCAAGTCAACAAAATTTGATAACCCCTTGGCTTTCTCCATCTTTTTTATTTGGCCACAATTTAATGATTGTCTTTCAATTTGGCCCTTTTTGGCTTGTTTTCAACCGATTGCATCCTTTAGCTTCAGTTATTATTTTTTCGGGCCCAGGCCAAAATTGGCCTATTATAGTGTGCATTTGGATATCTAGTTAGTGATTGCATGTGCATTGGGGTGGGATAATTATGTGGCAGAGGAACTGTTGATAGTTTAATGATTTGCCTTATCTAGTGGTTTAAACCACATATATGTTCTGGTGGCTTGACTACACTTATCTAATTCTGGCAAATTACTGCATAATTTCTGGCAGCTTGGCTGCATTATTCTGAAAAGTGACATCCACTCACTATTGTGGTGTGTGAGGTTGGATGGGTATTTATTACCCTAATTGGTGTATAGGGATGGATGGAGATGATGTGTAGCAGATGGGACTAGGTTTTACATTTGAATCAGCATCAGATTCGAATCAGTATTTGTAACTAATCTATCGTAATGAACCGAAAGTTACGAGATCGGAAATTGAGTCTTGAGTCTTGTTTTCGTGAAATTTATTCATGAATATTTATTAGAAATATTTATGAATTATAGTTGAATGGTTATTTAGTGTTTAATTAAGTGAAGTAGCTTGAATTTAGTTTAAAGGATTAAATTGCATAAGGAATAAAAGTTTAATTATAGATTAAAGAAGTAAAAGGGACTAATCTAGCAATTAGACCCTAAGTGCCATGTGTGTGAATGTATGATATAACATGTGTAATAGTTGGTATATATGTGTAATAGCTATAAGATATTTTATGTTATAGCTATTACACATGTTAATTTATATTTTTATAGGTTAATAATAATATAATATAGTATAATGAATAAATAATAATGAGTAAAGAAACATAGAAAGAGTTACAGAGAGCAAACGTGAGAAAGAAAGAAGGAAAGAAAGAAAGAAAAGAAAAGGGAAATTTGAGGATTAAGGCCCTAAAGTTTAATTGGTAAGTTGTTTTAGCTCATTTTCTTATGATTTTTATGTTTATGGATGCCTAATTCAAAGTTCTACATGTATGAGGTTAAAATGAAGAAAAATAGAAAATTTTAGATATTGATTTAGTTGAGTAAATTGAGGTTTTATGGGTTAAATTGATAGGAATTGAAGTTAGAAGTGAAAATTGAGTGATTTATTAAAAGAATTCTAAGTTAGGTTTAAATAGGGATTAAGTTGAATAGAGCTCAAAATTTATGTTTTATAATGAATTTTATGAGTTAGAAATTGTTAATGAGTTGATTAAAAGAGAATATGAAGCTTAAGTTAAAGAAAAAGATTAGTAATGGAAAAAGGACGAAATTGGAATTTTGTAAAAGTTTGATAGAAAGTGAAAATGTGTTTTATGAATTAGTATATTGATGAATTTTAATTGTATGATTGTTAGTAGCAAACGTAGCACGGATACGTCATCAAAGAAGGAAAAGAGAAAGTGAACGAAGATATCGATTAAATTCGATAAATAGTGGTTTGTATTTCTATAAACCGAGCTTAATCGTTATTGCTATATTTGATATTTATATTGTATGAAAATGTGAATGAGGTAAGTATTTTTACCATATTGAAATGAATGTGATTTTGAATACCCTATTAATGTTGTCGGGCTAGTCGGATATAGTTGACATGTCATAGGAATTGGAAGTATTGGGATATTCCGACATTGAGTCGATGAGACACTATGTGTCGACTCATCGTTAAAGTTCGGATTTGTTCCGATGAAGTACTTTGTGTACTATAATGTTAAAGTTCGGATTTATTCCGATGAAGCCCTATGTGCTTATCCCGAGTGTGGGTTGGATCCGTGTATCCGTCGTTGTCCGAAAGTTATGTTAATAAGGGTAAATAAAGTAAAGGTTATTAAAGTAATTGATTGATATTGAATAATAGCAATAATGTGTTTGAATTACCATGTTTTAAAGTTGATTAAGCTATTGTTTATAAAAATACCACTGAGAGTATTCTCAGCACGGTTTGTTTCGTCATGCAGCTAGGTACGAAAGTATAAGGACTCACATACAAGCCGATCCCCAAACTCAAATTGGTGAAGTTTCTATCTTTTGGAAAATGGCATTGTACCTAGGATGTCTTTTGGTTATATTGAAAGTATCTAAGTTGTTAAATGATATTTTGGTATGTTTTGTAAATGTTACCAAAACCTTAAGAATGGTATGTTTTGATATGTTAGTGAAGAGTAATAAGAGGAATTGTTGGTAAATGTTGTAGAAAGAAGAAATGAAGATGTTATAAACTTAGTTATCAACATTTTATACTAAAACAGATTTGGACAGTAACAGTAGTCCAACTTTGAAAATATACCAAAAATAGTATAAAGTGAATTAGATGATGAATAAAATATGTAATTGAAGCTTAATGAATCTATTTTTATATGGAAGAAACAAAATTGGTAAAAGAGTTGTATTTTATGAGATATTTACGTTTTGGTGAAACAGGGTTAGAACAATTTCTGGATTCCCTGTTCTGACTTTAGAAATTCACAATAAATTGTGTATTAAGAATTAGGACTCAAACTTTATATGTATGGATTCATTATTGAGTCTATTTTTAATTGAAACAAATGGCATAGTCATTGGATATCTGTACAGGAAGAAATTTGATTCGAAGTGCACAAGGGTCAGAGTAGCTGAACCCTGAAACAGGGGAGACTTCTTATAATAAACTGTACTAATTGGCCTGACCAAAATTCTAGAAAAAATTAGTAAGTAGATATATGAGTCTAGTTTCAGGGAAAATTTACGGAATTGGATTTCAAGTTTCGTAACTCGAGATATGATTTTTTTAGCGACTGTGACGCAGATGGATAGTTTACTACGAAAACTGTTTAAGTGCTAAGATAAGTTTTGTAATGTCTCCTGCTTGACTCCGGCAACGGTCTCGGGTAGGGGGGACGTTACAATATTGATTGGTATCAGATCTATTTAGGTTTAGTGGGTTCTAGGACTAAATCGAATGTCAATGGGAATCTAGAGGTACATGCCATTACTGAGTCAAATTTGAGTTGGGATTGGATGCTGATATGTTTGTTGAATATTTTGTTTTATAGCATTAAGAATGTCGATAAAAGCATTGAGGATACTGATCAAGAGATGTATAGTGAAGATGATGAACCGTATAATGTGAATGAATCGAGTCTGCAACTCCAAGTGTGAATCCAGAGGAAATCAACCGAATGTTGGAAGTGACAATATCAAGTCTTTAGAATAATCGCCGATGCCCTTCAAAAGCGGTAGGAACTATGCTTGCTACGTCCTCTATCCCTACTACCCAAGAGCTCCAATTAAAGAATTGAGAAAATATGGAGCTACAGAATTTTTGGGTGCCAAGGAATTGATTCGACTCTGCTGAAAATTGGTTAAAGACTACAAAGAGAGTTCGAAGCAACTTGAATGTACACCACAAGAAAGCTTAGTGTGTGTTGTCTCATTCTGCAAGAGGAAGCTTTAGTATGGTGGGAATCGGTGATTGAGAATGTACTTGAGGAACAGATAAGTTGGGACTTCTTTCAAAAGAGTTTCAAAATAAGTATTTGGGAGAAATGTACATAGAAGACAAAAGACAAGAGTTCTTAACATCTGAAACAAGGTGAGATGCTTATAGTGGATTATGAACGAGAATTTCGAGATTGAGCAGATATGCCATCGAGTTTGTACCAATGAAGCCGACCGATGTAAAAGATTTTTAAGAGGATTACGTGATGAATTTAGACTACAGTTGATGCCTCTTAGAATCACCGAGTTTTGGATTTAATGGAAAGAGCTAAGATGATTGAACAAATTCTTGGAAGGGATAAAAGTCCGAAGTTGCTCATTCGATGAAAAACGTCCCGAATGGTTAGTTCAAGTCCGCAGCCTAAGCGGTCAAAGGAATCACGAGGTAATTGAGATTTAGTTCTCGATCGAAAGGAGTGATCGAGGTCGGAAAAGACAGACTCATCGTGTTCTCTGGCGAGATCAAAGTCCGATTCGAAAACCGAAATTCCAATATGTGAGCATTGTGGAAACCGACACAAGAGGAGTGTAGAAAATTGACTGGAGGTTGTTTCGTTGTGGAGCTACCGATCACTTTATTAAAGATTGCCCAAAGATATCGGAACAACACCGAGTGAGTGCAAAGATCTGAATTTGCTTCCAGAGGCGGGATCGGGCCAAGTAGTTCGTTGCTAGAGGTGGTACTAGAAGAACTAGTGAGAGTGCTACACAACAATCTGAAGCTAGAGCTCCAGCTCGGCGTATGTTGTGAGGACTCGAGAAGAGAAAGATGCTCACGATGTGGTGACGGTATATTCTTATTGAATTCAAGACCCGCTTATGCTTTAATAGACCACAGGTCATCACATTCATATGTTAATCTGAAAGTAGTTGAGATAAAAATTAGAGTTTGAATTGTCTAAAGTTATAATAGAAGTGTCTAGTCCATGGGACAAACTACTTTAGTGAACCATATATGTCGAAGATGTTCGTTAATGATTCAAGATAGAATATTCCTGTTGATCTGTTGATTATGCCATTTGGCGACTTTGATGTTATTTTGGGAATGGATGGTTATCGAACATGGAGTGATTTTAGACGTTATAAGAAGAAGTTTATTGTTCGTAATGAAAGTGAAGATAGAATTGAAGTAAATGGTATTTGGACTAGTGGATCAATTCGTATTGTTTCGACCATTAAAGCTAGCAAGCTTCTTCATCGAGGTTGTAATGCTTTCTTAGCATATGTGATTAATTCGGATTCGGTTGAAAGTCGATGTAGTAAAATTGATTGTATGTGAATTTTCGATGTATTCCCGAGGAATTACCGGATTACCCCGATCGAGAGGTAGAATTTGTGATTGAAGTCTACCAGTGCAGATCCGTATCGATACCTCCGCACTGTATGGCACCTCTTGAGCTAAAGGAATTAAAAGTACGTTGCAAGACTTATTGGACAGAGGTTTTATCGACCTAGTACATCACCATGGGGAGCTCCAATGTTATTTGTTAAGAAGAAAGATGGCTCGATGCGGTTGTGCATTGATTATCGACAACTCAACAAATTGACTGTCAAGAACAAGTATCCACTTCCCCGAATAGATGATTTGTTTGATCAACTGAAAGGAGCTTCTGTATTTTCAAAGATTGATCTAAGGTCGGGATACTATCAGTTGAAAGTAAAAGAGTGCGACATATTGAAGACGGCATTCCGTACGAGGTATGGGCATTATGAATTTTTAGTGATGCCATTTGGACTGACAAATGCCCCTGCTGCTTTTATGGATCTTATGAATCGGATTTTTCAACCATACTTGGATCAGTTCGTAGTAGTTTTTATCGACGATATTTTGGTGTATTCCAAGTCAGAAAAAGATCATGAGCAACATCTCCAAATTGTTTTGCAAATACTACGAGAAAAGCAATTGTACGGAAAATTGAGCAAGTGTGAATTCTGGTTATCAGAAGTTGTGTTTCTTGGTCATGTCGTATCAGCGGATGGAATTAGAGTGGATCCAAAGAAGATTGAAGCAGTTATTCAGTGGAAAGTTCCTAAGAATGTATCGAGGTACGAAGTTTTCTCGGATTGGTGGTTACTATCGAAGATTCGTCAACGGATTTTCAAAGATAGCCTTACCGATGACCAAGCTACTACGAAAAATATTCCATTTGTTTGGAATGAGCAATGTCGTAAAAGTTTTGAAGCATTAAAACGAATGTTAACAGAGGCACCGGTGTTGACTTTACCGAATCGAAAGAGATTTTGTAGTGTACGGTGATGCTTCATTGAGTGGATGGGATGTGTCTTGATGCGAGCGGAAAGTCATTGCTTATGCTTCACGGCAAGAATCGAAACCGCATGAACGCAACTATCCAACTCATGATTTAGAATTAGCAATTGTAATTTTTGCCTTGAAGATTTGGAGGCACTATCTTTATGGTGAAAAGTGCTATGTTTATACTGGATCATAAAAGTTTGAAGTATCTACTTTCACAAAAGATTTGAATCTGAGACAAAGGCGTTGGATAGAGCTTCTAAAAGACTATGATTGTGTCATAGACTATCATCCAGGGAGGGCTAATGTAGTAGCCGACGCACTGAGTAGAAAAGCTGCGATTGAATTACGAGCAATGTTTGCACAACTTAGTATCACTGAAGATGGAAGCCTTTTGACTGAATTAAGAATAAAGCCAGTAATGTTTGATCGAATCAGATCAGCACAGTTAGAAGATGATAAGTTGTTAAAGAAAGAGAGATGATTCGAATGGTACAATGAGAAAATTTTAGCATTGATGGAAATGGTCGCTAAGATTTCAGAATCGACTTTGCATTCCGAATAATTCTGAGTTTAAAGAGTTAATTCTTCGAGAAGCTCATAATAGTCCATTTGCATTTCATCCTGGAGGTATGAAAATGTATCGTGATTTGCGTGAATTGTATTGGTGGTCGGGAATGAAAAAGGATATAACTGAATATGTGGCAAAGTGTTTGACTTGTCAACGAGTGAAGGCAGAACATCAAGTTCCATCGGGATTACTTCAACCCATCAATATTCCTGAATGGAAATGGAACCGAATAACGATGGACTTTGTGACGGGATTACCAATGTCTACAAGTAAAAAGAATGCTATTTGGGTAATAGTTGATCGACTTACGAAGTCAGCTCATTTCTTAGCTGTGAGAACCGATTGGTCGTTAAAGAAACTTGCTGAGGTTTATGTTCGGGAAATCATTAGATTACATGGTATTCCAAAATCAATAATTTTCGAGAGATCCAAGGTTTACGTCAAGGTTTTGGAAGCAATTACATGAATCTTTCTAATTTTCGACTTCATTTTAGTACGACTTTTCATCCACGCATCGATGGTCAATCTGAGCGGTAATACAAATTTTAGAAGATATGCTTCGAGCTGTATGATTGATTTTGAGTCTAACTGGGAATATTATTTGTCATTAGCGAATTTGTGTATAATAATAGTTTCGATCAAGTATACGATGGCACCGTATGAGGCTT
Source organism: Gossypium arboreum (assembly GCF_025698485.1). Lineage (NCBI taxonomy): Eukaryota > Viridiplantae > Streptophyta > Magnoliopsida > Malvales > Malvaceae > Gossypium > Gossypium arboreum. The sequence goes on from NC_069073.1 coordinate 119,850,659, forward strand.
TGTATGGACGAAGATGCCGATCACCCGTATGTTGGATGAATCGAATGAGAAGAAGATGATTGGACTGAATTGGTTCAAGAAACGGAAAGTACAGATTAAGAAAATTCGGAAAGATTGAAAGCGCTTTTGATAGACGAAATCGTATGCAGATTTGAAACGACGGGATATTGAATACTCGATCGGGGATAAAGTATTTTAAAGGTTTCACCTTGGAAGAAAATTCTAAGATTTGGTCAAAAGGAAAATTAAGTCCTCGTTTTATTGGGCCTTACGAAGTTATTGAGAGAATTGGACCAAGAGCGTATCGATTGGCCTTACCTCCGAACTACGAAAATGCACGATGTCTTCCATGTTTCTATGCTAAGAAGATATCGATCGGATCCTTCACATGTTATTACGACCGAGAATGTAGAGATTCGACCGACTTATCGTATGAAGAAGAACCGGTTGAGATTCTAGCACGAGAGGTAAAAGAATTACGTAATAAACGTATTCCTTTAGTAAAAGTGCTATGGCGAAGTCACAGTGTTGAAGAAGCTACATGGGAACCGAAGAAACGATGAGATCTCAATACCCCATCTCTTTTCGTAAATTTCGAGGACAAAATTTATTAAGGGGAGAGAATTGTAATGAACCGAAAGTTACGGTATCGGAAATTGAGTCTTGAGTATCTTTTTCAGTGAAATTTATTCATGAATATTTATTAGAAATATTTATGAATTATAGTTGAATGGTTATTTAGTGTTTAATTAAGTGAAGTAGCTTGAATTTAGTTTAAAGGATTAAATTGTATAAGGAATAAAAGTTTAATTATAGATTAAAGAAGTAAAAGGGACTAATCTAGCAATTAGACCCTAAGTGCCATGTGTGTGAATGTATGATATAACATGTGTAATAGTTGATATATATGTGTAATAGCTATAAGATATTTTATGTTATAGCTATTACACATGTTAATTTATATTTTTTATAGGTTAATAATAATATAATATAGTATAATGAATAAATAATAATGAGTAAAGAAACATAGAAAGAGTTACAGAGAGCAAACGTGAGAAAGAAAGAAGGAAAGAAAGAAAGAAAAGAAAAGGAAATTTGAGGATTAAGGCCCTAAAGTTTAATTGGTAAGTTGTTTTAGCTCATTTTCTTATGATTTTTATGTTTATGGATGCCTAATTCAAAGTTCTACATGTATGAGGTTAAAATGAAGAAAAATAGAAAATTTTTAGATATTGATTTAGTTGAGTAAATTGAGGTTTTATGGGTTAAATTGATAGGAATTGAAGTTAGAAGTGAAAATTGAGTGATTTATTAAAAGAATTTAAGTTAGGTTTAAATAGGGATTAAGTTGAATAGAGCTCAAAATTTATGTTTTATAATGAATTTTATGAGTTAGAAATTGTTAATGAGTTGATTAAAGAGAATATGAAGCTTAAGTTAAAGAAAAAAGATTAGTAATGGAAAAAGGACGAAATTGGAATTTTGTAAAAGTTTGATAGAAAGTGAAAATGTGTTTTATGAATTAGTATATTGATGAATTTTAATTGTATGATTGTTAGTAGCAAACGTAGCATCGGATCGTCATCAAAGAAGGGAAAAAGAAAGTGAACGAAGATATCGATTAAATTCGATAAATAGTGGTTTGTATTTCTATAAACCGAGCTTAATCATTATTGCTATATTTGATATTTATATTGTATGAAAATGTGAATGAGGTAAGTATTTTTACCATATTGAAATGAATGTGATTTTGAATACCCTATTAACGATTGTCGGGCTAGTCGGATATAGTTGACATGTCATAGGAATTGGAAGTATTGGGATATTCCGACATTGAGTCGATGAGACACTATGTGTCGACTACTGTTAAAGTTCCGGATTTGTTCCGATGAAGTACTTTGTGTACTATAATGTTAAAGTTCCGGATTTATTCCGATGAAGCCCTATGTGCTTATCCCGGAGTGTGGGTTGGATCCGTGTATCCGTCAATGTCCGAGTTATGTTAATAAGGGTAAATAAAGTAAAGGTTATTAAAGTACTGATTGATATTGAATAATAGCAATAATGTGTTTGAATTACCATGTTTTAAAGTTGATTAAGCTATTGTTTATAGAAATACCACTGAGAGTATTCTCAGCATACGGTTTGTTTCGTATGCAGCTAGGTCTGAAAGTATAAGGACTCAAAGATACAAGCCGATCCCCAAACTCAAATTGGTGAAGTTTCTATCTTTTGGAAAATGGCATTGTACCTAGGATGTCTTTTGGTTATATTGAAAGTATCTAAGTTGTTAAATGATATTTTGGTATGTTTTGTAAATGTTACCAAAACCTTAAGAATGGTATGTTTTGATATGTTAGTGAAGAGTAATAAGAGGAATTGTTGGTAAATGTTGTAGAAAGAAGAAATGAAGATGTTATAAACTTAGTTATCAACATTTTATACTAAAACAGATTTGGACAGTAACAGTAGTCCAACTTTGAAAATATACCAAAAATAGTATAAAGTGAATTAGATGATGAATAAAATATGTAATTGAAGCTTAATGAATCTATTTTTATATGGAAGAAACAAAATTGGTAAAAGAGTTGTATTTTATGATATATTTACGTTTTGGTGAAACAGGGTTAGAACAATTTCTGGATTCCCTGTTCTGACTTTAGAAATTCACAATAAATTGTGTATTAAGAATTAGGACTCAAACTTTATATGTATGGATTCATTATTGAGTCTATTTTAATTGAAACAAATGGCATAGTCATTGGATATCTGTACAGGAAGAAATTTGATTCGAAGTGCACAAGGGTCAGAGTAGCTGAACCCTGAAACAGGGAGACTTCTTATAATAAACTGTACTAATTGGCCTGACCAAAATTCTAGAAAAAATTAGTAAGTAGATATATGAGTCTAGTTTCAGGAAAATTTACGGAATTGGATTTCGAGTTTCGTAACTCGAGATATGATTTTTTTAGCGACTGTGACGCAGATGGATAGTTTACTACGAAAACTGTTTAAGTGCTAAGATAAGTTTTGTAATGTCTCCTGCTTGACTCCGGCAACGGTCTCGGGTAGGGGGGACGTTACACTATCTGTCATATTGCTTCGCAAGATATGCCATGCATTAGTAACTGTTCAAACCATGATTTTTACATGATATTGCTATATGTTCTGTTTGCATGGGTTGAGTTACACACTGAGCTTGTTAGCTTACCCTTTATTTGTATCTTTTCAGGAAATTAGCAAACTTAGGATCGAGTGACGTGTGGGATCTCGAATTGGTTTCTCAGTTAATTAATTTGATGGTTCACGTTTTTTTAACTAGTCTGGACCTTTGGACTTTTCAGACTGTGTAACTGTTTAGGACTTTGCATTCTGGTTTTGGTTTGTTTTTGTTGGATTTAGTAATTATTATTTTAGAATGGCAAGTTATATGTTTTTACAAACTAAGTCACGGTTTTCAATATTTAATACTATGAAATTTCCGTTGCAAAACAAAGTAATCAATTAAACGATTTTTTATAAAATGAACAACTTAAAACACGAATTTTTTAAAAACTGAAAGGAGGTTTGCAAAAACTAACTTTTTAAGATCACCCGATTTTCAAGAGTTACTTTTGGGTTGCTAAACATGTTCATGCAATTCCTTAAGATTCGACTATAATGTTCAGGTCGGGTGTGGGGTGTCACACACTTGTTTCCTCATTCTCCACAACTAAGTCTCTGAAAATGTCTTAACCACAATTAAGTTCATAGAGACATGTAATTGATAATTTTATTGAAAGAAACATAAAAAAAAAAAACTAAAAATTGCAATTGAAAATAAAATTTAACCTAAGTACGAAAAAAATGATGAAAGACTCAACCAATTGCTCGAAAGCATGCTCTTTAAATGCATAAAGAGCTTAATTTGTCATATTGAAATACGATACATCATATACATATGAATTTTGTAAACGTAACTAATATGATAAGCAAAAGTTTTGTATATTTGATTTAAAATAATATATAAAAATAAAAGCATGAGCTGGATAAAGTTTTAAATTGACAAAATAATTTTATTGTATATTATATTACTATATTGACAATTAGATAATTTTTATCTTTCTTATTAAATTTATAAACCTAATACACATATTCTAGAATATTTATTTCAAAATATAAATATATTATTCTAAGTTCAAACGCAAATAACATACCTATTATTATCCAAATCCAAAATAAACTAATTATATCATACATTTCTAATCCAAAATATATATATATATATATATATATATATATATAAACTCAATACTCAGTATTTGTAAAAGTTAAAATTCAATCCAAAATCTAATTAAAAATATTTTATTAAGATATTAAAATTTTAATAATATTTTATGTATTACCAGCATGTATTGTAATATAACAAATTACACATCTATTGAGCGTGTTTTACTATAGGTTAACTTCTGCTATTAGTCTCTATACTTTACGAAAGTTGTGGATTTAGTCCTTCTATTTTAATGTGATCAAATGTAGCCATTGTATTTTTGAATCAGTCAATTTTAATCCTTATACTTTTCAAATTTTGAAATTTTAATCCTTGTACTTTTTTAGATTTTGAAATTTTAGTCTTGACTCAAATAGTAGCACTTAAATCAATTTGGTTAAATTTAATTGGTAGTCTTTTACTATGCGTAAAATTGTAGATTTAGTCCATATTCTCCTATACATTTTGAATTTTGAAATTTCAGTCTTGATATAAATAATATCCATTAATTCATTAACAAGATTTTTAGTGAGTAAGATATGAAAATAACAAGCTAACATAACATTACACATGATAATATGTTAAGTCACATCAGATTTTGAAAATAGCAAAACTTAACTTAATGAATTTAACAATTAGCATTTGGTGAGGACAACATTTTAAATTTGAAAAGTACAAAGACTAAAAATAACCAAATTACAGAGACTAACAATATAATTTAACCATTAATAGATTATGCATACTATAATCTATCATATACTTTAACTATTTAACCATGTTATACTATAATGAATCTCATTATAGTATACAATTATAAAAAAATATCTTATATATATATAATTTATGATCAGTGAAATGTATATCAACTTGATATATATATTTAGAGTATGAGCATTATCAACTTCATAAATTTTTTTATTTTAAAATTTATTATAACTTTTTAATTCTAATTTATAGGTTCAAAATTTGGATATTGCTCTTACTTGGAACTTGGGTGTTAGGCTTTAGGGGTGAGTGTTCGATTGAATCAAATCAATCGAATGAAATTTTTTTGAGTTAATCGAGTTTACGAATCATATTTTATCATCTTAACTCAATTTGGATTTTTCTCAAATCGAGTTGAGTGAGATGGAATTCAAGTTGAATCAAATCGAATATATTTGTTCAAGTTTAGTTAAAAAAATGACTTCGAGTTCTTGTAACCACTGTCACCCACTGTAATCAAATTTGCCCACCGTAATCAAATTTGTTATTAAATTTCAAATATTTTATATACGAGTTAGCTTCTTTCCTTGCGTAGTTGTTTCAATTATTTTCGATTCTTTGTATATTGAAATTTAAAATATATTAAATGTAAAAAATGTGATTTTTTAAATAAACGTTATCTTAAAGATAAAATGTGAAATAGATACAAACATTAAATTTTAACACGAATATTTTATGGCATTATCAATAATTTAATTTTAATAGAAATTTATAAAAATTCAATATGATTAAATAATTCAATAATATAAATAGTACAAAATGTGAAATTTAATTTAATAATATAAATAGTAGATATTAATGAAATTATTATTATTTAGGTTTATGGATTTTTTGGATAAATTCGATTTTTGATTTGAAAGTAAAGGATGAGAAGTAAAAGTTTAGGGGGAAAATATTTAAAAAAAATTGTGAGGAAAAAAGGTTTGGGCTAGACAGGGGGTGGGATGGGAGGGAAGTAAAAGTTTTTGGGGGAAAGTAAAAAAGTATAGAGGTTTGGGGTAAAAATGTAAAATATTATATTTTAGTATTTGATTTATTTGAATTATTCGATTATTTGAATTCAAAAACTCAACTTGATTCGAACTTGAAATTCGAAAAAAAAATTCGAGTTGACTCAAATAACTTGATTCGTTTAACTCGAAATTTAAATTTTTTTGTTCGATTTATTCAGGTCGAATCGAGTTTTGCTCACACCTTTTGAACTTAGTACGATTTTGTTTTTATACAGCTGCATTAATAATTGGATTTATATACCTTTATGACTTTATGAATTTAAGAACTTTTACCAATATAGCATAATTGTTAAACAACTTTTAAAATTCTTAATTTATATTGTTATAGATAATTGTAAAATAAAATTAATTTTTTTAATAATATTAAATCATATTTAATCATTTGCTATAATTATAAAATTAAATTTTGTAACATCCCTAACCCATATCCGTCGCCAGAATAGGGTTACAGAGCATTACCAGGGTTTACAGATTAAATTAACATATATTTTGTATCATATTACATTCATGTCAGAAACCAATCAAAATCAAACATATTGTCCCTTATACGAGCCCTCGAGGCCCAAAATATGCATTGGAAACAAGTCGGGATTAAATCAGGTACTCAAAATTTTTTTCGAAAAACATTGAAAATTTTCAAAGTTGCAGGGGACACACGACCGTGTGGCTAGGCCGTGTGACTCACATGGTCAAGAGACACGCTCGTGTCTCAGGCCGTGTGGGCATTCTAAATAGGGACACACAGCCGTGTCCGTGTCCGTGTAACTCTCTGACTTGGGTCACACGACCAAGTCACACGCTCGTGTCACATGGGACACATGGCCGTGTCACTTGGTCGTGTGTCACACATGGCAGAGATAGACGCCCATGTGGATGAAAATAGGTCATTTTTCAAGCCACATTCCTCACCCAAATTGTTACCAACCTAGCCTCAACAATTCACAGGTCGACAAATCATAACAAGACATTCAAATCAAACTAAAATCAAGTCTTTAGCATGCTTCATCATCACATACAACCAATATGTTCTTATGATACCATTAAATGACAAATTATAAACATGTCAACCAAATATCCAAACTTACCTATTTAATCCATCTAACAAATCTACTAAAGTTCACCACAAATTTAAATACATACAAACATATATCACTCATGCCAACATCACAAATATGCCTCATTCTCAAACCAATATATATATATATATATGTTAGTTTTATAAGCAAAATATAATTCATAACATTTACACAAGCCAAACTTTGACCCAATCCACACAAAAGCCTATACATGCCATATAAACCGTATTGAACGTTTCAAAAACTACCAGAATAAGATGGATAGTGTGACTTGAGTGTTGATCTGATCGTCCAACCTTCCAAAAATCTATAAGGACATTAAACAACTCAAATAAGCTTAATGAAGTTCATTAGTAAGTTCGATGGGGTAAATAAAAATCTTACCGAACTAACTATAATAAATCAACTAATAAAGCCATTCTCGATAATTCCCTGTCAATCTCATCTTCAATCGATAAATATATCTGTTTACAAATTGGTACAAAAATAAATAACTTATCTTTCAAAATTCGATAAATAAATCACCTTACCAAGACTTTCTCAAATTGAAGAACAATTTACGAATAAGAGTACTGTAGACACTCAATTTTGCCCGGCCCAGAAATAAGTCCAAAAACAAAAATAATAAACCTAAAAAAAAAAAACGAAGTCCAAGTTCAGTCCAGAATTACAAATATAATTTGGCCCGATCGGAATGGCCCATTACTTAAAAAGATTTAAAGTCCATCTACAAGCTTGACTCATATGGAAATATAATCTTCAATGATATGCAATCTTAGATATGATACAATCTTAGATATGATATGCAATCTTAGAAGATATGATTTTGTAATCTTAGAGATTTAATTTGTAGATACCTTTTAATCTTAACCGTTGATGTAATTGATCTGTAGCGTTGGATTTGAGGAGGTTCAACTATAAATAGAGGCCTCTCCCTTCATTGTAAAGGGACTGGAGTTTTGGGAAACAATAAAAATTTTTGAGAGCTTTCACTCAAATTTCTCTCCCACTTATGTTCTTATTTTCTACGGTTTGTTCTTATTTTATTCTTTGTTCATCTTCGTTTTTCAACCCTTTTTATTTTGATTTAATCCATATTTCCCTGATTCTTTTTTATATATTTTAATTTTTTTAATAATTTTAGTATCATATCAAACTCTTTTATTTTTTAATAAATTTTTAGTATTACTCTTAGTAAATTATTTTTTAAATTTTACTCAAATCATTATTTTAAAAATATATTTCATTTAATTGTCATATTTTATCCAAAAGTTTTTCTAAAATGAGGCAATGTTTTTCGTATTTAGGAATTCGAGAAAAAGTGCCCTAACATGCTGGGTTGCGATTTCCCGTTTGTCTAAATGCCTAAAGTATCCTTCTAAATAGATTTTGTAAATCATGAGATGATTTCAGTTACAAGAGTTTAAGAATATTGTGTCCTATCATGCTGGATGTGATGTTTGTATTCTTTCGGAGCTAAGGAATCTTGATTTTTCAACTTAAATAATTTTGGTTTTAAAAAAGGGATCCTATTTTTAAATCCTTTCAAATTTTTGACATTAAGATAGAAAGCTATTCAATTTGGTACCAATTTTGGGCGTTGCGAGGGTGCTAATCCTTCCTCGTACGTAACCGACTCCCGAACCTGTTTTCTTAATTTTCGTAGACCAAAACGTTTTATAAGGTGATCCAATCACACCTAAAAAGGTTGGTGGCGACTCCCGTTTTCATTTTTCAAAAGTCGATTCCCATTTTTCAAACATCCCTTTAAAAAATGGTTTCGACAAGTACATCATCAACAGAAGCTCATAAGAGATGGGCTTCCCAAATACGCCAATTAGAAGCTCGAAAGCTGAACAGAAGCTCGTAAGAGTTGAAAAGAAACTCAGAAGAGTTGAACAGAAAGTAAAACACGAGAGTTCACAACAAATGCTAAACCCCGGTTTACTTGGGAAAAATGCCATTGTCTCCTTCCAATACCATCATACACCAAAATAAGAATGTACTCAAATCTCGCGTTCTATTCAAATCGGAATCCAATTCAATATTATAATTCCAAAAATAATCCAATTCCAACAATAGAATAAATAAATAATACCATTCATCAAATTTATATAAATATTAAATTTTAACTGTACAAACTTACTTGGATTGAATTGTAATAATTGCAGAAGTTTAGGGACTATTCCGCTATTTTTCCTTTTTTACGAGTATCTACGGGATCTTGATCTAAGATATAAAATTACTAATTCATTAGCATATATTCCAGTTCCAATTCATTTCACAATTAATACCTTTCAAAATTTCAAATTTACATAACTTTTGCAATTAATCCCTTAACTAGTTAATCTATCAAATTAACTAGTTTTCTCAATTAATAATTTATCTAAATATTCTAGGCCATCATACAGCCCTTAATAAACCAGAAATTTACTACCAAACCTTAATATTTTAACCTTTTCACAATTTGATCCTAAAATCAAATTTTAACAAAATCACTTTATAAAATCATCACACAACAAAAATTAAAGCTCTAAATCCATGTTATTCATCAAAAGCATCAAATATTAATCAATGGTAACTTCCAAAATTTTTAATAAAATAAAAAAAACTAAGGTAAGATTTAGTTGGACCTAATTGTAACAATCTCAAAAATATAAAAATTACAAGAAAAGAAAGGAGTAAGAATTGCACTCACATGAAGCAAAAATAGGTAAAACCAGCTTAAACCCCCCTACTATGGCTGTTTTGACCGAGAATTTGAAGAATGTCTAGAAAACCTTAAAATTTCAAATTGTAATTTTAATTTCATAAAATTTACAAATTTTCCATTAAATGGCTTTATTTTTCTACTTTTTTCTCCTTATGCCGCCTCATCCATTCAATTTGGGTCTAGTTATTACTTAGGTCCTTCTTTATTTATTATTCAAGCAATTTAATCACTTATTTATTATAATTTGCAAGTTTTGCACCTTTTTCAATTGAGTTCTTTTTAATTAATTGACTATCGAAACGTTAAAATTTTTCAACGAATCTTTAATACAATCTTAATGACACTCCGTAAATATTTATAAAAATATTTACGGCTCGGTTTATAGGAAAGAGGTCCCAATACCTCACTTTCTAAAATCACTTGAGCTATTGTTTTACCACTCGAACCTAATAATTCATTATAAAATATAAATTACCAATTCGAAAACCTTTTTAAAACCCTATTTGACTCGTAAAAATTAAATAATATTATTTATGAGCTTACTTGCCGGATTTAGTGACCTCGAGTCGTTGTTTCCGATATCACTAAAAAATCGAACTGTTACAAATTTGATATTTATTCAATATTATCTACAGGAGATGAGAGTAATAATTACTTAGGCTAATGGATGGCTTCTTCTTTTTGTGGAGTTAAATTACCTTCCGTAAAAATAGCTAAATTGATATTCTCCAAATAGATTCTTACATATTTAAGAACAATTATTTGGAGAAAAAGACAAGTGCTGAAACAACAATAACACGAACAATAATAATTGATGATCATAATAATTGAGCAAGTGGGTGTCATTGAATTTTCCAATAGGGACATGAAACAAGAATAACACAAAACTCCAAACTTGATAATTAAATTAAGACTAAAGTTTTTTAAACCCTAATTACAAACTTTTTTTTTCGTAGATTTGCATGATTTTGTAAATTTATGGTATTTGGAAGTGTCTATACTAATATCATATACAATTGATTAAATTTAGTTCCATTTGGAATATATATTTTTTGATAAATAAAACAGAAGATTACATAAGGCTATTCATAAATGAGTTATCAGGAGTGTTTTCTTCTTTCAAGATCACTTTAACTTCCAACGGGGGTTCCTCAAACATGTGCAACACTTTATCACTTGAAAGAGCCATTTTTGCTAATGCATCAACTATGTGATTGGCCTCTCTAGGAACATATCTCAAGAACCATTTTTCTTTAGAGGATAGAATTTGCTGGATCCTCCTTCTTAGAGTGTTCTTTGGTCTCGTAGTCTTCTTGTCACTAATAGATAGAACATTCTTGAAATTGTATGATTGTATAATGACCTCATCATAACCTTGTTTCTGAAGAAGAGCTAAACCATCCAATATGCCCCAAAGCTCAGCAACCGCATCTGAGCATTTCCCTAAGAACCGATTATAGCCCAAAATCCAAGTCCCCTTCTCATCAAGAATTACTCCACCTGCAATAGAAAAACCAGAGACGGAGTGAACAACACCATCAGTATTTAGGTAAACACATATACCTAAATTTGGATGAACGACACTCTGTTGCGTATTAAGGTTAATTTACCTAAATAATATAAAAAAATTTAAATTTTGAAATGGGTTGTCAGTGGGATAAATTACAGAAACGGTATGTTTTTTGGGTGGAGCCTTTCTCATAGGCACCACCATCTTTTTTTTATAATATATATATATTTTGTTTTTTTAAGTATTATTTTATTAGTGGTACCTTTCTCATAAGCGACACCAATTGTATTATTTTTTTGGGGTACAATACATGACCCGTGTATATGTACGAATACAGTATGGGAGAAGTGGTGCATATCTAGTAGGCGCCACTGGTGACTCCAACTTAATAGGCAGCACCAGTGCTTAATTTTTCGCTTATTTATACTCACCTGAAAATCAAATGAGCAGGAGATATCCAAAAAATTTAGAATAACAGAAGTAGGAAGATAGGGAGAAGAAAGAAAGAAAGGAAAACAAAAAGAAGCATAAGATATTTTAGTTTAATTCTTTTTAAATAGAATGGAGAGTTTTGTTAGTAATTTTGTTATTTGAAATTTATTTTGTTAGGTTATTAATTTTGTTAGCTTTTGAATGAAAAATTTTGCATTAAAAATTTTATGTAAGTAACTTTTTTACTATTCGATACTGTTTTGAGAATTTTGAATTTTTTTAACAGATCTAGTATTGAAGATGGAGAATCAGTTTTTCATATGCGTTTATTTTGATGGAGAAATTTTGACAACAACCATGGTATGTATATTTGAATGTCGCCAAAAAATAGCAATGAGATTTAATAGAAATATCTCGTTGATGATATGAAGGAAAATGATTAGTGCAAAAATTGATAGACATTGTGGAAGAAGGATCTCAAAACTTTTTTACAAGTTTCTAGTTTTGGCTAATCCCATAAAATTAACCAAAATAGAACTTGCAGACGATAAAGACGTGGAGACAATGGTTGGTCTTTATTGTGGGACTCGGAGCAACCAAAATACACCGATTTAGTTATTTGCTGAGTTAGCTAGTGTGGAGCCAACTAAAGATCCAACTCTATTAGGTGAAGAACATGGAGCTCAAGAGCCGTGTATGGTGGTTCCAATATCGTATGTTGATAGTCAATCGACTATACGCGAGATCAACATTGATCTTAATACTGCACTCGAGACTGATGTGGTTGGTGATGATGTATACCATAGTAGTGATCCTTTTGATCACAAGGTCGATAGTGATAGTGATCCCGATGTGAATAAGGTCCTGGATGATATTTATGACGAAGTTGTGAATGACGATGGAAACATTAACGAATCTTCAGTCGGGAACCAAATTCGTCGTATTGTGATACACAATAATCCTGAGGCACACATGTCGCGAGTAGACCCCAATCAGGAGCACGCGACGAAGTTTCGAGAGTACTCTGAAATACTACCTACTCATTGGCTGGCCGTAGATTCTGATCCTGAGGAGTTGTTCGTGGGCCAAGGATTCAAAAGTAAGGGAAAGTGCGTATTTTCCATTAAGCGGTATGGCATGAATATATCAGTGGAATACAAATTTTCCATGTCTAAACGACATTATATATTGGATAGTGTTGGAGGTCGGTGGAAGGCTGCAATTGGCGGATACGAGCTGTATTTATCCAAAAGTTGCAAATGTGGGAGATACAAAAATTTGTTGGGCTTCACATATGCACTTCAACACATATGACAGAAGATCATCGAAAACTTGATTCCAAAACTATCTGTATGTGCATCATGCCAATGGTGAAAGATATGCAGACCATTAAAGTTTCGGTATTGATTGCCAAAATGTAGGCACAATTTTAGTATCGAGTATCACACTAGAAGGCATGGATAGCTAAATAGATGGAAATGAAGCAATTGTACGGTGATTTCGATACGTCGTACAATGAGTTATAGGGATGGATAGCTACTATGCGGGAGTTCGTGTTGGGGACTATCATTGAGTTGCAGACACAACCTTATTATGACTCGGATGACCAATTACAACCAAGAATTTTTTTTTCCAACAGATGTTCTGGATGTTTGATCCATGCTTGTGTGCATTTCCCCACTGCAAGTCGTTTGCGCAAGTCGATGGGACATGGCTATACGGTAAATATACACAAATCTTACTTCTTGCGGTTGCTCAAGACGGGAATAAGAACATGCTCCCGATAGCATTTGCCATCGTAGATAAGGAGAACCTGGAGTCATGGAAATTCTTCCTTACAAACTTGTAGAGGTATGTTATCAGTAACAATAATATTTGCATCATATCCGATACAGGGAAATGATTAATTGCTGCCATTAGGCATTTTAGTGTGCCATGAAGATCCGTTTACTGCATCCGGCACATCGTGGCTAACTTTCATCGAGATTAAAAGAATGTAGACGGGCGGAAACAAGTTGTGAGAATGGAAAAAGTATAACCTTATTCTTTCAATATATAACCTAATATTTTAGGCGAGACTGTAACTTATATTTTCTTAATATATACATAATGCATGAACTAGAGCCACACATTTTCTGGGAAAGGATGACTTGACTTAAGAGTGACATGGAGGGTCACACAAACACATTTTTTCGACAATGGTTGGGTACCATGGAGCTGTGGCAATGGGCTCAAAGTTTCAACGAGGGCTTTCACTACGATCATATGACCACTAATTTGGCGGAGGGGGTTAACTCTGTGTTGTTAAAAACACGACATCTTCTGATTTCATCCGTCTTCTCGGCTACATTCTATAGGTTGGCTACCTTAATGCCAAGAATAGCACAGCACCAAGTCAACCAAATGGAGGCGGGATACTAGTTCGTCGAATATGTCAGGAATGCAATGGTTGCAAATCGGTGGATGACAAGGTTGATGAATGTAGAAGTATATTCACAATGTAATGAAATGTTTCAAGTTACAAAGACCATTAGTCGTCAACTCGGTATACCACCGAAGTCCTACAGAGTTGATCTCCGAAACAGACAATGCGATTGTAAGAGGTTCCAGACACTTCATTATCCATGTGCACATTTCGTGGCAGTTTGTGCTAAAGTCTCGCTCAATGTTGAACAATTTATCGATGAAGTGTACCCTCGAGTGTATGTTGCGTGTATGGGAGAACGAGTTCCCCGTACTTCCTAACTCATCTACATGGAAGGTGCCTCCGATGACTTTTAAGCTTGTCCTAGGCAAATGGTTGCATACGAATTCGAAAGGTCGTCTGCAATCATCTAGAATCCATAATGAAATGGACATTAAGAAGAAATCCGATAGGAAGCTGTGTGGCGTATACAGATTTGTAACACCCCAAACTCGGCCCAGACGTTATGACCAGATCTGACATGCCACATCGAAGCGTTCAAAACATTTTATATTATTGATCCAAAAAAACTTACTTAGTGTTTTAAAAGATAATTTCATTATAGGTTAAAGTGAATGGAAGCTGTGACCAGGTAGGAAACCGGAAAAGAGGTGGTGAGTCCATTGGACTGCTTAAGTACCAAGCTCCCTTCGGATCCAATCCTAGACATGCATACCGCCATTGCCACACCTTAACGTCATGGATATTTCTAGGAAACCGATTTGATTAAGTCATTTTTAGGAAAAGTGATTAATTTTGGAAAATACTTTCATTGCGGAAGCTTTGCTTGTTGTCGTGTTATTTTGAAATCAATTGTTGTTTTTTGAAAACGCGCCCTAAAGCTATCCAATTTCAACAGTTAAAATAAGTAATACCTATCTTAGTAATACATATTAAAACCATCAAAAATAATTAAGCGGTCTAATTACATTTAAAAACCCAAAACTTCAAACGTAAATAAAAGGATGTCCAGTTCACCAGAAGAAAATCAAACTTTCAGAACGGGTGGCCACTCAGAATTCCCTCACGACTCCAAGCCCACTATGGTTGGGGATTTCTGCGTGGATGAAAATAAAAGGGTGAGTTTGGGAAACTCGGTGTGTAAGGAAAACTCATTCAAAGCCCAAGTCACTCAAGCCTATTGGGCTAAGCCCATTCAGTAATAAGTGGTCTGGACCGAGCCCTTTCAGATTACAATAACCGGGCCTTAGCCCTTATTAGAGATAACAGTATGGCCCATAGGCCCATTTCAAAATACATGCAACATCAATAACATATGCAAGCCCATTTGGGAGACTACTCAACCCACCAACCACTACACTCCATCCGTACCACCATATACTCCATGTGGGATAGCTCAACCCACCCAAACCCAACACTCCACATTGCAAAGCATTCTTTGCTCGTTTAACGAGAATTGAGGCAAAGCTCTAGTACGTGGACAAGCCACTTTCAATACTTCCTCCGTCAATATCCCAATCCCATGAATCGATAATAACAACATGGCATGCAGTAAATAACAACAATCAAACATGCATTTAAGTCAATTTAACCCTAGGGTATTTGGTAATTTATCTCCTAGGGGTAAAGCGTAAATTTTCCACTTTTAAAGGTATTTCAGTAATTTATCTATTTTAGGGTTTTTCATGCATATTCCTACCTTTCACGTACTACAGAATCACGTATCGAGGGTTCTTACCGAATTAGGCCCGTTGGCCCATCATTCTAATTTTGGCCCATTAAGCCCAAAAATATCGAGGGCACAGAAATCATGCACTTTGCAGTCCAAACATTGCAGCTTACTAAAAACATTAATCGATTTTTCTCAAAGCTTACCAAAATAGACTCATATATCTTATATCCATAAAATTTTCAGAATTTTTGGTTTGGCCAATCAATACTAGATTTTTCTCAAAGTTTCGCATGTTTCACTTTGTTTGACTAATCAGACCACTCTTCATTACGAATCAAATATCTCATTGTACAGAATTCAAAATATGTTCTCGTTTATTTCATTTGAAACTAGACTCAACAAGATTTAATTACATAATTTATTCAGCTTCTAATTCATCTCCCACAATTTATGATGATTTTCCAAAGTCATGTTACTGCTACTGTCCCAAGCAGATTTATTACCAAATTCACTCTTTCACACATAACTTGCATGCATGTTATTTAAACATGTATATCACCAATCAATCATCAGATATCTATGATTTTACTTAAGTATGATCTCCATTTCATCATTTTAAAGCACATGTTAGCCGATTTTTCCCCTTAGCATTTAAGGCACATGCATGCTCATTTGTTTGGCTCAACTTCACCTATCTTCCATTTTTCATCAAAAGAACATGAATCAACAACCATTTCCTTCATTTTAATTCATGACTAAATGCTCACAACACAACTAAAAACCAAAATATGCTTCAAGAGTTAAGGTAGAATCAAGAAGAACTCATGAACCTCAAAATAAAAGCAAACTACCATGAACTTACCTTCAATTTTTCTTCCCCAAGTGACCGAACATTCAAGAGCTTTCTCCTCTCCTTTCTCTTCTCTAACTTTAGGCTATGATGAACAAAGATGGACAAAACTTTGTTCTTTTCACCCTTTTTTTTTAATAAAATTTCATATTTCATCCATTTAATTCTTTAATACAAAAGACATGAAATTCCCATCTTGGAACATTTACCTAAACCATTATCATGGAACATTTACCTAACCCATTATCATGGAATATTTACCTAATCCATTATCATGGAACATTTACCTAACCCATTATCAATTTGTACCATGAATTATGGATATCAAGTGCTCATATTGTCTACAACAACATGATGGCTGGCCACTTCATGTAAAATGGGAGGTTTGTCATGCAAATCCTCCTATTTTGCACTCTTATTTATTTGGCCACTTCAATTTAGCCTATAGCATTTTCAAACATTTTCACATAGATTCTATTTCATAATTTCACCCCCTTTTTCTTATGGAACAAAAATTAACTAAAATTGCTGGGTTCTATCTTAAGCTTGGGCCTTCTAGAGGCCCATTAACATAATTAAACCTATGCCAACATTCACGAATTCCGAAAATTGGGCGTTACAACTCTACCCCTTAAAGAAATTTCGCCTCGAAATTTACCTGATCCAAATAGTTGAGGGTATTGTTGACGCATAGTCTCTTCTGATTCCCAAGTAGCTTCTTCCCTTCCATGATTATGCCACAATACTTTTACCAACGGAACCAACTTCCTTCTTAGAACTTTAACCTCTCGATCTAAAATTTGTATGGGTTCTTCCTCAAAGGTCAAATCAGTCCTTACTTCAATCTCCTCCACTGGCACAACATGTGAGGGATCCGATCGATATCGTTTTAACATAGACACATGGACGTCATGGATTCTGTCTAACTCTGGTGGTAACTCTAATTGATACGTTACTGGCCCTACCCGCTTAAGAACCCGATAAGGCCCTATAAACCGCGGACTCAATTTGCCTTTCTTGCCGAATCTCAAGATCTTCTTCCAAGGTGAAACCTTTAAGAAAACCATATCACCTACTGAGTACTCAATCTCCTTACGCTTCAAATCTGCATACGACTTTTGCCTATCAGATGCTTCTTTTAATCGGTCCCTAATTATTCTGACCTTATCCTCAGTATCAGCTACCAACTCTGGTCCAAGAACTTGTCGCTCTCCTAGTTCGGTCCAACAACTAGGTGTATGACACATTCGTCCATACAGTGCTTCATACGGTGCCATTCGAATACTCGCTGGTAACTGTTATTGTACGCAAATTCTGCCAACGGCAAGTAATCCTCCCAACTACCTCAAAAGTCAATCACGCATCCCCTCAACATGTCCTCTAGAATCTGAATAACCCTCTCCGATTGACCATCAGTCTGGGGATGGAAAGCCGTACTAAAATTCAATCGCGTCCCCAACGCCTCATGCAACCTTTGCCAAAACTGAGATGTAAATCTGGGATCCCGATCAGAAATAATTGAAACTGGGACTCCATGAAGTCACACAATCTCCGCCACATACAACTTGGCTAACTTTTGAAGTGAAAAGTCAAGTCTGACAACGGTATGAAATGGGTCGATTTGGTCAACCTATCCACAATCACCCACACCGAAGTCTTTCTTTGATGGTGTCAAGGATGACCCACTCACAAAGTCCATGGTTACCCTCTCCCACTTCCAAAGTTGTATCTTCACCGACCGTAAAGATCGGAAGGTAATTGATGCTCGGCTTTCACTTGCGGCATGTCGACATTTCCTACAAACTCCGTTACTTCTCGTTTAAGTCCAGGCCACCAGTACAATTCTCGCAAGTCGTGATACAACTTGTTCCCTCCAAGATGCATGGCATAAAGTTCTCTATGAGCTTCCTTCGAAACATAAATTCTTCCTCGGAAACATAGAACTCCTTCGCCATCTAACCCAAACTCAAAAGTTTCCCCTTCCTTAACTTGTTGGAAACGAGCAACCAAAGACTCATCGTTCAACTACTTTTCCTTAATCTGATCCACCCAGGTTGGCCTCACTTGCAACTCAGCCAACAAACCTCCATCATCATACGGACTCAGACGAGCAAACATCGCTCTCAGATCAGATACAGTTTTACGACTTAGAGCATCGGCTACCACATTAGCCTTGCCTGGGTGATACTCGATCGAACAGTCATAATCCTTAAGCAACTCAATCCATCTCCTTTGCATAAGGTTCAGCTCCTTCTGAGTCAACAAATACTTAAGACTCTTATGGTCAGTGTATATAACACACCTTTCTCTGTACAAGTAATGTCTCCAAATCTTAAGTGCGAATATCACTGCTGCCAACTCCAAATCATGAGTCAGATAGTTCCCCTCATGAGGCTTGAGCTGTCGTGATGCATATGCAACCACCTTACCCTTTTGTATTAACACGCAGCCCAAACCCACGTGTGATGCGTCACTGTACACACTAAAATCCTTCCCAGACTCTGGTTGAATTAACACAGGTGCTTCAGTCAGAACTTTCTTCAACTTCTCAAAAGCCTCCTGCTGGGTCTCAGTCCATACAAATGGTACTCCTTTCCTTATGAGTTTTGTCAAAGGTGCTGCCATCACAGAAAAACCTTCCACAAACCTTCTGTAGTATCCTGCCAACCCTAGGAAACTTCGAATTTTCGACACCGTCCTAGGTGACTTCCACTCCAAAATTGCTTCAATCTTTCGAGGGTCCACCTTAATCCCCTCAGCAGAGACCACATGTCCTAAGAAGGTTACCTCCCTCAACCAAAATTCACACTTGCTGAACTTCGCAAAGATTTCATTCTCCCTTAACGCTTGCAGCACTATACGGAGATGCTCATCATGTTTCGCTTCAATTTTAGAATATACCAGGATATCGTCAATAAAGACGACTACGAATTGATCTAAAAATGGTTGGAACACACGATTCATCGATCCATAAATCTTTGCAGGAGTGTTCGTCGATCAAATGGCATAACCGAAACTCGTAATGACCATACCGAGTCACGAATGTCGTCTTATGGATATCGCCTCCTTGACTCTTAATCGATGATATCCGGATCGAAGGTCGATCTTGGAAAATCTGAAGCTCCTCTAAGTCTGGTCGAACAGATCGTCAATCCTTGGCAGTGGATACTTATTCTTAATCGTCAATTTGTTTAACTGGCAATAATCAATGCACATCCACATCATACCATCTTTCTTTTTCACGAATAGCACCGGTGCTCCCCATGGAGACACGCTTCGCCTAATGAAGCCCCTATCCAACAACTCTTGAATTTGAGCCTTTAACTCCACTAACTCCTTCGGTGCCATCCTATACAGTGTGATGGACACGGGCGCCGTTCCAGGCAACAAATCTATTCTAAATTCAACTTCTCAGTTCGGAGGCAATCCTAGAAGCTCCTCTGGAAAAACATCTTGGAACTCCTTTACGGTCCTAACCTTATTCACTGTCAATCCCTCATCTTCTGACTGACTTACAAATGCCAAATAGGCCTCACAACCTTTCCGAATCCACTTTTCGGCTCTTAAAGCCGACACCACATTGGACAAATAATCCCTTCGCTCACCTATCACCATAACCTCCTCATCCTTTGTGGTCCTTAACACCATTCGTTTAGCAGTACAATCCAGGGTCGCCTTATGCTTAACAAGCCAGTCCATTCCCAAAATAAGATCAAACTTTCCGAACGGTAACTCCATCAGATCTCCAGGGAAAATCTTACCTTGAGTTTCTAAGGGTACATCCCTATACAGTTTGTCTACCCTAACCAAGTGACCCAAAGGACTTAGTACAGATACCCTACTCACAATCTCCTCAGAGTAGTCCAAGTTGTCCATAATCCGTTCTGTGGCCTCCAACCAATATTCCGCCACATTCGGGGCTATACCGGACACGCCCTTAAAGATCTCTACTCCGTTAGCCAGAAGTCGTTAAGAAATAGTTCCCGAACTCCATTGCCCGTACTTGCCCCAGCAACCCTTTCCAGAACACGAAGAATTGCCTGTGACAGGGCATCATCCTCTACACCGCGGTCATGAGACTACCTCTGTTGCCGGTGGTACCGGTGCATCCACCGCCCGCATATGTCTCGAAGACGAAGATCTCGCTCGAGCACTTCCTCGGCTCCGTCCACGGCCTCTTGTACTTATATCGTATTATCTTGATTACGAATTTTTATGCATCAATTAATATTCCAGTATTTATTACAGATGTTTTATGAATCAGACAGTAGTTCAGAGTTTGTTTTCGCAGAATCGAAGTCTAGCTACAGTTTCAGTCTTTTATCAGATTTTCCTATGGTTTCAGTATCATCCTATCTAGAGTATCCTAGCAGGATTTCAGTGCAGACAGATAAGTCAGAAAAATATTCAGAAGAGTTCAGAGTAATACTTACAGGCTTGGGCCGGAGATTCGGAATGCCACCTTCTAAAGATCTAAATTTTGAAAATCGCATTTTTCGCAAAAAAAAAAATTTATTTTTGAAAATCTTTGTTTTTTGTAAACCCATTCCACAGCCAAGTTGTTGCAACCTAGGCTCTGATACCACTAAATGTAACACTCCAAACCCGGCCCAGACGTTATGACCGGATCTGACATGCCACATCGAAGCGTTCAAAACATTTTATATTGTTGATCCAGAAAAACTTACTTAGTGTTTTAAAAGATAATTTCATTATAGGTTAAAGTGAATGGAAGTCGTGCACCGGTAGGAAATCGGAAAAGAGGTGGTGAGTCCATCGGACCGCTAAGTACCAAGCTCCTTCGGATCCAATCCTAGACATGCATACCGCCATTGCCACACCTTAACGTCATGGATATTTCTAGGAAACCGATTTGATTAAGTCATTTTAGGAAAAGTGATTAATTTTGGAAAATACTTTCATTCGGAAGCTTTGCTTGTTGTCGTGTTATTTTGAAATCAATTGTTGTTTTTTTGAAAACGCCTTAAAGCTATCCAATTTCAACAGTTAAAATAAGTAATACCTATCTTAGTAATACATATTAAAACCATCAAAAATAATTAAGCGGCCTTATTACATTTAAAACCCAAAACTTCAAACGTAAATAAAAGGATGCGATTCACGAAGAAAATCAAACTTTCGAGCGGTGGCCACTCAAATTCCTCACGACTCCAAGCCCACTATGGTTGGGGATTTCTGCGTAGATGAAAATAAAAGGGTGAGTTTGGGGAAACTCGATGTGTAAGGAAAACCCATTCAAAGCCCAAGTCACTCAAGCCTATTGGGCCTAAGCCCATTCAGTAACAGTGGTCTTGGACGAGCCCTTTTGATTACAATAAAGCGGGCCTTAGCCCTTATTCAGATAATGTATGGCCCATAGGCCCATTTCAAAATACATGCAACATCAATAACATATGCAAGCCCATTTGGGAGACTACTCAACCCACCAACCACTACACTCCACCGTACCAGCCATACACTCCATGTGGGATAGCTCAACCCACCCAGTCCAACACTCCACAGTTGCTGACATTCTTTGCTCGATTAACGATAAATTGAAGCAAAGCCTCTAATGCGTGGACAAGCCACTTTCATACTTCCTCTGTCAATATCCCAATCCCATGAATCGATAATAACAACATGGCATGCGATAAATAACAACAAATCAATCATGCATTTAAGTCAATTTAACCCAGGGGTATTTGGTAATTTATCTCCTAGGGGTAAAATTGTAAATTTTCCACTTTTAAAGGTATATCGATAATTTATCTATTTTAGGGTTTTCATGCATATTCCTACCTTTCACGTACTCTACGAATCACGTATCGAGGGTTCTTACGAATTAGGCAGATTGGCCCATCATTCCAATTTTGGCCCATTAAGCCCAAAAATATCGAGGGCACGAAATCATGCACTTTGCAGTCCAAACATTGCAGCTTACCAAAAACATTAATCGATTTACCTCACGAGCATTTGCACACTCGCAAATCTACAAAATACCAGTTTTCGGCATTTCTGATTTTCGACTTTTGCCAATCTAGACTAAGAAAAAGGGTGTTAGTTACATACCTGTTTGCGACGATATGATGACGAGATCCACACACGAACTGCCTACAATTTGATTACTAACACGTTAATCTGACTATTCAAATACGAACTACGTATTAACCCCTTATAATATTCGGCCAACCACACCTACAGATCATAGTAAGCTTATAAGAAAACAATCAGCAACTCATTAACAAATTTTTGTCAATATTTACCACATAATCATAATTTCACTGCAAGCTGTCTTCCTAAGCAACAGTCACTAAATTATTTATAACTGGAGCTACGAAACTCCAAATCAAGTTCCGTTAATTTTCTTTGAAAATAGAGTCATATATCTTATATCCATAAAATTTTCAGAATTTTTGGTTTGGCCAATCAATACCATATTTTTCTCAAAGTTTCGCATGTTTCACTGTTTGACTAATCTGACCACTCTTCATTACGAATCAAATTTCTCATTGTACAGAATTCAAAATATGTTTTTGTTTATTTCATTTGAAACTAGACTCAACAAGATTTAATTGCATAATTTATTCAGCTTCTAATTCATCTCCCACAATTTATGGTGATTTTCCAAAGTCACATTACTGCTGCTGTCCCAAGCAGATTTATTACCAAATTCACTCTTTCACACATAACTTGCATGCATGTTATTTAAACATGTATATCACCAATCAATCATCACATATCTATGATTTTACTTAAGTATAATCTGCATTTCATCATTTTAAAGCACATGTTAGCCGATTTTTCCCCTTAGCATCTAAGGCACATGCATGCTCATTTGTTTGGCTCAACTTCACCTATATTCCATTTTTCATCAAAAGAACATGAAACAACAACCATTTCCTTCATTTTAATTCATGACTAAATGCTCACAACACAACTAAAAACCAAAATATGCTTCAAGAGTTAAGGTAGAATCAAGAACTCATGAACCTCAAAATAAAAGCAAACTACCATGAACTTACCTTCAATTTTTCTTCCCCAAGTGATCGAACATTCGAGAGCTTTCTCCTCTCCTTTCTCTTCTCTAACTTTAGGCTATGATGAACAAAGATGGACAAAACTTTGTTCTTTTCACCCTTTTTTTTTAATAAAATTTCATATTTCATCCATTTAATTCTTTAATACAAAAGACATGAAATTCCCATCTTGGAACATTTACCTAAACCATTATCATGGAACATTTACCTAACCCATTATCATGGAATATTTACCTAATCCATTATCATGGAACATTTACCTAACCCATTATCAATTTGTACCATGAATTATGGATATCAAGTGCTCATATTGTCTACAACAACATGATGGCTGGCCACTTCATGTAAAATGGGAGGTTTGTCATGCAAATCCTCCTATTTTGCACTCCTATTTATTTGGCCACTTCAATTTAGCCTATAGCATTTTCAAACATTTTCACATAGGTTCTATTTCATAATTTCACCCCCTTTTTCTTATGGAAAAAAAATTAACTAAAATTGCCGGGTTCTATCTTAAGCTTGGGCCTTCTAGAGGCCCACTAACATAATTAAACCTATGCCAACATTTACAAATTCCCGAAAATTGGGGCGTTACAAGATTAGCCCGTTATAATCAGAGTAAATGCCCGCTCTAAAACTACCATATTGGATAATCATCGCGATTGGGTAGGAATTGAGATGTTGTTTAAGCCTTATTAATTACATTGACTACACGTAGATAGGATTGAATCTAAAATTTGTTGCAATTAATCTAATTTGAATTAGAAAGTTAGTCTAAAGCTTGTTGTGTTTATATTTTTGTTGAATTAATTAACGTTTTTACGTAAATAATAAAAATTTTATTATTTAAATTGTAAAAAACCCCTAAAATTAATAATTGAAATGACAAAAAAAGTTATTACATAAACGGGTGTTATGCAAATTAGGTAATAGGGTTAAGTACATCAAGTGGACCCTATTTCCGTTTGCATCTGACATGAGTACACCCCCTATAAGGTGCATAATATAAGCTCGAACAGCATGCATCACCTCCCATTCACTGGAAATACTTGGCAAATGCTCAAAACTGGCCTTTAGCCATGAAAACTTCAAACTCGTAATGTAACACCCCCTACCCGTATTCTGAACCTAGAATAAGGTACGAGGCATTACCAAACTTAATATGATCAATCATGTAAAAAAATCAGCCATAAAATTTTTTCTAAATTAAAAACTTTCATACATATGTTTAACGTCCCTTATATGAGCCTACAGGGCCCAAAACATACATTCAGGGTGGTTCGGGACCAAACCGTAAACATATGAAACTTTTACAACACTTAAAAAATTTTCACACTTTGGAAAGTCACACGCTCGTGTTTTCAACCCGTGTAACTCTCTGTTTATAACTTCATCACCCTTTTCAGTCGTACACTTCATATAAATAACAAGAAACGTGTATGGGCTTAATTCTCATTCCATTTCTCATATATATACACAATTTCACGTTATGTAATCATACAACATATATCAGCCATATCTCTGTAATCTAAATATATTTTCATAACAACTTATCTTGATTTCAGACTATTTCATATTTAAGCTTAAATAACCAAAGTATTTGAAATATCATCTTTATGTAAATAGTACACATGAGGTATATAATTCTATAGTTATGAATAAACACATTTATCAAACATTTTCCATATTCATATATCAATGTCTCATGTCTCCATATATCAATAACCGTCATTTTCATGAATTCCGAGTTCAAATTCATAATTATTTGTCTCGTGTTCAATTTATTCCATATCGGAATTTTATTTATTAAAACATTTTAATTATCAATACATATGGACAGTACATTCAAGATGAACAATTATATAATCACAAATGAATTCATTTATCAACCAAGTTCTATACTCGTATCTTATCAACTCGTACTTCCTTGTATCACATAATTCCATGTAGCACTTACCAAACTTTGTCAAATTAGTAAACGTCTTATGAAATTGAGTATTTCGTTTTCTCGATGCCATAGTTCAACTATGGTCTTACACATCTTCACATAATGATGGCATAGCCCAGCTATGGTCTTACACATATTCATATATCGATGCCATAGCCCAGCTATGGTCTTACACGAATCACATATCTCACTGATGCCATATCCCAGATATGGTCTTATATAGTAGCATATATCACACCGATGCCATATCCCAGATATGGTCTTATACAGAAATCACTTGTCACTTGTCACTTGTACTTGTAGCGAAGCTACCACTATTCATCGATCGGTAGCGGAACTACCATTTTCACCGATCGTAGCCGGAACTACCACTTTTCATCGATCGGTGTGAAGCTACCACTTTTCACTGATCAGGTAGCTGAAGCTACCACTTTTCACTTGTCATTTGTCATTGATCAGATAAGTATAGCCGAATCTATCACTTATCACTTTCACTTTTCCTTAATCAGATAAGTGTAGCCGAAGCTATCACTTATCACTTGTTGCCATGGTCCAACCATGGTCTTTTCCTTCAATTCATCTTGTCACTGAACTGAAATGCTCAATTTGATCATTTATTCAATTTTCATGCTTTTACATTATTCACGATTTTATCATCAATACATATGAAATAACACATCATGAAATTCATAAAATTAACAAATAATCACTAAAATTTAGCCATATAAACTCACAAGTTCAATTTTTGTATTATAACGATAATCATAATTTCATAATAAATATACCAAATAAAACATTATATCATTTCTAATCCAACACTTATCGATTATAATCGGGCATGTGATCAATTTATACACGAGTCATTCATATATTTTTGTATATTTTCCTCCTCCTCCTCTCCATCCACATCCTTAGTATAAACAACACACTTGTAGGTAACATTATCCATAATTTTCACTATCTACTTATGTGAATATTCAAGCTGTCCATCTGTGTCATAGTCACTAAATTATTTTTATCTTGAGTTAAAGAACTCCAAATTAACATCCATAAATTTTCTCAGAAACTAGACTCATATTTCTTCTTACCATAAAAATTTCATAATTTTTGGTTGGTCCAATTAATACAGTTTATTCATTGAAGTCTCCCCTGTTCTGCCGTCTGACAGTTCCGACGCTTCTTCACTAAAAATTAATTATCTCTTGTACAAGATTCGAATGATGTCCTCGTTTGTTTCTATTGAAAATAGACTCATTCAGAATTCTAAACATATAAATTTAAGCCTCTAATTATTTTTATCCAATTTTTGATGATTTTCTAAATTCAGAACAGGGGAACCCGAAATCATTCTGACCTTGTCTCAAAAAAGCTATTGTATCTCATGATTTACAATTCCATTGCTTACATAATTTCTTTTATAAGAAACTAGACTCAATAAGATTTAATTTCATATTTTATTCATCCTCTAATTCGATTTCTAAAATTTTTGGTGATTTTTCAAAGTTAAACTACTGCTGCTTCCCAAAACAGTTTTAGTGCAAAATATTGATTTCCATTTTACCCCAAATTTCACAATTCATACAATTCAGTCCTTGCTCAATTAACCCATCAATTAAGATAATTTTATAAATTAATACTTTTTCTACACATTATAAGTTATTTCATAACTATTGAAATTCATAATTTCCACATAAAACTCTAACTTCAAACTCTTTTACAATTAGGTCCCAAACATTCACTTTCTATTCAATTCTTTCAATAAAATCAGAATATAAAAAATTTAAAGCTCTAATTCCATGCCAAATAATCATATACTTCCAACACTCATCCATAACAACTTCAAAAATTAGACATGGAATCAAAAACTAATGAAATAGTAAGTTGGACCCAATTGTAAAAGTCCAAAAACATAAAAATTTCAAGGAGAAAGCAAGAATTAAACTTACATGAAGCTAGAGTATGAAAACCAGCTTGAACCCTCCTCCATGACTGTTTTTCAGCTGATGAATATGAAGAGAAATGAAGAGAATTCTAGATATTCCAATTTAGTCCCATTTTTATTTAGCCAATTTTGTCAATTTTCCAATTTTACACTTATTTCACCCATTTCCTGATTTTTCTCAGCTATTGCCGTCCAAAATATCTCCTTTGGGCTTATTTTCACTTTACGTCCTTCCTCATTTGACAATTGAGCTATTTAATCCTTTTAGCAACTTTTACACCCTTTTCAATTTAGTCCTTTTTATTTAATTAACCACCCAAACGTCAAAATTTTCTGACTAAATTTTATTACTACCTCACCAACACTCCATAAATATTTCTAAAAATATTTATGGCTCGATTTATGAAGTTGAGGTCTTGATACCTCATTCTCGACCCAATTTACCTAATTAATTCTTTTAAATCACCAAATTCACTAATTCAAAAATGCTTTTATATTCACATTTGACTCATAGGTATTAATTTATTAAATTTTCAACTCACCCATCGGATTTAGTGATCTCAAATCTCTATTCCTGATACCACTGAAAATTAGGCTGTTACACGTAAAATTTCCCTCACTTGGCTAGCGTCCAAGTAAGTCAGCAAAGGGTAGCCGACCTAGAGATAGGAATTACGCCCATGACTACATTCTCGTCGATGGGGAGCCCGAGCTGCAGTGCAACATTCTTTAGAGTGATGGTTTACTCCCCGCACGGTAAATGAAATGTGTGGGTCTTCGAACACTATCGCTCGACTAAAGCGGAAATCAAGTTGTATCACAGATCAAAGGTCCAGATCAATGCCGCTGATCCAAACCCAACTAACTCCAAGTATGGCATTAGGAGTTCATCTTGAAGAAACCCTAAACTATTAACACAACCCCTTAATGCGCGGTACGGGCCCTGACATTATTAAATTAGCAAAATAGTTAATACAATATAATTTAATTCTACAAATAACATGAGTGTCAAATAAAAATTTCATTACCATCTCATTAATAATACTTGATATTTGATTATTATTATTAATCAAAGAACCCATTTGTTGCAAATCTGCGATAAAAAAAATGAATTCATTTAATTTGTTGCAAAAATACAATAAATAATTTGAATTTTAGAAAGCAGAAAAACACGGTAAATATCTCATAATTTCCCATAATTTACCTAAAATAAAAAAATTATGTTAGTTTACAATAATAATATAATTAAAATAAATATAAACTATCTAAACATAAAAAACATACAATTAAAAAAATAAAAATAGAAATAGAAACATACTTGATTAGTTTCTTTCAAATAACCTATAAAATTATATAACAACAAATTTAATCAACATTTTAATAAATCAATAAAATTTTCAAATAAATAAAAAAATAAAATTACATTATATACAAATTACATAAAAAATCACAAAACACTAAACTAAACATTAACAATTTATATAACTTAATCATAAATTATTAACAAAATAATTATAAAATTATTTTTAAAAAATTAAATTACCAAAAAATCACAAAATACTAAACTAAACACTAACAATTTATATAACCTAATCATAAATTACTAACAAAATAACTATAATTTTTTAAAAAAAATTACATTACTAAAAAATCACAAAACCCTAAACTAAACACTAACAATTTATAACCTAATCCCATAAATTACTAACAAAATAAATATATGTAACATTTTTAAGAAGAAATTACATTACTAAAAATAAAAAAGCACAAAACACTAACAATTTGTAACCTAATCATATACTACTAGCAAAATTAACTATAAAATTATTTTTTTAAAATTTACATTACTAAAACTCACAAAACACAACAATTTATAATAAATTACTAATAAATTATTTAACAAAATAATTTCACATTAATAAAAAGCACCAAATACTAAACTAAGCACAACAATTTATAACATAATCCTAAATTACTAACAAATTAATTTTAAAACAATTATAAAAAAGTTACATTCATAAAAAAATTAAACCAAAACCTTAAACACTAAACATAAACAATTTATAAATAATAATTAATGACAAAAAATTTCATAACATCTTAATTAAACTCTTTAAATTAAAAACAAAATTATTTACTAAAATAATACATTACTTTTTTTTTCTTTCTTCTTCTTCTTTTTTTCTTCTCCTTCCTCTCTTTTCTTCCCGACACACCGGTGCTTCATCTTGGGGGACCATGCTTATAAGGTCCCCATTTCAATTTTTTTTTTCCCTTTTGAAGGGACTAAACATTGACTTGGCAGTGTGTTGTGCATAGGGGCAGGAGAAGGTTGAGACGCCGGGCAAGTGACGTGCAGGGGTGAGGGGACTGGTCACTCCAATGCCACCTACTTGGCAGGTGTGACTAGTGCCGCCAGTTCAAGTGGCGTCACACGTGCGGGTATTTTTAACCCGTATTTTGTCCTGGTATATATATAAATATTTTTTAAAAATAAAATAATAATATTTTTTTAAAAGTAAAAAAAATATAAAAAAAGGTGGTGGCGCCTATGAGAAAGGCTCCACCCAAAAAAACATACTAGTTTGGTAAATAATCCTATTGACAGCGTATTTCAATATTTAAATTTTTTTATATTATTTGTTTAAATTAACCACGTATTAATCTTCAATGCTTTGTTGTGAATAGAAGTGAAATGTTTCGCCCAGCAATACAAAACTCTGATGACTTCCTTCGAATTCATTGCTTTTCCTTGAAAGATGTACAAGTTGCGATTTTTCCAAATGTGCCACAAAATTATCCCAAAGAAACAGGTCCAGTCTGAATCACTCAAGTTATTGGCCTTATTGACCTGTAAATTCGAAATCAGCCAATTTGAAATATTACCAGCAAAGAAACGCCTAATATGATTGGGAGGAATGACTTGATGCCAAATTTCCTTTGCATAGGAGCGATTCCTAAGGACATGTAAAATATCCTCAGTAATATGACCACAAAGATAGCAAGACTCATCCTGCATAATACCCCTTCGAACCTTTTTAGAATTTGTTAAGAGTCGTTGTTTAAGGAGAAACCAAATAAACTGCCTACCTTGGTGAGGCCCAGATATTTTTTAAATTTTAATCAAGTTTTTTTATATTTATAAATATTTAATTCAAGATAAATTACATGCTTATACTATTTTGAATAAAAAGATAAATTAAATTTTTAGTCATTAAATTATGGGTAAGTTACAATTTGGTCATTGAACTATTCGCAAGTTTTCATTTAGGTCATTGAACTATTCAAAAGTTTTTTTTTTTTTTTAAAGTTCCACCAGCGAGCTTTAAACGATGATTTGATGATCGGTACATTAGATTAGTATCCATCGATGAGAAGAACATACCTTAGATCCAAGTGGATCTAATAGTCAGTGTTAGAGTTTAGAGAAAAAAGCTGTTTGAATTTTGGTTATCGGATTTGTAACGTCCAAAGATGTTTCATGAAAAAAATTGAACTTTAAAAGAGAAGGGGAAAGAGAGCTTCCGATTGGTGTATGCAGTGTGAACAGAGAAAGCCATATAGCATCAATTTTAATCTTTTAACAACTTGGGTGACTTAAATGAAAACTTTTGAATAGTACAGTGACCAAATTGTAACTTTTTTAGTTAAATGACGAAAACGATAATTTACCTATAGTTTAATGTCTAATGGTGTAGTTTACCCTTAATAAAATATGTTAGTTTTTCTATTGAATTTTCATTAGGTGGAATTGGCTTGAGCCTTAATTATAAATTTCAAGATTATTTTTCGAACTTAATATTTTTGTTCAATTCCTTATAAATATTGACTAGACTTTCGAGTTTGGACAAGCTAGGTGAAGAATGTTATTGCTTGCCACAAGTATTTTTTGGTCAAAATGAGTTGTTAGTCTCTGTACTTTGATAAAATTTGAGATTTAGTTCTTATACTTAAAAAGTTGAAAATTAAATTTTATTACTTTTCTGATTTAAAAATCCCAATTCAATCATTAACATTGTTAGTATTTTCCATCAAAATTTGTTAATTTGACATGTTCATTATGCTATATCCTAATATGACATGGAATATAATTGATGGAAAATAAACATATTAAGTTGACAAAATTTGGCATTAAATACCAACGAGATAATGGTTGGACTAGAATCTTTAAATTGAAAAAAAGTAGTAGGGTTGAATTTTTTTAGCTTTTTAAGTATAGAGGTTAAATTTCAATATCTATAGAATTACAGGGACTAGCAAGCAAATTTAACCCTTTCTAAGTATAGAGGTTAAATTTTAATATCTATAGATAATGATTTACCCACGAGACACCCAGTCCCAAGTGACTTGGACTATATAAAAATGGTAAAGCCCTAAAAGTTTGTTGACATTAGAAAAGCTTTAACAATCATTTAAGGTGAGAAAAAAAT
Source organism: Gossypium arboreum (assembly GCF_025698485.1). Lineage (NCBI taxonomy): Eukaryota > Viridiplantae > Streptophyta > Magnoliopsida > Malvales > Malvaceae > Gossypium > Gossypium arboreum. Next base: position 119,882,721 of record NC_069073.1, read on the forward strand.
TAGTCAACACCAACATTTTTGTGGATCTGTTCATGAGAATTCTTTCCTTTTCTGGTTTCATTTTGCTTTTTAATCCTTGAACTAGTTTAATTGTTTAATCAGTCTACATTTTTGTGTTGAATTGTCATATGCATTGTTATCTTTCAATGTCTTTTCCATGTCAGAATATACAAGAACAACATCTTTCTTCAATGGAGATTCCACCAATTGGAGAGTTGCCTGAAATGGTAAACCTTTTTTTCCTTATTATGGAACTTCTTTATGCCATTAAATTAAAAATCTCAAAATCCACACAGGGTTTAATGGAGAATCCTAACATATTCAACCAATGGCGTATTGATGAACTCAGCGTCCTCCCAGTTCCAGTCCCAGTATCAGCTTCTTTTGGAGACAATTCGCAGCACTACGAAGCTTCATCTTCTAGGCCTGCCACCATTGATAGACCTCAAAAACAGCTTAAAATCACCAACGGCCGCAATTCATGCAGAACCCATATTTTAACTGATATTCAATCTTCTTTTTCACCACACACTCTCCCTTTTCCCAGTTCCAATTATAACCCTTTTGGTAACCAAAATTTTTTGGTTAAAGGTTACCATGACACTAACAATAGAATTTCTCAATCAAAAGATCATATCATGGCTGAAAGGAAACGAAGAGAAAAGCTCAGTGAGAAGTTCATAGCTTTATCTGCTTTAGTTCCTGGCTTAAAGAAGGTATATGTATGTATGTATGTATGTATGTATGTATGTATGTATGTATGTATGTATAGTGTAAGTGCAGTTTAGTTATATAGATCAATGAGACTTTATATTGGCAGATGGATAAGGCAACAGTGCTTGGAGATGCTATAAAGTATATGAAACAATTGCAAGAGAAAGTGAAGACACTTGAAGAGCAGGCCAGGCAGAAATCAATTGAATCTGTGGTTTTTGTGAAGAAATACCAGCTCTTGGGTGACATTAATGATGAACTTTCAAGCTGGGATGAAATTTGTGCCCCATTTGATGAGCCATTACCAGAAATCGAAGCAAGGTTTTGTGACCAAAGTGTTCTCATAAGTATTCATTGTGAGAAAAGGAAAGGGTTTCCTGAGAAAATCATTTCTTCAATCGAGAAATTTAACCTAACAGTCATCAACAGCAACGTAATGACATTTGGGAGTTGTGCTCATATCACCATTGTTGCTCAGGTACTTTGATTCCAGTATATATATATAGGAAACCATTAATGTAAATTTTTGGTAAAAATACCTCTACAATCCCTCTCAATTTCAATATTCAGCAAATTGGTCATTCTCAAAAAATCGGACCAATTTAATCTCTTTCAATTCTAAAAGTGAGCAATTAAGGACAATTAATCAAGGTGTTATGTCATTTCTCAATTGTTATAATTTTGAATAGTATAATAACAAATTTAACCCTCGATATTTAAATATTTTGTCAATCTGATTTTGATTCTAAAAAGTTCAACAAATTTAGCCTCATCATTTATACATTACACAAATGTTGTGGGTTAAATTTCTTAAATCATGACCAAATTGATAAGATGTGTAAATTTTGAGGAATAAATTTGTTATTATATCAATTAAAATTATGTAAAATTGATGGAAAACATTAATGTTGTGATTAATTATCCTTATTTGCTCACTTTTGAAACTGAAAGGGATTAAATTACTTTGATTTTTTTAGAGGGATCAATTTACTCAATACCAATATTCAGAGGGACTGAAAAGGTCTTTTTACCTATTTTTTCTTCAATGATATTCATATTTTTTTTGCAGATGGATATGGAATTCTGCATGACAGTAAAGGAGCTTGTGAAGAACCTACGTTCATCTTATATATTTCTAGTGTAACAAACTTCTCTTTAGAAGATCGGAATTACATATATTGTTATGAATGCTATTAAGTGGATATTCAATCTTTCACTTTTTATCTTTCTTTAACTTTTCACATTTCAACTCCTTGTAACCTTTTTCCTATTTATGTATTATGAAATGAGAGTCTAATCTCCTATATATATATATATATATATATGTAGGAGTATACTACTTGGAATGATGATGAAAATGAAGAGAAATGCAATAGAAATCCTCCTTATTCTCATCTATTATTATTGCGTTCTTTGCATTATTATTATTATTATTATTATTATTATTTCATAATACGTTATCAACACAAGTGCTTAAATTAATCCAAGAGCTTTGCAATTTTCATTAGTTTGGATCAAGGTATGTAATACATTTATCATGATGTCCATTATGATAAAATTACTTGTAGTTCTACTAACCCGGTAATTTGTTAAAACTTCTAACATAGGCAAATTTACTTATAATTTATTTTGTGACTAAATTGTTGTAATTATCTGAATACTGTTTTGTTATGTTATGCTTGAAAGTTTTGTTAAGGGATTACTTATGTTTGCTTGAAAGTTTGTTAAGAGACTACTTATATTTATATTAAATTTACATTGTAGTTGTATCATTAATGTCGAACCTTATAAAACTTGAATTTTTGGCTCTTGATATTACTGGAAAGAACTATTATCCTAGATGTTAGATACTGAAGTACATTTAGATGCAAAAGGCCTTGGTGAAATTATAAATGAAGAAAATGAAACATCTAGTCAAGATAATGCCAAAGCTATAATATTTCTTTGCCATCACCTCCATGAGGGATTAAAGACTAAATATTTCACTGGTAAAGATCCACTTGTCCTTTGGAATAGTCAAAAAGAAAGATATGACCACCAGAAAACCGTAATACTTCCTGAAGCTCGCTATGATTGGCTGCATTTGAAATTAAAAGATTTTAAATCTGTGTGTGAATATAACTCAGCTTTGTTTAGAATCACTTCTCAATTGAAATTATGTTGAGAGAATATAACTGATGAGGATCTGTTAGAAAAACATACTCCACATTTCACACAAATAATGTTGTCCTGCTACACAATATCATGAAAAAGGTTTTAAGAAATATTCTGACTTAATATCTTATGTTCTTGTGGCTGAGTAAAATAATGAACTTTTAACGAAATATCATGAGTCACATCCAACTAACTCTACTCTATTCCCTGAAGTAAATGTGACATCATACAGCAGAAAGGAAAAAGGCCACGTTAGCGCATGGCCTTGGCCATGGTCATGGTCACAGTCATAGTCGAGGATGTGGACGAGGTGGTCATTTTAGGAATGCCCACCAGAAGCGGGATCATAATGATGGAAAGAATGATAAGTATACAATTGGGAAAGTGAAATGTTTGTGTTACCGTTGTAGCGGTAAAAACCATTGGTCCCGTACCTGTTGTACACCAAAGCATCTTGTGGAACTATATCAACAATCATTGAAGGATAAATAGGAGAAAATAGAGATAAATTTTGTTTGTGAGAATGACGAAGATGATTATGGCATTGTTGATACAACTCACTTGGAAGCTGTTGATTTCTTCACCACCCCTAAAGGGAATAATTGATCTTTTAATTTCATTATTATAGTCTTAAAGAATAAATTTTGTACTAGTTTGTTATGTTATTAACAACACGATTATTATATTATGTTTTGAATCATTTACAAAAAAAATTATATTATTTAAAAATTTATGTGACATTTATTTATTTTCTTTGAAGAATATGAATACTTCTCAAATTCAATTACAGATAAATGGTGAAGACATATGCTTAGCAGACGGTGCAACTACTCATACTATACTTAAGAATAAGAAATATTTTTCTCATTCAACAATGCAAAAAAGCTAGTGTGAGTACTATATCAAGTAGTACCAAAATCATAGAAGATCCTGGAAGAGCAAATATATTGTTGCATAGATGAACTAAGTTTCAAATTAATGATGCGTTATACTCTCCTAAGTTTCAAAGAAATTTATTGAGTTTTAAAAATATTCACCATAATGGATATCATATTGAGACAATAAATGAAGGGAATGATGAATATCTTCACATTACAAGTGTGATTCAAGGAAATAAACATATTTTGGAAAAATTGTCTGCACTCTCCTCTAGTTTGTACTATACGAGAATTAGTACAATTGAAGCACATGCTATAATAAACCAAAAGTTTACTAATGACTTTATTATTTGACATTACCGGTTAGGCCATCCTGGTTCAATTATGATGTGAAAAATTATTGACAATTCATGGGACACTTATTGAAGAGCCAACAGATTCTTCAAGCTAATATTTTTTTTATGTGATGCTTACTCTCAAGGCAAATTAATCATTCGACCATCACTAGCCAAGATAAATTATGAATCTATCACTTTTCTAGAATGGATACAAGGAGATATATATGGACCAATGCACCCTCGTGTAGACCATTTAAACATTTTATGATTTTACTCAATGTTTATACTAGATGGTCATGGTATCCTTGTTATCAACTCAAACCTAGAATTTGTAAGGTTATTTACTTAGCTGATCAAATTACGAGCACATTTTCCAGATTTCTCTATCAAGACAATTCGTCTTGACAATGCTGGTGCATTTACTTCCCAAGCTTTCAATGATTTTTGTATGCCTATTGCAATAAATGTTGAACATCCTGTAGCACATTTTCATACACAAAACGGTCTTGTTGAATCATTAATCAAACGCCTTCAATTGATTGCATGACTATTACTTATGAAGTCAAAACTTCCAATTTCTGCTTGGGGCGTGTCATACTACATGCAGCATCACTAATTCGAGTTAGGCCAACAAGTTATCATAAGTTTTCTCGTTACAAATGATTTTTTGTTAGGAACAAAATATTTCTCATTTGAGAATTTTTGGATATGTTGTATAAGTTTCGATTGCTCCACCACAACACTCTAAGATGGGTCCTCAAAGGAGGTTAGGAATATATGTTGGACATGAATCCCCATCAATAATAAAATATCTTGAGCCATCAACGAGGAATTTATTTATCGCTCGATTTACTAACTATCATTTTAATGAGTCAGTTTTTCCAATGTTAGGGGGTGATGGCTGTCGATTCCACCAATATAAACCTACACCTAATTTGCAAATTAAAGTAGTATATGGAGTAGGGTCGATCCCACAAAGACTGAGTTTACTGAAAATTGCTTATATCTCGACTAGATTTATGTCTGGGCAGTTGTCGTGCCCGCGATATTTAGGGGGGAATAAAATATGAAACCTGAAATAAACACAAAAAAAAATGTAAAAAGTAAAAGATGAAATAAGAAAAACAACGAAGTAATATGAAGAAAAATCAATTAAACTTAGCTCAGCCTCAAGCACGGGCTTTCCCGTCTTTGACCCGATCTTCGAAATTAGGTGAACTCCTTTTTTTCAATAAGCTAGTTATAGCTACCAAGGACGTCTCGGACACCAACTCTTCCTTGTGTAAATTAGTTATGGAACGTCCTATAACTAACCCTTACCGATTGAACAACCTACGAAACGTTCGTGATTTAGAACTTCGGCAGCTTTGTGTTCTAGAAGAGCCTGGCTCGAACCAATGCCCTTAAACGTTGGGACATTTAAATTTGGTTACTACTTCCCTTGGCGGAACCAAACAGCAATCCCCACTTGGCATGCCAATGTGTTCACGGAAGACCAATTAGACAATCGATCCTTTCAGAATTCCAACTGTACGTCTAGCCACACTAACTCAAACGACGTCTTTTTTGACTTAGTATTGACTTGACTTTGTGAGTTGACGAAGTCATACTCTTAATCCAGAGAAATAATAAATATCGAAAGTTGGGAGTTAAACAGCTCGGGTTCGAAACTCACGGATTTTTTGACGGGGTTAACACCGGCTTAAAGCTGAAAGGGGTTTAGTGTGGCATGAATTTAATCATGCTTGAAGGTTATGGATTGTGTTTTGGCTTTGTGTGAAGGATGATGAAATTTTGGAAAGGAAAGGGGACTTGGATAGCAATTGAACCAATTTGGGAAAAGAAACAAAACCAAATGAAAATTGACAGAATGCTAAACTTCAATTTGAAAAGGGAAAATGAGAGTATTTCTATTCCAAATAGAAGTAGGAATACAAATACAAGAGATGATTTTTCTAAGAACTAAAAGCCCCCTATTTATATAGATAGGGATTACTAAAAATAGCTTAATCCTAATAAAATAAAATAATAATAATAATAATAAAACAAAATAAAATAATATCTTCTATTTTTAGCTATTTACAAAGTCAAATTTTGATGTTATGTCCTTGGCTTTCCCATCTTTATGATTTGGCCCCAACTCAATGATTTGTCCTTCAATTTGGCCCCCTTTTTTCCTCGTCTTTGACCAATTACATCCCTGACAAGATTAAATCATAAAAACACCAATTAAGCAGGGATTAATTCAGAAATAAACCAATTTAGACACATGAATTATGTAAATTAATGTGTTTATCAACTCCCCCTACTTGGCTCATGCTTGCCCTCAAGCATGTTGTTCTTTCAAACATTAAATTTATTCTACAATTCATTAAAAACTGAGCCTCTTTTGCGCATACATAATCAATGTAAACAACTTAGGCAAAAATAAGTAAATGCTCAAGATACAAAGTTTGAACATCAAGTGTCATAAAATTGAAATATGTAAACTAAACAATTCTACTAAATTGAGTTGATTTTAATAATTTGCAAGGCATTATTTAATTAACTAAGCATTAAAGAAATAAAATTATCGACGTGGACAAACCTTTTTACGCGAACTAGGATGACAACCCAAGCACCCTAGCTCGGTTACTCAGTTCAAACAGTCTTAAAATTTATTTATTTATTATATATTATTTCTCCCCCCTTTTTTTTGCAAGCTCAGCGGAATGTTTATAAGTTATCGACTTGTCACTCGAACCTTTTTACGCAAGATAAGATGACAACTCAAGCACCTTACCCCGGTTACTCAATCCAGTCACATTTTCGAAACTTCACTCATACTTGAACCTTTATTAATTTACTTATTTATTCATGCACAAGCAAATATATTTTCCAAACAATCAATTTATACGAAAAATCTAGCTACATATAACAACTTTAAAACAAATATAAATTAATCTATATACTTGAACATTATAATTCAAAATTTTCCCAATTTGTCCAAATTAACTAAGTATGAGATTAAAGGCTCAATGTTTAAATAAATTTTCGAATGAACTTAATGTAAGATTTAACACATGCAAAAGAGCAAAAATCATGCGTGTTTACCATCCATCCCCCTAATTAATCAATGATTGTCCTCAAGCATATATTATATGAAAGAAAATTCAGCAGCCCAAATGAAATAAAAAAAAAAAAGTAAAGGATACTCCCATATATGTTAAGGACGTTGTTGGTGTTGGGAGTAATGATTCTGTAGGATGTTGAGGATTGTGAAGACGAGCTTCGATTCGGCTTAAACAGTCCTCTACGGTTAGAGGTTGTTCCTCTTGTTCTCGAGTAACGAAATGTAGGCATTGGCGAAAAACCATATTCCCACGAGCAATCCGTGTACCTGGAGGAACAAAATAACACGCAGTAGGGGTGCCTGCAAACAAACCCATAGAATCCAAACAATATTTATCTAGGCTGTCCATATGATATGCACATGTCAAGGACGAGAAATCAATTTCAGAAAAAAGTGTAGAGGTTAAGTTCGTGATATATGACCCAAGTATTAGAGGACGATTACAACGCAAAACAACATGAATTTTTTTTGCAAACCAATATCCTAAATTAACTTTATAACCGGAATGCATATACCACAAGAAAAATAATTCAGTTCTCGTTAAAACAGCGGATGAATAGTTTCGTCCCGAAAAACTAAATGCCAAAAATCGGTGAATATATCTTAAGGCAGGTTCATTTACCAATAAGTCTTTTGTGGTTTTCGGATTATAAAGTTGATTAGAATTGGTTAACACACGGTAGGCATCTTGAGCATTAAAGTCACTCGGAATGTCTAACAAAGTAGTATGATAGGAGTCGGATTGAATATTGTCAAGGTCAACGAAACCCATGGCAATATTAAAATCAGATATCGACATTTGAAAGTCTTTTCCAAGCAGACGAAAACAAACAATGCCTTGTGTTTCAAAAGTCTGTAATGCACTAACATTGAAGCTAAATGTGGTGTAAAACTCATATATCAGCTCATAATATGCATCACAAGAAATGTTTGTAAAAGAGCTCCAACCAATAGCATCAAAATAAGTAGTCACAGTATCATGAATATTTAGCATATTAAGAGTGGTGAAATCGATTTGCTTACAGACCGGGAGTGTGCGTTGTTGAATGTTATCGTATCGTGTGCGATGCTGTGGGGTCGCAAAATCTAAAAATCCTCGCAATCATCCTTCGATGGGAACGGTGTTGGAACGACTTCGTCTATTACGTTGGCTATTTTGTGCTGGTCGCACATATGCGTCGGGTGAGGGGGTGGACTTGAAGTTTCAGCAACATCAGTATTGCTGTCCGGCGGTGTCGTTGGTCCACGTGTCTGTTGTCGACGAATTCGAGTGGTGGACGATCGTGTTTGGTGTTGACTGACACGCGCATTTGAGGTCGAATGAGCCTCGACGTGGTTGCGAGATATCTGAACCTCGTTCAAGTTACCTGCATGATATGTCAGTAAAGGTAGATTAAATGGAGGGTTAAGTGTCGACCTCTCGGGACTATCGGGCCTGCTGTCCGAATGCTCTGGTTCGACCGGAGTCGAACGTTGTTGGCGTCGTGCTCTCGTTGGTGGCGCTGTTCGTCTAGGAGGCGGTGGAGGAGGTTCATTATCGTCGACATTGACAATAAGAGGAGCGGTGAATCGGTGCCGATTTCGATTGAGTGAAACCGGGATATTGTCTGTCGCTTGGTTTCGAGTTCAGACCATGGTCCCGATTGTAGCTCCAAAAATAGATGTTTCAGATGGTCTCGGCAGAGACGAGCAGCGGTGGCGTACAGCGGTGACGACAGCGACGATGGCGCATACGGCAGAGGCAACAGCATTTTGGTGTAATTTTTGGCCGATTTTTGAATGGTAATGGTGGGGGTGTCAGTTTTGTTTGGTCTAAAGGAGAAGAAAATGAAGGAAAAATAGGGGTTAGGGGAAAAGGAGCAGCGGCGCATGGTAGTGGTGGCTCTGAACAGTGACGATGGTAGGTGGTATTGCTCCGTTCGACGGTGGTTAGGTGGTTGGGGGTTGAAGGAAAGGAGGAGGGAAAAAGGAAAAAGAAAAGAAAAATGGAGGGGGTTGGTTTTAGGTTCGTCGGCGTGAGGTAGAATGGCGAGGTGCTGAGGCGGTGATGAAAGGGCAGCAACAGTCGGCGATGGGGACGGCGTGGCTTGGTGTTGGGTTAGGGTTTTGTTTCAGTAAAGATGAAGAAAATAAGAAGAATTTGGGAAATTAGGGATTTTGTTTTTTTTGGGTGTTTTAATTTTCTTTTTCTCTTTTTTTTTATTTTCCTTTTTTTTCTTTCTTTGGGTCATCTAGGCCGTTTGGCCTATTTCTTTTTGCTCACTTGGGTTTGTTTTGGGTATTATGTAGTTGGGTTGGTATTTGGGTATGGGTGAATTAGATTAGGTGTTGGATAAGTGGATTGGGTGGTGGGTATTGGGTATGGTAAGTTAATTGGGTTGGTTAGGAATTTTATGGGTGGGTGTTGGTTTTGGGCTTTGGTGGTTAATTTGGTTTTTGGGTTTTGGGTATTTTAGAATGTGGGTAAATGGTGTGTTGGGTATTTATTGGATTTGGGGTTTTCTGTAAAATAGGTTAGTGGGTAAATGGGTTTTATGAGGAGGATTTTATTGTCACCACATTATCAAGTCGTGCTCACGCCACCTTCATTACTCGTCTTTTTGAAAATTAATGACTCCTATAGTGTTCCTGAAAACATCAAATTGACTAAGTTAAATAAGAATTAATTTATTTATTTACATCCTAATTTACTTAAACTAAAAATAAAATAAATAAAAATAAATTTGGGTTGCCTTCCAAAAAACCGCTTTTGTTTAACGTCATTAGCTTGACGACCTGTTATTCAAACTTTGGGATCATCGAGAACAATTTCCTCAACTGTGTGTGTTTGAAAATTCTCGAAAAATGGTTTTAGTCGTTGACCATTCACTTTAAAGCGCTTTCGTGTCTCTTCACTTTGAATTTCCACTGCACCATTTGCAAATAAATTAGTAATAATAAATGGTCCTATCCATTTGGATCGAAGCTTACCAGCGAAGATTTTTAAGGTGGAGTCGTATAGGAGCACTTTTTGTCCTATTGAGAACTGCTTCCTAGTGATGTACTTGTCATGAAATGCCTTCGGTTTTTTCTTTATAAACTCGAGCATTTTTATATGTATCGTTTCTGATTTCCTCGAGTTCCTGGATGTCTCATTTCTGAGATTTTCCCGCAAACTCCATTTTTATATTACACTGCTTAACTGCCTAAAAAGCCTTGTGTTCTAACTCGACCGGAAGATGGCACGGTTTACCAAAAACGAGTCGGTAAGGTGACATGCTTATTAGTCCCTTGTAAGCTATCCTATAAGCCCAAAGTGCGTCATTCAGTCTCAAACTCCAATCCTTCCTGTTAGGTTTAACTGTCTTTTCCAAAATAGACTTGATCTTTCGATTTGACACTTCGGTTTGCCCGTTTGTTTGTGGATGGTAAGCGATGGCAATTCGTTGAGTCACTCCATATTTCTCCATAAGTGTACTTAGGAGCTTATTGCAAAAATGAGTTCCTCTGTCACTAATTAATGCTCGTGGAGTGTCATACCTGGAAAAAATAGAACCTTTAAGAAAGTCAATTACAGTCTTAGCATTATCATTGCGAGTGGCCTTTGCCTTTATCCACTTAGAGAGATAATCAACAGCTAAGAGTATATAAAAATTACCGAAAAAAGAAACGAAAGGACCCATAAAGTCGATGCCCCACACATAAAAAATTTCACAAATATGAATAGGAGTAAGAGGAATCTCATTTCGACGACTAAGGTTGCCAACTCTTTGGCATTTTTCACAAGTTTTGCAGAAATAAAAGGCATCACGAAATATGTTTGGCCAAAATAATCCACATTCGAGAATTTTGTGTACGGTGCGTTTAGGTCCAAAGTGCCCTCCATATGCATAAGAATGACAAAAAGTTAAGATAGATTGTGCCTCTGTTTCTGCTACACAACATCGTATTACCTGATCCGACCAATGCTTCCAAAGGCAAGGATCATTCCAAATGTAATATCGTGCATCCTTTCTTATCTTATCTTTTTTAGACCTTGGCAAATCTGAAGGAATAATACCTGTGACGAGGTAATTTACTATGTCCGCATACCAAGGATGCACTGCATTTGCTGAAAATAGGTTTTTATCTGGAAAGTTATCCTTCAATGGTGTGTCATCTACTGGAATCAGTAATCGACTCAGATGGTCAGCTATTAGGTTTTTGCATCCCTTTTTATACCGAATTTCAAAATCGAGCTCTTGTAGGAGTAGAATCCACCTAATCAGTTGGGGTTTTGCCTCCTTCTTACCTATTAAATATTTCAAAGCAGCGTAATCAGAAAAGATAATTACCTTAGTTCCTAATAGGTAAGATCTAAATTTATCTAAAGCAAACACAACAGCTAATAATTCTTTCTCAGTCATTGTGTAATTGCTTTGGGTAGCATCCAAAGTCTTCGAAGCATAGTAGATAACATAAGGCTCTTTCCTTATTCTTTGGCCAATAACAGCTTTCACACTTTGGTCACTCGCATCACACATGATTTCGAACGGGAAGTTCCAATCTGGTGGCTGCATTATAGGAGCGGAGACCAATTTCTGCTTCAGCACATCGAACGCATCTTTACAAGTCTGGTCAAATTCAAATTCTTTATCCTTTTGTAACAGACTACAAAGTGGTCGCGCGATTTTCAAGAAATCTTTCATGAATCATCTGTAGAATCCTGCATGGCCAAGAAACGAACGAACTTCCCTCACTGATGAGGGGTAATGTAACGAGTTAATAATATCCGTTTTTGCCTTATCGACCTCGATTCCTTTCGAGGAAACTATATGACCCAAAATTAATCCTTTGTCAACCATGAAATGGTATTTCTCATAATTCAAAACAAGATTAAATTCTAGGCATCTTTGTAATATCTTTACAAGATTATTGAGACATTCGTTAAAAGAGTTACCATATACCGTGAAGTCATCCATAAAGACTTCGATGATTTTCTCGACGTAATCAGAGAATATGCTCACCATGCATCTTTGGAAGGTGGCCGTAGCATTGAAGAGTCCAAACGGCATCCGTCTATACTCAAATGTTCCGAAGGGACACGTGAAAGTCATTTTGTCTTGATCGTCCGGAGCCACTAGAATCTGGAAAAATCCTGAGTACCCATCGAGACAACAATAATGGGACTTACCGGCTAATCGCTCGAGCATTTGATCGATGAAGGGGAGTAGAAAATGGTCTTTTCAGGTAGCTGCATTCAACTTTATGTAATCGATGCAAACCCTCCATCCATTTTGGACTCGTGTAGGGACCAGCTCACCTAACTGGTTTTTCACCACTGTCACGCCAGTTTTCTTGGGCACGACATGAATCGGACTAACCCAATCACTGTCAGAAATCGGGTATATCATTCCAGAATCTAACAGTTTCTGGACCTCCTTCTTTATTACCTCCATCATGGGTGGATTGAGGTGCCTTTGAGCATCCCTCTTTCATTTCGTGTTGACTTCCATAGAAATTTTGTGCATACAAGTGGATGGACTTAGCCCTTTTATGTCGGCTATCGTCCAACAAATAGCTTTCTTGTAATCTCTCAGAACTCGAACTAGACTTTCCTCCTCGTCTTTGGTTAATTTGTTTGACACTATTACCAGTAAGGTTTCTTTCTCTCCCAAAAAGACGTACTTAAGGTGGTCCGGTAATGCTTTAAGCTCCAAGGTCGGTGGCTGCAAAACCGAGGGTAACATTTTAGTTTGGAAAGGTAATAGTTCAAATTGGTTACCTCGGTTTGTCAAGAAGGTTGCGTTTCCAAGTGATTGACAATCTCTTGCAACGGATCTTCAATGACTGCGAATTCCTCGAAGTGATGTACAACTTCCATATCAATGTTTCTGTAAAGGACAGTTTCCAACTCATCAAAGTCATGATATTTAGAATAAGATTGAGTTAAACAATCTAAAATATCAATGCTAGAAATATTTAATAGTGAGCTACGATGACCCATGGCCTCGTAGACATTGAATTTCACGATTTCGCCATCAAACTCCATAGTCAGTGTCCTACTTCGAACATCTATTTTTGCGCTTGCGGTACTTAGAAACGGCCTTCCAAGCAAAATGTCAGACGAATTAGTTGAATTATCATCTTCCATATTAATAATGTAGAAATCTGCAGGGAAAACTAATTCGTTAACTTTAACAAGGATGTCTTCAAGCAGCCCTTCGGGATAGACGACTGACCTGTCCGCCAACTGGATTATTACTCCTGTCTCTTTTAAAGGACCCGCGTTAATCAGCTTATAAATAGAATAAGGCATAACATTAATGGAAGCCCCTAAATCATACATGGCTTTCTTAATGCCTCCATTACCTATCTCACAGGAAATAGAAAACATACATTGGTCCTTGTATTTGGGCGGAACTTTCTTTTGCAGTACTGCGAAGACATTTTCTCCTACATTCACTCTTTCGTTACCTATTAACCTCCTCTTGCTAGTACACAACTCCTTGAGGAATTTTGCATAACGAGGGATTTGTTTGATAGCGTCGAGTAAAGGAATATTTACCTCCACAGTCTTGAATGTCTCGAGGATTTCTTTTTCCTCCTTCTCTTTCTTATCCCTTGCAAGCCTCCCTAGAAAAAGAGGTGGCATCAAAATTGGTCTCTAAATTTCTGATTTTGGCCTGGCTGTTGGATCAGAGATCTGCTTTTCTCGTTCCTTATCTTACCCATGACTTTTGGATGGAACTGTTTCCAGAACCTTTCCGCTACGAAGAGTTATTGCACTGGCATTCTGCCAGGGGTTCGGCTCTGTCTGGGAAGGTAATCTACCTTGAGACTCCAAGCGATTAACTGCCATCGAGAGTTTACTAACTTGATTAGTTAACTCTTGTATTGATGCGTCTGTCTTTTGTTGATATTTTGCAACATCGGCGGCAAGTCTTTTCACAACAACTTCTAGAGATGTGCTCGGCTTGTGTTGTTGTTGTGGTTGTTGTAGAGGTCTCGGTTGGTATGATGGATTGTATCGGGGATTAGCTCCGTAATTCAGGTTAGGATGATCCTTCCACCTGGGATTGTAGGTGTTGGAGAAAGGATCATAGCGTCTTTGCAGAGGTCCCAGAAAACCTCCGACAACATCAACATGTACCGTTGAATTGTCGTTAAGGATTGGGCATAAATCTGTCGGGTGTTCAGACGTAGTACAAATTCCACATAGTTGGGTCAGACTCTTCTTTTCTGTATGCAAAGATTGAACAACATTCGTAAGCTTATCCAATTTATCTTCTAAAGATGAAACATTTACCCCATTAACCCGTCTTGTCGGTTCCGAATTCAGTCGATACTATTGAGAATTTGCCGCCATAGTGGATATTAGTTCTCTTGCCCTTTGAGGGGTCATATTAACAAGCGTCCCACCACTAGCAGCGTCAATCATCTTCATTTCCATGGGGAGCAAACCCTCGTAGAAATATTGAAGAAGTGATTGTTCGGTCAACCCATGTTGAGAACAACTTGCACACAGTTTTTTGTACCGCTCCCAATAGTCGTAGAGCGATTCGCTTTCCATTTGGCGAATTCCCACTATGTCCCTCCTAAGCTCAGCTACTCATGACGCTGGGAAGAATCTATCAAGAAATACACAAGATAAGTCATCCCACGTTGTTATAGAACCAGGGGGTAAGTAAAATAACCATTCTTTTGCTGTATCAACTAAAGAAAAAGGAAAGGCCCGAAGATTGATTTCATCTTCGGGTACTCCCTGGGGTTTTATGCTTGAGCAGACCATGTGGAATTCTCTCAAGTGAGTGTGCAAATTTTCGTTCTTCAAGCCTCGAAAAGTGGGCAAAAGGTGAATCAAGCCTGGCTTCAATTCGAAAGAGGTTCCTCCGGTTGGATGCATAACGGTGTTTGCTCGTTGGGAGCAGCGGCTAGTTGACGAATGGTTCGGTTTGCCATCCTTTCTGATTCACCGAGGTTTCCTTTTGTTTCAAAGAGTGGTTCAGTCTCAGGTTCAACCTCTTCGACTCGTTTCCCACGTCGAATTGCCTCTATAAGAATTACTTAGCTCAACTTTTCAACGTCGGATTCTAGGATCCCTTGTCCTAGCTCAACTCTTGCTTTACTTGCACGTTTAAGAGCTTCTGTCCCTTTTCATCGTGCTTACGCCGATTTCTCGATCTCTGGGTCGTATTCGAGATCTCCTGATGAAGACCTGGTCATGAAGACGATTTAAACAATTGTAAGTATTGCCAGTCCCCGGTAACGGCGCCAAAACTGATGGCTGTTGATTCCACCAATATAAACCTACACCTAATTTGCAAATTAAAGCAGTATAGGGAGTAGGGTCGATCCCACGAGATGGGTTTCTTGAAAATTGCTTATCTTTCGACGGATTTATGCAGGCGGTTGTCGTGCCCGCGATATTTAGGGGAATAAAATATGAAACCTGAAATAAACACAAAAAAAAAATGTAAAAAGTAAAAGATGAAATAAGAAAAACAATGAAGTAATATGAAGAAAAATCAATTAAACTTAGCTCAGCCTTAAGCACGGGTTTTCCCGTCTTTGACCCGATCTTCGAAATTAGGTGAACTCTTCTTTTCCGATAAGCTAGTTATAGCTACCAAGGACGTCTCGGACACCAACTCTTCCTTGTGTAAATTAGTTATGGAACGTCCTATAACTAACCCTTACCGATCAAACAACCTACGAAATGTTCGTGATTTAGAACTCCTGCAGCTTTGCGTTTTAGAAGAGCCTAGCTCGAACCAATGCCCTCAAACGTTGGGACATTTAAATTCGGTTACTACTTCCCTTAGCGGAACCAAACAGCAATCCCCACTTGGCATGCCAATGTGTTCACGGAAGACCAATTAGACAATCGATCCTTTCGGAATTCCAACTGTACGTCTAGCTACACTAACTCAAACGACGTCTTTTTTGACTTAGTATTGACTTGACTTTGTGAGTTGACGAAGTCATACTCTTAATCCAGAGAAATAATAAATATCGAAAGTTGGGAGTTAAACAGCTCAGGTTCGAAACTCACGGTTTTTTGACGGGGTTAACACCGGCTTAAAGCTGAAAGGGGTTTAGTGTGGCATGAATTTAATCATGCTTGAAGGTTATGGATTGTGTTTTGACTTTGTGTGAAGGATGATGAAATTTTGGAAAGGAAAGGGGACTTGGATAGCAATTGAACCAATTTGGGAAAAGAAACAAAACCAAATGAAAATTGACAGAATGCTAAACTTCAATTTGAAAAGGGAAAAGGAGAGTATTTCTATTCCAAATAGAAGTAGGAATACAAAGACAAGAGATGACTTTTCTAAGAACTAAAAGCCCCTATTTATATAGATAGGGTTTACTAAAAATAGCTTAATCCTAATAAAATAAAATAATAATAATAAAACAAAACAAAATAATATCTTCTATTTTTAGCTATTTACAAAGTCAAATTATGATGTTAAGTCCTTGGCCTTCCCATCTTTATGATTTGGCCCCAACTCAATGATTTATCCTTCAATTTGGCCCCTTTTTTTGCTCGTCTTTGACCAATTGCATCCCTGACAAGATTAAATCATAAAAACACCAATTAAGCAGGGATTAATTCAGAAATAAACCAATTTAGACACATGAATTATGTAAATTAATGTGTTTATCAGGGGGAGAAAATAAAAATTGGAAAAATAAATAGATTGGAATGAATTATCATTATCTCATCTTGATCCTCGTACGCAACAATGTGAATTGAAGGTTCATAGGATAACTCATTTACAAAATTTAGCAAATTAATTGTTAGACGCATTTACTGATCTTAAAAGAGTGACAAAATCACATATACCAGTTGTAAATGCTCCAATCAAAATTGATGTCCATGAAGGACAAACTTTAGTTACTAGTGAGTCTAAAACACCATGTTTGCAGCGTGGCATATGATAAGAATCCTGGAAAAAGAAAATGAGCAAAAACAGATGATAGCCAAATTGAGGAAACAATATCTTTAAAAGGATCTCCAAAAGAGATTTTAGACATGACTGGAGTTCAATAAAAATCTCAGGTATCTGATAATGAAGAGATCTCAACAAATTATGTCATGCCTAAAATTAAGTGGAACCAAAATAAAAACGACGTCGATGCCATATTTGTAAGCAATGTAGCGCTAAATATTTTGAATGTCAATGTGAATCATTAACCAATGTCAATTGAATAATGTAGACAAATAGATGATTGGCCAAAATGGAAAGAAGCAATTGAGACAGAATTAAAATCTCTTACGAAGAGAGATATAATTTGGACGTATAGTTTTTACACCTGAATGTGTAAAACTTGTGGGATTTAAATGAGTTTTTGTGAGAAAGAGAAATGAAAATGGAAAAATTGTGAGATATAAAGTGTTTTTGGTTGCACAAGGATTTTCACAAAGACCTAGTATTGATGATGATAAGACATACTCTCTTGTGGTGGATGCAACTACTTTTAGGTTCTTGATTAGTCTGGCAATAAGAGAAGGGCTTGATTTACGCCTAATGGATGTAGTTACAACCTATTTGTATGACCCACTTGATAATAACATTTACGTGAAACTCCTAGAAGGTTTTAAATTGCCAGAAGCATCTAATTCATGTTCTTGAGAACATTACTCAATCAAATTAAACATATCCCGTTATGGATTGAAACAATTTGAATGCATGTGGTATAATCGTCTTAGTGAGCACTTATTGAGGGAAGGCTATAAGAATGATTCCCATTTCCCCATGCATTTTGATAAAGAGATTTGGATAATGATTTGTTATAATTGCTGCGTATGTTGATGATTTAAATATCCTTGGGACTCCTAAAAAGATTTTAGTGACAATGGAGTGTTTAAAGAAAGAATTTGAAATGAAATACATTGGAAAAAGAAGCTCAAATAGTCTTATGTGAAATAATTCAACTTGCATTTTACAACTTAAGGAAGGATATATTAAGGGTGATAGAACAAAACATATATCACCAAAATTTTTCTTCACTCATGATCTATAAAAGAATGGAGATATAAATGTTCAACAAATTCATTCAAGTGAGAATTTGACAGATCTTTTCACTAAGATGCTCCCTATTGCTACATTTGAGAAGTTAATTTTCAACATTAGATTGCGTTGTCTCAAAGATCTTAAGTGATGCTTACATGATAGAGAGTAAATTCGCACTACAATTTTTTTGTTGTTGTGATATACTATGTATCAAAAGATTATGTACTCCTTTTTTCTTTCACTAGGTTTTTCCTAGTAAGATTTTTAATGAGGCATATCCTTTATACGATGAACATTCAAGGGGGAGTGTTATGAATACTATTAAGTGGATGTTCAACCTTGCACCTTTCATCTCCTTGTAACCCATTTTCTATTTATGTATTAAAAAAAATGAGAAGTCTAATCTCCCTATATATATAGTATACTACTTGTAATGATGATGAAAAAGAAGAGAAATCCATTGCAAATCCCCCTTATTCTCATCTATTATTCTTGCGTTCTTTGCATTATTATTATTATTTCATAATATATATCATTGTATGCATTATTTATATTTTCTGAAATTGTACACATGAAATTAAAGCAATTATAATAAGTATATTATTAATTCAACATAAAACTAAGTATATTAAAAAGTATATGTATTATAATTATTCTTATTTAGTATCTACATTGTTGTAAGGAAATAGAACGCGGGTTCAAGCGTACTAAGGAGTTTTTGTCTTTCTATTTAAGAGTTGAGGAAAGATTATGGATAATTCTAAAAGAGAGATTTCTTTTTTGGTTTTAAATTAGACATATTTTCTCTCATTTAAAGGGCTAAATGAACTACAATTACAAACAAAAAGAATGGTAAATAATCTTAAATTAAACTTTCCACCCAAACTTTAAGGTTATGTAAAGAAGATATAGTGTTGAGATTACTTTTTGTTTTTTCGAAATTTTGACACTATCAAGAATGTAAAGATATGGTATTGAGATTATTTTGGAATCTTACATTACTCTCAAATATGAGATTGTTATTATGGAATCTTATAGTACTCTCGGAATATAAAATGAATTATTAATGATGTGTTCATATTCGTGATTTTTTTTGTTGAGGGTATTATAAATTTATATAAGTTATTTTAAAGTAAATTTATATAAATTTTACACATTAATAATTCATTTTATATCAATACTGAAATGTTCATCACTCATATATTCATGTTGCATTCATATTATTTTTGTTTGATATTATTCACAAATTATTTTTTATATTATGTATCGTATTATAATAAAAGATGATAATAGCAGTAGAATGACCACAAAATAATAAAAAAGAAAATTAAGAACACATAAATTTTACGTGAAAAACTTTTTCAAAAAAACTACGAGTAGAAGAGGAGAAAATTCACTAATGTTGAAAACTGAATGATACAAGAGGAGTTTCGACTACATCTATTTAAGGGTTGAAAACCTTATTCTAATCAAAGTCAAATAGTAAAAGTATAGTTTTATATGGCCTCTCGCCCCCCACATTTCTCCTTATTTTGTCACAAGATTTATTTTTTAGTAAATAACGAGATTCGAGTCAAATAAACTCTAACATATTGTAATGCCTCGATTCATTTTATATTTTGTATAAATTTTCATAAAATTCAATATTTTAACTATTAATTTATTATCTTATTTTTCTTTTAAAACATTATTGTATATGATGGAGATTTGACAAACGTCTCAATCTTAATCATTTTGTTTCCATGGAATTTTTAAATTTTGGTTAGAAATATATATTTTTTGAACAATGGTTAAAATAATTCTTGATTTTGCCGACATCAGGCTACGTTTTTATTTTAATTTTCCAAATCTTTTATTTTTCTTGATACATATGCTTTATTGATAACCTCTCATTTTCATTGAAAATGAAAAAAAAAAAAAGAAAAAGAAAGAAGCTTTACATGTTTACTTATTTGTCAAATTCAATTTTGACATTATGTACCCCATAATGAAGAAGTTATATCAAATATTAGTGGTTGTGTTTTGTTCCAAATCTCACTATTATGTTCCACATTTTCCCTCATTCTTTCAGAACTTCTCTTCTCTATGCACACAAAACCCAAGTATTAATTACAAAAACATTGAAAGAAAATGATGACATATTATTTAAAAATTAAAAAAATTTATTTACCTTCATTTATGATAACATGTTATCATTTATTCACTGACTGTTCATGAAATTTTACACTATTCATATATCAAATATACATAAAACATAACCCGATTATGAACACATGTTAAGCATTCAATCCTGGAGATGTCTACTGTTAGAAGTTATGTGACCCAAATTTCTGTTAAAATAGAACACAAGTAAACTACTGGACTAGGGTCGCAACCAAGGGTGGCGATACGGTACAGGCTGCACAAGTAAAATCCATATAGAAGTTTACTTCCTCTATTTGATGTTGATTAGAATAAGATGTTTTAATCTTACTACATTACTTTTATTTGACTTTAATTAGAATAAGGTTTTTAAACCTATAATCTGAATTTGACATAATAAATTTTCTTCTCCTCTACCAATAGTTTTTTCCCAAAAGGGTTTTCACATAAAATTTTGTGTGTACTTTTCTCTCTTTCTCTACGATTCATTATCATTATTCATGTTCTATTATCGAAACCATTTTTTTGAAAAAGGGTCGTCTTTTAATTAAAGAAAATGAAAATGGGAGTCGCCAGATCTTTTTTGTTTAGGTGTGATCGGATCACCTCGTAATTTAATTTTTTTAATAAAATATTTTGTTTTACTAAAACAACAATTTTGGTCTACAAAATTTGAAAAAACGGGTTCGGGAGTCGTTTACACACGAGGAAGGATTAACACCCTCGTAATGCCCAAAATTGGTACCTAATTGATTAGTTAATGTCTTAATGTTGAAAGTTGAAAATCCGTAAAGAATTTAAAAATACGATCCTTCTTTTTATTAATGATTTTTTTTACGAAAAATTTGCTTGAATAAATCAAAGCGGATGATAAAGATCTTCCTATCTCAAGTAATAAAATGTCACATCTAGTGCGTTAGGACATAACATTTTAAACCCTCGAGAATAAGCTTATCCTTTGATTTTAAAACTCATGTGTTTTAATTTTAAAAGGTTATTCGGTCATTTAGATCAAACGAGAAATTGAAACCTAGTACGTTAGGGCACGATCTTTCAATTTCCAAACACGAATATTACCTTTATTAGAGAATATTTTTTATGAATTTTAGGGTGAAAATTGATAAAATATTAAAATGATATATGAATGAAATATCCTATCGAATATGGTGACAATATGAGTATACTAACAACGATTCATAAGATACAATTGCAATAATCATGTGGCTTAATATCAATATTAACAATCAACGATGTATGAAATGATAACAATAACGATAGATAATAACAATAATAAGAGTAAGTAAAAGGAAATATGAAATGCATAATAAAAGGGAATAGATTAACTCGTAATATTCAAAAATAAGGGATAATAAATAAATGAAATAAATAGGTAGATACATGACATAAATAATATTAAATGTTTTTAAAGTAAGGAATTATAAAATAATAAATAAATAGAGTCTAAACATGAAAACAAATAATGAGTAAATAGATAGATAGATAGATATTACATATAAATATTATTTAAGTTTTAGTCTTTAAAAGGAAACAGATAAATAAAAATACACAAATAATGAAATCAATTAAGCCAGGATTGAATTGAAATCAAAACAGAATTAAAAGGAACAAAACGAAATGAATAAAAATATTGGGCCCAAACTGTGATACGCGAATGAGATGGGGGACCAAATTGGGAAATATCCCCGTCCCCCAAAACGCATAACTTCAATATGGACCGAAATTGAATAGTACCAAAAATTACAGGGCCAAAATAAAAGAAAAGAAAAAGGGAACAGGACCGAATTGCAAAATGCCATGAAAGCGAAGGGATTGGATCCGCAAATAACCTATCAGAGTAAAAACACGTGGATCCCCTTTTGGGTTGGGTCGAACGCGGGTTGAGGGCTATATCTGTGCCGTTTTAGGGCTATTGAAGTTAGCCCTAAATGACGTCATTACAAGGCCTATAAAACATTTTTTTTTGAAAAATTCATTTGTTTTCATTGTTTCTAAAAAAAGGGGGAAGAAGACCGATTTTTCTCTAGCTCATGCGAACTCCGGCCATTTGGGCCACCGTGGTGGCTTTCGATCGCCAGCAAAGGCACCGCCATCACAGGTGGTCGGAGAATACCAAAAAAGGGCCATTTCAAATGCCTCGCTATCCCGTCCCAAATCCGAGACTAAGACACTCAAGAGCCTCACAAAATTTTAAAGAAATCGAGGAAAACTTTCGGTTTCCTCTTCTCCGAGCATCGAAAAAAAGGTAAAAGATTGCGGTTTTTTATCTTTCTATATACACAATATTTGAAAATAAATAGGCTAAAAAATGAGAATACCTAGTCATTTTTGATTGATATTTGCGAGTTAAGTAGTATGCCTTTTTTGTTGTTGTAAAAGAACACATAGATTATTACATGGCTTTTATAGTCGAAGCAAATACAACCATTGTACTTTTCGTTTTTGTTCTTTTGTGTTGCTGTTTCTTTGCCCTTGTCCCGTGTCTGTGCAGGTACGGAGGCCAGATGGCGTGGAGGCTAGCAGTGGTGGTATAGGGAGTATGGCGGTGACGTGGCACTAGAGGCTGGAAGTTGCGGCGCACCTAGGGCTAGGGTTCCCTAGGTTGGCTGAAATTGTTTTAGTTTTTGGGCCATTTGGGCCTTGTATTTTTAGGCTAGGGTTTACTTTGTTTTGGGCCATATTGGGCCAATTAGTTTTGGGTTGTAATGGACTTTGACTTGGACTTAATTTATTGGGCTTTATTTTTGTTTAGTTTTGTATTAATTTTTAGTTGTTGGACCCCGGGCAAATTTGGCCCATTACATCTATTAATTACAAAAAAAAGGGTAAAGAATCTATAAGGAGGATGGGAAGACATAAGAGTCTATTGTCATTGGACAATACGCATTAAACCCAATGCTGGTTCATTAGTTAAGGGTGTTCATTCTTTATGCATGTTATAGGATTGGATCATAAAAATTATTTGTTAGTAATATGTGTGGCAGTGAATTACTTCTATTAGTATGATATGAGTTGTAAAAAAATATTATTTTAAATATGTAACTTAAAATTAATTTTAAAAAATACGGGTTTCAAGTTTTAAAATAAAAAGCATGGGATGGTTAAGCTTTTTTTACTTTATAGGTTTATTTTTTAGTTAATTGAATAATTTATAGTTATTTCATGTAATTAATATATTGTATTATTTTTTAAATTTTAAAACATAATTAGATATTGAGGCAAGTTTTTAAAGTGGTTGTCTACGTGCCGATGAAAGTGGCCACTACGGTCATCACAACGACAGATAGCTTACTTGTGTTTAAAGTTGTCAATTTTTGAAACAAGATCTTTGGGGTATGATTGATGCTGAAATTATGGAAGTTTTCCAGTGCATTTATGAAGATCAATCCATTTGAAGAAATACATCTTAAGGATTGAATTTGATTGGATTGGAAAACCCATTCAAACTCTGGATACGATATTGTAGGAGCGAAAATTGCGAACGTCAAAAAGATTAATCTTCATAAACCTTAAAACAAACATAAAAGATACCTTGCCAATACTTCGTATGAAAAGATTCTGTTGAGGCAGCTTTGAAGAGTGCTTAAAGCAATGCTACAAGTAGTGCCCATTGGCTTTGGCACTACTCAGCATCATAATGTACCATATATAGAATTGACAATTTTTATATTTAATGACATTATGGATGAATGCATGCCATTCTACAATATTCAAACCTATTATAGGAACATATCTAGAAGCTTGGTTTGGATTAGATCAAGCAAATTGACTTCCCTAGTTTGAGGTGATTGAATTAGATCAGGTAACATGGTAACATACTCCAAGGACTTGAAGACTGATTATGGTCATATTAAAGATATTATCCTTTTTTATTATCTTGCTATTTAATTTGGTGAGAACATTGATTGTACTTGATCTTTATCTTAAAAAGCTTTAAACTCTTATATATTGAAAGGCTTGTGTATGTAAATTGGTGTGGATAATTTTAGAACTTATTTTGTTATTTAGAATTTGTTTTGTAAATTGCATTTTGTAAGTAATTAAGTGAGCCACTCAGTTTTTATCCTAAGTTTTCAGGGGAAATTTAGAAGAGAGTGATCTAGATTTTAACTGCAAAAAAGAGGTTACTAATATGATGAGTGTTAGTGCTTGTAATAACTTGTACGAGGTGTTAAGATAGTGGATTGATAAATGCCAAAAATAACATGTTTTAGCCTCATTCTTAATGCATTTTTTTTTATAATTATTCGATTTAAAATGGTGAATTTTATGCTTCTAATTCTTTAAATTCATGTTTCTATACTTAGGAAAGTATTTGGGAGCAAAAGGAGAGAAAATCGGGAAATCAAAGCAAGTTTCAGGAGCCACATAGGCTGCTGGGTCATTCCACACGGGCAGGACACACAACCATATGAGACACACAGGTTGCCACACGACCATGCACCAGATCGTGTGGAAAATGCGAATCGCACTCCAAACTTGCGTGAAAGCGCGCTTTTAGGCTTTTCGGGCATTTTAAGACCTATATATGACAAAAATAAGAATATATGAGGGAGCCGTAAGAGAATACTCAAGAAAGCAACTCGAAAAATACCACTGAAGCCGACTTTGAAGCAGATTTCCATCAAGATTGAAGATCTCCTTTTGATTTCTTTGAAGTTTATTATGATTTTTTTTTGTTTCTTGCGGTTATATTACCTTTGGGATATTTTTATTTGCTATTATGAACTAATTTTCTAAATACCTAGGGAGATGAACCATAAGATGGATTCTGTTATTTGAATTCTATTTTTACGTAATAAATACTTGAATCTTGTTCTCAATTATGCGTGCTTAATTCTTGGTTTAATATTTCTAGACTATTAATCCATGTTTGATGTGCTTAAATTAGAGAGGGAATAGACTTTGTTTAAGAGTAGATCTAACGTAATTGAGTGGAGTTGCATATAATCCCAGAAATAGGATGAAATAAATCTATCAGATTAGAGTCAAATCTAACAGGGGAATCTATAGATCGAGTTAATGCGATAATAGGGGTTTTAATTAGAAAGAAATTTCAATTAATCAACCTAGAGTCAATTGCTCTTAGTCTTGAAGAGAGATATCAACATAATTTAGGGATTTTTACGGATCAAGATACTAAGTCAAGAAATTGTGCAATTTAGATTGATAATGACAAATGAAGTTTAGGTGGATTCTTTCATGGGTATTGCCTCGCTTCTTGGTTGTTAATCGTTTATTTTCCTGATTTATTGTTTGTCATGTTCTTTGGTTAATTAATTTAATTAATTTTAATTTTAACTAACCAGTCTAATTTTTTGATTAAATAATAGAAAGACGATAATTACTATTACTTTTATTTGCTCACTATTATTATGCTATTAATTGATAAATACACTTTTTTCGAATTTTTAATTAATTTTGTGAACATCATGAATTAACTCTTTGAATAAAATCTTTCAGAAGTAAAACCGGTCAACATTCTTTATTCTTTGTTCTTTGTTCTTCACCCATGCTTGAAACAACTAGCATTGATCGTAAGACAGCTTGTGGCGGTGTTTAGAAGTGTTTTTTTTCAAAGTTGTTCCCTTAAATTTTATGATATTATATGTGTGATCGGGCAATAATGCATTAAAACGACTAAATGAATGGTCAAAAACGAAAAGAGAAGGACCTGACATGAATGCAGGAGGAAGCAACTTATCAATCAATGGTTCTATTGAACCTTACAAAATACGAATTCCTCCATTCAATTTTGCGTCAGAATTTTTATGATTATGAATTGTACCAATATATATTGACTAAGGAAGAGGATATAATATTAATGCATTTCTTATTCAAATTTAATTATGAAAAGAAATGTCATTTCATTCAGAAAGTAATTGAAAATATGTAATGTATTAATTTGAATTTATTTTGAATAAATTATACTTAATGTTATTAAATTATTAATAAATTTATGTTTTATTCATTTAATTTTAAAAAATTTTAAAATGGTCATTGAGCTATTCAAAAATTCATTTAAGTCGCTAGACTGCTAAAATTATTATTGTATGGCCTTTTCTATTTGTACCGCTTGTACCAATAAAAAATTTTCTTTCCCATCCTCCTCTATAGCTTAGTTTTCTTTTTATGAAATAACTTTGAGCATCACGAATCTATGAACTAAAATCTAAATAATTGACTGTTAGATCGACTTCGATCTAAAGTATGTTATTATACTTATTGATGGGTGATGATCCACCGTATAGATCATCGAATCATACCCTAAAACTCGCTAGCATGACTTAAAGAAAAACTTAATAATATAGTGACTTCAAAACTTTTGAATAATTAAGAGACTTAAATGAAAAGTTTATACAATTTAGTGATTATTTTAAAATTTTCTAAAATTAAGTGACTAAACATAAATTTATTAATAGTAGTAGTAACCCCAGTGTTAATCATATCAGCCTGACACAAAAAAGTCTCCGGTTTAAGATCGCTTGACGGTGACGGAAATGGGGACCGACAATACGGTAGGAAGGAAATAGAAGCCGACAAATTCGTTCTTTAACGCACGTCACCTTCCCCAAGATCGTCCTCCTCCACCAGTAGTCTGATATTTCATTTTAGTACATATCTTTGTGTAAATTATTGGTTTAAATTTGTGTTAAGTCCCTATATTTTTTTTTTGTAGATTTGAAACTTAGTTTTTATATTTTTATTTTAAGAAATTGGCATATGATAAATTTAGTCCTCAATGTTTATCTTTTGTCAATTTAGTTTTTATTATTATTTTAATCTAATTTAACTATTAACCTTTCAAAAGAGTCCAATCACTTTTTAAATAAAAATATTGACAAATTAAGCCCTATGCTTTTCAAAAACATCAATTAAGCCCCTATACTTTTTTGCATTAAATTCAACCTTCAATGTTAAAATTCCAATCAATTAAGCCCTTTGACTATTACAGGAGTAATAACAACCATTTTTTAGGCGTTTTAAGCCACGTGCACGTCAAGATTATGTAATGTGATGAAAAATTGTATTTTTAAAATTAAAATCATAAAAATATAGAATATAATAAAAATAGAAAATCATAAAAATAGAAAATATTTAAATTGAAAATATAAAAGAAAAAATATAAAATATAAAATATATTATAAATAACAAAAATATATAAATTATCAATTTTATTAAAATAATAAAATAAAAATTTATATAAGTTATAAAAAATAAAAATATGAAAAAATTAACAATATTATAAAAATATTAACACGTGCAAACAATAATAAAAATATAGAAAATTTAAAATATATATTACTACAAAATATTCAAAAATATAATGTAAAATTAAAAAATTATAAAAAAGATTATATAAAATTAAAAATAAAGTATAAAATACAAAAATCTACAATTTTACATACATCGTCAATTGTTACTTGCCTTCTCGATGTATTTATATTTCAAAACACTTCCCTATCATCAACGAGACATAGGGATGAAAACATTTTAAATTTATAATAGTATATTTTAACACTCGTAAATATTATATTTTTAAATTTATAATGGTAATGCTATTTTTACTTTCATTTTTTTAGTATTAATTTTTAAAAGGGATGATGTGCTTCAGTACTCAAACACACTTTCTCTTGCCCTGACAACATTATCGATACTAATTAAAAATTAATTTTTATTTTCATTTTTAAAAAAGGATAGATTAATTCCCATTTATTGATGCAATATTGGTTTTTGGTGAATTTTTTTTCTCTTATACATATATCTAATGCATCATAGCCAAGGGGTTGGCAAGGGCCTCGACCCCCCTTAAAATGGAAATTTTTTCATTTAGGTCTTTTATAAATAAGCTTCCTTAACACATCAAGCTTATTCATTTTCAACCAAACATAATTACAATGTAACTAAACAACGAACTTGCTATTGCAGCAAACATATAAGCTGCAACATGCATACAAGTTGCAAGCTCTTCAACAAAATCATCACAGTAGTATGGTTGCCCACTTTTCAACAAATTTCACCTAACAGTCATTAACAACATTGTAATGACATTTGGGAATTGTGCTCTTCATATCACCATTGTTGCTCAGGTACTTTGATTTCAGTATTCACTGCAAAAAGCCCTTCAATGGGAAGTCATTAATTTACTTTTTTTTTCAGATGGATATAGAATTCTGCATGACAGTGAAGGAACCCGTGAAGAAACTACGTTCAGCTTTTGTATTTCTAGCGTGACAAATTTCCCCGTTAGGAACTTTATATATAATTTCTATTATATGTCTTTTAATTGGATGGCAATAATTTAATGAGATAAAGTTAGTACTCGATATCATTTATATCATTTCGCATGTCTTTCCTTGGATTCGGATAATAGGCTTGTTAACTAAAAATCCCTGGTCCTATCAGTTTGTTTTTATGCTTTCTACAAGAAAAGCTTATTTGATGAGAGAGTTTAGTGTACATGAACAAGAGTGAGGCTGCGATAATTTAAGATGGATTTAGCTTAAATCATAACTTTTATCATGAGTTCATAGTGAATTCCTCACTGGGTAATACCATGATTGATTTCATAGTTACTATTCATAGCTGTTTGGATTGGTTTAACAGGGAATGTTGTGTTGAAAACCATATTTTCCTTCTTCGAAATTTGTAAATGTCTTCGATAAAAACTATCATAAACGATGATTGTTGGTGCCAGTTACGCTATCTAGATGCAACGTCAATTGAAACTTAGTTTGCATATAAAGGACTATGTAACTTAACATATTTGGTTGAGATAAATTTTTTTATTTTAACTTTTTAAAAGCACATTTTAAAGATTTTTAGTGGAAGACTACTTCAATAAGATCTCTACTACTTTATTCCATATTGAAGATCTAATCGAAAATAATTTTGAGGAGATAAAGTTTCACATTAATTGTATTTTTAACAAGAAAATTTATGTCTATTTAAGAGGGCTTGTTTATTGTTTTATGGACGAAATTGAGAGCAGTTGTTTTTTGTGATGAACTTTATGTAAATTATTGTAAATAAAATATTATTTTTGTAATTAAGCTTTTAAGTAAAAAGTTTATATCAGTCAAGTTACAACTTGACAAGTGATCAAGACCACACGTAGGATGTTCTTGCCTTACATACTTTTATTTTTCCATGGTTAGATTATTAATTGTTTCAACGTTTGGAACATTTGTCGCATTTCGAGTCGGTGACAGCTGATATAGACCAGTGAACCATTAAGGAACTGATGCATGGAGAAAATTTTAATGGCAGGGTGGAAATATGTTCGTTTTTCCACCGACTTTCTTCGACATGGCGGCCGTGCATAGTGCAGACCCCAGTCAAACGTGGCGGCCATTGTTTTTCCAGTTTCCTACACTTCATGTCTTACCCATTTCCATACATGACATCACATTCCCACTGAATTTAAGCCTTAAGCTGATAATTATAGTCTTTTGATTCGCCAGTTATAGCAACTGTATTTGCTGACCCTTTTAATCTTCATTGACTGTAAATACTGCAGACAAAGAAATATAGTGATTTTTATGATATTATCTTTACTTCCTTAGATTAACCCAGTTTTCTCCACCTGCAGGCTCAATTAGCCTTCATTTGCTACCATGTCTATCCAACAATGGCTTCTTCCCATGTTTCTTGTTTTTGTTTCAATCATCGTAATGTCCTGTGCCGAGTCCGATAAGTTGCAGATATTGTTAAAGTTGAAGTCTGCTCTAAAAAAATCAAATACTGATGTTTTCAGTTCATGGATACAAGGAAGATCTGCATGTAATTTCAATGGAGTTGTTTGTAATTCGAATGGATTCGTAAAGGAAATCAATCTTCCCCATCAACAATTGGTTGGTTATCTTCCATTTGGGTCCATTTGTGAGCTAAAATCATTGGTGAAGATTGATTTTGGGGATAATTTATTGTATGGTAAGGTAACTGATGAAGACATGAAGAACTGTACAGGGTTGCAGTACCTGGATTTGGGGTTGAATTCATTTTCTGGACAAGTCCCTGATTTATCTCCTTTAAATGAATTGAAGTTCTTGAGTTTGAACAGTAGTGGATTTTCAGGCCATTTTCCATGGAAATCACTGGAAAATCTCAAGGAATTGACATTCTTAAGCCTTGGTGATAACCCATTTGCTTCAAGTCCATTTCCACAGGTAGTCCCATACCTTGAGAAATTGTATTGGTTGTATCTCACAAATTGTAGTCTCACTGGACAGATTCCAGAAGGAATTCAGAACCTTACTCGGCTACAAAATCTCGAACTCGCTGATAATACATTGTCCGGTCCGATCCCTGCAGGGATTATCCAACTTGACAAACTTTGGCAACTTCAGCTTTACAACAACTCATTGTCAGGAAACTTGCCTGTTGGATTCGGTAATCTCACGAGTCTAGTGAACTTTGATGCGTCGATGAATATGCTTCGAGGCAAATTATCGGAGCTGCGGTCCTTGAACAACCTTGCTTCTTTGCAGCTCTTTGAAAATCATTTTTCAGGTGAGATACCTGAGGAGTTTGGTGAGTTCAAGTACCTTGTAGAGTTATCAATTTATAGGAACAACCTTAGTGGTCGAATTCCCCCCAAAATCGGGTCGTGGTCGGATTTCATTTTCATAGATGTCTCGGAGAATTTCTTGACGGGTCCTATACCACCAGATATGTGCAAAAATGGCAAAATGGTTAAACTTCTTCTGCTGCAGAATAACTTAACTGGCACTATCCCTAACAGTTATGCAAACTGTAAGTCCTTGGCTCGATTTCGAGTAAATAACAATTTTTTATCTGGTATTGTCCCTGCTGGTATTTGGAGCTTGCCAAATCTTGCCTTAATTGATCTTGCCATGAATCAATTTGAAGGTCCTGTGACAGGGGATATTGGTAATGCTAAGTCACTTGCACAACTATTGCTGTCAAATAATCAATTTTCGGGTGAATTGCCTGCTTCAATCTCTAAAGCTTCTTCATTAGTCTCTATTAATGTTAGTTCGAATAAGTTTTCTGGACAAATTCCGGGAACCATCGGAGAATTGAAAAGCTTAGGCAGCCTTTATTTAGATGGTAACATGTTTTCGGGTACGATACCGGACTCATTAGGCTCATGTGTTTCTTTGAATGATGTAAACCTTGCTGGTAACTCACTTTATGGGGAAATCCCTGATAGCGTTGGATCTTTACAGAGCCTGAACTCATTGAATTTATCCAAAAACACACTCTCTGGTGAAATCCCGACTTCTTTATCGTCTTTGAGATTAAGTCTGTTAGACTTGTCCGATAACCAGTTGGTCGGTCCAATACCCAAATCTTTATCAGTTGAGGTTTTTAAAGATGGCTTTGAGGGGAATCTAGGCCTATGCAGCTCAAATCTCAAGGACTTTCAGCCATGTTCATCAGATTCTGGTACATCGAGTCATCTTCGAACGTTTTTATCATGTTTCATAGCCGGAATACTAGTGCTGGTTTTATCAATAGGATGTTACATGTTTGTCAAGGTAAGGAAGACTAATCTTAATCATCCATTGAAGCAGGGTTCATGGAAATGAAATCATTTCACATGCTAAGTTTCACTGAAAAGGATATCACCAACGGCATCAAATCAGAGAATTTGATAGGTAAAGGTGGATCCGGAAATGTCTATAAGGTCGAATTGAATGGCGGTAAAAAACTAGCTGTTAAGCACATTTGGACCTCAGATTCTAGCAACGGTAAAAGCTACCGGAGCAGTGCTACTATGATAACAAAAAGCAAATTCCGATCACAAGAATATGATGCTGAGGTGACCGCTTTGAGTGCCATCAGGCATGTGAATGTGGTGAAGCTTTTCTGTAGTATCACAAGTGAGGATTGCAGTCTTCTGGTTTACGAGTACTTACCGAATGGAAGCTTGTGGGACAAGCTACACTCATGTCGAAAGATTGATATGAGTTGGGAACTGAGATATGCCATTGCATTAGGGGCTGCTAGAGGCTTAAAGTATTTGCACCATGGATGTGACAGACCCGTTATACACCGTGACGTGAAGTCAAGCAATATTTTGTTAGATGAAGATTGGAAACCGAGGATTGCCGATTTTGGACTTGCAAAGATTGTACAAAATGGTAGTGGAGGGGATTGGACTCATTTTATAGCTGGAACTCATGGATACATTGCTCCTGGTATGTTCTTTCTTTATTTGTTTATGTCGGACTCATTACAATGCACAAATTTCACTACCATTTATGTTTTGGTTGCAGAGTATGCATACACGTGCAATATAAACGAGAAGTGCGATGTTTACAGCTTTGGGGTCGTATTGATGGAATTGGTCACCAGAAAAAGGCCATTAGAGCCCGAATTCGGAGAGAACAAGGACATAGTACACTGGATCTATAATAAACTTGAGAACAATGAAATTTTGGATGAGGTGGTGGACATGAACATGACTGATGCATTGAAGGAAGACGTCGTCAAGGTGTTACGCATTGCGGTCCATTGCACGGCGAAGATTCCGGTTCTCAGACCGAGCATGAGAATGGTAGTTCAAATGCTTGAAGAGGCTGATCCTAGTAAACTCACTGATATTATTGTTCATTGAAAAGGTTATGCTATGGTCAGATCAAAAGTTTATTGTATCAAAAAGTCAGTTTTGTTGAAGGGTTTCTTTGTACAGAGGAATTCAAAACTCCCCATAAAAGATTGAAAAAAAGATTTCCAATGGTGTAAGTTGAAATTGAGATTGGTTGCATGTTATGTATAATTTTAGTATGTTTGCTGGAAGAAAACAGAGGATGAGGATGAACAAATACTAACAAGGAACATACAATAATCCAAGATTCCAAAATGCTTAATTTTTCTCAAGATTTCTGATAATTCATATATTCACATAATCTTAATAAATTAAACTAAAGATCATGCAGATAAACCTAATATTGCATAATTAACAATTTTAATATCTTTTTCATCAAATATAAATAATTTCTTCATGAATAAAAATACCACGATAAATTGATTTTTCCTCCTTAATCTTTTTTCTATTGTTACATAACCGATAATGACGAAGGCTATAAAGCTTTTATTAATATCTTTTTAATTTTGTAATAGATAGAGGAGAATAAATTTAAATTAAACCACTTGATTTTAAACTTATTTCAGTTCATAAATATAAACTAAAATTTTACAATAATGACATAAAACTAGAGACAAAATTAAATTGTAATTTTTATGATAGTAAAATGCAATTTCACTATTTTAATAGCTTATATCTTTATAATTTTAAATAATTAAATCAAATTTTTATCATTTTTGGGGGCCAAAGTGCAATTTTACCTTTACTAATTTAAAATTTTAAAAATTTTAAGGGCCTAAATAAAATTTTTTTCATTTTAAGAGAGCCGGGAAGCCTCCTAGCTATGCCCTGCATAAAACAATTGAATCAACCATTATAAACAAATTTGAATTTTTTTTTAAATATCATTACGTACCCATGTTTATAACTTATCGTTGTAATTCTTAATTTGCAAACATTCTTGTGAAAAATAAAATAGAATAAAATAAATAAAAATAAAGAACACATAAATTTTACGTGGAAACCCTTTCGGGAAAAAAAACCACGGGCAGAGGAGAAGAAAATTCACTATGTCGAAAAATTTTTTTACTCAAATACAAGAGGAATAGACTATGTCTATTTATAGGCTTGCAAAGCCATATTCTAGTAGGATTGAAACACCTTATCCTAATCAATATAAAATAGATGGAGTTTAATAAGGTTTAAAACCTTATTCTAAAATAAAATAAAAGAAGTCTAGTTCTATATGGATTTTACTTTTATTTTATTTTCCATCGTATTTTATTTAAATAAGAATTTGGGTCACTTAATTCTAACAATCTCCACCTTGACACAAATTCTCAATGAACAAGTTCTTCATCGCGAACTTTCAATAAACAAGTTCTTCACCTCTTCCAAAAACCCCTTAAGGGTTTAACTTCAACAATGAACACCAACCAAGTCTAAGCAATGCTCAAACTTGGTTATAGGAAGTGACTTAGTCATCATATCTGCAGGATTTTCATGAGTGCTAATTTTGCTCACAACAATATCACCACGAGCAATAATATCACGAACAAAATGATACCGAATATCAATGTGTTTTGTTCTCTCATGAAACATTTGATCTTTTGTAAGAAAGATGGCACTGATTGTCACAAAAATCTTGCTGATTTGAAGGTCTTCATTGAGTTCACTAAATAGTCCTTCAACCAAATAGCTTCTTTACAAGCCTCAAGAATCGCCATGTACTCAGCTTCGATTGGTAGACAAAGCGATCGTAGTTTGCAAAGTGGCTTTCCAACTAATTGCACAACCTCCGATTGTAAAGACGTAACTCGTGAGAGATCTTCTTCTATCAAGGTCTCCAAGCAAAATCAGCATCAACATACCCTATAACTCCATCTTTAGTTCTTCCAAGCGTAAGCAAACATTAGTAGTGCCTCGTAAGTATCTTAAAATCCATTGAATCGCTTTCCGGTGTTCTTTACCGAGATTCGCCATGTATCCGCTAAGCTGACCGATCGCATATGATAAATCGGGCGTGAACAAACCATAGCATACATGAGAGATCCTCTTGCACTAGAGTATGGAACATGTGACATGTACTCAATCTCATTATCGATTGAGGAGATAAGGCCGATGAAAGTCCGAAATGGAAATTTGGTAAAGGAGTACTAACGAGCTTAGCACTCTGCATATTGAACTCGCAAAGAACTTTCTCAATGTACCCTTCCGACTTAGGTACAATTTACTTGCTTTTCTATCTCGAGAATCTCCATACCAAGTATCTTCTTTGCTGGTCCTAAATCTTTCATCTCAAATTCTTCACTTAGTTGGGCTTTAACCTTTCTTATCTCTCTTTTATCTTTTGTCGCTATCAACATGTCATCAACATAAAGAAGTAGATACACAAAAGAACCATCAACTTTTTCTTAAAATAGACACAACTGTCAAAACTACTTCTTTTGAAATCATGAGAAGTCATAAAGGAATCAAACCTCTTGTACCCTTGTCTTGGTGATTGTTTCAAACCGTAAAGGGACTTTTTCAGCAAGCAAACATAGTCCTCTTTTTCGAGACTATAAAACCCTCTCGTTGTTGCATGTAAATATCTTCCTCAAGTTCTCCATGCAAAAATGCGTTTTACATCTAACTGCTCAAGCTCCAAATCATGCATGGCCACAATACCAAGCAAAGCTCGAATCGAACTATGCTTAACAACCGGAGAGAACACATCGTGAAGTCCACTCGAATTTGATTGTAACCCTTTGCAACAAGCCTTACTTTATATCTGGGTTCTTCAACTCCTGAGTCCTTCTTTCTTTTTAAACACCCATTTACAACGAATGACCTTTTTACCTTTAGGAAGTTTTACAAGATCCCATGTTCTGTTTTTGTGGAGTGATTCCATCTCCTCTTGCATAGCAAACATCCACTTTTACGAGTCTTCACACTAATCGCCTCGAGAATAATTAAATGGCTCTTGATTCGCATCTATATCTTCAGCCACATTTAAAGCATAAGCAACTAGATCAACCTCGGCATACTTCTTTGGAGGTTTAATTTCTCTTCTTGTCCTGTTTTTGGCGATAGAGTATTGCGGTGAAGAAGCAACTCTATTCTCAATTTTTGTCTTGGCTTGAGGAGTTGATTACAGATTAATCGATGCTCCACCGCTTTTGGTTTTCTTTATTGGAAGAGTCTTTAAGAGATAAGTTAGGTAGCATAGCAGTTTCATCAAAACAACATCTCTGCTAATCACAACTTTTCTATTTTCGGACACCATAACTTATAGCCTTTTACACCACTTTATAACCAAGAAAACGCATTTAATGGATCTCGGTTCCAATTTTCCATTATCAACATGAGCATACGCAGACACCCAAAAATCTTTAAATCGAATAATTAGCGGGATTACGGACCATACCTCTTGTGGAGTCTTTTCTCAATGGCAACGGATGGAGATCGGTTGATCAAAAACATGCAAGATGAGGTCATCGCCCAAAATGACTTGGTAAGTTGGCATTTGACAACATACATCGAACCTTCTCCATGATCGTTCTGTTCATTCGTTCGCAACGCCGCTTTTTGTGGAGTATGACGAATCGTCAAGTGTCTCATGATCCTTCGACTTGCACAATCTATTAAACTCATCGAGCAGAACTCTAAGCCATTATGCATGCGGAGGTATTTTATCTGTTTTCCTGTCATTTTTCAATCATAATTTTCCAAGACTTAAATGTGGAAAACACATCGCTTTTACGCTTGGGAAGAACGCCCAAACTTTTCGGAAAAATCATCAATAAAGGTTAGCATATAATTAGCTCCACCTCTCGAAGGCACTCTGGACGGCCCCACGGATCGAATGGATATACTCCAACGTTTCCTTCGTGTTATGGATTCCTCTAGTGAATCGAACTCTCTTTGCTTCCCAAAACACAGTGCTCACGAAATTCGGTTTGCAAATTCCTTGCCCATTAAGAAGTCCTCTTTGCTTAATTACGCCATGCCATTCTCACTCATATGCCCTAGGCGCATATGCCAAAGTTTAGTAATATCATCATCGACAAGGAAGAGGAAGCGGCAATTGCATCACCGAGAATGATGAGAACCTCAGAAACATATAACTTGGCAATCATTCTTTGCCCTTTCATCACAACAAGGACCCTTTGAAATCTTTAAAACCCACTTTCAGTTGTGTATCTGCCCTTTTGAATCAAGAGTACTCAACGAAATTAAATTTCTTTTCAATTCGGAACATGCCGCACGTCACTAAG
Source organism: Gossypium arboreum (assembly GCF_025698485.1). NCBI lineage: Eukaryota > Viridiplantae > Streptophyta > Magnoliopsida > Malvales > Malvaceae > Gossypium > Gossypium arboreum. The sequence continues at coordinate 119,919,871 of NC_069073.1, forward strand.
TGTTCTGACAACTCCATCAAACATCTTAACTTTAATTGTTCCAACACCTGCGATTTTACATGAAGCATTATTTCCCATCAAAACAACACCTTCAGATACTGTTTCATAAGTTGTAAACCAATCCCGATTGGGACTCATGTGGAAGGTGCGACTGAATCAAGTATCCACTCCTCGCTTACTTTAGAATCATTGATGAAGCAACTAGAAGTTCACCATCGCTGTAGTCTTCTACAACATCAGCTTCATCGGAATTTTCTGATTGTTTTCCCTTTTGATTCGCAGCCTCCCTTTTAATCTTATTTTATAGCTTATAGCACTCAGATTTAATGTGCCCTTTCTTCTTGCAGAAGTTGCAAGTTTTACCTCTGTTTGAAGATTTCGATCTACCCTTAGATTTACCACGAGGATTCCGTTCTCGTGTTCTACCACGATCATCATCAACATTCGGTCTTGTCTCCCACGAACAATGAGACCTCTCCCGAGAGTTGGTTTTAACCACAAGATGCTTCATCTTATCATACGAGGTTAAAGAATCATAAACCTCATCAACCGTGAGAGACTCATGCTATATAAAATCGTGTCTCTAAAGGTTGAATAAGACGGGGCAACGAACAAAGTAGAATCAACCCTAGATCTTCCTTATCATCTTGAACCTCCATGGCCTCCAAGTTTGAGAGAATTTCTTTAAACACTGTTAAGTGTTCGTGTCTGACGCACCTTCCTCCAAACGATGAGCATAAAGACGCCGCTTCATATGCAACTTGCTTGTTAGAGTTTTCGACATACATATTTGTTCTAGCCTCTTCCATAATGCGTGGCAGTTTTCTCTTTCATCACATCCCGCAAAATTTCGTTGGACAAATGCGAGATGTAATTGTGTTAATGCCTTTCGATCCTTACGCTTCTTCTCTTCATCTGTTAATGTCGAAGGCATCTTATCTATCCTAGCAGGGCATCCTCTAGATCCATCGTGCAAGAAGCGCTTGCATCTTAATTTGCCACAACGCAAATCGGTGTTGCGATCCAACAATGAATTTCATACTTCAAAGACGCCATTACCGTGATCGAGATGAATAACCCTAAGCTCGAGATACCAATTTGTGAAAAATAAAATAGAATAAAATAAATAAAATAAAGAACACATAAATTTTACGTGGAAACCCTTTCGGAAAAAAAAACCACCGCAGAGAGGAGAAGAAAATTCACTATGTCGAAAAATTTTTACTCAAATACAAGAGGAATAGACTATGTCTATTTATAGGCTTGCAAAGCCATATTCTAGTAGGATTGAAACACCTTATCCTAATCAATATAAAATAGATGGAGTTTAATAAGGTTTAAAACCTTATTCTAAAATAAAATAAAAGAAGTCTAGTTCTATATGGATTTTACTTTTATTTTATTTTCCATCGTATTTTATTTAAATAAGAATTTGGGTCACTTAATTCTAACAATTCTCATAAAAGAAGAGATTTGTATGAAATTATGATTCATTTTTAATAGGAGCATGACAAATCAAATTTTTCCTCATAATTTTAGCATTTTTAGTTGGATTTAAATTTGTTTAGGAGGAAAAAGTAAAAAATCAGGAAGAAAATTTTGATTTGTCATGCTCCTATAAAGGGATAACATGAAATTATAGTTTTATACAACCCTTTCTCTTCTCATAAATTTTGTAAAATGTGCCGACGTAGAACATATGGTACACATATAGTTTAGTCTATCCAATTTTCAAAATACTAATCATAGCTAAGATAGTTTTGTGTTGATGAAGTATCAATGCTATCACGACATAATCTTACACAACATATCCCCAAATGTGAAAGTTTGAAAATTTTCTTTTAGGATTCCCATCAACGAGTTTTACACTAACCTCAAACTCTTATAGACGTCGAGTTCAGCGTAAAGTCAATTAAATGATGGGAACCAGATTCCCTCTTACCTCGAAACCTCAAACGTCCTAATGTAGTTATGGTACTTTTGTGACCATCTGGATTGTTTGGAAGCACCGATATACTAAAGTCTTCTAGGCATCACTAAGTTGCACAGTCAGCCGCTTAATATTACACAAATCTCACTGAAATTCAACCAGCTGTCTATTGATGCATTTTTGCAGGGATCCTAGCTCCAGATGGATAAACATACTAAGAGAAAACATTTAAATACATTGGAAGCTCCAACAGTTGGCTAAGCCAAAGTGCCCAAATTTTCTTGTGTTGCTACCCTCACAAACATTTCATATTGCTGACCTTAGTTTCTACGTATATTTACGTTCAATGTTTGTTGCTTTCTTTCGAGATATGTACCAAAGGAAATTGCCTTTCTTTTGAGGTATAATTTGTCTTTTTCAATTGTTTATATAAAACTTCTTATCTAATAATTATAATTATTTCTAGTTTGAATTTTTCATAAAACATAATTGAAACACGTAAATCAAATTTTAAATAATTTTGTACGTATTACATGAATAATTTGCTCTTTTTAATATAATGTCTAAAACTAGGCATAGCCCCTCCTCAACCCTTAAATAGAAAGATGATGTGCTTCAGCGCACTGGAACCCATTTCCTCCCTGGAAACAATACTAATACCAATACCAATCAAGCTAAAACTTAATCAGCTAATAAATACAAATTTAATTTAATCCAATTGCTTTAAACATCCATGACGTTACATTGCATTTACCATTTTATATCTTAGAAAACTATTAAATTGATGAAAAGAAATCCATTTGAGTACGACTTCAATTAATCATTTTCGATAAAAAAAAGGTAGAAGCCTCGACTGTACATGTGATGCAATTGGCATGATCCAAAGTGATAAGCCATTTGTCATTCAATTTCAATGGCAACTAACGTAGACACGTGGGACAAAATTATAAATTATTGCTTCTTTACATCAAACTTTACGGAATTAAAGACGTCAAGTACATAAACAATAGCTTCACTCATCATTCACCGCTCGCCTTTCTTCTATAAATGCTGTTCGTCTTGATTATTCATTCCATACATGGTTCCTAAATCAATGGTTGAGCAGTATACAGTTGGAGTTGCAGTTGTTATAGCCTCTCTTTTGGGGTTTGTTTTCTTGTACTACAATTCTTTAGTGAGATTTCGGGGACTAGGCAAGCTTAAAAGAAGAGCTTCGATGGAGTTTCTGTTGCGCGGAAGCGTGTGAAAGAGTAAAATTATTGTACTGAAAAATCACACCAAGTTCAATTCCCAGGAAAGAGAGGTAGATCACGAAGATCACTTAAATACCAAGTCTTTCCTAGCCAGAATATCCCTCTATCGTAATTTAATAGCACAATAAATCACTACAATCACATTCACAAAATATGCAAAACAAATAATAAATAACACGAATTTTAACGAGGTTCAAGAAATTTTGCCTACGTCCTCGGGCACTACCAAATATATTTCACTCCAAAAATTACAAGTGAAATTTACAAATAGAGAGAGAATAATGCCTTAAGTAGAGAATGGCAATTATGGGATGAAGAAAGTAAGAAATGGTTAGGCCTATTTATAGTTGAGGTTCAAGGATCAACTTGCAATGTCCCTATACAATTAGGGACCAAAATTGCAATTATCCCATGCCAACTTTTAACCCAACTTGCCAACCAATATTACTTTCTACTTTCGGTGCCCACCCCATTTGACTTTTCAAACAATGGTGGGTTCCAATAATCTCCACCTTGAAGATTTGATTAGGATAATCTTATCTTCACACAATTCTTCTCGCTTTTGACAACAATACTTGATAGTGCCTTCTTCAACTGTTAAACTTGCGGGATATTAATCAAGTTCAAACAATGTTCGAACTTGGTTGCTGTTACCACCTTGGTCATCATATCTGCGGGATTATCTGCAGTCTTGATCTTCTGAAGACAAATTTTCCCCTCTTCAATAATTTCCCGCACAAAATGGAATCGTACGTCGATATGTTTTGTACGTGCATGATAGACTTGATTCTTTGCTAAATGAATAGCAGTTTGACTATCACAATACACGTTAATATGCTCCTGAACCAACCCCAAGGTTTTAGCCATACCTTGTAACCAAATAGCCTCGTTTATAGCCTCTGTTACAACCATGTACTCGGCTTCTGTGGTTGACAATGCAACGTAGGCGTAGTGTAGACTTCCAACTTATTGGTCCTCCAGCAAGTGTAAACACATAACCGTGGTTGATCTTCGCTTGTCCAAATCACCGCATAGTCGTAATCAACGTACCCAATAACACCTTTACCAAGTGTATTATCACGCTTGAACAAGTAATCCAACATCCACGGTCTTCGAATATACCGTAGAATCCATTTCACGACTTGCCAATGTCCTTTTCGTGATTATGCATATACCGCTCACTATACTAACTCGCTCGTGAAATGTCGGGTCTTGTACACACCATTGCATACATCAAGCTACCCATGCATTAGAATACGGAACTTACAACATGTATTCTCGTTCCGTATTCGTCGAAGGAGATAGTTGTGCGAAAGCTTGAAATGAGAAGCCAACGGGTACTTACAGGTTTTGTCCGCTTCGTTCATGCCAAAAACTGTAGTACCTTTTTCAAATCGCTTCGAGACAAGCTAACTCTATTATGAGCTCTATCTCTCCATATTTCCATGCCGAGAATCTTTTAGCTTCTCCTAGATCTTTCATCTCAAACTCGAGATTGAGTTGAGTCTTCAATCTTTCAATCTCAACTTTGCTCTTAGATGCTATTAGCATATCATCAACATATAAGAGCAAGTATATGAAAGTTTCTTCTTGTAGCTTCGAAAATACACGCAATGATCAAATTTACTTCTTGTGTACCTTTGCCCTTTCATGAACTCGATCAAATCGCTTGTACCATTGCCTCGGAGATTGCTTCAATCCATAAAGCGACTTTGTCGGTTGCAAACCCAATTTTCTTTTCCAGCAACCTTGAATCCATCTGGCTGAGTCATATAAATTTCCTCTTCCAAATCACCGTGTAAAAACGCGGTCTTCACATCAAGCTGTACTAGTTCAAGATCATATTGCGCAACCAAGGCTAGCAAAATCTGAATAGACGAATGCTTCACAACTGGAGAAAACACTTCATTGTAATCTATTCCTTCTTTCTGAGCGTAACCCTTTGCTACCAATCTAGCCTTGTATCGAATTTCATTTTTATCAGGAAATTCTTCCTTCTTTGCATATACCCATTTGCATCCAATTGCCTTCTTTCCCTTGGGTAGTGTCACCAACTCTCAGGTCTTATTTTTATGAAGAGACTGCATTTCTTCATTCATTGCTTGCTTCCACTTTACACCATCAGGGTTACTTACTACTTCTGTGTAAGTAGAAGGAACATCATCATCTGCAATTGGAAGTGCATAGGCCACTATATCATCAAAGCGAGCAGGCTTACGAATCTCTCTTCTTGGCCTTCTATATGCAATTGAATCTTGTTGCTGTAGAGGTTCTTGGGTAGGAACCTCTTCATCATTTGTCCCTCCAATATTAGCTGGATCATCGTTAACCTTTTCAAGCTCCACCTGCTGCAAAGTACTACTAGTTTTGTCATCCTTTTGTGAATCCTTGTACTTCAACATGGTTGATTCATCAAAAGTCACATCTCTACTGAAAACAATTTTCCTTGTATTAGGACACCAGAGACGGTATCCTTTTACTCCATCAGTTATACCCAAGAATAATGCTTTCTTTGCTCTTGGGTCTAACTTAGATTCTTTACATGATAATATGCGGTGGAACTAAATACATGTAAAGAATCATAATCGAGAGTGATTTACTATCCACATCTCCATAGGAGTTTTTCCATTTATTGCAAATTGATGGCAAGCGGTTAATTAGATGGCACGCATATGTAATCGCCTCAATTAAAATTCTTTGTCCAATCCAAAGATTGGACAACATACATCGAACTTTCTCCGGTATAGTTCGATTCATGCGTTCTGCCACCCCATTCTGGCGTGGTGTATCCCGAACAGTGAAGTGTCACACAATGCCCTCATCTTGGCATACTTGTAGAAATGGATCGTTTTGTACTCGGTACCATTATCCGATCGAAGTCGTTTGACCTTTCGACCACCCGAGTCTCCACCATCTTCTTCCATTTCGAAATGCATCCAAAACTTCACTTTTCTTTTCATTAGATACACCCATACTTTTCTTGAATAATCATCAACAAAAGTAACAAAATAGTGCATACCTCCCAAAGAAGCTACTTTGGTAGGTCCCCACACATCACCGTGAACGTAGTCCGAATTCCTTTCGTATTGTGAATTGTTGGACCAAATTTTACCCTCTTACGCTTGCCCGAACACAATGTTCACGTAATTCCATTTTGCAAGAATTTGCACCTTTCAACAAGCCTTGCTTCGCCAATGTCGCAAAGCTTTTTCACCAAAGATGTCCCAATCGCATATGCCATAATCGGTAGCCTCTGAATCTACATCTTTTGTAGAAATTGTTGATGTTGATCCAATAATCGTACTTCCATTTAAAAGTACAAGTTATTTCTTCTTGTACCTTTCATCACCGTCAATTGCCCACTACTACTTTTAGTAATCCATTTCTCAAAGTGATTGTGAGCCCTTTAGATTCTAGGGCCCCTAATGAGATGAGATTTTTCTTCAGGGCTAGGTGCAGCGAACATCTGTCAAGACTTGGATTGAGCCGTCGTGATTCTTCAATTGGACTACCACTCCCATTTTCTTACAAGCACTATCATTGCCCATAAGAACAATTCCACCTTCTAGCTCTTTAAGACTAGAAAACCAGTCCTTATTAGGACACATATGGTAAGTACATCCCTGAATCCAAAATCCACTCATCCGCTTGACATGCCATTGCCATGCCAACCAAGCTAAAGTCGACTCCTCATCATGCTCCGCTACACATGCATTAGAAATAGCCTTGCCCTTTTGTAGCTTAGGACAATTCTTTTTTCAATGCCCTTTTTCACGGCAAAAGGCACATTCATCTTTGGCGGGTCTCCTTTGGACTTTCCTTCTACCAGATTTGTCTTTGTGTGAGCGACCTCTCATTGTTAAGACTTCGCGGTTGTATCTCTGTGATCTCTTTTATCTTTCTTTCGAGTCTCAGATCTATACAACGACTCTGATCGCATCAAATGTGATCGTGTCCTTCCCATGAAGCAATGTGGTGGTAAGATGATCATATTCATCGGAAGGAATTCAACAACAATAATGCCTTGTCTTCATCTTCAAATTTCTCATCCAAATTTAGCAAGTCTGCTAAAATTTTATTGAATGAGTTCACATGGTCATTCATCGACATACCGGTGCATCGTGAATCGATAAAGTTTTTTTTCATATAAAGCCTATTTTCAAGACTTTTCGTTAGAAACTTTTCTTCCAAGTGTATCCCATAACTTCTTCACGATGTCTCCCTCATGACAGAGTACTTACGCTCTTTGGCCAAACATAGGCGGATTGTACCACACACTGTCTATTAATCTTGGCCCTCCTTGTCATCCATCTTGTCGGGTTTTTCTTCAAGGGCTATATCTAGCTCTTGCGACATAAGACATCTAGGATCTCACATTGCCACATACCAAAATTATTGGTACCGTCAAATTTCTTTACTTCAAATTTTGCATTTGTCACGAGTGAGTCCTTGTCGATGGCGATCTTGCCGCCATTTTTCTCCTCAATCTCAACTCATGTACACGTGAGCAAGATCAGATTCAGTAAATAGTGTCGTATACGTAAATAGTACTGTATACGTGAATAGTGCTATATACGTAAATAGTACTATAAACGGTCGTATTCCCCAAGTACGAATCTAGCTCTGGTACCAATTGTTGCGCGGAAGCGTGTGAAAGAGTAAAATTATTGTACTGAAAAATCACACCAAGTTCAATTCCGGAAAGAGAGGTAGATCACGAAGATCACTTAAATACCAAGTCTTTCCTAGCCAGAATATCCCTCTATCGTAATTTAATAGTACAATAAATCACTACAATCACATTCACAAAATATGCAAAACAAATAATAAAGAACACCAGAATTTTAACGAGGTTCAGCAAATTTTGCCTACGTCCTCGGGCACTACCAAATATATTTCACTCCAAAAATTACAAGTGAAATTTACAAATAGAAAGAGAGAATAATGCCTTAAGTAGAGAATGGCAATTATGGGATGAAGAAAGTAAGAAATGGTTAGGCCTATTTATAGTTGAGGTTCAAGGATCAACTTGCAATGTCCCTATACAATTAGGGACCAAAATTGCAATTATCCCATGCCAACTTTTAACCCAACTTGCCAACCAATATTACTTTCTACTTTCGGTGCCCACCCCATTTGACTTTTCAAACAATGGTGGGTTCCAATAGTTTCCCAAGGAAAACCGTATAAACAAGAATGGAAGCGGTGAGGATGTTAGGACTACGGATATTATCATAGTCGGCGCTGGTGTGGCCGGTGCTGCTCTTGCCTATTCTCTTGGAAAGGTCCTATATATATATATATATATATATATATATATATATATATATATACTTTGATTTTAAATTGCATCAGTTCATATTAACTCGGGTTTTAAAATTTTTAAGTCATTTTAAATTTTAATCAAATAAAGATCCGATCCAAGTCATTTTAATCAAATAAAGTACATTAAAAATGTTTGAGCCAAAATGAAAATTTATCATTGCAACACCAACTTTTTGGGGGCAATCTAGTTTCACGATTGGTTTTGGGTTTCGTGTCAGTTTTGGATTAAGATCAATGATCTCAAATTCAGGTCAGAATTAATAAATCCACTCTTGACCATTCTTCTCTGTTTGCATGTTATAGGATGGACGTCAGGTGCGTGTAATTGAGAGGGACTTAAATCCACTTGATAGAATCGCTGGTGAAAGTCTAATGCCAGGGGGCTACCTCAAGTTAATTGAGCTAGGGCTTGAGGGTAACAAACAACTTAAACAACAAATGCGATATGATGTTATGATGCTATTTATATAGTTATTTTCTAAATTGGATATTACCATTGTAGATTGTGTAGATGAGATTGATGCTCAACGAAATCAAGGTTATATTCTATACAAAGATGGAAAGAATGCCCCCATATCTTATCCTCTGGAAAAATTTCAATCCCATGTTGTAGGAAAAAACTTTCATAATGATCGATTCGTTCGAAGGTTGCGGAAGAAAGCTGAATCTCTTCACAAGTACTTTATCTCTTTCATCTCAATTTTTCTTCAATTTCAATATATAATATCGAAACATTAATTTTAATAGATTAAATGACTAGGTAATTCTTTCGATCCATTTCTTCTTAACAAGCCCCAAATTCATTGTGAAAAATAAAATAGAATAAAATAAATAAAAATAAAGAACACATAAATTTTACGTGGAAACCCTTTCGGGAAAAAAACCACGGGCAGAGGAGAAGAAAATTCACTATGTCGAAAAATTTTTACTCAAATACAAGAGGAATAGACTATGTCTATTTATAGGCTTGCAAAGCCATATTCTAGTAGGATTGAAACACCTTATCCTAATCAATATAAAATAGATGGAGTTTAATAGGTTTAAAACCTTATTCTAAAATAAAATAAAAGAAGTCTAGTTCTATATGGATTTTACTTTTATTTTATTTTCCATCGTATTTTATTTAAATAAGAATTTGGGTCACTTAATTCTAACAATCTCCACCTTGACACAAATTCTCAATGAACAAGTTCTTCATCGCGAACTTTCAATAAACAAGTTCTTCACCTCTTCCAAAAACCCCTTAAGGGTTTAACTTCAACAATGAACACCAACCAAGTCTAAGCAATGCTCAAACTTGGTTATAGGAAGTGACTTAGTCATCATATCTGCAGGATTTTCATGAGTGCTAATTTTGCTCACAACAATATCACCACGAGCAATAATATCACGAACAAAATGATACCGAATATCAATGTGTTTTGTTCTCTCATGAAACATTTGATCTTTTGTAAGAAAGATGGCACTGATTGTCACAAAATCTTGTCTGATTTGAAGGTCTTCATTGAGTTCACTAAATAGTCCCTTCAACCAAATAGCTTCTTTACAAGCCTCATAATCGCCATGTACTCGACTTGATTGGTAGACAAAGCGATCGTAGTTTGCAAAGTGGCTTTCCAACTAATTGCACAACCTCCGATTGTAAAGGCGTAACTCGTGAGAGATCTTCTTCTATCAAGGTCTCCAGCAAAATCAGCATCAACATACCCTATAACTCCATCTTTAGTTCTTCCAAGCGTAAGCAAACATTAGTAGTGCCTCGTAAGTATCTTAAAATCCTTTGAAGCGCTTTCGGTGTTCTTTACGAGGATTCGCCATGTATCGCTAAGCTGACCGACCGCATATGATAAATCGGGCGTGAACAAACCATAGCATACATGAGAGATCCTCTTGCACTAGAGTATGGAACATGTGACATGTACTCAATCTCATTATCGATTGAGGAGATAAGGCCGATGAAAGTCCGAAATGAAATTTGGTAAAGGAGTACTAATGAGCTTAGCACTCTGCATATTGAACACGCAAAGAACTTTCTCAATGTACCCTTCCGACTTAGGTACAATTTACTTGCTTTTCTATCTCTCGAGAATCTCCATACCAAGTATCTTCTTTCTTTGGTCCTAAATCTTTCATCTCAAATTCTTCACTTAGTTGGGCTTTAACCTTTCTTATCTCTCTTTTATCTTTTGTCGCTATCAACATGTCATCAACATAAAGAAGTAGATACACAAAAGAACCATCACTATTTTTCTTAAAGTAGACACAACTGTCAAAACTACTTCTTTTGAAATCATGAGAAGTCATAAAGGAATCAAACCTCTTGTACTCTTGTCTTGGTGACTGTTTCAAACCGTAAAGGGACTTTTTCAAACAAGCAAACATAGTCCTCTTTTTACGAGACTATAAAACCCTCCGGTTGTTGCATGTAAATATCTTCCTCAAGTTCTCCATGCAAAATGCGGTTTTACATCTAACTCGCTCAAGCTCCAAATCATGCATGGCAACAATACCAAGCAAAGCTCGAATTGAACTATGCTTAACAACTGGAGAGAACACATCGTGAAGTCCACTCTCGAATTTGATGTAACCCTTTGCAACAAGCCTTGCTTTATATCTGGGTTCTTCAACTCCCGGAGTCCCTTCTTTATTTTTAAACACCCATTTACAACGAATGACCTTTTTACCTTTAGGAAGTTTTACAAGATCCCATGTTCTGTTTTTGTGGAGTGATTCCATCTCCTCTTGCATAGCAAACATCCACTTTTACGAGTCTTCACACTAATCGCCTCGAATAATTAAATGGCTCTTGATTAGCATCTATATCTTCACCACATTTAAAGCATAAGCAACTAGATCAACCTCGGCATACTTCTTTGGAGGTTTAATTTCTCTTCTTGTCTGTTTTTGGCGATAGAGTATTGCGGTGAAGAAGCAACTCTATTCTCAATTTTGTATTGGCTTGAGGAGTTGATTACGTATTAATCGATGCTCCACGCTTTTGGTTTTCTTTATTGGAAGAGTCTTTAAGAGATAAGTTAGGTAGCATAGCGGTTTCATCAAAAACAACATCTCGCTAATCATAACTTTTCTATTTTCAGGACACCATAACTTATAGCCTTTTACACCGACTTTATAACCAAGAAAACGCATTTAATGGATCTCGGTTCCAATTTTCCATTATCAACATGAGCATACGCAGACACCCAAAAATCTTTAAATCGAATAATTAGCGGGATTACGGACCATACCTCTTGTGGAGTCTTTTTCTCAATGGCAACGGATGGAGATCGGTTGATCAAAAACATGCGATGAAAGGTCTTACGCCCAAAATGACTTCGTAAGTTGGCATTTGACAACATACATCGAACCTTCTCTATGATCGTTCGTTCATTCGTTCGCAACGCCGTTTTTTTGTGGAGTATGACGAATCGTCAAGTGTCTCATGATCCCCGACTTGCACAATCTATTAAACTCATCGAGCAGAACTCTAAGCCATTGTGCATGCGGAGGTATTTTATCATTTTCCGTCATTTTTCAATCATAATTTTCCAAGACTTAAATGTGGAAAACACATCGCTTTTACGCTTCGGAAGAACGCCCAAACTTTTCGGAAAAATCATCAATAAAGGTTAGCATATAATTAGCTCCACCTCTCGAAGGCACTCTGGACGGCCCCCACGGATCGAATGGATATACTCAACGTTTCCTTCATGTTATGGATTCCTCTAGTGAATCGAACTCTCTTTGCTTCCCAAAACACGGTGCTCACGAAATTCGGTTTGCAAATTCCTTGCCCATTAAGAAGTCCTCTTTTGCTTAATTACGCCATGCCATTCTCACTCATATGCCCTAGGCGATATGCCAAAGTTTAGTAATATCATCATCGACAAGGAAGAGGAAGCGGCAATTGCATCACCGAGAATGATAGAACCACATAAAACATATAACTTGGCAATCTTTCTTTGCCCTTTCATCACAACAAGGACCCTTTGAAATCTTTAAAACCCCACTTTCATTTGTGTGTATCTGCCCTTTTGAATCAAGAGTACTCAACGAAATTAAATTTCTTTTCAATTCGGAACATGCCGCACGTCACTAAGTGTTCGACAACTCCATCAAACATCTTAACTTTAATTGTTCCAACACTGCGATTTTACATGAAGCATTATTTCCCATCAAAACAACACCTTGAATCATTGTTTCATAAGTTGTAAACCAATCCCGATTGGGACTCATGTGGAAGGTGCAACTGAATCAAGTATCCACTCCTCGCTTACTTTAGAATCATTGATGAAGCAACTAGAAGTTCACCATCGCTGTAGTCTTCTACAACATCGACTTCACCGGAATTTTCGGTTGTTTTCCTTTTGATTCATGACCTCCTTTTAATCTTATTTTGTAGCTTATAGCTTTTCAGTTTAATATGCCCTTTCTTCTTGCGAAGTTGCAAGTTTTACCTCTGTTTGAAGATTTCGATCTACCCTTAGATTTACCACGAGGATTCCGTTCTGTGTTCTACCACGATTATCATCAACATTCCGGTCTTGTCTCCCACGAACAATGAGACCCTCTCCCGAGAGTTGGGTTTAACCACAAGATGCTTCATCTTATCATACGAGGTTAAAGAATCATAAACCTCATCAACTGTGAGAGACTCATGGCTATATAAAATCGTGTCTCTAAAGGTTGAATAAGGACGGGCAACGAACAAAGTAGAATCAACCCTAGATCTTCCTTATCATCTTGAACCTCCATGGCCTCCAAGTTTGAGAGAATTTCTTTAAACAACATTAAGTGTTAGGTGTACTGACGCACCTTCCTCCAAGCGATGAGCATAAAGACGCCGCTTCATATGCAACTTGCTTGTTAGAGTTTTCGACATACATATTTGTTCTAGCCTCTTCCATAATGCGTGGCGGTTTTCTCTTTCATCACATCCTGCAAAATTTCGTTGGACAAATGTAGATGTAATTGTGTTAATGCCTTTCGATCCTTACGCTTCTTCTCTTCATCATTAATGTCGAAGGCATCTTATCTATCCTAGCAGGGCATCCTCTAGATCCATTTGTGCAAGAAGCGCTTGCATCTTAATTTGCCACAACGCAAATCGGTGTTGCGATCCAACAATGAATTTCATACTTCAAAGACGCCATTACCGTGATCGAGATGAATAACCGGAAGCTCGATACCAATTTGTGAAAAATAAAATAAAATAAAATAAATAAAAATAAAGAACACATAAATTTTACGTGAAACCCTTTGGAAAAAAACCACGAGAGAGGAGAAGAAAATTCACTATGTCGAAAAATTTTTACTCAAATACAAGAGGAATAGACTATGTCTATTTATAGGCTTGCAAAGCCATATTCTAGTAGGATTGAAACACCTTATCCTAATCAATATAAAATAGATGGAGTTTAATAAGGTTTAAAACCTTATTCTAAAATAAAATAAAAGAAGTCTAGTTCTATATGGATTTTACTTTTATTTTATTTTCCATCGTATTTTATTTAAATAAGAATTTGGGTCACTTAATTCTAACATTCATGTTATGGTGATATATGATAATGTAGTGTAAGTTTAGAACAAGGGACAGTAACATCTTTGCTTGAAGAAAATGGGACTATCAAAGGAGTTCACTACAAAGATAAGAGTGGTCAAATACTGACAGCTTACGCTTCTCTCACCGTTGTTTGCGATGGCTGTTTTTCAAATTTGAGACGCTCTCTTTGCAATCCAAAGGTGAAAAAATGCTTAAGAAATCTTGTTAAATTGGGTTAATTTTGGTTTTAGTCACTGAAATTTCAGATGTAATATATTTAGTTATTTTCCTATAATTTGATTTTTCTATTTTATAATTTTATTTTTAGGTCCAAATTGGCAACATTAAAGTGATGACTTAAAATTTATTTTTATTATTTTTCGATCAGACAATCAACCATGTCAAGCTAATAATAAATTTATATGTCAACCAAATCCTCAAAGCTGATTTTGAAAGAATTTTCACGTAGTCACATCAATAATATTAGTAATATTATTAATTTGAACCTACTAATAATATTATAAAGAGATGAAATTATGTTAAGTTAAAGATCGCATAGAAGATTGATTAAAGCCAATAATTAGACCTATTAAATTTTTTTGAGAAAATATACATAAAGGTCTTGATTATTTCTGTAGGTTGATGTCCCCTCTTATTTTGTTGGTTTTATCTTGACGAACTGTAAACTTTCGGATCAAAATTATGGAGCAATCATATTAGCAGATCCTTCACCTATCGTATTTTATCCCATTAGTAGCACTGAAATTCGTTGCATGGTGGATGTTCCTAGTCAAAATCTACCCTCTCTTTCCAACGGTGAAATGTCCCATTACTTGAAAACTTTGGTTGCTCTCAATGTACTTGGATTTTTCTTTTATTCTATTCATTAGTGTAATTTGATTGATTTTGCATACTAACAATATGATTCATACATTTTAGGTATTTCCTGAAACATACGACTCCTTTATATCTGCAATAGAGAAAAAAGATAACATAAAAATAATGCCGAACAGAATCATGGCTGATGCTCCACACCGGACTCCCGGTGCCCTTCTCATCGGAGATTCATTAAATATGCGACACGCCATAACCGGTGGGGAAATGACTGTTGCACTATCTGATGTTGTTTTACTAAGGGATCTTCTAAGACCTCTGCATGATCTATCCGATGCATCCGTTGTTTGCAAATATCTCCAATCTTTTTATACTCTTAGGAAGGTATTACAATTTCATGTTTTATATACATTTTGAAAAGTGAATGACAATGAAGAAAATGATATTATTTTACACTTTAATTACATGCAGCCAATGTCATCTACAATAAATATACTAGCCAGTGTCCTACATAAGGTTTTCAGTTCCTCTTCTGATCCTACAATTGAAGATATACAACATGCATGCATTGGATATTTGAGACTTGGAGGTGTATTTTCAAGTGGACTATCAGCTATGATCTCTGGTTTATGCCCTCGTCCATTAAGCTTAGCATTTCATTTATTTGCCTTGGCAATATATGGTGTTGGACGATTGTTACTTCCGTTTCCTTCTCCCACACGCTTATGGAATGGGGCTAAACTCTTTTGGGTCAGTATCTCTACTAAACATTTCTTATATAACACGAATACAGGTTCAGTATAAATATATAATAATAATATATTTGATATATGAATAATTATGACGTATTTTCTTTTTCTTTATTGTTTTTCAGGTTTCATCAAATATTATTTTCCCCATTATACACTTTGAAGGAGTTAGACAAATGTTTTTCCCTCTAACTGTACCAGCATATTATAGAACTCTCCCTAGAAATAAGGACTTAAGAGTCTAAAAAGAAAGCTTATGGATTATTAGCAAAAAAAATTTGTGAACTGTTAGAATTAAGTGACCCAAATTCTTATTTAAATAAAATACGATGGAAAATAAAATAAAAGTAAAATCCATATAGAACTAGACTTCTTTTATTTTATTTTAGAATAAGGTTTTATTTTCTTCTCCTCTGCCAGTGGTTTTTTCCGAAAGGGTTTCACGTAAAATTTATGTGTTCTTTATTTTTATTTATTTTATTCTATTTATTTTTCACAAATTGGTATCGAGCTTAGGGTTATTCATCTCGATCACGGTAATGGCGTCTTTGAAGTATGAAATTTATTGTTGGATCGCAACACCAGATTTGCGTTGTGGCAAATTAAGATGCAAGCAGTTCTTGCGAGATGGATCTAGAGGATGCCCGCTAGGGATAGATAAGATGCCTTCGACATTAACAGATGAAGAGAAGAAGCGTAAGGATCGAAAGGCATTAACACAATTACATCGCATTTGTCCAACGAAATTTTGCAGGATGTGATGAAAGAGAAAACCGCCATTGCATTATGGAAGAGGCTAGAACAAATATGTATGTCGAAAACTCTAACAAGCAAGTTGCATATGAAGCGGCGTCTTTATGCTCATCGTTTGGAGGAAGGTGCGTCAGACACGAACACTTACGGTGTTTAAAGAAATTCTCTCAAACTTGGAGGCCATGGAGGTTCAAGATGATAAGGAAGACCTAGGGTTGATTCTACTTTGTTCGTTGCCCGTCTTATTCAACCTTTAGAGACACGATTTTATATAGCCGCGAGTCTCTCACAGTTGATGAGGTTTATGATTCTTTAACCTCGTATGATAAGATGAAGCATCTTGTGGTTAAACCCAACTCTCGGGAGAGGGTCTCATTGTTCGTGGGAGACAAGACCAGGAATGTTGATGATGATCGTGGTAGAACACAGAGCGGAATCCTCGTGGTAAATCTAAGGGTAGATCGAAATCTTCAAGCAGAGGTAAAACTTGCAACTTCGCAAGAAGAAAGGGCACATTAATCTGAGTGCTATAAGCTACAAAATAAGATTAAAAGGGAGGCTGCGAATCAAAGGGAAAATGACCGGAAAATTCGGTGAAGGCGATGTTGTAGAAGACTACGGCGATGGTGAACTTCTAGTTGCTTCATCAATGATTCTAAAGTGGCGAGAGTGGATACTTGATTCAGTCGCACCTTCCACATGAGTCCCAATCGGGATTGGTTTACAACTTATGAAACAAGATGTCTGAAGGTGTTGTTTTGATGGGAAATAATGCTTCATGTAAAATCGCGGTGTTGGAACAATTAAAGTTAAGATGTTTGATGGAGTTGTCGAACACTTAGTGACGTGCGGCATGGTCCGTAATTGAAAAGAAATTTAATTTCGTTGAGTACTCTTGATTCAAAAGATGCAGATACACGGTGAAAGTGGGGTTTTAAAGATTTCAAAGGGTCCTTGTTGTGATGAAAGGGCAAAGAAAGATTGCCAAGTTATATGTTTTATGAGGTTCTCATGTTAATGGTGATGCAATTGTCGCTTCCTCTTCCTTGTCGATGATGATATTACTAAACTTTGGCATATCGCCTAGGGCATATGAGTGAGAATGGCATGGCGTAATTAAGCAAAGAGGACTTCTTAATGGGCAAGGAATTTGCAAACCGAATTTCTGTGAAACCTGTGTTTTGGGAAGCAAAGAGAGTTCGATTCACTAGAGGAATCCATAACACGAAGGAAACGTTGGAGTATATCCATTACGATCGTGGGGCCGCCCGAGTGCCTTCGAGAGGTGGAGCTAATTATATGCTAACCTTTATTGATGATTTTCCGAAAAGTTTGGGCGTTCTTCCAAGCGTAAAAGCGATGTGTTTTCCACATTTAAGTCTTGAAAATTATGATTGAAAAGCAGACGGAAAAGCAGATAAAATACCTCCGCATGCACAATGGCTTAGAGTTACATTCGATGAGTTTAATAGATTGTGCAAGTCGAAGGGATCATGAGACACTTGACGATTCGTCATACTCCATGACAAAATGGCGTTGCGAGCGAATGAATGAACGATCATGGAGAAGGTTCGATGTATGTTGTCAAATGCCAACTTATCAAGTCATTTTGGGCGAGCGACCTCTCTCGCATGTTTTTGATCAACCGATCTCCATCCGTTGCCATTGAGAAAAAGACTCCACAAGAGGTATGGTCCGTAATCCCGCTAATTATTACGATTTAAAGATTTTTGGGTGTCCTGCGTATGCTCATGTTGATAATGGAAAATTGGAACCGAGATCCATTAAATGCGTTTTCTTGGTTATAAAGTGGTGTAAAAGGCTATAAGTTATGGTGTCTGAAAATAGAAAAGTTGTGATTAGCGAGATGTTGTTTTTGATGAAACTGCTATGCTACCTAACTTATCTCTTAAAGACTCTTCCAATAAAGAAAACCAAAAGCGGTGGAGCATCGTTAATACGAATCAACTCCTCAAGCCGGTACAAAATTGAGAATAGAGTTGCTTCTTCACCGCAATACTCTATCGCCAAAAACAGGACAAGAAGAGAAATTAAACCTCCAAAGAAGTATGCCGAGGTTGATCTAGTTGCTTATGCTTTAAATGTGGTGAAGATATAGATGCGAATCAAGAGCCATTTAATTATTACGTGGCGATTAGTGTGAAGACTCGAGAAAAGTGGATGTTTGCTATGCAAGAGGAGATGGAATCACTCCACAAAAAATGAACATGGGATCTTGTAAAACTTCCTAAAGGTAAAAAGGTCATTCGTTATAAATGGGTGTTTAAAAAGAAAGAAGGGACTCTGGAGTTGAAGAACCCGGATATAAAGCAAGGCTTGTTGCAAAGGGTTACTGATCAAATTCGAGTGGACTTCACAGATGTGTTCTCTCCGGTTGTTAAGCATAGTTCGATTGAGCTTTGCTTGGTATTGTTGCCATGCATGATTTGGAGCTTGAGCGGTTAGATGTAAAAGCGCATTTTGCATGGAGAACTTGAGGAAGATATTTACATGCAACAACCAGAGGGTTTTATAGTCTCATAAAAGAGGACTATGTTTGCTTGCTGAAAAAGTCCCTTTACGGTTTGAAACAATCACCAAGACAAAGTGGTACAAGAGGTTTGATTCCTTTATGACTTCTCATGATTTCAAAAGAAGTAGTTTTGACAATTGTGTCTACTTTAAGAAAAAGTTGATGGTTCTTTTGTGTATCTACTTCTTTATGTTGATGACATGTTGATAGCAAAGAAAAGATAAAAGAGAGATAAGAAAGGTTAAAGCCCAACTAAGTGAAGAATTTGAGATGAAAGATTTAGGACCAGCAAAGAAGATACTTGGTATGGAGATTCTCGAGATAGAAAAGCAAGTAAATTGTACCTAAGTCGGAAGGGGTACATTGAGAAAGTTCTTTGTGTTCAATATGCAGAGTGCTAAGCCTGTTAGTACTCCTTTAGCGACCATTTCGGACTTTCATCGGCCTTATCTCCTCAATCGATAATGAGATTGAGTACATGTCACATGTTCCATACTCTAGTGCAAGAGGATCTCTCATGTATGCTATGGTTTGTTCACGCCCGATTTATCATATGCGGTCGGTCATAGTTAGCGATACATGGCGAATCTGGTAAAGAACACCGGAAAGCGCTTCGATGGATTTTAAGATACTTACGAGGCACTACTAATGTTTGCTTACGTTTGGAAGAACTAAAGATGGAGTTATAGGGTATGTTGATGCTGATTTTGCTGGAGACCTTGATAGAAGAAGATCTCTCACGAGTTACGTCTTTACAATCGGAGGTTGTGCAATTAGTTGGAAAGCCACTTTGCAAACTACGATCGCTTTGTCTACCACTCAAGCCGAGTACATGGCGATTCTTGAGGCTTGTAAAGAAGCTATTTGGTTGAAGGGACTATTTAGTGAACTCAATGAAGACCTTCAAATCAGACAAGATTTTGTGACGATCAGTGCCATCTTTCTTACAAAAGATCAAATGTTTCATGAGAGAACAAAACACATTGATATTCGGTATCATTTTGTTCGTGATATTATTGCTCGTGGTGATATTGTTGTGAGCAAAATTAGCACTCATGAAAATCCTGCAGATATGATGACTAAGTCACTTCCTATAACCAAGTTTGAGCATTGCTTAGACTTGGTTGGTGTTCATTGTTGAAGTTAAACCCTTAAGGGGTTTTTTGGAAGAGGTGAAGAACTTGTTTATTGAAAGTTCGCGATGAAGAACTTGTTCATTGAGAATTTGTGTCAAGGTGGAGATTGTTAGAATTAAGTGACCCAAATTTTATTTAAATAAAATACGATGGAAAATAAAATAAAAGTAAAATCCATATAGAACTAGACTTCTTTTATTTTATTTTAGAATAAGGTTTTTAAACCTTATTAAACTCCATCTATTTTATATTGATTAGGATAAGGTGTTTCAATCCTACTAGAATATGGCTTTGCAAGCCTATAAATAG
Source organism: Gossypium arboreum (assembly GCF_025698485.1). Classification (NCBI taxonomy): domain Eukaryota; kingdom Viridiplantae; phylum Streptophyta; class Magnoliopsida; order Malvales; family Malvaceae; genus Gossypium; species Gossypium arboreum. The sequence goes on from NC_069073.1 coordinate 119,940,235, forward strand.
ACATAGTCTATTCCTCTTGTATTTGAGTAAAAATTTTTCGACATAGTGAATTTTCTTCTCCTCTGCCCGTGGTTTTTTTCCCGAAAGGGTTTCCACGTAAAATTTATGTGTTCTTTATTTTTATTTATTTTATTCTATTTATTTTTTCACATGAACAATTCTATATCAATGTTCAAATCTGTGTTATTTTCATGTATTGTGTTTAAAATGTTAAATAAGCGAGTTAGTATTTTTAACTTGATTTGGTAATCTTTGTATCACGTTTAAAATGTTAAATAAGTGAATTGTATTGTATATTTTTTGAACCCATAGGTGCTTGCCCGTTCTTTGTACATAAACCTTTGTGAGATTTTCGTGAAATTTCAATAGTTCTTCCACTTCCAGGATAAATTCTCCTGTTTGTGCCTTATAAAAAGAACCAGCAGGTTGGTGAATTATTACCATGATGACATAACATAATAAAAGGTTCTTCTAACTCACATAATGAGGCAAGAAGAATAGCTAAAAATAGCTAACGAATAATAAGAAAAAAATAGAATTAAACAATCATATAGGCATTTTTTGTGCAATGCATATGGCTTTACAATGAAATTATCTTTTTTCTTGAATTGAAAAAAGAAAAAGAGAAACTATTAGATCCAGACCACTAAATAATCCAATTACCACCCTTTTTTTTGTTAGGAAAAGTTTAAAAATATTATTCTCATTATAGGTTCTGATTATAACTGCTCTTTTTGACAAAATCTAGAACTATCCATAGTCCCTCTCCAACTCATAAATAGGAAGATAATACGATTTAGCACACTCGAACTCACTTTCTCCAGCATTAACAACAATATCCATATTAATCGAGCTAAAACTCAATCGATGTATTTTTAAATATTTTGAATATGTGATAAATAAGCTTAATATAAATTATTTAATATTATAACATTGTTTCTAATAAGACAACATCGTCTATTTTTCTTTAAAAATAATAATAACCATGCATGTTTTAAAAATTCCAAATTTTAATATAAATTATGTTTTAAAATAATAATTAATAGGGTTAATTTCACCAGAAAATTCTCACATTATAACTCAAATTATAAATTAGTTCCTAAATTTCAAAACGTTCTAATTGAATCTACAACGTATAAATATTATATCGATCAAGTTCTATTTACATAATGGATAACCTGAATTTGGCATGGGTCATATGTTTGTACCTATTACATAGGCATCTTATAACTATTGTGATAAAAAATTAAGCAGTGTCATCAAAATTTAGGATGATTATATTTTTTTAATACATCAAATCTAGACTATTCATCCAATAAATGCATACATGCTAAAATTTTGATTAATGTATTTCAAGTATGTACAACGTCATATTAGAGGTAGCATTTAATACATAAATTGATTATTATAAATTGATGATGGGATCTAATTAATAGTGATACTCATTTCAATATCTGTTAAAGTTGCTTGAAGAGACTATAGTCTTATCAACTTATTTGCACTCCAATTAAACACCACTATTGAACTAAGTTGTATAAATGGAGAATCATTTAGCTTCCATTCATAGCTAAGCAGTATATATTGGAGTTGCAGGGGTTCTAACTTTATTTTGGGGCTTGTTTTATTGTACTACATTTCTGTAGTAAGATTTAGGGGACTCAACAAGATGGAAAGAGCAGCTTCAATGGTGTTTCCAAAGGGAAACTGTGTAAACAAAAATGGGAATAGTGAGGATGTTGGCACTACGGATATTATCATAGTCGGTGCTGGTGTTACCGGTGCTGCTCTTGGCTATTCTCTTGGAAAGGTTTTTTTTTTTTTTCTTTTTCCTACATAGCTTCATCATCTCAATTTAAGTGATTCCGGTTCGCGTCGTTTAACATCCAGGTCTAATTTTTTGGGATTTTATTTTTATATTTTGGGTTTGGTTGTTTCAAGTTTAATTGTTTCTGTCAGTTCTGAGTTAAATTTGGTTTAGATTAAATTGTTTTGGGTTATTTGAATTTTTTTTATGATCAATTTAATTAGATTAGAATTTAATTTGAATTTATCAAATTGAGTTTTAGATTTAAATTAAAATAGATAATTTTTTTATGTCACGTGACTATTAATAAAAATATTTTTTATTACAAAAGGTTACATTAATAAATTTTAAAAAATAATATTTCTAATTAAACTTAAATTTTAAATTTAAAATACAGGGGAAACTAAATTTCTTATAAAAAAACATGGAGCATATTCTAACCACGTAAACCTCATCACTGGCATACGCTTGCAACCTAATTGCACCTAATTGTAATGGTCTGACATTCATTAATTGGTCGGTGAGCTTATAGCTGAAAGTAATTATAGAAATAAAGAAAATATTTATGACACATTAGGAGTGAGGTGGTGGATGGTGTTATAATTTATTACTATTGCAAGTAGGCGTAAATTAATACATCGTAAACAGTTGGTTTATTAAGTTAAATAATTGAGTATGAATAAAATTTTTACGTTTGTTTAATAAACGAACGAATACAAATAGATATGTATTTAGTTCGTTTATATTCATGAACAAACTCGTTTATTGATTCATTTATGATTCGTTTAATTATTAATGATATTTTGTTAGAATTAAGTGACCCAAATTCTTATTTAAATAAAATACGATGGAAAATAAAATAAAAGTAAAATCCATATAGAACTAGACTTCTTTTATTTTATTTTAGAATAAGGTTTTAAACCTTATTAAACTCCATCTATTTTATATTGATTAGGATAAGGTGTTTCAATCCTACTAGAATATGGCTTTGCAAGCCTATAAATAGACATAGTCTATTCCTCTTGTATTTGAGTAAAAAATTTTTCGACATAGTGAATTTTCTTCTCCTCCGCTCGTGGTTTTTTTCGAAAGGGTTTCACGTAAAATTTATGTGTTCTTTATTTTTATTTATTTTATTCTATTTTATTTTTCACAAATTGGTATCGAGCTTCCGGTTATTCATCTCGATCACGGTAATGGCGTCTTTGAAGTATGAAATTTATTTGTTGGATCGCAACACATTTGCGTTGTGGCAAATTAAGATGCAAGCGCTTCTTGCAGATGGATCTAGAGGATGCCCTGCTAGGATAGATAAGATGCCTTCGACATTAATGGATGAAGAGAAGAAGCGTAAGGATCGAAAGGCATTAACACAATTACATCCGCATTTGTCCAACGAAATTTTGCAGGATGTGATGAAAGAGAAAAGCGCCACGCATTATGGAAGAGGCTAGAACAAATATGTATGTCGAAAACTCTAACAAGCAAGTTGCATATGAAGCGGCGTCTTTATGCTCATCGTTTGGAGGAAGGTGCGTCAGACACGAACACTTAATGTTGTTTAAAGAAATTCTCTCAAACTTGGAGGCCATGGAGGTTCAAGATGATAAGGAAGATCTAGGGTTGATTCTACTTTGTTCGTTGCCCGTCTTATTCAACCTTTAGAGACGATTTTATATAGCCGCTGAGTCTCTCACAGTTGATGAGGTTTATGATTCTTTAACCTCGTATGATAAGATGAAGCATCTTGTGGTTAAACCCAACTCTCGTGGAGAGGGTCTCATTGTTCGTGGGAGACAAGACCGGAATGTTGATGATGATCGTGGTAGAACACAGAACGGAATCCTCGTGGTAAATCTAAGGGTAGATCGAAATCTTCAAACAGAGGTAAAACTTGCAACTTCGCAAGAAGAAAGGGCACATTAAATCTGAGTGCTATAAGCTACAAAATAAGATTAAAAGGGAGGTCATGCGAATCAAAAGGAAAACAACCGTAAAATTCCTTGAAGGCGATGTTGTAGAAGACTACAGCCGATGGTGAACTTCTAGTTGCTTCATCAATGATTCTAAAGTAAGCGAGTGGATACTTGATTCAAAGCTACACCTTCCACATGAGTCCCAATCGGGATTGGTTTACAACTTATGAAACAAGATGTCAAGGTATTGTTTTGATGGGAAATAATGCTTCATGTAAAATCGCGGTGTTGGAACAATTAAAGTTAAGATGTTTGATGGAGTTGTCGAACACTTAGTGACGTGCGGCATGTTCCGAATTGAAAAGAAATTTAATTTCGTTGAGTACTCTTGATTCAAAAGGGCATGATACACGGTGAAAGTGGGGTTTTAAAGATTTCCAAAGGGTCCCTTGTTGTGATGAAAGGGCAAAGAAAGATTGCCAAGTTATATGTTTTCTGTGGTTCTATTTATCTTGGTGATGCAATTGCCGCTTCCTCTTCCTTGTCGATGATGATATTACTAAACTTTGGCATATGCGCCTAGGGCATATGAGTGAGAATGGCATGGCGTAATTAAGCAAAGAGGACTTCTTAATGGGCAAGGAATTTGCAAACCTGAATTCTGTGAACCTTGTGTTTTTGGGAAGCAAAGAGAGTTCGATTCACTAGAGGAATCCATAACACGAAGGAAACGTTGGAGTATATCCATTCTGATCTGTGGGGGCCGCCCAGAGTGCCTTTGAAGGTGGAGCTAATTATATGCTAACCTTTATTGATGATTTTTCCAAGAAAAGTTTGGGCGTTCTTCCTGAAGCAGAAAAGTGATGTGTTTTCCACATTTAAGTCTTGGAAAATTATGATTGAAAAACAGACGGGAAAACAGATAAAATACCTCCGTACAGACAATGGCTTAGAGTTCTGTTCTGATGAGTTTAATAGATTGTGCAAGTCAGAAGGGATCATGAGACACTTGACAGTTCGTCATACTCCACAGAAAAGCGGCGTTGCGAGCGAATGAACAGAACGATCATGGAGAAGGTTCGATGTATGTTGTCAAATGCCAACTTACCGAAGTCATTTTGGGCAGAAGCAGCCTCTACTGCATGTTTTTTGATCAACCGATCTCCATCCGTTGCCATTGAGAAAAAGACTCCACAAGAGGTATGGTCTCGTAATCCTGCTAATTATTTCGATTTAAAGATTTTTGGGTGTCCTGCGATGCTCATGTTGATAATGGAAAATTGGAACCGAGATCCATTAAATGCGTTTTCTTGGTTATAAAGTCTGGTGTAAAAGGCTATAAGTTATGGTGTCCCGAAAATAGAAAAGTTGTGATTAGCAGAGATGTTGTTTTTGATGAAACTGCTATGCTACCTAACTTATCTCTTAAAGACTCTTCCAATAAAGAAAACCAAAAGCGGTGGAGCATCGAGTTAATACGTAATCAACTCCTCAAGCCAAGATACAAAAATTGAGAATAGAGTTGCTTCTTCACCGCAATACTCTATCGCCAAAAAGCAGGACAAGAAGAGAAATTAAACCTCCAAAGAAGTATGCCGAGGTTGATCTAGTTGCTTATGCTTTAAATGTGGCTGAAGATATAGATGCTAATCAAGAGCCATTTAATTATTTCGAGGCGATTAACGTGAAGACTCGTAAAAGTGGATGTTTGCTATGCAAGAGGAGATGGAATCACTCCACAAAAAGCGTAACATGGGATCTTGTAAAACTTCCTAAAGGTAAAAAGTCATTCGTTGTAAATGGGTGTTTAAAAGAAAGAAGGGACTCAGGAGTTGAAGAACCGGATATAAAGCAAGGCTTGTTGCAAAGGGTTACAATCAAATTCGTGAGTGGACTTCACAGATGTGTTCTCTCCAGTTGTTAAGCATAGTTCGATTCGAGCTTTGCTTGGTATTGTGGCCATGCATGATTTGGAGCTTGAGCGGTTAGATGTAAAACCGCATTTTTGCATGGAGAACTTAAGGAAGATATTTACATGCAACAACCAGAGGGTTTTATAGTCTCAAAAAGAGGACTATGTTTGCTTGAAAAAGTCCCTTTACGGTTTGAAACAATACCAAGACAGTGGTACAAGAGGTTTGATTCCTTTATGACTTCTCATGATTTCAAAAGAAGTAGTTTTGACAGGTTGTGTCTACTTTAAGAAAAGCAGTGATGGTTCTTTTGTGTATCTACTTCTTTATGTTGATGACATGTTGATAGTAGCAAAAGATAAAGAGAGATAAGAAAGGTTAAAGCCCAACTAAGTGAAGAATTTGAGATGAAAGATTTAGGACCAGCAAAGAAGATACTTGGTATGGAGATTCTCGAGATAGAAAAGCAAGTAAATTGTACCTAAGTCGGAAGGGGTACATTGAGAAAGTTCTTTTGTGTTCAATATGCAGAGTGCTAAGCTGTTAGTACTCCTTTAGCAGCCCATTTCAGACTTTCATCGGCCTTATCTCCTCAATCGATAATGAGATTGAGTACATGTCACATGTTCCATACTCTAGTGCGAGAGGATCTCTCATGTATGCTATGGTTTGTTCACGCCCGATTTATCATATGCGATCGGTGCAGTTAGCGATACATGGCGAATCTGGTAAAGAACACCGGAAAGCGATTCGATGGATTTTAAGATACTTACGAGGCACTACTAATGTTTGCTTACAGTTTGGAAGAACTAAAGATGGAGTTATAGGGTATGTTGATGCTGATTTTGCTGGAGACCTTGATAGAAGAAGATCTCTCATGAGTTACGTCTTTACAATCGGAGGTTGTGCAATTAGTTGGAAAGCCACTTTGCAAACTATCGCTTTGTCTACCAATCGAAAGTCGAGTACATGGCGATTATTGAGGCTTGTAAAGAAGCTATTTGGTTGAAGGGACTATTTAGTGAACTCAATGAAGACCTTCAAATCAGACAAGATTTTGTGACAACAGAGTGTCATCTTTCTTACAAAAGATCAAATGTTTCATGAGAGAACAAAACACATTGATATTCGGTATCATTTTGTTCGTGATATTATTGCTCGTGGTGATATTGTTGTGAGCAAAATTAGCACTCATGAAAATCCTGCAGATATGATGACTAAGTCACTTCCTATAACCAAGTTTGAACATTGCTTAGACTTGGTTGGTGTTCATTGTTGAAGTTAAACCCTTAAGGGGTTTTTGGAAGAGGTGAAGAACTTGTTTATTGAAAGTTCGCGATGAAGAACTTGTTCATTGAGAATTTGTGTCAAGGTGGAGATTGTTAGAATTATGACCCAAATTCTTATTTAAATAAAATACGATGGAAAATAAAATAAAAGTAAAATCCATATAGAACTAGACTTCTTTTATTTTATTTTAGAATAAGGTTTTAAACCTTATTAAACTCCATCTATTTTATATTGATTAGGATAAGGTGTTTCAATCCTACTAGAATATGGCTTTGCAAGCCTATAAATAGACATAGTCTATTCCTCTTGTATTTGAGTAAAAAAATTTTTCGACATAGTGAATTTTCTTCTCCTCTGCCCGTGGTTTTTTTCCCGAAAGGGTTTCCACGTAAAATTTATGTGTTCTTTATTTTTATTTATTTTATTCTATTTTATTTTTCACAATTTTCTTATAAAAATTCTATTAGTGTATATTAATAAAATTATCTTAAAACTCGTTTATGGTTTGTTTGTTTATTATTTATTAACATTGTTCGTGAACATATTCATTTTATATTCGTCAACATGTTCGATTAATTTAAATGAACATGTCCGTGAACATTAAACAAACGAAAATGAACACACATAATTTTAAATAAACAAACATGAATAAAAATTTGAAATTCTTAATGAACACAAACTGAACACCAACAAGCTTAAAAATAAACAAACAAACATGAATAGAGGTTTGTTCGATTAAACTCGATTCATTTACAGCCCTAATTGCAAGTATACTTTGGTGATCTTTATACCAAATTGAAAATTAAAAAATTTGTAATTAATTTGAAACATGTATAGATTTCTAGTAAGTTATTTTTTTTGTATTTTTCATGTTTATTTTACTATTTATGTTTGGAGTTCACGACTGCCGCTCTTAATAATGTTGACTCAAAAGTTCAAACAAGTGTTTCCCCTCAAGGATGTAATATGCCTTACCATTGCAAAAGTGTTAAAATATGCTATAGGTCCTTGTACCCTTCAAAATTTTGAAATTTAGGTTCTGTATTTTTATTACCAAGAATTAGTCTCTTTACTTTTTCAATTTTCAAATTTCAAGTCTAATTGTTAACCTTTTTACTTTTTTGTTAAATTTGTTTGTGTGATATTTTAAGATTTAAAATAAAAAGACTTACTTAGTATAATAAAAAATGACATTATAATAAATTTGAATTTAATAAAATAGTTTTAAAAGTGCTAACAATTTAACTCAAATCTGAAAGTAAAAATTAATAAATAAAACATGAATCACAACTTCAATGGTTTTCCTTAATAAATCGATATAATGAATATTATTATTGACTAATAAATGTTGTAGGCCAATTTTGGCCCGTTTACAAACTACCCAGGCCCATTTATGTTTCAAAAATCAACTCATAGGTGAGTTGAGCCTCGGGGCACGCTGAGGTATTTTCAGTCTCTACTTTCCAATTCCTGTTTTTCAAAAATCAACTCACATTGCGAGAGGTGAGTTGAGCTGATAATTCTGTCTTTCAAAAGCAACTCATATTGCGAGAGGTGAGTTGTACCTTTTTGTTTTTCAAAAATCAACTCATATTGCGAGAAATGAGTTGAGCCTTAGGTCATATGTCGAGGTATTTTCAAAATCTCTTTTTCAAATTAAGTTTCAAAAGACTAGCTCATGTTGTGAGAGATGAGTTGAGCTTTGGCTCACGTGCGTTGAGTTATTTTCAATTTCTGTTTTTAATGTTTGCTTTTAAAGAGTCAATTCCTATTGCGAGAAATGAGTTGAGCTCAAGATCACATGCTGAATAAAGAATAAATATTAGAGCTGATGGAAGACACCAGATTTGGCCTCCCTCAAGAGAAGACCCAAACCTTATTTCACTGAAGCAATAGAAGAGCAGATTGAAGTTGTAGATCTTATCTTCTGAAGTGGCAGTGAAGCGATCGAAGCCACAAATTTCATATCCTCGGTTACTTTGAAATAGATTAAAGCTACGAGGCACATATCGAAGGTGCGAGTGGATTGAATCAAAGCTACAGGATGCAATGGACTAGAAGGAGACTACCCGAGCAAGAAGAGTCTTGAGGAGGTCAAGATTCTGCAAGACGGGCAAAATTGGCCTTTCTTTGTATCTTTGCTCTATTCCGTTACACGACAATAAGCAAAGAGGGCGTTGTTGTAGGCCAATTTTGGCCCGCTTACAAAATACCCAGCCCATTAAACCATTTAACCCATCCTCAAACCCAAAACCTAAAATTAACCTAGCCCAACATCCAAGCCCAATTCCAAAACCCTAGACTCCCACTTGCCTCTTCCCACTCTCCCATGCTGTTCTGCCACAAAGACCATTCCCACTCTCCCATCTTTGTCTCGCCACCAAGCACCACTCCCACTCTCCCATCTTGTCTGCGCCAAGACCATCACACACCCCATTGTCCATGCCCATGCCACGAAAACAAGCAAAAATGAAGCAAGAATAGAGAATAATAATAAAGTATGTAAAAATTAGGCTATATAAAGCCACCCAAACAACAAAAAAAAGAGGGGGATAAAAAGTTTGTATCAAGAACACAAAAAAAAGGAAAGCTCGGAAGGTGAACTTCAATTTTTCTCTGTTATCTCAATCTTTCGCATTTATCTTTGCTTTGTTTTATTTTTTTCTTTAACTTACTTTAAAACGAAAAAGAATCAAGGAAGAAAAGAGTATTACGGATCTACCCGTAGCAGCTCCCTTTCCGTTCTAACACGGTGAATCGCCGGTGATGATGGGTGTTGAAACCTTAACTGAAGAAAGGAGGAAGAGATAAAAGAGGGCAAGCAAAAAAAAAATCCAGCAAAAAATTCCAGCAAAAAAAATTTCCAGAAAAAAATTTCCAGCAAAAAAAAAACCAAAAAAACTATAGAACGACCCAAACAAATTCAAATTAGAGATTGAAGAAACAAAAAATCTAAGGTGATTTTTTTATATTTTATTTTAATCCAATTTTAAGTTTTTAACCTATATATATTAAAACATAAAATATAAATAAAATAAAATAAAAAAAAAAAGATTTTTTTTTACCTTCCTAAGAATGCAGTGGCGGCCCCAGCACATGAGCCTCCGGTGACCGGCCGCCTGACCGGATTTCCTCCCTCCTTCTCTCTCCTTCTCTCTTCCTCTCTCTTTTTTTTTTTTCTTTCCCTCCTCCAAATGATTTTTTGGGTTATTTTGGCCTTATATAGCCCTCAAAACGACGTCGTTTTGGGGTTGTCATTAACCCCAAAACGACGTCGTTTTGACTTGGACCGATTCGACCGACCCGACCCGCCTAGGATCCGCGTGTTTTTTAAAGGAAGGGCAAATTGCGCTTTTAGCCCTTCCGCTTTTTATTACTTTACAATTAAGTCATTTTTGTTTTTTAATTTGGCCCGAATTTGTCGCGATTTTCAATTTAGTCCACAATGATGTGCTGCATTTTATGGGAAGGAATATTTGCTGTTTTGGTCCCCGATGTTTCAGCGTGTGTTCAATATAGTCCTTTCCTTTTATTTTTATTTCAATTTTGCCCCAAATATTTTGTTTTTAGCTCAACTTAATCCTTTTAGTTATTTTACTATTTAAATCAATTATTTTAGTATTATTATTATATTTTATTCACTTATGTAGTGTGTTAATATTTTTATCATTTCTAATATATATATATATATATATATATATATATATATATATGTATTATATATATATATTATGTATATATGCCATTAGTTATATATTTCTTATGTATATATTCTTAATACTATTATATACATATATATATATATATGTATATTTTAAATTTATATTGTGTATATATTATTATTACAAATTATTACTATTGCTAGTATTATTATAACTATTATTATATTAGTGTATATTTTATATACATATGTATATATATATATATATATATATTTTTTTTGCACATATCATTATTTTATATTATTGTTGTAAATTTTTATGTATATATTTTTTATGTACGGTTCCCAATATTTTCTTTTATTGTAGATATTATTATTATTACATACTTTTATTATATATATATACATATATATGTATTTTTATGTACATATTATTATTTTATATTATTATTACCAAGTATATCATTTTTCCTATTTTATTATTAGTACATGACTTGTTTCTATTTTGTAAATATCATTATTATTGTTATTTTAATATTCTAGTATTCCATGTTAATATTTTTCATTAATGATATCATTTTTTTTTTTATGTTCTTTATCTATTTTAATTTCTCACTTTAGGAATATTTTTCTCATGTTTTAATTAATTTCAAAAATAAGGCAATGTACCGATTTAATATTAAGCTATCGATTTCATCGCTATGTTGGGTGAAATTGCCGGCTTGTGAAACAGGACACCCTTTCTAAAAAAAATCGAAAACTAAAATTCCTATTTTTCAATCGGATCACGATTAAATATTATATTGAACTCGTATTTTGAAAATCAAGTCAATACATGTTTATGAGATACCAATTTTGGGCGTCGTGAGGGTGCTAATACCTTCCTCACAGAATCGACTCCAACCCCAATTTTTCTCTCGAACTTTCACGTAGACCTAAATTTGGCCTTCTTTTTTGTTTTAAAATAATTTTATTAGGTGTCCGATCACACCTATAAAAGGATCGTATGGCGACTCCTTTGTTAATAAAATCGGAAGTTGGTTTTCAAATGTTTAATAAATCACCATAATTAGCGACCAAGCGTAAAATTTTTTTTTCGTCAGATCATTGGCGACTCCAATCGGGACGCGCTTTTGAGAGTCGAGTCGAGTTAAGCATGTGTTGTTAAAATTTTCAAATTTCCTTGTTCAAAGTAAATATTTGGTCGTGATCCGAAAATCTCGCTTTCAAAATTCCCTGCATTTGTATCTCTTCTAACTTGCTTATTTGTTTGTTTTTCAGTTTTCAACTTTTATGGTTTTGGTTTAGTTCCTTTAAGTAAAACACAAAGGTTTATGAGTTTTTCTCCCACACACCGCAGGCGCTTGTATTTTGCATAACATAAAGCTCTCTACCCGGCTCTGTCTGCTTAAGTGAAAGTAAACGCTATGCCTTCGTGAGTTAACTCGTCCCTCCAAGACAAAGCTAGTGAATACTTTGGTTACATATGACTTATGCTTTCGTGAGTTAACTTGTCCCTCCGCATAAGCATAAGTAAATGTAATCCTCGAATTGAACTCGTGAGCTGTGATGGGTTATGACCGAGGCTTCGTGCTAATCTTAGTAGATGATAGTACGAGCAATTCGAAAGTATTGTCTAGAACCGAGACGCATATAATGAACCATACGAGCTATCCAATTAGAGCCATGACGAACCTCTGTTCGCTTATAGTCACCAAAATAAGTACACGGGAAAATGCCTTTTACCTTTCAAGAGAATTGATTGGGTAGTTTAATTTGTTTTTCAAATTATAATTGTTGTGTTTACTAACCGAGTTTGTTTGTTTTTATTTTTATTTTCATCATGCATCGTAGGCATCATATTAGGAAGGTGTTGATTAAAGGTTGGTTGCCAAAAAACGGGTTTCGATGGAGGAGTCAATTACACAAATGATCGAGAAGAATGCCGTGGTTCGGACCGGTCTCTAAAAACTCGAGAGGGACAAGGGGATAGTCTTGTGGAAAGGTGTGCTACCAATTTGCCGTAACAAATAATCGTGAATGTTCGCCAAAATAACCTCAAGATTTGGTTCAAATTTGGAATCGATGGGATTCGTACATTAGAGACATTTTCACCGAGAGGTATGGAGATATAGCTCACCGATCACCATCCGTGTAGATGAACAGTTGATTCAAGCCATGGTTCGGTTCTGGGACCCAGCTTATCAGTGTTTCACCTTCAATCAAGAAGACATGACTCCAACTATAGAAGAGTATGCTGCTTTACTCCGCATCGACAATGTACAATTCGGCAAAATATATGTGAAGGAGCCTAAGCCGATGACCTTCAAGAAAAAATTAGTGAGACTGACAGACATGACCGATGCATGGGCTGAAAGATGATAAAGAAGAAGAACGAAACCATTTGCATTCCATGGTCTTCCCTACGAGATTTGACTCTGAACCATCCTGACATGTTGAAAAGGGTAAATCTATTCGCTTTGGCCATTTATGGTTTGGTTATTTTCCCAAAAGTTCTCGGACATCTCAAGTGGCATGAGTTGATTTCTTGAAAGGTTAAAACAAGGAGTCAACCTCGTCCCAACCATCCTAGCGTAAACCTTCGTGTCCCCGAGTAGTTGTCGAAGAAAAGGGAAGGACGATTTATCGGATGCTGCATGATTGCTCAATGTTTGATTTTGAGTCACTTCGGAAGGTAGAGCGCACTCCATTCCATATGTTTTCTAAAACATTCTTCCCGCTAGAAGCTTTCCTCAAGAAAGAATGGCCGAAGGAAGTCACCGAGCAACATTGGGTATCAGTCTTTCAGAATCTTCGCGCCGAGGATATAACATGGAGAGCATCCGGATTCGCCCTTCGATTCGCTATACAAATGTGGAAGCCAAGATTGGGTACCTTTACTTGGGTTATGGGGAGGAGTTGGATATGCTCCGCTATTGGTCCAAAGGCAATTTTCTTCACGACAATTCCTCCCCGCAACTGGAGGATTAGCACAGTTCGAGTTCGCTTTCGCGGGTGAAGGATATATGAAGAGAGTCCGAGATACTGCAAAGTCTTGGAAGGAAATTCATTTCATGGAATTAGCTTTGTATCTTGATACCCTTACCCAAGATTACGCGTATGGAGGAAGCAACGGGTAAATAGTCGACAAATCTCGTCAACAAACCACCCCATCCGTAATCCTTTCTCAAGGAAACGTCGTCGAGCTAGAAGTGGCAAGACAAGAATTGAACGAGAAAAGGCCAAGATGTCTCGGGACCTTAGTGCCCTTCAAGAAGAAAACTATCAATCGAAGATTGAAGTTCAAAGTTGAAAGGTCCGAACGAAAAAGTACAAAGAGAAGCCGAGATTGTGAGAAACGACTTAAGGGACCTTCATTTGGAAAACAAGAAATTAAGAAACACTATAAAGAATAGCGGGTTGGGCAAGTCGACAGCAGAATGGAAGGAAGAAATTAGCAATATCAAAGAAGGAATGGAGTTTTGGAAGGGAAAAGCAAAGAAAGAGGAAGAAAAATGCTGCAAGCGATCGATCGAGTTAAGAAGGAAAACGCCGAGTATGAAATAGTGATCGCAGAATTGGCGAATAGTCATCCAACATCAAGAATTAAAAGGAAAACACGAGATCTAGAAAATATACTGCAATCTAGTCAACAACAATTAGATAACCTCCTGAAGACTCTAGAAGAAAAGAGTGAGTAGTACGATAGGGACATTCACGGGTATGAAGGAACTCTCGAAGAAAAAGAAATGCAACTCGACTTCTTGATCAATGAAATTGCAAAGCGGCTATACAAGTTGTTCAATTATCGATGAAGCCAAGCTCTCGGTTGCCAATTCCTCCGAGTAGAAGATCGAGCATATCGAGTTTTAGAGCAAGTGAAGAAACAAGGCAATGTGGCTAGGAAATTTGTGTAACCGTTGGAAAATGGAAACTTTGTGTAATAGACTATGTTGATAAATGAAATGCCTAAATATGGGGCTACCTTGAAATTAACACCAATTTTTGCATTCCTTGCATAATTAACATATTAACATTTTGACATTCGTGCATTCATTTATGCATTCATCCATACATTGCATATCCCATACTCGGTCGTGAAGACAAAATATATAATTCGCAGTTGTAATACCACAAGATCGGAACCACGTCATCAAGATAAAACGCACCGACAAGCTAGAGTGATGGAAGTCAATTCAATGAGAGAATTGAAAGGATGGAAAAGGCTCAAAGAGAATTGCAAGAGCAACTGGCCAAATCGCAACAAGAGACGAGAGACCTAATGGTGAGATCTCGAGAGGAATCACTCGAACAAAGAGATCAAATGGCCAAGATGATGGAGATGATGTCAGCTCTAGTTAAAGGAAAAGGACCCATGCGGAGCCCTGATATCGAGGAGTCTCGATCAAGAATTCACCACGATCAGGATCCACTCTATCCCCCAGGATTCACTCCACCGCTTGCATATACAACACAAAGAGGGTATACTCAAGGGGAACCCACTGGATTGGAACATCGACCTATGCCACCTGCTCCACCCACTAATTTGGGGCAAGGAATATTCGCGTCAAACCCAAGGGCTAGTCCTGCTAATCCACTAGTCCCAGATCTAGATGACCCAGCAGAGGTAGCCAAGTTGAAATCGGATAATCATGACGCAAAATATAGGGGTCTAGAGGAAAGACTCAAAGCGATAGAAGGCACTGAAGTCTTCTCCGCACTAGGTGCCAAAGAACTCAGTTTGGTACCTGATCTGATTTTGCCCCCGAAGTTCAAAGTGCCTGATTTTGAGAAGTATGATGGGACAAGATGTCCAAAGGCGATCTGGTCATGTTTTTCCAAAAATGATGGTTATGTGAATGAGGATAAACTACTCATACATTGCTTTCAAGATAGTCTAACAGGTCAACTCTTGTGGTACAATCAACTTAGTAGAGAAAAGATTCGATCTTGGAAGGACTTGGCCAAGATTTTGCGAGCAAGACAAGCATGTATCGGATATGGTGCCGCATCGTATGACCTTGCAGATGATGGAGAAGAAACCAGAGAATCCTTTAGACAAGACGCGCAAAGATGGAGAGATATCTCGCCCAAGTGGAGCCTCCATCGACTAAGACCGAGATAACGGTCCTTTTCATCAATACTCGAAAGCACCATTCTATGACAAGTGGTGGGAAGTGCTATGAAGGATTTTTGGATATCGTAATATCCGGTGAACTCATAGAGAATGCCGTCAAAAGTGGTAGAATGGAAGGATCAAGGCTCAAAGAAAGCAAAGAACCGTAAGGAAGAAAGAACCGAAGCCCACATGGTGGGAACCGAGAGTCGTTACATTCCCAATTCAGTATCCTAACCAACCCCGACCTCAAATTATCCACCCCAAAATTTCTATTATCCCCTCAAACCCCTTACTACCAAGCACCACATCCGTCCTACCTCAGATACGCCACCAACAACCAAAGACCGTCACCACATTCCCACAAAACACTCTACCCACTCAAAGCCAACCCGAAATGAACCAAGACCAACAAGGCCCAATCCCAGAGACAAAGAATTCACCACTATTCTCAGATCATATGGGGAATTGTACCCAAAACTTTTGGAGAAGCAATTAATATCACCCCATTACATGGCACCCCTTAAACCTCCATACCCAAAATGGTACGATCCAAACGCTAGTTGTGCATATCACGCAGGAAACCAGGGGCACTCTCATCGAGAACTGCCTTGCTTTCAAAAGAAGAGTTCAAGGACTCATTGACGCGGGTATCCTACGATTCGATAGTGCCGAGAACGCCACGGGAACCCGTTCCCTAACCATATCGAAGGGAATGTGAACACAAGTGGGGAAAGAGGATGAATGGAAGGACGGAGATGTGTTTGAAATAAGGACGCTCTACGTAAAACTGGGAGGTATTGGTTAAGAAAGGATTGCTCGATCACCTCTGATAGAATTTTTGGAGAAGAAGGTCAAAGTTTTTAATTTTCATGGATTGTTGGACATGACATTCGGTCATGTGAGGACTTTAAAAGGTTACTTCAAGACCGGATGGATAATAAGGAGATCAAGGTCCTTAATAAGAGGGAAGATGCCAACGAAAGAGAAGTATCGTCTCGATAGCCAATCATCAAGGCCTCCTTATAGTGCTGATCGACCGCTGATAATTTATTACGACGCGATGAGAGAGCCGTTGAAACCACAGATGGTAATTGAAGTACCGTCTCCTTCCCGTATAAGGACAACAAAGCAAGCACCATGGAGATATGATGTTAATATCGTTACACCTAAGTTGAAAAATCCAAAGCCATAACTCAAGATGTTGGGGAGGTAGGTCATTTTACTCAAGTGGACGATGCTATTCTAAAGAAGTTGAGCCAGAAAGAAAAGTAGCGACTCAAAACAAAAAGGGAAAGCAATGATGCACGAAGTAGAGGTCGAGCAAGAAATTCCACCCGCAAGAAACTAAAAAGCACGTGAATGAGGAAGAAGCTCAAGAATTCTTGAAATTTATTAAGCACATGAGTATAGTGTGGTGGAACAATTGAGCAAGCAACTAGCACGAATCTCGGTTCTATCTCATCTTTAAATTCGTAACCACATCGAATGCTTTATTGAAGGTGTTAAATCAAGCTTATGTGGCCAACAACATATCCGTCGAAAAGCTTGATAGATGGGTAAACAATCGAATGCGAACAATTTCATCTCTTTTAGTGATGATGAGATACCGCCAAATGGTAGAGGCTCGGTGAAAGCTACCGCATATCACGACTCATTGCAAGGGCTACATAATACCAAACGTACTCATCGATAATGGGTCGTTAAATGTTATGCCATTGGCCACGCTTTCTAGAATACCGATGGATTTGTCCTACTTAAGGCCCCGTCATTCCACGGTAAGGGCATTCGACGGACGAGGCGCCAAGTCATGGGAAAGATCGAAATCCCTTTGGAAGTGGGCCCTTACATTTATGATGTCGAGTTCCAAGTCATGGACATTACACCTTCTTATAATTGCCTTCGGGAAGACCTTGGATCCATTCGCTGAGCAGGCCCCATCATCCCTCCATCAAAAGGTGAAATTTATCATGGATGGTCGTTTGGTCACAATCGAGGCGAAGATATTGTCGCATCTATCTCTGCCGATGCGCCATACCGGAAGTAAGCAAGGACGCGATGGAATGTTCCTTTCGATCCCTTGAATTCGCCAATGCCACTTTCGTCGCCGAGGGAAACAGAATTCCAATGCCAAACTGCCGAGAAATACCAGAATGGGTGTCAAGTTGACTATAGGAAGGAGAGCTCGTGCGAGAAGAGGTTTAGGGAGACATCTGCAAGGAATAGTTAGGGCTTTAAAGCCAGTGCACCACAAGGCCCGATATAGTTTGGGGTTCCAGCCTGACATGCGTCAAAGAAGAAGACAGTGGAAGAAGGATCAAGAGAGAAGAATTGCAAGAAATTTGGGCCGAGAACCAGAAGGGGAACCAATAGAGTACTCTCTTTTGTCAAAAACATTTACATCTGCGGAATGATGTACACCGGACAAGATGATCCACGAAACATATCTTGGGGTTAATTGAAAGGGGTTTTCGAATGTCAAGATAAACGTCATTGACAAAGAGGTGGTGTAAGTAAAGGTGTCTCGAGGATACGCCTTGTCCCCCGGGTTTCAAGTTGAACAATTGACCGCCGAGGAACTTCTTGTAGTTTATAAGTCTTCCGAGTAATGCTCAAACGTTAACATTCTCGTTATGTCTTTAGATATAATAGAATTCTTTGTAAGAAACCGTGATTCGCTCTTTATCATTCAAATGAATATCAATGAAGATGCATTTCGTCATAATCTTTCACATTATCACTAATTTCATAATCATTTTCTCATTTCATAGCCAATCTTTACATTTGCCTCATCCCATGCCATAACATTTCATTTGTTGGTTTCAATACTTGAATGCCCTTCTATAGTTTCTTTTTTTTCATTCAACTTTCAGGTGCTCGAGATGTCAACAAGATGAACAAACCCGTTATAAGTCCTGAAATCGATTTTGAGAAGGTCGTTTGTTTAGGAGAATTGAAGTCAAGAAAATGTTGAAGACTATATCTCGCCTCCGATTTGCTAAGAATGGTAGAAAAGAGGATAAACAGATTTTGCCTCATCAAGAATCCGCTGAAATAATAAATCTGAACCAAGAAAGGAAACAAGAAGTGAAGATTGGGACTTCTATTTCAGAGAGTACTGCATAGTTTGATCACTTTACTCATGAATACAAAGATGTTTTCGCATGGTCATACCAGACATGCCAGGCTAGATGAAGATTTAGTGGTCCATAAGCTCCCATTAAAGCCGTAATGCAAGCCCATACAAGAAAAATTAAGATGGATGAGACCAAAATCGCTAAAAATAAAAGAGAAAGTCAAGAAACAATTTGATACTGGCTTCCTACAAGCCTCCAAATATCCAGAATGGGTGGCTAACATAGTCCCGGTACCAAAGAAAGATGGCAAAGTACGAATGTGCGTGGATAACCGTGGAATCAATCGAGCAAGCCCAAAAGATAATTTTCCTTGCCACATATTGACACGTTGGTGGACAACACAAACAAAACATTCATTGTTCTCTTTATGGATGGATTCTCGGGGTATAATCGATCAAGATGGCCCTTGAGGATATGGAGAAAACTACCTTCATAACAATGTGGGAACGCTCATTACAAGGTGATGCCATTCGGGTTAAAGAATCTTTGGGGCAACATATCGTAGGCTATGGTGACGTTATTCCATGACATGATGCATAAAGAAATAGAGGTCTCGTCGGCGACATGATTGCTAAATCCAGGGGAAGAAGAGCATGTAGTGCACCTCAAGAAGTTGTTTGAAAGGCTGAGAAAGTTTCAGCTAAAGCTTAATCCAGCCAAATGCACATTTGGGGCTACCTCGGGAAAGTTGCTAGGCTTCATTGTCAGTGAAAGAGGTATCGAAGTTGATCCAGATAAAATAAAAGCCATCCAAGAGTTACCACCTCCGCGCACGCAAAAGGAAGTTAGAGGATTTTTAGGGAGATTAAACTACATCGCCCGATTTATCGCTCAACTTACCAACCAATGTGACCCAATCTTTCGGCTTCTTCGAAAACATAACCCGGGAGAATGGAACGAGGAATGCCAGGTGGCCTTTGATAAGATAAAACGATATTTGTCCAGTCCTCCAGTGCTAGTACCACCAACTCCTGGAAGACCACTGATTTTGTATTTAACTGTGTTCGAAAATTCAATGGGTTGCGATCGAGGCAACACGACGAGTCGAAAGAAGGAAAAGGCGATCTACTACCTCAGTAAAAAGTTCACTGAATATGAGGTAAAGTATTCGTCCATTGAAAAATTTTGTTGCGCTCTGGTTTGGGTAGCTCGGAGACTCATACAATACATGTTGTACCATACGACATGGTTGATTTCAAAGGTGGACCCAATAAAATACATGATGGAGTCATGGCACTATCGGGAAGAATGGCACGATGGCAGATCCTCCTTTCGGAATATGACATTGCCTATGTAAGTCAAAAGTCGATAAAAGGGAGCGTAATAGCTGACTTCTTAGCAACTCGAACGACAAAAGAATATGAGCCTTTAAGATTCGATTTCCCAGACGAAGACTTAATGTGCATCACAGAAATAGAATTCGAGTCATCAAAAGAGAAGTCATGGAAGATGTGCTTTGATGGTGCGTCAAATGCTTTAGGGCATGGAATTGGCGCAATCCTGGTATCACCAGACGGGAATCATTATCCGTTCACTGCAAGACTGAACTTCTTACGCACCAATAATATCGCAGAATATGAGGCTCAGATCATGGGGCTTCGTGCAGCTATCAAACGAAACATCAAAATCTTGGAGGTGTACGGGGACTCAACCCTAGTGATTTACCAAATCCGTGGAGAGTGGGAAGTGAGGGACTCAAAATTGATTAAGTACAGCAATTTAGTGGTGGATTGATCAAGGAATTCAAAGAAATAAATTTTCATTACTTCCCACGAGAAGAGAACCAATGGCCGATGCCACAGCCACTTTGGCTTCAATGTTCAAAGCAAGTAGAAGGTAAATAATGCCCCTCAAAATGAGCATATACGAGGTCCCCGCATTAATTTGTTGTAACATTGAGAAAGAAGTAGACAGACGGCCTTGGTTCCATGATATCTTAGAATATATCAAGAATCAAAGGTATCTCGAACAAGCGAATGAGAACGATAAAAGAACAATTAGAAGAATGGCGGTGGATTTGTTCTTGATGGGGATATCAGATAAAAGAGGAAAGGATCAGACGCTTTTGAGATGTGTGGATGATGTTGAAGCCAGAAAAATACTTGAAGAGGTCCATGAGGGAATTTGCGGAACGCATGCCAATAGTTTCAATATGGCCAGAAAGATCATGAGACTCGGTTATTATTGGCTGACAATGGAAAGTGACTGCATCAATTTTGCCAGAAAATGCCACAAATGTCAAATCTACGGCGATAAAATTCATGTAGCCCCTTTACCCCTTCATGTCATGACTTCTCCGTGGCCTTTTTCTATGTGGGGCATGGATGTTATAGGGCCAATTTCTCCAAAAGCATCAAATGGACATCGATTCATTTTTGTGGTTATCGATTACTTTACAAAATGGATAGAAGCCGCTTGCTTGCCAATGTGACGAGGATTGCAGTTTGCAAGTTTTTGAAAAGGAAATCATTTGCCGATATGGTTTGCTGAAAGAATCATTTCAGATAACGCCACGAATCTGAACAATAAGATGATGAAAGAAGTATGCGGCGCCCAAATAAAGCATCATAACTCCTCGCCCTATCGCCTAAAGATGAACGGGTCATTGAAGCGACCAACAAAAATATCAAGAGGATCATTGGGAAAATGGTCGAGACATATAAAGATTGGCACGAGAAGCTACCGCTTGCTTTGTATGCATATCGCATACCGTGCGAACATCTACGGAGCAACTCCTTTCTCTCGGTCTATGGAATGGAAGTCGTGCTACCTATTGAGGTTGAAATCCTCGCCGAGAGTCTTAATGGAATCAAAGTTAGAAGAAGCGAGAATGGGTTCGAGCTCGATACGATCAATGAACCTCATCGAAGAAAAACGTTTAAGGGCAATTTGTCACGGCGATGTACGAGAAGAGAATGATCATGGCTCATGATAAGAAGGTACGGCCAAGAGAATTCCACGAAGGAGAACTCAGATTGAGAAATATTCTCCCAATACAAAGAGACCGCGAGGAAATGGACACCGAATTGGGAAGGACCATACGTCGTAAAGAAGGTATTCTCGGGTGGAGCTTTGATTCTCACCGAAATGGATGGGAAAGAGTTACCGAATCCAAGTGAACTCGAGATCATTGTGAAGAAATATTATGCCTAAAAAATCAAGATGAAAACCCGAAAAGGGCATCTTAAAAAAAATCAAGGTGAAAACCCAAAAAGGCGTCTTGATTAACACAAAAGATTAGGATGAAAACCCGAGAGGCGCCCTAATAAAGTAAACTGGCCCAAGAGCGTGGCATTTGAACAATGGGTCAAACAATGAGACTACAAGATTTGAAGCACTTCGAAAGCTCAAATTTTCTACGCAAGAAGCCATACTCGAAAGATTCTTGATTGAGGAACGTGGAAGAGTTCATGTGTTGAATATCTAGAGCATTTGTTGAATACGATCCTTTCTTTCTTTTTGACATTTTTACTCTCGTTGGTTAACTTGTCTTGTTTGCCACATTTGAAGTCAATGAATATGAGACATTATTTTTGTTCCTACTTGACCTTTTTCATGCATCTCATTATGTGTTTATTTACATGATAAATAGTGAAATGATATACTCTAAACAAAAGAAATGTTAAACATTACCTGGATGAAAATTTGATAAGCACAAGAGTCTCAAAGTAAGAACAAAGTTCAATCGGGGGCAGAAGAATGATATTTGAGAAACGTCGATTACTCGTGAAGCTTGAAGACAGGTATAAGGCATGAAGAGAAAGTCGAGAATTAAAGCAATGAACATAAATCCTCAACAATCGTGGCTAAATGGACATACGACAAACAGGCTTAAGGAGCACTGCATAATCACGTAGGCATAAAGGCATTTAAGACAAACATGTGCATATCATGATGACATCATGCATGGCATATACAGGTAATCCAGTAAAGTAAGAGGACATGATGATAGTTGCACTGAATCAAAGGAAAAGACACCTGAGTTCTACCAAGTGACAGAAAATCAACTCACATTGCGAGAGGTGAGTTGAGCCTCAGGACACGTTGAGGTAATTTCAATTTATGTTTCAAAATCAACTCATATTGTGAGAGGTGAGTTAAGCCTCAAGACACGTTGAGGTAATTTCAATTTATGTTTCAAAATCAACTCATATTGCGAGAGGTGAGTTGAGCCTCAAAACACGTTGAGGTAATTTCAATTTTCAATTTATGTTTCAAAATCAACTCAAATTGCGAGAGGTGAGTTGAGCCTCAAAACACGTTGAGGTAATTTCAATTTTCAATTTATGTCTCAAAATCAACTCAAATGGCGAGAGGTGAGTTGAGCCTCAAGACACGTTGAGGTAATTTCAATTTATGTTTCAAAATCAACTCATATTGCGAGAGGTGAGTTGAGCCTCAAAACACGTTGAGGTAATTTCAATTTTCAATTTATGTTTCAAAATCAACTCATATGGCGAGAGGTGAGTTGAGCCTCAAGACACGTTGAGGTAATTTCAATTTATGTTTCAAAAATCAACTCATAGGTGAGTTGAGCCTCGGGGCACGTTGAGGTATTTTCAGTCTCTACTTTCCAATTCCTGTTTTTCAAAAATCAACTCACATTGCGAGAGGTGAGTTGAGCACAATAATTCTGTCTTTCAAAAAGCAACTCATATTGCGAGAGGTGAGTTGTACCTTTTTGTTTTCAAAATCAACTCATATTACGAGAAATGAGTTGAGCCTTAGGTCATATGTCGAGGTATTTTCAAAATCTCTTTTCAAATTAAGTTTCAAAAGACTAGCTCATGTTGTGAGAGATGAGTTGAGCTTTGGCTCACGTGCTGAGTTATTTTCAATTTCTGTTTTTAATGTTTGCTTTTAAAGAGTCAATTCCTATTGCGAGAAATGAGTTGAGCTCAAGATCACATGCTGAATAAAGAATAAAGATTAGAGTGATGGAAGACACGATTTGGCCTCCCAAGAGAAGACCCAAACCTTATTTCATCGAAGCAATAGAAGCAGATTGAAGTTGTAGATCTTATCTTCCCGAAGTGGCGGTGAAGCGGATCGAAGCCACAAATTTCATATCCTCGGTTACTTTGGAATAGATTAAAGCTACGAGGCACATATCGGAAGGTGCGATGGATTGAATCAAAGCTACAGGATGCAATGGACTAGAAGGAGACTACCGAGCAAGAAGAGCGCCGAGGAGGTCAAGATTCGCAAGACGGGCAAAATTGGCCTTTCTTTGTATCTTTGCTCTATTCCGTTACGACAATAAGCAAAGAGGGCACTGCTAGAGGCCAATTTTGGCCCGCTTACAAAATACCCAGCCCATTAAACCATTTAACCCATCCTCAAACCCAAAACCTAAAATTAACCTAGCCCAACATCCAAGCCCAATTCCAAAACCCTAGACTCCCACTTGCCTCTTCCCACTCTCCCATGCCATTCGCCACCAAGACCATTCCCACTCTCCCATCCGCTCGCCACCAAGACCACTCCCCTCTCCCATCCATCACCGCCAAGACCATCACACACCCCATTGTCCATGCCCATGCCACGAAAACAAGCAAAACTGAAGCAAGAATAGAGAATAATAATAAAGTATGTAAAAATTAGGCTATATAAAGCCACCCAAACAACAAAAAAAAAGAGGGGGGGATAAAAAAGTTTGTATCAAGAACACAAAAAAAAAAGGAAAGCTCAGAAGGTGAACTTCAATTTTTTCTCTGTTATCTCAATCTTTCTGTTTATCTTTGCTTTGTTTTATTTTTTTTTCTTTAACTTACTTTAAAACGAAAAAGAATCAAGGAAGAAAAGAGTATTACCGGATCTACCCCGTAGCCGCTCCCCTTTCCGTTCGGCACGGTGAATCGCCGGTGATGATGGGTGTTGAAACCTTAACTGAAGAAAGGAGGAAGAGATAAAAGAGGGGAAGCAAAAAAAAATCCAGCAAAAAAAAAATTCCAAAAATAATTTCCAACAAAAAAAAAAACCAAAAAAAACTATAGAACGACCCAAACAAATTCAAATTAGAGATTGAAGAAACAAAAAAATCTAAGGTGATTTTTTTTATATTTTATTTTAATCCAATTTTAAGTTTTTAACCTATATATATTAAAACATAAAATATAAATAAAATAAAATAAAAACAAAAAAAGATTTTTTTTACCTTTCCGATAATCAGTGACGGTGGTGGCCGTGGCCATGTGAGCCTCCGATGACCGGTCGCCTGACCGGATTTCCTTCCTCCTTCTCTCCTTCTCTCTTCCTCTCTCTTCCTTTTTTTTTTTTTCCTCCTCCAAATGATTTTTTGGGTTATTTTTGGCCTTATATATTCTTCAAAACAGCGTCGTTTTGGGATTGTCATTTAACCCCAAAACGACGTCGTTTTGACTTGGACCGGTTCGACCCGACCCGACCCGCCTAGGATCTGCGTGTTTTTTTAAAGGAAGGGCAAATTGCGCTTTTAGCCCTTCCGCTTTTTATTACTTTACAATTAAGTCATTTTTTGTTTTTTTAATTTGGCCCCGGAATTTGTCGCGATTTTCAATTTAGTCCACAATGATGTGCTGCATTTTATGGGAAGGAATATTTGCTGTTTTGGTCCCCTGATGTTTCCGCGTGTGTTCAATATAGTCCTTTCCTTTTATTTTTATTTCAATTTTGCCCCAAATATTTTGTTTTTAGCTCAACTTAATCCTTTTAGTTATTTTACTATTTAAATCAATTATTTTAGTATTATTATTATATTTTATTCACTTATGTAGTGTGTTAATATTTTTATCATTTCTAATATGTATATATATATATATATATATATATTATGTGTATTATATATATATATTATGTATATATGCCATTAGTTATATATTTCTTATGTATATATTCTTAATACTATTATATATATATATATATATATATATGTATATTTTAAATTCCATATTGTGTATATATTATTATTACAAATTATTACTATTGCTAGTATTATTATAACTATTATTATATTAGTGTATATTTTATATACATATGTATATATATATATATATATATATATATATATATATATATTTTGCACATATCATTATTTTATATTATTGTTGTAAATTTTTATGTATATATTTTTATGTACGGTTTCCAATATTTTCTTTTATTGTAGATATTATTATTATTATTATTACATACTTTTATTATATATATATACATATATATGTATTTTATGTACATATTATTATTTTATATTATTATTACCAAGTATATCATTTTTCCTATTTTATTATTAGTACATGACTTGTTTCTATTTTGTAAATATCATTATTATTGTTATTTTAATATTCTAGTATTCCATGTTAATATTTTTCATTAATGATATCATTTTTTTTTGCGTTCTTTATCTATTTTAATTTCTCATTTTAGGAATATTTTCTCATGTTTTAATTAATTTCAAAATAAGGCAATGTACCGATTTAATATTAAGCTATCGATTTCATCGCTATGTTGGGTGAAATTGCCGGTTTGTGAAACGGACACCCTTTCTAAAAAAATCGAAAACTAAAATTCCTATTTTTCAATCGGATCACGATTAAATATTATATTGAACTCGTATTTTTGAAAATCAAGTCAATACATGTTTATGAGATACCAATTTTGGGCGTCGTGAGGGTGCTAATACCTTCCTCGCAGAATCGACTCGAACCCCAATTTTTCTCTGAACTTTCACGTAGACCTAAATTTGGCCTTCTTTTTTGTTTTAAAATAATTTTATTAGGTGTCCGATCACACCTATAAAAAGGATCGGTGGCGACTCCCTTTGTTAATAAAATCGGAAGTTGATTTTCAAATGTTTAATAAATCACCATAATTAACGACCAAGCGTAAAATTTTTTTTTTTCGTCGCATCAATAAATAATACTAGTTGCAACTTGCTGCAAAGGGATAAGCCATGTGCAATTCTATACTGAAATTGACAGAGCTGCCATGAACGAATATAAATTACTACCATCTTTACGCTAAACTTCGACGAAGAAAAGACGTGAAGTACAAAATCGGTAGCTTCATTCCATACATTGTTCTTAAATCAATGGCTGAGCAGTATATTGTTGTGGTAGCTAGTGTTATAGCCTCTCTTTTGGGGTTTGTTTTCTTGAAGTACAATTCTTTAGTGAGATTTTGGGGCCTGACCAAGCTGAGAAGAAGATCTGCTTTGGAGCTTCCAAAGGAAAACAGTGAGGCTGTTGGGACTACAGATATTATCATAGTCGGTGCTGGTGTTGCCGGTGCTGCTCTTGCCTATTCTCTTGGAAAGGTCCCAATATTTCTCCTTTGTCCTCGAGTTCCCATAAAGGTTATTGAAAATTGGATTTAACTAAGATACCATACATAATAATTCTTCTCAACTTATATGTTGTAGGACGGACGTCAAGTGTTAGTGATAGAAAGGGATTTAAATGCCCCTAATAGAATTGCTGGTGAAAGTCTATTACCAGGAGGCTACCTCAAGTTAATTGAATTAGGCCTTCAGGGTAAACAAGAAAATTCATGGATTTAAATAGCGGATGCAATATTATTTTTACAATATTATTTCTTTGTATAATTTTTTTTACTTTAAATATTGGTATTATAGATTGTGTAGATGAGATTGATGCTCAACGAATTTTGGGTTATATTCTATACAAGGACGGAAAGAATGTCCCTGTATCTTTTCCTTTGGAAAAGTTTCAGCCTCATGTTGCAGGAAGAAACTTTCATAATGGTCGTTTCGTTCAAAAGTTGCGGAAAAAAGCTGCATCTCTTCACAAGTACTTTCTCTCCTTTCTCACAATCATTCTTCAATTTCAACATAAGATGTCATAACATTTGTCTTAATATAATAAATGACTTGTAGCTATTTAGGCTTGTCAATTGAGCAGGTGGAGTTACTTTTTGGTTAAATCAATCTAGATTGGATCAAATTTGATTTCGAGTTTGATCGTGTCAAATATTTTGGGATTAGGCTGAAAGTGACATGCCTATTTCTGTTCCTATGATTATGTTTCAACTTGTTGCAGCAACTGATCAGAAAGAGTACATTTGAAATTTTACCTTTCTTTACAGCTCAAAATTCATGTGTTGTTGATATGATAATGTAGTGTAAATCTAGAACAAGGGATAGCAACATCTTTGCTTGAAGAAAATGGCATTGTCAAAGGAGTGCACTACAAAAATAAGAGTGGTCAAATGCTTACCGCTTACGCTCCTCTCACTATTGTATGCGATGGTTGTTTCTCAAATTTGAGACGCTCCCTTTGTTATCCTAAGGTGAAAATTCTTGGAAATCTTGTTAAATTGGTCTAACAATAGTTATTGTCTCTTTATTTTGTGATTTGATCATTTTACTTTAATTCAATATAATTTGATAACTTTATTTTTATAATGTTACTAGAGAATTAAAATCAACAATATCATTAGTTGCTTTTGTTAAAGTACTATGACATTTTTTTTTAAAAAAAAGTTTAGGTCATCACTTTAACAGTATAATTAAAGGTGTTATCCATTTGGATCTACTAATAATATTATAAAAGGTGAATGTACTTGGCAGGATCCTCTATTATAGGAACCAGATTAAATTAGTCCTTATACTGTTAAATATATCAATTTGATCCTTTTAGTGTTAAAAGGAATCAAATAAAGCCAAATTTCAATAAAGTTAACATTTATTGATTCAAAAAAGTAAGCTCACTTTTAATATAGTTGTACTTTGAAAGTTTTTTTATGATCGTGCAAATGAAATATTTTGTTTGAAGTTAAACTGTAAATGAAAAAATAATTTTCATGTCATTTTTAAAACAGTAAATATGAACTTTGTTTCAATTTGATTTTATTTGATTCTTCTTAATAGTATATGGATTAAATTGAACCATTTAATAATAGGGTGACTAAGTGGACTCAGTCCCTATAATAGAGGGGCTTCATAGGTACTTAACTTTGGCTGAGCTAAAAAAAGAAAGAGACCAAATTTTGTCAAATTAATGCAAAGGGATTAAATTTTATGTTTAGCATGGTAGAGAGTCTAAAACCATAATTAGACCTATTATATATAAAGGTCTTGATTATTTCTGCAGGTCGATATCCCCTCTTACACTGTTGGTGTTATCTTGACCAACTGTAAACTTCCGATTGAAAATTATGGAGCTCTTATATTAGCAGATCCTTCACCTATCCTATTTTATCCCATCAGCAGCACTGAAATTCGTTGCTTCGTGAATATTCCTAATGTACCTTCAGTTTCCAATGGTGAAATGGCTTATTTCTTGAAAACTTTGGTGGCTCCAAAGGTATACTTGGATCATTCTTTCATTAATTCATTAGGGGAATTTGGCTGAATTTATGGACAAACTATGACTTATAATACATTTCAGGTTCTTCCTGAATTGTACAATTCCTTTATATTGGCAATAGAGAAGAAGAACAACATAAGAACAATGCCGAACAAAATCATGGCTGCTGCTCCACACTCCACTCCTGGCGCTATTTTGATAGGTGATGCATTCAATATGCGACATGGTATAACTGGAGGAGGAATGACTGTTGCTCTATCTGATGTTGTTATACTTAGGGATCTTCTAAGACCCTTGCATGATCTATCTGATGCATCTGCCATTTGCAAATATCTCGAATCCTTTTATACTCTGAGGAAGGTATAGTAGTTTCATGTTTTATATGCATTTTGAAAGTGAATGGCAACGAAGAAAATGGATATAATTTTGCACTTTAACTACATGCAGCCAATGTCTTCTACGATAAATACTTTGGCTAACGTCGTACAGAAGGCATTCAGTGCCTCATCCGATCCTGCAATGGATAATATTCAGCAAACATTGTTCGGGTATTTGAGACTTGGAGGGTTTTTCTCATATGGAATATCAGCTATATTCGCTGGTTTATGCCCTCATCCATTAAGCTTAGCATTTCATTTCTTTGCCATAACAATATATGGCGTCGGTAGATTGTTACTTCCATTTCCTTCTCCCAAACGTTTATGGGATGCGGCTAAACTCCTTTGGGTCAGTATCTCTATCAAACATTTCTCATATAACATGAATACAAATACAATATAAATATATAATATCTTAAATATAATAATGATATATGAAAATAACCCGAATATGATACAAATATATAAGTTACCATGTTTACAATTTCCGCCTTTTTTATATTTGTTGCTTTGCAGGTTGCGTCAAGTATTCTTCTGCCCTTTATTCACTCTGAAGGAGTCAGACAAACATTTTTCCCTCTAACTGTGCCAGCATATTATAGAACTCCCCCTGGAAATAAGGGGGAAAAAGTCCGAGAAGAAATTGCATGCATTAATTAGCAAGATTTGTTTTGGACAATTCTTAGTCCTCAACAAATTTTCATATCTGTTACTAGTTAGCATGCTTATGTAGGTTTGGTAATCTTTTGTTCTCATGTTTGAAATGCTAAATGAATGAGTTTGCTTTCTTAAGTAAGTTTAGGGCTAGTTTGGTAATTCTTTTGAAAAGTGCTTTTGATAAGTGCTGTGGAGAAGTGTTTTTGAAAAATTTAGTTTAAAATTTGAGTGTTTAGCATTCTTTGTCAGAAAGTGCTTTTGAGAAATAAAATGTCCATTTTAGACATGTTATTATCAAGTAACAAATATACATTTAAATAATATTTAAATTAGTTAATATTATTATATTTTAGTAAGAATATAAAAATATATTATAATTTCTTGTTAATATTTTAATATATAAAATATAAATTTTAAATATTTTTAAGAAATAAATATAATTATTTATAAAATTTAATTAGAGTATATAAACTATATTTTAAATATTTAAATATAACTATTAAATATTTGTAATTAGTATTTTAAAAATATTTTTTACTTTTAATTAATGATTTTAACACATTTGTAATTAAGTACCAAGAAAAAAAGAGAAGTACTCTATTATTGAAGGGTGAAAAGTAATTAAGCACTAAAAGTGCTTTTGGGAGAGGAAAAGCTAAAATTTTAACTTCTCCGTTTGAAGTGCTTTTGAAAAGCACTTCGAAAAGCTAAAATTTCAAACCAAAAGAACTTGTTCGCATGCTTTTTCTTCCAAAAGTGCTTTTGGAGCCAGAAGTGCTTTTGAAAAGCAATGCAGAACTGGCTCTTAGTGATCCTTGTATTCTAATAGGTCAGCATTCTTAAGTAGGTACAATAAGTCTTCTGTCCATATTTATTTTATGCTTGTAGAAGGCCTATTCCGCCTGTGCTTGATAAAGTCAAAAAAAAATCAAAAAAAAAAATAAACAAATTAAAATTGTCCTAAGTCCATTTACAAATAATAGGCCCAAACAAATGACCCAATAACAGATCAAGCCTAACCCAATCAGGCTAAAACCCAGACAACTCAATTAAAACCCGACCTAGTTACAATGGCCCAATGCCCAAACGGCCCAAGACACTTTTGAACAGAAACCCTAGGGTTTCTTTCCCTTGCGCCGCAGCCAACAGTTTCGTACTGGCCTCCAGCATAGCCCAGCGCCACACGTGCGCCTCCGTTCTTTCATGCTCTACGCCCACGAACGGTTTCTCCACACTCGCCACCCTCTAGCTGTACCTACAACAGACTAACAAACGAAAATAACAAGCAGCAATTGACAACAAATAATAACAAATTACAGCAAGGAAATTTGTACTTTTTCTTTTATTTTTATTTATTTTTTCGGCTATAAAGCCGAGGAGAATCAAATGTAAAAGGGGATGGATACGCACATTGAATACAAAGAAAGCAATCAAAATTTTAGAAGGTGATTTCTAGTTCAAGTTTCTCTAAATTTTTGAATTTTCTTTCGATTTATTCCTTTGGGTCTTTCATTATTGCATTCAAAAAAACAAAAGGGAAGTCTTACCTTGCGAATATGCCATGGGTTTCCTTTTTGCTTCGTTGCAATTGAAGCCGAAAGGGGGTTTCAAGGCTGAAAAACCATCCCTCAAAGCTCGAACGCACTGGTTGCCATTTATGGAGGTAAATCGGTGTTTGAAGGAGGGGATTTAGGGTTTGCCAAATAAGAAGAAAGGGGGCTAGGGTTGGTTCGGCCGAATAGATTCATTTGGCTTAGTTTTAGCCTTTATAAAGGAGCAAAAATGGTACCGTTTTAATCCTGTTTCAATGGCCCCAAAACGGTGCCTTATAGGCTATGCCCGATCCGACCGGATTCGGTTACCCAGGAGGATCCGCGTGTTCTGCTTAAAGGGAACATTTGCGCAATTGATCCCTCCCTTTCGCATGGTCATTCAATTGGGCTTTATTTGTTTTTCTTTGTTTTTTTAATTAATCTTTGTAATTCGCGCATATATTCAATTTGGTCCGCGCTTAAACGCTGTGTTTTGGGAACTGGAATATGTCCAGTTTTGATCCCTAGGAATTCGCACGCATTGCGCTTTAGTCCCTATTTTAATTTCAATGGTTTATTTTATTTATTAAGTATCTCTTTTAGTTTAATTTTATTTTAATTGAGTCTTTTTAATTTGTGTAGTTCATTATTTTTAAAATTCACTTAACATTCATTTTTTAATTGTTTATATATACATTTTGAATTACTTTAATAATTTTACTTTGTCTATTTTTATTTGTTTAAATTATAAAATTATTATTTTAAAATTTTCTTGTATATTATATTGTTTTAAAATTTTTGTATAATATTTAATTTAATTACCCTTATATATTATTATACATATATAGCTTATGATAAAATTAGTTTTATTCTATATACATTATTAATCCCTTGTTATTTTTATATGCAATTTCTTTTAAATTTATTTATATATATTTCCTTTCAAATCTATTATGTATATAGTTTATTCTTCAAAAACATATTTTATCATATTTTTGTTATTTAAAATTCTTTCAGGTACTGTTACCCCATTATATAATATTTTATTATTATTATATGTATATTATCAACTTCAAGTAGACATGTTTTGTTTTAAAATATTTTGTACATTAATTACTCCAAACTTCTTCTTTCATAATATTTATTTTAATAACCACCTATATATTACTAATTATTCTTCTTCTATCATGTGTTGTTCATTTGTAAATTTTCATATATTTAATAGTTTTCAAATTGTTTCTGTAACGTCCCCCTACCCGAGACCGTTGCCGGAGTCAAGCAGGAGACATTACAAAACTTATCTTAGCACTTAAACAGTTTTCGTAGTAAACTATCCATCTGCGTCATAGTCGCTAAAAAAATCATATCTCGAGTTACAAAACTAAAAATCCGATTCCGTAAATTTTCCCTGAAACTAGACTCATATATCTACTTACTAATTTTTTTCTAGAATTTTTGGTCAGGGCAATTAGTACAGTTTATTAGAAAAATTCTCCCCTGTTTCAGGGTTTGGCTACTCTGACCCTTGTGCACTACAAATCATATTTTTTTCTGTACAGAAATCCAATGACTATGCCATTTGTTTCAATTAAAAATAGACTCAATAAGTAATCCATACATATAAAGTTTGAGTCCTAATTCTTAATACACAATTTATGGTGAATTTCTAAAATCAAAACAGGGAATCCAGAAATTGCTCTAACCCTGTTTCACCAAAACGTAAATATCTCATAAGAAACAACTCTTTTACCTATTTTGTTTCTTCCATATAAAAATAGATTCATTAAGCTTCAATTACATATTTTATTCATCATATAATTCACTTTATACTATTTTTGGTATATTTTCAAAGTTGGACTACTGTTACTGTCCAAATCTGTTTTAGTATAAAATGTTAATAACCAAGTTTATAACATCTTCATTTCTTCTCTCTACAATATTTACCAACACTTCCTCTTATTACTCTTCACTAACATATCAAAACATACCATACTTAAGGTTTTGGTAACATTTACAAAACATACCAAAATATCACTTAACAACTTAGATACTTTCAAAATGACCAAAAGACATCCTAGGTACATTGCCATTTTCCAAAAAGATAGAAACTTCACCAATTTGAGTTCGGGGATCGGCTTGTATGCTGAGTCCTTATACTTTCGTACCTAGCCTGCTCACGGAAACAAACCGTACGCTGAGAATACTCTCAGTGGTATTTCTATAAACAATAGCTTAATCAACTTTAAGACATGGTAATTCAATGTAACGCCCCAATTTTCGGGAATTCTGTGAATGTTGACAAAATTTCATGCTTTGATTTTGTCATTTGTGAGTGAAATTATGATATAGGACCTATGTGAAAATGTTTGAAAATGCTATAGGCTAAATTGAAGTGGCCAAATAAATAGGAGTGCAAAATAGGAGGATTTGCATGATAAACCTCCCATTTTACATGAAGTGGCCAACCATCATGTTGTTGTAGACAAAATGTACACTTGATATCCATAATTTATGGTACAAATTGATACAAATTGATAATAGGCTAGGTAAATGTTCCATGATAATGGGTTAGGTAAATGTTTCATGATAATAGGTTAGGTAAATATTCCATGATAATGGGTTAGGTAAATGTTTCATGATAATGGGTTAGGTAAATGTTTCATGATAAGAATATCATGTCTTTTGTATTAAAGAATTAAATGGATGAAATATGAAGTTTTATTAAAAGAAAAAGGGTGAAAAGAACAAAGTTTTGTCCATCTTTGTTCATCATAGCTGAAAGTTAGAGAAGAGAAAGGAGAGGAGAAAGCTCTTGAGTATTCGGTCATTAGGAGGAGGAAAATTGAAGGTAAGTTCTTGGTACCTTGCTTCTATTTTGAGGTTCATGAGTTCTTCTTGATTCTACCTTAACTCTTGAAGTATATTTTGATTTTAGTTGTGTTGTGAGCATTTAGTCATGAATTAAAATGAAGGAAATGGTTGTTGTTTCATGTTCTTTTGATGAAAAATGGAAGATATGTGAAGTTGAGCCAAACAAATGAGCATGCATGTGCCTTAGATGCTAAAGGGAAAAATCGGCTAACATGTTGTGCTTTAAAATGATGAAATGGAGATTATACTTAAGTAAAATCATAGATATGTGATGATTGATTGGTGATATACATGTGTAAATAACATGCATGCAAGTTAGGTGTGAAAGAGTGATTTGGTAATAAATCTGCTTGGGACAGCAGCAATAACGTGACTTTGGAAAATTACCATAAATTGTGGGAGATGAATTAGAAGCTGAATAAATTATGTAATTAAAGCTTATTGAGTCTAGTTTCTAATGAAATAAACAAGAACATATTTTGAATTCTGTACAATGAGAAATTTGATTCGTAATGAAGAGTGGTCAGATTAGTCAAACAGTGAAACATGGGAAACTTTGAGAAAAATCTGGTATTGATTGGATAAACCAAAAATTCTGAAAATTTTATGGATAGAAGATATATGAGTCTATTTTCAGGGAAAATTAACGGAACTTGATTTCGAGTTTCGTAGCTCCAGTTATAAATAATTTAGTGACTGTTGCTCAGGAAGACAGCTTGCAGTGAAATTATGATTATGTGGTAAACATTAACAAAAATTTGTTAATGAGTTGCTTATTGATTTCTTATAAGCTTACTATGATCTGTAGGTGTGGTTGGCCGAATATTGTAAGGGGTTAATATGTAGTTTGTATTTGAATAGTTAGATTAACGTGTTAGTAATCCAATTGTAGGCGGTTCGTGTGTGGATCTCGTCAACATTTCGTCGCAAACAGGTGTGTAACTAACACCCTCTTTCTTAGTCTAGATCGGCAAAAGCCGAAAAGCCGAAATGCCGAAAATTGGTATTTTGTAGATTTGCGAGTGTCGAATGCTCGTGAGGTAAATCGATTAATGTTTTTGGTAAGCTGCAATGTTTGGACGCAAAGTGCATGATTTCTATGCCCGCGATATTTTTGGGCTTAATGGGCCAAAATTGGAATGATGGGCCAATCTGCCCAATTCGTAAGAACCCTCGATGCGTGATTCGTTAGTACGTGAAAAGTAGGAATATGCATGAAAAACCCTAAAATAGATAAATTACTGAAATACCTTTAAAAGTGGAAAACTTACGTTTTACCCTAGTAGATAAATTACCAAATACCCCTAGGGTTAAATTGACCTAAATGCATGTTTGATCGTTGTTATTTATTGCATGCCATGTTGTTATTATCGATGCATGGACTGGGATATTGACGGAGGAAGTACTGAAAGTGGCTTGTCCACGTCTTGGAGGCTTTGCCTCGATTTATGATAATCGAGCAAAGAACAGAATGTGGAGTGTTAAATTTGGGTGGGTTGAGCTATTCCCACATGGAGTGTATGGCTGGTACGGGTGGAGTGTAGTGGTTGGTGGGTTGAGTAGTCTCCCAAATGGGCTTGCATATGTTTCTTGATGTTGCATGTATTTTGCAATGGGCCTATGGGCCATCTTGTTATCTGAATAAGGGCTAAGGCCCGTTTATTATAATCTGAAAGGGCTTTGGCCCAAGATCACTATTACCAAATGGGCTTGCATATGTTATTGATGTTGCATGTATTTTGAAATGGGCCTATGGGCCATACTGTTATCTGAATAAGGGGCTAAGGCCCAGTTTATTGTAATCTGAAAAGGGCTCTGGCCCAGTACCACTATTACCTAAATAGGCTTAGGCCCAATAGGCTTGAGCTGACTTGGGCTTTGAATGGGTTTTCCTTACACACTGAGTTTCCCCAAACTCACCCCTTTTATTTTCATCCACGCAGGAAATCCCCAACCATAGTGGGCTTGGAGTCGTGAGGGAATTCGGAGTGACCACCCGCTCGAAAGTTTGATTTTCTTCCGTGAACTGGACATCCTTTTAATTACGTTTGAGGTTTTGGGCTTTTAAATGTAATAAGGCCGCTTATTTATTTTGATGGTTTTAATATGTATTACTAAGATAGGTATTACTTATTTTAACTGTTGAAACTGGATAGCTTTAGGCGCGTTTTCAAAAACAACAGTTGATTTCAAAATAACACGACAACAAGCAAAGCTTCGCAATGAAAGTATTTTCCAAAATTAATCACTTTTCCTAAAATGACTTAATCGAATCGATTTCCTAGAAATATCCATGACGTTAAGGTGTGGCAATGGCGGTATGCATGTCTAGGATTGGATCCGAAGGAGCTTGGTATAGCAATCAGATGGACTCACCACCTCTTTTCCGGTTTCCTACGGTGCATAGCTTCCATTCACTTTAACCCTTAATGAATTAATCTTTTGAACATCAAGTACGATTTTCGGACTTAGAATGGAAATATTTTTTACGTTTTTGATGTGGTATGCGGATCCGACCATAACTTCGGGCGGGTTTGGGGTGCTACATTTAGTGGTATCGAGCCTAGGTTGCAACAACTCTACTGTGGAATGGGTTTACAAAACAAAGATTTTCGAAACGAAAATTTTCTAAAGAATGCAAAAGCTCGATTTTCAAAATTTAGATCTTTAGAAGGTGGCATTCCGAATCTCCGGCTCAAGTTTGTAAGTATTCGAATTTTTCTCAATATTTTCTGAATTATCTGTCATCTTTGAAACCCTACTAGGACACTCTAGATAGGATGATCTGAAACCATAGGAAAATCGATAAGAGATTGAAGCGTAGCTAGACTTCGATTCTGCGAAAACAAACTCGAACTCATGTCGATTCATAAAACATCTGTAATAAATACTGGAATATTAATTAATGCATAAAAATTCGTAATCAGATAATACGATATGAGTACAAGAGCCACTTGTGGAAGAGGCCGTAGACGAGGCCGAGGTAGTACTCAAGTTGGATCTTCGTCTTCTTAACACATACCCGCTGGAGTAGCACGACCACTACCGGTGGATGAGAATGGGTCGTATGATCGGGCTGCGAAGGATGATGCCCTGTCATAGGCAATGCTTCGTGTTCTGGAAAGGGTTACCGGGGCAAGTACGGGCAATGGAGTTCGGGGATCTATTTCTGAATGACTTCGGGCTAACGGAACGGAGATCTTTAGGGGCGTGTCTGGTATAGCCCCGAATGTGGTGGAATATTGGTTGGAGGCCACAGAACGGATTATGGACAACTTGGACTGCTCTGAGGAGATTGTGAATGGGGTATCTGTACTAAGTCCCTTGAGTAATTCGGTTAGGGTAGACAAACTGTATAAGAATGTACCCTTAGAAACTCAAGGTAAGATTTTTCCTGGAGATCTGATGGAGTTACCATTCGGAGAGTTTGATCTCATTTTGGGAATGGACTGGCTTGTTAAGCATAAAGCGACTCTGGATTGTGCTGCTAAACGAATAGTGTTAAGGACCACAAAGGATGAGGAGGTTATGGTGATAGGTGGCGAAGGGATTATTTGTCCAATGTGGTGCCGGCTTTAAGAGCTGAAAAGTGGATTTGGAAAGGTTGTGAGGTCTATTTGGCATTTATAAGTCAGTCAGAAGAGGAGGGACTGACAGTGGATAAGGTTAGGACCGTAAAGAAGTTCTAAGATGTTTTACCGGAGGAGCTTCCAGGATTGCCTCCGAATCGAGAAGTTGAGTTTGGAATAGACTTGTTGCCTGGAATGGCGCCTGTGTCTATCGCACCATATAGGATGGCACCGAAGGATTTAGTAGAGTTAAATGCTCAAATTCAAGAGTTGTTGGATAGGGGCTTTATTAGGCCAAGCGTGTCTTCATGGAGAGCACCAGTGCTATTCGTGAAAAAGAAGGATGGTACGATGCGGATGAGCATTGATTATCGCCAGTTGAACAAACTGACGATTAAGAATAAGTATCCACTGCCAAGGATTGATGATCTATTCGACCAGCTTAGATAAGCTTCTGTATTTTCCAAGATTGACCTTCGATCTGGATATCATCAGTTAAGGGTCAAGGAGGCAGATATCCAAAAGATGACATTCAGGACTCGATATGGTCATTATGAGTTTCTGGTTATGCCATTTGGACTAACAAACGCTCCTGCAGCGTTTATGGATCTGATGAATCGTGTGTTCTAACCATTTTTGGATCAGTTCGTAGTCGTCTTTATTGACGATATCCTGGTATATTCTAAAACTAAAACGAAACATGATGAGCATCTCCGTATAGTGCTGTAAGTAATAAGGGAGAAGGAACTCTTTGTGAAGTTCAGCAAGTGTGAATTTTGGTTGAGGGAAGTAACCTTCTTAGGACATGTGGTCTCTTTGAGGGATTAAGGTGGACCTCGAAAAATTGAAGCGATTTTGGAGTGGAAGCCGCCTAGGTCAGTGTCAGAAGTACGGAGTTTTCTAGGACTGGCAGGATATTACAGAAGGTTTTTGGAAGGTTTTTCTGTGATGACAGCACCTTTGACAAAACTCATAAGGAAATTAGTACCATTTGTATGGACTAAGAAGCAGCAGGAAGCTTTTGAGAAGTTGAAGAAAGTTCTGACTGAAGCACCTGAGTTGATTCAGCCAGAGTCTGGGAAGGATTTTAGTATGTACAGTGATGCATCACACGTGAGTTTGGGCTGCGTGTTAATGCAAGAGGGTAAGATGGTTGCATATGCATCACGATAGCTTAAGCCTCATAAGGGAAACTATTTGACTTATGATTTAGAGTTGGCAGCAGTGATATTTGCACTTAAGATTTGGAGACATTACTTGTACAGAGAAAGGTGTATTATATACACTAACCATAAGAGTCTTAAGTATTTGTTGACTTAGAAGGAGCTGAACCTTAGGCAAAGGAGATGGATTGAGTTGCTTAAGGATTATGACTGTTCGATCGAGTATCACCCAAGCAATGCTAATGTGGTAGCCGATGCTCTAAGTCGTAGAGCTGTATCTGATCTAAGAGCAATGTTTGCTCGTCTGAGTCTGTATGATGATGGAAGTCAGTTGGCTGGGTTGCAAGTGAGGCCAACCTGGTTGGATCAGATTAAGGAAAAACAGTTGAACGATGAGTCTTTGGTCGCTCGTTTTCAACAAGTTAAGGAAGGGAAAACTTCTGAGTTTGGGAGCCAGAAGAGACAATGCAACAGCAATACCCTCATTTGTTTGGATTAGGTAAATTTCGAGGCTGAAATTTCTTTAAGGGGGGTAGAGTTGTAACGCCCCAATTTTCGGGAATTCTGTGAATGTTGACAAAATTTCATGCTTTGATTTTGTCATTTGTGAGTGAAATTATGAAATAGGACCTATGTGAAAATGTTTGAAAATGCTATAGGCTAAATTGAAGTGGCCAAATAAATAGGAGTGCAAAATAGGAGGATTTGCATGATAAACCTCCCATTTTACATGAAGTGGCCAACCATCATGTTGTTGTAGACAAAATGTACACTTGATATCCATAATTTATGGTACAAATTGATACAAATTGATAATAGGCTAGGTAAATGTTCCATGATAATAGGTTAGGTAAATGTTTCATGATAATAGGTTAGGTAAATGTTCCATGATAATGGGTTAGGTAAATGTTTCATGATAATGGGTTAGGTAAATGTTTCATGATAAGAATATCATGTCTTTTGTATTAAAGAATTAAATGGATGAAATATGAAGTTTTATTAAAAGAAAAAGGGGTGAAAAGAACAAAGTTTTGTCCATCTTTGTTCATCATAGCTGAAAGTTAGAGAAGAGAAAGGAGAGGAGAAAGCTCTTGAGTATTCGGTCATTAGGAGGAGGAAAATTGAAGGTAAGTTCTTGGTACCTTGCTTCTATTTTGAGGTTCATGAGTTCTTCTTGATTCTACCTTAACTCTTGAAGTATATTTTGATTTTTAGTTGTGTTGTGAGCATTTAGTCATGAATTAAAATGAAGGAAATGGTTGTTGTTTCATGTTCTTTTGATGAAAAATGGAAGATATGTGAAGTTGAGCCAAACAAATGAGCATGCATGTGCCTTAGATGCTAAAGGGAAAAATCGGCTAACATGTTATGCTTTAAAATGATGAAATGGAGATTATACTTAAGTAAAATCATAGATATGTGATGATTGATTGGTGATATACATGTGTAAATAACATGCATGCAAGTTAGGTGTGAAAGAGTGATTTGGTAATAAATCTGCTTGGGACAGCAGCAATAATGTGACTTTGGAAAATTACCATAAATTGTGGGAGATGAATTAGAAGCTGAATAAATTATGTAATTAAAGCTTATTGAGTCTAGTTTCTAATGAAATAAACAAGAACATATTTTGAATTCTGTACAATGAGAAATTTGATTCGTAATGAAGAGTGGTCAGATTAGTCAAACAGTGAAACATGGGAAACTTTGAGAAAAATCTGGTATTGATTGGATAAACCAAAAATTCTGAAAATTTTATGGATAGAAGATATATGAGTCTATTTTCAGGGAAAATTAACGGAACTTGATTTGGAGTTTCGTAGCTCCAGTTATAAATAATTTAGTAACTGTTGCTCAGGAAGACAGCTTGCAGTGAAATTATGATTATGTGGTAAACATTAACAAATTTGTTGCTTATTGATTTCTTATAAGCTTACTATGATCTGTAGGTGTGGTTGGCCGAATATTGTAAGGGGTTAATATGTAGTTTGTATTTGAATAGTTAGATTAACGTGTTAGTAATCCAATTGTAGGCGGTTCGTGTGTGGATCTCGTCAACATTTCGTCGCAAACAGGTGTGTAACTAACACCCTCTTTCTTAGTCAAGATCGGCAAAAGCCGAAAAGTCGAAATGCCGAAAAGCGGTATTTTGTAGATTTGCGAGTGTCGAATGCTCGTGAGGTAAATCGATTAATGTTTTTGGTAAGCTGCAATGTTTGGACCGCAAAGTGCATGATTTCTATGCCGCGATATTTTTGGGCTTAATGGGCCAAAATTGGAATGATGGGCCAACGGCCCAATTCGTAAGAACCCTCGATGCGTGATTCTGTTAGTACGTGAAAAGTAGGAATATGCATGAAAAACCCTAAAATAGATAAATTACTGAAATACCATTAAAAGTGGAAAATTTACGTTTACCCTAGTAGATAAATTACCGAAATACCCCTAGGTTAAATTGACCTAAATGCATGTTTGATGTTGTTATTTATCGCATGCCATGTTGTTATTATCTGATGCATGGACTGGGATATTGACGGAGGAAGTCTTGAAAGTGGCTTGTCCACGTCTTTGGAGGCTTTGCCTCAATTCTTGATAATCGAGCGCAGAAGGTACGCAATCGTGGAGTGTTAATTTGGGTGGGTTGAGCTATTCCCCACATGGAGTGTATGGCTGGTACGGGTGGAGTGTAGTGGTTGGTGGGTTGAGTAGTCTCCCAAATGGGCTTGCATATGCTTCTTGATGTTGCATGTATTTTGCAATGGGCCTATGGGCCATCTTGTTATCTGAATAAGGGCTAAGGCCCGTTTATTATAATCTGAAAAGGGCTTTGGCCCAATATCACTGTTACCCAAATGGGCTTGCATATGTTATTGATGTTGCATGTATTTTGAAATGGGCCTATGGGCCATCTTTATTATCTGAATAAGGGCTAAGGCCCGGTTTATTATAATCTGAAAAGGGCTCGGCCCAGTACCACTATTACCGAATAGGCTTAGGCCCAATAGGCTTGAGTGACTTGGGCTTTGAATGGGTTTTCCTTACACATCGAGTTTCCCCAAACTCACCCTTTTATTTTCATCCACGCAAGAAATCCCCAACCATAGTGGGCTTGGAGTCGTGAGGGAATTCGGAGTGACCACCCGCTCGAAAGTTTGATTTTCTTACGTGAACTGGACATCCTTTTAATTACGTTTGAGGTTTTGGGCTTTTAAATGTAATAAGGCCGCTTATTTATTTTTGATGGTTTTAATATGTATTACTAAGATAGGTATTACTTATTTTAACTGTTGAAACTGGATAGCTTTAGGCGCGTTTTCAAAAACAACAGTTGATTTCAAAATAACACGACAACAAGCAAAGCTTCCGCAATGAAAGTATTTTCCAAAATTAATCACTTTTCCTAAAATGACTTAATCGAATCGGTTTCTAGAAATATCCATGACGTTAAGGTGTGGCAATGGCGGTATGCATGTCTAGGATTGGATCCGAAGGAGCTTGGTATAGCGATCCGATGGACTCACCACCTCTTTTCCGGTTTCCTACGGTGCATAGCTTCCATTCACTTTAACCCTTAATGAATTAATCTTTTGAACATCAAGTACGATTTTCTGGACTTAGAATGGAAATATTTTTTTTACGTTTTTGATGTGGTATGCCGGATCCGACCATAACTTCTGGGCCGGGTTTGGGGTGCTACATTCAAACACATTATTGCTATTATTCAATATCAATCAGTACTTTAATAATCTTTACTTTATTTACCCTTATTAACATGACTCAGACACTGACGGATACACGGATCCAACCCACACTCCGGGATAAGCACATAGTGCTTCATTGGAATAAATCCGAAACTTTAACATTATAGTACACAAAGTACTTCATCAGAACAAATCCGGAACTTTAACAGTAGTCGACACATAGTGTCTCATCGACTCAATGTCGGAATATCCCAATACTTCCAATTCCTATGACATGTCAACTATATCCGACTAGCCCGACACTGTTACTAGGGTATTCAAAATCACATTCATTTCAATATGGTAAAAATACTTACCTCATTCACATTTTCATACAATATAAATATCAAATATAGCAATAATGATTAAGCTCGGTTTATAGAAATACAAACCACTATTTATCGAATTTAATCGATATCTTCGTTCACTTTCTCTTTTCCCTTCTTTGATGACATATCCGGTGCTACGTTTGCTACTAACAATCATACAATTAAAAATCATCAATATACTAATTCATAACACATTTTCACTTTCTATCAAACTTTTATAAAAATTCCAATTTCGTCCTTTTTCCATTACTAATCTTTTTCTTTAACTTAAGCTTCATATTCTCTTTTAATCAACTCATTAACAATTTCTAACTCATAAAATTCATTATAAAACATAAATTTTGAGCTCTATTCAACTTAATCCCTATTTAAACCTAACTTAGAATTCTTTTAATAAATCACTCAATTTTCACTTCTAACTTCAATTTCTATCAATTTAACCCATAAAACCTCAATTTATTCAACTAAATTAATATCTACAAATTTTCTATTTTTCTTCATTTTAACCTCATACATGTAGAACTTTGAATTAGGCATCCATAAACATAAAAATTATAAGAAAATAAACTAAAACATCTTACCAATCAAGCTTTAGGGCCTTAATCCTCAAATTTCCCTTTTCTATTTCTTTCTTTCTTTCTTTCTTTCTTTCTTTCTCACGTTTGCTCTCTGTAACTCTTTCTATCTTTCTTTCTTTTTTTTTAACTTACTCATAAATCTATATTCAATATAATAATATTAATAATATAATATTATTCTAATAAAATAACTTAATCTATAAGAAAAACTACTTTAACACATTTAATATCT
The DNA here is from genome assembly GCF_025698485.1 of Gossypium arboreum. Classification (NCBI taxonomy): domain Eukaryota; kingdom Viridiplantae; phylum Streptophyta; class Magnoliopsida; order Malvales; family Malvaceae; genus Gossypium; species Gossypium arboreum. The sequence continues at coordinate 119,984,421 of NC_069073.1, forward strand.
TTACCAACTATTACACATGTTATATCATACATTCACACACATGGCACTTAAGGTCTAATTCCTAGATTAGTCCCTTTACTAATCTTTAATCTATAATTAAACTTTCATACCGTATGCAATTTAGTCCTTTAAACTAAATTCAAGCTACTTCACTTAATTAAACACTAAATAACCATTCAACTATAATTCATAAATATTTCTAATAAATATTCATGAATTAATTTCACGAAAACAGTACTCAAGACTCAATTTCCGATACCGTAACTTTCGGTTCATTACAGTTTCCATATTGTTTTGTATTTTATGTGTTGTTTTAGTTTTCATATTATTTCACGTATTATTGTTTCATATCGTTTATTTGTCTTTTGTATTATTATTTCAATTTTTGTTTATCTATGTTCAAAACTTGTTATATTTTATTCTAATTTGTTTCTTGGATGTGAGCTCATTGCTATTATGTGTATGTTAATTTGTTCTTTTTTGTTCATTTGTATAATATTTCATCTATGTATATTGTTCCATGTTTGTAACTTTGATTTTTCTACATTATTGCATCGTGATTCAAATTTTAATGTTTTGATTAATATTGGTCGTCTCATTTTTATTTCAAGTAAGTCAAGTAAAGGGGTTTTGAGCCGGTTTTATAATTGTTTATTTGAAAATTTCTCAAAACAGAGGCAACGTTTGATGTTTGGAAATTCGAGAAAATCGTGCCCTAACGTGTTAGGTTTCAATTTTCCGTTTAACCAAATAACCAAACGTTCTTTTAAGATTTCGCTCGAGTTTTCTTAATTTTAAGATAAGGCAATGTTCTATATTTAGAAAACTAAGAAATTGTGCCCTAATGTGCTGGGCTTCGATTCTTTGTTGAACCAAATAACCGAATATCTTTTTTGAATTTTCAATGCCTGAATTTTCGAAGATCAAGAGTCGATTTTGATTTCGAGGGTTTAAAAGGTCATGTCCTAATATATTGGATGTTATATTTTATTCCTTCGTAATAAGATAATTTTAACATCCAATTCGAGTTGTTCAAATGTTTTAAAAGAAACCGTATTTCAATTTTTTTTTAAATTTTAAGCATAAGGACATTATTTAATCAATTAGGTACCAATTCTGGGCGTAACGAGGGTACTAATCCTCGTACGTAACTGACTATCGAACCCATTTTCTTAATTTCATAGGCCAAAATTAATTTTTTTAATAAATCAAATGTTTTATTAAGTAATTCAATCACACCTAAACAAAAAAAATTTCAAAATAAAAAATAGTTTCCACAATGTAGATTTGCAAATAGCATACCCATCCCCAATTTCTGACACCCTTACAGGGTATTCAAACTCTTCGCATTCAAGGATAATCACCTCATCGATTCTTTTTAGGCGATTAGTAGTTATTAACATTCCTACCCTATTGTACTCAAGGAATTAGATTCCATTAAAACCAACTCTCGCCGTGCAGCTGCAATTTTCTTGAATGTATTATAGTTCCAAGCATGCTGGGGGATCCCATAAACTGCCATCCAAGTGGTTCGATGCTTCAAGAAAGAGAAACGAGACCAATAAGCAATTTCGACAAACCATTCTTTTAGAAAAAGACCATTGTAATTTCTCATCTAAGTTATCAAAGAAAAAGTCTTAGAGGGAGGGAAATTTGGTTTAGAATATAGAGGCGAGATTGATATTTGAGAAGTGAGTGAAACTTAAATTATAGTCTATATTCATTAATCAAGAGCGAAACTAAAGGGGTTGGCAGCTGCTAGTCCCTTTTAAAATGAAAATTTTTTCATTTAAGTTAAATTATAATTTATAAAATTTTAAATTAGTAATGATAAAATTATATTTTAGTCCCTAAAATGATAAAAAATTTAATTTAATTCTTTAAAAATTATAAAAATAAAGACTATTAAAATAATAAAATTAAATTTTTACTATTATAAAAATATATAATTCAATTCGGTTTCTAAAACAATTTTTTTGTAATTTCTAAATAAATGCAAGTAATTAGATTTTTATTTTGTAAGTAAGAAAGTTAAAAAAAAACCATTTATCTTTTGAATTGCGCGGAGTGGGGTAGTTCTATTCTATCATCTATCACATCTGCTTTAAATTAAATTAAAAAACAATTTTTTCGGAAAATTAAATTAAATTGTCTTTTTCACCTTGATTTTTTCTTTGACTTTTAGCAATAAAAGTTTTTTTCAAGGTTTAACTAGATATTGAATTAGGTATTTAAATTATTTTTAATTGATTTAGATATCTAAATTTTGATTTCCTTATTGAAGTTAGAAAAACATTTCAGTCAATAAACCCCAACTATAATCCCTAAGTTAATTTGCAAGTTCTTAAGCTTGGTGGTAATGGGTTTGAATGGAGCACTCTAAGGAATTCTAAGTTATCAGTCTTTGGTTTCACTTGATTTCTCCTCAAATCATTTAAATGGTTCCTTGCTAGATGGTTTTGGTGTAAAAGAAATGGATTTGATGTATAGAAATACAACATATTTCATATTTTATAATTAATCGTTTATCCCTTTGAAGAGTATAAGTGATGAGAAAATTAATAACTGTTATCAATAGTAAATATCATAATTTTAACAAAACTATCTTTATGTACAAAAAATTCATCTATTACATTTTAAATTTAAATTAAATACGAAAGGATTATAACTATGACTTTTTAGATTTTTTTTCTTTTTACTTTTTGTTTCAATTTAACGAGAAACAACCCTTTATGACATGGGCGAAATCAAAAATTATTTTAGGAGGGATCAAAATTAAATTGTAATTTTTATCATAGTAAAAATATAATTTTATCATTTTAATAACATATATCTTTATAATTTTAAAGGATTAAATCAAATTTTTATCATTTTTAGGGTCAAAGTGCAATTTTATCTTTACTATTTTAAAATTTTAAAGGGCCTAAATGAAAATTTTTCCATTTTAGTAGGGGACCGGGGCCCCTACCAGCCCTACTAGCTACGCCCCTTGTAACAGCCTAATTTTCAGTGGTATCGGGAATAGAGATTTGAGATCACTAAATCTGACGGGTAAGTTGAAAATTTAATAAATTAATACCTATGAGTCAATTGTGAATATAAAAGCATTTTTGAATTAGTGAATTTGGTGATTTAAAAGAATTAATTAGGTAAATTGGGTCGAGAATGAGGTATCAAGACCTCGACTTCATAAATCAAGCCATAAATATTTTTAGAAATATTTATGGAGTGTTGGTGAGGTAGTAATAAAATTTAGTCAGAAAATTTTGACGTTTGGGTGGTTAATTAAATAAAAAGGACTAAATTGAAAATAGTGTAAAAGTTGCTAAAAGGATTAAATAGCTAAATTGTCAAATGAGGAAGGACCTAAAGTGAAAATAATCCCAAAGGAGATATTTTGGGCGGCAATAACTGAGAAAAATCAGGAAATGGGTGAAATAAGGACAAAATTGGAAAATTGACAAAATTGGCTAAATAAAAATGGGACTAAATTGGAATATCTAGAATTCTCTTCATTTCTCTTCATATTCATCAGCTGAAAAACAGCCATGGAGGAGGGTTCAAGCTGGTTTTCATAATCTAGCTTCATGTAAGTTTAATTCTTGCTTTCTCCTTGAAATTTTTATGTTTTTGGACTTTTACAATTGGGTCCAACTTAGTATTTCATTAGTTTTTGATTCCATGTCTAATTTTTGAAGTTTTTATGGATGATTGCTGGAAGTATTTGATGATTGGCATGGAATTAGAGCTTTAAATTGTTTATATTCTGATTTTATTGAAAGAATTGAATAGAAAGTGAATGTTTGGGACCTAATTGTAAAAGAGTTTGAAGTTAGAGTTTTATGTGAAAATTCTGAATTTCAATAGTTATGAAATAACTTATAAGGTCTAGAAAAAGTATTAATTGAGAAAATTATCTTAATTGAGGGGTTAATTGAGCAAGGGTTGAATTGTGAAACTTGGCGTAAAATGGAGATGAACATTTTGCACTAAAACTGTTTTGGGCAGCAGCAGTAGTTTAACTTTGAAAAATCACCAAAAATTGTAGAAATCGAATTAGAGGATGAATAAAATATAAAATTAAAGCTTATTGAGTCTAATTTCTTATAAAAGAAATTATGTAAGCAATGGAATTGTAAATCATGAGATACAATAACTTTTGTGAGACAAGGTCAGAATGATTTTGGGTTCCCTATTCTGAATTTGGAAAATCATCAAAAATTGGATAAAGATAATTAGAGGCTTAAATTTATATGTTTAGAATCCTGAATGAGTCTATTTTCAATAGAAACAAACGAGGACATCATTCGAATCTTGTACAAGAAGATAATTAATTTTTAGTGAAGAAGGGTCGGAACTGTCAGATAGCAGAACAGGGGAGACTTCAATGAATAAACTGTATTAATTGGCCCAACCAAAAATTATGAAATTTTTATGGTAAGAATACATATGAGTCTAGTTTCTGGGAAAATTTATGGATCTTAATTTGGAGTTCTGTAGCTCAAGATAAAAATAATTTAGTGACTATGATACAGATGGACAGCTTGAATATTCACATAAGTAGATAGTGAAAATTATGGATAATATAACTTACAAGTGTGTTGTTTATACTAAGGATGTGGATGGAGAGGAGGAGGAGGAAAATATACAAAAAATATATGAATGACTCGTGTATAAATTGATCACATGCCCGATTATAATCGATAAGTGTTGGATTAGAAATGATATAATGTTTTATTTGGTATATTTATTATGAAATTATGATTATCGTTTTAATACACAAATTAAACTTGTGAGTTTATATGGCTAAATTTTAGTAATTATTTGTTAATTTTATGAATTTCATGATGTGTTATTTCATATGTATTGATGATAAAATCGTGAATAATGTAAAAGCGTGAAAATTGAATAAATGAGAAAATTGAGCATTTCAGTTCAGTGAGAAGATGAATTGAAGGAAAAGACCATGGTTGGACCATGGCAACAAGTGATAAGTGATAGCTTCGGCTACACATATCTGATCAAGAAAAAGTGAAAGTGATAAGTGATAGCTTCGGCTACACTTATCTGATCAATGACAAATGACAAGTGAAAAGTGGTAGCTTCATCTACCTGATCAGTGAAAAGTGGTAGCTTCTGCTACCTGATCAGTGAAAAGTGGTAGTTCCGGCTACTTGATCAGTGAAAAGTGGTAGCTCTGGCTACCTGATCAGTGAAAAATGGTAGCTCCGGCTACCTGATCGATGAATAGTGGTAGATTTGGCTACAAGTGACAAGTGACGAGTGATTTCCGTATAAGACCATATCTGGGATATGGCATCGGTGTGATATATACTACTGTATAAGACCATATCTGGGATATGGCATCAATGAGATATGTAATTCGTGTAAGACCATAGCTGCGCTATGGCATCGATATATGAATATGTGTAAGACCATAGCTGCGCTATGGCATCATTATGTGAAGATGTGTAAGACCATAGTTGAACTATGGCATCGAGAAAACGAAGTACTCAATTCCGTAAGACGTTCACTAATTTGACAAAGTTTGGTAAGTGTTACATGGAATTATGTGATAGAAGGAAGTACGAGTTGATAAGATACGAGTATAGAACTTGGTTGATAAATGAATTCATTTGTGATTATATAATTGTTCATCTTGAATGTCTGTCCATATGTATTGATAATTCAAATGTTTTAATGAATAAAATTCCGATATGGAATAAATTGAACACAAGACAAATAATTATGAAATTGAACTCGAATTCATGAAAATGACATTGATATATGGAGACATGAGACATTGATATATGAATATGGAAAATGTTTGATAAATGTGTTTATTCATAATTATAGAATTATATACCTCATGTGTACTATTTGCATAAAGATGATATTTCAAATACTTTGGTTATTTAAGCTTAAATATGAAATAGTCTAAAATCAAGATAAGTTGTTATGAAAATATATTTAGATTACAAATATATGGCTGATATATGTTGTATGATTACATAACATGAAATTGTGTATATATATGAGAAATTGAATGAGAATTAAGCCCATACACGTTTCTTGTTATTTATATGAAGTGTACGACTGACAAGGGTAATGAAGTTATAAACAGAGAGTTACACGGGTTGAAAACACGAGCGTGTGACTCTCCAAAGTGTGAAAATTTTCTAAGTGTTGCAAAAGTTTCATATGTTTACGGTTTGGTCCCGAACCACCCTGAATGTATGTTTTGGGCCCCGTAGGCCCATATAAGGGAGGTTAAACATATGTATGAAAGTTTTTAATTTAGAAAAAAATTTATGGATGATTTTTTTACATGATTGATCATATTAAGTTTGGTAATGCCTTGTACCCTATTCTGGGCTCGGAATACGGGTAGGGGGTGTTACACCCCTGCCTTATGATCAGTACATTATAATATTAACTAGTATATTATTAACAGTTATATTGATTATTTGTTTGTGTTAAATTATAAAGTAAAAAAAAAATTGAAGGTTATAATATGCTTTAAGTCATTATACTCTCTACTTTTATTTTCAATAATTTAGTCTCTCTACTTTTTAAATTCAAAACTCAGGTCCAGTTGTTATTGTTGCTAAAATGCTTCGATTAAATTCTCTGGTGTGTCATTTTGAAATTAAATATATATTCACTTGGTACTCATGTAATAATAAAATTAATATTAAAAATACCGATTAAGATTATTTTTTTCTTAAAACACTTGTTCAAACTCATCATTATGATAAAATAGTTAATAGGAAAACACTTTACTTATTCATATAGGAACTGTTTTATTGAGTGCAAAATTGCATGTAAACTAAATTAAGTCAATCAATTTCATCTAAGCTCTCAAAGAAAAAGTCAAGGAATATTTTCAAAACTATGGTTTTTTCTAGTGTCGAACCAAATCGGGAAAGTCATGGTAATGTAAAAGCATTCTCAATGGTTATGTAAACAACTTTGCTCAACTTACATCAATTACTTCCTCTTATACCTACATACTCTCGTTTAAGTTAATTCATCATATTCTTACCATCAAGTTAAGAAATTCTTTTCATCTATTACTTGATAGAGTTAAAAAATAAGAGAAAATAAAATAAAATTTTTGAAAAATGTATAATTTCGATCTAACATGCAATCCTCTTTCATTTTCTTTCATATTATCATTCTAAGTTGGAATGATTGGTTCTTATCCGTTAGTATGGAAATGATCACCCTTCCTCTCTCATTTTTCTTTTTTTTTTTTTTCACTTTTTCATTCCCTATTTTCATTCTTCTACTTTTCCACTTAACTAAGCACACCTTAAGAGTATATATGGATAAGAGATTTGTGGGCGAGTTTCATTTAAATTAAGGTTTTCAAAAGTCTAAAAATGAATTTAAGTTTTTTGAGTAAATATATTGAAGAATTTAAAAATTTGTGAGTAATTTCAAGAAGGAATTTTAATAGCTCAAATTCCTTTTTCAAATTCCACTTAAATAGGTGGTTTTCAAATCTCTAACAATTGTAATTGATTTAATACACATGGTTCGACTATAAGATAAAAAAAACCTAAAACTTATTTTATTTAATTATAATATATTTTAAAATTTTATTTTATTAAAATTTATTTATAAATTTGTACAAATATAATGATTTTCATATTGAATATTGTTTATATTATTTATATTTAATATAATTATTCTTTTATAATTATTTTCTAATTTGTAAAATTTCATTAACCTAATTTTTTTGTAAAAAATAATATAATTATAGATCCCGATCATATATGTTCTTTTTGACACAATGTCTAGAACTACCCATAGTTTCTCCCCTAACTTATAAACAAAAAGATAATACGTTTTAGCAGACTTGAAACCACCACGTCTTTCTATTCATACCAATTGAATTAAGATTCAATCAACAATTCGATACAAATTTAAGTATATATTTTTTATATTTATGTCATATGTTTGCTATTTTTATTGTGAAATTATTTTAATTCTGGTTAAAATTATTTCACTTTAAGATAATTTATATGTTTTTAATTATATTTAATAATTATTATTTATAAATTACAAGAAATAAAAATATCTTATTAAATGCAAGTAGTTTGATTTTTTCCTACAAAAGAACCATGTTATCATTTTCAATTGCGTGGAGTGGAGCTACGTCTATTCTATCCATCTATAGATCTGATTTTAAGTTAAATTAAATTAAATTGTTTTTTTCGAAAAATCAAATTGAATTGTCTTTTTCAGTTTTTCTCTTTGATTTTCTCTTTGTCTTTTAGCAATAATAGTTTGTCCTTTTTTTTCTTTTCAAGGCTTAATTTAATAAGTGGTACCCAGGTTTGTTTGAGTTATTTAAATTATCATTTTATATATTTGAATATTTAAATTTTGATTTCATTATTGAAATTAGTACTTATCGTTAGTGCCGTAAAAAAAATGTCTTTTTCTTTTTGCTCATTCAATGTTTATATATAATATTAGAAAGACGTTGGAAAAATCAACCTCTTTCGTAGTCAAAATTGTAAAATACCTAAATAAATAAAGAATTAAGATATCTAGTATCTAACTTGATACTGATGACAAATCACAAATAAATCACCACTAAACTTTAAATATCTCTAATCTTTTCACACCACCAATACTCAAATGTTGTAGCCATACTATTACCTTATGTCTTAACCACTAAGAATGTAATATTGACCAACTGGTTAATACAACTATCAATACCTATAGGAAGATTCCGCAACTATCACAATCTAATCTTCCAATCCAGCAACTATTTCAAATCACTTCTCAACTGAATTCAATAATGAGAAAACAATTTTAAAATAACTTTAATAGCTTATACAATTAATTAAAATTTGGCACATCATCATTTTATTAAAATATAATTAAAAATAATTGTATATTAATATTAAATACAAATAATTATATTAATATTAAAAATTAAAAAATATCCCTCCCCTTTCCCCTCAACTATAATTTCCCTAGTTAGTTTGCAAGTTCTTAAGCTTGGTGGTAATGGGTTTGAATGGAGCACTCAGAAAGGAAATTTAAGTTGTCAATCTTTGGTTTCACTTCTCCTAAATCATCTAAATGGTTCCTTGCTAGATAGTTTTGGTGCAGAACAAATGAGATTCATATTCGTCTATGTAAATAGAATATATTCCGTGACTAATCATTTATATTTTAAAAAAATTTGCGGCATAAAAATTAATCATTATAATAAATATCTTGATTTTCACAAAATATAACTTTAAGAAAAAAATCTCATCTATTACATGTTAAATTTAAATTAAATTAGAAAGGACCAACAATTGATTGCTCATATAAATATCTTATTTTTAAGAGGAAATTTCTTACCATGATCTTTTCAGATTTTTTTTTTTTCGATTCGGATTCCATCTTTCCTAATAAAAGTTGAAGTAAAATTATTCGCTGTTGACGTGGATCCTTCTTGATATTTTTATTGATACAAAAAGCAAGAGGCTCGTTGTCACCCGTGCGAAGGGAAAAGCCACTGACATGACAGCATCCATGAAAGAAGACAAATTAAATTATGACTTACAGCTCCTTTACGCCAAAATTGACAAATTTAGAGGCGTGAAGTACAAAAACAGGCGGACCATTCATTGGTCCCCTTTCTTAAATAAATGCTGTTCTTCTTTATTTTTCTTTCCATACATTGTTCTTAAATCAATGGCTGAGCAGTATATAGTTGGAGTTGCAGGTGTTATAGCCTTTCTTTTAGGGTTTGTTTTCTTAGTGAGATCTTGGGGGCTGAGCAAGCTGAAAAGAGCAGCTTCAATGGAATTCCCAAAGGAAAGCTGTGTAAACAAAAATGGAAATGGTGAGGGTGAGGGTGAGGGTGTTGGCACTACGGAAATTATCATAGTCGGTGCTGGTGTTGCCGGTGCTGCTCTTGCCTATTCTCTTGGAAAGGTCCCAATTTTTTACGCTCCTTTATTTTAATTTTATAGTATTAAGTTCGGACAACCAACTTTAAAAAGATCATTTTCAGTGGAACGAGCCACCGAGAAACTCGGGAAGTCAAGGTCAAAGGTCTAAAATTTTTCAATTTCGTTTTTATATACATGTAATGTAATCACCCTCCTAAATATAAAAATAGATTTTTCTAATATTCTTATTGTATTAAAAATATATATTAGAATATTTTCGATCATGAAAATTGTTAATATAAGACTTTGCAACAAAATACAGGATAAATTTCTTACAAATAATTTGTTGTTTATATTAAGAGGATGTTGTCGAAACTTTTAATTTAAACTCTATATTTAATGATATTATCTTTTGAAAGAACATCGTGCATAGTTTTCAGTAATCACATGCTATTTCTTCTTGATTGTTTTTTTAAATATGTATTTATGTCATATTTTTAATTTATATATATTTGGAAATATAATGTGGAACAAAATTTTATATAATTCTTTGTAGTGTAATTAACAAAAATAATATATGTTATAAGTTTTTTTTATTTACTTAACACGTCTAATTTTAACTTAACTCTCTCAAAATTAATATGTTCATTCCGTTACTATCGATTATTTTAAAATAAATATAAAAGATACTTTAATTATGTCAAACAATAAAATAAAAATTGAAATTCCATCTTAATTATATTTAATGTAGAAATACATATAAATATTTACTAAATAGAGATTTTAAAAATATTGTAAAGGTGGGATGCTCCATTTAGCTTCAATTGACATCAATTTCTGTCTTTCAAGTTTTCATAAGATCCTTCAAAATTGGATTTAACTATGATGTTATACCTTATAATTCTTTTATAATTATATATTGTAGGATGGGCGTCGAGTGCGAGTGATAGAAAGAGACTTAAATGCACCTAATAGAATTGCTGGGGAAGGTTTAATGCCAGGAGGCTACCTCAAGTTAATTGAATTAGGCCTCGGAGGTAAATAAGAAAAATAATGTAGTGGTTGTAATATAATGTTCCAATGATATTTCTTTGTATATTTTTATTTATTTATTTTACTTTGAATGCTGGCACTACAGATTGTGTAGATGAGATTGATGCTCAACAAATTTTAGGTTATACTTTATACAAGGATGGGAAGGATGCCCCCATATCTTTTCCTTTGGAAAAGTTTCAATCGCATGTGTCTGCAAAAAACTTTCATAATGGTCGTTTCGTTCAAAGGTTGCGGAAGAAAGCTGCATCTCTTCATAAGTACTTCTCTCATTCCTCCCAATCATTCTTTAATTTCAATATAAGATGTTAGAACATTTATTTAATTGATTAAATGACTTGTAGTTGTTTTGATACATTACTTGTGTTTAGACCAGTCAATTGAGCTGGTTGAGTTAATTTTGGTTCGTTCAATCTAGATCAAATCACTCGAGTTTTAAAATTAACAAATCATATTAGTTTTTATCATTTTAGGCTTTTAGGATAAGATAACTTTAAGTTTAGATTTGAGTCATTTTGGGTTCAGGCATTAGAGCTCTAGGCTTCAAATTTTTTAGTTTGATCATTATGGGTTCATGTCACTTCGAGTTTGAATTGTTTTAGGTTTGAATTAGTTTGAGTTAGGATAAAATTTTGTTCAAGTTGGAGGGACTCAAATTGTAGGCCCTATATAGTCAAATCAAGTTGGATCAAATTTAGTTTCAAGTTGGTCAAGTCAAAATTGACATGTTTAGTTATGTTACTATTACTCTATTCCAACTTGTTTTAATAAGAAATTATGCATTTCTTTACAAGCTCCAAATTCATGTTTTGATGATATGATAATGCAGTGTAAGTTTAGAACAAGGGACAGTAACATCTCTACTTGAAGAAAATGGCATTATTAAAGGAGTACACTATAAAGATAAAAGTGGTCAAATGCTAACAGCTTCTGCTCCTCTTACCGTTGTCTGCGACGGTTGTTTTTCAAATTTGAGACGTTCTCTCTGCAATCCCAAGGTAAAAATGCTTACGAAATCTTGTTCAATCTATATTTATTTCTTACGAAAGTATGTATAAAGGTCTTGATTGTTTCTGCAGGTTGATATACCCTCTTATTTTGTTGGTTTTCTTCTAACGAATTGTAAACTTCCAAATGAAAAATACGGAGCTATTATATTAGCAGATCCTTCACCTATCCTATTTTATCCCATTAGTGGCACTGAAATTCGTTGCTTGGTGGATGTTCCAAGTCAAAATCTACCCTCTGTTTCCAACGGTGAAATGGCCCATTACTTGAAAACTTTGGTGGCTCCCAAGGTATATTTATATCTTTCTTTTATCGAACCATTAAGGGAATTTGGTTGAATTTATGGACTAACTATATGATCTATGATACATTTCAGGTTCTTCCTGAAGCATACAATTCCTTTATATCTGCAATAGAGAAGAAGGACAACATAAGAATAATGCCGAACAAAATCATGGCTGGTGTTCCACACCTCACTCCTGGTGCTTTTTTGATCGGCGATGCATTCAATACGCGGCATGCTATAACTGGAGGGGGAATGACTGTTGCTTTATCTGATGTTGTGATACTTAGGGATCTTCTAAGACCCTTGCATGATCTATCTGATGCATCCGCCATTTGCAAATATCTCGAATCCTTTTATACTCTGAGGAAGGTATTGTAGTTTCATGTTCTATATGAATTTTTTAAAGTGAATAAAAAGGAACAAAAAATGGCATAAAATTTCGCTTTTAACTGCATGCAGCCAATGTCATCTACGATAAATACACTAGCCAATGTCTTACACAAGGTATTTAGTGCCTCGTCCGATCCTGCGATGGAGAATATGCAACAAACATTGTTCGGGTATTTGAAACTTGGAGGATTTTTTTCATCTGGAGTATCAGCTATGTTCTCTGGTTTATGCCCTCGTCCATTAAGCTTAGCATTTCATTTCTTTGTTATGGCAATGTATGGTGTTGGCCAGTTGTTATTTCCATTTCCTTCTCCCAAACGCTTGTTGGATGGGGCTAAACTCCTTTGGGTCAGTATCTCTGCCAATCATTTCTCATATATCATGATCACTGACACGATAAAAATATATAATAATTTAAAAATGACGTGTTATTTTTATTTTTATTTTTTGTTTTTTCAGGTTGCATCAAGTGTTTTTCTCCCCATTATACACTCTGAAGGAATCAGACAAATGTTTTTCCCTCTAACTGTGCCAGCATATTATAGAACTCCCCCTAAGGGAAAAAAAATCTAAGAGGAAACTCCATGCATTTGTAGTGAACAATTCTATATTAATTCGCAATAGATTTTCATACTTTTTTCTACTTAGCATTCTCAAGTAGGCTTGATGGTCGTTTGTACTCATATTATTGTTATGTAATTTCTAAATAGACGTTTAGTAATTCTTGTATTGGTGTTATTTTTATGTAGCTTGTTTGAAATATTGAACTAACGAGTTAGCATATATCCTAAAGCATTTCTTGCGATGGAGAGGGCTTTTCTAGATGAGGAGCTTTGACATAGGTGACTTGATTGGAAACATCTATCCAAATTTTGCACTAATTTACAACCAAGTGAATAAAGTTCAGTCTGTGATACATTTTCGATAAAATATCTTTTTAGCTAACTGACGGCAAAAGTGACATTAAATATTCCAGAAATAATATTTGATGCTCCCCCAGCGTATAGCAGAACTCCACCTGGCACTTTTTATCATACCAAAAAATAAGTTAATTTGTCTTTTCCCTTGCTTTTTTTTTTCCCAATGATAATTTATCCTTTTTGTTTTTGCATTACGTGTGGTGGAGGTACATCTATCATTTTTTGTCAAGTTTTTGTTTTTCCATTACGTGAGGCGGGCAGCAGCCAAACTAAGGCGCTGGCAGGTTACTGCTCTTAAAATAGAAAATTTTCTATTCCCACTCTTAAAATAGAAAATTTTCTATTTATTTTTTAATTTTTTAAATTTTAAATTAATAAAGATAAAATTATACTTTGATTTTCTTAAAATTCATAAAAATTTAATTTAATTTTTAAAAATTATAAAGATACAAATTATTAAAATAGTAAAATCGTATTTTTACTATCGTAAAAATTATAATTTAATTTTTGTGACATTAAGGACTAAATTGAATAAATTAAAAGTTATTATGAAATTATGCTATAAATTAAAAATACAAGGTCTCTAACATGAAAGTATATGAAATCAGATGTTGATCCAATACTAAAGATCGAAAAGTATGAGTATTTGAATATAGGAAAATGAATAAAATACAAAATATATTTGACTATATGTTTATCATGTGGTTGAGTGAAAACTAATGCTATTTTATAATTGAATTATATAATGTAGATAAAAACAATATCAGGCCGTCTGAGATAAAGGAAATGCGAGAATTATAGATAAGTAATTAATACTGAACTAATACGATTTGTACATTCATGATTCGAATTCAATATTTACAAACTAATATGTCTCATGGTTTGGTTTGTATTTCAATACTATTAAACATATGTTTTATCTTTAGATTTGTAATTTGTAAATGTTTAATTTAAATATGATATAAAAGTATGAAAATAAAAAAAATGTGATCCTAATAATATTAGTTATATTTTAAAAGAAGAGATAGTTTATTATTTTTATTTCAATTAATAGTTTATTATTTTTATTTCACTTAAAAATAGAATTGATTTAACAAAATTTGAAATAATGAGTTATTATAGAGAACTAACTTAATAAAAACTGTACTTTATACTTTATAAATAATATTGTTTCATAGAAAGTTGTTCTAAAAGTATTATTTATTTTATATAAAAAAACCTTATAACCACTAAATATATATTAATAAAGATTAAATATTTAATTAATATGATAAAAATATCGAACTACTTTAAAATTGTACGTTCATAAGAACCACATTTATATCGATATATTCATTTTATAATTATATAAAAGCTTGAGTAAAACTATTAGCTTTACAGGTGAATCCCAGGAACGAAGTAAGAAAATTTTAAGTAGAATTAAATTATATATTTTTATTTTAATAAAATGTAATTTCATTATTTTTAATAGTTAAAACATCAAAGTAAAATTTTATTATTGTTGATTTAACATTTTATAAAGAATGTGGTGGATCCTTCTGATATTTTTATTGATACAAAAAAGTATAGGCTCGAGTAGAGTACAGTGATTTTTGTTGCCACTTGTGCAGAGGGATAAGCCACTGACATGACTGCATACATGAAAGAAGACAAATTGAATTGTAAGTTACTGCTCCTTTACGCAAAGATTCTTTTCAGAGAGGTGAAGGACAAAAACCGGCGTTGCTTCTTCACTCACTATTCATTGGACCCCTTTCTTATATAAATGTTGTTCTTCTTGATTATTCTTTCCATACATTGTTCTTAAAACAATGGCTGGGCAGTTTATAGTTGGAGTTGCAGGTGTTATAGTCTTTCTTTTGGGGTTTGCTTTCTTAGTGAGATTTTGGGGGCTGAGCAAGCTGAAAAGAGCAGCTTCAATGGAGTTCCCAAAGGAAAACTGTGTAAACAAAAATGGAAATGGTGAGGCTGAGGGTGTTGGGACTACAGAAATTATCATAGTCGGTGCTGGTGTTGCCGGTGCTGCTCTTGCCTATTCTCTTGGAAAGGTCCCAATTTTTTATTACCTTTATTTTAATTTTATAGAATTAAGTTCCGACGTAGGATAATAATAGTAATGAACTCTAAAAAGATCATGGAGCCATATGCATGACGCTCGGAAATAGTCTTCTTCAATATTTTTATAGTACTAAAAATAATATTAAAAAATTTATTCAACTATAATAACACAAAGAGTATTTTCTACTAGAGGTGTGCATGGGCCGGGTGGCCTGGCCCGGGTCGAAGGCCCGCCCGAAAAATGAGAGGGTTTGGGTAAAAATATAGGCTCGAAAAATGGGCTTAGACAAAAAATGAGGCCCGTTTAGAAAATGGGCCAGGCCTCGGGTAAGATTTTTTTGGCCCGGGCCCGGCCTGGCCCGATTTTAATATTAAATTATTTTTAAAAAATTTTATTTTTAAATTTTAAGTAACTTTAGTATTTTACTTTACTCATTTTGTTGTTTTTAATGTTATTTTAATATTGTAAAACTTTTGTTATTAATATAATTTAGTTCTTAATTTAATTTTAATTTGTTTCAATTTTTCAATTTTAATATAATTACTTTTTATTTTATTTTTAATTTATGTATTATTTTAAGAATTATTTTAGTCTTATTTTTTATTTGTTTTTTGTTTTAATATTTGTTTTTATGTTTTAAATGTATTTGATTTATTATATTTTAAAGTTTTTTATTTAATAAAAAAAAGCAAAAAAATTTTAATATGGCCGGGCCGGGCCGGGCTCCGGCCTACCATTTTTTTCCCGAGCCGGGCTTGGACAAATTTCTAGGTCCAATATTTTGGCCCGGGCCGGGCCCGGGCCTTGAAAACGGGTCGAATTTTTTTATGGGCCTGGCCCGAACCCAGCCCGGCCCGGCCCATGCATACCTCTATTTTCTACGATAAAAATTATTAAAAAAAGGCTTCACAATAAAATAGAGGATGAGTTTTTTACAGATAATCTTATTATTTATATTGAGAGATTGTTAAAATTTTTTATTTAAACTTTATAATATTTAATGATTTTATTTTCTTGAAAGAACATTGTGCACAATTTTAAGTAGACATACTCATGGCCCGACCTAACTTGAAGGTCTATCCAAAAAGTGAGAGAGTTTGGGTAAAAATATAAACTAAGAAAATGAGCTTGGGAAAAAATGCCCTTTTAAAAAACAGGTTGAGTCTTCGGTAAGTTTTTTCGGCCCGGCCCAAATATGTAATTTTTTTGCTGTTTTTTACTCTCTTTTTTTCTATTCTTTTATTTTTTCACTATTTTGCTACTATTTCACTATTATGTTGCTATTATTTTGTTATTATTGTATAATTCTTATTTTATTGTTAATTTTGTTACTATTTTAGATATATTTACTTGTTAAGTTACACTTATCTTAGTGTTATTTAAGTATACATTTTTCTTAAATTTATTTCCAATTTGTTGAGAAATATTTGTTTTAATGTTTTTAGTATTTTTAATATATTATAATTTTAAAAAATTATATAAAAAATGATTAAAAATAATACATGCCGAGCCAGTGTTTTAACATTTTATTTGGGCAAAATTTTAGGCCCATTTTTTGGGCACGTGCCTAGCAAATGAGCCTAAAATTTAGTTGAGCCCGACCCGGCCCATAAGCATCTCTAGTTTTAAGTAATCATATGTTATTTCTTCTTAATTGTTCTTTTTAAATATGTATTTATGCTATCTTTTTTTAACTTTTATATATTTAGAAATATAATGTCGAACAAAAATTTTATATAATTTTTGTAGTATAACTAACATACATAATATACGTTATAGGAATTTTTTTATGTAGCACATCTAATTTTAGTTTGTCTCTCTCAAAGTTAACATCTTAGCTCCGTCACTGTTCAATATTATAAAATAAATAAAAAAGATACTTTAATTATGTCAAATAATAAAAATAAGAATTGAAATTCCATTTTAATTATATTTATTGTAGAAATACATATAAATATTTAAATAGAGATTTTTAAAATATTGTAGGGGTGGGGAATGCTCCATTTAGCTTCAATTAACATCACATTCTCTTCAAGTTTCCATAAGATCCTTGAAAAATGGATTTAACTATGATGTTATACCTAATAATTCTTCTATAATTATATCTTGCAGGATGGACGTCGAGTGCGAGTGATAGAAAGAGACTTAAATGCACCTAATAGAATTGCTGGTGAAGGTCTATTGCCTGGAGGCTACCTCAAGTTAATTGAATTAGGCCTTGAAGGTAAATAAGAATAGTGGATGCAATATAATGTTTCAATGTCATTTCTTTATATATTTTACTTTGAATGTTGGCACTACAGATTGTTTAGAAGAGATTGATGCTCAACGAATTTTGGGTTATACTCTAAACAAGGATGGGAAGGAGGCTGTCGTATCTTTTCCATTGGAAAAGTTTCTGTCTCATGTTGTAGGAAGAACTTTCCATAATGGTCGTTTCGTTCAAAGATTGCGAAAGAAAGCCGCATCTCTTCACAAGTACTTTCTCTCGTCTCTTCCAATCATTCTTTAATTTCAATATAATATTTTAGAACATTTATCTTAATGGATTAAATGACTTGTAGTTGTTTTGATCCATTACTTCTGTTTAGACCTATCAATTAAGCTCGTTCAATTGATTTTGGTTTAATTAATCTAGATCAAATCACTCAAGTTTTAAAGCTAACACATCATGTTGGTTTTTATCATTTTAGGCTAAGGATTATTTTGGGTTCAGATCATTTCTAGTTTAGATTTGAGTCATTTTGGGTTCAAACATTAGAGCTCCGGGTTTTAAATTTTTGAGTCTGGTCATTACGATTTCATATCGTTTTGGTTCTAGTCACTTCGAGTTTGGGCCCTTTCAAGTTAATTTTTGAATCATTTTAGGTCTGAGTTCTTTTAAGTTCAAGTTAGTTTGGGTTAGGGCAAAATTTTATTTAAGTTTGAGGGACTCAAATTGTGAACCCTTTATAGTTAAATCAAGTTGGATCAAATTTAATTTCCAATTAGTTGAGTCAAATTTTTAAATTCAAGTCAAAATTGACATGTCTGGTTCTGTTACTATTACTTTGTTTCAACTTGTTTTAGTCAGAAATTATGCCTCTCTTTACAAGCTCCAAATTCATGTTTTGATGATATGATAAAGCAGTGTAAGTTTAGAACAAGGGACAGTAACATCTCTACTTGAAGAAAATGGTATTGTTAAAGGAGTGCACTATAAAGATAAGAGCGGTCAATTGCTAACAGCTTACGCTCCTCTCACCATCGTCTGTGATGGTTGTTTCTCGAATTTGAGACGCTCTCTCTGCCATTCTAAGGTGAAAAAAAATGCTTACATAATCTTGTTAAATTGGTTTAATTCTTATTTTAGTCACTCTTTTACGTTAAAAATTTGAGATTTAATCCTATTTTTTTGTGCCATAATTTAATTCCATTATTTTTGTGATGATATTAGTATGTCAAAATAGATCAGTTGCTTTTATTAAAGAATTGACTTATTTTTTGGTCATATACTCAAGGTCACATTGAAATCAAGTTAATTAGGTTCAACCAATAATGAAATCAATGTTAGTTAGTTTTAATAGAAATCTATGTCATTATTTCAATGGTAACAATTAATGGTGTCATCAAATTGGACCTACAATAAAATTAGAGAGACTAAATTTTTCCAAATTAAAATAGAGGAATAAAATTCCAATTTCAGCTTAGTAGAGGGACTAAAACCACAATTAGACTTAAATTATATGCTTTGAGAAAATATACATATAAAGGTCTCGATTATTTGTGCAGGTGGATATCCCCTCTTATTTTGTTGGTTTTATCTTGACGAACTGTAAACTTCCAAAAGAAGAATATGGAGTTTTTATATTAGCAGATCCTTCACCTATCGTATTTTATCAAATTAGTAGCACTGAAATTCGTTGCTTGGTGGATGTTCCAAGTCAAAATCTACCCTCTGTTTCCAATGGTGAAATGGCCCATTACTTGAAAACTTTGGCGGCTCCCAAGGTATATTTATATCTTTCTTTAATCGACTCATTAAGGGAATTTGGTTGAACTTATGGACTAACTATATGATCTATGATACATTTCAGGTTCTTCCTGAATTATATGATTCCTTTATATCTGCAATAGAGAAGAAGGACAACATAAGAATAATGCCGAACAAAATCATGGCTGGTGCTCCACACCTCACTCCTGGTGCTTTTTTGATCGGCGATGCATTCAATATGCGGCATGCTATAACTGGAGGGGGAATGACTGTTGCTTTATCTGATGTTGTGATACTTAGGGATCTTCTAAGACCCTTGCATGATCTATCTGATGCATCCGCCATTTGCAAATATCTCGAATCCTTTTACACTCTGAGGAAGGTATTGTAGTTTCATGTTCTATATGAATTTTTTAAAATGAATATAAAGGAACAAAAATGGCATAATTTTTCACTTTTAACTGCATGCAGCCAATGTCATCTACGATAAATACACTAGCCAATGTCTTCCATAAGGTATTTAGTGCCTCG
Organism: Gossypium arboreum; assembly: GCF_025698485.1. Classification (NCBI taxonomy): domain Eukaryota; kingdom Viridiplantae; phylum Streptophyta; class Magnoliopsida; order Malvales; family Malvaceae; genus Gossypium; species Gossypium arboreum. The sequence goes on from NC_069073.1 coordinate 120,004,546, forward strand.
TCCGATCCTGCGATGGAGAATATGCAACAAACATTGTTGGGCTATTTGAAGCTTGGAGGGTTTTTTTCATCTGGAGTATCAGCTATGCTCTCTGGTTTATGCCCTCGTCCATTAAGCTTAGCATTTCATTTCTTTGTCATGGCAATATATGGTGTTGGCCAGTTGTTGCTTCCATTTCCTTCTCCCAAACGCTTGTTGGATGGGGCTAAACTCCTTTGGGTCAGTATCTCTACCAATCATTTCTCATATATCATGATCACTAACACGATAAAAATATATAATAATTTAAGAATGACTGGTTATTTTTTTTGTTTTTTCAGGTTGCATCAAGTGTTTTTCTCCCCATTATACACTCTGAAGGAGTCAGACAAATGTTTTTCCCTCTATCTGTGCCAGCATATTATAGAACCCCCCCTAAGGGTAAAAAAATCTAAGAGGAAACTCCATGCATTTGTGCTGAACAATCCTATATTCGCAACAAATTTTCATATTTGTTTCTAGTTAGCATTCTTAAGTAGGCTTGATGGTCGTTTGAACTCATATTATTTTTATGTGTCTTGTTTAAAATTCTAAAAAAACGTTTAGTAATTCTTGTATTGGTGTTATTTTTATGTAGCTTGTTTGAAATATTGAACTAACGAGTTAGCGTTTGTAAGTAGGTTCAGTAAGTATTATATTCGTACTGCTTTTACTCATTCACACACACACAGACACACACATATATATATATATTATATATACTTTTTCCCTAAAAAATTACCAAAAGAATTGAAATGAAACAAACAAGTTTGTAAAGCTCAAATAATTGGATAATCATCGAGAGGGGGTGATTTAGTGAATTCTTTTACCAAGCTGAAAAAGGTAGAGAAAAATTGTTAAATAAGATTTAGAGAGAGGTTTCAATATCACTTGCTAATCTCTGCAACTCCATATCTTTTATATGGCTAAGATAAAACATTTAATCCTCTTAAAGTTATTCTATCCATAAGCCTTAAGTACTCCCTTTTACTTAAAGAGAAATGGTGCAAACAAATATGAGCCTCTAAAAGGCGAAGGCTCTCTAGAATGTATATAAAAACTTGAAGAAAAATATTCTACTTAGCCCACGAAATCTATACAAAGAGAAATAAATGAAAGTTCTATTGGAACTTATTGTAAAATCTCTGCATTCATGCTTGGATTTTCTCTTTTTGCTTTTTGTAGTGTTATTGATTTATATTTATACCAATAAATCGGTTTCTAGCTACTTGAATTTGTTGGCATGAAATAAGACTACAGGAATGTGAAAAACTCATGTTTGAAAAGATAAGAAAAATGTAGATGTTAGTCGAGGGGATTGATCCTTTCCCCTTTTATATTCTTCATTTAGCTACTAGAAGGGGGATTGATCTTGGACATTGCTCCCAAGGATGGATCGTTGTGTAAAAATACATAAAAGTAATTGTAGAACACTTTCAAATGAGCTTTATCAACTAAAAAAACATTGTAAACATATTAAACTAGCTGCACAAATAATCGAGACCTTTATATATATGTATATTTTTTCAAAGCATAGAATTTAAGTCTAATTATATTTTCTCAAAGCATAGAAGGTAAAATATGATGCCTTGTAGCCGAGCATGAAAAAACAAATTTGAGAGCTCTTTTTTTATGTAGTCTTGCATGCTCAGTTAGGTTAGATACATATTAGGAGATCTATATAAATAATGAAGGCATGGCTTATATAATGGAAAGTATAAATTGCAAATTAACATGAGCACTATTTAAAAGTGATGATTTATCATCTTACAAATTTAATTATTCATAAGCATTATTCAAATTAAAAGTGATGATTTATAATCCAATGAATACATTTCTATAGGACATGTTACTCCTAAAGAGTATGTTCAATATGAAGGGTTGCGGCTCTTCAATTGTATTCATTGGATGTATATAAATAGAGGCATTATGGTACTCATAAAAATAAAATTACAATCAATCTTATTTTCAAAAACTAGAGTAAGAGTTAGGGATAATCAAAGAAAATTTAAAACTTCGTTGTAACTCGAGAGAACCTTTGTCTTAACCCTCTTACAATTTTGTGTGGGGACAAATAGTTCTCTTTGAAAAGCGTCATTCGTGCCTCGAAGTCTACTGTTTATTTCCATACAAGTCTTCAGTTCTATCGTCTCTACTCAAATTTTCAACATTATAAGGGTATGTTTGAGGGGTAAATGAGGTAGTCACACAATAAACTCTACATTAACATTGTCTCCAATACCTTTTATTCCTTTTTATTTTGTTTTTGACCTTTTATTTATGTAGCCTTGCTGTTGACATAAGTTTGTTTATGTAGGCAAAGTAAAAGTTGCGGTGATTTGTAGTGGTGGTTGACATCGTAGGGGTACGAAGAGCACTAAAAATGATGATGCATAGGGGTCTCTTGGAGAGTTCTTTGGGAGGGATTTGGAACAACTTTAGCATGTATCATTAAGCATTTCTTGTGGTGATGACGACGAACTTTGATATGGGTGACTTGAGTGGAAACATTCATTCAAGTTTTGCACATGCTCACAACCAAGTGAATAAAGTTGAGTCCGTAACACATTACGAGCTTAATATATTCCTCGATAAAAAATCTTTTGAGCTAACTGGATGAAAAAAGTAGCATTAAATATTCTTAAAGATGATCTCTGCTTTTGATGAACCACCACCAGAGATCATGGTCACCCTTAAAACTGATGTGAAAGGATTTGCCTTCCCACATTTAGAGAAAATTCTCCCATGCGCTCCAAGCATGCGCACGTATATGTAATTTTTACCAACTTTTCTAATGCGATTTTTGTTAGAAATATTAGTATTGGTGTATATTAGAAATGTCGGTAAAAACTTAAGAAATTTGATACACCCCCAAGCGTATAGCAGGATTCCCCACGTTTAATTGTTGCTTATTAAGTTCCAGGGCCTTCTATCATACCAAAAAGTAAATTATTTTGTTTTTCCTTTTTGTTTCTTTTAATGCCTTCTTCTTTTGTTTTTGTTTTTTCCCAATAATAACATATCCTTTTGTTTTACCATTACGTGTGGTGGAGAGTAATTACAACTTCATGAATAAAATGTGTGTATTTTTCCACCCAAATAACATCACTAAAAATAGACCATGTCTAGTCATTTTTATCAGCTGCGTTGCTTTGCCGTCATAGTGATGGCTACTCTTTTTTACTGTCTTCCAAATCAGAGATGATTTGGAGAGCATCTCCCTCAACAAAATAGAATAATATCCCAACACGTCCTTATTCACTCACCCTCCATTCCTCCCCTATAAATCATGTTCTTCTTGATTATTTGTTCCACACATTATTATTAAATTAATGGCTGAGCAGTACATAGTTGGAGTTGGAGCTGTTATAGCCTCTCTTTTGGGGTTCCTTTTCTTGTACTGCAATTCCCTCACAAAATTTAGGGGACTGGGGAAGCTAAAAAGAGCAGCTACTCCAAAGGGGAACAGTGTAAACAAAACTGGAAATAGTGAGGGTGTTGGCACTACGGATATTATCATAGTCGGCGCCGGTGTTGCCGGTGCTGCTCTTGCCTATTCTCTTGGAAAGGTCCCATTTTTTCTCCTTGTTCTTTATTTTGTTCTACCATAGTTTTAATCATCTTATTTTCCTCTTCCAGCATATAACAATTACTACCTTCTTTTTTTTTTCTTTTTCTTTTAAAAATACCATGATGACCTCTTATTAGGAGTCAACTTACATATATCCTCATTTATTCAAAAATGTGATAAATTAATCTCTTTATATTAAATTAAGTAGCAAACGAATCATTTTTATTAAAAATTTAATTTATTTTTATGGTTAAAATTAGTGTGGTTAACGGAATAATCAAATAGTTATACATAACATACCATGTGTACCTCACGCTAACATATAGGGACCAATTTTTAAAAGTAGGAATTGATGGATATTTTAACAGAGAACCAATTTGCTCTTTGATCTATTGTATAGGAACTAATTTGTTTATTTTTTAATAGAGGGGACAAATGTAATCTGACTCTTAATACAAGGCCTCCATGATATTTTTATCATTTTTTAGGGACAATTACTAATTAAGTTTGCATTTTATTATTATTATTATTAGTTATAGACATTTTATTATTATTGGTTGAAGTATTATATGCGAAGATAATATTTCAATAAGTACTGATCTAAAAGAAATAAAAATTACTTGACTCATGAATGAGTATAATCTAATTAAATAGGTGATTGAATTTGTTGATCCGGATTTTATAATTTTTTTTTATTTTTAAAATTTTTAATAATATATTTAACTTAAATAAGATAAACAGATGGATGAAAAATTGATGATTTAACTAATTTCACGGTGAATTTAGAAAACATCAAATATAGTATTAGTAACTAAGAATATATTTCCCTACCCCACCACCGTTCTCCCCTCCTCCCTTACCGTTCCTCCCTTTCACCCTCCACCCAGACCCCGACCCTCTCCCTCTCCCCACCGACCACCACCGCCGAGAGAAAGGGGCTTAAATATGGGCGTATATCAGTTTTATATAATAAACCTCAATCGTAGACCACTTTTGTGCTGGATATGTTGGTTAATAGTCACTTAATACTTCTTTTTCGTTAACATGAGAGAAGCTTGAGGAAAGAAAAGTAAGAATATAGCAGTGGTTACTTCATTCTACAGTTCCTAGACCATTTGTGTAGTTGGGAACTGTCCCAAGTCACCATTGAGTTTCATTTTACAAATCCAAACTAGGTTACTAAGTTGCAATTTCTCATAAGCTAAGCCAAACTTCTACTGTAATTGTAGTTTGTTTGCCATTTTTTTTCCCTTCAAAAGTCATTAATACTTTGATGGTAACTTGATCTCCTTGGGTACAGAAGTGTTTTAGTTGAAGCAAAAAGGACAATCAAAACCTGTAATTTTTCTGCTAATGTAAGATATGGGGGAGGGGAGGAGAGAGAGGGAGCCAAGAGGGGTGGGGCTGAGGGAGAGGGAGGGGAGGGGAGGAGGAGGGGAGAGCGGTAGTGGCGGAAGGGAGCCAAGAGGGGTGGCCCGGTGGGGGAGGAAAATATTTTTATTTTTTTAGTGTTAATATAATTTTTAAAATTAATATTAACATAAATAAAATTATAAAATTAAAATGTTGATGTGGCACTATATAATTGGCTATTGAGTTTTTTTTTTTATCGATGTTATGATGTTAAGATTTGAAATTATTTGGGTAATGGAGCAATAGTTTAAGTTTCAGTTCTAACTAAAAAAAATTTTAGACACCAAGTTGAAAAATGAGGTATAGTTTTATCGGCGTTTTATCAAAAAACGCCGCAAAAATTGTAAAACATAGAGCAATAGTTGCGTTTTTGTTAACACGCCGCTAAAAATAGAGTAATAGCGGCGTTTTTTGTTAAAACGTCGCTAAAAGTCGGAGCAATAGCGGCGCTTTTGGTAAAACGCCGCTAAAAGTCGGAGCAATAGCGGCACTTCAGATAAAACGCCGCTAAAAGTAGGAGCAATAGCGGCGCTTTTGGTAAAATGCCACTAAAAGTCGGAGCAATAGCGGCGCTTTTGGTAAAACGCCGCTAAAAGTCAGAGCAATAGCGGCGTTTTTGGTAAAACGCCACTAAAAGTCAGAGCAATAGCGGCGCTTTTAATAAAACGCCACTAAAAGTCATATAACCCCTAAAACCCTTAAACCCTAAAAAAATCATGAACACTAATCTATAACCCCTAAAATACTAAACCCTTAAACCCTAAAAACCCTAAACCCTAAACTATAACTTCTAAAACCCTAAACCCCAAAAAACATCACATGGATGTTGACGTATATACTTATATATTAATGTAAAGCTTATGTTCATAATAAATTATGAAAACAATACTTAATATTGATTAAATTTATTTTTAGTTTACGGTTTAATATTTAAGGTTTAAGGTCTATAGTTTAGGCTTTTATGGTTTAAGGTTTAATGGCCATGGGTATATAGTATGTTAATCTCAAGTGAATCATATTCAATAATTAAATCCTAAACCCTATAATTAATTATTGTTATCAATAATAGATATCTTGATTTTGATAAAAAATATTTTTATATATTAATAAGGTGTTATATTGTTTAATGGATTGAAAGGATATTTTGTGGAAAATGTTTTAAATGATAAATTTAACTTTAAATTTTATTAATAGTTTTTGTTTATACTATTTTAATATTTATCTATATTGATTAATTAAAATATATATTTATTTATATGAACGAAAATTCTCTGCACTCATTTGTGTCTCCACGCTTTTTAATTGTAACTCATTTTCTTTTTAAAATATATATTTGTGTCTCCACGTTTTTCATTTTCTTTTACACAATTATTGATATAACATCATTTTATATTTATATATTGCATGGATACATAAATATTTATATTTATTCAATATAAAAATATATTGATGTATTTATTTTTTAAATGTGGATGATTAAATCAAAATTAAAGTTTCAACTATACATTTAAACCACAATTAGAATTTCACGTCTACAATTACACATTAAATCGAAATAAAAATAAACTCAAAAATAAAAATTAAAAATAAAAAATTAAAATTTAAAAATAAAAATTAAAAATAAAAACTTAAAATTTAATATTTAATATTTTAGTCCATATTTCAATTAAAAGTTCAATATTCAAAATTAAAAAAATTTCAAAAGAGAAAAATAAAAATATGTTAAAAATAAAAAATTTAAAATTAATCAATAGTGGCGAAACGCCACAAAAAATTGAATTATAATGGCGTTTTTAATAAAAACACCGCAAAAAAAATCACCAATTTTTTATTACCCGCTCGTTATTCCCTAAATCCAACAAATAACTCTCAAAATTTGCCCCCAAATCTCCCATTTCTAGCAACACCAAGTCAATACACCTACACTAATTGCCAGAAGTCCGTAGCTTGGAGCTTGTCCTGACTGTTTCCTCCACTAATTGCCGGAAGAAGTCGGCCGTAAAAGAAAGATCTTCTACTTCAACCTGGCTTTGGTTGACCCCCTTTCGGTGGTAGTAAGAGCAGAATCTTGGGTTGGTGCTTGAAGTAAGGGTCATCAAAGAGACGGATCAGTTTCCTTTTAATTTTACCGGTGATTTCTATGGCTATGGAAACCCTAAATGACGAGAAAACGGAGGAAGAGGAGGTGATAGATAAAGAAAATAAAGAGGGAAGTGAAAAGGTATGCTTTCTTCTCTTTATTCACATCAAAAACATCAAAAGCTTGCTTCACTTCTTCCAAGCTTGGCTCTTGTTCAAACAACCTCGAAATCTCCTTACAATCGTATGATTCATTCAACTATTTTCACTTTTTTGGCTGAAAAAATCCCCAGGTTCCCCATCAAAATCTCCACTTCTTTTTTGCCTAATCTCTCACCACCAGATAAAACTTCCTTGCTTGAAAACCTAGATTTCTGGTTCTTCAGGTCCCAATCTGAAGTCTAGTTCTCCATTTCTCTGCTTTGTTTCTTAGAACCTGCTGCCTTTTCTCTTGTTTAACTGCAATTTCTGAATTTGACTTTTTGTTGTTTGTACAATGAAGTTTCTTGGATGTTCATAGGCGGCTGTTTTATTTATTCCTTGAATTTGATCCTTATTTTTCTCTACACGATTTTTCTAAAAATGACAAATTTCATAATTCGATCCTTTAAATTTGGATTCTATGTCGTGCATATAATTTGTGATTGGCTCAACTATTTACTTCAAAAACTGAAATAAAAAATTTGTCAAATTCAGAGTGCAAATGATACTTTATTTTTTATCCTCTACGTTTTCCATGGTTAATTCTGTTTTCCATGGTCTTAAGGTTAGGAGAGCTGCAATTTGAATTCTAGAGTAGACTCTTTGATTACACAGATTGAGACAAAGCTTGAGTTCGATGGTTTTTTTATTAATACCATTGTTCTTCAATTTCTTTTCTTTTTCTTTTGGTATGCAGTTGAATCGTTCAAGTGCCGTATCTGCAAATACACCCTCCAAAATTTGTCATACTTTTCCTGGAAATGGAAGATGTCAAAGGTTAAGTTTCAAGACCAAAGCTGCGGGTTCAGTTGAAGGAAATGTACTTGATAAAGAATCGGCTAGTATTAGTGACAAGATAGGTAACTGCTTGCTGTCTCATTAGATATCTGATTAAAGACCAGGTAAAAAATTTCGTTCGATTTTGCTAGCTTTTCTCCTCTCTTTACTAGATAATTTCTATCTGGGTTCTTAATTATCTCCATATTTCTGATCTTTTTCTTGATCCAAACAAAAAGCATAAAACCTCAAATTCTCATGCTTTAATTCTGATAGAGCATACAAGTTTCTTTTTCTTTTTTTTTTTTACATGGGTGTTTCGTTTAAGGTTTCAAAAACCGGTACTAGGTTCAAGCCGAAGCCTTGTCTTCAATTGGAGGCTTCGGTTGATGTTGTCCCTGACAATTCTGAAGAGAGCTGATGGCCTAGAAAGCTCCAGGTAAATTCTGTAATGAACCATTTTCACAGGTAAATTGATGATAAAAAATATTGCTGTTAAATTAAAAAAAAAGGAGAAATTTTGGTTTTTGTTTCATTTAACATATCCTCCCAGTTTCCTTTTTTAAATATCTATAATTGTATTTAAGTGGAATTTTAATTATTGGTTTCTGTTAGAAGTTAGGGGAGATTCAAGTGTTGGATTTTTTAATGTTTTGTTTATTTTAAAAATATACCAGTTAAGTCTTAAGCTAAAAATATAGGCTTGATTTCATAAAACATTATCTTGCCCTTGTTTTAGCCTTTATGGTTTTGGTGTAATAGATACTGTAGTTAGGGGGTTTTGTTTTAGTTTTGAGTTTGCAACCTTCATAAAAACTTGTATAATTCTGTTTCTAGTACGAGTTTTCTCTATGATTCATAGTTCGTGGCTGAGAGAAGAAGGGATATAGAATAGAAATTAATATGTATCTATTTTCCTTTCTGTGATTTTGTCTGATTATTTGAATTGTTTGTTGATCTAGGGTAATATCATTGAAGGCGTTGAGCATGTTCCTGAGGTGTCTCAACCATTTGTTTCTGAAGAAGTGCTTTGTGTTCCTAAAGGTTAGAGTCAAGACTAGTATTATGTTTTGTTTTTATTTTTCCCTCTCTAGATAATTGATGATGTTCGATTTGTGACTGCGTTGGTTATTTCTTGTTTTTGCAGATCATGAAATTTCATTCACCTTGAATCTTTATCCAGATGGATATTGTATTGGAAAACCACCAGAGGTTTGTTTAACACAATATTAATGTTACATTATTCATTGTAAAAGGTTCACTAAAAAGACAGATTCTTTTGCTTCAATCAACTTACTTTAAGGTTAAAAGCAATTTTTGAATTTTCAGGATGCTTTGAATCAGGCTACTCTTCACGGTGCTCCAAAGTTGCATCCATATGATAGGTCATCTGAAACTCTCTTCTTAGTAAGGATTTGATCAAGTATTTCTCTGATTGCTTTTTCTGACTATTCCTAATTATTCTTACCTTCTTTGTTATTCCTACAATGTTGTTATATAGGGTCTCTCATAATATCAAATATATCTTGGTTTTGGGTGCACATTTGGAAGTTCATTATTGAATGATAGAAAATAAAATCTCCAAATTAAATAGTTTTTAATTAGCAAAGGTTTGTCTCGCTTTCATTGATCCTTGGTGAATAGTACAGTGGAGGGATAGCATGGTTTCTTGTATAGTCCATATTTTGCATCAGTTGTCAATAAGCACTAGGTTGGCAAAGTGGTATTTCCTAGGTTCATATTTAGTGATATAAGAAAGCAACGTTCATAATATTTGACCATAGTTATTGAACAGGTAAAAAACCAATTATTTTTTTCCTTTTCTTAAATTAAAGACCATGCCATTAAGGTAAATGCCATTAATTATATTTGTTGGTTGAGATAGGCTTTGCCTCAATAAAAAGTTATTGTTTTTATTCCGATTAACTTTTTATTTTACCTCGTTGCTTTTCATTCTACAAGTCATAGGACATTAATATTGCCTTAGCCACTGATTTTCCTCACCCAATTTAATCTTTTAAGTTAGCTCCATCAATCTTCCTTTTATTTTTTTTTTGGTTCTAAAAGAATTGGGCTTTTACTTCCAAAGAGGGAGAACTAGAAATTGAAAAAGTAGTAGGGAAAGGAGAATAGTAGTAGGGAAAACCAATATAAAATTTCTACAGAATGAAACCATATGCAGAAGAACAGTCTTTATATATCTGATAGATTATAGTGAACCTTGGAGCTGCTGTTATCACATAATTCTCCCATTGTTTCGTGTAAGATTATTATGCAGGCCCAGATGCTATATTCAACACTTTTTAATCAATCATTTTCTTTTCGAAATAAAATGCAGATGAATAAGATGATTAAAGCTGTGAAAAGAAGGTAGGCAAAATGCAAATGCATGTTTAGCACATAGACAGGAACATTAAATTAATGTTTAAACATAAAAAATAAAATAAGAAACAATCAAACCAACTGGTTTAACCTGTGGTCCAGTTTCTTTAACATTGGTATTTATGTCCTTCAATGTCGAACTTCTACATTTATGTCTTTCATTTTGAATTTTTAGATGATAGTAGTGTCAATCAATTCTTTGTCCCTTGTTATGCTATTAGTTCCTTTGTTTTGCATTTTCTTTTTTTCTTTTTTTGCCAAAGCCACTTGTCCCAGGTGTCATGTTTTTTTATGCATTTCCTTGGCTATGGGGTTTTGCTTGGTAGTTATGCAGCTATTTATTGAAAGTTAAAACTCATGCCTGTTTTATGAATGCTTACATGCATGGCAAGCTGTTGTTAGCCTTTCTTTCTATTATTTTTGTTGCTTTGTATTAGCATTCTCTATGCTACTTGCCCTGCAAAGTTCCAAGTTTCCATTTTTATTAAAGATGGCAATTGGGTATTTGGTAATGTTAATTATCTGATCTTTGGCAATTTTACCCAGCAGAATTAAGCTAATTTTATGGTTCTATCTTTAATTAATGCATGACTGAGCAATGATTCCTTTACAGGTCAGTTTCCTGTTTCTTTATCATGGATGGATGTATTTATTGGAAAATGGGACAAAGTAACTTAATACAAAGAAATTTTACATTTGATTTTCTATGCCTTTTAGATCACCTCTAATTTTAAGATTGATTGCAAATGCCTTTTTTCATTTTTTACAACTTTTTCTGACCAACAATTTATTTGTTACATATATGTTTTATTTTATTTTAATCGTTAATTGTATGTCACTAATGCTTAATTGTTATAATTTTTTACATAAATGTTTTTTTTTACTCGAGGCTAAGAAGTTAGCATCACAATATCAAAAGGAAGCGGACAAATGCAATTCGGGTATGGAGACGTGCGAAGAAGTAAGGGAGAAAGCTGAAGAAGCACTGTCGGCTCAAATGAAATTAACAGCAATGTGGGAAATAAGAGCTCGTCAGAAAGGGTGGAGAGAAAAGGTCGCCAAATCTAATGCATTTCCTTATTTCATTTAAGTAACTTCATTATAATGTCTTATTTTATTGATATTTTTATATTTAATCTAGTTTTTATTATTTATTTTAGTTTTGATTCTAAATTTTTATTTTTATTTTAATATTTAAGATAACTTGAGTTCTAACTTTTAAATTTTAATTGTGTTATTAATTTATTATTTTAAATTGTAAATTTAAATTCATTAATTTTTGTAATTAGTTTTAAAGTTAAAATTTTAATAGAAAATTTTATATTTATATCATTCAATATTTTGATAATGAATTTTAAATTTTTTATATTTTTCACGATTTTTATAATATTTTATAGTTTTTTTAATTTCATACCTTTAGCGGCGTTTTGGGGAAAAGCACCGCTAAAGGTCATGACCTTTAGCGACCTTTAGCGGCGTTTTTTCAAATAAACGCCGCAAACTTTAGCGACGCCGAAAATAGCGGCGTTTTTAGCGGCGCTTGGAAAAACGCCGCAAATAGTTTTAGTGGCACTTGAAAGCGCCGCTAAAGGCCTAAAAAAACGCCGCTAAAAGTCAGTTTTGCTGTAGTGTTACTACAAATAGAGTACATACACAAGTATAATATATGCCCATGCAATTATAGTGTGGAATTAAACTTGTACAAAGACGAAAATAAAAAAAACATACATGTCATATGCACATGATGAAATAAGAAACCCACGTATTGCAATTATATATGATAGAATTCGAATCTGGGTACTTAAAAACCTAGAGCCTCTCCTTTAAGCAACAATACCAAAATCTCATCAGTCTTCAAATTTGAATTTAACATGATATCATACGTAACAATTCTTCACAATTTTCATGATACAGGACGGACGTCGAGTGCAAGTGATAGAGAGGGACTTAAATATGCCTAATAGAATTGTCGGTGAAGTTCTATTACCAGGGGGCTACATAAAGCTAATCGAATTAGGCCTTGAGGGTAAACAAGAAAATTGTGGATTTAAATAGTAGATGCAATATAATGTTACAATGTTAGTTATTTATACAATAACATTTTTTTTTTACTTTGAATGTTGGTACTATAGATTGTGTAGATGAGATTGATGCTCAACAATTTTTGGGTTATAGTCTATACAAGGATGGAAAGGAGACTCCCATATCTTATCCAATGGAAAAGTTTCAGTCTCATATTTCAGGAAGAACCTCCCATAATGGTCGTTTCGTTCAAAGGCTGCGAAAAAAGGCTGCATCTCTTCACAAGTATTTTCTCCCCTTCCTCTTAATCATTTTTCAAATTCAACATAAGATGTCTAACGTTTGTCTTAATAAATTAAATGACTTGCAGTTTGTTTTGATCATTAGACTTGGCAATTGAGCTAGTTGAATAGATTTTGGGTCATATCAATCTAGATCAAGCCATTCAAGTTTCAAAATTCTTTGAGTAAATATGGTATTAGTGTGTTTAGATTCAAGTCACTTTAGGTTTGGATTCGAGTCATTTTGAGTTCAGGTTAGAATGGTTTGAAGCTCGAGTTTTTTGGGTCGAGTTATGATAGGTTCATGTCATTTTAGGTTATAACCACCTCAATTTCTGGTCTTTCAAGTTGTTTGAATCATTTCAAGTTGGAGTGAAAAATTTATGTTAGGGTGAAATAAGGTTCGAGTTAGAGAGGTTCATGCTGTTGATCCTTTATGGTAAAATCAAGTCAAGTTTAGGTTTGAATTGATTAAGTTAGGTTTTAGGTTAAGGTTAAAATTTAAAAGTTTACTTCTATATGTATTACTTTGCTTCAACTTGTTACAACAATTTATTAGAAATAGCACACTTGAAATTATACTTTTCTTTACAAGCTCCAATTTGATGCATTGATGTTATGAGAATGTAGTGTAACTCTAGAACAAGGGACAGTAACATCTCTTATTGAAGAAAATGGTATTGTCAAAGGAGTGCATTACAAAAATGAGAGTGGTCAAGTGTTGACAGCTTACGCTCCTCTCACAATTGTATGCGATGGTTGTTTCTCAAATTTGAGACGCTCTCTTTGCTATCCTAAGGTAAAAATGCTTAAGAATTAGTGTTAAATTGGTCTAATTATGGTTTTCGTCTCTCTAATTTTATATTTCAACATTCTACTTTAATTTAGCTTAATTTGATTCATTTATTTTTTTTATAATGTTTTTATAATGTGCAAAATGATAACATCATTAGTTGCTTTTTGTCAGAGTGATGAAGTAAAATTGTTTTTATTTTTAGTCCATCACAGTGAAGGCCACTTAAAATTTCTATCAACCATATTCAATTAACAATAAATTTATATGTTGACATTAATTTTTTTTTTAAAATGTCAATGTCATCACTTTATGGCAACAATTATTTGTGTTATCAATTTGCATCTACTAATAACATTTAAAAGCAAGAGGCCATTTTTTCTTTCCAAATTAAAGAAAAGGGATTAAATTCCAATTTTAGGATAATAGAGGGACTAAAACTTTTATTAGACTTGTTAAATTCTATTCTTTGAGAAAATGTATTAAGGTCTATATATTTTTTTCTGCAGGTTGATATACCCTCTTATCTTGTTGCTCTTACACTGACAAACTGTAACCTCCCAAAAAAAATTATGGAGCTATTATATTGGCACACCCTTGACCAATCATATGGTATCCAATTAGCACCACTGAAATTCGTTGCATGGTGAATGTTCCTAGTGAAAAGGTACCATCAGTTTCCAATGGTGATATGGCATGTTACTTGAAAACTCTGGTGGCTCCCAAGGTATATTTTGATCTTTATTTTATTCATTCAGTAGGGGAATTTGGCTTAATTTATGGACTAACTGTATGGCTTATAATATATTTCAGGTTTTTCCTGAAGTGTACAATTCCTTTATATCTGCAATAGAGAAGAAGGGTAACATAAGAATAATGCCGACTAAAATCATGGCTGCTGCTCCACACCTGACTCCTGGTGCGCTTTTGATTGGAGATGCACTCAACATGCGGCACCCTATAACCGGAGGGGGAATGACTGTTGCTCTGTCTGATGTTGTTATACTTAGAGATCTTCTAAGACCCTTGCATGATCTATTCGATGCATTCACCATTTCCAAATATCTCGAATCTTTTTATACTCTGAGGAAGGTAATGTAGTTTCATGTTTTATATGCATTTTGAAAGTGAATGGCAATGATGAAAACGGTATAATTTTGCCCTTTAACTACATGCAGCCAATGTCATCTACAATAAATATACTGGCTAATGTCCTACAGAAGGTATTCAGTGCCTCATCCAATCCTGCAATGGAGAATATGCAGCACCTTTCTCGGGTATTTGAGACTTGGAGGGGTCTTTTCATATGGAATATCAGCAATGCTATTTGGTTTATGCCCTCGTCCATTAAGCATAGCATTTCATTTCTTTTCCATTGCAATATATGGTATCGGCCGATTGTTACTTCCATTTCCTTCTCCCAAACGCTTGTGGGTTGGGGCTGAATTCCTTTGGGTCAGTATATTTACCAAACATTTATATATTAACATGATATAAATATGTAATATCTTAAATATGATTATGATATAGGATCATATTTGTAGCACCCCAAACCCGGCCCAGAAGTTATGGTCGGATCCGGCATGCCACATCAAAAACGTAAAAAAAAAATTTTCTTTCTAAGTCCGAAAATCGTATTTGATGTTCAAAAGATTAATTCATTAAGGGTTAAAGTGAATGGAAGCTATGCACCGTAGGAAACAGGAAAAGAGGTGGTGAGTCCATCGGATCGCTAATACCAAGCTCCTTCGGATCCAATCCTAGACATGCATACCGCCATTGCCACACCTTAATGTCATGGATATTTTAGGAAAACCGATTTGATTAAGTCATTTTTAGGAAAAGTGATTAATTTTGGAAAAATACTTTCATTCGGAAGCTTTGCTTGTTGTCGTGTTATTTTGAAATCAACTGTTGTTTTTGAAAACGCTACCTAAAGCTATCCAGTTTCAACAGTTAAATATAAGTATTACCTATCTTAGTAATACATATTAAAACCATCAAAAATAATTAAGCGGCCTTATTACATTTAAAAGCCCAAAAACTTCAAATGTAAATAAAAGGATGTCCAGTTCACCAGAAGAAAATCAAACTTTCAGAATGGGTGGCCACTTCGAATTCCCTCACAACTCCAAGCCCACTATGGTTGGGGATTTCCTGCGTGGATGAAAATAAAAGGGTGAGTTTGGAGAAACTCAGTGTAAGGAAAACCCTTCAAAGCCCAAGTCACTCAAGTCTATTGGGCCTAAGCCCATTCGTAATAATGATGGTACTGGGCTAGAGCCCTTTCAGACATAATAAACCGGGCCTTAGCCCTTATTCAGATAACAAGATGGCCCATAGGCCCATTTCAAAATACATGCAACATCAATAACATATGCAAGCCCATTTGGGTAATAGTGGTCTTGGGCGAGCCTTTTCAGATTAATAAACCGGGCCTTAGCCCTTATTCAGATAACAAGATGGCCCATAGGCCCATTTCAAAATACATGCAACATCAAGAAACATATGCAAGCCCATTTGGGAGACTACTCAACCCACCAACCACTACACTCCACCCGTACCAGCCATACACTCCATGTGGGGAATAGCTCAACCCACCCAAATTTAACACTCCACGATTCTTGACTTTCTTCGCTCGATTATCATAGAATTGAGGCAAAGCCTCCAAGACGTGGACAAGCCACTTTCAATACTTCTCCGTCAATATCCCAGTCCCATGCATCAGATAATAACATGGCATGCGATAAATAACAACAATCAAACATGCATTTAGGTCAATTTAACCCTAGGGGTATTTGGTAATTCATCTACTAGGGTAAAGCGTAAATTTTCACTTTTAAAGGTATTTCATAATTTATCTATTTTAGGGTTTTTATGCATATTCCTACTTTTCACGTACTAACAGAATCACGTACCGAGGGTTCTTACCGAATTGGGTCCGTTGGCCCATCATTCCAATTTTGGCCCATTAAGCCCAAAAATATTGAGGGCACGTAAATCATGCACTTTGCAGTCCAAATTTTGCAGCTTACCAAAAACATTAATCGATTTACCTCACGAGCATTCGCGACACTCGCAAATCTACAAAATACCGCTTTTCGGCATTTCGCTTTTCGGCTTTTGCCGATCTAGACTAAGAAAGAGGGTGTTAGTTACACACATTTGCGACGATATCTTGATTTGAGATCCACACACGAACCGCCTACAATTGGATTACTAACACGTTAATCTAACTATTCAAATACGAACTACGTATTAATCCCTTACAATATTCGGGCAAACACACCTACAGATCATAGTAAGCTTATAAGAAATCAATAGGCAACTCATTAACAAATTTTTGTCAATGTTTACCACATAATCATAATTTCACTGCAAGCTGTCTTCCTGAGCAACAGTCACTAAATTATTTATAGCTGGAGCTACGAAACTCCAAATCAAGTGCCGTTAATTTTCCTTGAAAATAGACTCATATATCTTTTATCCATTAAATTTTCAGAATTTTTGGTTTAGCCGATCAATACCAGATTTTTCTCAAAGTTTCCCATGTTTCACTGTTTGACTAATCTGACCACCCTTCATTACGAATCAAATTTCTCATTGTACAGAATTCAAAATATGTTCTTGTTTATTTCATTAGAAACTAGACTCAATAAGCTTTAATTACATATTTTATTCAGCTTCTAATTCTTCTCCCACAATTTATGGTGATTTTCCAAATCGCGTTACTGCTGCTGTCCCAAGCAGATTTATTACCAAATCACTCTTTCACACCTAACTTGCATGCATGTTATTTAAACATGTATATCACCAATCAATCGTCACATATCTATGATTTTACTTAAGTATAATCTCCATTTCATCATTTTAAAGCACAACATGTTAGCTGATTTTTCCCTTTAACATCTAAGGCACATGCATGCTCATTTGTTTGGCTCAACTTCACCTATCTTCCATTTTTCATCAAAAGAACATCAAACAACAACCATTTCCTTCATTTTAATTCATGACTAAATGCTCACAACACAACTAAAAATCAAAATATGCTTCAAGAGTTAAGATAGAATCAAGAAGAACTCATGAAAATCAAGATAGAAGCAAACTACCATGAACTTACCTTCAATTTTCTTCCCCAAGTGACCGAACATTTAAGAGCTTTCTCCTCTCCTTTCTCTTCTCTAACTTTAGGCTAGGATGAACAAAGATGGACAAAACTTTGTTCTTTTCACCCCTTTTTCTTTTAATAAAACTTCATATTTCATCCATTTAATTCTTTAATACAAAAGACATGAATTTCTTATCATGAAACATTTACCTAAACCATTATCATGAAACATTTACCTAACCCATTATCATGGAATATTTACCTAATCCATTATCATGGAACATTTACCTAACCCATTATCAATTTGTATCAATTTGTACCATAAATTATGGATATCAAGTACTCATATTGTCTACAACAACATGATGGCTAGCCACTTCATGTAAAATGGAAGGTTTATCATGCAAATCCTCCTATTTTGCACTCCTATTTATTTGGCCACTTCAATTTAGCCTATAGCATTTTCAAACATTTTCACATAGGTCCTATTTCATAATTTCACTCACAAATGACAAAATCAAAGCATGAAATTTTGTCAACATTCACAGAATTCCCGAAAATTGGGGAGATACAATATTAATAAAAATATTTTCTTGTTTTTCAGGTGGCATCAAGTATTCTTCTCCCCTACATATACTCCGAAGGAATCAGACAAACGTTCTTCCCTCTAACTGTGCCAGCATATTATAGAGCTCCCCCTGAAAATGAGGACAAAAAAAACTTCATGCATTAGTTAGCAGTATTTGTTGGAACAATTCTATGTTTATAACAAAATCTCATATATCTGTTACTTGCATTCTTAGGTAGGCTAGCTGGATAATCTTCTGTGTTCGTGCTATTTATATATGTGATGTTTAAAATGCTAAATAAATGAGTTAGCTTTTGCATGACTCAAACACTAGCTATAATGTCTTTAGGTGCTTTGCTGGTTCAGGCCATGTTGAACTTTGTGTGAATTTGTAGCACTTCTATAAGAGATTTGTTTTCAATAAATTTATATAGCCGAGTAAACAAAAATGAGTCAGCTTTTTCTATTTAGTATATTGATCTGTATAAACACTTAAATTATACAAATATCTCCTTCGAGCATAAGAGCATTGACTTTAGACTGATTAATTGAAATTTCTTTCTAATTAAAACTCATATTATCGTATTAATTTATGCTATGGATTCCCCTATTAGATTTGACTCTAATCCGTTAGATATATATTGTCTTATTTTTAGGATTGCATGCAACTCCACTTAATTACGCAAGATCTACCCTTAAATAGGGTTTATTCAACCTCCGATTTAAGCACATCAAACATGGATTAATAATCTAAAAATATTAAACCAAGAATTAAGCACGCATAATTAAGAACAAAAAACTAAATGTAACGACCTAAAGTTTATGAGTATCGGAAAAGTGTTTTTCCATGTTACCATTTTTATAAGATAAATTTATAAATAATTATTAGAAATATTTACTGAAGTAAGTATTGTGATTAATTAGATTTTGGCTAAGTGAATTAGCTTGAATTAAGGCTAATTTAGTGAAAGGACTAGATTGAATATAGGGTAAAAGTTTAATTATAAACTATAGAAAAGTCAAGAGACTAAATTAGCAAATAAGCCTTATGTAACAAGTGTATGGTAAGTATAAATACATGAGTATTATTTTAATTGGTACAAATGTATGTATATATATGTATTTGCTTATTATTTAAGAAATAATAATTATAATTAAAAATATAATATAATAATATAAAGTAAAATAAATAAAAGAATAAAGAAATAAAAGAAAGAAACAGAACAGAGTAGTAACGAAAATTGAAGGAAAGAAAAGGGAAAGAAAAGAAAAGGAAATTTGGAGTTTTAAGTTTTAAGCTTTAAGTGGTAAGTCAATTTAATTTCTTTTCTTGTAATTTTGGTGTCTATGGAATCCTAGGAAGAGATACTATTTAAGTTATGTTAAAATTTAGAAAGTTATTGAATTTTTAGATGTTGATTAAGTTGAATAAATTGAAGAATTATGGGTTTAATTGATAGGAATTCAAGTTAGAAGTGGGAGAAGGATTGAATTGTAAAGAGAGATATAAGTTTTGTTATAGTAGAGATTAAATTGTTTAAATTGTAGAATTAATGTTTTATATTGAATATTAAGAGTTGGAATGGTTTCACGTGATAATTGAATGAAAATATGAGATTTATTTGAAGAGAAAGATTGGTTATGGAGGAAGGACTAAATTGAAATTTATGTAAAAGTTACATGGAAAATAGAAGAGTGTGTTATTAAATGATATGTATTGATGATTTTAAATGGTAATTTTCCGTAACTAACGTAGCACCAGAAACGTCATCAAAGAAGGAAAAAGATAAAGTGAGCGAAGATAACGAGTAAACTCAAGAACCACGGTTTGTATTTCTATAACCAAACTTAATAGTTATTTTGATACATATTATTGATATTATGTATGGCTATTGAAATTAAGATAAGTATTGATATTGTAGTATAGTGTTGAATTATGAATGTCGAAACCATCTTTCGAAATTTTAATTTTAACGAAAAATAGGGGAATCGACTGTTTGAAAATAAAACGTGGAGTCACCACCGATCCTTTTGTTTTGGTGTGATCGGATCACCTAAGAATTTGGTTATTTTAATAAAACATTTTTGATTTACTAAAACAACGATTTTGGTTTACGAACTTTTGAGAAAACGGTTCGGGAGTCGGTTACGCATGAGGAAGGATTAGCACCCTCACTACGCCCAAAATTGGTACCAAATCGATTAAATGCTGCCCTTATGTAAAATGTTTTTGAAATATGGTTCTTATTAATAACATTTGAATAACCCGAGTTGGTTGCCAAAAATCTTCTTGTTTCGACGTCCGAAAGTTTATAATTTGAAATTAACAAAAGGATGCCCAACTATTTGGTCCAACGAAAGACCGAAACCCAGCACAGTAGGGCACGATTCCTCAAATTTCCGAACATCGGACATTGCCTCACCTTAGAAAATATGAGTGAAATTCCGAAGAGATATTCGATTATTTTGAACAAACGGGAAATTGCAACCCAACACAATAGGGTACTATTCCCCAAATTGCCAAGCATCGAATATCGCCTTCGTTTTAAAGGGTTTTTAGAAAACGTGAGTGAAATTTCAAAGGAATCTTCGATTGTTTTGAAAAAACGAGAAATCACAACCCAACACATTAGGGCACGATTCCCGAATTATCAAACACCGAGTATTGTATTCGTTTTGGAAGGTTTTTAATAAACACGAGTGAAAACCTAAAGGAATGTTCGATTGTTTTGAACAAACGAGAAATCACAACCCTACACGATAGGGCACGATTCTCGAATTATCAAACATCGAGTATTGCCTTCGTTTTAAATAATTTTTAATAGTTGTGAAACTAGCTTAAAACGAATTAATTCGATTTGAAATAAGATGAAATTAATCATAAAATTTGGATTTTATAAAACCACATTTCGAAAATCAAGCGGAAAGCGATGATATTGGGTAATATGTGTACGCATAAAACACGACAATGGAAGAGTGGGGGGGGGGATACAATTTATTTAACCAACTAACGACCATTTACAATTAAGTACAACTAACTTGGAAATATAGCTGAATCTCAATCATGCATGGAGAATAATTAACATGGCAATATAAAATAATGAACAAATAAATAATGCAACGATAACATGCATGGGTGAACAACGATTGATACGATAATACATAAGAAGGCGAATTAATAATGTGCAACCAATTGACATGAAATAACATAAAAACAATTACCATATAATGTACCAAACAAAAAAAAACTAATATGATGCAAAACAATAAAAAATGATCAATTGATGAACGAATACTACATGCTTGAATTTGAAATAATTTACATGGATAAAAATACTATATAAATAATTATTAATATAAAAAGATTTTGAATCGAATAACATGCAAGATAATACATCTATCTTAAGTTGTCAATATTCATACAAAATAAAAGAAAACTTAAATAATATACAAAATATGAAAGGTTCTTAAATAACAAAAGAATATATAATAAAGTATGTTCTTGTGTAATAAACTATAAAATTTTCTTAAATATATATATATATATATATATATATATAGAAATATAGAAATATTGATTTAAAAGGAAATGTACAACTAAATAGATTTAAAGGAAAATACATAAAACAATAGAAGATCAACAATGCATGTAAAAACACAATGTTCAACCATTCAAAACTGATAATATAAGAAACATTTACGTATATATAAGTATGAAAACAAATTTATAACAAAACAATATAAACAATATACAAAACAACATGGAAACAATTTGAAAACTATTTAATATGAAAAATTACAAATGAGCAACATATGAGAGGGTTTGAAATGATTTGCATATATAAAAATAAAAACAATAAATAATATTACAATAAACATTGTGAAAGAAGAGATTTGGAACAAATGACATGCAAAAATATTTTAAAAAACATATCTATTTAATGGTGATGATATACATACAATAATGAAAAGACAATGTAAACAATATAATGAAGATATAATAAAAATAAAGAAATGACAACATATATGATGAATGACAAATTAATATAGAGTATAACAATACATATATATGAAATAATCTTAAACAACAAGAAAGTAATAAAACATATTTTTCAAAGAATAAACTAGATACTGAAATAAATTTGAAGGAAATACAAATAAATAGATTTAAAAGAAGTTATATGTAAAATAACATGAAACTAATAATGTGTACAAAAGAAAACTAATTTTGTCATAAATCATATATGTATTAATATAAGTTAAATATAAATTAAATATTATACAAAATTTTGACAACAACACGATATACAAAGTAATTTTAAGATAATAGTTTTATAAAAAAGAGTGAATTGTCAAAGTAATTTAAAATGTATATAAAAATAAAATAAGTGCTAAACAATTAAAAAGATAATGAGTTACACAAATTAAAAGGACTCAATTAAAATGAAAAATAAACTAAAAGGATATTTAATAAATAAAATACACTGCTGAAATTAAAGGAAGGACTAAATTGAAATCAAAATGGAACTAAAAGTATAAAGTTCAAATATTAAAATCGCATAAGGATTCAAATGGAATGCGCGCACAAAGGGAAGGACTGATATTGCAAATTCCCCATTCGAGGCACAGAGGCTCGGATCCGGGTCTTGGGACGGGTCGACGCGCGGAGCTCCAACATCTAAACTACGTCGTTTTTGGAGCCACTGAATTAGGCCCAAAACGACGTCGTATTCAGACCTTTAAAAGACCCTAAATTTGGTTATTCAGCCATTTCAAAACCGTAGCCCCCATTTTGTTTTTTTTTTAGCCGGCCTTTAGCCAAATCATTTGGCCCTCACCCCCATCGTCCCCAACCACAGGTGTATTCGCCCTTTGAAGATGATTTTCAGCCTCAAGATTCCTCCTCCACCTTTGACTTCGACGAGGCAAGGAAAAACCAACGGAGGATTTGCGAGGTAAGGTTTCGTTTCACTCTTTTTTTTTATTGTTTTAGATGCGAAAAATGAAAAAAAAAGTCGAAAGGAATAGATCCAGAGAAAAAACGCAACAAATCCGGAGATTCAAAGAAAGGAAAATCACCTTCCTCTGTTTTTCTTGCTTTGTATTCAATATCTGTATGCGTAAATGCGCGTTCATAACCTTTACAAAGACTAAAAGTTGGGCTTTTATAGCCGAAAGAAAAGAAAAATAAACCGAAAATATACAATATGTCTTTGTTTCTATTCGTCGCTGTTTTTGTTTCCTTCTTGCAGTACGGGTGCGCGTTCGTGTACGGGGGTCATGCTGGCGCTTGGCGTGAGGAGTATGGAGGCGTGCTGGCGCTTGGCGTGAAGAGTACAGAGGTGAAGGCGTAGGGAGGTTGTTGTTGCAGCGCAGGAGAAAGAAAGGAACCCTAGGGTTTCTAAAATTTCTAGGCCATTTGGGCTCATTTCGGGTATTGGGTCAGTCCTTGGGCCGTGGGGTTTTAGTTATTGGGTCTAGGGTATGTATTGGGCCAGAGTCTGTAAATAGACATTTAATAGACTATATATTATTTTTTGTTTTGGGATTATTCTTTGGCTGTTGGGCCCGAGCGAATTTGGCCCATTACAGCTGCCCCTTTTTGCTCATTGTCGTGTAACAAGAATGGAGTAAAGACTAAAAAAGGGCCAAATTTGCCGGGGCCTGACGAGTCTCAACTTCTCTTGGCGCTTCTTTTCTTCAAGTAGCCTATTTCTAACCCACTGCATCTTCAGAGGTAAAGGGACTGTTGCTTTGATCTACTCCACTGCGACTACTTGTAGCTTTAAGCTATTCCACTGCAACTTTAGAGAGTTGAGGTTTGTGGCTTTAATATGTTCTTCTGCAATTATAACTTGATCTGCTCCATTGCAACAAGGTCTGTAATCTTTAGCCTACTCCACTACAACATTAGGGAGCTAGGATGGTGGCTTAAATCTACTTCACTGCAACTTCAGGAAGCCAAGATTCGTCGTCTTCGATTTTCCCCACTGCAACTTCAGGGAGACAAGATCTACAATCTTCAGCCTACTCCACTACAACTTTAGGGAGCTAGGACTTGCTTAAATCTGCTTCACTGCATCTTCAGGAAGCCAAGATTTGTCATTTTCAATTTTCCCCACTACAACTTGAGGTAGACAAGATCTACAATATTCAGCCTACTCCACTACAATTTTAGGGAGCTAGGACTAGCTTAAATCTGCTTCACTGCATCTTCAAGAAGCCAAGATTCGTCATCTTCTATTTGCCCCACTGTAACTTCAGGGAGACAAGATCTACAATATTCAGCCTACTCCACTACAATTTTAGGGAGCTAGGACTAGCTTAAGTCTGCTTCACTGCAACTTCAGGAAGCCAAGATTCGTCATCTTCGATTTTCCCCACTGCAACTTCAGGGAGACAAGATCTACAATATTCAGCCTACTCCACTACAATTTTAGGGAGCTAGGACTAGCTTAAATATGCTTCACTGCAACTTCAGGAAGCC
Organism: Gossypium arboreum; assembly: GCF_025698485.1. Lineage (NCBI taxonomy): Eukaryota > Viridiplantae > Streptophyta > Magnoliopsida > Malvales > Malvaceae > Gossypium > Gossypium arboreum. The sequence goes on from NC_069073.1 coordinate 120,029,246, forward strand.
AAGATTCGTCGTCTTCGATTTGCCCCACTGCAACTTCAGGGAGACAAGATCTACAATCTTCAGCTTACTCCACTACAACTTTAGGGAGCTAGGACTTGCTTAAATCTGCTTCACTGCATCTTCAGGAAGCCAAGATTTGTCGTCTTCGATTTGCCCTACTGCAACTTCAAAGAGACAAGATCTACATTCTGTTTCATAGGCTTATGCTTATGCAAAATAATTAGGATGCTATGATCAACATGAATCAATTGTTCCTAACTAGATGTGATGTTTATGTCAAATAATTAGAATGCTACGATCGAAATGAATCAAATGTTCCTAACTAGATGTGATGTTTATGTCAAATAATTAGAATGCTATGATCGAAATGAATCAAATGCTCCTAACTAGATGTGTTATGAATGATATATGAATACGAAAATGAAAATGATCCAGGTATCATTGCTCGTTCATCAGGATATTATCACTGACGTATTACGCGGCCATCTTGTTTAGCTGGTATTCTTGACAGAAAACAATTTCAATCTGCTTGGCAAGCTTGCCCTACTGAAACTTTATGGAGTTTTTGCTTATCCAACCCACTGCAACTCAGGGTATAAGATCAATCATTCTTCGGGTGTAATGACCTTGTGTGCATGTCTGATATTTGCGTGAATGCAGAATATCATTTTTCTTTTCCTGAGAATGATCCCCTCTTATACTTGGATTGACATTGCTCGTCATTTTTCGAGGTTGTATCACCGACGAAATATCTTGCCTCTTCGTTAATCAATACCTTTGATAGAAAATTCAAAGAGATAGCCACAATTTGGACTCCTTCTTTCTCAAACTTTTCCATCCCTTAGGTTTAGTGAGTTCTAAACAACAGTCATGTTTCAGGTTCTTGTACTATTTAGAAGCCTCCCGAGTAATATGCAGAACTTCTTTTTATGAAAGTATTATTGGTCTATTAATTGTTATTTCAATGCAAAATGCTCGAGAAAGATCAAAACAATAGACAAGAAGGAAATTGGGTAAGAGCACAGCTCGAAACAAATAAGTTAATCAAAGATTGCAAATGCAATAAGAAGACAATTAACTCAACATGAATAAGTTAATCAGAGATAGCAATGCAATAAGAAGGAAGTTTATTTGGAGCATATTTTGAAACGAATATAGTAATCAAAGATAGTAAATTCGGTGTGGGTAAGATGAAAACTAGGTGTCTCAGATATCTCAGCCCGAGCTTCTCTGTACAAACTTCTTGAGGTCCATTTTGAGCTCAATATGTATTTAGGGGATCCGGAGTACTATGTCGATGCCCCGAGACTTAGCATACTTCTTTATTGTTAATTTAGGCGTAGCAAGACTACTGTATGCCCCACCTTGATTCAAATTTGAGCCGCCCTTTTTCAGGTTTTCAACTCAAATCCGCCCTTTTCGGGTTTTCACCTTGGCCTCTCCTTTTTTCTTTTTTTTTTAAGGTCTCAAAGTGTCTTTTGCAGGTTTTTGCCTTGGCCTTTCACTTTCCTCTGAAGTTTTTATCTTTTTCGACGCCAGGTCCCCCTCGTGGGATTCTCTAGGATGAACCTTTCTAACGTAAGCTTACATCATTCATTTCTGGTACATTGGGCCATGACAGATGGCTTTCAACTTCCTTTCTTCAAATTCAACTGACCATATCGGGATTGGATCTATTCTGCCTGATCCAACTTCAACTTTGACAAGACTTGGCCAAAAGAAATCTCGTTTTCAAAACCGTTTCTATCCCATTAAGCAGACGAAAAATGTATTGGCCTGGCGAAAGTTCTGGCCGACATTCAATCAGTATAGAGGGTAAATGGTAACTTCTTTATGCCAATCTTTACAAGCCTCGATTGTCTTCTACGATTTTTGCTGCGTCATGATACGGCGCTTGATCTTTGAACAGATTGCCAACTTCTGACATTGAATCTTTCTAATGTTCTTTATCGGCACCTAATCTCCCTCTTTTTTTTTTTTAAGTTCGACGACTATCGACTTAGTAACATTGGCATATGAAATAACTTTCACCCATTCTATGAAGTAATCGACAATCTCAAAGATGAATCGGTATCGATTAGAAGCTTTTGACGGAATCAGCCTCATAATATCCATGCCCCACATATAGAAAATCTTGTGAAGGAAATGGGGAGGCCTAAAAGTCTTGTCTTCTTTCATTTGGCATTTGCATCTTGACTGATACAATCCTATTCCATGTTGGATTAGCAGCGCTCGAACCTCGTGATTAGCCTGGCTAACGTAAGACCATTAGCATGTGTTCTCCTGATATTCATATGGACCCTTTTTTAGCATCCACAGACCTTAGTAGCCCAAGCATATCGTGATACGATCATGTGAAAATATCTTAGTATTCTTGACATCTCGCTTTGTCTCTATGGTGCTATACGCTCTAATTTTTATCTCTTTCTCTTTTCTCAGGTTCGCGACGTCCATTGCCCCTTTGTAAGGTAGGATCTATTTCTCATCTTGTTCTACCATCCTTGACAAATCGGGAGATAGGCTACAATCTCTATCATCTTCAAGGTCCTGAGATCTCTCTAGATACATATCTTGCTCAAAACGATATACAAAATTAGTGCCAGCGTCACTCACATCATTGATATCTGTAAACCTGTTGTAGGTATGAAGGCTGGGCCAAAGAATAAATGATTCTAAGGATGATTATTTGTATGATATGATCATGAATGAAAGAATCTAAGAATAATCATTTGTACAATATGAAATGGAATTTATGTAAAAGTTACATGGAAAATAGAAGAGTGTGTTATTAAATGATATGTATTGATGATTTTAAATGGTAATTTTTCCGTAACTAACGTAGCACCAGAAACATCATCAAAGAAGGAAAAAGAGAAAGTGAGCGAAGATAACGAGTAAACTCAAGAACCACGGTTTGTATTTCTATAACCAAACTTAATAGTTATTTTGATACATATTATTGATATTATGTATGGCTATTGAAATTAAGATAAGTATTGATATTGTAGTATAGTGTTGAATTATGAATGTCGAAACCATCTTTCGAAATTTTAATTTTAACGAAAAATAGGGGAATCGACTGTTTGAAAATAAAACGTGGAGTCACCACCGATCCTTTTGTTTTGGTGTGATCGGATCACCTAAGAATTTGGTTATTTTAATAAAACATTTTTGATTTACTAAAACAACGATTTTGGTTTACGAACTTTTGAGAAAACGGGTTCGGAAGTAGGTTACGCATGAGGAAGGATTAGCACCCTCACTATGCCCAAAATTGGTACCAAATCGATTAAATGCTGTCCTTATATAAAATGTTTTTGAAATATGGTTCTTGTTAATAACATTTGAATAACCCGAGTTGGTTGCCAAAAATCTTCTTGTTTCGACGTTCGAAAGTTTATAATTTGAAATTAACAAAAGGATGCCCAACTATTTGGTCCAACGAAAGACCGAAACCCAGTACAGTAGGGCACGATTCCTCGAATTTCCGAATATCGGACATTGCCTCACCTTAGAAAATACGAGTGAAATTCTGAAGAGATATTCGATTATTTTGAACAAATGGAAAATTGCAACCCAGCACGATAGGGTACTATTCCCCAAATTGCCAAGCATCGAATATCGCCTTCGTTTTAAAGGGTTTTTAGAAAACGTGAGTGAAATTTCGAAAGAATCTTCGATTGTTTTGAAAAAATGAGAAATCACAACCCAACACATTAGGGCACGATTCCCGAATTATCAAACACCGAGTATTGTATTCGTTTTGGAAGGTTTTTAATAAACACGAGTGAAAACCTAAAGGAATATTCGATTGTTTTGAACAAACAAGAAATCACAACCCAGCACGATAGAGCACGATTCTCGAATTATCAAACACCGAGTATTGCCTTCGTTTTAAAGAATTTTTAATAGTTGTGAAACTAGCTTAAAACGCATTAATTCGATTTGAAATAAGACGAAATTAATTATAAAATTTGGATTTTATAAAACCACATTTCGAAAATCAAGCGGAAAGCGATGATATTGGGTAATATGTGTACGTATAAAACACGACAATGGGAGAGTGGGGGGGATACAATTTATTTAACCAACTAACAAACATTTACAATTAAGTACAACTAACTTGGAAATATAGCTGAATCTCAATCATGCATGGAGAATAATTAACATGGCAATATAAAATAATGAAAAAATAAATAATGCAACGATAACATGCATGGGTGAACAACAATTGATACGATAATACATAAGAAGGCTGTGAAAAATAAAATAAAATAAAATAAATAAAATAAAGAACACACAAATTTTATGTGGAAACCCTTTCGGGAAAAAACCACGGGCAGAGAGGAGAAGAAAATTCAATATGTCGAAAAATTTAAATCAAATACAAGAGGAATAGACTATGTCTATTTATAGGCTTGCAAAGCCGTATTCTAGTAGGATTGAAACACCTTATCCTAATCAATATAAAATAGATGGAGTTTAATAAGATTTAAAAACCTTATTCTAAAATAAAATAAAAGAAGTCTAGTTCTATATGGATTTTACTTTTATTTTATTTTCCATCGTATTTTATTTAAATAAGAATTTGGGTCACTTAATTCTAACAAACTCCACCTTGACACAAATTCTCAATGAACAAGTTCTTCATCGCGAACTTTCAATAAACAAGTTCTCTACCTCTTCCATAAAACCCCTTAAGGGTTCAACTTCAACAATGAACACCAACCAAGTCTAAGCAATGCTCAAACTTGGTTATAGGAAGTGACTTAGTCGTCATATCTGCAGGATTTTCATGAGTACTAATTTTGCTCACAACAATATCACCACGAGCAATAATATCACGAACAAAATGATACTGAATATCAATGTGTTTTGTTCTCTCATGAAACATTTGATCTTTTGTAAGAAAGATGGCACTGACCGTCACAAAATATGCTTGATTTGAAGGTCTTCATTGAGTTCACTAAATAGTCCCTTCAACCAAATAGCTTTTTTACAAGCTTCAGTAATCGCCATGTACTTAGCTTCAGTGGTAGACAAAGCGATTGTAGTTTGCAAAGTGGCTTTCCAACTAATTGCACAACCTCTGATTGTAAAGACGTAACCTGTGAGAGATCTTTTTCTATCAAGGTCTCTAGCAAAATCAGCATCAACATACCCTATAACTCCATCTTTAGTTCTTCCAAACTATAAGCAAACATCAGTAGTGCCTCGTAAGTATCTTAAAATCCACTGAACTGCTTTTCAATGTTCTTTACCGGGATTTTCCATATATCTGCTAACTGCTCTGACTGCATATGATAAATCTGGACGTGAACAAACCATAGCATACATGAGAGATCCCACTGCACTAGAGTATGGAACATGTGACATGTACTCAATCTCATCATTTGATTGAGGAGACAAGGCCGATGAAAGTCTGAAATGGGCTGATAAAGGAGTACTAACAGGCTTAGCACTCTTCATACTGAACCTGTAAAGAACTTTCTCAATGTACCCCTTCTGACTTAGGTACAATTTACTTACTTTTCTATCTCTGAGAATCTCCATACCAAGTATCTTCTTTGCTGGCCCTAAATCTTTCATCTCAAATTCTTCACTTAGTTGGGCTTTAACCTTTCTTATCTCTCCTTTATCTTTTGCTGCTATCAACATGTCATCAACATAAAGAAGTAGATACACAAAAGAACTATCACTGTTTTTCTTAAAGTAAACACAACTGTCTAAACTACTTCTTTTGAAATCATGAGAAGTCCTAAAGGAATCAAACCTCTCATACCACTGTCTTGGTGACTGTTTCAAACTGTAAAGGGACTTTCTCAGCAAGCAAACATAGTCCTCTTTTTCTGAGACTATAAAACCCTCTGGTTGTTGCATGTAAATATCTTCCTCAAGTTCTCCATGCAGAAATGCAGTTTTTTACATCTAACTGCTCAAGCTCTAAATCATGCATGGCCACAATACCAAGCAAAGCTCGAATTGAACTATGCTTAACAACTGGAAAGAACACATCTGTGAAGTCCACTCCTGGAATTTGATTGTAACCCTTTGCAACAAGCCTTGCTTTATATTTGGGTTCTTCAACTCCTAGAGTCCCTTCTTTCTTTTTAAAAACCCATTTACAATGAACAACCTTTTTACCTTTAGGAAGTTTCACAAGGTCCTATGTTCTGTTTTTGTGGAGTGATTCCATCTTTTCTTGCATAGAAAACATCCACTTTTCTGAGTCTTCACAGCTAACCGCCTCAGAATAATTAGATGGCTCTTGATTCGCATCTATATCTTCAGCCACATTTAAAGCATAAGCAACTAAATCAACCTCGGCATACTTCTTTGGAGGTTTAATTTCTCTTCTAGTTCTGTTTTTGGCGATAGAGTATTGTGGTGAAGAAGCAACTCTATTCTCAATTTTTGTTCTGGCTTGAGGAGTTGACTCTGTATTAATCTGATGCTCCACCTGCTTTTGATTTTCTTTATTGGAAGAGTCTTTAAGAGATAAGTTAGGTAGCATAGCAGTTTCATCAAAAACAACATCTCTACTAATCACAACTTTTCTATTTTCAGGACACCATAACTTATACCATTTTACACCAGCTTTATAACCAAGAAAAATGCATTTAATAGATCTCGGTTCCAATTTTCCATTATCAACATGAGCATACGCAGGACACTCAAAAATCTTTAAACCAGAATAATTAGCAGGATTACCAAACCATACCTCTTGTGGAGTTTTTTTCTCAATGGCAACGGATGGAGATCGGTTGATAAAAAAACATGCAGTAGAGGCCGCTTCTGCCCAAAATGCCTTCGGTAAGTTGGCATTTGACAATATATATCGAACCTTCTCCATGATCGTTCTGTTCATTCATTCTGCAACGCCGTTTTGCTGTGGAGTATGACGAACTATCAAGTGTCTCATGATCCCTTCTGATTTGCACAATCTATTAAACTCATCAGAACAAAACTCTAAGCCATTGTCTGTGCGGAGGTATTTTATCTGTTTTCCCTTTTTTTTTTCAATCATAATTTTCCAATACTTAAATGCGGAAAACACATCGCTTTTCTGCTTTAGGAAAAACACCCAAACTTTTCTGGAAAAATCATCAATAAAGGTTAGCATATAATTAGCTCCACCTCTCGAAGGCACTCTGGATGGCCCCTACAGATCAGAATGAATATACTCCAACGTTCCCTTCGTGTTATGGATTCCTCTAGTGAATCGAACTCTCTTTTGCTTCCCAAAAACACAGTGCTCACAGAAATTCAGTTTGCAAATTCCATGCCCATTAAGAAGTCTTCTTTTGCTTAATTCAGCCATGCCATTTTCACTCATATGCCCTAGGCGCATATGCCAAAGTTTAGTAATATCATCATCTGACAAGGAAGAGGAAGCGACAGCTGCATCACTAGTGACAGTAGAACCCTGTAAAACATATAACTTGGCAATCTTTCTCGCCCTTTCATCACAACAAGGGACCCTTTGAAATCTTTAAAACCCCACTTTCAATTGTGTATCTGCATTCTTTTGAATCAAGAGTACTCAACGAAATTAAATTTCTTTTCAATTCTAGAACATGCCGCACGTCACTAAGTGTTCTGACAACTCCATCAAACATCTTAATTTTAATTGTTCCAACACCTGCAATTTTACATGAAGCATTATTTCCCATCAAAACAACACTTTCAGATATTGTTTCGTAAGTTGTAAACCAATCCCGATTGGGACTCACGTGGAAAGTGCAGCCTGAATCAAGTATCTACTCATCGCTTACTTTAGAATCATTGACAGAAGCGACTAGAAGTTCACCATCGCTGCAGTCTTCTACAACATCAGCTTCACTGAAATTTTCTGGTTGTTTTCCCTTTTGATTCGCAGCCTCTCTTTTAATCTTATTTTGTAGCTTATAGCACTCAAATTTAATGTGCCTTTTCTTCTTGCAGAAGTTGCAAGTTTTACCTCTGTTTGAAGACTTCGATCTACCCTTAGATTTACCATGAGGATCCCGTTCCTGTGTCCTACCACGATCATCATCAGCATTCCGATCTTGTCTCCCACGAACAATGAGACCCTTTCTCTGAGAGTCGGGTTTAACCACAAGATGCTTCATCTTATCATACGAGGTTAAAGAATCATAAACCTCATCAACTGTGAGAGACTCGCGGCTATATAAAATCGTGTCTCTAAAGGTTGAATAAGACGGGGGCAACGAACAAAGTAGAATCAACCCTAGATCTTCCTTATCATACTGAACCTCCATGGCCTCCAAGTTTGAGAGAATTTCTTTAAACACTGTTAAGTGTTCGTGTACAGACGCACCTTCCTCCAAACGATGAGCATAAAGACGCTGCTTCATATGCAACTTGCTTGTTAGAGTTTTCGACTTACATATTTGTTCTAGCCTCTTTCATAATGCAGCGGTAGTTTTCTCTTTCATCACATCCTGTAAAATTTTGTTGGACAAATACAGATGTAATTGTGTTAATGCCTTTCGATCCTTATGCTTCTTCTCTTCATCTGTTAATGTCGAAGGAATCTTATCTATCCCTAGCAGGGCATCCTCCAGATCCATCTGTGCAAGAACTGTTTGCATCTTAATTTGCCACAATACAAATCTGGTGTTGCGATCTAATAGCGGAATTTCATACTTCAAAGACGCCATTACCATGATCGAGATGAATAACCTGGAAGCTCGGATACCAATTTGTGAAAAATAAAATAAAATAAAATAAATAAAATAAAGAACACACAAATTTTACGTGGAAACCCTTTCGGGAAAAAACCACGGGCAGAGGAGAAGAAAATTCACTATGTCGAAAAATTTAAATCAAATACAAGAGGAATAGACTATGTCTATTTATAGGCTTGCAAAGCCATATTCTAGTAGGATTGAAACACCTTATCCTAATCAATATAAAATAGATGGAGTTTAATAAGATTTAAAAACCTTATTCTAAAATAAAATAAAAGAAGTCTAGTTATGGATTTTACTTTTATTTTATTTTCCATCGTATTTTATTTAAATAAGAATTTGGGTCACTTAATTCTAACAAAGGCGAATTAATAATGTGCAATCAATTGACATGAAATAACATAAAAACAATTACCATATAATGTACCAAACAAAATAAAACTAATATGATGCAAAACAATAAAAATGATCAATCGATGAACGAATACTACATGCTTGAATTTGAAATAATTTACATGGATAAAAATACTATATAAATAATTATTAATATAAAAAGATTTTGAATCGAATAACATGCAAGATAATACATCTATCTTAAGTTGACAATATTCATACAAAATAAAAGAAAACTTAAATAATATACAAAACATGAAAGGTTCTTAAATAACAAAAGAATATATAATAAAGTATGTTCTTGTGTAATGAACTATAAAATTTTCTTATATATATATATATATATATATATATATTGATTTAAAAGGAAATGTACAATGAAATAGATTTAAAGGAAAATACATAAAACAATAGAAGATCAACAATGCATGTAAAAACACAATGTTCAATCATTCAAAACGATAATATAAGAAACATTTACGTATATATAAGTATGAAAACAAATTTATAACAAAACAATATAAACAATATACAAAACAACATGGAAACAATTTGAAAACTATTTAATATGAAAAATTACAAATGAGCAACATATGAGAGGGTTTGAAATGATTTGCATATATAAAAATAAAATAATAAATAATATTACAATAAACATTGTGAAAGAAGAGATTTGGAACAAATGACATGCAAAAATATTTTAAAAAACATATCTATTTAATGGTGATGATATACATACAATAATGAAAAGACAATGTAAACAATATAATGAAGATATAATAAAAATAAAGAAATGACAACATATATGATGAATGACAAATTAATATAGAGTATAACAATACATATATATGAAATAATCTTAAACAACAAGAAAGTAATAAAACATATTTTTCAAAGAATAAACTAGATCTGAAATAAATTTGAAGGAAATACAAATAAATAGATTTAAAAGAAGTTATATGTGTAAAATAACATGAAACTAATAATGTGTACAAAAGAAAACTAATTTTGTCATAAATCATATATGTATTAATATAAGTTAAATATAAATTAAATATTATACAAAATTTTGACAACAACACGATATACAAAGTAATTTTAAGATAATAGTTTTATAAAAAAGAGTGAATTGTCAAAGTAATTTAAAATGTATATAAAAATAAAATAAGTGCTAAACAATTAAAAAGATAATGAGCTACACAAATTAAAAGGACTCAATTAAAATGAAAAATAAACTAAAAGGATATTTAATAAATAAAATACACTGCTGAAATTAAAGGAAGGACTAAATTGAAATCAAAATGGAACTAAAAGTATAAAGTTCAAATATTAAAATCGCATAAGGATTCAAATGGAATGCGCGCACAAAGGGAATGACTGATATTGCAAATTCCCCATTCGAGGCACAGAGGCGCGGATCCGGGTCCTGGGACGGGTCGACGCGCGGAGCTCCAACATCTAAACGACGCCGTTTTTGGAGCCACTGAATCAGGCCCAAAATGACGCCGTATTAAGACCTTTAAAAGACCCTAAATTTGGCTATTCAGCCATTTCAAAACCCTAGCCCCCATTTTGTTTTTTTTTTAGCCGGCCTTTAGCCAAATCATTTGGCCCTCACCCCCATCATCCCCAACCACAGGCGTATTCGCCTTTTTAAGACGATTTTCGGCCTCAAGATTCCTCCTCCACCTTCGACTTCGACGAGGCAAGGAAGAACCAACGGAGGATTTGCGAGGTAAGGTTTCGTTTCACTCTTTTCTTTTCTTTTTTTATTGTTTTGATGCGAAAAATGAAAAAAAAAAGTCGAAAGGAATAGATTCAGAGAAAAAACGCAACAAATCCGGAGATTCAAAGAAAGGAAAATCACCTTCCTCTGTTTTTCTTGCTTTGTATTCAATATCTGTATGCGTAAATGTGCGTTCGTAACCTTTACAAAGACTAAAAGTTAGGCTTTTATAGCCGAAAGAAAAGAAAAATAAACCGAAAATATACAATATGTCTTTGTTTCTATTATTCTTGTTTTGTTTCCTTCTTGCAGTGCTACGGTGGCGTTAGTGTCGGAGTCATCTTTGGCGCTTAGCGTGAGGAGTACTGAGGCGTCTTGGCGCTTGGCGTGAGGAGTACGGAGGCGAAGGCGTAGGGAGGTTCTTGTTGGTGTGAGAGAAAGAAATGAACCCTAGGGTTTCTAAAATTTCTGGGCCATTTGGGTTCATTTCGGGTATTGGGTCAGTCCTTAGGCCGTGGGGTTTTAGTTATTGGGTCTAGGGTATGTATTGGGCCAAAGTCTGTAAATAGACATTTAATGGACTATATATTATTTTTTGTTTTGGGATTATTCTTTGGTTGTTGGGCCCGAGCGGATTTGGCCGATTACAATGAATATTTGAATTGAAATGTATATTGGTTAATGATGAAGAATTAAAAGTGAAATGAAAACCCTATTAACAGTATCGGGCTAGTCGGATATAGTTGGCATGTCATAGTATTGGAAGTGTTCAGGGATATTCGACTTTGTGTCGATAAGGCACCTTGTGTGCCATACTGTTACTGTTACTATTACGGTGTATTCCGGCTTCGGTCGATGAAACACTGTATACTATCCCGATGTGTGGGTTGGATCCTTATATCCGTCCATGTCCGGATTATGTTAATAGGGTAAATTACTGTACTGAACATAGAAAGATACTGTTGTTACTGTATTTTCTTATTGAATATGATTTTATTGATAAGTATTACTATGATATAAGGATAATTGAATGATAATTTATAAAGTTTTTATTGTTAGAATTTATGGTTATGTTTTAAATGCATATTAAGTATTGGTTTGCAGAAATACCACTGAATGTATACTCAGCGTACGGTTTGTTTCCGTGCGCAGATTAGGTACAAAGTGACTATCGTCTCAGCATCCAAGCCAACTCCCGAACTTAAATATTTGGCGATGTATCTTATCCTTAGGAATGGCATGTACCTAGGTTGTCTTTGATATTATTTTGAATATAAGAGAAGTTAGTGAGGAATGTTAATAGCTAGCTCATAGATGTAAAGTGAATGATATAACATAGTTCATTTTGAACTAATTTGAATGGTTCTTAAGTATAAATTTGAAGTTGCTTTATTTAACGGTCGATAATATACTAATGTTAGATTGTTATATTAGTATAATAAATGTGTATTAAATATGTTTAATCATGTTTTGAACTGGTTGAAAGATTATATTTAAATTTGCTTGTTATTCAAGGTTTGCAGGGTTGGAAGACTTGAACTATAAGGTTCATTTTGAGTCCACACGACTTGTCACACGGGCGTGTGATCAAACCGTGTAAAACACACGGCTTGAACACAGACATGTTGATAGGCCATGTGTCCCCTGTACCTAAACCTTGTAAAACAGAATACCACACGGGCTGAGCACACGGGCGTGTGACTTGGCCGTGTGAAATTAGTTTGTTCATAAGTAATAAGTCAGTGTTGTACGTGGGTAAAGGACACGGGCATGTCCAAGTCGTATGAGTCACACGGAGTGACAGCATGGGCATGTTATGGAGACACGGGAGTGCCTCCTAGGCCACACGGGCGTGTGGTACTATTCATTAAAGGAAATTTTAAGAACAGTATGAAAAATTTTATAAGCTTCCGATTGAGTTCCTGTAACAGCCTAATTTTCAGTGGTATCGAGAATAGAGATTTGAGATCACTAAATCCGACGGGTGAGTTGAAAATTTAATAAATTAATACCTATGAGTCAAATGTGAATATAAAAGCATTTTTGAATTAGTGAATTTGGTGATTTAAAAGAATTAATTAGGTAAATTGGGTCGAGAATGAGGTATCGAGACCTCAAATTCATAAATCGAGCCATAAATATTTTTAGAAATATTTATGGAGTGTTGGTGAGGTAGTAATAAAATTTAGTCAGAAAATTTTGACGTTTGGGTGGTTAATTAAATAAAAAGGACTAAATTGAAAAGGGTGTAAAAGTTGCTAAAAGGATTAAATAGCTCAATTGTCAAATGAGGAAGGACCTAAAGTGCAAATAAGCCCAAAGGAGATATTTTGGGCGGCAATAGCTAAGAAAAATCAGGAAATGGGTGAGATAAGGGCAAAATTGGAAAATTGCCAAAATTCACTAAATAAAAATGGGACTAAATTGGAATATCTAGAATTCTCTTCATTTCTCTTCATATTCATCAGTTGAAAAATAGCCATGGAGGAGGGTTCAAGCTGGTTTTCATACTCTAGCTTCATGTAAGTTTAATTCTTGCTTTCTCCTTGAAATTTTTATGTTTTTGGACTTTTACAATTGGGTCCAACTTATTATTTCATTAGTTTTTGATTTCATGCCTAATTTTTGAAGTTGTTATGGATGAGTGCTGGAAGTATATGGTGATTTGGCATGTAATTAGAGTTTTAAATTGTTTATATTCTGATTTTATTGAAAGAATTGAATAGAAAGTGAATGTTTAGGACCTAATTGTAAAAGAGTTTGAAGTTAGAGTTTTATGTGAAAATTATGAATTTAAATAGTTATGAAATAACTTATAATGCCTAGAAAAAGTATTAATTGATAAAATTATCTTAATTTAGGGGTTAATTGAGCAAGGACTGAATTGTATGAATTGTGAAATTTGGGGTAAAATGGAAATCAACATTTTGCACTAAAACTGTTTTGGGCAGCAGCAGTAGTTTAACTTTGAAAAATCACCAAAAATTTTAGAAATCGAATTAGAGGATGAATAAAATATGAAATTAAAGCTAATTGAGTCTAGTTTCTTATAAAAGAAATTATATAAGCAATGGAATTGTAAATCATGAGATATAATAACTTTTGTGAGACAAGGTCAGAATGATTTTGGGTTCCCCTGTTCTGAATTTGGAAAATCATAAAAAATTGGATAAAAATAATTAGAGGCTTAAATTTATATGTTTAGAATCCTAAATGAGTCTATTTTCAATAGAAACAACTAGGACATCATTCGAATCTTGTACGAGAAGATAATTAATCTTTAGTGAAGAAGGGTCGGAACTGTCAAACAGTAGAATAGGGGAGACTTCAATGAATAAACTGTATTAATTGGCCCAACCAAAAATTATGAAATTTTTATGGTAATAATACATATGAGTCTAGTTTCTGGGAAAATTTATGGATCTTAATTTTGAGTTCTGTAGCTCAAGATAAAAATAATTTAGTGACTATGACACAGATGGACAGCTTGAATATTCACATAAGTAGATAGTGAAAATTATGGATAATGTTACCTACAAGTATGTTGTTTATACTAAGGATGTGGATGCAGAGGAGGAGGAGGAAAATATACAAAAATATATGAATGACTCGTGTGTAAATTAATCACATGCCCGATTATAATTGATAAGTGTTGGATTAGAAATGATATAATGTTTTATTTGGAATATTTATTATGAAATTATGATTATTGTTATAATACAAAAATTGAACTTGTGAGTTTATATGGCTAAATTTTAGTGATTATTTGTTAATTTTATGAATTTCATGATGTGTTATTTTATATGTATTGATGATAAAATCGTGAATAATGTAAAAGCATGAAAATTGAATAAATGATCAAATTGAGCATTTCAGTTCAGTGACAAGATGAATTGAAGGAAAAGACCATGGTTGGACCATGGCAACAAGTGATAAGTGATAGCTTCGGCTACACTTATCTGATCAAGGACAAATGAAAGTGATAAGTAATAGCTTCGGTTAAACTTATCTGATCAATGACAAATGACAAGTGAAAAGTGGTAGCTTGACTACGATCGATGAAAAGTGGTAGCTTCGCACGATCGATGAAAAGTGGTAGCTCAGACTACGATCGGTGAAAAGTGGTAGCTCCGGCTACCTGATCAGTGAAAAATGGTAGCTCCGGCTACCTGATCAGTGAATAGTGGTAGCTCCGGCTACAAGTGACAAGTGACAAGTGACAAGTGATTTCCGTATAAGACCATATTTGGGATATGGCATCGTGTGATATATGCTATTGTATAAGACCATATCCGGGATATGGCATCGTGAGATATGTGATTCGTGTAAGACCATAGTGGGCTATGGCATCGATATATGAATATGTGTAAGACCATAGCTAGGCTATGGCATCATTATGTGAAGATGTGTAAGACCATAGTTGAACTATGGCATCGAGAAAGCAAGTACTCAATTCGTAAGACGTTCACTAATTTGACAAAGTTTGGTAAGTGTTACATGGAATTATGTGATACAAGGAAGTACGAGTTGATAAGATATGAGTATAAAACTTGGTTGATAAATGAATTCATTTGTGATTATATAATTGTTCATCTTGAATGTACTGTCCATATGTATTGAAAATTCAAATGTTTTAATGAATAAAATTCCGATATGGAATAAATTGAACACGAGACAAATAATTATGAAATTGAACTCGGAATTCATGAAAATGACGGTTATTGATATATGGAGACATGAGACATTGATATATGAATATGGAAAATATTTGATAAATGTTTTATTCATAATTATAGAATTATATACCTCATGTGTACTATTTGCATAAAGATGATATTTCAAATTCTTTGGTTATTTAAGCTTAAATATGAAATAGTATGAAATCAAGATAAGTTGTTATGAAAAATATTTAGACTACAGAGATATGGCTGATATATGTTGTATGATTACATAACATGAAATTGTGTATATATATGAGAAATTTAATGAGAATTAAGCCCATACACGTTTCTTGTTATTTATATGAAATGTACGACTGACAAGGGTGATGAAGTTATAAACAGGGAGTTACACGGGTTGAAAACACGAGCGTGTGACTCTCCAAAGTGTGAAAATTTTTTTAAGTGTTGCAAAAGTTTCATATGTTTACGGTTTGGTCCCGAACCACCCTGAATGTATGTTTTGGGCCTCGTAGGCCCATATAAGGGACGTTAAACATATGTATGAAAGTTTTTAATTTAGAAGAAATTTTATGGCTGATTTTTTTTACATGATTGATCATATTAAGTTCGGTAATGCCTTGTACCCTATTCTAGGCTCGGAATGTAACGCCCCAATTTTCGAGAATCCTGTGAATGTTGGCATAGGTTTAATTATGTTAGTGGGCCTCTAGAAGGCCCAAGCTTAAGGTAGAACCCGGTAATTTTAGTTAATTTTTGTTCCATAAGAAAAAGGGAGTGAAATTATGAACTAGGACCTATGTGAAAATGTTTGAAAATGCTATAGGCTAAATTGAAGTGGCCAAATAAATAGGAGTGCAAAATAGGAGGATTTGCATGACAAACCTCCCATTTTACATGAAGTGGCCAGCCATCATGTTGTTGTAGACAAAATGTGCACTTGATATCCATAATTTATGGTACAAATTGATACAAATTGATAATAGGTTAGGTAAATGTTCCATGATAATGGGTTAGGTAAATGTTTCATGATAATGGGTTAGGTAAATGTTTCATGATAAGAATTTCATGTCTTTTGTATTAAAGAATTAAATGGATGAAATATGAAGTTTTATTAAAAGAAAAAGAGGTGAAAAGAACAAAGTTTTGTCCATCTTTGTTCATCATAGCTGAAAGTTAGAGAAGAGAAAGGAGAGGAGAAAGCTCTTGAGTATTCGGTCATTAGGAGGAGGAAAATTGAAGGTAAGTTCTTGGTACCTTGCTTCTATTTTGAGGTTCATGAGTTCTTCTTGATTCTACCTTAACTCTTGAAGTATATTTTGATTTTTGGTTGTGTTGTGAGCATTTGGTCATGAATTAAAATGAAGGAAATGGTTGTTGTTTCATGTTCTTTTGATGAAAAATGGAAGATATGTGAAGTTGAGCCAAACAAATGAGCATGCATGTGCCTTAGATGCTAAAGGGAAAAATCGGCTAACATGTTGTACTTTAAAATGATGAAATGGAGATTATGCTTAAGTAAAAATCATAGATATGTGATGATTGATTGGTGATATACATGTTTAAATAACATGCATGCAAGATAGGTGTATGAAAGAGTGATTTGGTAATAAATCTGCTTGGGACAGCAGCAGTAACGTGACTTTGGAAAATCACCATAAATTATGGGAGATGAATTAGAAGCTGAATAAATTATGTAATTAAATCTTAATGAGTCTAGTTTCAAATGGAATAAACGAGAACATATTTTTAATTCTGTACAATGAGAAATTTGATTCGTAATGAAGAGTGGTCAGATTAGTCAAACAGTGAAACATGGGAAACTTTGAGAAAAATCTGGTATTGATTGGCTAAACCAAAAATTCTGAAAATTTTATGGATAGAAGATATATGAGTCTATTTTAAAGGAAAATTAACGGAACTTGATTTGGAGTTTCGTAGCTCCAGTTATAAATGATTTAGTGACTGTTGCTCAGGAAGACAGCTTGCAGTGAAATTATGATTATGTGGTAAACATTGACAAAAATTTGTTAATGAGTTGCTTATTGTTTTCTTATAAGCTTACTATGATCTGTAGGTGTGGTTGGTCGAATATTGTAAGGGATTAATACGTAATTCGTATTTGAATAGTTAGATTAACGTATTAGTAATCCAATTGTAGGCGGTTCGTGTGTGGATTTCGTCAGCATATCGTCGCAAACAGGTGTGTAACTAACACCCTCTTTCTTAGTCTAAATCGGCAAAAGTCGAAAAGCCGAAATGTCGAAAATCAGTATTTTGTAGAATTGCGAGTGTGCGAATGCTCGTGAGGTAAATCGATTAATGTTTTTGGTAAGTTACAATGTTTGGACTGCAAAGTGCATGATTTCTGTGCCCTCGATATTTTTGGGCCTAATGGGCCAAAATTGGAATGATGGGCCAACGGGCCCAATTCGGTAAGAACCCTCGGTAGTGATTCTGTTAGTACGTGAAAGGTAGGAATATGCATGAAAAACCCTAAAATAGATAAACTACTGAAATATCTTTAAAAGTGGAAAATTTACAGTTTTACCCCTAGGAGATAAATTACCGAAATACCCCTAGGGTTAAATTGACCTAAATGCATGTTTGATGTTGTTATTTCTTGCATGCCATGTTGTTATTATCGATGCATGGGATTGGGATATTGACGGAGGAAGTACTAAAAGTGGCTTGTCCACGTCTTGGAGGCTTTGCCTCAATTTACTGTTAACTGAGCAGCAAGGCTACAACTGTGGAGTGTTGGGTTGGGTGGGTTGAGCTATTCCCACATGGAGTGTATGGCTGGTACGGGTGGAGTGTAGTGGTTGGTGGGTTGAGTAGTCTCCCAAATGGGCTTGCATATGTTTCTTGATGTTGCATGTATTTTGAAATGGGCCTATGGGCCATATCATTATCTGAATAAGGGCTAAGGCCCGGTTTATTATAATCTGAAAAGGGCTCGCCCAATACCACTGTTACCCAAATGGGCTTGCATATGTTTATTGATGTTGCATGTATTTTGAAATGGGCCTATGGGCCATCTCATTATCTGAATAAGGGCTAAGGCCCGGTTATTATAATCTGAAAAGGGCTCTCAGCCCAGTACCACTATTACCGAATGGGCTTAGGCCCAATAGGCTTGAGTGACTTGGGCTTTGAATGGGTTTTCCTTACACACCGAGTTTCCCAAACTCACCATTTTATTTTCATCCACGCAGAAATCCCCAACCATAGTGGGCTTGGAGTCGTGAGGGAATTTGAGTGGCCACCCGCTCGAAAGTTTGATTTTCTTCCGTGAACTGGACATCCTTTTATTTACGTTTGAAGTTTTGGGGCTTTTAAATGTAATAAGGCCGCTTAATTATTTTTGATGGTTTTAATATGTATTACTAATATAGGTAATACTTATTTTAACTGTTGAAATTGGATAACTTTAGGGCGCGTTTTCAAAAACAACAATTGATTTCAAAATAACACGACAACAAGCAAAGCTTCCGCAATGAAAGTATTTTCCAAAATTAATCACTTTTCCTAAAAATGACTTAATCAAATCGGTTTCCAAGAAATATCCATGACGTTAAGGTGTGGCAATGGCGGTATGCATGTCTAGGATTAGATCCAAGGGAGCTTGGTACTTAAGCAATCCGATGGGCTCACCACCTCTTTTCGGTTTCCTACCGGTGCGACTTCCATTCACTTTAACCTTTAATGAATTAATCTTTTGAACATCAAGTACGATTTTCGGACTTAGAATGGAATTTTTTTTAACGTTTTGATGTGGCATGCGGATCCGCCATAACATAAAATTTGGGTTTGGGGTGCTACACGAATCTGGTAGGGGTGTTCTGATTCGATTTATGTTAATCTTCTATCTCGGGTCTCGAGGGCCCATTAAAGGAACAATAAGAAGACTTTATGAACTGTGTAATAATTATTTATGTTTTAATTGTAATCGAATTGTAATGACCGGTAATACTCCGTAATTCTGTTTCGGTGACGTGATAGGGTTGGGGGTGTTACAAAGTATTTATTGTGTAAAATAAAAATTGAAAGACATAATCCATCACAAGGTTCATCTCCCTAGGTATTTAGAAAATTAGTTTATGCTTGAAAATAAAATCATCCCAAATATAGTATAACCAAAAGAAATAAAGAAACTCATGACAATTTCCTAAGAAATCAATGTGAATCTTCAATCTTGACAGAAATCTGCTTCAAAATCAATTTTACTGGTGTTTTATCTAGTGGTTTTCTTGAATATTCTCTAACAACTCACTCCTTTCTTCTTATTTTTGTCATATATACGTCTTAAAATGCTCAAAAAACCTAAAAATCGTGATTTTTTGCAGTTCGATGTGTAATCTCGTGAAATCAACATGGCCTACCATATACCCGTGTGGGTCACATGGCAAACTCTCAAAAGTTTATAATTATCACAAAAATTCTCTAAGGCGCAAAAAAAAAAACTGAAGCAAACTCTCAAACGAAAAAGGAAAAAACAAATAGAAAAGCCACAAGAAAACTAAGCATATCAAGATGAGAGTCCTAAGGGATTTAAACTCTATAGAATCTTATCCATTAGGATTACAAAATATTTACCTTGGTAACTTTAGTTTTACTAGAGTGCTCCACTAGGCCACCAAGACTTCAAGTAGATGGGCTTCTCCATATGTTTTACAAATCGGACCAGTTTAAGTGGGTCAAATGAACCCCATTTAATCAATTGACCTCTATGTGATGCTTTGTATACATTCATTATAGGCTTTGATCTGCAGCTCATGACACATGAACACAAACAAACTAAATTATAAATTACTGCCCCTTTACGCTAGATTAAAACAAGTAGAGATATGAAGTACAAAGGTAGGCGGTGTTTCTTCACTCACTGGTCATTAATTGCTCCCCTTTCTTCTATAAATGTTGTTCTTCTTAAATATTCATTCCATACATTGTGCTTAAATCAATAGATGAACAGTATATATAGTTGGAGTTGCAGGTGTTATATATACTTGCTTATTTATTTTTAATGCAATATGTTTGAATTTGAATTATATTGCTTATTTA
The DNA here is from genome assembly GCF_025698485.1 of Gossypium arboreum. NCBI lineage: Eukaryota > Viridiplantae > Streptophyta > Magnoliopsida > Malvales > Malvaceae > Gossypium > Gossypium arboreum. The sequence continues at coordinate 120,049,801 of NC_069073.1, forward strand.
TTTTTAATGCAATATGTTTGAATTTGAATTATATTAGCACTACTGAGTATTCAACACTCAGCATACAGTTATGTTTGTTTTCATGTGTAGGTATCGGACGTAAGTAAATATAGATTTAAATTGATCAAGCATCCAACTCAACAGCTTAACTCGAGATACATCTTGTTACTTCTTTTGTATGTATATATAAGTTTGGGTTATACACCATGTACCTAGGGTATTTATGACTTGGTGTTGAGCTTGCATTTTGGCATGCTTGGTAACTTGGCCTATATGGTTTATAAAGTTGAATTTCATCGTTTGACCAATAGGTAATTCTGCTAGTTCATATGAGTTTGAATATGCGAATTAGTTGATTGGGCATTGATGCATAAATTACTATGAATTTGTGTTTGCTTAAGTTTATATGTGTCAATTTGAGGCTTTTGTATTAATGTAAAGTTTAGGCATGTTGTTTAGGTATGTTGATGGTTTTATATGTATGGTTTGGATGCTTAAAATTAAGTAAATAGGGTCATTTTACTATTTAGTCTTGAGACAAGAAGAACATGTCTTAAAACCCTAAGAAAAAGTGTTTACTATCTGGGATGTTGAAATGGCCTTGGTCGCAAGACTAACCTGTTAGGTCTTAAGACAATTGGACACATGTCTAGAGACAATGATGCATCAAAGCTAAAATAAGAAAATGGGTGACGTCAATCTCGAAAAATGAAAGACCTTGTCCCAAGATATGCTAAAATCGAAGCAAAATTCTCAAAAATGAAATGTGGCATGTCTCAAGATATCATGTGAAAACTTGGAAATTGAGTTTGAATTCGAATCTTAACTCTTAAATCAACCTTATATTTTGATAAATTATGATATTATATATTAAGAATGTGTATGAATATGTTATATGAAATAAATGAATTGAAATGATTACTATACATTGACTGATGTGTTCAAAATGTAAGTTAGCCTGGGTTGTTTCGGTAAAGTAATGTTACATCACATAGAGGTGTTCAAATTTCTATTGAAACCGAATTAACTAACCAAACCAATCTAATTTGATTAACTCGTTGATTAACCAATCTAATTCAGACGGAAATCAATTAATAATTTTTAGAAGTTTGATTATTAATTAATTGATTCGTAATCAGTTAATTAATTGAATTAACTGAAATAAATAATATATATTATATAAAATATATATTAGCAGCCTACAACCCATCCAAGCCCTAGCCACTACCTAGCACAGGTCCACTAACCCAACCTAAATAAACATTTAAAATTCAATCCAATCCAAATAATTAATTTAATTATAAAATTAATTTATATTAAATAAATAATTTAATAAAAAACTGAAACTCCTAAAAAAAAACTAAAAATAATTCAGTAACTCACTCCCTATTTCGATGTTTTTAATCTCCCAAAATCCCTAATCGCAAATACCTTCCATTTGCTAAAGAAGAGGTTCGTTTTTTTTTAAAGACATTTTCTATCTATTTACTAAAGATGTTTACCTTTGATGAACCACCACCAGAGATCATGGCCACCCTTAAAATTGACGTGAAAGGAGTTGCCTTCTCACATTTAGGGAAAATTCTCCCATGCTCTCCAAGCATGCACGCATATATGTTTGGCTACTCTTGTTTACTGTCTTCCAAATTAGAGATGATTTGGAGAGCATCTCCCTCAACAATAATAGAATGATATCCCAACACGTGCTTATTCACTCACCCTCCATTCCTCCCTTTTCTTCTATAAATCATGTTCTTCTTGATTATTCGTTCCACACATTGTTATTAAATCAATGGCTGAGCAGTACATAATTGGAGTTGGAGGTGTTATAGCCTCTCTTTTGGGGTTCCTTTTCTTGTACTGCAATTCCCTCATAAGATTTAGGGGACTGAGGAAGCTAAAAAGAGCAGCTTCAATGGAGTTTCCAAAGGGGAACAGTGTAAACAAAACTGGAAATAGTGAGGGTGCTGGCACTACGGATATTATCATAGTCGGCGCCGGTGTTACCGGTGCTGCTCTTGCCTATTCTCTTGGAAAGGTCCCATTTTTTCTCCTCCTCCTTTTTTTTGTTCTTCCATAGTTTTAATCATCTTATTTTCCTCTTCCAGCATATAACACCTACCTTTTTTTTTTTTTTTGGTAAAAATACGATGTTCACCTCTTACTAAAAGTCAAATTGCATATAAATTATTTTCTTTATATTAGATCAAGTAGTAAATTGATCATTTCTATTAAAAATTTAATCCACTTTTATAGTTAAAATTGATGTGGCTGACAGAATACAAATAGTTACACATAGTGTGCCATACCTTATGGTAATGTATAGGGACCAATTTTTAGTAGTAGGAATTGATGGATTTTTTAACAGAGGACTAATTTGCTCTTAGATCTATTGTATGGTAATCTATAAATAAGTTTAATAAATTTTGTAGGTCCTTTATTTATTAATTTTATTTTGATAAATTACACCTAAAATATATCTAAATATTTTTTAAACTAATACTTAAACAATAATTCATTTAATGCAATATCAATAAATAATTATGATTTTATAATAGTATTTATATTAATATTAATTAAAAATTATAATAACATTTCAAAATTCCTTTTAAATCATTTAAAATTTTCAAAATATGATTACCCTCAATCAAACATTCATTGAAAAATTTAGTTTCAAACTTTTTGCAATACATAAGCAAGAAATAAATATCATTTAATTTCTATAAGAAAATGTGCCAATTAAACATTAATGAAATTCAATAAGATGCAGTGTTCAAGCAAAGTCATGCATCAAAACAGTGTGACAACAAGAATTAATGGATGATCACATTATCAACATTTGCATATTAATGATAAAAGTAATAAAGCTTATGCAAATAAAACTTTGTTGAAGATTAGATCAAAGATCCAAGACAATTGCCTTTCTTGTTAAACCACTAGCGTTTCTTCTGATCACTGCTCAAATATGGGGAAGCAACCACACTAGTTGTAGTGGTTCTTGTTGCAACATAGAAGTTGGGATGATTTGCAGTGGTGATTCACATCGTTTAAAAATGGTGTATAAAAGTCTAATGCATTTTGGCACAACTTTGGCTTATATCCTAAAGCCCCTTTTCTCTTGTGATGGAGAGGGCTTTTCTAGATGAGGGGGTGCTTTTATACGGGTGACTTGAGCAGAAGCGCCCATCCAAATTCTGCACGAACTTACAATCGAGTAAACAAAGTTGAGTCCGTGACACATTATGAGCTTAAGTATATTCTTCGATAGAAATTTTTTTAGCTAACTGGATAGTAAAAGCAGCATTAAGTATTCCTAAAAAGATTTTTTAGCTTCGATGAATCATCATCAAAGACCATGATCACCTTTAAAGCCGATATGGAAAATTCTCTCATGTGCTCCAAACTTACACTCTACGTGTGCGAATTGCAGAACTCCCCACATTTAGTGATTGTCTTTTTAGGGCCTTGTCCCTCTTTAGTCCCACAAAATAAATAATTTAATCTGTCTTTTTTCCTTTTTTGTTTCTTTTTGCAATAATAATGCATCCTTTTTTTTCCATAGCGTGTGGTGGAGGTACTTCAGTCATCAATCATAGTTTTTGCTAGAGAAATGTCTTCTTCATTTCATTAATCATTTAGAGCATAAGCAATTACAACTTCATGAAAAAAAAAGGGTATTCTTCCATCCACATAACATCATCACTGTATTGCAAAATTCCTTAGCTTTCATACTTGCCAATGCTTCTGTATTTTCCGAAATTAAATTGTAATGCACCAAAAGAAATCGTCTATCACTACTTTTAGTTAAATTTAAATGAAATACAAAAGGACACAAAAAGTAATTGCCTATATAAATATATTACTTTTGTAGAGGTTATTTTTATTATCTATATAGTATAATGTTGGGTAAACTCCAGTTAAGCAACGGATGGTAAGAATGGTAACGATATGGCTTTTTTTTTTTGGCGATGGGAGGTCTTAATTGGACGCAAATGTTTAAAGTTTGGTGGTGAAATTTTGTTTTGTAGAATTAGCGGGTTGTTTATATCTTTTCATGGTCTGTGTTCTAAGTTCTGTTTGCTGTAAGTTTGAATTGTTTGGTTGCTAGTCTGTATTTTCTTTGACAACAATGCGGTTTTAAATGAAGCAAAAAAAAAACTCGAGTTAAGCAACGAATAAGAATAAATAGAGACAAATCCGATACAAATATTTACATGAAAAACTTCTCTTAAGAGGATAAAAATCACAGGTAAAAAAACTTCACTAGAATGGCAAATAATTGAAAAGGAATACAAGATAGAGAAACAAAAACAAATTCGAACTCAAAATACAAAGTTCTTACGAAATTCCCACAAAACTCTATCTTATCCGTGAGAAAATATAAAACATCTCTAGAATAATTAGAGTTAGACTAAAAAGATAACAGAATTTAACTATGAGATAAAATTTGGTTTAGTAGAGAACATGTCGTCACATTGTGATGTGGCATATTGCCTTGTCGATACGTCATTCTTCGCATCCTCAAGACATTGTCTCTTTCTCGTCCAAACATCAACCCTATTTCATCTAAATGCGAGGGCCCAAATCAGATTTGCAGATTTGCAAATCACAATAATTTAACATGCTTGATATTGACATATTGTAAACATATTATACACATATTGAAATATCTTATTTATCAATTGTGGTGATTATTATATGCCATTGCACGCTTATCTTCTATAAATGATGCTCTTCTTGATTATTCATTCCATACATTGTTCTTAAATCAATGGCTGAGCAGTACATGGTTGGAGTACTTGGAGGTGTTATAGCCTCTCTTTTGGGGTTTGTTTTCTTGTACCGCAATTCCCTAATCAGATTTAGGGGACTGAGGAAGCTAAAAAGAGCAGCTTCAATGGAGTTTCCAAAGGGGAACAGTGTAAACAAAACTGGAAATAGTGAGGGTGCTGGCACTACGGATATTATCATAGTCGGCGCCGGTGTTACCGGTGCTGCTCTTGCCTATTCTCTTGGAAAGGTCCCATTTTTTCTCCTCCTCCTTTTTTTTGTTCTTCCATAGTTTTAATCATCTTATTTTCCTCTTCCAGCATATAACACCTACCTTTTTTTTTTTTTTTGGTAAAAATACGATGTTCACCTCTTACTAAAAGTCAAATTGCATATAAATTATTTTCTTTATATTAGATCAAGTAGTAAATTGATCATTTCTATTAAAAATTTAATCCACTTTTATAGTTAAAATTGATGTGGCTGACAGAATACAAATAGTTACACATAGTGTGCCATACCTTATGGTAATGTATAGGGACCAATTTTTAGTAGTAGGAATTGATGGATTTTTTAACAGAGGACTAATTTGCTCTTAGATCTATTGTATAGGGACTAATTTGTTCATTTTTTTAGTAGAGGAGATAAACACAATCCGACTCTTAGTACAAGGCCTCCATGATGCTTTTACCAATTTTTTTTGAGGAACAATTACTAATTAAATTTGCATTTTATTATTATTGGTTGAAGTATTATATGGGAAGATAATATTTCGATAAGTTAATTTAATTTCATGTGGATCTGTGTTTATCTTTTATAATAAATTCAAATTTTAATTTGATAGCCGAATGAAATATTCAATATTTTCTTAAATTGGATTGGTTCTAATTGAGAATTGATTACAGTATTGGTCCAAAAGAAATAAAAATCATTTGACTCATGAATCCGTATAAACTAATTAAATCGGTGATTGAATTTGTTGATCCGGATTTTATAATTTTTATTTTATTTTTAAATTTTTAATAGTCTATTTAACTTAAATAAAATAAACAAATAAATTAAAATTGATGATTTGACTAATTTCACCATCAATTTAGAAAACATATTAGTAACTAAATATATATATATATATATATGAATTTTTATAATTGGTAAGGCACAATATGAAGTACTAATAGTTAAAATATATATAATTTATTTTGACAGTCGGATTTAATTTTATTTACTATAAATGGATATAAGCATTTGAATTATTATCATTTATATTATTAGTTAGAAAAAATTCTATAAATCTCGATTAAGTCTTAGCTCAATTGGTATGAGTATTATTGTCAATGCGCTAAAGCGTATTATTTTCTTATTTATGGGTTGGGGAGGAGCTATAGTTAGTGTCGAAACCATCTTTCAAATTTAAAGAAAAATAGGGAATCGACTTTTTGAAAATAAAACATGGAGTCGCCACCAATCTTTTTATTTAGGTGTGATTGGATCACCAAGAAGTTTGGTCATTCTAATAAAATCCTTTGGCTTACTAAAACAACGATTTTGGTCTACGCAAATATGAGAAAACGGGTTCGGGAGTCGGTTACGTATGAGGAAGGATTAGCACCCTCACTACGCCCAAAATCGGTACCAAATCAATTAAATACTGTCCTTATGTCTGAGATTTAAAAGAGTTTTTGAAATGTGATTCCTTTTGAAGCATTTGAATGGCTCGAGTTGGTTGTCAAAATTCTCTTGTTTCGGAGGAATGCAGCATCACATCCAGCACGATAGGACACGATCCTTTATACCCCCGAAAATAACAATGAGTTTTGACTTCTGAAAGCTTATACATTGAAAATTACAAAAGGATGCCCAATTATTCAGTCCAATGAAAAATCGAAACCCAGCACGGTAGGGTACGATTCCCCGAATTTCCAAACTTTGAACATTGCCTTATTTTAGAATTTAGAGAACATGAGTGAAATTCTAAAGGGATATTCGATTATTTTGAACAAACAGGAAATCGCAACCCAACATGATAGGGCACTATTCCCCGAATTGCCAAACATCAAACATTACCTTCGTTTTGAAGAATTTTTAAAGACATGGGTGAAAAACAAAAGGAATATTCGATTATTTTGAACAAGCGAGAAATCGCAACCCAGCACAATAGGGCACGATTCCCGAATTGTCAAACATCGAGTATTGCCTTCGTTTTAAAGAGTTTTTAAATGAATAATTATAAAAATAGCTTAAAACGCGTTAATGCGACTTGAAATAAAACGAAATTAATCTTAAAGATTTGGACCTTATAAAACCAAATTTCGTAAACCAAGTGGAAAACAATGATATGGGATGATGTACACACATGAGATACAATCAATTAACAAACTAATAATTAAGTATAACTAACCTAAAAAATATAACCCGATTACGATCATGCATGGAAAATAATCGATATAATAATACAAAACAATGAATAAATAATATGCAACGACAATGTATGACACAATATAAAACAATCGATGCAAGATGTATAAAGCAAAATAGCAATTAGAAGTTAATGTGATATAAGACAATCTTAAGATAATGATGACTTGGTGAAGACATAATACACATAATGTATGAATTGATGAATTTAAAATAATTTGTAAAACAAACTAGAAATATATATACATAATTATTAAAATACGTGTTATAAAATAAATATATTAAAATCAAATAATGTACAAGGTGTCAAAACATTTTTAAAAAATACAATAAAGAAGAATTTAATAATATATAAACATGAATAGGTAGCCAAGATGCATGATAAATAGAATTTTAGAAAATATATTATATACATAATGGATTAAAAGCATACATACATATATATATATATATATATATATATATATATAAATTTAAAAGTAATTACATGTGAAAACGACATAGAAATGATAATATGTATAGGATTAAATTAATTTTATTATAGATTATATACATAATAGATTTAAAACATACTTATATATGTTGTAGGTCAATTTTGGCTCGTTTACATCAAAACTCACTAAACCTACCCCAACCTAAACAAAGTTTAAACCCATTAAAACCCGAAGCCCAAAATTTCAGCCCACCTAACCATTACCCAAACCCAATAGCCTAACCTAACCCTAGCCCAAACAAAATTAGAAAAAGGAAAAACCCTAGCCCCCCTTAAGTTCAGCCGTCGTACCAGCATGCCCACACGCCTCCTCCTAGCCTGCTGCCACCACCTACTCCCGTTCCATCACCTGCAAAAGAGAGACGAACACGCAACAGACAACACAGAGCAGTAGCAAAGAAACAATATAATATGTATTCAAATTGGCTATAAAGCCAGAGAAATGTAACACAAAAGGGGCCTCTTTTTTTTCGTTGCAAAAATACAAAACATTCGGGGATAGTCTCAAATCAAAAAAATATACTGAAGATCAAGCCCAAAACCCAAGGTGATTTTATTTTTTTATTTTCGAATTTATTCGTTTGCATGAATATATATATTACAAATATATAAAAATAATAATACAAATATAATATAAAAAAAACCTACCTTCTCGATTTTTACCACTGCGTGCTTGTGGTGATGGTGACAACAGAGATCTTGGCGGTGGACGGTGGCGGGTCACTGGATTTGCTAATCAGGCCATTGAACCTGCAGAGAAAAAAAAAGAAGGGAAAGGAAGTTTTTTTAAAAAAGCAAAGGAAAGAATGAATTTAAAAAAAAAATCTGACTTATATATGCCCCTAAAACGACGTCGTTTTGGGGTTAGCCTTAAACACCCAAAACGACGTCGTTTTGATGCGACCCGGATTTGACCCGACCCAATAGGCTGAGATCCGCGTGTTTTTCATTGGAGGGGCTAATTGTACTTTTAGCCCCTCCTCTTTTTTATGGTTTTGCAATTAGATTTATTGTGTTTTTAATTTGGCCCCATGATTTTGTTTCGTGTTCATTTTGGTCCTATCTTAAGTGCAATGTTTTGGAGGGAAGGGAAAACCTCCCTTTTAGTCCCCCATATCATTCGCGCACTTCAAAGGGGCCCCTATTCTCTTTTTTATTTTCGATTTGACCCCAAAATTTAGTTTTTAGTTCAATTTTAGTCCTTTTTACTCATTTTTGAATTTGTTTTTTTAATTTTTCTATTTTATATTTAATATAAATAATGTATATTACTTAGTTTTTGTACTTTATTATAGTTATTGTTATATTATATTATACTTAGTATTACTCTAATATTATTTATGATATTACATCTTTATTATTATTATTATTATTATTATTATTATTATTATTAGTATATGTTTTATTATATATGTATATATCTTATATATATATATATATATATATATATATGTCTATTGTAATGGGCCAAATTCGTCGGGCCCAACACAATGGCCCAATGCCCAAAACAAGCCCAAACAACCTAAAATTTTGGTCACTGGAAACCCTATCAGCCTCCAACGTCGACTGCCCCCTCCATACCTCCGTACCCAGTACCGTATGGCCTTCACGGGCCACGCACACCTGCAAACAGACAAGAATAGCACAGCAAAACAGCAGCAGAGAGAAAAAAACAAAAAATTCCTTGTATTTTTCTTTTATTTTCGGCTATATAAAAGCCCTATGTTCATGGAAAAAAAGAGGGGGGCATACACACATACATTATACGAAAACTGAATAGAAACATTCAAAAACAATTTCTGAAGAGGTGATATTTCTTAGTCTTTTTAATCTTTCTGTGTAGCACCTCAAACCCGGCCCAGAAGTTATGACCGGATCCTGCATGCCACATCAAAAACGTTAAAAAAAAAATTTCCATTCTAAGTCCAGAAAATCGTACTTGATGTTCAAAATATTAATTAATTAAGGGTTAAAGTGAATGGAAGCTGTGCACCAAGTAGGAAACCGGAAAAGAGGTGGTGAGTCCATCGGACTGCTTAAGTACCAAGCTCCTTTCGGATCCAATCCTAGACATGCATACTGCCATTGCCACACCTTAACGTCATGGATATTTCTAGGAAACCGATTTGATTAAGTCATTTTTAGGAAAAGTGATTAATTTTGGAAAATACTTTCATTGTGGAAGCTTTGCTTGTTGTCGTGTTATTTTGAAATCAACTGTTGTTTTTGAAAATGCGCCCTAAAGCTATCCAATTTCAACAGTTAAAATAAGTATTACCTATCTTAGTAATACATATTAAAAACCATCAAAAATAAATAAGCGGCCTTATTACATTTAAAAGCCCAAAACCTCAAACGTAATTAAAAGATGTCCGTTCACCGAAGAAAATCAAACTTGAGACGGGTGGCCACTCCGAATTCCCTCACAGCTCCAAGCCCACTATGGTTGGGGATTACCTGCGTGGATGAAAATAAAAGGGATGAGTTTGGAGAAACTCAGTGTGTAAAATAACCCAACCATAGTCTAAATCAGCTCAACCCATAGAAATGAATAAGTTGGCCTTAGCCTGAGCAATTGAATAAAGCCCATAGGCCCATAATGTAGCGTAAGATATTACATGTTTATGCGAAACCCAACCATATCCAACCGTATACACCCCGTACCAACCTTACACCGTGGGGAGACAACTCGACCCACCCAACCGCTACACACCACGTAATTTGCAGCATGGGCGCGAGCGAATAATGTGTGAGTCACAGATCTGAATAATCGTGGCGAGCCACCGAAGCAGTATATGTGGCGAGCCACGGATCGAATATTTGTGGCATAGCCACCGTAACGCTTCCTCCATAATATAACCCATGTCCCCATACAACAGATATATAATCATGGCATACATCATACAGAATCAGATCGTCATGCTTTTCAGTCAAAATTAACCCTAGGGGTATAACGGTAATTTTACAACTAGGGGTATAACAGTAATTTTCCATACATAGGGGTATTATAGTAATTTAGCTACTTTCAGGGTTTTCATGCATATCCTAACTATTTACGTACTATCAGAACACTTACCGCACATACTTACCGAATTGGGCCCGTTGGCCCATGAACCCGATCTTTGGCCCATTAAGCCCAAATTATCAAAATGTACGAAATCGCGCGTACTGCGGTTTATTACTTTAGATTACCAAATATACAAACCCAACTATCTTACGAGCATTCACACACTCGCAAATTCCCAAAATACCGACTTTTCGGCATTTCGGCTTTTCGGCTTTTGCCAATCTAGTCTATGAGAGGTGTCGATTTACACTGCTTTATGACGATATCTTTGTGAGATCCACACACGAACCGCCTACAATTGGATTACTAACACGTTAATCTAACTATTCAAATACAAACTACGTATTAACTCCTTACAATATTCGGCCAACCACACCTACAGATCATAGTAAGCTTATAAGAAATCAATAAGCAACTCATTAACAAATTATTGTCAATGTTTACCACATAATCATAATTTCACTGCAAGCTGTCTTCCTGAGCAACAGTCACTAAATCATTTATAACTGGAGCTACGAAACTCCAAATTAAGTTCGATTAATTTTCCCTGAAAATAGACTCATATATCTTCTATCCATAAAATTTTCAGAATTTTTGGTTTAGCCAATCAATACCAAAATTTTCTCAAACTTTCCCATGTTTCACTGTTTGACTAATCTGACCACCCTTCATTACGAATCAAATTTCTCATTGTACCAAATTCAAAATATGTTCTTGTTTATTTCATTAGAAACTAGACTCAATAAGCTTTAATTACATAATTTATTCAACTTCTAATTCTTCTCCCACAATTTATGGTGATTTTCCAAAGTCACGTTACTGCTGCTGTCCCAAGCAGATTTATTACCAAATCACTCTTTCACACATACCTTGCATGCATGTTATTTAAACATGTATATCACCAATCAATCATCACATATCTATGATTTTACTTACGTATAATCTCCATTTCATCATTTTAAAGTACAACATGTTAGCTAATTTTTCCCTTTAACATCTAAGGCACATGCATGCTCATTTGTTTGGCTCAACTTCACCTATCTTCCATTTTTCATCAAAAGAACATGAAATAACAACCATTTCCTTCATTTTAATTCATGACTAAATGCTCACAACACAACTAAAAATCAAAATATACTTCAAGAGTTAAGGTAGAATCAAGAAGAACTCATGAACCTCAAAATAGAAGCAAGGTACCAAGAACTTACATTCAATTTTCCTCCTCCTAATGACCGAATACTCAAGAGCTTTCTCCTCTCCTTTTTCTTCTCTAACTTTCAGCTATGATAAACAAAGATGGACAAAACTTTGTTCCTTTCACCCCTTTTTCTTTTAATAAAACTTCATATTTCATCCATTTAATTCTTTAATACAAAAGACATGAAATTCTTATCATGAAACATTTACCTAACCCATTATCATGAAACATTTACCTAACCCATTATCATGGAACATTTACCTAACCTATTATCATGAAACATTTACCTAACCTATTATCAATTTGTATCAATTTGTACCATAAATTATGGATATCAAGTGTACATTTTGTCTACAACACCATGATGGCTGGCCACTTCATGTAAAATGGGAGGTTTGTCATGCAAATCCTCCTATTTTGCACTCCTATTTATTTGGCCACTTCAATTTAGCCTATAGCATTTTCAAACATTTTCACATAGGTCCTATTTCATAATTTTCACCCCCTTTTTCTTATGGAACAAAAATTAACTAAAATTGCCGGGTTCTATCTTAAGCTTGGGCTTTCTAGAGGCCCACTAACATAATTAAACCTATGCCAACATTCGCAGATTCCGAAAATTGGGCGTTACAACTCTACCCTCCTTAAAGAAATTTCGTCCTCGAAATTTACCTAATCAAGCAGATGAGGTATTGTTGTTGCATCGTCTCTTCGACTCCCAAACTCGAAGTTTCCCTTCCTTAACTTGTTGAAAACGAGCGACCAAAGACTCATCGTTCAACTGTTTTCCTTAATCGATCCACCAGTTGGCCTCACTTGCAACTCAATAGCAGACTTCCATCATCATCTGACTCAGACGAGCAAACATTGCTCTCGGATCGAGATCTGACTCTACGACTTAGAGCATCGGCTACCACATTAGCCTTGCTTGGGTGATACTCGATCGAACAGTCATAATCCTTAAGCAACTCAATCCATCTCCTTTCCCTAAGGTTCAGCTCCTTCTGAGTCAACAAATACTTAAGACTCTTATGGTCAGTGTATATAATACACCTTTCTCCGTACAAGTAATGTCTCCAAATCTTAAGTGCAAATATCACTGCTGCCAACTCTAAATCATGGGTCAAATAGTTTCCCTCATGAGGCTTAAGCTATCGTGATGCATATGCAACCACCTTACCCTATTGCATTAACACGCAGCCCAAACCTACGTGTGATGCGTCCTTACACAGATAAAATCATTCCAGGACTCATTTGAATTAACACAAGTGCTTGATCGAACTTTCTTCAACTTCTCAAAAGTTTCTTCTGTTTCTTAGTCCATACAAAGCGGTACTCCTTTCCTTATGTGTTTTGTCGAGGTGCTGCCATCATAGAAAAACCTTCCACAAACCTTCAGAGTATCTTGCGGTCCTAGGAAACTCCGTATTTGAAACCGACCTAGGCGGCTTCCATTCCAAAATCGCTTCAATTTTCGAGGGTCCACTTTAATCCCTCAGAGAGACCACATGTCCTAAGAAAGCTACCTCCTCAACCAAAATTCACACTTGTGAACTTCGCAAAGAGTTCCTTCTCCTTAATACTTACAAGACTATACTGGAGATGCTCATCATGTTTCATTTAGTTTCAGAATATACCAGGATATCGTCAATAAAGACGACTACAAATTGATCTAAAAATGGTTGGAACACATGATTTATCAGATCCATAAACGCTGTAGGAGCGTTCGTCAGTCCAAATGGCATAACCAGAAACTCGTAATGACCATACCGAGTCCTGAATGCCGTCTTATGGATATCTGACTCCTTAACCCTTAACTGATGATAACCAGATCGAAGGTCGATCTTAGAAAATACAGAAGCTCCTCTATGCTAGTCGAATAGCTCATCAATCCTTGGCAGTGAATACTTATTCTTAATTATCAGTTTGTTCAACTGGCGATAATCAATGCACATCCGCATTACCATCCTTCTTCATCACGAATAGCATCAGTGCTCCCCATGGAGACACGCTTGGCCTAATGAAGCCCCTATCCAACAACTCTTGAATTTGAGCATTTAACTCTACTAATTCTTTCAGTGCCATCCTATACGGTGCGATAGACACAGGCGCCATTCCAGGTAACAAATCTATTCCAAACTCAACTTCTCGGTTCGGAGGCAATCCTGGAAGCTCCTCCAAAAAACATCTTGGAACTCCTTTATGGTCCTAACCTTATCCACTATCAGTCCCTCCTCTTCCGACTGACTTACAAATGCCAAATAGACCTCACAACTTTTCCGAATCCACTTTTCGGCCCTTAATGCCGACACCACATTGGACAAATAATCCCTTCGCTCACCTATCACCATAACCTCATCATCCTTTGTGGTCCTTAACACCATTCGTTTAGCAGTACAATCCAGAGTCGCTTTATGCTTAACAAGCCAGTCCATTCCCAAAATGAGATCAAACTTTCTGAATGGTAACTCCATCAGATCTCCAGGGAAAATCTTACCTTGAATTTCTAAGGGTACATTCCTATACAGTTTGTCTACCCTAACCGAGTGACCCAAGGGACTTAGTACAGATACCCCATTCACAATCTCCTCAGAGTAGTCCAAGTTGTCCATAATCCATTCTGTGGCCTCCAACCAATATTCTGCCACATTCAGGGCTATACCAGACACGCCCTTAAAGATCTCAGCTCCATTAGCCCGAAGTCGTTCAGAAATAGATCCTCGAATTTCGTTGCCCGAACTTGTCCCGGCAACCCTTTCTAGAACAAGAAATATTGCCTGCGACAGAGCGTCATCCCCGGCACCACGATCATGAGACTCCACTTCCGTTGCCGATGGTACCGGTGCATCTGCCGCCGACATATGTCCCGAAGACAAAGATACCGCTCGAGCACTTTCTCGGCTCCGTCCACGGCCTCTTGTACTCATATCGTATTATCTTGATTACGAATTTTTATGCATCAATTAATATTCCAGTGTTTATTACAGATGTTTTATGAATCAGACAGTAATTCAAAGTTTGTTTTCGCAGAATCGAAGTCTAGCTACAGTTTCACTCTCTTATCAGATTTTCCTATAGTTTCAGAATCATCCTATCTAGAGTATCCTAGTAGGGTTTTAATACAGACAGATAATTTAGAAAAATATTCAGAAGAGTTCAGAGTAATACTTACAGACTTGAGCCGGAGATTCGGAATGCCACTTTCTAAATATCTGAATTTTAAAAATTGAGTTTTTCGCATTCTTTATAAAATTTTCGTTTTCGAAAATCTTTGTTTTTGTAAACCCATTCCACAGTCGAGTTGTTGCAACCTAGGCTCTGATACCACTAAATGTAGCACCTCAAACCCGGCCCAGAAGTTATGACCGGATCCTGCATGCCACATCAAAAACGTTAAAAAAAAAATTTCCATTCTAAGTCCAAAAAATCGTACTTGATGTTCAAAAGATTAATTCATTAAGGGTTAAAGTGAATGGAAGCTGTGCACCAGGTAGGAAACCGGAAAAGAGGTGGTGAGTCCATCGGACTGCTTAAGTACCAAGCTCCTTTCGGATCCAATCCTAGACATACATACTGCCATTGCCACACCTTAACGTCATGGATATTTCTAGGAAACCGATTTGATTAAGTCATTTTTAGGAAAAGTGATTAATTTTGGAAAATACTTTCATTGCGGAAGCTTTGCTTGTTGTCGTGTTATTTTGAAATCAACTGTTGTTTTTGAAATTGCGCCCTAAAGCTATCCAATTTCAACAGTTAAAATAAGTATTACCTATCTTAGTAATACATATTAAAAACCATCAAAAATAAATAAGCGGCCTTATTACATTTAAAAGCCCAAAACCTCAAACGTAATTAAAAAGATGTCCAGTTCACCAAAAGAAAATCAAACTTTCAGGACGGGTGGCCACTCCGAATTCCCTCACAACTCCAAGCCCACTATGGTTGGGGATTACCTGCGTGGATGAAAATAAAAGGGATGAGTTTGGGGAAACTCAGTGTGTAAAATAACCCAACCATAGTCTAAATCAGCTCAACCCATAGAAACAGAATAAGTTGGCCTTAGCCCAGAACAGAATTCAGAATAAAGCCCATAGGCCCATAACAGAACAGAACAGATATTACATGTTTATGCAGAAACCCAACCATATCCAACCGTATACACCCTCGTACCAACCTTACACCGTGTGGGAGACAACTCGACCCACCGAACCGCTACACACCACGTAATTTGCAGCATGGCTGCGAAGCGAATAATGTGTGAGTCACGGATCTGAATAATCGTGGCGAGCCACCGAGCAGATATATGTGGCGAGCCACCAAATCGAATATTTGTGGTGAGCCACCGGATCGAATATTTGTGGCATAGTCACCGTAACGCTTCCTCCATAATATAACCCATGTCCCCATGCAGCAGATATATAATCATGGCATACATCATACGTAATCGGATCGTCGTGCTTTTCAGTCAAAATTAACCCTAGGGGTATAACGGTAATTTTACAACTAGGGGTATAACAGTAATTTTCCATACATAGGGGTATTATAGTAATTTAGCTACTTTCAGGGTTTTCATGCATATCCTAACTATTTACGTACTATCGAACACTTACCGCACATACTTACGAATTGGGCCGTTGGCCCATGAACCCGATCTTTGGCCCATTAAGCCCAAATTATCAAAATGTCTGAAATCGCGCGTCTTTGCGGTTTATTACTTTAGATTACCAAATATACAAACCCAACTATCTTACGAGCATTCGCACTTTTCATAAATTCCCAAAATACCGACTTTTCGGCATTTTGGCTTTTAAACTTTGCCAATCTAGTCTATGAGAGGGTGTCGATTACACACATTTTATGACGATATCTTGACGAGATCCACACACGAACCGCCTACAATTGGATTACTAACACGTTAATCTAACTATTCAAATACAAACTACGTATTAACTCTTTACAATATTCGGCCAACCACACCTACAGATCATAGTAAGCTTATAAGAAATCAATAAGCAACTCATTAACAAATTATTGTCAATGTTTACCACATAATCATAATTTCACTGCAAGCTGTCTTCCTGAGCAACAGTCACTAAATCATTTATAACTGGAGCTATGAAACTCCAAATCAAGTTCGGTTAATTTTCCCAGAAAATAGACTCATATATCTTCTATCCATAAAATTTTCAGAATTTTTGGTTTAGCCAATCAATACCAGAATTTTCTCAAAGTTTCCCATGTTTCACTGTTTGACTAATCTGACCACCCTTCATTACGAATCAAATTTCTCATTGTACCGAATTCAAAATATGTTCTTGTTTATTTCATTAGAAACTAGACTCAATAAGCTTTAATTACATAATTTATTCAGCTTCTAATTCTTCTCCCACAATTTATGGTGATTTTCCAAAGTCACGTTACTGCTGCTGTCCCAAGCAGATTTATTACCAAATCACTCTTTCACACATACCTTGCATGCATGTTATTTAAACATGTATATCACCAATCAATCATCACATATCTATGATTTTACTTACGTATAATCTCTATTTCATCATTTTAAAGTACAACATGTTAGCTGATTTTCCCTTTAACATCTAAGGCACATGCATGCTCATTTGTTTGGCTCAACTTCACCTATCTTCCATTTTTCATCAAAAGAACATGAAACAACAACCATTTCCTTCATTTTAATTCATGACTAAATGCTCACAACACAACTAAAAATCAAAATATACTTCTAGAGTTAAGGTAGAATCAAGAAGAACTCATGAACCTCAAAATAGAAGCAAGGTACCAAGAACTTACCTTCAATTTTCCTCCTCCTAATGACCGAATACTCAAGAGCTTTCTCCTCTCCTTTTTCTTCTCTAACTTTCAGCTATGATAAACAAAGATGGACAAAACTTTGTTCCTTTCACCCTTTTTTCTTTTAATAAAACTTCATATTTCATCCATTTAATTATTTAATACAAAAGACATGAAATTCTTATCATGAAACATTTACCTAACCCATTATCATGAAACATTTACCTAACCCATTATCATGGAACATTTACCTAACCTATTATCATGGAACATTTACCTAACCTATTATCAATTTGTATCAATTTGTACCATAAATTATGGATATCATGTGTACATTTTGTCTACAACACCATGATGGCTGGCCACTTCATGTAAAATGGGAGGTTTGTCATGCAAATCCTCCTATTTTGCACTCCTATTTATTTGGCCACTTCAATTTAGCCTATAGCATTTTCAAACATTTTCACATAGGTCCTATTTCATAATTTTCACCCCCTTTTTCTTATGGAACAAAAATTAACTAAAATTGCCGGGTTCTATCTTAAGCTTGGGCTTTCTAGAGGCCCACTAACATAAGTAAACCTATGCCAACATTCGCAGGATTCCCGAAAATTGGGGCGTTACATTCTGTCATTTTTATCTATTTTCCATCGATTGTTTTCATCATTTTCATTTTAAAACAAAGGAGGGGAAAAAGCAAACCTTACCTTGCGAATCGACTGTCGAAACCATCTTTTTTTCAAAATTTTAAATGTAATAAAAAAGGGGAATCGACTTTTTGAAAATAAAACATGGAGTCGCCACTGATCTTTTGTTTTGGTGTAATCGGATCACCTAAGAATTTGGTTATTTTAATAAAACATTTTTGGTTTACTAAAACAACGATTTTGGTCTACGAATTTTTGAGGAAACGGGTTCGGGATTCGGTTACGCATGAGGAAGGATTAGCACCCTCACTATGCCCAAAATTGGTACCAAATCGATTAAATGCTGTCCTTTTGTAAAACGTTTTTGAAATGTGGTTCCTTTTCGATAATCATTTATATAACCCGAGTTGATTGCCAAAAATCTTCTCATTTCGACGTCCAAAAGTTTATAATTTGAAAATCACAAAAGGATACTCAACTATTTGGTCCAACGAAAAACCGAAACCCAGCACAGTAGGGCACGATTCCTTGAATTTCCAAACATTGAACATTGCCTCGTCTTAGGAAATACGAGTGGAATTCCGGAGGGATCTTCGATTGTTTTGAACAAATGAAAAAGCGCAACCCAGCACGATAGGGCTCGATTCTCAAATCGCCAAACATCGAACATCGTCTTCATTTTGAAAGGTTTTTAATAAACATGAATGAAAACCTAAAAGAATATTCGATTGTTTTGAACAACGAGAAATCACAACCAGCAGATAGGGCATGATTCCCGAATTATTAAACACCGAGTATTACCTTTGTTTTAAAGGATTTTTAGAAGTCCTGAGTGAAATTTTGAAGGGATATTTGATTATCTTAAGCAATCGAGAAATTGCAACCCAACACGTTAGGGCACGATTCCACGAATTGCCAAATATCGCACATCACCTTCGTTTAAGGGATTTTAAAAGACATAAGTGAAATTTTGAAGTGATATTCGATTATTTTGAGCAAACGCGAAATTGCAACCCAGCACGTTAGGGCACGATTCATCGAATTGCCAAATATCAAATCTCGCCTTCTTTTTAAAGAATTTTTGAATGAATAATTATAAAACTAGCTTAAAACGTATTAATTCGATTTGAAATAAGACGAAATTAATCATAAAATTTGGGTTTTAGAGAACCACCTTTTAAAAATCAAGTGAAAAACGATGATATGGGGCAATATGTGTATGAGATACAATCGATTAGTGAACCTAAAAAGAAATTAAATATAACTAACCTAAGGAACATAATCTGATTACAATCACGCATGGAGAATAATTGATATGATAACATATAAAAATGAGCAAGCACGATGTAGCAAATATACAAGAAATATCGTGAAGATAATCAGCACATGGGATACCAAACGGTATAGGATCAACACGACACAAGAATAATGGACTAAAATATGATGGACTATCAATCAAATAATATATGCTAGAGTTTGAAATAATTTATAAAAGAAAAATTAAGAATATATATATACGTTTGAGTGAATTTTGAAGCAATTATATACAAAAATAACATAGAATTAAAATATGAATTATATAAAAAGATTGATTTTATCATAAATTATATATATATATATATATGTATGTAAATAAATTAGAAATAATTGCTTGTAAAAATACCATAGAAACGTACTCAAGATTGAGTTATTTTATTATAAATTATGATAGACTTGAAAGCATACTTATGTATAAAGAAGCCTATGTATATAAAATGTAGGTTTGATAATGCATGTAAGTCAACACATGTACTAATATAAATGGCTATAAAATAACTAGGATTTTATGTAAAATATATATACAAAGCATATTTGAATAACAAAAATATTTATTAAAATACACGGTTTAATAATATATAGATAAAATATAGGTATCGATGAATATATATATATACATATATAGTAATAATTTAAAAGATGTATTCCGTAAGATTATATAATAGAATACAAGAAGAAAATTATTTAAGGAATCACATGTATAAAAATAATATAAGGTTGATACTAGTATACATATATATAAAAACAGCTTTAATACAAAGTATATGTATATATATATATATATATATATTAATGTTTAGACAAGAGGTTATATATAAGAGTATTAAAATAGCTTAATGCAAGAAGAATTTGAAAACGATGATTTAAAAGATATAATATAAGAATTACGTAATATAAGATAAGAATATATTTAAAGAAAATTTCATTGTATATAAAATAATATAATATTAATAATAAGCTTGAAATAAAAATGACTTTATTATAAAGTACATGTATATATCTACATAATAGTATATATATAAAACATTCATAAAAAATAATATACAAAGTATGAAAATACGGTTATCAAAATTATGATAAATAAGTGAGTAAATGGTGCAGATGTTGTAACCTATACGAATAATAAACAATAAAAAAATAAAAAAAAAACAATTAAATGAATCTAGAAAGAAGCCAAATTGAAATCAAATTAAAGTATGGAGGATAGTTTAAATAAAATAAACTGTTAAAAATGAAAAGGAAGGACTAGCACGCAACATGGGTAAATTCGCAGGGACCAAATATGGAAATAATCCAGACCCCAAAACGCAGTGTACAAGTGCGGGCGAAAATGAAAATATGTGCATGTTTCAAGGCTAAATTAAAAAAGGAAATAAAGCAAATAACAGATGATTGAACCGCCATGCAAATGCGGGGGACTAAATGAAAAATAACCCTCAAGGACCCAGTGCGCGGGTTTCAGCCTAGCGCGGGTCGGGTCATCGGGTATAGGACTGCTGAACGGTGTCGTTTTGAAGCCATAGGTATTGGCTTAAAACGGCGTCGTTTCCTTCGTTAAATAAAAGCCAAAATTCAGGCAGACCAAAGGTCTCCCCCCTCCCCCAAAACTCTCATTCGGTCCACCGCTCAGCCATTGTTTCACCACCTTATCGATGGGTGAAGGCGCACAAAGGCATCTTAATGCTCTCCGGTTGGAGCCTAGCCTCAAAGGCCGTTGATTTTAGCCCCAGAATCCCATCTTCGACTTCGATGTCAACGAAGGAGATGAGGATCCCGACGGCTCGTATGCGAAGGTAAGCCCTCTTCCTTTTCTTTACACTTTTTCTTTCCCTTTTTAAAAAAAAAAAAAAAAGAATCACAAATCTGGTAGAATAAAAACTAAAACGAATAAGACGTTTAGAGATCTTTGAATCGAAAAATCACCTTTCTTTTTTTTTGCTTTCTATTGCTTGTATTCTTCTGTTCGTAAAAAAAAAACTATTACAAGATTAAAATCTGGCTTTATAGCCGAAAAGAAAGAGGAAAAATTAATAAAAATACAATGTTTTTTTCTTTTGTTTTCATTTGCTGTTGTGTCTGCCTTGTTTGTTTGCAGGTACGGGTGCGTGTACGGGGATCGTGCTGGCGCTTGGCGTGAGGAGTACGGAGGCTGGGGCTGCTGAAACGTTGGGGCGTACGGAGGCACGGAGCTGCTGTCCGATTGCTGTTGCGGCGCAGGAAGGAGGAGTGACCTAGGGTTACTGAAGTTGTTTCAACTTTTGGGCTGTTTTGGGCCTCGAAGCTTTGGACTGTTTTGTAAATGGGCTAGGGTATTAATTTTAGTGGGCTGTTTGGGCTTGTAATAGGACACTAACTAAATGGACTTTGTTTTATTCATTTATTTATTTGTGCATGTTTTATATGTATATATGTGGTTGGGGTTTTAGCGGACCCGGGCCAAAATTGGTCACTACATCGGCCATGGATCTCGGTTCGCTTCGTTGAAATCGAAGCCGAAAGGGGATCTAAACGCATCGTGGTGTTGGAAGGAAGCTTGAGTGGCGGCCGAATAGGAGCAAACTTCTAGGTTTTTGGCTTTTTCAATTTGTTCTGCCAAAATATTTGGCTTTTAAGAAGCGCAGCACAAATTGACGCCGTTTATGGCTTGTATTTGTAGCCTTGAAATGGAGAGGGATAATTGCATGCCAAGCCCTCCCCCATCGCACAAGTCTTTGATTGCACCTTGTTTATTTCATTTGTTTTTTAATTTGGTCTTGTAATTTATGCTTATTTCCAACTGGTTCCGTGCCTCAACAAGGATCTGGAATATTTCCAGTTTTACTCCTTATGCATTTATGCACGTTGCACGCTGGTCTCCATGTTGGTTTCTTTATTTTTAAATTATCTCTCTCATTTTAATTCCATTTTAATTCAGTCCTCTGTTCGTATAACTTGCCATTTTAAAATACATTTAATATTTTTATGTGTTTGATCCATTTTGATAATTTAGTTTGTTTTATTTATACAATTATTTTTGAAGTTTCTTTTATCTTATTATTTTGACGTTTTGTGTAATATTTCTTCAAATATTCTATATATATTAGTACATATATTATTTTGATTGAGGTTTTAATTTGTAAATGCTTGTTGTTCTAAAGTACTTAATATTTTATATATATGTGAGATACCTTAATAACTCTATTTTATGTTTTATAAAATCACCATTTTGAAGTTTTTTTTATATCATATTATTTAACATTTTATATAGTATTTTTGTTTAAATGTTTTTATGTACATCGATACATATTAGACTCATGTTTAATTCCATGCTATTTTTATATATACTTCTAAATTTATTTGTACACATGTATATGTTTTTAATCTATTGTGTACATAATTATGTTTTTTTAAATCTTTTACATATGGAAAATTTAATTTAGTCTCATACACATTCTTAATCTCATGCAATTTTCACAACTAATTATTTCCAAAACTATTTATAAACATATATTTTATGAATCTACTGTGTATACCTCCTAAAATTATATCTTATTATGTATTCTGCTATACTTTCGTATTCTATATATTATTAAATTTTTCTTTATCAAGTGTATTTTAATAAATATTTTTAACATTTATATATTATTTGATTTAAAAGTTTTCATTCTAACGTATATTTTAGTGAATGTATATATATATATATCTTTAGTTTGTTTTTACAAAAGTTTCAAATTCAACAGTTCATTTATAACATATTATCGTTCATCCTTTTAATTTTGTCTTATACACATTATCTCTTTTTAATTTTATTTTGTTTTGCTTATTTCGCATTTGATCGTATTGTATTAGGCTATGTATGTTATTTTCGTTTTGTATTATTATTATATTGATTATTCTTCATTCATGCCTAAGAAATTGATAATATTTTTCCTAGATCGGTTGAATTTAATTGTTCATTTTGTTGGTTGATTAAGTGAATTATATTATCTTCATTCATCTATCATAGTATTTAATAAATGCATATTATCCCATGTTTATTTTTCCTTTTTGGTTTACAAATATCACTTATTAATTTCCAGCTCTTCAAAACTAATTATTCCATTTTATTTCAAGTTAAATTAATGTGTCTTAAGTCGGTTTTACAATTATTTGTTTGAAAATTCCTTAAAACGAAGGCAATATTTGATTGCTTGAAAATTCGGGAATCATGCCATATCGTGCTGGGTTTCAATTTCTCGTTTGTTCAAAACAATCGAATGTTCCTTTAGAATCTCACTCGTGTTTTTCTAAATCCTAAATAAAGGCGATGTTTGATATTTGGCAATTCGCGGAATCGTGTTTTATCGTGCTGGGTTGCAATCTCTTGTTTGTTCAAAATAATCGAAGGTCCCTTTTGAATTTCACTTACGTTTTCTAAAATCTCTTTAAAACGAAGCCAATACTCGGTGCTTGGCAATTTGAGAATTGTGCCCTATCGTGCTGGGTTGTGATTTCTCGTTTGTTCGAAACAATCGAAGATTCCTTTGGAATTTCACTCATATCTTTAAAAACTCTTCAAACCGAAGGTAATACTCGATGTTTGGCAACTTGGGGAATCGTGCCCTATCGTGCTAGGTTGCAATTTCCTGTTTGTTCAAAATAATTGAATATTCCTCTAGAATTTCACTCATGTTTTTTAAAATTCTAAAAATAAGGCAATGTCTGATATCTAGAAATTCGAGGAGTCGTGACCTATTGTGCTGGGTTTCGATTTTTTCGTTGGACTAGATAATTGGGCATCCTTTTACTGTTTTCAACATATAAACTTCTGGAACTCAAAACTTATCATGTTTTCGAGGGTATAAACGATCGTGTCCTATCGTGCTGGATGTGATGCTATATTCCTCTTAAGCAAGAGAATTTTGATAACCAACTCGGGTTATTCAAATGTTATCGAAAAGGAATCACATTTCAAAAACGTTTTATAAAAGGACAACATTTAATCGATTTGGTACCAATTTTGGGCATAGTGAGGGTGCTAATCCTTCCTCATGCGTAACTGACTCCCGAACCCGTTTTCTCAAAAATTCGTAGACCAAAATCGTTGTTTTTGTAATTAAAAAGTGTTTTATTAAAATAACCAAATTCTTAGGTGATCCGATCTCGCCAAAATAAAAAGATTGGTGGCGATTCCACATTTTATTTTCAAAAAGTCGATTTCCCCCATTTTTACTGTAGCGACGTAAAAATTTTGTGGATTCGGGTCGCTAAATTGTGGCGATTTAGAAAATTGGAAATTGAAATTTGGTTTTTTAAAATAAACCGGGAGTCGCCACCGATCCTTTTTCTAGGTGTGATCGGACACCTATTAGATTTTTCTTTAAAAAAATGAGGAAAAGGTCGAGTTAGGGTCTACATTAAAAATCAGAGAAAAATTAGGGTTCGGGAGTCGGTTACGCGCGAGGAAGGTATTAGCACCCCCGCGGCGCCCAAAAATTGGTATCCCCTAAACACGTGTTGTCTTGATTTTTAAAATACGAGTTCAATATTAAAATTTAGTCGTGATCCAATTAAAAGAAGACGAGAAATTTTAGTTTATTCCGGTTTTTGAGAAGGGTATATCGCTTTAACACGAGTCAATCGACATTCACCCAACATAGCGATGAACTCGATGACTTAATGTTAAGTCGGTATATTGCCTTGATTATTGAAGTCAATTAGCAAAACATGAACAGGATTTTGAAATAACATGAAGTAAATTAGAATAAATAAATGGAAGAATTTAAACATTTTTGGAACGAACATCGTAATATGGTAAAAATTTTTAAAGATACTAACAACACGTATAAAATTAGATATGATCACAATATTGAATACGAACACGTAATGAATATACATAGGTAGAATGACATTAAGAATATACACACAAAACATATACGTATAGGTAGTGATAATATTAGAAATATGTTATATATATTGTTTGAAACATACGAGATGATGAAAATATAAGGCCTCGTGAGACATACACGTAATGGTACTAAATATATGCATCTGGATATATATACACATAGTATAAATGTACATACATAATATATATTAGGAATACTATGAACATAAAAGTGTATCTATATTAACAATAATAATAATGTATGTACACCAAATAATAACATATATGTGACAATAATGAAAATAATGAATATAAGAATAAATAATATGACATACGAAAATAATACAAATAAAGAGCACATGTATATACATATATACGATAAAACACGGATGTTAATTATATAATAAAGTATAATAATGGATGGTATGATATACGAAAACAAAAAGCACACATAGGTATGTATAATAAAATATGTATACTAATATATAACAAAACATAAAAACGCTAAAACATATGTATAATATATAAGGGTATACGAGAATATATCTTATACATAGAGTGATATGAAATCTACATGTGTAATATAATATTAAAATATTAAAATATATGATACATATAAAGTATAGTATTAAGAACACAAAAATATATGTAATGCTAAACATTTGAGTAATATATACTCATAAAAGAGAACTAGTAATAATATCATTTGGATATATACAAATATATTAAATATGTATACGTACTATAAATGCAAATATATACAAACATAAACTAATAATAATAACAATGATGATTTTATTGGAATACAAAAGAAACAAGCATATTATTAATAAACTATTAAAATAAAGTGAGTAAAATATAAATATATATATATATATATATATATTTATACGCACTAAAAAAAAAGTATTTATTAATACCCTATAATAATAATAATAATAATAAGAATAATAAAAAACATGGATATTTGAAAATAAAAAAACGAAAAGGGACTAAAATTAAACCAAAAACAAAGTTATGGGGCTAATTTAAAAAAGAAAATGAAAGGAAAGGATCGATTTGCACGCGTGAGAAAAATGTGGGGGGTCAGGACCGTAATAATTCCATTTCCTCAAAACGCATAGCAGTGTGGAGGACCAGATTGCAAAGAACGCTAAATAACGGGGCCAAATTGAAAGCAAGAAAGATCTGATTGCAAACACCTGAAAAAGCGGAAGGGCTGATTGCACAAATAGCCCTTCCGCGTTTAAAAACACGCGGATCCTGCTGGGGTGGGTCGGGTCGACCGACCCACCCTTGAAACGACGTCGTTTCATTGGTTTGGGGGGACCAAAGCAGTGCGTTTGGTCCCCTATAAAGCCAACTTTTTTAAAATTTCATTTGTATCAAGGAGAGAAAAAAAAGGAGAAAGGAGAGGGAAGAAAGAGAGAGGGAGAGGAGGAGCTCCGGAGGGCGGTCACGGACGGCCACGGAGGTCCGGCCCGGCCGCGTGTGATGGCGAAAAGGTAAAAATTCTGTTTTTTATTTTCTCTTTTATTTTTTTAGTTTCAATATATATGTTTTATATTTTCACTAATAGTAAAGAAATAAAAATGTAAATATATGAAAATCGAAAAAATAAAAGATAACCTTTTCGTTTGCTTTTGTTTTCCTTCCGATATTGCTTCGCTTTTTTCGAGCTTGTTTGAATCTCAAACTATACCGCTTGTGAATCTTAGAGGTTGTTGTTTCTTTAATCGTTGAAATTTTTTGAACTCTGTATTCTCAAAACTCCAACCCTTTACAAAGTATTACCCTTCAGCTTTTATAACCATTTGTCAATATTAATCTAATATTGTTTTTCTTTTCGTATGCGTTTCTTGCGTGGCATGGGCGAACAGCAGGCAGAGGCGTGGTGGGGCTGGTGGTGGGAGTGTCGACGGTATGGGCAAGTGGGGTTCGAGCTTGAATCTTTGAGTCGAGGGTAGGTTCGGTTGGTTTGGTACTTGGCTTTAGGGTTAGCTAATGGGTTAGGTTTAGTGGGCTTGGTTGTTTAGATTAGTGGGTATGGGTTAGCGGGCTATTGGGTTTAAGATTGGGCCTCTGGGTTTTGGAGTTTGGGTCTGGTTGTAAAGGGGTATTGGGTTTTGGGCCTAAAATTGGCCTGTACATTTACATTAGATCCAAAATTTTGAAAAAAGATGATTTCGACATCTATATTTATGTAGTATTATTAATAATTGTTTTGTAACATTATTATTATTTCTAATATGTATATATCATGTATATATTTTAATACTATATTATGTATATATTTTATATATATTATATGTATATATATTTTAATATTATATTTTTATATAAATTATGTATATATTTTTAATATCACATTATTCATATATTTTTTATATTATCCCATATAAATACTTTCAATACTATATTATGCATATATTTTGTCTATATTATATATATACTTTTAATACTCAATACTATTATTATGAATATATTTTTGGTATATGTATATATATATATATATATATATATATATATATTTCTTTTATTAATATATTATTATCATTATTTTTTCCACTTTATATTATATTATTTTTATTTTTTACATACTTATACTTATTTCATTACTACTTGATCATTACCATTATCACTATTATTAGTATAATCATTATTTTCTTTTCATCATTATTAATATATATATATATATATATATATATATATATATATATATATATTTATGTACATATTGGTATTTTCTATTATTGTTATAAATACATTATTTTTCTTATTATATTAATAGTAAATTATTTTATTATTATTTTCTTTTATTGTAAATATTGTTATTGTTATTTTAATATTCTTAGATTTAATATTTTTTATTAATTGTATCATTGTTTGCATTATTTACTTAATTCTTATTATAATAATGTTTTATTCATATTTTTAATTAATTTCAATAAATAAGGCAATGTGCCGATTTAATATTAAGTCGTTGATTTCATCGCTATGTTGGGTGAATATCATCGGCTCGTGTTAAAAACGAAACGCTCTTCTCAAAAGAAACTGACATTTTAAAAATTCTCATGTTTTGATCGGATCACGATTAAAACTCAAATTGAATCCATATTTTTGAAAATCAAGACAACACATGTTTAATAATATACCAATTTTGGGTGTCGCAAGGGTGCTAATTCTTCCTCGAGCGTTGTAACGCCCTAATTTTCGGGAATTCTGTGAATGTTGACAAAATTTCATGCTTTGATTTTGTCATTTGTGAGTGAAATTATGAAATAGGACCTATGTGAAAATATTTGAAAATGCTATAGGCTAAATTGAAGTGGCCAAATAAATAGGAGTGCAAAATAGGAGGATTTGCATGATAAACCTCCCATTTTACATGAAGTGGCCAACCATCATGTTGTTGTAGACAAAATGTACACTTGATATCCATAATTTATGGTACAAATTGATACAAATTGATAATAGGTTAGGTAAATGTTCCATGATAATGGGTTAGGTAAATGTTTCATGATAATAGGTTAGGTAAATGTTCCATGATAATGGGTTAGGTAAATGTTCCATGATAATGGGTTAGGTAAATGTTTCATGATAAGAATTTCATGTCTTTTGTATTAAAGAATTAAATGGATGAAATATGAAGTTTTATTAAAAGAAAAAGGGGTGAAAAGAACAAAGTTTTGTCCATCTTTGTTCATCATAGCTGAAAGTTAGAGAAGAGAAAGGAGAGGAACAAGCTCTTGAGTATTCGGTCATTAGGAGGAGGAAAATTGAAGGTAAGTTCTTGGTACCTTGCTTCTATTTTAAGGTTCATGAGTTCTTGATTCTACCTTAACTCTTGAAGTATATTTTGATTTTTAGTTGTGTTGTGAGCATTTAGTCATGAATTAAAATGAAGGAAATGGTTGTTGTTTCATGTTCTTTTGATGAAAAATGGAAGATAGGTGAAGTTGAGCCAAACAAATAAGCATGCATGTGCCTTAGATGTTAAAGGGAAAAATCAGCTAACATGTTGTGCTTTAAAATGATGAAATAGAGATTATACTTAAGTAAAATCATAGATATGTGATGATTGATTGGTGATATACATGTTTAAATAACATGCATGCAAGATAGGTGTATGAAAGAGTGATTTGGTAATAAATCTGCTTGGGACAGCAGCAGTAACGTGACTTTGGAAAATCACCATAAATTGTGGGAGATGAATTAGAAGTTGAATAAATTATGTGATTAAAGCTTATTGAGTCTAGTTTCTAATGAAATAAACAAGAACATATTTTGAATTCTGTACAATGAGAAATTTGATTCGTAATGAAGAGTGGTCAGATTAGTCAAACAGTGAAACATGGGAAACTTTGAGAAAAATCTGGTATTGATTGGCTAAACCAAAAATTCTGAAAGTTTTATGGATAGAAGATATATGAGTCTATTTTCAGGGAAAATTAATAGCACTTGATTTGGAGTTTCGTAGCTCCAGTTATAAATGATTTAGTGACTGTTGCTCAAGAAGACAGCTTGCAGTGAAATTATGATTATGTGGTAAACATTGACAAAAATTTGTTAATGGGTTGCTTATTGATTTCTTATAAGCTTACTATGATCTGTAGGTGTGGTTGGCCGAATATTGTAAGGGGTTAATACGTAGTTTGTATTTGAATAGTTAGATTAACGTGTTAGCAATCCAATTGTAGGCGGTTCGTGTGTGGATCTCGTCAGCATATCGTCGCAAACAGGTGTGTAACTAACACCCTCTTTCTTAGTCTAGATCGGCAAAAGTCGAAATGCCGAAATGCCGAAAACCGGTATTTTGTAGATTTGCGAGTGTGCGAATGCTCGTGAGGTAAATCGATTAATGTTTTTGGTAAGTTACAATGTTTGGGACTGCAAAGTGCATGATTTCTGTGCCCTCGATATTTTTGGGCCTAATGGGCCAAAATTGGAATGATGGGCCAACGGGCCCAATTCGGTAAGAACCCTTGGTACGTGATTCTGTTAGTACGTGAAAAGTAGGAATATGCATGAAAAACCCTAAAAGCAGCTAAATTACTATAATACCCCTATGTATGGAAAATTACTGTTATACCCCTAGGTGCAAAATTACCGAAATACCCCTAGGGTTAAATTGACCTAAATGCATGTTTGACTGTTGTTATTTACTGCATGCCATGTTGTTATTATCGATGCATGGACCTGGGATATTGACGAGGAAGTATTGAAAGTGGCTTGTCCACGATGGAGGCTTTGCCTCAATTTATCGTTAACCGAGAGCAAAGAAGGCCGCAAGCTGTGGAGTGTTAAATTTGGGTGGGTTGAGCTATTCCTACATGGAGTGTATGGCTGGTACGGGTGGAGTGTAGTGGTTGGTGGGTTGAGTAGTCTCCCAAATGGGCTTGCATATGTTATTGATGTTGCATGTATTTTGAAATGGGCCTATGGGCCATCATTATCTGAATAAGGGCTAAGGCCCGTTTATTATAATCAAAAGGGCTTTGGCCCATACCACTGCTACCCAAATGGGCTTGCATATGTTATTGATGTTGCATGTATTTTGAAATAGGCCTATGGGCCATCATTATCTGAATAAGGGCTAAGGCCCGCTTTATTGTAATGAAAAGGGCTCGTCCAAGACCATCATACCAAGCCCAATAGGCTTGAGTGACTTGGGCTTTGAATGGGTTTTCCTTACACACCGAGTTTCCCCAACTCACCCTTTTATTTTCATCCACGCAGAAATCCCCAACCATATTGGGCTTGGAGTCGTGAGGGAATTCGGAGTGGCCACCGCTCGAAAGTTTGATTTTCTTCCGTGAATGGACATCCTTTTAATTACGTTTGAGGTTTTGGGCTTTTAAATGTAATAAGGCCGCTTATTTGTTTTTGATGGTTTTAATATGTATTACTAAGATAGGTATTACTTATTTTAACTGTTGAAACTGGATAGCTTTAGGCGCGTTTTCAAAAACAACAGTTGATTTCAAAATAACACGACAACAAGCAAAGCTTCCGCAATGAAAGTATTTTCCAAAATTAATCACTTTTCCTAAAATGACTTAATCAAATCGGTTTCTAGAAATATCCATGACGTTAAGGTGTGGCAATGGCAGTATGCATGTCTAGGATTGGATCCGAAAGGAGCTTGGTACTTAGCGCAATCCGATGGACTCACCACCTCTTTTCCGGTTTCCTACCCGGTGCATGACTTCCATTCACTTTAACCCTTAATGAATTAATCTTGTGAACATCAAGTACGATTTTCTGGACTTAGAATGGAAATTTTTTTTTTAACGTTTTTGATGTGGCATGCCGGATCTGGCTATAACTTCTGGGCCGGGTTTGAGGTGCTACAAGCGTAACCGACTCCCGAACCCAACTTTACTTTGGCTTTTGACGTAGGCCTAAACTCGGCTTTCTTTTTATTTAAAAATAAATTTAAAAAAGAGGATTTATTAGGTGTCCGATCACACCTAAGAAAGACGATCGGTGGCGACTCCTTTTCTTTTTAAAAAACCGAAATTCCATTTTCAAATTTTCAAATAATCGCCTCCACTAGCGACGAAAGCGAAAAAATTTTACGTCGCTATAATATATATAAGGAGAACTATATGTATAAAATACATGGATTTAATAATATATATAGATTAAATATGAGTATCAATAAATATGTGTACATATATGATAATAACTTAAAAGATATATTATGTAAGACTATATAATAAAATATAAGAATAAATTTAAGAGAAATCATATGTATAAAAAAATAAGGTTAATAATATATATGAAATGAAATTAACTTTAATATAAAGTATATATATGTATAATAGTGTATAAATAAATTTTACACGAAATAGTGTACAAAATGTGAAAATACAATCACCGAATGTCAATAAATAAGTAAGCAAACGATACAAATAGTACATCAACACAAATAAATAACACGAATAAAAAAGCTTGAAATAAATCTAAAAAGAAACTTAATTGAAATCAAATTAAAATAAAGAGGATAATTTACAAATACAATAAACTGCGGGTAACAAAATAAGGACCGGCACGTAATGTGCACAAATACACAAGGACTAAAACTAGAATTATTCCAGGCCCCAAAACGTTGCGTTTCATTACGGACTAAACTGAAACGCGCGTGAATTATAAAGGCTGAATTAAAAAAGAAATGAAACAAATGGCAGCCCATTGAGCCATTATACGAATAGGGAGGACCAGACGCATAATTAACCCATTTTGAACAATAGGCGCGGATCCGGCTTGCTATTCGGGTTGACGCGCTGATCCTAATAGCTGAAACGGCGCCGTTTTTGTAGCGACGTAAAAATTTCGCTTTCGGTCGCTAATTGAGGCGATTATTTGAAAATTTGAAAATGGAATTCGGTTTAAAAAAAAAAGGAGTCACCACCGATCTTTTTTCTAGGTGTGATCGGACACATAATAAATCATTTTTTTTAGAAAAGAAAGTTTATTCTTGAACAAAAACGAAGGCCAAACTTGGGTCTACGCGAAAATCCTGAGAAAAATAGGGTTTGGGAGTCGGTTACGCACAAGAAAGGTATTAGCACCCTCATGACGCCCAAAATTGGTATCTTTATTAAACACGTGTTGACTTGATTTTCAAAAATACGAATTCAATTCGCCATTTAACCGTGATCCGATTGAAAAACGAGAATTTTTTAAAACACGAAAATTTTGAAAACACGAAAATTTTTGGGATCCGAATTTTTTTTTAAAACACGAAAAATTTTGGAAACGCGAAAAGTTTACAGCATTAGAATTTTGACAAATTACATATCCTCATCTACATTTTAAAAATAAAGTTTGATCACTTACCAATAATCACAAAAATAAATATCCTATTTCAAAACACGAGAATTTTTAAATTTTTCGATTTTTTTTTAAAAAGGACGTCCCATTTTTAACACTAGCTAATGATATTCACCCAACATAGCGATGAAATCAATGGCTTAATATTAAATTGGCACGTTGCCTTATTTATAAATAAAAAGAAGAAGAAAAAATGAATAAACTATTTTTTTAAAATAAAAATTCATAAATAAATAAACGGTGCAAACATGATATAATGAAGTGATTAATAAAAAACATTATAACATAATATTAAGATATTAGAGTAATAACAAATAATATTTACAATAAAAGAAAAAAAAGTAAAAATGTATTAATACCATAATAAAATAATATATGTATAATAACAATATGTACAGAAAGATGTATGTATACCAAATAATACATAATAATACTAAAATAAAATAATAAGTAACAATAGTGAAAATAATAAGCATAATAATAAATATAATGATATATAAAAATAATACTATATATAAAAGTATATATATGTACAATAACATATATACTAATATTAATAATAAATATAATAGGTAAAAATAAGTATAATAATATATTAGATAGTAAAAATAATAATAATAACAATAATAATAATAATATGTGAAGGTTGAGAAAATAACAATATAATAATAACCAAAGTTTTAAAAATCATAAAGGGATATAAATAAATGGTAAAACAAAGTAAAATAAATGTATGTAAAAAAAGGAATAGATAAATAAATATAAAAGAAATATAATAGTAATAGTAATAATAATGCAAAGCTAATTAATTTAATAATATGATAATAATAATAGTAAAGTAAAAGGAAAATAATGAAAGGGAAATACGGGGAAATATATAAAAGGAAATAAATAATAGATGGATAGACAAATAAATAAATCTTAGCAGCGTGAAAATGATAAAATAACAAATATTTAAATGAAGATAATGTAGCACCCCAAACCCGGCCCAGAAGTTATAGCCGGATCCGGCATGCCACATCAAAAACGTTAAAAAAAAAAATTTTCATTCTAAGTCCAGAAAATCGTACTTGATGTTCAAAAGATTAATTCATTAAGGGTTAAGGTGAATGGAAGCTGTGCACCAGGTAGGAAACCGGAAAAGAGGTGGTGAGTCCATCGGACTGCTTAAGTACCAAGCTCCCTTCAGATCCAATCCTAGACATGCATACCACCATTGCCACACCTTAACGTCATGGATATGTCTAGGAAACCGATTTGATTAAGTCATTTTAGGAAAAGTGATTAATTTTGGAAAATACTTTCATTGCGGAAGCTTTGCTTGTTGTCGTGTTATTTTGAAATCAATTGTTGTTTTTGAAAACGCGCCCTAAAGCTATCCAATTTCGACAGTTAAAATAAGTAATACCTATCTTAGTAATACATATTAAAACCATCAAAAATAATTAAGCGACCTTATTACATTTGAAAACCCAAAACTTCAAACGTAAATAAAAGGATGTCCAGTTCACCAGAAGAAAATCAAACTTTCAGAACGGGTGGTCACTCCGAATTCCCTCACAGCTCCAAGCCCACTATGGTTGGGGATTTCCTGCGTGGATGAAAATAAAAGGGTGAGTTTGGGGAAACTCATGTGTAAGGAAAACCCATTCAAAGTCCAAGTCACTCAAGTCCATTGGGCCTAAGCCCATTCAGTAGTATGATGGTCTTGGCCGAGCCCTTTTCAGATTACAATAAACCGGGCCTTAGCCCTTATTCAGATAACAAGATGGCCCATAGGCCCACTTCAAAATACATGCAACATCAAGTAAACATATGCAAGCCCATTTGGGTAATAGTGGTCTGGGCCAAAGCCCTTTTCAGACATAATAAACTGGGCCTTAGCCCTTATTCAGATAACAAGATGGCCCATAGGCCCATTTCAAAATACATGCAACATCAAGAAACATATGCAAGCCCATTTGGGAGACTACTCAACCCACCAACCACTACACTCCACCCGCACCAGCCATACACTCCATGTGGGGAATAGCTCAACCCACCCAAATTTAACACTCCACATTGCAACCTTTTTCGCGCGAGTTATCGAAGAATTGAGGCAAAGCCTCCAGTACGTGGACAAGCCACTTTCAGTACTTCCTCCGTCAATATCTCAGTCCCATGCATCAGATAATAACATGGCATGCAGTAAATAACAACAGTCAAACATGCATTTAGGTCAATTTAACCCTAGGGGTATTTCGATAATTTATCTCCTAGGGGTAAAACTGTAAATTTTCCACTTTTAAAGGTATTTCAGTAATTTATTTATTTTAGGGTTTTTCATGCATATTCCTACTTTTCACGTACTAACAGAATCACTACCGAGGGTTCTTACCGAATTGGGCCCGTTGGCCCATCATTCCAATTTTGGCCCATTAAGCCCAAAAATATCGAGGGCACAGAAATCATGCACTTTGCAGTCCAAACATTGCAGCTTACCAAAAACATTAATCGATTTACCTCACGAGCATTCGCTCACTCGTAAATCTACAAAATACCGATTTTAAGCATTTCGCTTTTCGCTTTTGCCGATCTAGACTAAGAAAGAGGGTGTTAGTTACACACATTTGCGACGATATGTCGATGACGAGATCCACACACGAACCGCCTACAATTGGATTACTAACACGTTAATCTAACTATTCAAATACTAATTACGATTAATCCCTTACAATATTCGCCAACCACACCTACAGATCATAGTAAGCTTATAAGAAATCAATAAGCAACC
This sequence comes from Gossypium arboreum, assembly GCF_025698485.1. NCBI lineage: Eukaryota > Viridiplantae > Streptophyta > Magnoliopsida > Malvales > Malvaceae > Gossypium > Gossypium arboreum. Next base: position 120,085,976 of record NC_069073.1, read on the forward strand.
CATTAACAAATTTTTGTCAATGTTTACCACATAATCATAATTTCACTGCAAGCTGTCTTCCTGAGCAACAATCACTAAATCATTTATAACTGGAGCTACGAAACTCCAAATCAAGTTCCGTTAATTTTCCTTGAAAATAGACTCATATATCTTCTATCCATAAAATTTTCAGAATTTTTGGTTTGTCCAATCAATACCAGATTTTTCTCAAAGTTTCCCATGTTTCACTGTTTGACTAATCTGACCACTCTTCATTACGAATCAAATTTCTCATTGTACAGAATTCAAAATATGTTCTTGTTTATTTCATTAGAAACTAGACTCAATAAGCTTTAATTACATAATTTATTCAGCTTCTAATTCTTCTCCCACAATTTATGGTGATTTTCCAAAGTCACGTTACTGCTGCTGTCCCAAGCAGATTTATTACCAAATCACTCTTTCACACCTAACTTGCATGCTTGTTATTTAAACATGTATATCACCAATCAATCATCACATATCTATGATTTTACTTAAGTATAATCTCCATTTCATCATTTTAAAGCACAACATGTTAGCTGATTTTTCCCTTTAACATCTAAGGCACATGCATGCTCATTTGTTTGGCTCAACTTCACCTATCTTCCGTTTTTCATCAAAAGAACATGAAACAACAACCATTTCCTTCATTTTAATTCATGACTAAATGCTCACAACACAACTAAAAATCAAAATATACTTCAAGAGTTAAGGTTGAATCAAGAAGAACTCAGGAACCTCAAAATAGAAGCAAGGTACCAAGAACTTACCTTCAATTTTCCTCCTCCTAATGACCGAATACTCAAGAGCTTTCTCCTCTCCTTTCTCTTCTCTAACTTTCAGCTATGATGAACAAAGATGGACAAAACTTTGTTCTTTTCACCCCTTTTTCTTTTAATAAAACTTCATATTTCATCCATTTAATTCTTTAACAAAAGATATGAAATTCTTATCATGAAACATTTACCTAACCTATTATCATGAAACATTTACCTAACCCATTATCATGGAACATTTACCTAACCTATTATCAATTTGTATCAATTTGTACCATAAATTATGGATATCAAGTGTACATTTTGTCTACAACAACATGATGGTTGGCCACTTCATGTAAAATGGGAGGTTTGTCATGCAAATCCTCCTATTTTGCACTCCTATTTATTTGGCCACTTCAATTTAGCCTATATCATTTTCAAACATTTTCACATAGGTCCTATTTTATAATTTCACCCCCTTTTTCTTATGGAACAAAAATTAACTAAAATTGTCGGGTTCTATCTTAAGTTTGGGCTTTCTAGAGGCCCACTAACATAATTAAAATTATGCCAACATTAAAATTGGGGCGTTACAGATAATAAGAACAAAAAATATTTAGAAAGTAAGCATTAAAGTCCTTAATATATATGTGAGGGATATAATGTAACAAATAGATGAATAAACAAAAAAAAATAGACTTAAATGAAATACGCGCAAAAGTGGAGGACCGAATTGGGAATATTCCCATACCATCAAAACGGTGCCACTCCAACCAGTACTAAAATGTAATTAAAATAATATTTTGGGCGGAATTTAAAAGTAACAATGAGCTGATTTGAAAGGACCAGAAAGGAGGAGAGACCATTTACACAATTTGTCCCAAAAGCAGAAACATGCTTGGCCTAGTATTTGTGACGCCATTTCATCTTTGTTATTTTTTTTTATTTTTTATTCTTTACTTCATTTTTGTTTAAGCAAACAAAGAATACCCCACCTCCTTTCCCCTTTTTCGGTTAAGGTTTCTAAACCCATTTTTGCCGTCGTCATTGTGGCTCTTTTGAAGCCGTCGGGGCTTCCACCGTCGACAGTGGTCAGGGCCACCAAGATCCAGGTAAATTTTTTTTCTTTTTATTTAAAAACGATTTATAATGAAAAACTATGAGATTGAATCGAAAGAAAACAAAAAAAAAAAAGGAAAGAAATAAACTAAAGGAATAAGAGAAATAGAGATTGACATCCACCTTTTTTCTTCTGTTGTTTTGCCTTTTGATTTTCAATACATTTGTCTAACAATCTTTTTCTTTTTTTCAAAACTGAACAACAGTCAAAGGAAATCAAAACTAAAAAAATCCTCCCCCCTTTTTTCTTTTTGCTTGGCTTTTTATAGCCATTTTACAAGTTTTTTTATTACTACTTTTGCTTTTTTTTTTTGTCTTGCTTGTTTGCTTTACTTTTTGCAAGGTATGAAAGTGACTGGTGGGGTTGTCAGTGGCAAGTGGCACCGAAAGTTGAGGCTAGGGTTAGGTTTTCCCTTTTTTTTTTTTTTTCTAATTTGGGCTATATTATTGGGCTAGGGATTTTTATATTTTTTTTAATTTTGGGTTTGGGTAGTTGGGTTAATTTAGATGGATGTGGGCTGATTGAGGTTTGGGTAAGTTAGATAGTTTTTTTTTTGTTGTAAATGAGTTTAATTTGTGGTAGGCCAAAATTGGCCTGCAACAGTTTTTTTTAATGTTAAAGGTTCCTACTCCCACTTATTTTCTTTCCCAAAACGCAGATGAAAAAGAAAAGAAAGGAGAACCTCTGCTCTATTAGGGTTTGGCTCATTGCGCAGCCACTAAACCTCCATCAACTTGATGGCCAATGGCGCGAACGACGGCCAGATCTGGTACACGCCCATGGAGGTAAGCTCTTTCCTTTTCTTTTTCTTCTTAAGAAAACTCAAGTCATGCATTATTCCTTTTAAAAACAAAGCATAAATTCAAAAGCATCAAAACATTCGACCCTTGCCCGAATCTCTGTATTTTCAAGAAGTTTTTGGGCTTTCATCGGTGTCGATTCACATGTTAAAAAAAAATCAAGCCAATGAAAAGAAAAAATAAATCGAAAGAAAAAGGGACAAAGAAGCTTGAAATCACCTTTACTATTTTGATTTCTTTTTCTCTGTTCTATATGCGTATGTTGCGTAAAAAAAAAGGAAGACCCTTACAATCGCTGTGTTCTTGGCTTTATAGTCGAAAAAGAAAAAGAATAAAACAAAATGCAATGTTTCTCTTTCTTTTTTTTTTCTTCTTGTGTTAAATCCCTTTGCGTGTACGGGTATCTTTGGCGCTTGGCGTGGGCGTCTGGGGCTGTTCATTGAAATTTCTGAGGCGTCTGAGAGGTAGTTGGTGCGTCGTACGATGCGAGGGCTGGGGCTTGGCTGCGGCACGAGGGAGAGAGCCCTAGGGTTTCTGAAACCTTGACATTTTGGGCTTTTCGGGCCTGATCTTGCAGTTGGGCCACAAGTTTTTGTAATTGGATTGTAAACTGGATTGTTATGATTTGAATTTTTTGGTCTTGTATTTGGGTTAGATTTTGGTTAAGTTTAATATTGGACTTTTATTTTTTGTTTTGTTTTTTTATTTTGGGTTTCTAATGGGCCGAGCAAAAATGGGCCATTACAGTTAGTTCTAAGCATTGTTTCAAAAAAATACTATATATAATCAGAACTTATAATGAGATTATTAAAAGAAATCTATAAATAAGTTTAATAAATTTTGTAGGTCCTTTATTTATTAATTTTTATTTTGATAAATTACACCTAAAATATATCTAAATATTTTTTAAACTAATACTTAAACAATAATTCATTTAATGCAATATCAATAAATAATTATGATTTTATAATAGTATTTATATTAATATTAATTAAAAATTATAATAACATTTCAAAATTCCCTTTTAAATCATTTAAAATTTTCAAAATATGATTACCCTCAATCAAACATTCATTGAAAAAATTTAGTTTCAAACTTTTTGCAATACATAAGCAAGAAATAAATATCATTTAATTTCTATAAGAAAATGTGCCAATTAAACATTAATGAAATTCAATAAGATGCAGTGTTCAAGCAAAGTCATGCATCAAAACAGTGTGACAACAAGAATTAATGGATGATCACATTATCAACATTTGCATATTAATGATAAAAGTAATAAAGCTTATGCAAATAAAACTTTGTTGAAGATTAGATCAAAGATCCAAGACAATTGCCTTTCTTGTTAAACCACTAGCGTTTCTTCTGATCACTGCTCAAATATGGGGAAGCAACCACACTAGTTGTAGTGGTTCTTGTTGCAACATAGAAGTTGGGATGATTTGCAGTGGTGATTCACATCGTTTAAAAATGGTGTATAAAAGTCTAATGCATTTTGGCACAACTTTGGCTTATATCCTAAAGCCCCTTTTCTCTTGTGATGGAGAGGGCTTTTCTAGATGAGGGGGTGCTTTTATACGGGTGACTTGAGCAGAAGCGCCCATCCAAATTCTGCACGAACTTACAATCGAGTAAACAAAGTTGAGTCCGTGACACATTATGAGCTTAAGTATATTCTTCGATAGAAATTTTTTAGCTAACTGGATAGTAAAAGCAGCATTAAGTATTCCTAAAAGATTTTTAGCTTCGATGAATCATCATCAAAGACCATGATCACCTTTAAAGCCGATATGGAAAATTCTCTCATGTGCTCCAAACTTACACTCTACGTGTGCGAATTGCAGAACTCCCCACATTTAGTGATTGTCTTTTTAGGGCCTTGTCCCTCTTTAGTCCCACAAAATAAATAATTTAATCTGTCTTTTTTCCTTTTTTGTTTCTTTTTGCAATAATAATGCATCCTTTTTTTTCCATAGCGTGTGGTGGAGGTACTTCAGTCATCAATCATAGTTTTTGCTAGAGAAATGTCTTCTTCATTTCATTAATCATTTAGAGCATAAGCAATTACAACTTCATGAAAAAAAAAGGGTATTCTTCCATCCACATAACATCATCACTGTATTGCAAAAATTCCTTAGCTTTCATACTTGCCAATGCTTCTGTATTTTTCCGAAATTAAATTGTAATGCACCAAAAGAAATCGTCTATCACTACTTTTAGTTAAATTTAAATGAAATACAAAAGGACACAAAAAGTAATTGCCTATATAAATATATTACTTTTGTAGAGGTTATTTTTATTATCTATATAGTATAATGTTGGGTAAACTCCAGTTAAGCAACGGATGGTAAGAATGGTAACGATATGGCTTTTTTTTTTTGGCGATGGGAGGTCTTAATTGGACGCAAATGTTTAAAGTTTGGTGGTGAAATTTTGTTTTGTAGAATTAGCGGGTTGTTTATATCTTTTCATGGTCTGTGTTCTAAGTTCTGTTTGCTGTAAGTTTGAATTGTTTGGTTGCTAGTCTGTATTTTCTTTGACAACAATGCGGTTTTAAATGAAGCAAAAAAAAAACTCGAGTTAAGCAACGAATAAGAATAAATAGAGACAAATCCGATACAAATATTTACATGAAAAAACTTCTCTTAAGAGGATAAAAAATCACAGGTAAAAAAAAACTTCACTAGAATGGCAAATAATTGAAAAGGAATACAAGATAGAGAAACAAAAAACAAATTCGAACTCAAAAATACAAAGTTCTTACGAAATTCCCACAAAACTCTATCTTATCCGTGAGAAAATATAAAACATCTCTAGAATAATTAGAGTTAGACTAAAAAAAGATAACAGAATTTAACTATGAGATAAAATTTGGTTTAGTAGAGAACATGTCGTCACATTGTGATGTGGCATATTGCCTTGTCGATACGTCATTCTTCGCATCCTCAAGACATTGTCTCTTTCTCGTCCAAACATCAACCCTATTTCATCTAAATGCGAGGGCCCAAATCAGATTTGCAGATTTGCAAATCACAATAATTTAACATGCTTGATATTGACATATTGTAAACATATTATACACATATTGAAATATCTTATTTATCAATTGTGGTGATTATTATATGCCATTGCACGCTTATCTTCTATAAATGATGCTCTTCTTGATTATTCATTCCATACATTGTTCTTAAATCAATGGCTGAGCAGTACATGGTTGGAGTACTTGGAGGTGTTATAGCCTCTCTTTTGGGGTTTGTTTTCTTGTACCGCAATTCCCTAATCAGATTTAGGGGACTGAGGAAGCTAAACAGAGCAGCTTCAATGGATTTTCCAAAGAGGAACAGTGTAAACAAAACTGGAAAGAGTGAGGGTGTTGGCACTACGGATATTATCATAGTCGGCGCCGGTGTTGCGGGTGCTGCTCTTGCCTATTCTCTTGGAAAGGTCTCATAATTTCTCCTTTTTTCTTTATTTTGTTTTACCCTAATTTAATCATCTTATTTTCCTCTTCTAGCATATAACAATTACTAATTTTTTTTAGTAAAAGTATTAAGGAGGTTCCTAGTAAATTTTTTATATTAAGAGACGCATTGTATTTTATCCCTTTTACTTAAAAAATAGGTAAATTACTTTTTGTAGGTTAGATTAAATAATAAACTGGTACTTTCTGTTAAAAATTTAATCTATTTTTACTGTTAAAATTTGGCGTGGTTGATGGTGTAACCAAACAGTTACACACACTGTATTATGTGTACCTCATGCTAACGTACAAGAACTAATTTTAAGTAATAGAAGTGGATAGAATTTTTAACAGAGAACCAGATTGCTCTTTAATCTAATGGGACTAAATTATTATTTTTTAAATTGAGAGACAAAATACAATTTGATTCTTAGTACAAAAACCTCCGTGATACTTTTACCAATTTTTTTGAAAGGAACAATTACTAATTAAGTTTAGCATTTTATTATTATTGGTTGAAGTGTTATATGGGAAGATAATATTCCGATAACTTAATTTAAGTTCACGTGGATTTGTGTTGATTTTTTATAATAAATTCAAATTTTAATTTGATGGTAAAATGAAATAATCAATGTTGTTTGAAATTGGATCGGTTCAATTTGGGAATTAATTTAAAGTACTGGTTTTAATAATTTATTTGATTTATATAAGATGAACAAATTGAATTGAAAATGAATAATTTGATCAGTTCAACTACCGATCCGGTTTAAAAATAATAACTATAACGTGTAATATCAAGTAGTAGTTAAAAAATATAAAATCTATTTTGACAGTACAATTTGATTTTATGCATGTAATTTAAAATATAAAATTGTAATATGTATGTCCTTTATTTATTAGTTCTTATTTTTAAAATGTAATTTAAGCGCATTTGGTAATTTGATAATATTTACTTGTAGAATTTTTTTGAAAAGTTTATTATTACAAATAGAGTAAATGTAAAAGTATAATATATGCTCAAGTAATTATATTGTAGAATTAAACTTGTAAAAGGACAAAAAGAAAACGATCAGCATGAATCTAAATAAAAAACATACATGGCATACACACTTGATGGAATTAGAGATTTACATTTTGCAATTGTGCATGATTGAACTCAAACTCGGGTGCTTAAGAATTCAGAGTCTCTGCATTAAGTAACACTGCCAAGATTTCACTGGCATTCAAATTTAGATTTCACTGTGGTACCATACGTAACAATTCTTAACAACTTACATTTTATAGGATGGACGTCAAGTGCGAGTGATAGAAAGGGACTTAAATGCGCCTAATAGAATGGCTGGTGAAAGTCTAACACCAGGGGGCTACTTAAAGTTAATTGAATTAGGCCTTGAGGGTAAACATGAAAAATCATGGATTTAAATAGTAGATGTAATATAATGTTATAATGTTATTTCTTTATATAATTATTTATTTTACTTTGAGTGTTGGTTCTATAGATTGTGTAGATGAGATAGATGCGCAACAGCTTTTAGGTTATACTCTATACAAGGATGGAAAGGAGGCTCGCGTATCTTTTCCTTTGGAAAAGTTTCAGTCTCATGTTGCAGGAAGAACATTTCATAATGGTCGTTTCATTCAAAGGTTGAGGAAAAAAGTTGCATCTCTTCACAAGTACTTTCTCTCCCTCCTCTCAATCATTCTTCAATATCAACATAAGATGCCAGAACATTTTATCTTAAAGGATTAAGTGATTTGTAGTTTGTTTTAACTCATTGTTTTTGTTTAGACCTGTCAATTGAGCTAGTTGAGTCGATTTTGAGTCAAGTCAATCTAGATCAAGTCATTCAAGTTATACAATTTTTTTGCGTAAATTCGGTTTTAGTGAGCTTAGATTCAAGTCATTTCAGGTTTGGGTTAAATTCTGGTTTGGACCGTTACAAGTTTGGATTCGAGTCTTTTTGGGTTTAGGTCAATAGGGCTTGAAGCTTGAGTTTTTAAGGTCAGCTAATGATAGGTTCATGTCATTTAAGGTTATAGTCACCTCGATTTTTTATATTTTTAACTTACTTGTTTGGATCATTTCAGGTTTGAGTGGTCAATTTATGTTAGGGTAAAACGAGGTTCGGTTTAGAGGGATTCATGTTGTTGACCATTTATAGTCAAATCAAGCCAAGTTTAGGTTTGAATTGATCAAGTTATATTTTAGGCTTAAGTTAACACGGACAAGTTCGTTTCTACTTTATTAACTTGTTACAACAATTTATTAGGAGGAGTACATTTGAAATTATACTTTTTCTTTACAGATCCAATTTGATGCTTTGATGTTATGATAATGTAGCGTAAGTTTAGAACAAGGGACAGTTACATCTCTTATTGAAGAAAATGGTATTGTCAAAGGAGTGCACTACAAAAATGGGAGTGGTAAACTATTGACAACTTACGCTCCTCTCACCATTGTATGTGATGGCTGTTTCTCAAATTTGAGACGCTCTCTTTGCTATCCTAAGGTGAAAATGCTTAGAAATTCTTGTTAAATTTGTTCAATTATGGTTTCTGTTTCTCTATTATGTTAAAATTTTATATTTAATCATTCTACTTTATTTTAATTTAATTTAAATCTATTTATTTTTATAATGTTATTGTATGTCCAAATTGATAATATTATTAATTCCTTTTATTACAAATGATACCTACTAATAACATTGAGAGATACTTTTTTTTTCGCAATTAAAGAAAAAAGATTAAATTCTAATTATAGGATAATAGAGGGACTAATCCTAAATTCTATGCTTTGAGAAATATTTTAAGGTCTATAGTTTTTTTTTCTGCAGGTTGATATACCCTCTAATTTTGTTGGTCTTACACTGACAAACTGTAACCTTCCAAAAGAAAATTATGGAGCTATTATATTAGCAAACCCTTCACCAATCGTATTTTATCAAATTAGCAGCACTGAAATTCGTTGCATGGTGAATGTTCCTAGTGAAAAGTTACCTTCAGTTTCCAATGGTGAAATGGCATGTTACTTGAAAACTCAGGTGGCTCCCAAGGAATATTTAGATCTTTCTTTTATTCATTCATTAGGGGAATTTGGCTTAGTTTATGGACTAACTGTATGGCTTATAATACACTTCAGGTTCTTCCTGAATTGTACGATTCCTTTATATCTGCAATAGAGAAGAAGGGTAACATAAGAATAGCGCCGAATAAAATCATGGCTGCTGCTCCACACCTGACTCCTGGTGCGCTTTTGATTGGAGATGCACTCAACATGCGGCACGCTATAACCGGAGGGGGAATGACTGTTGCTCTGTCTGATGTTGTAATACTTAGGGATCTTCTAAGACCCTTGCATGATCTATCCGATGCCTCCCCCATTTCTAAATATCTCGAATCTTTTTATACCCTGAGGAAGGTATTGTAGTTTCATGTTTTATATGCATTTTGAAGTGAATGGCAATGATGAAAAAGGTATAATTTTTCCCTTTAACTACATGCAGCCAATGTCATCTACAATAAATATACTAGCTAATGTCCTACAGAAGATATTCAGTGCCTCGTCCAATCCAGCAATGGAGAATCTGCAGCACACCTTTTTGGGGTATTTGAGACTTGGAGGGATGTTTTCATATGGAGCATCCGCTATGCTCTGTGGTTTATGCCCTTCTCCATTAAGCTTAGCATTTCATTTCTTTTCCATTGCAATATATGGCGTTGGCCGATTGTTACTTCCATTTCCTTCTCCCAGACGCTTGTGGGATGGGGCTAAATTGCTTTGGGTCAGTATCTTAACCAAACATTTATATAATAACATGGAATAAATATATAAGATCTTAAATATGATTATGACATAGAATCATATTAATAAAAATATTTTCATGTTTTTCAGGTGGCATCAAGTATTCTTCTCCCCTACATATACTCTGAAGGAACCAGACAAATGTTCTTCCCTCTAACTGTGCCAGCATATTATAGAACTCCCCCTGAAAATAAGGACAAAAAAAACTTCATGCATTAATTAGCAGTATTTGTTGGAACAATTCTATGTTCATAACAAAATCTCATATATCTGTTACTTGCATTCTTTATTAGGCTGGATAATCTTTTGTGTTCGTGCTATTTATATGTGTGATGTTTAAAATGGTAAATAAATGAGTTAGCTTTTGCATGACTGAAAAACTAGCTATAATGTCTGTCGTAACCATTTTTTTGAAAAAAACGAACGGGTATCGACTTGAAAAAAAAACGAAAACAGGAGTCGCCACCAATCTTTTTAGGTGTGATCGGATCACCTTAAGTTAATCATTTTAGTAAAAGTTAAGATTTACTAAAACGATAATTTTTGGTCTACGAAAATCAGAAAATGAGTTCGGGAGTCGGTTACGCACGAGGAAGGATTAGCACCCTCAATACGCCCAAAATTGGTACCTAGTTGATTAATTAGTGTCTTAGTGTCGAAAATTTGAAAACTTGAAAGAATTTAAAATACGATCCCTCTTTGTAAAGAAAATGCTCAAATGTTAAGGACCTTCTCGTCTCACAATATAAAATGTCACATCCAAGAAGTTAGGACACGTCATCTTGAATTTTCGAGAGCGAGCTTGCCTTTTATATAAAAATTGTGTATTTCAAAAGGTTATTCAGTTAGTTCGGTGAACGAGGAAAATCGAAACCCAGAAGTTAGGGCACGCTTCCTCAATTCCCAAACACCGAATATTGCCTTTTCTTGCAAAAATCTTATTTCGAGGTAACAAAATGCCATACCCAAGAAATTAGGGCACAACAACTCGTATCTCCGAGAATAAGCATTTTCAAAACTCATGTCGCGATTTAAAAGAGTATTCCGTTATTTAGGTTAAAGGAGAAAATCGAAACCCAGTAAGTTAGAGCTCAATTATCTCGAATTACCTAATACCGGAAATCACTTTTATGAAAGAATTATTTTAATATATTGAGTAAAAACGTGATTTATAATAAAACATAAATGCTATGGTAAAATAAAATGACAATGGTGATAATAATAATGATAAAAGTATATACATATTATGTATTTAGGTACATACATAATAATGAAGTAATAAGAAATATATATAAAAATATATACATACATAATAATAGTATGATATTAAAGGATACATATCGTAGTATATAAAAATGTATACGTAATAAAATTATATAGTATGTATATGTTAGTAATAATAATTATGATGACACAAATAGTGAATGATTTAAGGTTTGAAAGAATTTACAAAGGTATAAATAAAATGATGACTAAACGATAATAATGAGAATAACGATATATATAAGTGATACAAGTATGCTAAAATACGTATGTATATATATTTTAAATTAGTTAGCATAAAAACAATCTCGTATAGGTAATTACATATAAAAGGGTTATAATAATAAAAGTAATAGTGATAACAATGAAAGGTATAATAGTAATTATATTAAAAGTGCAAAAATAATGATAATAATAAAACATTACATAAATATATTGGAAAATAAATATATGATAATATCGAATGTATATACATAACATGTACGTGTAATACAAACAAAACATACACATAATATATTAAACATATACATGACACACGTAATATACATGATAGAACATAATATGATATTCACAATATATATAAAAAACTATAACAAAGTGATATACATGATATAATATTAATTTACATGGGCATAATATGAAGTATAATATACAAATATATATTAAAGGTATGTATATGTGGCACAAATGTATTAACAAGACAATAAGATCAAAAACTAATAATAATAATTATTGGAACCCACCATTGTTTGAAAAGTCAAATGGGGTGGGCACCGAAAGTAGAAAGTAATATTGGTTGGCAAGTTGGGTTAAAAGTTGGCATGGGATAATTGCAATTTTGGTCCCTAATTGTATAGGGACATTGCAAGTTGATCCTTGAACCTCAACTATAAATAGGCCTAACCATTTCTTACTTTCTTCATCCCATAATTGCCATTCTCTACTTAAGGCATTATTCTCTCTCCTATTTGTAAATTTCACTTGTAATTTTGGAGTGAAATATATTTGGTAGTGCCCGAGGATGTAGGCAAAATTTTTGAACCTCGTTAAAATTCGTGTTCTTTATTATTTATTTTGCATATTTTGTGAATGTGATTGTAGTGATTTATTGTGCTATTAAATTACGATAGAGGATATTCGGCTAGGAAAGACTTGGTACTTAAGTGATCCTCGTGATCCACCTCTCTTTCCGGAATTGAACTTAGTGTGATTTTTCAAGACAATATTTTTACTCTTTCACACGCTTCGCGCAACAATTGGTATCGAGCCGATTCGTACTTGGGGAATACGACCGTTTACGGTACTATTCACGATACTGACTATTCACGATACAAGATACTATTCACGTATACGGCACTATTTACTGAATACGGACTGTTCACGATCTGATGAGTTGGGATTGAGGAGAAAATGGCGAAAGATCGTCATCGCAAGGACTCTTGTGACAAATGCAAAATTTGAAGTAGAGAAATTTGACGGTACCAATAATTTTGGTATGTGGCAATGTGAGATCCTGGATGTCTTATGTCGCAAGAGCTAGATATAGCCCTTGAAGAAAAACCCGACAAGATGGATGATAAGGAGTGGGCCAAGATCAATAGACAAAGTGTGGTACAATCCGCCTATGTTTGGCCAAAGAGCGTAAGTACTCTGTCATGAGGGAGACATCAAGAAGTTATGGGATACATTGAAGAAAAGTTTCTAACGAAAAGTCTTGAAAATAGGCTTTATATGAAAAAGAAACTTTATCGATTCACGATGCACCGGTATGTCGATGAATGACCATGTGAACTCATTCAATAAAATTTTAGCAGACTTGCTAAATTTGGATGAGAAATTTGAAGATGAAGACAAGGCATTATTGTTGTTGAATTCCCTTCCTGATGAATATGATCATCTTACCACCACATTGCTTCATGGGAAGGACACGATCACATTTGATGCAGTCTGTAGTGCGTTGTATAGATCTGAGACTCGAAAGAAAGATAAAAGAGATCACAGAGATACAACCGCAGAAGTCTTAACAGTAAGAGGACGTTCACACAGCAGCAAATCTGGTAGAAGGAGAAAGTCCAAAGGGAGACTCACCAAAGATGAATGTGCCTTTTGCCATGAAAAAGGGCATTGGAAAAAGAATTGTCCTAAGCTACAAAAGGGCAAGGCTATTTCTAATGCATGTAGTGAGCATGATGAGGAGTCAGACTTTAGCTTGGTTGGCATGGCAATGGCATGTCAAACGGATGAGTGGATTTTGGATTCAGGATGTACTTACCATATGTGTCCTAATAAGGACTGGTTTTCTAGTCTTAAAGAGCTAGAAGGTGGAATTGTTCTTATGGGCAATAATAATGCTTGTAAGACAATGGGAGTGGGTACAGTCCAATTGAAGAATCACGACGGCTCAATCTAAGTCTTGACAGATGTTCGCTACGTACCTAGCCTGAAGAAAAATCTCATCTCATTAGGGGCCCTAGAATCTAAAGGGCTCACAATCACTTTGAGAGATGGATTACTAAAAGTAGTAGCTGGGCAATTGACGGTGATGAAAGGCACAAGAATAAATAACTTGTACTTTTTAAATGGAAGTACAGTTATTGGATCAACATCAACAATTTCTACAAAAGATGTAGATTCAGAGGCTACCAGATTATGGCATATGCGATTGGGACATGCTGGTGAAAAAGCTTTGCAGACATTGGCGAAGCAAGGCTTGTTGAAAGGTGCAAATTCTTGCAAAATGGAATTCTGTGAACATTGTGTTCTGGGCAAGCAGAAGAGGGTAAAATTTGGTCCAGCAATTCACAATCTGAAAGGAATTCGGACTACGTTCACGGTGATGTGGGGACCTACCAAAGTAGCTTCTTTGGGAGGTATGCACTATTTTGTTACTTTTGTTGATGATTATTCAAGAAAAGTATGGGTGTATCTAATGAAAAGAAAAGTGAAGTTTTGGATGCATTTCGAAATGGAAGAAGATGGTGGAGACTCGATGGTCGAAAGGTCAAACGACTTGATCGATAATGGTCTTGAGTACAAAATGATCCATTTCTACAAGTATGCCAAGATGAGGGCATTGTGCGACACTTTCATTGTTCGGGATACACCACAAGCAGAATGGGGTGGCAGAGCATGAATCGAACTATACCGAGAAAGTTCGATGTATGTTGTCCAATGCTTTGGATTGGACAAAGAATTTTGGGTGAGGCGATTACATATGCGTGCCATCTAATTAACCATTTGCCATCACCGCAATAAATGGAAAACTCCTATGGAGATGTGGACCGGTAAATCACATCGATTATGATTCTTTACATGTATTTGGTTCCACTGCATATTATCATGTAAAAGAATCTAAGTTAGACCCAAGAGCAAAGAAAGCATTATTCTTGGGTATAACTGATGGAGTAAAAGGATACCGTCTCTGGTGTCCTAATACAAGGAAAATTGTTTTCAGTAGAGATGTGACTTTTGATGAATCAACCATGTTGAAGTACAATGATTCACAAAAGGATGACAAAACCAATAGTACTTTGCAGCAGGTGGAGCTTGAAAAGGTTAACGATGATCCAGCTAATATTGGAGGGACAAATGATGAAGAGGTTCCTACCCAAGAACCTCTACAACAACAAGATTCAATTGCATATAGAAGGCCAAGAAGAGAGATTCGTAAGCCTCGCCGCTTTGATGATATAGTGGCCTATGCACTTCCAATTGCAGATGGTGATGTTCCTTCTACTTACACAGAAGCAGTAAGTAACCCTGATGGTGTAAAGTGGAAGCAAGCAATGAATGAAGAAACGCAGTCTCTTCATAAAAATAAGACCTGGGAGTTGGTGACACTACCCAAAGGAAAGAAGGCAATTGGATGCAAATGGGTATATGCAAAGAAGGAAGGATTTCCTGATAAAATTGAAATTGATACAAGGCTAGATTGGTAGCAAAGGGTTACGCCGTAAAGAAGGAATAGATTACAATGAAGTGTTTTCTCCGGTTGTGAAGAATTGTCTATTCGATTTTGCTAGCCTTGGTTGCGCAATATGATCTTGAACTAGTTCAGCTTGATGTGAAGACCGCGTTTTTACACGGTGATTTGGAAGAGGAAATCTATATGACTCAGCCAGATGGATTCAAGGTTGCTGGAAAAGAAAATTGGGTTTGCAAACTGACAAAGTCGCTTTATGGATTGAAGCAATCTCCGAGGCAGTGGTACAAGCGATTTGATCAGTTCATGAAAGGGCAAAGGTACACAAGAAGTAAATTTGATCATTGCGTGTATTTTCAGAAGCTACAAGAAGAAACTTTCATATACTTGCTCTTATATGTTGATGATATGCTAATAGCATCTAAGAGCAAAGTTGAGATTGAAAGATTGAAGACTCAACTCAATCTCGAGTTTGAGATGAAAGATCTAGGAGAAGCTAAAAAGATTCTCGGCATGGAAATATGGAGAGATAGAGCTCATAATAGAGTTAGCTTGTCTCAGAAGCAGTATTTGAAAAAGGTATTATAGCAGTTTGGCATGAACGAGCAGACAAAACCTGTAAGTACCCCGTTGGCTTCTCATTTCAAGCTTTCTGCACAACTATCTCCTTCGACGAATACGGAACGAGAATACATGTTGCAAGTTCCGTATTCTAATGCGATGGGTAGCTTGATGTATGCAATGGTGTGTACAAGACCCGACATTTCACAGCGAGTTAGTATAGTGAGCGGTATATGCATAATCTCGAAAAGGACATTGGCAAGTCGTGAAATGGATTCTACGGTATATTCGAAGACCGTGGATGTTGGATTACTGCTCAAACAGGATAATACACTTGGTAAAGGTGTTATTGGGTACGTTGATTCCGACTATGCTTGATTTGGACAAGCGAAGATCAACCACCGGTTATGTGTTTACACTTGCTGGAGGACCAATAAGTTAGAAGTCTACACTACGGTCTCTGATTGCATTGTCAACCACGAAGTTTAGTACATGGCTGTAACAGAGGTCAGAAGGAGGCTATTTGGTTACAAGGTATGGCTAAAACCTTGGGGTTGGTTCAGAGCATATTAACGTGTATTGTGATAGTCAAACTGCTATTCATTTAGCAAAGAATCAAGTCTATCATGCACGTACAAAACATATCGACGTACGATTCCATTTTGTGCGGGAAATTATTGAAGAGGGGAAAATTTGTCTTCAGAAGATCAAGGCTGCAGATAATCCCGCAGATATGATGAACAAGGTGGTAACAGCAACCAAGTTCAAACATTGTTTGAACTTGATTAATATCCTGCAAGTTTAACAGTTGAAGAAGGCACTATCAAGTATTGTTGTCAAAAGCAGAAAGAATTGTGTGAAGATAAGATTATCCTAATCAAATCTTCAAGGTGGAGATTATTGGAACCCACCATTGTTTGAAAAGTCAAATGGGGTGGGCACCGAAAGTAGAAAGTAATATTGGTTGGCAAGTTGGGTTAAAAGTTGGCATGGGATAATTGCAATTTTGGTCCCTAATTGTATAGGGACATTGCAAGTTGATCCTTGAACCTCAACTATAAATAGGCCTAACCATTTCTTACTTTCTTCATCCCATAATTGTCATTCTCTACTTAAGGCATTATTCTCTCTCCCTATTTGTAAATTTCACTTGTAATTTTTGGAGTGAAATATATTTGGTAGTGCCCGAGGACGTAGGCAAAATTTTTGAACCTCGTTAAAATTTCGTGTTCTTTATTATTTATTTTGCATATTTTGTGAATGTGATTGTAGTGATTTATTGTGCTATTAAATTACGATAGAGGATATTTCGCTAGGAAAGACTTGGTACTTAAGTGATCCTCGTGATCCACCTCTCTTTCCTGGAATTGAACTTAGTGTGATTTTTCAAGACAATATTTTTACTCTTTCACACGCTTCACAAGAACAATAATATATATGCGTATATATATATTGAAGATATAAATAAACATATATTGATATTAATAGTAGATATGATGGAGGTAGAAGTAGATATAAAAAGTATATATAATGTGGTATTAATATGTGTATAATATGGTATTTAAGATATCATATGTAATGTATAAAAGAATATATCTAATATTATAAAGGAGAAATATACATAACATATATACGTATACATATAAAAAATCTAGTCATATGTTAACATACATATATATTAAGAAAATATTAATAATAAAACCATTAATAATATTTTAACATATATACATATAAGTATTAAAATACAACAAGTAATAAAATATAATATTGTAAATAATATTAAAATTAAATTAAAATAATATGGAAAAGTGAAAGAGAAGGGATGAAATCAATTAAAAATGTAATTTTGAGCCGAATTAAAAAAATCATCAAAGGGAAGAAGACTGGTTCGAACACGCGAACAAACAGGAGGGACCGAAGGAGAAATAGTCCATTTTATCAAACGACTGCTCAGAGGTCTATCCTTCAAGCGATCAAGGATTAAATTGAAATGTAATTAAAATTACGGACCAAATTAAAGAACATGAAAAGACCTGATTAAAACCAAAAGATTGCGGAAGGATCGCATGCAATTGTCCCAAATGTCAAAACACGCGGATCCTTCGTGGAGCGGGTCGGGTTTGGTCGGCGCTGAAACGGCGCCGTTTTTGGTGTTTAAAATGGTCGGGCAAATGGTGCGTTTGCCGGCCTATATAACCCAATTTTTTTTCATTTCTCCTCTCCTAAAAAACTCCTAAAATCCTCCTCTCTCTCGGCCCCCCAAATTTAGAAACCGGTGAAGTGTGGTAGGTCACCACGTCTTACTGCATCACAGTGGCCTAAAATCGCCCGTGGGTAGTTTTTTCTTTCTTTTTTTTTATATATTTTATTTATTTATGTTTTTTAATATATGTATGTAAGTGAGAAAAAAAATAGCTCCGAAAACAAAACGAGAGTAAAGTAAAAAATCACCTTAGACTTTGGTATTTTCGGTTCTCCGATTTCTGATATCGGGCTATTTCTTGCTTTTTGATGTTACTAGAGTCTCTATTTTTTGTTTGTACCGAATATTGTTTGCTTTTTTTTTTATTTTTCAAAGAATCCAAAAAAAAATCCCCTTAAATGGTTCTCTGATTTGGCTTTAAATAGCCACTACATTTCTTTTTTAATATTTATCTATTCTTCCATTGTTCTTTGCAGACAAACGGTGGTGGAGTAGAGGCGGTAGTGGATGGGACAAAAAGTGGGTGAACGGCTAGGGTTTTAGGTCTCCTTTCTTCTTTTTTTTTTGTATTGGGCTAGGGATTTAGTGGTTTTGGGTTTAGGTCAAATGGGTTACAGGGTTTTGGGCCCAAAAATTGGGCTTGTACAGCTGCCCCTCTTTGCTTGTTGTCGTGTAACGAGAACAGAGCAAAGACTTAAGAAAGACCAATTTTGCCCGATCTCACCGTGTCTAGACTTGTTTAGCGCTCTTTTTCCCCAGGTAGCTTCATTACAATCTTGTTGCTTCACTCTGCTTCACTGCTCGACGGCAGTTTTAAGAAGGTAAGGTCTGTTTTGATCTGCTTCACTGCAACTCTATGGAGCTAAGACATGTGACTTCAATCTACTCCACTGAAACTCCAAGGAGATCTGCTGTGGCTTTGATCAACTCCATTGTTGTTTCAGGAAGAAAATATTTAATTTCCAGCCTGTTACCCTACTGTTTAGGGGATTCAGGCTTGTCATCTTTGATCTGTTTCCCTACTGCTTAGGGCTTTAGATCTGTAATTCAACCTGTTACCCTACTGCTTAGGGGTTTAAGGTTCTTCGTCTTCGATCTGCTCCACTACTGCTTAGGGAGATAAGATCTGCAATTCAACTTGTCACCCTACTGCTTAGGGGTTTAAGGTTCTTCGTCTTCGATCTGCTCCACTACTGCTTAGGGAGATAAGATCTGCAATTCAACCTATTACCCTACTGCTTAGGGGTTTAAGGTTCTTCGTCTTCGATTTGCTCCACTACTGCTTAAGGGGATAAGATCTGCAATTCAACCTGTTACCCTACTGCTTAGGGGTTTAAGGTTCTTCATCTTCGATCTGCTCCACTACTGCTTAGGGAGATAAGATCTGCAATTTGGTCTGTTTCCCTACTGCTTAGGGGTTTAAGACCCTATGAACATCAGCTTGTTACCCTACTGCTTAGAGGGTTAAAGCTTGGTGGTTTGAATCTGCTTCACTGCATTCGAGGAGGCATGATTCGATGTATTTGATCTGCTCCACTGCAACTTCAGAGAGATGAGATCTGTGATTTTCAGCCTATTACCCTACTGCTTAGGGGGTTAAGGCCCATCTTCTTTGATCTGTTTCCCTACTGCTTAGGGTGATGAGATCAACAAATTCACTGATTCTAGGGACATGACCTGTAGAATCAGTCCCATGTATTTATGCTTATGTCAAAGAATTGGGATGTTATGATCAAAATGAATCAAATGTTCCTAATTAGATGCACTTATGAAGGATCTACGAATGTATGAGTGCAGCATGTTGTGAGCGTGAATCCCTGTTTAGGTTGCCATTGCTCTTTGTTCATCAAGGTTCCTTCACTGAAATGGTACCCTGTCTTCTTGTTCACTCAAATTTTGAACGGAAAACCCAAGAGGTAGTCCCAATTTAAACTTTTTATTCTCGATGCTTCCAATCTTTGAGTTTGGTTAGTTCTAAATAATAGACTGTTTGTGTTCTGTACTACTTAGAAACTTTCGGAGTAATGTGCAGAACTCTTTTTGCAAAAATGGTTTTAGTCCATTAATCATCATTTCAATGCAAAATGCTTGAAAAATATTATAACAACGACAAAACTGAAATTTATCAGAAACAACATTTGAAGGGAATATATTAATCACAGTCAACAAACATTGCTGGAATACAAAATGGATAAAAGGGAATAGGTGCCCCAGATATCGCAGCGTGAGTTTCTCTGTACTGACTTCTTGAGGACTCCTTTTTTGCCCAATATGCGTTTAGGGGATCTAGAGTACTCTTGCAGATGCCCCAAGATGTAACATCTCTCCTCCTTGTTAATTTAAGTACCATAAGAACATCGCATGCCCCACCTTTGATCAAAATTTGAATTGCCTTTTACGGGTTTTCAATTCAAAATCCCTTTGGTCTCAAGATGCTCTTTGCGAATTTTCACCCTGGCCTCTCCCTTTTTATTTTTTATTATTTTTTTAGGCGAAGTATTTCTTAACCGAATCTGAATTCACGGGATTGGATAAGGTCTTGCCATCCATTTCACTAATATCAATGCTCCTTGAGAAAAGGCTTTCTTCACCACATAAGGCCCTTCTCAATTCGCATCCATTTTCCTCTCAAGTCTTTTGTATGGGCAGGATCTTTTTCAAGACTAGGTCTCCCTCATGGAACTCTCTAGGACGAACCTTTTTGTCGTAAGCTCGCATCATTCGCTTTTGGTACATCTGACCATGGCGAATAGCCCGTAGCCTCTTTTCCTCAATCAAATTCAACCGATCGATCGGATGGATCCATTCTCGCTTCGTCAACTTTACCTCCGACAAAACTCTAAGGAAGGGATCTTGACCTCGGCAGTAAAACGCCTCCATTCCATAGACTAATGAGAAAGGCGTTGCCTCAGTAGAAGTTCGATAGACGCTCGATAAGCATAGAGGCGAATGGTAGCTTCTCATGCCAATCTTTATAAGTTTCATCATCTTTCCTACAATCTTCTTGATGTTCTTATTGGTCGCTTCGATCGCACTGCTCATCTTCTGCTATACGGTGACGAGTTGTGGTGTCGATCTTGAACCGACCGCAGACATCCGCTATCATCTTGTTGTTCAAATTCAATGCGTTGTCAGATATGATCCTTTCCGGCATTCCATATTGACTGATGATTTCCTTTTTCAGGAACTTGCTAACTGCTGATTTAGTGATATTGGCATATGAAGCGGCCTCCACCCATTTGGTGAAATAATCGATGACCACAAAGATGAAACGATGCCCATTTGAAGCTTTTGGTGAAATTGGCCCAATCACATCCATGCCCCACATCGAGAAAGGCCATGGTGAAGTCATGACATGCAGAGGTGAAGGAGGTACATTAATCTTGTCTCCATAGATTTGGCACTTATGACATCTTTTGGCGTAGTTAATACAGTCTCCTTCCATGGTGGACCAATAATAACCGAACCTCATAATTTGCCTGGCCATTGTAAAACTATTAGCGTGTGTCCCGCAGATGCCCTCGTGGACTTCTTCTAAGATTTTCTTAGCCTCAATGGCGTCTACACATCTTAATAGTACCTGATCCTTCCTTCTTTTGTACAGATCTCCCATCTAAGACATAGTCACCGCCGCCTTCTCAACGTTCTTTTGTCATTCTCAAGAGCTTGGTTAGGGTACTCACGATTCTCCACATATCATAGGATGTCGTGGTACCAAGGGTGATCATCATTTTCCTCTTCTTCTTCAAGGTTGTAACAATGAGCCGGGCCTCAGAATGCTCATTTGGATTGGTTTCACATCCTCCGTTGGTTCACCTTGATCATAGAGGCCAAAGTTGCTAGGCGTCACCATCCGATTTTCTTCTCGTGGGAGGTAGTAGAAGACAATATCATCAAACTCTTTAATTAACTCAAGGATCAACCTCCGTAATTGATCGGTTTGGGGTCTCTTGTCTCCCATTCACCTTTGAGTGATAAATCACTAGGCGTAATCTCCATATACCTCTAACACCTTGATTTTACGTTCTATGGCCGCACGTATTCCCATGATGCATGCTTCATATTCTGCCATATTGTTCGTGCAGTCAAAATCCAATTTACTAGTGAATGGATAATGATCTCCGTTCGGGGACACCAGAACTGCCCCGATTCCGTTACCCACGGCATTTGATGCCCCGTCAAAGTTTAGCTTCCAAGGATGACCTTCTTGAGGGTCTTCTTCGGTGGTTGCTATGCACATTAGATCTTCATTTGGGAAATCAAAGTTCAGAGGCTCGTAGTCCTCTAGGGCCCTACTGGCTAGGAAATCTGCTATCGCACTCCCTTTTACAGCCTTTTGGTTCACATAGACTATATCAAACTCAGAAAGTAGAATTTGTCATCGAGCCATTCTCCCATTCAAGGCAGTTGACTCCATCAAGTACTTCAGAGGATCCATTTTAGAGATCACCAAGTTGTATGGTACAACATGTATTGTCTCGATCTTGGGTTGTCCAAATCAAGGCACAAAGACAACTTTTCAATGAACAGTATCTCGTCTCACACTCGATAAACTTTTTACCGAGGTAATATATCGCTTTTCTTTCCTTCCCGATTCATCGTGTTGGCCAAGTACGCATCCCATAGAATTTTCAAATACCGTCAAATCTGAGATCAATGGCTTATCTGGATTAGGTGGTGTCAACACTAGGGCATTAGACAAATATTGCTTAACCTTGTCGAAAGTCTTCTGGCATTCCTCGTCCCAACTACCAGGGTTGTGTTTCTTAAGGAGACGGAATATGGGGTCACATTTCGGTTAGTTGTGAAATAAACCGAGCGATGTAATTTAGTCTTCCTAGGAATCCTCGAACTTCCTTCCGAGTACGTGGTGGAGGTAATTCTTGTATGGCCTTGACTTTGTGCTGGTCGATCTCAATCCTTTTCCACCGACCACGAATCCTAGCAGTTTTCCCGACTTGGCTCCGAAGGTACATTTTGCGGGATTGAGTTTCAATTGGAATTTTCTCAACCTCAAAAATAATTTTCTTAAGACTTGCACATGCTCTTTTTCAGTCCGAGATTTGGCGATCATGTCGTCGACATAAACTTTAATTTCTTTATGCATCATATCATGAAATAGGGTAACCATGGCTCTCTGATATGTTGCTCCCGCATTTTTCAATCCAAACGGCATTACTTTATAGCAAAAGGTTCTCCACATGGTCACAAATGTGGTTTTATTCATGTATTCAAGATGCATCTTGATCTGATTGTACCCCGAGAAACCATCCATGAAGGAGAAGAGTGAGAAACCTGCTGTGTTATCCACCAAGGTGTCAATATGAGGCAATGGGAAATTATCTTTCGGGCTGGCCTTGTTTAAGTCTCTGTAGTCTACACACATCCGTACTTTTCCATCTTTTTTAGGGACGGGGACGATGTTGGCTACCCATTCTGAGTACTTAACTACTTGTAAGAAACCAGCATCAAATTGCTTCTTGACCTCCTCTTTTATTTTCAATAGAACATCGGGCCGCATCCTTCGAAGCTTTTGCTGAACTGGCTTGCATTTTTCTTTGATGGGGAGCCTGTGTACCACAAGGTCAGTACTTAGCCCAGGCATATCCTGATATGACCATGCAAAGACATCCTTGAACTCCTGGAGTAACTCAATAAGGTCCCGCTTTGTCTCTGTGGTAATACAAGTTCTGATCTTTACTTCTCTTCTTTCTAGTTCATCTCCCAAGTTCACGACTTCTACGGTCTCTTTGTGGGGTAGAATCTGTTTCTCCTTGCGTTCTACCATCCTTAACAAATCAGGGGATAAGTTACAATCACTGTCATCTCCAAAATCCTTGGATCCCTCTAGACACATATCGCGCTCAAAGGGAGACTCCGAATTAATAGCAAGGTCACTCACATCGTTGATATCTGGAGACCTGTTTTGGGCAGAAAGGAAGATGCAAAGAACAAAAGAATCTAAGAACAATGGCATGTACGGCATGATTATGAATGAAAGAATATTTGCACTGAATAAGGCGAAAGGATGCATTTCATTGAAATAACGATTTCGAACATAGGCCTATTTCACAAAAAGACACTTATTACTCCTAGGCCTAGGGTAATAAGCGTGTTTTGGGCATTACTCTGTGTTAGTTTTAAAGACTACAGGAATCTCTTCCGCAGTCCAATTATTCAAAACACTTTCTGGCTCATAAGGGCGAATGGCCGTCCCATTCTCTTCTCCAGTTCCTCCTTCGAACGTGGCATTAATGCTGAAGCTTTCCCACATTTCTTCAGTGGACTCTTGGCCTGCCAATCTTCCTTCGGCATAAATAGTTCCTCCTGACACAAATGTTCTGGATATATGGGGAAAGGTCATTGGCTTCCATTTAACCTCTTCCCCGTTCAAACGCGTTCTTCTCCTTTCTTGTTTCTTCTCTTGCTCCTCTTTCTTTTGTCTTGCATCTGGCTTGAATCCTAAGCCAAAGCGGTCCCGTTTGTCCGTGAGCATAGGTACTTTGACCCCTCCTTGTAGGCTTCTTCCAAGTCTTTTCCCTGGCAAGGCTCCCTTCCCAACCATCAGTTGTAGTCCCATTCTTGTGGTTTTGGAAAGTCTGGGAGTTGGGACTTTATTTCCTTCGACAACAAAGGTCGCATTTACGAATTCTAACGATTGAAAAGAACATTCTATGGCTTCATCATCTGTCCCCACATATGGTGCGTTGCTGGTAACAGATGCAATGATGTCTTCCTCCGCATTTATGGTCACCAATCGACCTTCCGTTATAAGTTTAAGCTTCTGATGTAATGATGACGGCACTGCCCCTGCCGAGTGGATCCAAGGTCTTCCTAATAGGTAATTGTAAGAGGGTTTAATGTCCATTACTAAGAAGTCTATCTTGTACGTGCTAGGACCGATTTGAAGGGGTAATTCAATCCTCCCCATTACGTTTCTTTCAGTACCGTCAAACGCCCTTACTACATTTTGGCATGTCTTCATATGGGAACTATCCACGGGTAACCTATTCAGTGTGGATAGGGGTAAGACGTTTAGTGCTGATCCATTATCGATCAAGTACTTCGGTAATGTGTATCCCTTGCAACGCGTGGTAATGTCTTGAGGCCTTTGTGGACCCCATGCCTCCTAGTGGTATTTCATCGTCGTTAAAGAAAATAAAATTGTCAAGATCGATATTGTTGACCAGGCGGTCCGGCTTTGTTGTGAGAGATGTCATGCGCGATGTATGTCTCGTTCAAGACTTTCATTAACGCGCTCCGCGTTTCGAGCTCAAGAGTAAGGCCAAGACCGAAATGCGAGTGGTTGCTTATGTAGCTTTTCAACGACATTGTACTCACTGTGTTTTAAAATTTTAAGAATTTCGCTTCATTCTCGATTCTTCGACTCATTGATGGCGATTCGAAC
This sequence comes from Gossypium arboreum, assembly GCF_025698485.1. Taxonomy (NCBI): domain Eukaryota; kingdom Viridiplantae; phylum Streptophyta; class Magnoliopsida; order Malvales; family Malvaceae; genus Gossypium; species Gossypium arboreum. Next base: position 120,111,294 of record NC_069073.1, read on the forward strand.
TCGACCATCTTTTCTTTCTTTTGCTCTCTTGTCGGGACCTTTTCTTTGGCAATTTTGGTTCTCGTGCCTTCGGAACATAACGTCTCCCATGCGTGTAAAAACCTACATCTTGGTTTTCTTGTGAAGCACTGGCCGGGCTCTTCTTTCCTGGGATCGTCACATTGCAGCTGTAATTCCATGGTACCCTCTTGCTATCTTTATAAGGGAAAGCAACGGGCTTCTGGATCACGACTTTGGGTGCGACTTGGGTCCCATCTTCATTAGTTCTTAAGCGTGATATGATAACCAATGGGTGGTTGATTTTGTAAGCGTTTCTCGTCGACCCTTCTTCGGAGGCACACACGTCTGCTTCTTCCTGGTTCCTGACATATTCGAAGAATTCCAGCTCTTTATTATCCATCAATCCTTGTACTAAAGCCCTGAATTGGCTGCATTTCTAGATCTCATGGTCCTCTTGATCGTGGAACTCACAATAATTCTTCGCTTCTCGAGGCTTAACCCCCGAATTCTGCGCCATCAAACCTCTTTCCACCATTTTCTTCCACACTTCTTTCAACGGGGTATTCACTTCTGCAACATTCATCTTAATTTCCTTCCCTGAACTCTCGATTATGGCATTTATACCCTTATCCCCATGATTCGGTAATGGGTTTTCTGCACTAGGTGTATCATCAAATTTCACGATGCCCATGTTGATGAGTCTTTCAACTAGCTTCTTGAAAGTGGTGCAGTTTTCTATCGAGTGCCCTGTGGCTCCTGCATGGTATTCGCATTGGGCGTTTGCGCTGCACCACTTGGGGAATGGGGTTGCATTGGCTTTAGATAGAAGGCGACACTACATGGGCATCGAAGAAGCTCTGGTACAATTCCTTGTAGGACATCGGGATAGGAGTAAACTGGACTCTTTCCGTGTTAGGCCTTGGGTTAAAGTCCCGTCTTGCGGAGCCCTGATGGCTGGTAGTCACCACCTTTGGTTGGCTCATGGTGACTGGCTTATTATACATACTCATGTTGTTCACATCGTTCTCTTTCCTTCTCGGGGTTGATCTCTTAGCACTTTCCCCTGCTTCAATCCTTCCACATCTTATCGCGTTCTCTATCATTTCTCCAGACATTACTATGTCTGAGAAGCTTTTAGTAGCACTCCCTAGCATGTGGTTAATGAATGGAGCCTTCAGTGTATTGATAAAGAGCATGGTCGTTTCTTTCTCTAGAAGAGGTGGTTGAACTTGCGTTGCTACCTCTCTCCATCTTTGGGCGTATTGCCTAAAACTCTCATTTTGTTTCTTCTCCATGTTCTGTAATGTGACTCTATCAGGGGCCATGTCTGTCACGTGACTGTACTGCTTCATGAAAGCCTGTGCTAAATCCCTCCATGAGCTGATCTGGTTACGACTCAGCTGGTTGTACCACCTAGAAGCGGCCCCAACCAGACTTTCCTGGAAACAGTGGATCAATAGTTGGTCATTATTGACATAGCCTGCCATTCGTCTGCAGAACATAGTGATGTGAGCCTCGGGACAGCTAGTCTCGTTGTATTTTTCAAATTCTGGGGTTTTGAACTTGGGAGGGAGTACCAGGTCTGGAACCAAACTTAATTCCTTAGCGTCGATTCCACCCCGATAGTCGGTGTTTTCCATTTCTTTAAATTTTTCTTCCAACCATCTACATCTTTCCTCAAGCTCTCTCGGGAGTTCTACCCTTGTCTTTTCTGCTTCTATTACTTCATCGAGATTGAGGACCACAGGGTTGGTCGGATTATCCCCTAGATTAGAGCCTGAACCAGTCTGATAATTCATCTGTGCCGAGACACCGGTTTGAAATAGTTGAGGCCTGATAGTGACTGATGGCCTTCTTGGGTACACATCAGGTTGTGTCTGAACGTCCGCTGGGACAAACCCTGGAGGGTAGACGGGATCTTCGTTGTCATCTCCATTATTGATTATGGGGCTTTTCCATTTTTCTAATCCACCAGCCAATAGACGCATTAATTGATCCATCATACTCCTTTGGGACTCCAAAGATCGGTCCTTTACATCTTCTTTGGATTTTGGCCACCGTTTTGCATACGTATTTGTAGTTGATCCTGCATCTCTTTTTGCATTTGTTCCAATCTTTCTAACCTTTGATCCATTGCTTTTGTTTTCCCTCTTGTACCGTAACAATGTTCCAGGGTAACTGCCATGATTTTCAGGATTTCTTGTGAGTTTTTAGTGCGTATGATGCAATGCTGATGCATGAATGCAATGAATGCGATGAATGCAAAAAGGTGTTGATTCCAATTCGATTTCATTAGAGTAACTTTTCTAGAAAACATGTTTCTTTACATAAAATAGATTACATATAAGGCTTGGCACTGATACTTAAGGCCTTGACTTGTCTAAGAAGCCAAGCTAGCTTTTGGCCTCGGTCCGACTCTGACTCGTATTTTAAACTCAGCACATCGGCTTGTACTGCTAACGTTTGCAAGTGGTCAGCCACTTCTCGTACTTGAGTCAAAGCCTCGCCCATGATGTAGTCCCCGCCCCGACTTGGTCTTGGGATTGATGAAGTTGTTCTTCCATCGCTCGTTATTTACTTCGAGGAGTTCTATCTGAAGTTCACGATTTTGCAGCACTGTTTTGAGTTCCTCTATATTCTTTTTTAATTCTTCGATTCTGTTCTGACTAGCTTTCAACTCGATTGCAGAGTTACGCGAGCGATACTGGTACAATAACCTCTCTAACTCTGATATCCGGATCTTTAACCCTTCTTTCTCATTCTGACTTTCTACCAAACTTCTTTTCAGAGTACCTTCTCGAGCTTGAGCATCGCGAAATTTTTCCTCCCACTGGTTGGCTTTGCTTTGCTCTTCTTTAACTTCATGTCACCATTGTTCGGATGTTTTTCCTAACCCAGCGGTTCTCATTGATCTGCGCAACTTCTTATAGTCCGTTTTCAAGTTGTCTAAGTCCTCTTCGGCCTTGTTTTTCCCTTTTCTGAGTCTTTCGGCTTCTAGTTTCTGGACATCGACATCTAACCCTAACTGCATCTTTTCTTCTTCCAAATGCTCGATCCTTTTTTCTAGCTCCAGACTCTTTCTCTCAAAATCTTGCCTGATGATTTCCAGCTCCGATAGGATTACTTTCAAGTGCTCTTCTATCGACTGAGGATTCCCTTGATCTGATGTAGGGATGTTGTCGTTAATCCTCTGATTCCACCATCGGTCGTACTCAGGAGTAGTCATGGGATTGGCGGCAAACTTCTTCATTTTACGAGTCTGGTTCCAGGCATTTGATATCTCTCGAACTTTCTTTTTGTAATTATTCCCTGTGAACATGAACTCGCACTGGGCTACCCGTATGTTGGTGGTGTAAACTGTCTGGATCTGTATTGTCGCAATGCAAGCAGAGGAGCGTATCCGACGGCTCCCCATACTCCTAACAAGGGAACCCAATCAAAATCTCCGTATCGATATAATATTTCATCAGGGACCATCCACGGGGTTCTCCATTCAACATCTTCTTCTTGCAGATTTTGGAGAACCGTCATCCAATTTTCTTCTGTTACATCATCTCGCCTCGGTGTAGCCACTAACTCTTTCAGCGGAGAGTAATTTTCAGAGAAGATACGATATGAGACCTTTTCCACTTTCCAAAAATGGCTGTGGAACCAGGATAGCAAGAGCTGTGCACATCCAATAAATCTCCCTTCACCTGCTCTTCTACAAGCATTTAATGATCTGAAAGTTTCCGCCAAGATTGCGGGTACAGGTGTGGTTCCTTTACCAAGCCTATCAAAAAGGTCAACAACAGCCTCGTCTACATGCCCCAAAGCCTTGGGGAAGATGACCAGTCCATAGATGCTCAAGGCGAAGACATCTACCCTTTTCTTCACGTCGGGGTGCGCTAAGATTAAATCCCTCAGGTTCCTCCATGGGATGCATTTACAATCTCCTTTTTGTTTGATCCGGGTTGTCACCCACTGTTCGCTCATCCCCGTGATGTTCATCAGTTTTTTTGAAAATGCTGGGACGTTGGCAGGTCTGGTATAAATTCTGTCTATCTGAATCTTTGGGCAACGGAGCAAGGTCGTGTATTCTTCTATAGTAGGTACCAAATCTACCTTCCCAAAAGTGAAGCAACTGTAAGCAGAATTCCAATATTGGGCAAGGGCTCGAAACAAGTGCTCGTCTACCTTGACATCAAGCAGATAAGGTAAATCACCGTAATGACAATAGAATAACTGCTTGACCTCGTCGTCCCATTGGTTCCATTTTTCTTTCAACTCTTGGAGATTATTCTGGGTTACGCTGATCCGAGTGAAAGTCCATAGCTCTGACACATACCCCTTGGTAAGACTGTCACCTTTCTCTTGTTGTGTTGTCTCAGCCCATATCCGGACAGCCGCGTTGTCTTCTACTTTATCAAAAAACCCCTTTTCCATGACAAGCTATCTATTTAGGAACCGAACACGAATCAACACCTTTTATGATGAAAATGCCATGCAAATACAATGAAAGTAAAACAAAACAAGTCAGTAGTTTATGCACAGTTCAAAGCAAACGAAGAATAATAAATATAGCACTTGCTCAGGTAACCACTAGGGTTTCGGAGTGGCTCTACCTAGGGTGGGTTCTTAAGGCTCACTACATGGGGTTTGATTCTAGAATAGGGGTACCTGAACCAGCCGATTCCTCGATCTTCACCCATTATAGACTCATACAGACCAAGTTCAGTTCAGGGGAATACATTTCCCTATGGCTGCACGGAGATGAAAATCTCACGAAGACATAGGTACAGATGTATCCCGAAAGCAATCCACTATCCTGCACGGAGGTGAAAACCTCACGAAGGAATAGTTTCAAGCCCTACTTAAGAGGTGTGACCACAACGGTCATGCAATGCAATATGCAACACTATTTAAAGAATCGGACCAACGTAGCAGGTATTATTTAGACCACAAAAATAGCTGATGAAATGCAATGAAAGGATCGTATTTCAAAACCAAATTTTTAATTTTCGATAAAAAGACAAGAGTTAATCAACTTGTGGCTTGACTCTCTTATAAAAGTCCCCAGCGGAGTCGCCAAGCTGTCGTAACCATTTCTTTGAAAAAAACGAACAGGTATCGACTTGAAAAGAAAACGAAAACAGGAGTCGCCACCAATCTTTTTAGGTGTGATCGGATCACCTTAAGTTAATCATTTTAGTAAAAGTTAAGATTTACTAAAACGATAATTTTTGGTCTACGAAAATCAGAAAATGAGTTCGGGAGTCGGTTACACACGAGGAAGGATTAGCACCCTCAATACGCCCAAAATTGGTACCTAGTTGATTAATTAGTGTCTTAGTGTCGAAAATTTGAAAACTTGAAAGAATTTAAAATCGATCCTCTTTGTAAAGAAAATGCTCAAATGTTAAGGACCTTCTCGTCTCACAATATAAAATGTCACATCCAAGAAGTTAGGACACGTCATCTTGAATTTTCGAGAGCGAGCTTGCCTTTTATATAAAAATTCGTGTATTTCAAAAGGTTATTCATTAGTTCAGTGAACGAGGAAAATCGAAACCAGTAAGTTAGGCACGTTTCTCAATTCCCAAACACCGAATATTGCCTTTTCTTGCAAAAATCTTATTTCGAGGTAACAAAATGCCATACCCAGTAAGTTAGGGCACAACAACTCGTATCTCCGAGAATAAGCTTTTTTCAAAACTCATGTCGCGATTTAAAAGAGTATTCCGTTATTTAGGTTAAAGGAGAAAAATCGAAACCCGGTAAGTTAGAGCTCAATTATCTCGAATTACCTAATACCGGAAATCGCTTTTATGAAAGAATTATTTTAATATATTGAGTAAAAACGTGATTTATAATAAAACATAAATGCTATGGTAAAATAAAATGACAATGGTGATAATAATAATGATAAAAGTATATACATATTATGTATTTAGGTACATACATAATAATGAAGTAATAAGAAATATATATAAAAATATATACATACATAATAATAGTATGATATTAAAGGATACATATCGTAGTATATAAAAATGTATACGTAATAAAATTATATAGTATGTATATGTTAGTAATAATAATTATGATGACACAAATAGTGAATGATTTAAGGTTTGAAAGAATTTACAAAGGTATAAATAAAATGATGATAAACGATAATAATGAGAATAACGATATATATAAGTGATACAAGTATGCTAAAATACGTATGTATATATATTTTAAATTAGTTAGCATAAAAACAATCTCGTATAGGTAATTACATATAAAAGGGTTATAATAATAAAAGTAATAGTGATAACAATGAAAGGTATAATAGTAATTATATTAAAAGTGCAAAAATAATGATAATAATAAAAACATTACATAAATATATGGGAAAATAAATATATGATAATATCGAATGTATATACATAACATACGTGTAATACAAACAAAACATACACATAATATATTAAACATATACATGACACACGTAATATACATGATAGAACATAATATGATATTCACAATATATATAAAAAACTATAACAAAGTGATATACATGATGTAATATTAATTTACATGGGCATAATATGAAGTATAATATACAAATATATATTAAAGGTATGTATATGTCGCACAAATGTATTAACAAGACAATAAGATCAAAAACTAATAATAATAATATATACGTATATATATATTGAAGATATAAATAAACATATATTGATATTAATAGTAGATATGATGGAGGTAGAAGTAGATATAAAAAGTATATATAATGTGGTATTAATATGTGTATAATATGGTATTTAAGATATCATATGTAATGTATAAAAGAATATATCTAATATTATAAAGGAGAAATATACATAACATATATACGTATACATATAAAAAATCTAGTCATAATGTTAACATACATATATATTAAGAAAAATAATAATAATAAAACCATTAATAATATTTTAACATATATACATATAAGTATTAAAATACAACAGTAATAAAATATAATATTGTAAATAATATTAAAATTAAATTAGAATAATATGGAAAAGTGAAAGAGAAGGGATGAAATCGAATTAAAAACAGAATTTTGAGCCGAATTAAAAAAAATCATCAAAGGGGAAGAAGACTGGTTCGAACACGCGAACAAACAGGAGGGACCGAAGGAGAAATAGTCCATTTTTATCAAACGACGCTGCTCATTGAGGTCTATCCTTCAAGCAATCAAGGATTAAATTGAAATGAATTAAAATTACGGGACCAAATTAAAGAACATGAAAAGACCTGATTAAAACCGAAGATTGCGGAAGGACTGCATGCGCAATTGTCCCAAATGTCAAAAACACGCGGATCCTTCTGTGGAGCGGGTCGGGTTTCGGGTCGGCGCTTGAAACGGCGCCGTTTTTGGTGTTTAAAATGGCCGGGCAAAACGGTGCGTTTTGCCGGCCTATATAACCCAATTTTTTTTTTTTCATTTCTCCTCTCCTCTAAAAAAACTCCTAAAATCCTCCCTCTCTCTCGGCACCGCCAAATTTAAACGGTGAAGTGCGAGTGCGGTCTGTCATCGTCGTGCGGCATGTCGCTCCTACCATCAGGCACGCAGTGGCAAAAATCGCCGTGGGTAGTTTTTTCTTCCTTTTTTATATCTTTTATTTATTTATGTTTTTAATATATGTATGTAAGTGAGAAAAAAAATAGCTCCGAAAACAAAACGAGAGTAAAGTAAAAAATCACCTTAGACTTTGGTATTTTACGTTCTCCGATTTACGATATCGGGCTATTTCTTGCTTTTGATGTTACTAGAGTCTCTATTTTTGTTTGTACCGAATATTGTTTGCTTTTTTATTTTTCAAAGAATCCAAAAAAATCCCTTAAATGGTTCTCGATTTGGCTTTAAATAGCCACTACATTTCTTTTTTAATATTTATCTATTCTTCCATTGTTCTTTGCAGACAAGCGGTGGTGGAGTAGAGACAGTGAGTGGATGGGACAGGGCAAGTGGTGAAGCGGCTAGGGTTTTAGGTCTCCTTTCTTCTTTTTTTTTTTTTGTATTGGGCTAGGGATTTAGTGGTTTTGGGTTTAGGTCAAATGGGTTAGAGGGTTTTGGGCCCAAAAATTGGGCTTGTACAATGTCTTTAGGTGCTTTGCTGGTGTAGTCCAGGTGAATTTGTAGCACTTTTATAAGAGATTTATTTTCAATAAATTTATATTGCCGAGTAAACAAAAATGAGTCAGCTTTCTCTACTTAGTATATTCATACATAGAAATCCCTAAATTATACAAATATTTTTTAAGCATAAAAGCACTGACTCTAGGTTGATTAATTAAAATTTTTTTCTAATTAAAACTCATATTATCACATTAATTGATAAACCATAAAAGTAACATGTTTTTAATCCCATTTTGACTCGTTTTTGGATGATTTATTATGTAAATTAGTAAATTTGATGCTCCTAATCCTTTAAATTCGTGTTTCTATACTTAGGTGAGTGTAAGGCCCAAATTTTGCCCGGGGCCCAATAAAACCAAACCTAATTTCAACCTTAGCCCGAGCCCAAATCAAAAAAAATCCAAAAAAATAATAAAACATTCCAATTAATAATACATGGCCCAAATTAAAACTCTCATCAGCCCACAACCTAAACTAACCCTACCAGCCCACTATCTAAAATTTTCAGCAGACTACAAACTCAACCCCCACGTCAGCACTCCAGACAGGATCCCCGTATACCCCGCTCCATGTTTTCGCCAATGTTTCACGCCCCTCGTTCTCCACAACTTCAACACCTGCAATTGGAGCAAAGAAATAGGTAGAAAATGTATGGTTTTTGGCTATAAAACCTTCAATTTTTCATAGTAAAAGGGAGGATCCAAAAATTGTATCACTCGCGTATTTTTCAAGAAATCAAACAAAAAACACATAGAAGGTTGATCTCCGATTTTGTTCTCTTTATTTTCGTTTTTCGTTTTCTTGCTTCTTTAATATTTCTTTTATTTTTTATACAAATCTATTAAACAAAGATACAAAAAAGAAAAAAAAAAAGAAAAGAGGAAGGATTCTCACCAGATCCGGCCCCGTCGCCGCGTTATCGGAGCCTTCCCCTCCGTTCGGCATGGTTGAGTCTAAAAAGGGGGTTGAACCCTTGTCTTTTCGTTTTTGGAACTAGCCTCCAACAAGTAAAAAAGGGGAGAGCTAAAGGAGCCCATTTTGGTGTATCGCCGCCACCGAGTGTGTCTTTGGCCTTGGTTGAAAAGCGGCAATGATGGGTTTCTTTGAAACCCGCGAAAAATAAAAGAGAAGGAAAGGAGGAGAGAGCAGGGAAGCTCTCTGTTCTTTTTGTTTAAAGTTGGGGGAAGGCTGGTAATGGAATAATAAAATAAAAAATAAAAAAGGGAAAAATTGGTAATGGAATAAAAAAGGGAAAGTTGGTAATGGAATAAAAAAAAGTAAAGTTTTTTTTTTTTGGTTTAAATGATGATGATGAAACGGTGTGTTTGGTGGAGTGGGGTGTGCTGTAACGCCCCAATTTTTGGGAATTCTATGAATGTTGGCATAGGTTTAATTATGTTTGTGGGCCTCTAGAAGGCCCAAGCTTAAGATAGAACCCGGTAATTTTAGTTAATTTTTGTTCCATAAGAAAAAGGGAGTGAAATTATGAAATAGGACTTATGTGAAAATGTTTGAAAATGCTATAGGCTAAATTGAGGTGGCCAAATAAATAGGAGTGCAAAATAGGAGGATTTGCATGACAAACCTCCCATTTTACATGAAGTGGCTAGCCATCATGTTGTTGTAGACGATATGAGTACTTGATATCCATAATTTATGGTACAAATTGATACAAATTGATAATAGGTTAGGTAAATGTTTCATAATAATAGGTTAGGTAAATGTTTCATAATAATAGGTTAGGTAAGTGTTCCATGATAATAGGTTAGGTAAATGTTCCATGATAATAGGTTAGGTAAATGTTTCATGATAAGAATTTCATGTCTTTTGTATTAAAGAATTAAATGGATGAAATATGAAGTTTTATTAAAAGAAAAGGGGTGAAAAGAACAAAGTTTTGTCCATCTTTGTTCATCATAGCTGAAAGTTAGAGAAGAGAAAAGAGAGGAGAAAGCTCTTGAGTATTTGGTCATTAGGAGGAGGAAAATTGAAGGTAAGTTCTTGATACCTTGCTTCTATCTTGAGGTTCATGAGTTCTTCTTGATTCTACCTTAACTCTTGAAGTATATTTTGATTTTTAGTTGTGTTGTGAGCATTTGGTCATGAATTAAAATGAAGGAAATGGTTGTTGTTTCATGTTCTTTTGATGAAAAAATGGAAGATATGTGAAGTTGAGCCAAACAAATAAGCATGCATGTGCCTTAGATGCTAAAGGGAAAATCGGCTAACATGTTGTGCTTTAAAATGATGAAATGGAGATTATGCTTAAGTAAAAATCATAGATATGTGATGATTGATTGGTGATATACATGTTTAAATAACATGCATGCAAGATAGGTGTATGAAAGAGTGATTTGGTAATAAATCTGCTTGGGACAAGAAGACGATAACGTGATTTTGGAAAATCACCATAAATTGTGGGAGATGAATTAGAAGCTTAATAAATTAATGAGTCTAGTTTCAAATGGAATAAACGAGAACATATTTTGAATTCGTACAATGAGAAATTTGATTCAGTAATGAAGAGTGGTCGATTAGTCAAACAAAGGAAACATGGGAAACTTTAAGAAAAATCTGGTATTGATTGGCTAAACCAAAATTCTGAAAATTTTATGGATAGAAGATATATGAGTCTATTTTCAGGAAAAATTAACGGAACTTGATTTGGAGTTTCGTAGCTCAGTTATAAATAATTTAGTGACTGTTGCTCGTGAAGACGACTTACAGTGAAATTATGATTATGTGGTAAACATTGACAAAATTTGTTAATGAGTTGCTTATTGATTTCTTATAAGCTTACTATGATCTGTAGATGTGGTTGGCGAATATTGTAAGGGGTTAATACGTACTTTGTATTTGAATAGTTAGATTAACGTGTTAGTAATCCAATTGTAGGCGGTTCGTGTGTGGATCTAAACAAGATATCGTCGCAAAATGTGTGTAACTAACACCCTCTTTCTTAGTCTAGATCGACAAAAGCGAAAAGCGAAATGTAAAACCAGGTATTTTGTAGATTTACTGATGTGTGAATGCTCGTGAGGTAAATCGATTAATGTTTTTGGTAAGCTGCAATGTTTGGACCGCAAAGTGCATGATTTACGTGTTCTCGATATTTTTGGGCTTAATGGGCCAAAATTGGAATGATGGGCCAACGGCCCAATTCGGTAAGAACCCTCGATGCGTGATTCTCGTTAGTACGTGAAAAGTAGGAATATGCATGAAAAACCCTAAAATAGATAAATTATGAAATACCTTTAAAAGTGGAAAATTTACGAGTTTACCCCTAGTAGATAAATTACGAAATACCCCTAGGTTAAATTGACCTAAATGCATGTTTGATTGTTGTTATTTCTTGCATGCCATGTTGTTATTATCGATGCATGGGATTGGGATATTGACGGAGGAAGTATTGAAAGTGGCTTGTCCACGATTGGAGGCTTTGCCTCAATTTATCGTTAAGCGAGCGAGTTAAGGTCGCAATCGTGGAGTGTTGAAATTTGGGTGGGTTGAGCTATTCCCCATGGAGTGTATGGCTGGTACGGTGGAGTGTAGTGGTTGGTGGGTTGAGTAGTCTCCCAAATGGGCTTGCATATGTTTCTTGATGTTGCATGTATTTTGAAATGGGCCTATGGGCCATAATCATTATCTGAATAAGGGCTAAGGCCCGTTTATTGTAATTTGAAAAGGGCTCGCCCAAGACCACTGTTACCCAAATGGGCTTGCATATGTTATTGATGTTGCATGTATTTTGAAATGGGCCTATGGGCCATATCATGTTATCTGAATAAGGGCTAAGGCCCGCTTTATTGTAATCAAAAGGGCTCGCCCAAGACCACTCATTACTGAATGGGCTTAGGCCCAATGGGCTTGAGTGACTTGGACTTTGAATGGGTTTTCCTTACACACCGAGTTTCCTCAAACTCACCCCTTTTATTTTCATCCACGCAGAAATCTCCAACCATAGTGGGCTTGAGTCGTGAGGGAATTGAGTGGCCACCGCTCGAAAGTTTGATTTTCTTCGTGAACTGGACATCCTTTTATTTACGTTTCAAGTTTTGGGCTTTTAAATGTAATAAGGCCGCTTAATTATTTTATGGTTTTAATATGTATTACTAAGATAGGTAATACTTATATTTAACTGTTGAAATTAGATAGCTTTAGGCGCGTTTTCAAAAACAACAATTGATTTCAAAATAACACGACAACAAGCAAAGCTTCCGAATGAAAGTATTTTCCAAAATTAATCACTTTTCCTAAAAATCGGTTTCCTAGAAATATCCATGACGTTAAGGTGTGGCAATGGCGGTATGCATGTCTAGGATTGGATCCGAATGGAGCTTGGTACTTAGCAATCCGATGGACTCACCACCTCTTTTCCGGTTTCCTACCGGTGCATGACTTCCATTCACTTTAACCCATAATGAAATTATCTTTTGAACATCAAGTACGATTTTCTAGACTTAGAATGAAAATTTTTTTTTTTACGTTTTTGATGTGGCATGCCAGATCCGGCCATAACTTCTCGGCCGGGTTTGGGGTGCTACATTTAGTGGTATCAGAGCCTAGGTTGCAACAACTCGGCTGTGGAATGGGTTTACAAAAACAAAGATTTTCGAAAACGAAAATTTTATAAAGAATGCAAAAAACTCGATTTTCAAAATTTAGATCTTTAGAAGGTGGCATTCTAAATCTCCGGCTCAAGTCTGTAAGTATTACTCTGAACTCTTCTGAATATTTTTCTAAATTATCTGTCTGTACTGAAACCCTAGTAGGACACTCTAAATAGGATGATACTGAAAGCATAGGAAAATCTGATAAGAGACTAAAACTGTAGCTAGACTTCGATTCTGCGAAAACAAACTCTGAACTACTGTTTGATTCATAAAACATCTGTAATAAACACTGGAATATTAATTGATGCATAAAAATTCGTAATCAAGATAATACGATATGAGTACAAGAGGCCGTGGACGGAGCCGAGGAAGTGCTCGAGCGAGATCTTCGTCTTCGAGACATATGCCGGCGGTAGATGCACCGGTACCACCGGCAACAGAGGTAGAGTCTCATGACCGCGGTGCCGAGGATGATGCCCTATCACAGGCAATGTTTCGTGTTCTGGAAAGGGTTACCGGGACAAGTTCGAGCAACGAAATTCGAGGATCGATTTCTGAATGACTCAGACTACTGAGCCGAGATCTTTAAGGCGTGTCGGTATAGCCCCGAATGTGGCGGAATATTGGTTGGAGGCCACGAACGGATTATGGACAACTTGACCGCTCCGAGGAGATTGTGAGTGGGGTATCTGTACTAAGTCCTTTAGGTCACTCGGTTAGGGTAGACAAACCGATAGGGATGTACCCTTAGAAACTCGAGGTAAGATTTTCCTGGAGATCGATGGAGTTACCGTTCGGAGAGTTTGATCTCATTTTGGGAATGGAGTGGCTTGTTAAGCATAAAGCGACTCTAGATTGTACTGCTAAACGAATGGTGTTAAGGACCACAAAGGATGAGGAGGTTATGGTGATAGGTGAGTGAAGGGATTATTTGTCCAATGTGGTGTCGGCATTAAGAGCCGAAAAGTGGATTCGGAAAGGTTGTGAGGTCTATTTGGCATTTGTAAGTCAGTTAGAAGAGGAGGGGCTGACAGTGGATAAGGTTAGGACCGTAAAGGAGTTCCAAGATGTTTTTCGAAGGAGCTTCGAGGATTGCCTCCAACCAGAAGTTGAGTTTGGAATAGATTTGTTGCTCGAAGCGGCGCCGTGTCCATCGCACCGTATAGGATGGCATCGAAGGAGTTAGTGGAGTTAAAGGCTCAAATTCAAGAGTTGTTGGATAAGGACTTTATTAGGCCAAGTGTGTCTCCATGGGGAGTACCGGTGCTATTCGTGAAAACGAAGGATGGTAATGCGGATGTGCATTGATTATCGCCAGTTGAACAAACTGACGATTAAGAATAAGTATCCACTGCCAAGGATTGATGATCTGTTCGACCAGCTTAGAGGAGCTTCTGTATTTTCCAAGATCGACCTTCGATCTGGATATCATCAGTTAAGGGTCAAGGAGGCAGATATCCATAAGACGGCATTCAGGACTCGGTATGGTCATTACGAGTTTCTGGTTATGCCATTTGGACTGACGAACACTCCTGCAGCGTTTATGGATCTAATGAATCGAGTGCTCCAACCTTACTTGGACCGATTCGTGGTAGTTTTCATCGATGATATTCTGGTATACTCGGAAACCGAGGAGAAACATGAGGAGCATCTACGTATTGTGCTGCAAGTGCTGAGAGAGAAGGAACTATATGCAAAGTTTAGTAAGTGTGAATTTTGGCTGAAGTGGCTTTTCTAGGTCATGTGGTTTCTTTGAAGGAATTAGAGTGGATCCTCGAAAAATTGAGGCGATTCGGGATGGAAGCCACCAAAATCGATGATCGAAAATTCGGAGTTTTCTAGGTTTGGCGGGCTATTACCGAAGGTTTGTAGAAGGATTTTCTCGATTCTTTGCACCATTGACTAAATCATAAGGAAAGGGGTAGCATTTATCTCGACCGAGAGTCGAGAAAAGCTTTTGACCATTTGAAAAAGGTATTGGTGAAGCACCGGTGTTGATTCAACCGGTCTGGAAGGACTTCACTGTGTACAGCGATGCGTCACATGTGGGGTTAGGATGTGTACTGATGCAAGAGGGTAAGGTGGTCGCTTATGCTTCCCGACAGCTTAAGTCTCATGAAGCGAACTACCTTACGCACGACTTAGAGCTAGCAGCGGTGATCTTTGCGTTGAAAATCTGGAGACATTACTTATATGGAGAAAAGTGTATCATATACACAGACCATAAGAGCCTAAAGTATTTGTTAACTCAGAAGGAGTTAAACCTTAGGCAACGAAGATGGGTAGAGTTGCTTAAGGATTACGACTGTTCGATTGAGTACCACCTGTAAGGCTAACGTGGTGGGCGATCGTTGAGTCGAAGGGTTGTTTCGATTTGAGAGCCTTGTTTGCACGTTTGAGTCTGTTTGATGATGGAAGTCATTAGCGAATTGCAAGTGAGGCCTATTTGGACTGAACAAATTAAAGAAAAAGCAGTTGAAGGATAACTCGTTGATTCTTGGTTTGACAAGTTGAGAAGGGTGAGAATGAGGATTTTGGATTTGAATCTTGAAGGAGTTTTATGCTTCCGAGGAAGAATTTGTATTCAAGGACTCGACTTGAGAAAGTCAATATTGAAGGAAGCTCATGGAGGACTTTGTGCCATGCATCCTGGAGGGAATAAGTTGTATCACGACTTGCGAGAAGCTGTCTTGGTAGCACGGGCTTAAACGAGAAGTAACTTGAGTTCGTGGGAAATGTCGACATGCCGACAAGTGAAAGTGAACATCAATTTCATACGGATTATCGCAACCGTGAAAATTCTATTGTGGAAGTGGAGAGAGTCACTATGGACTTTGTGAGTGGGCTACCTTTGACACCCACCAAGAAAGATTATGTGTTGGTAGTGGTGGATAGGTTAACAAAATCTGCCCATTTCATACCAGTTCGTACTGATTACTCCCTGCAAAAGTTGGCTAGGTTGTATGTGGCAGAGATAGTACGACTACATGGAGTGCCAGTGTCGATTATTTCTGACCGAGACCCTAGGTTTACATCTCGGTTCTGGAATAAGTTGCAGGAGGCATTGGGTACACGTTTGGATTTCAGTACTGCCTTTCACCCACAAACAGATGGACAGTCGGAGAGGGTTATTCAGATTTTGGAGGATATGTTAAGGGTTGTATCATCAATTTTCGTGGGAGTTGGGAGGACTACTTGCCATTGGTGGAGTTTGCATACAATACAAACTACCAAGCAAGTATTCAGATGGCTCCATATGAGGCACTTTATGGGCGGAGATGTCGTGCGCCACGTGTTGGATGAGTTGAGTGAACGACAAGTGCTTGGACCGGAGTTGGTGGTAGATCTGAAAGTAAGGTTAAGTTGATAAGAGATCGATTAAAAGAGGCATCGATAGATGAAGTCGTATCACGGACCTAAAGCGCAAAGAGATAGAGTTCGCGATTGGGGATATGGTTTTTAAAGGTTTCACCTTGGAAAAAGATCTTGAGATTCGGCAAGAAAGGCAAATTGAGTCCGCGGTTTATAGGGCCTTATCGAGTTCTTAAGCGAGTAGGGCCAGTAGCGTATCAGTTAGAGTTACCACCAGAGTTAGACAGAATCCATGACGTTTTTCATATGTCTATGTTAAGACAATATCGTCGGATCCCTCACATGTTGTGCCAATAGAGGAGATTGAAGTAAGGACTGATTTGACCTTTGAGGAAGAACCCATACAAATTTTAGATTGAGAGGTTAAAGTTCTAAGAAGGAAGTCGGTTCCGTTGGTAAAAGTACTGTGGCGTAATCATGGGAGGGAAGAAGCTACTTGGGAATCAGAAGAGACTATGCGTCAACAATACCCTCAACTATTTGGATCAGGTAAATTTCGAGGCCGAAATTTCTTTAAGGGGGATAGAGTTGTAACGCCCCAATTTTTGGGAATTCTGTGAATGTTGGCATAGGTTTAATTATGTTTGTGGGCCTCTAGAAGGCCCAAGCTTAAGATAGAACCCGGTAATTTTAGTTAATTTTTGTTCCATAAGAAAAAGGGAGTGAAATAATGAAATAGGACTTATGTGAAAATGTTTGAAAATGCTATAGGCTAAATTGAGGTGGCCAAATAAATAGGAGTGCAAAATAGGAGGATTTGCATGACAAACCTCCCATTTTACATGAAGTGGCTAGCCATCATGTTGTTGTAGACAATATGAGTACTTGATATCCATAATTTATGGTACAAATTGATACAAATTGATAATAGGTTAGGTAAATGTTTCATAATAATAGGTTAGGTAAATGTTTCATAATAATAGGTTAGGTAAGTGTTCCATGATAATAGGTTAGGTAAATGTTCCATGATAATAGGTTAGGTAAATGTTTCATGATAAGAATTTCATGTCTTTTGTATTAAAGAATTAAATGGATGAAATATGAAGTTTTATTAAAAGAAAAAGGGGTGAAAAGAACAAAGTTTTATCCATCTTTGTTCATCATATCTGAAAGTTAGAGAAGAGAAAAGAGAGGAGAAAGCTCTTGAGTATTTGGTCATTAGGAGGTGGAAAATTGAAGGTAAGTTCTTGGTACCTTGCTTCTATCTTGAGGTTCATGAGTTCTTCTTGATTCTACCTTAACTCTTGAAGTATATTTTGATTTTTAGTTGTGTTGTGAGCATTTGGTCATGAATTAAAATGAAGGAAATGGTTGTTGTTTCATGTTCTTTTGATGAAAAATGGAAGATATGTGAAGTTGAGCCAAACAAATAAGCATGCATGTGCCTTAGATGCTAAAGGAAAATCGGCTAACATGTTGTGCTTTAAAATGATGAAATGGAGATTATGCTTAAGTAAAAATCATAGATATGTGATGATTGATTGGTGATATACATGTTTAAATAACATGCATGCAAGATAGGTGTATGAAAGAGTGATTTGGTAATAAATCTGCTTGGGACAGCAGCAGTAACGTGACTTTGGAAAATCACCATAAATTGTGGGAGATGAATTAGAAGCTTAATAAATTATGTAATTAAAGCTTAATGAGTCTAGTTTCAAATGGAATAAACGAGAACATATTTTGAATTCTGTACAATGAGAAATTTGATTCGTAATGAAGAGTGGTCAGATTAGTCAAACAGTGAAAATTGGAAAATTTTAAGAAAAATCTGGTATTGATTGGCTAAACCAAAAATTCTGAAAATTTTATGGATAGAAGATATATGAGTCTATTTTCAGGAAAAATTAACGGAACTTGATTTGGAGTTTCGTAGCTCCAGTTATAAATAATTTAGTGACTGTTGCTCAGGAAGACAGCTTACAGTGAAATTATGATTATGTGGTAAACATTGACAAAAATTTGTTAATGAGTTGCTTATTGATTTCTTATAAGCTTACTATGATCTGTAGATGTGGTTGGCCGAATATTGTAAGGGGTTAATACGTAGTTTGTATTTGAATAGTTAGATTAACGTGTTAGTAATCCAATTGTAGGCGGTTCGTGTGTGGATCTCGTCAACATATCGTCGCAAACAGGTGTGTAACTAACACCCTCTTTCTTAGTCTAGATCGGCAAAAGCCGAAAAGCCGAAATGTCGAAAACCGGTATTTTGTAGATTTGCGAGTGTGCGAATGCTCGTGAGGTAAATCGATTAATGTTTTTGGTAAGCTGCAATGTTTGGACAGCAAAGTGCATGATTTCTGTGCCCTCGATATTTTTGGGCTTAATGGGCCAAAATTGGAATGATGGGCCAACGGGCCCAATTCGGTAAGAACCCTCGGTACGTGATTATGTTAGTACGTGAAAAGTAGGAATATGCATGAAAAACCCTAAAATAGATAAATTACTGAAATACCTTTAAAAGTGGAAAATTTACAATTTTACCCCTAGTAGATAAATTACCGAAATACCCCTAGGGTTAAATTGACCTAAATGCATGTTTGACTGTTGTTATTTTCTACATGCCATGTTGTTATTATCTGATGCATGGGATTGGGATATTGACGGAGGAAGTACTGAAAGTGGCTTGTCCACGTCTTGGAGGCTTTGCCTCAATTCTATGATAAGCGAGCGACAAGGTTGCAACTGTGGAGTGTTAAATTTGGGTGGGTTGAGCTATTCCCACATGGAGTGTATGGCTGGTGCGGGTGGAGTGTAGTGGTTGGTGGGTTGAGTAGTCTCCCAAATGGGCTTGCATATGTTCTTGATGTTGCATGTATTTTGAAATGGGCCTATGGGCCATCTTGTTATCTGAATAAGGGCTAAGGCCCAGTTTATTGTAATTTGAAAAGGGCTCTGGCCCAGTACCACTGTTACCCAAATGGGCTTGCATATGTTATTGATGTTGCATGTATTTTGAAATGGGCCTATGGGCCATATCATTATCTGAATAAGGGCTAAGGCCCGGTTTATTGTAATCTGAAAAGGGCTCGCCCAGTACCATTTATTACTGAATGGGCTTAGGCCCAATGGGCTTGAGCTGACTTGGACTTTGAATGGGTTTTCCTTACACACTGAGTTTCCTCAAACTCACCCCTTTTATTTTCATCCACGCAGGAAATCTCCAACCATAGTGGGCTTGGAGCTGTGAGGGAATTCGGAGTGGCCACCCGTTCTGAAAGTTTGATTTTCTTCTGGTGAACTGGACATCCTTTTATTTACGTTTCAAGTTTTTGGGCTTTTAAATGTAATAAGGCCGCTTAATTATTTTTATGGTTTTAATATGTATTACTAAGATAGGTAATACTTATATTTAACTGTTGAAATTAGATAGCTTTAGGGCGCGTTTTCAAAAACAACAATTGATTTCAAAATAACACGACAACAAGCAAAGCTTCCGCAATGAAAGTATTTTCCAAAATTAATCACTTTTCCTAAAAATCGGTTTCCTAGAAATATCCATGACGTTAAGGTGTGGCAATGGCGGTATGCATGTCTAGGATTGGATCCGAATGGAGCTTGGTACTTAGCGATCCGATGGACTCACCACCTCTTTTCCGGTTTCCTACCTGGTGCACAGCTTCCATTCACTTTAACCCATAATGAAATTATCTTTTGAACATCAAGTACGATTTTCTAGACTTAGAATGAAAATTTTTTTTTTTACGTTTTTGATGTGGCATGCCAGATCCGGCCATAACTTCTCGGCCGGGTTTGGGGTGCTACATGTGCATTATCCCTAAATGGGAGATTTGCTAGATTACTCATTCTCCTTTGCAACTCTATTCGACCAGGCCCCATTTTTTGTTTTCTTTTGTTTTTTTTTTAATTTAGCTCTTAGATTTCGTTTGGGTTACATCTGGGTCCTTCGAAACACTGCGCATAAAAGGCTAGGAATATTTTCCAGCTAGTCCCTCGTTGTTTTAGCGTGATTCATTTCGATCCTTGATGGCCTTCTTTTCATTATTTACAATATGAATCCTCTTCCTTACATGTATCTCATTTTAGCTCAAATTCTAACTTTTTAATTTATCCCTTAAAGTTCATTTCTTTTTTTTTTATTTTCGGTTCCTTGACCATTTAATCTTGTTTATTTTTCATTTTTTATTATTTTCAATATTCTGGTTTTATTTTTATTTTCTTTAGTATTTTATTTACTTGCTCTTTTAAATTCAACCCTTATATTTTATTTTATTTTTATATTTATTAATTTACCTATATTTTACGCCTTAGACTTCATTTTTTATGTTAATTCAAATTCTTTTAGTTTCCATTTTGTTTTTTTTTATTTTTATTTCACCATTGTTTTGTACTATTCTTTTGCCTTTATTTTTACATTCATGGCTTATTACAACTGCTCATTGTATTATTACTATTAATATCCTTATCACGTTGTCATTTTTGCTCCATCAATATTATTTTTATTTTGTCTTATTTGTTCTATTTATTTTATTTTCTGTTTATAATTTCAAACTAAATTGTTTTATTTATTATCTTGTTCATCTACTTATTTCTTTATTCCTTTAACTTTTATACTAAAAAGTTCATTTATTTATGTTTTTAGATGCTCTTTGATTTTACTATTATTATTATTATTATTATTATTATTATTATTATTATTATTATTATTATTATTATTTCATGTATACACATTTAAATATTATATCATACCCCATATTATGCATACATATTAACATTATACATATATGTATTTTTTATAAATATTATATTTATATATTTTTATATATTATATATTGTGTACATGCTTTGAGTATTATCATGTGTTCATTTTGATATATGTATATATCTATGTAATATCATTAATATCTTTTTATTTTTTTTAGCATGTATATACTATGTAAATATTTCAAAGATTGCATTTTTATTATGTATATATTTTTTAATGCGGTACATTTTTATATTACGTGTATATATCTTTTAATATTGCATTTTATTGTTATGCATATACCTTAATACTGCATCATTTATACATTATTATTTCTCATACTATCTTATGTTCATGTTTTTTTTAAACTATGCCATGTATATACAAGTACTATATATCTATTTATATAGTTATTAATAGTTGTTTTTTATGATTATTTCTAATATGTATGTATTGTGTATTTACCTCTAATACTATATATATTGTATATTCTTACCATTATCTTTGCTATATTTATTATTATTATTAATCTTTATTATTTGACATATTATTGTTATCACTTTTTCTTTCTTACTATCATTGCATTATTACTATTATTAATTATTATTATTATTATTATTATTATTATTATTGTTGTTGTTGTTGTTGTTGTTGTTGTTGTTGTTATTATTATTATTTTTATCATTGTTTGTGTTATTTATTTATTTACATATATATCATTTACTTAAGTTTTATTTTACTTTTCGTTATATTTGATCTGTGATTATTTCGCGTGTTAGCTAATTTTTGTTATTCTTGTCTCTTATTTTATTTTATATTAATGCATTTATTATGCTCATGTATATTATCCCGTTTTTTATTTTATTTCGATTTACAAATATCACTTTATGATTTCTAATTCTCTAAATCTAATTCAAGTTAAATTAGTGTATTCCAAGCTGGTTTATAATTATTCGTTTAAAAATTCTTTAAAACGGAGACGATGTTCGATGTTTAGCAATTCGGGGAATCGTGCCCTATCATGCTGGGTTGTAATTTCTTGTTTGCCCAAAATAATCGGATGTCTCTTTAGAATTTCGTTCATGTTTTCTAAAAAATTTTTAAAACGAAGGAAATGTTTGACGTTCGGCAATTCGGGGAAACGTGCCCTATCGTGCTGGGTTGCAATTTCTCGTTTATGCAAAATAATCGAATATCCCTTTAAATTTCATTCACGTTTTCCAAAGCGAGACAATGTTCAATGTTTGGAAATTCGAAGAATCGTGCCCTACCGTGTTGGGTTTCGATTCTCTCGTTGGACTAAATAATTGGGCATCCTTTTGCGGTTTTCAACATATAAATTTTTGAAGTCAAAATTCATCATGTTTTCGAGGGCTTAAAGGATCATGTCCTATCGTGTTGGATGTGATGCTATATTCCTCTTAGGCAATAGAATTTTGATGACTAACTTGAGTTACTCAAATGTTATCAAAAAGGAATCACATTTCAAAAGCATTTTTTAAAACTTAGACATAAGGACAGTACTTAATCGATTTGGTATCAATTTTGGACGTAATGAGGGTGCTAATCCTTCCTCACACGTAACCGAATCCCGAACCTTTTTTCTCAAAATTTCGTAGACCAAAATCATTGTTTTAGTAAACCAAAATGTTTTATTAAAACAACCCAAATTTCTAGGTGATCCGATCACACTTAAACAAGAAAAGATTGATGGTGACTCCATTTTCACTTTTTGAAAAGTCGATCCATCATTTTTAAATAAAAAAAATGAAAAAATGGTTTCGATAGTGAGCATAAGAAGTGAAAGGAGCGAAATAAGGGCCAAATTTGGACAAAAAAAGTTGTTTTTTGGATCCAGACAGCCTGAGCATTTTTCACACGAGCTGGGCACATGCCCATGTGCCAGCCCGTGTCGATATCGCTCCCTGTTTCCCAAACACACAGAAAAACCCAATTTTTAGGCTTTCTGAGCATTCTAAAGTCTATAAATACCTACTAGAAGAGGACCTAATGGGGCGCGCAGAGAAGAACGAAGAAAAGACTCGAAGAACGCCACTAGATTCATTTCAGAAGCGGATCTTCTTCAAGATTAAAGATCTTCATTTAATTTCTTTAGAAGTTTTATTGGGTTTCTTTATGTCTTGTTGTTTTCCTAACTTTGAGATGATGTTATTCCAGATTATGAACAAAATTCCCTAGATACCAAAGGAAGATGAAACCTATATGAATCTCATTATTTGATTTCTAAATTACATGATAAATACTTGATTCTTGGTCTCAATTATGTATGTTTATTTCATGTTTTAATATTTTCAGAATATTAATTCATGCTTAATGTGCTTATTTCAGTGGAGCAAAAGTCCCTATTTAAGAGTAGATCTGGTATAATTAAGTGGAGTTGCATGCAATCCTAGAAATAGGACGACATAAATCTACTGGATTAGAGCCAAATCTAATAGTAGATTCCATAGATCGAGCTAATGCGACAATAGGGGTTTTAAATTAGAAAGAGATTTCAATTAATCAACCTAGAGTTAGTTGTTTTTACTCTCAAAAGAGATATTAACATAATTTAGGAATTTCTACGGATCAAGGCGCAAGTGAATAAATCGTTTAATTCAGATTCAGAATAATAAGTGAAGTCTAGGTGGATTTTTTCCTGGGTATTGCCTATCTCATTGGTTTTATTTGATTATTTTTCCTAATTCATTCTCTGTTGCGTTCTTAATAATTAGTTTAGTTAATTTTAGATTAAAAACAATTCCTTCAATTTATCGACTAGATAATAGAAAAATAATAAGTACTAGTACTTTTAGTCCTCGTGGATACGATATTCCTGACTCACCATAGCTATACTATTATTCGATAGGTGCGCTTATCTTTGTTGTAATTTTAGTTAGTTTAGTGACCATCATTAATTCGTGCTATGGATTCTCCTATTATATTTGACTATAACCCGATAGATTTATGTTGAGAATAAGGTATTGATGAAAATAGGAATCTAAATCAGGCAAAATAGGAAGAGCTTGATGAAAAGGCTTTGTCAGCTGTAGCGACGTAAAAAAAATTATTGGTTTGGGGTCGCTAATTGTGACGATTTAGTTAAAGTTTGAAAAACTGAAGTTTGATTTTGAAGTAAACAGGGAGTCGCCACCGATCCTTTTTCCTAGGTGTGATCAAACACCTATTAGATCTCTTATTAAAACAAATAAAGGCTGAGTTTAGGTCTACGTTAAAATCCAGAGAAAAATTTGGGTTCGGGAGTCGGTTACGCGCGAGGAAGGTATTAGCACCCTCGCGACGCCCAAAATTGGTATCTTATAAACAAGTGTTGTCTTAATTTTCAAAATACGAGTTCAATGTAAGATTTAATCGTGATCCGATTGAAAAGATGAGAAATTTTAGTTTTTCGATTTTTTAGAAAGGAAGTTCCATCTTTAACACGAGCCGACAAATTTCATCCAACATAGCGATGAAATCTATGGCTTAATGTTAAATCGGTACATTGCCTCATTTATTAAAATTAATTAGAAAACAAGAACATGATTTTCGAAGTAATGCAAAGCAATATTGATAAAAATAAATAAATGAAAGAATATATTGAAGCAAATAATAAATGTGATAATAATTTTAAAAATGATAAAAAAAATGCGATATTAAACGTAATAATAGTATCAAACACGAAATAAAAACAATGAATATATATAAACATATAATAATAAATGAAGTAACGTAAACATAATATTAAAAATACTAATGGTGCTATATATATATATATATATATATATATTAAAGTATGTGTAATGATAAGAGTGAAAAGTGTATACATAGTAATACTAAAATACATACGTAATATATACCTACATAATATATAAAATGAACATATGCAAGATACATTATAAATACTAATAACATAAAATTATATACATTAACAATACTACACAAATATATACATATATTTTAAAACAAATACTTAGTAATATTAGAATAAAATAATAAGTAGAAGGATATATGAAAATAATACTATTTATAAAATATATATATATATATATATGCATAATAAAATACGTATACTAATATTAATAATAAATATACTAGGAATAAAAATAAATAAAATAATAGTATATATATGATGTGGTATTAAAAGAGATATATATATGTAATATTATTCAAGAAGATATGAAAATAAAATATACAAATAATATGGCATTAGATGTATATATATAACATATATAAAAATGCAATATTTAAAGATACATACACACAATATATATAAAATGTTAAAATATTTATATAGTATATACATATTAAAAATAATGCTAAAAGACAACTCTTAATATTAATACATGACTACATACATATATATTAAAGATATACACACAAAATAGAACACATACTAACATTGATAAGAACATATACAAGAACTAGTATAAAAGCGTATAAGTAATAATACTAAAGATATATACATATAAAAAGTATTCACTATATTAACAATGATAATAATAATAATGGTTTTAAAATACAAAAAATAATAAAATATAATAAAAATAATGAAGTAATTAAAAACCATACTATATATATATATAATAAAATAAAGTAATAAAAGATAATACTATATATATACATGTACGTAATATATGTATATTAGAAATAATAATAGGAGTTATAATAATAATATAAATATCATATACGTAAAAATAATAATAATAACAATAGATAACGTAATAATAAAAATGAATGACAAAATTAATTATTAAAATGTCAAAATGATAGAAAGGATTGAATCGATAACAAAATAGAAAGTTCGGGATAGATTTTAAAATATAAAACAAAAGAGGAGTGCTTATTTGAACACGCACAGAACCATGGGGGATCAAAAGCACAATATTTCAGATTATTAAAACGCTGCGCAATAGGGGGGCTAATTTGAAAAACACAAAAAATTATGGGGTCAAATTAAAAACAAATAAAAATCTGATTGTCGAAGTTTGGAAAAGTGGAAGGGCTAAAAGTACAATTAGACCCTTCTGCAAAAACACGGGGATCCTTGGAGCGGGTCGGGTCAATGCGCGGGTCGGCGCCTAAATGACGCCGTTTTGGGGTATTTTACACTTGAATTAAACGATGTCGTTTTGTAATGTTATAAAAGCAAAATTTTTTACAAAAATTCCATTTTTTTGTGTTTCTAAAAAAAAACAGTTTGAGAGCTCTCCCCCCCCTCAGCCTTTGCGATTTCAAGTGAGGTTCCGGCGTCCTCCTTCGCCGCTAAAAAAATCTATTTTTTTTTGTTTGTTTCTATTTTATATATATATATTTATGGTAGATTTAAAAATGTATGCTATGTATCCCAAAAAAACAGATTTAAAATAATAAAATCACCTTTATTCACGAATCTGATTCTGTTTCGATGTTCAAATGCCTTGATTTGCTGCTTTCGTATTTGTGAAATTATTGTTTCTAATTTTGGTAGTCGAAATCTAATGTTTTCATTCCCCTTAAACTGCTTTACATTCGGCTCTTTATAGCCCATATTTTTATAAGCTTTTTTTTTCTCTGCCATTTCTGTCTCTTCTCTTTACTGTCTTGCAGGTGTAGAGGGTGGTGGATGTGATGGGGCGGTGCTGCAGTGGGCAGGTGGCTGGTGGCTGGTGGCCAGTGGAGTGGTTGGGTGGGGAGGCTAATTCGGCGCCGAATGCTAGGGTTAGGTGTTTTCTGTTTTGGGTTTGAGGTTTCAAGTGGGTTTGGGTAATTGGGCTTTGTAAGTTGGGTTAGTGGGTTAGTTTGTTTGTAATGGGTATTGGGCTTGATGGGTTAAGGTTGTAAACGGGCCTTTTGTAATGGTAGGCTAAAATTGGCCTACAACATCTGCAATTCAGTTGTGCCTCGCAAATAGGGTATTGCAGAACGTATTGATGAAAGAAAACCTCATCCGCCTTGTGGAAAAGGTTAGAAACTCTTTATGCGACTAAGTCTCTGACTAACCGTTTAGTGTTAAAACAACGTTTATTTATGTTTCTCATGAATGAAGGTAAGTTTCTTAGAGATTACATTAGTCAATTTATTACTTTTTTGATTGATTTAAAAAATGTTGAGGTTAAGATTGACGATGAAGATCAAGCTATACTATTATTGTGTTTTTTACCCTCTTTATACAAGTCTTTCAAGGGGACCTTGATTTATGGCAAAGACAAACTTTCGTTTGAAAATGTGAAGGGTCCTTTGTTGAGTAAAGACAAACTTGATAATAAGTTTGGTTCGGATAATAAGGCAGACAGGCAAGCTTCATTTTTGGTAGCATCAAAAAAGTGAGACAAAAGTTGTCACTACTATAAGAAGTTAGGTCACATCAAAGTAGATTGTTATAAAGCAAAATAAAATAGTTGTTGAGAGTAATAAGGAAGATGTAGCTGGTGCTAATTTGGCCAATGAAAGTGGTGATGATTTCTTGTCAGTGTCAACAAGCGATAGCTTCGTGCTTACGTCCAAGTGGATCCTAGATTTGGGATGTTCTTTCCACATGTGTCCCAATAGAGAATAGTTCTTCATATACAATTTAGTTGAAGGTGGAGTTGTGCACATGGGAAACAATTCATCCAGTAAGGTAATTGGTATTGATACTGTTAAAATTAAGATGCACGATAAGATGATTAGGACACTCTTAGATGTCAGGTTAGTACCTATTTTACGAAAGAATCTCATCTCATTGAGTATTTTAGACTCGAAAGGTTGCAAAATCAACATCGAGTCAAGCGGCATTAAGGTGTCTCGTATGCTCTCGTTTTGTTAAAAAGTAAAAGGACCGGCAGTCTTTATATTCTGGAAGGTTCTACAGTGATCGATGAAACCGGACATCTCTCATTCATTACGGAGTCAAAGTCAACTCATTTGGGGCGAAGACAACTTGGTCATAGGAGGGAAAATTATATGACCATTTCGTTGAAGAGAGATTCTCTTTTGGATGAAAGTTCTGAAAAATTAGGGCTTTTGAAAAATTAGGGCAGTGTGTTTATGAAAATCAGACCCGAGTTAGTTTTGATTTGGCAGTGCACAAGTCGAAGGCTAAAAGTCTTTCAGCTTCTAAGCACATATTTGACTCAGTTAATTCCCTGCATAGTTTAAGATAGGCCTGTGGCGGACTTTGGCAAAGATGGCATTGTGGAAATACAAGTCAATATGGAGATTTGTTAAGTATGCCTCATATTTCAGTCAAATTTGAGAAATAATCTTTATTTGTTTCAGTCGAACTTTGATTAGTCTAGATTATTTTTTTTTTATTTGACCTACGAATTTAGCCTATAAATAGCCTCTCTTACAACTTTAGAAAATACACTCATAAAAGATTAGAACTCATAACACTTTTGGAGAATTTTGTGCTTATGTGGGTTCTTTGTTTTCGAGATTCGAGGTTTAATTTTTATCTCCATCTTTTGTACTCTTTTTTATTTTGTCATTATAGTAAAATTATTTTTACCCATGGTTTTTTATCATCTTTGGGGGTTTCCATGTTAAATTTCAGTGTTCAATTTCTTAATTTCCTCCGCTATTTTTTACTTGTTCATTACTTAATCGGGTTGATCCTCAACAAAAGCTTATACAAATAAAACTTTGTTGAAGATTAGATAAAAAATCCAAGACAATTACCTTTCTTGTTAAACCACTAGCATTTCTTCTAATCACTGCACAAATATGGGGAAGCAACCACTCTAGTTGTAGTGGTTGTTGTTGCAACATGAAAGTTGGGATGATTTGCACGTCGTTTAAAAATGGTGTATAAAAGACTAATGCATTTTGGCACAACTTTAGCGTATATCCTAAAGCCCCATTTCTCTTGTGATGGAGAGGGCTTTTCTAGATGAGGGGGTGCTTTTATATGGGTGACTTGAGCAGAAGCCTCCATCTAGATTTCACACAAACTTACAATTGAGTAAACAAAGTTGAATCCGTGACACATTACGAGCTTAAGTTTATTCTTCGATAGAAATTTTTTAGCTAACTAAATAGTAAAAGCAGCAGTAAGTATTTCTAAAAGGATTTTTTATCTTTGATTAATCATCACCAAAGATTACTGTAAATGCCCAAATTTGCCAGGCCCACTAAATAAAAAAAAACCAAAAATAAAAATAATAAATAATAAATAATAAATCCATTAAAGTCCAAAGTCCATTTACAAGGCCTAAAAGCCCAAAATTTACAAACCCAAATAATACAAAACCCTAAAGCCCAAATGGCCCACAACCTAAACTATTTCCAGTAAAACAAAAAAACCTAGCTGCCGCTGCTCTTGTGTCGCTCGAGGAACCTCATCCCGAGGCCTGACGCCCCTGCCGTCATTGCACCAAAACAGCAAAGGTAGCCCTTCTATCCTCTCAATTGATAGCGCGACGGTACCTACAAAAAGAACAAAAAATGACAACAACAACAAAGGAATAGCGCAGCAGAAACAGTAGAAACATTAGAAAAATTAAAATCTAATGTATTATTCGGCTATAAAAGCCAAATCCACCATGTATTCTAAAAAAAAGAACACGAAATTGAATACAAAAAAAGAGAGAAAATTGAATACAAAGGATACAGATTCAAAAAGATGATTTTTTTTTTGTTTTTAATCTTTTATTTTTTATAAAAAATAAGAAATAAGATAAAAATTTACCTAGGATATTTCGTCTCCCTCCGTCATTGGAGGCCCTTTCCAGTGTCGAGAACCTAGAACCTATTAAGGTTCAGCGCAACGGTTTTGAGGGATATCGGAAGTTTTTAGTGTTTTTTACTTTTTTTGAAATAGAGGGGTCAAAAAGGGGTCTAAAACTATTTTTTGGGGGTTCTCCGACCATCGTGTATGACGGCACCATCGCCGATGACCAGTGACTGCCACAGTGGCCGATGTCCGGAGCCATAGCCGAATTCTGGGCTTTGCCCAGAGAGAAATAGAAAGAATAAACTTTTATTTTCTAAAGCATGGAACAAATGATTTTTTTCTCAAAATTTTTGCTTAAATAGCCTAATGAAACAACGCCGTTTCACTCAGCCCCCCAAACGCCCAAAACGGCGTTGTTTGGGGGGCTGACCTGATTACCCGACCCAATAACCTCAGGATCCACATGTTTTTGTGACTAGAGTATAATTGAAACCCTAGTCCTTCAACTTTTTAGGCGGTTTCCAATCCTGTCCTATTTTTTTCTTTTTTTAAATTTTACCATTTAATTTTGTCTTTTTCCATTTTGGTCCATTTTGAAACAGGATAATTTCCCATTTAATCCCTATTTCTTTTCACGCATTTTATTTTGATCCTTATTTCTGTTTTATTAGTTTTTATTTACAATTTATACTCCCTAATTTTATTCTAATTTCAATTTAATCCTTAGTTTACTTAACTTCAATCCCTTTTACAAGCTGTTTTATTTTATTATTTACTTATTTATTTATTTAATTTTGAGTCTTTCATAAATTTTTTATTTTTTATTATTCATTTATTTATTTATTATTGCAATTTTAGCTTTTCATGAGATTTATTTATTTTATTTTATTATTATTTGTTCATTTATTATTGAAATTTTAGCCTTTCATGAATCTTTTTATTTTTACTTATTTACTTATTTTTATAATTTATACCCTTAATTTCATTTTAATTCCAATTGACTCCTTTATTTATTTAATTTCAACTTTTCATTTTTATTATTTTATTATTTATTTGACCTTTATTTTATTTTCATAATGTTTGATTCCATCTTATTACACATTATTATTATTATTATTATTATTTATGTTAATATTATAATTATTGTTATTATTATTAAATTGTTATTTTTATTTAGTTATTCTATCATCATTATAGTCCATTATCATTATAGTCCATTATCATTATTTACTAGCATAATATTTTCGTTTTAATGATTTATCCATTTGTTATGTCATCTTTTTTATTCGTTATTTTATATTGTGCTAATACTTGTGCTAAGTGTTACATTCAAACATATTTGTCCGTTTTTACACCATACCCGAATAAACTAAAATATTAATTTAAGTGTCACGTTAACTTTTGCACGATGCATAAAAGAAATTTTAAAAATTAAGGCTATGTTTCGTATTTCGGGATTTGAGAAGTCGTACCCTGACTTACAGGGTTTCGATTTTCTTGTTGAACCTAGATGATCGAATATCCTTTTAAAATTAAGATACGTGAGATTTAATATAAAAAAATAAAAGGCAAGCTTATTTTTGAGAATTCGAGACGTCGCGTCCTAACTTACGGGATGTAATCTTTTGTTATCTCGAGATAAGAAAACCTTTTACATATGTTTTGATCTATTTAAGGGATTTTACTAAAAATATATATACATTAATACAGAGAGGGATTATATTTTAAATTCTTCAAATTTTCAATTTTCGACACTAAGACATCAAGTAATCAACTAGGTACCAATTTTGGGCGTTATGAGTGTGCTAATCCTTCCTCTTACGTAACTGACTCCCAAACTCGTTTTCTGAATTTTTGTAGACTGAAAAACATTGTTTTAATAAATTAAACATTTTATTAAAAAGATCAAGTTTTGAGGTAATCCGACCACACTTCGTATAAAAAGGATTGGTGACGACTCTCATTTTTATTTTCAAAATAAAAAAGTCGATTTCAAAAAATAGTTTCGACAATGATGATCACCTTTAAAACCGATATGGAAAATTTTCTCATGTGCTCCAAGCTTACACTCTCCATGTGCGAATTGCAGAACGCCCCACATTTAGTACTGGTTGCTTCTTAAGTTTAGGGCCTTGCCCCTTTTTACTCCCACAAAATAAATAATTTAATTTGTCTTTTTTCCCTCTTTTTTTTTCTTTTTGCAATAATAATGCATCCTTTTTTTCCATAACGTGTGGTGGATGTACTTCAGTCATCAATCATAGTTTTTTTTAAAAGGAATGTTTTCTTCATTTCATTAACCATTTAGAGCATAAGCAATTAGAACTTCAAGGAAAAAAAAAAAAAGGGTATTCTTCCATCCACATAACATCATCACTGTATTGCAAAAATTCCTTAGATTTCATACTTGCCAATGCTTCTGTATTTTTCCGAAATTAAATTGTAATGCACCAAAAGAAATCGTCTATCACTACTTTTAGTTAAATTTAAATGACATACGAAAGGACACAAAAATTAATTGCCTATATAAATATATTACTTTTGTAGAGGTTATTTTTATTATCTATATTTATGGTATATATAGTATAATGTTGGCGTAAACTCGAGTTAAGCAACGAATAAAAATAAATAGAGAAAAATCACATACAAATTTTTATGTGAAAAAAATTCCTTTTAAGAGGATAAAAAATTACAGATAAAAAAAACTTCACTAAAATGATAAATAACCGAATAGGAGTACAAGATAGAGAAAAAAAGACAAACTTGAACCCAAAAATACAAAGTTATTCTAAAATTCCCACAAAACTCTTTCTTAATTATGTTTTTAAATTGATCTCTCTAGTGTTGTTAAAAGTCATATTTATATGTTGAAACTCGTGTGAAAATATAACTAAAATATCCTCAAAATAATTAGAGCTAAACTAGAAAAAGATAGCGGAGTTTAACTAGAAGATGAAACTCGGTTTAGTAGAGAACACGTCGCCACATCGTGACCCTCATCAAAATGTTGTCTCTTCCTCATCCTGACATTAATCCTATTTCATCTAAAATGCGAGACACAGTCCACATATAATAATACAAATATCATATTTAAGATTTTATGAGGTATAGATGAGAGGGCTCACAATAATTTAAAATGTTTGATATGTATTGTCAACATGATTAAATATTATGCACATATTGAAATATCTTATTTGTCAATTGTGGTGATTATTAGATGCCATTGCACGCTTTTCTTCTATAAATGATGTTCTTCTTGATTTTTCCTTCCATACATTGTTCTTAAATCAATGGCTGAGCAGTACATGGTTGGAGTAATTGGAGGTGTTATAGCCTCTCTTTTGGGGTTTGTTTTCTTGTACTGCAATTCCCTAATCAGATTTGGGGGACAGAGGAAGCTAAACAGAGTAGCTTCAATGGAGTTTCCAAAGAAAAACAGTGTAAACAAAACTGGAAGTGAGGGTGTTGGCACTGCGGATATTATCATAGTCGGCGCCGGTGTTGCCGGTGCTGCTCTTGCCTATTCTCTTGGAAAGGTCTCATAATTTCTCCTTTTTTCTTTATTTTGTTCTACCATAGTTTAATCATCTTATTTTCCTCTTCTAGCATATAACAATTACTATTCTTTTAGTAAAATTATCATGGAGGTTCTTAGTAAATTTCTTGTACTAGGATCAGATTACATTTTATTTCTTTTACTCAAAAAATGGGTAAATTAGTTCTTGTATGTTAGATTAAATAGAAAATTGGTATTAACTGTTAAAAATTTCATTCATTTCTACTGTTAAAAATTAGTGCAGCTGATGGTATAACCAGACAATTACACATAGTGTATCATGTGTACCTCATGCTAACTTGTAGGGATCGATTTTAAATTGTAGAGATGGATAGAATTTTTAACTGAGAACCAGTTTGCTTTTTAATATAATGGGACTAATTTACTATTTTTTAAGTAGAGTAACAAAATGCAATCCAATTCTTAGTACAATGGCCTCTATGATACTTTTATCAAATTTTTTTAAAAAGAACAATTGCTAATTAAGTTCGTATTTTATTATTATTGGTTGAAGTGTTATATGGTAAGATAATATTTCGACAACTTAATTTAAATTCACATGGATTTGTGTTGATTTTTATAATAAATTCAAATTTTAATTTGATGGTAAAATGAAATAATCAATGTTGTTTGAAATTTGATTTAGAGTATTGGCTTGAACCAAATTTTATAATTTTGATATTTTTATTTTAATAATTTATTTGATTTAAATAAAATGAGCGAATTAAATCAAAATTAATGATTTAATCAGTTTAATTGCCGATCCGATTCAAAAATAATAACTAAAATATATATTTGACTCTTTTTAATTGATAACTGTGTAAAACCAATTAATAGTTAAAAAATATAAAATCTATTTTAACAGTCCAATTTGATTTTATTTAATATAAATGCATATAAATATCTGAATTATTGTCATGTATACTGCCAGTGAAATTAAAAAAAATCATAAGCAAGTTAAAAAGATTTTGTATGTCCTTTATTCAAATATATGCTCAAAGTAGTTATAGTGTAGAATCAAGCTTGTAAAAAGACTGGGAAAATACACAATAAGAAAGAATCTGAATAAAAAACATATATGGTATACGCTCATGATAGAATTAGAAATTTATATGTCGCAATTACACAAGATAAAACTCAAACTTAGGTGCTCAAGAACACAAAGTTTTTGCGCTAAGCAATAATGCCAAGATTTCATTGGCTTTCAAATTTGGATTTCAATATGATACCATATGTAACAATTCTTAACAACTTACATGTTACAGGATGGACGTCGAGTACGAGTGATAGAAAGGGACTTAAATGCGCCTAATAGAATGGCTGGTGAAAGTCTAATACCAGGGGGCTACTTAAAGTTAATTGAATTAGGCCTCGTGGGTAAACAAGAAAAGTCATGGATTTAAATAGTAGATGTAATATAATGTTATAATGTTATTTCTTTATAAAATTACTTATTTTACTTTGAGTGTTGGTTCTATAGATTGTGTAGATGATATTGATGCGCAACGACTTTTGGGTTATACTCTATACAAGGATGGAAAGGAGGCTCACGTATCTTTTCCTTTAGAAAAGTTTCAATCTCATGTTGCAGGAAGAACATTTCATAATGGTCGTTTCGTTCAAAGCTTGCGGAAAAAAGTTGCATCTCTTCACAAGTACTTTCTCTCCCTCATCTCAATCATTCTTCAATATCAACATAAGATGCCAGAACATTTTATCTTAAAGGATTTAAGTGATTTCTAGTTTGTTTTAACTCATTGCTTCTGTTTAGACCTGTCAATTGAGCTAGTCGAGTCGATTTTGGATCAAGTCAATCTAGATCGAGTCATTCGAGTTCTACAATTTTTTGCGTAAATTCGATTTTAGAGAACTTAGATTCAAGTCATTTCAGGTTTGAGTTAAATTCTGGCTTGGATTAGACCGTTTCAAGTTTGGATTTGATTCCTTTCGAGTTTAGGTCAATAGGGCTTGAAGCTCGAGTTTTTAAGGTCAGCTCATGATAGGTTCATGTCATTTTAGATTATAGTCACCTCGATTTTTTATATTTTCAACTTACTTGTTTGGATCATTTTGGGTTTGAATGGTCAATTTATGTTAGAGTAAAATGAGGTTGGGTTTAGAGGGATTCATGTTGTTGACCATTTATAGTCAAATCAAGCCAAGTTTAGGCTTGAATTGATCAAGTTATATTTTAGGCTTAAGTTAACATTGACAAGTTTACTTCTATTTGTATTAACTTGTTACAACAATTTATTAGAAAGAGTACATTTGAAATTATACTTTTTCTTTAGAAGATCCAATTTGATGCTTTGATGTTATGATAATGTAGCGTAAGTTTAGAACAAGGGACAGTTACATCTCTGATTGAAGAAAATGGTATTGTCAAAGGAGTGCAGTACAAAAGTGAGAGTGGTCAAGTGTTGACAGCTTACGCTTCTCTCACAATTATATGCGATGGTTGTTTCTCAAATTTGAGACGCTCTCTTTGCTCTCCTAAGGTGAAACTGCTTAGGAATTCTTGTTAAATTTGTTCAATTATGGTTTTCGTCTCTCTGTTATGCTAAAATTTTATATTTAATCATTCTACTTTATTTTATTTAATTTAAATCCATTTATTTTTATAATGTTATTGTATGTCCAAAATTGATAATATTATTAGTTGCTTTTTATTACAAATGATACCTACAAATAACATTGATAGATCATTTTTTTTCCAAATTAAAGCAAAGAGATTAAATTTTAATTTTAGGATAATAGAGGGACTAAATCCTAAATTCTATGCTTTGAGAAAATATATAAAGGTCTTCATTATTTTTGCAGGTTGATATACCCTCTTATTTTGTTGGTTTTATACTGACGAACTGTAACCTACCAATTAAAAATTATGGAGCTATTATAGTAGCACACCCTTCACCAATCGTATTCTCTCCCATTAGCAGCACTGAAATTCGTTGCATGGTGAATGTTCCTAGTGAACAGGTACCTTCAGTTTCCAATGGTGAAATGGCATGTTACTTGAAAACTCAGGTGGCTCCCAAGGTATATTTAGATCTTTCTTTTATTCATTCATTAGGGGAATTTGGCTTAATTTATGGACTAACTGTATGGCTTATAATACGCTTCAGGTTCTTCCTGAATTGTACGATTCCTTTATATCTGCAATAAAGAAGAAGGGTAACATAAGAATATCGCCGAATAAAATCATGGCTGCTGCTCCACACCTGACTCCTGGTGCGCTTTTGTTTGGAGATGCACTCAACATGCGGCACGCTATAACCGGAGGGGGAATGACTGTTGCTCTGTCTGATGTTGTAATACTTAGGGATCTTATAAGACCCTTGCATGATCTATCCGACGCATTCACCGTTTCCAAATATCTCGAATCTTTTTATACTCTGAGGAAGGTATTGTGGTTTGATGTTTTATATGCATTTTGAAAGTGAATGGCAATGATGAAAAAGGTATAATTTTGCCCTTTAACTACATGCAGCCAATGTCATCTACAATAAATATACTGGCTAATGTCCTACAGAAGGTATTCAGTGCCTCGTCCAATCCTGCAATGGAGAATCTGCAGCACACCTTTTTGGGGTATTTGAGACTTGGAGGGATGTTTTCATATGGAGCATCCGCTATGCTCTGTGGTTTATGCCCTCGTCCATTAAGCTTAGCCTTTCATTTCTTATTCATTGCAATGTATGGCGTTGGCCGGTTGTTACTTCCATTTCCTTCTCCCAAACGCTTGTGGGATGGGGCTAAATTGCTTTGGGTCAGCATCTTTACCAAACATTTTTATATTAACATGATATAAATATATAAGATCTTAAATATAATTATGATATAGAATCATATTAATAAAAATATTTTCATGTTTTTCAGGTGGCATCAAGTATTCTTCTCCCCTACATATACTCTGAAGGAATCAGACAAATGTTTTTCCCTCTAACTGTGCCAGCATATTATAGAACTCCCCCTAAAAAAAGTCCCGAAAAAAGCTTCATGCATTAATTAGCATTTGTTGGAACAATTCTATGTTCTTAACAAAATCTCATATGTGTTACTATCATTCTTAAGTATGCTGGATAATCTTTCGTATGTGTGATGTTTAAAATGGTAAATAAATGAGTTAGCTTTTGCATGACTGAAACTCTAGCTATAATGTGTTTAGGTGCTTTGTTGGTGCAGTCCATGTTGAAGGTGAATTTGTAGCACTTTTATAAGAGATTTATTTTCAATAAATTTATATTGCCCAGCAAACAAAAATGAGTTACCTTTCTAAAGTCTTTTTTATCTTCCTAAATAGGAAAAAAATCATAATTAATATTTGTTGAAAAGTATGAAACTGGTAATTTGATGTCAGAACAAGTAGACACAAAATCAGCGAAAAACAGTTTTTATATTTAATGTGTTGATAATTTATTGAATATTTATTTGAGTTATTCTGATTATAAAGATCATATTATTTGGGAAATATTATTTTGATAATTGAATTGAGTCGAAATTTACCTAGATAATCCAAAATATTTTATCTTCAAAGTATAAAGCTGAAGAAAATTATTTTAGGTCTTTTCGAATTATTTATTTGAATTATTTTCTGTTTGATCATTTTAAAGTTAATTGAGGTTAAAGTTAACAGGGGTTCATGTCAATGCCTTTTTATAGTCAAATCAAGTTGAGTTTAAGTTCTAATTGATAAGTTAGATTTTAAGTATAGGGACTAAAGTTGATAAATGAAAGTGTTGAAGATAAATCCATAACTTTTTTACAAAGTGCAGGGACATTGATGCTTCTTACTGGAACCGAAACACTCTGGCTTCTGCACCCATTAAACCCAAATTCAGAAAAGTAAAATATAAGGACTTGTTGAATTGAAATGATAAAAGAAAGAGAATTGGTTTTTTTTTTTTCTCAGCAACCAAACAAGCTGAGGAATTTGAAAGGAAAGTGAAAAAGATATAAGCTTGAATTGAAACTAGTATTTGGCTTTTGAGTCAAAGCAGTCAAATGAAATTACTCAAATTCACCCTGTGGCACGTCATATAACACCCATTACTCTGTTTTTTACCTTCAAGTTAGATCTCGCATATGTTTTTTTCCCTTGGGGTTATCCGCTTAGCTCATTTAAGCAGTGTTTAATGGTTAACAAAGACCTCCATGGCAGCAACAAAGAAGCTTTCATCTCTTTTCCCTTTGTTGTCTCTCATTTGCTTCATCTCTTTCTTTCTTCTTCTCTCTATTTCCAGAAAAGCCTCCATTTCCTCTTCCACAACTCATCCCCAATTCCTCCGTTTTAAACCCATCGACGCCAATCCCACCATCCGATCAGCCCCATCTGCAACCGGCGATTCTTCATGCGATTACTCCGATGGGTCATGGGTTTACGACCCAAATGCGGGATTTGATCGATACGACAGTAGCTGCAAGGAGATATTCAAAGGATGGAATTGCATTTTGAACAACAAATCCAACGGTAGAGACATCATTAATTGGCGATGGAAGCCTCGTAACTGTGATCTCCCACCGTTCGATCCCCTCCAGTTTCTTCACACTTACAGAGATACCAACATTGGTACTTCCCCCATCTCTCTGTCTCAAAGTTAGTTAATTTAAAGCAAATTAGGCCTTAATCAATATTCAACAGTGCAGGGTTTATTGGTGATTCCTTAAACAGAAACATGTTTGTATCTTTGTTTTGTACTTTGAAACGTGTGTCCAATGATGTGAAGAAATGGCGTCCTGCTGGAGCTGATCGTGGCTTTACTTTCCTTCACTATAATCTCACCATTGCTTATCATAGAACTAATCTTTTGGCACGCTATGGTAGGTAAGCTGCTTTGAATCATTTAGATAAACTCCAATTTATAAACTCCAATTTAGTTTCTTTTTGTTTGTATTTCATGGTAGGAACTGTATTGTTGTTGATTGTGTTTAATGCAGATGGTCAGCTAATGGAAATGGTGGTAAGGTAGAAGCTCTTGGATATAAAGAAGGTTATAGAGTTGATGTTGATGTTCCAGAAAGCACATGGGAAAAGGCTCCAAGCTTCCATGATATACTAATCTTTAACACAGGACACTGGTTAGCCTTTTTCCCACTTCCATTAAAATGTTGTAGATCTTTTGGTGCCAATAATATTATGGTAGCATTCCTTTTTGTACTATTTTGTTGTTTTTAGCATTTGGATCCGGTTTTCATGGTAGATGAAAATGACCAGAAGTGGATTTTAATGACACGAAAACAAACTGTCAAAGTTGGACGCAGTTTTCAAATTATGTGCAAATATCAAAGCTTTTTGGCTCAAGCTGTGTAACTTGTGGTTATGTTATAATATTATGTTGGTTGATTCTTTTGTTGCCAATAGTATGGTAGAATTCCTTTACGTTCTTGTTTGTTGTTCCTAAGCTGTTTTCTAGCATTTATATCCTATTTTCATGTTGAATGAAAATGACCAAAAGTTGATTTTAATGCTGGTTTTTGAGTTATATGCAATCATCAAAGCTTTTTGACTGAAGCTATGTAAGTTGAGGTTGTTTTATAATATTATGTTGATTGCTTGTTGAGGTCTTTTGGTGCCAATAGTTATATGCGATCATCAAAGCTTTTTGGCTCAAGCTGTGGGACTTGTGGTTGTTTGTTGAGAGATTCTTGGTGCCAATAGTATGGTAGTACACCTTTATGTTCTTGTTTGTTGTTCCCAAGTTGGTTTTTTGCATTTCAATCCTATTTTCATGTTGAATGAAAACAACCAAAAGTGTATCTCAACGACATGACAAATTGCCATGGTTAGATGTGGTTTTCAAGTTTTATGCAATCATCAAAGCTTTTTTGGCTCAAGCTGTGTAACTTGAGGTTGTCTTATAATATTATGTTTGTTGTTTGCTGAGATCCTTTGGTGCCAATAGCATGGTAGCGCATACATGCCTTTATGTTCTTGTTTGTTGTTCCTAAGTTGTTTTTTACAATTTTGATCCTATTTTATGTTCAATGAAAACGACCAAAAGTTTGTTTTAATGTGGTTTTTAAGTTATAAGCAATCCTCAAAGCTTTTTGGCTTGATCTGTGTAATTTGTGGTTGTTTTTTAATATTATGTTGATTGCTAGTTGAGGTATTTTGGTGCCAATAGTATGTTTTTTAGCATTTCGATCCTATTTTCATGTTGAATGAAAACGACCAGAAGTGTTTCTCAACAACATAACAAATTGCCATGGTTGGATGTGTTTTTCAAGTTATATGCACTTATCAAAGCTTTGTGGCTCAAGCTGTGTAATTTGTGGTTGTTTTGTAATATTTTGTTGGTTGTTTGTTGAGATCTTTTGGTGCCAATAGCCTGGTAGCATGCATGCCTTTATGTTCTTATTTTTTGTTCCTAAGTTGTTTTCTAGCATTTCGATCCTATTTCCATGTTGAATGAAATGACCAAAAGTGGATTTTAATGACATGACAAATTGCCGTTGTTGGATGTGGTTTTCGAGTTATATGCAACTATCAAAGCTTTTTGTCTCAAGCTATCTAACTTGTGCTATATATTTATGTTGGTCCCTGGCCACAATTTCTTGTTATTCTAGTCCATATATTTCCGTTGTTGTAATTATAGATTTCCTGACATAGATTAACCATTTTGATTGTTCTTTAATAGGTGGTGGGCTCCTTCGAAATTTGACCCAGTTAAGTCACCCATGCTTTTCTTTGAAAAGGGTCTACCTGTAATCCCTCCCATACCTCCTGATCTTGGCTTGGATAAGGTTTTAAATCACATGGTATGTTATTGCAAATGGT
The DNA here is from genome assembly GCF_025698485.1 of Gossypium arboreum. Lineage (NCBI taxonomy): Eukaryota > Viridiplantae > Streptophyta > Magnoliopsida > Malvales > Malvaceae > Gossypium > Gossypium arboreum. The sequence goes on from NC_069073.1 coordinate 120,152,116, forward strand.
GTTTGCTACTATTGTTTTTACAACACTCAGCTTACCTTCTTAGTTCTTACTGATCATCAATCGGCAGATACGGTTTGTGGAGAAAACCATGCGAGCGGATGCTATTAAATTGTTTCGCACGCAATCACCAAGGCATTTTGAAGGTGGTGATTGGGACCAAGGTGGTTCTTGTAAGCGGTTACAGCCTTTGTTACCCGAACAAGTTAGTATCTTTCATTTGGCCAAAAAATTGTTCATCTGTTGGTTTGTGTCCACTCCGGACCAAGGCTGAATTGATTATGTCCGTTTTCAGGTGGAAGATCTCTTCTCGTTGAAAAACAATGGGACGAATGTGGAGACAAGGCTTGTAAATCAGCACATATACAACGCCCTCAAGGGGTCTAACGTCCACATCTTAGATATTACCCGCTTGAGTGAGTTCAGAGCTGATGCTCACCCTTCCACAGCCGGAGGAAAGAAACATGATGACTGCATGCATTGGTGCTTGCCGGGAGTTACAGATACATGGAATGACCTGTTTGTAACACATTTAAACAGTCTTAAAATTTGAAACTGATTATATTATTACTAAACATATTTTTGTTCGGTACATTTTGGGTTAGGATCAGTTTGGAATTCAAGTTTGAGTCATCTCGGATTCAGGTTTGAGTCATTAGGACTGTACAAATGCCAAAGAACTTATGTTTATCTACCAAATAGTCCCAATCCAAAAAACATGTGTACCCAACTCATCTGATTCGTTGTTATTACAACAAACAACCTAAATCGACAGCACCCCCAACCAAATCCATATTAGACAACAAATTTTAGAGTTGGCTGCGTCAGCTCTTTCCTTGGCTTTTTTATAGAAAAGCCGACAAGCATCCATGATTAGAATCCGTAGCCGTAGCCAATGCCACAAAAGCAGCTGCATCCTCCCTGCATGTCACGTGGTGCAACCCTACTTATTTCCGGTTTGGGCTGTTGCTGGTTTTTTGTGATTGAATAAAAGGAATTGTTGGCATTTGGTGAGGGAAGTTTCTTGAGCTTGATCTTACAATAACATGGACAAGTAGAAGAAAGTGAGGACCTTGAAATTTCAGGGCCGAATGGACCCATTGTTTTTTCCTTTTCTTTTTCCTAGTTTTGGTGGGAGAGTTTAGCTTCCAATATCAACTTGTGAGTTATAACTGTTCATTGTCCAGGTTACTGTCTAAGTTCATCCGAAATTTGAAAGTATTTAAATAAAAATATTAAATTCAAAAAATGGACTTTGTGCAAAGACAATAATGGATTGGGCAATGGGAGTTGATTGTTAAGCCATCATCATACACGTAAAACAATGAAGATGACAAGATGTTTCTATGCTACACCTTTGTCGTTTACAGAGCACTTTCGTCTCTTTCTTCTTTCAGATTCGGTTTTTGTGACAGTCTTCATGTGAGGATTCATTATTTTTTTTGCTCTAAGACCATGTCATAGAGCTCTCAGCACACCACACGTATTGTTTGATATATTTGATTGTTACAATATCAATGTGCCTTGGAATAGTGGGTTGTCGACCAACCCCACAACTCATCTGGTTTATAACTCTGACCACACAAGGTATCGGTTCGAGCCGAAACTCAACTCTTAATCTAGTGGTATTGGATGAATTTTTCATAGGTTTGAATCATAATTGTGATGTGTAATTTAGAAAATCGAGTTAAAAGTGTGTAAATTAATTGTAAAATTACCTAAAATAATAATAATTTTATCATGAATCAAAATTTATAAAAAAAAACATAAAATAAAAATTGAAAACCAAGATGATAGTAATCTAATTGATTAAGTTTACTAAGAAAGCAAATAATATTTTCATTTGCCGATTCAGTCTTAGTTCTATTGGTATAGACATGATGTAGGAGGACGTATGTGCGCTAAAACACATTATCTTTCTATTTATAGGTTGAGGAAGGGCTATAGGTAGTTCTAGGCATTGTGTCAAAAAAAAACAGATATGATCGGAACCTGTAATGTGATTGTTCAAAACAAATATTTTCACTGATAAGTTATTTTTTTTCTTTTGTGTGATTTAGATAGTAAAACTTTAAATTGTTTCCAAATAAAATAATTTTATTATTATATTTGAAAAAGGAAAATACATCACTAAAAATAAGGACTGATTTTTGTATCAATATATTGACATTAAATCTTTTGTGCATCTAGAAATTTCTTAAGAAATATAAGAAAAAACAATACAAAGCGTATAAAATTTCTTTTATTTAATGCAAAATCACTTTTAAGATTCTCTTAAATATATTATTGAGCAATATTAATACCGAAATTATCAACTTTATGATAAAAATATGAATAAATAAATAAAATTATATAAAACTATGCGTGGGTTTGGATGAACGATTGGATGCGTGCATTAGGTACTGTACATTTAGTTTACTTTTTGACTCATGCTATAATATCTAGCCTTACAATAACCGTTACTTTTACATTAATCGCAGGTAAACCCGCCACCAATCTAAACCCACCCTATATAAACAAAGATGTAAAGCTACAATAATGCAGTTAAAGGTATAAAAAAAACTAGTTTTCATTTATATATGATCATATATATAGATCTATATTGTTCATAAAATAATTAAAAACTAAGCAGATTAATTTTATAACGTAAAATAATAGCCATAGACATACCTTCAATGATGAATAGAGAATATTTAATAATCTAAGTCATGACCATGACCAAAATTAAAACCTTCAACACCTAGATTGAAATCCCCGTACCCTCCGGTGTCTCCGACGGCAAAGCCACTGTTTTGGACGGCAAAATTGTTGCCCATACCATCAGGATTAGCCACCGTCATGGCAGTCGACATGGCAAAAACATCTTCCATCAATACACTAGCCCTATTAGCCACATTATTCCTTAACTCCTCCAAGGCTTTAGCATAAGCTTCAAGTTCCTCAATTCCCATATTATTATCAATAGGGTCATCCCACCAAAACAGTCCCTTCATTTTTCTCTCTTCGTTTTCCTTTTGGATCTCTTTGCTTCGCTTTTTTTCTTCCTCAAGTTTCTCCAATGTCTCCCGGATCTCCTCGTTGAACTCTTCGAGACATGGAGACATCATCAAACCATCATCATGGTTAGGGTTTTTGCTAAGGTAACGCTCCAATATCGTGTCGATATCGGGGTGACCAAAGCAAAACGGTTTTCCTTTGGGAGAGAACACGATGATGCCGATGTTGCAACCGCATAAAATGCAAAGCTCGATCGCTTTCTTGAACAAACCAGTGCGGCGCTTGGAGAAAGTCACTTGGCGACTGCTTTCATTTTCAAGTTTCTTTATCGGAATCTTCTGGCGACCCCTCGTTGCCTTAGTGGTGGTGTTGCTGCTTCTGGTTTGATTTAGAGATGCCATTGTTATATCCTATGTACGTCTTAGAAAAAAATGGTATTCTTCTAAAGGGAAGAAAATTTATAAGATTATATCCAAATTAAAGCAATTATATATATGGTAAGTTGAATTTTTAGGAGAATTGATCCAAATTTTCAACTTAGTATTAAATAATATCCTAAAATTATTATCTCAATATTCTCTTTTCAAACTATAATTAAGGTTAACAATATTAATTAGTATAATGATCATATTTTGTTCACTTTTTTCTTCTTTAAATGTTACTCAAAAATATCAAATTAATTTTTACTTAGGGTGGGTTTAGATGTGTGTGGTGCGTTTAGCTTAATTTTTGTCTCATGCTACGTACAGTATCTATTTTCACCGTCACCGTTATTTTTGCACTAAGCACATATAAATACACTGCACATCCAAACTCACCATTAATGTATAATTTTGAAATTTAACTCTTTCTTACACATAGCACTAGTTAATGAAGATAAATAATTACACAATCCCAATTTTTTTCCTATAAAAAGAATAATTCATTGCCTAGCTATTGGTAATTAAAATCAATGCTTAATTAAGCCTTGATTTAATTAAATCAATTCTATATTAAGGCTTGATTTAATTATCTAATTATCATATTTATTCAAAAGATGCTTTGATAAAGCTAGTAAAGATTATCTATGATTGTCGTGTAATAGGAAATAATTAGAGTTTCCTTGTGTATCCTTTGAAACCATAAATTATAGAAGAAAATCTTGATATTCATTAAATTTTATTAAATTAAATAACCTATAAAAATTAAATTAAATTAAATATGATAATGTCCAAGCCCTACCTGGATTGTTTGAGAGTGCAGCCGCGCAGGGTGCAAGGCTGAAAGGAGCCCAAAAAAATAATTTTCAGCCTTTAATGTGGGAAAAAATTGCAGACTAAAATAAATTAATTAAATGCTTAGGATTTTCTATTTTTTACCATAAATGTTTCATCTCTTAAGGCCAAACAATTTTCAGCTTTTATTGTATTATTTATATATATTTTTAAAAGGGGTCCAATTTATTATTTCACCTAGGACCTCAAAAATATCAAAACGGACCGATAATATCTTTGTAAAATAAAAAAAATTTATTATCACCAAAAAGAAATATACTTCCTTCTACGCCAAAAATATACTTTCTTGCAATTACAAATAATTTTAATTTTTTAGATGTGTTTGACTAGTTAAGAATAATTATAATTTAATTTTTATATTATTTTTATAAATGTACAATGTAATTAGATAATTAGATAATTAAAATAAAAACTTGAAAGTCATCATGATTAATTACCCACTTAATTCTCTCGATCCTCAACCCCTTATAAAATGTAAGTAATTACGGTGTTTCAATTATACTCTGTAATACCCCATACCCGTACCTGAGACCGGGATAGGATACGAGGCATTACCAAGATTTTCAGAATAATTTCAATTAATTTATATTATTTAGTATTCATTTTCATGTTTCATGTAACATCCTTTTCAAATATTCAATTCAAACATCATATAAAATACGATACAATATTTAAATTGTCATATTTACATGCTCATTCAAGATATACGAACCTACCTGACTAAATTGCAGAAATACCAAGATTTAGGGGCATATTGGTAATTTACTATTTTTCCAAATTTCACCCAATCTTAAATTGATAATTTCATTCAATTTATTAATTTAGATAATAAAACAATTCATTCCCTTCAATTTAGTCATCTTTGACATTTTTACAAAATTGCCCCCTAAAGTTTTACTTTTATTCAATTTAGTCCATGAGCTTAAAACATGCAAATTAGCCATGCTAACTGAATATTCATATATATTTTCCTCCTCTTCCTCTCCATTCCACATCCTTAATGTACATATCATGCTTACAAGTAACGTTATCAATAATTTCACTATTGACTTATATGTATATTCAAAGCTATCCATCTGTGTCATAGTCACTAAATTATTTATATCTGGAGCTATGGAACTCCAAATTAAGATCTGCTAATTTTTCCTGAAACTAGACTCATATATATTCTTACCATAAAATTTTAAGAATTTTTGGTTTAGCCAATAAGTACAGTTTATTCTTTAAATTTTCCCCTGATCTGCTATCTAACAGTTCTGACCCTTCTTCACTAAAAATTAATTATCTCCTCGTATAGAATTCGAGTGATGTTTCCATTTATTTCTATTGAAAATAGACTCATTAAGGATTCTAAACATATAAATTTAAGCCCCTAATTATTTTTATCCAATTTTTAATTATTTTCCAAAGTTAGAATAGGGGAACCCAAAATCATTCTGACCTTGTCTCACAAAAGTTATTGTATCTCATGATTTACAATTTCATTGCTTACATAATTTCTTTTATAAGAAACTAGACTCAATAAGCTTTAATTTCATCTTTTATTCATCCTCTAATTAGATTTATACAATTTTTGGTGATTTTTCAAAGTTAAACTACTGCTGCTGCCCAAAACAGTTTTAGTGCAAAATGTTGACTTCCATTTTACCCCAAATTTCACAATTCATACAATTCAGTCCTTGCTCAATTAACCCCTCAATTAAGATAATTTTCTAAATTAATACTTTTTCTAGACATTATAAGTCATTTCATAACTATTGAAATTCAGAATTTCCACATGAAACTCTAACTTCAAACTATTTTACAATTAGGTCCCAAACATTCACTTTCTATTCAATTCTTTCAATAAAATCAGAATATAAACAATTTAAAGCTCTAATTCCATGCTAAATCATCATATAATTCCAGCACTCATCCATAATAACTTCAAAAATTAGACATGGAATCAAAAACTAATGAAATAGTAAGTTGGACGCAATTGTAAAAGTCCAAAAACATAAAAATTTCAAGGAGAAAGCAAGAATTAAACTTACATGAAGCTAGAGTATGAAAACCAGCTTGAACCCTCCTCCATGGCTGTTTTTCATCTGATTAATATGAAGATAAATGAAGAGAATTCTAGATATTCCAGTTTAGTCCCATTTTTATTTAGCCAATTTTGGCAATTTTCCAATTTTGCCCTTGTTTCACCCATTTCCTGATTTTTCTCAGCTATTGCCACCCAAAATATCTCCTTTGGGCTTATTTGCACTTTAGGTCCTTCCTCATTTGACAATTGAGCTATTTAATCCTTTTAGCAACTTTTACACCCTTTTCAATTTAGTCCTTTTTATTTAATTAACCACCCAAACGTCAAAATTTTCTGACTAAATTTTATTACTACCTCACCAACACTCCATAAATATTTCTAAAAATATTTATGGCTCGATTTATGAAGTCGAGGTCTCGATACCTCATTGCACCCAATTTACCTAATTAATTCTTTTAAATCACTAAATTCACTAATTCAAAAATGCTTTTATATTCACATTTGACTCATAGGTATTAATTTATTAAATTTTTAACTCACCCGTCAGATTTGGTGATCTCAAATCTCTATTCCCGATACCACTGAAAATTAGGCTGTTACATACCCAATACAATGAAACCCATTAATTATAATGGATACTGAATCATGCTACACATGCATAATTACAACCAATTATACCTATATTCAATTATTAATTATAATAAGTTTTTTTCCAAATGTAATATATTTACAAAGAGGATTAAGGGTCAAGAAATACCCCCACAAAGGACTAGAAGGAATAGAAGGAATCTGTCTCCCACAAAGGACTGCACTCTATATGGGGATATTTAAGAAACAGTCATTCATACCTGCGTGATTGCTCAAAAAGTAATACCCCCAATTTATTTTTCTTACTTCTTTAATTTAGATCTTTTGGATTGGGTAATTACCAACTTGAATGGCGGTTTTGGGGGAAATGATGCCCATGTAGGACTCTTTGCTGTTTTGTGTTGGCTATTGTGGAAGAATAGGAATAAATTTATTTTTCAACAAGTTTCAAACAAGCCTGATGAGATTGTAAGCAGGGCTAAATGCTTTGTCTCTAATATCCATGAATCACTAATAAGTTCAGGGTCATTGGGAGTTAATCAAGGTATCAGGGTGAAATGGCATCCGCCAAGTAGTGGATGGGTTAAGATTAATGTTGATGGATCTTCTAATATGAATGGACACTATCTAATGGTGGGTGGTGTGGTGTGAGATTCTACTGGCAAATGGTTGGAAGGATTCAAGAAATGCATTGGGAGAGGCTCTGCTCTAAAGTCTGAATTATGGGCTATTTTAATTGGTCTTAAAGTGGTTCAACTACAAAATTGTTACAGGCCAATTTTGGCCCAAACCAAATTAACCCAACAACCCAATACAATCCCACCCAATTACATCAACCCAACAATAACCCAAATCCCAAACCTAATTCCTAACAGCCCAAACACTAAAACCCAAAATCAGAAAAAAAAACCCTAAATCTAACCCTAACCCCCCTAGCCGCCAACGTCTCATTGCACCATCTTCTGACACCACCCACCGCCACCTGCTCCACCGCCTAAGTCCCTATCACCACTTGCATCTGCTAAAGGAAAGAGAAGATAGTAAATATAAAATATGAAACAAGTTGTAATGGCTATAAAAAAAGCCAAATCTAAAACCATTATAAAGAGATTTCAGCAATATATTGAAGAATACAAAAGCATTAGATTAAAAGAAAACAGTAATTCAAAAGCATCAATTAGAGAAATACAAAAGCAAGATCGGAAGAAAATAGGTGATTTTCATTTTTTTTTTTTCATATTTCGAATCTTTTTTTTTTCATCTTCTCATTTTTTTCATTCATATATAGATAAATAACAGAAAAAAAAATTACCTTTTTCGGCCACCGTGCACGGTGGTCGGCGGCGGCGGCGGGCGACGGTCCGGCGACCTGACGGTGACCGGCCCTGTGGCCGGAAATCGCCTCACCTCTCTCCCTCTCTCTCTTTTTTTTTTTCTTTCAAATGTTGCAAATGAATTTTTTTTGGAAAAATTTGGCCTTATATAGCCTCCCAAAACGACGTCGTTTTGGGGGCTGCCTTTTAACTCCAAAACGACGTCGTTTTGATGCGACCCAGTCCGACCCGACCCATACCCGCTTAGGATCCGCGTGTTTTTGACGGAAGGGCTAATTGCACTTTTAGCCCTTCTACTTTTTTATAGCTTTATAATTCAATTTTTTGTATTTTTAATTTTGCCCAGATATTTTGTTTTTGTTTCATTTTGGTCCCTCTACTGCTGTGAATTTTAGGCCGAATGGTTTATTGCCCGATCTAGTACCTCTTATTTGTTTGCACGTGCAATTTAGTCCTTTCCCCTTTATTTCCTTTTAAATTTGCCCCAAAACTTTGTTATTAGTTCAATTTTAGTCCTTTCTTATTTATTTTTGTTTCTTTATTAAGTATTGTTATTATTATTATTTCTAATATTATTAATATTATCAATACTATTATTTTTTATGCCAGTGTATGATTTCATTATATATGCATACGTATATATTTTTACATATGGTATTATTTTTAGTTATTTTAATTTCATATTGTTATTATTAGTATTATAATATTATATTCATTATTAATATTAGTATATATTTTATTATATATGTCTATATATACTTTTTATATAGTATTATCGTTTCTATTATTATATTTATTATTTTCACTATTATTATTTTTTATCATTGTTATACGTATATACATATAGATGTTTTAAGTACTTATTATAAATAGATTAATTTCTTACTATACTATTATGTATATTATTTTTACTCATTTTTATTTATTTGTCTATTATTTTAAATACTCTTATATTATGTATATTATTTTTTAAATAGTATATTTTTATATATTATGTTTATATTTTATATCCTATTATTCATATATTTTATTATATTATATATATATATTATTAATAACTACATTATGTATGTATTTTTAACTCTATATTACGTACATACTTTTGATATCATTATACGTATACATCTTTAATATATATAGGTATATATTTATATAATATTATTAATAGGTACTTTTAACATTATTATTTCCAATATGTAAATGTTATGAAGATATTTTAATATCATATTATGTATACATTTTTATATTGTACTTTTTATATATATCATGTATATATTCGAATACTATATTATTTTTTTATATTATCTCATGTATATATTTTTTAATAACTGTATTATATATATATATTTTTAATACCGTATTATGTACATGTTATTATTATATCTATTTTTACCTCTATTGTATTTATTATTAATATTAGTATATATTTTATTATACGTGTATATAATATACTTTTTATATATATCATTATATTTATACTTATTATTTACACTATTGTTGCTTATTATTTTATTTTAATATTATTATGTATACATATATCTTTTGTACATCCTTATACTTACTTTATTATTCCTTGATCATCACCATTACCATTATTATTAGTATAATTATTATTCTTTTCATCATTATCAACATATATATATATATATGTATATATATATTTTATGTATATATTGTTATTTTCTATTATTATAAATGCATTATTTTTCTTATTATATTAGTAGTACATTATTTTTATTTTCATGTAAATATTGTTATTGTTGTTTTAATATTCTTAGTTTTTAATATTTTTATTATCAATTGCATCATTGTTTACATTATTTATGAATTCTTATTATAATAATGTTTTACTCATACTTTTTAATTAATTTCAACAAATAAGGCAACGTATCGATTTAACATTAAGTCGTCTATTTCATTGCTATGTTGGGTGAATATTAATCGGCTCGTGTTAAAAACGGAACATCCTTATCAAAAGAAACTAAAAAACTTGAAATTTTTCGTGTTTTAATCGGATCAGATTAAATGTTGTATTGAACTCGCATTTTTGAAAATTAAGACAACACATGTTTAATAAAGATACCAATTCTGGGCGTCGCGAGGGTGCTAATACCTTCCTCATGCGTAACCGACTCTCGAACCCTATTTTTTCTCTGGCTTTTAATGTAGACCTAAACTCGGCCTTCTTTTTGTTTAAAAAATAAATTTATTAGGTGTCCGATCACATCTAGAAAAAAGATCGGTGGCGACTCCCTTTTTTAATAAAATCGAAAGTCGGTTTTCAAATTTTCAATAAATCGTCTCAATTAGCAACCGAAAACAAAAAAAAAATTTACGTCGCTAAAGTTCAACTACAAAACTATAGTAAGATTTTTGTTGAGAGTGACTGCTTGGATGCTATTGAGATGATATTGGGAAATTCTGTGAATACTCCTTTGATGACACTTATACGACAGATTATGGAAGCTAAGAGGCAGTTACAAGAAGTTAAATTCCAGTTTGTTCCAAGGGGGGGTAATAAGGTGACAGATTGACTACCTAAATCATGCTCAAATAATGATGTTGAACTCACACTTCTTGAATTCCCTAGCTTTCCTATTAGAAAAATTTTGTTAGAAGATAAATTTGATACATCACATGTAAGAAGTACTTGATTTAAAGGCAATCGATTAAAACTCGTTACCTAAAAAAAAAAAAAAGGTCAAGGGAGAGTTTAAGACTACATCTGCCACCTTTAGTAAAACTCGTTACCTACCCTGAAAGCCCTATCAATTAAAACGAATAAAAATTTAATCCAATTTAATTTAATCATAAAAGCCAACAATTTGACCCTATCCAATTCGAATTTGAACTAATCCAAATCTAAAATTACTAAAATTGGAAACCACTTGCACCCATTATCATCTAAACTTGAAGTAAACAAGTTCCAAATGATCTGGCAAAAAACCCATCACCTAAATAAAAACAAAAAATATATATTATATTATAAGCATAAACATATATTTATATTTGGGATGGTTATGACAAAAATCTTATATTATAAATCTTAAAAACTATATTATAAAAATAATTCGTGTATTTTATAATGTTATAAAAATATTATATTATTTAAATCCTAAAAGTTTCTAAAGTTACTGACGAAAAAGTTTACTACAAAAATAATTTACACGTTATAAAAGTGTTATAATATATTTATTTATAAAAATTTATTTTCAAGAATTATGAATAAAACTTATTCATATGTCCATGTTATATATTACGTAAATAATATACTTATTCATAAAAATGTTATATATTTTTATCATAACTTATTTAAAATATATATATCTTTATAAAGTCGTGGCAAAAATTATATTTATCATACCAAATATGCTATAGAACAATTGGATAAAATTGCATATGAAGTTTATTTTTTATTATTTTTATTAGTAATCGTATTATCAACTACTTTTTAGATCGACATAATACATATGTGTAATGACCTAATTTTTAAGTGGTGTCGGAAACAGTGATTCGAGATCACTACATCCGACGAGTAAGTTTGAAAATTTAGTAAATTAATATTTATGAGTCAAGTGTGACATTAGAAATATTCTTGAATTAGTGAATTTTGTGAATTAAAAGAATTTATTAGGTCAAATGGGTTGAAAATGAGGTATCGAGACCTCGAATTCATAAACCAAGCCATAAATATTTTTAAAAATTTTTATGGAGTGTTATTGATATAGTATTAAAGTTTTGTTAGAAAAATTTTAACATTTTGATAGTTAATTAATTAAAAAGGACTAAATTGTAAAAGGTGCAAAACTTACAAAAGTGATTAAATAGCTTAAGTGTCTAATAAGGAAGGAGTCAAAAGTAAATTAGACCCAAATCATTTGGGCTGGACGGTATGGGTATAGAAATGGACAAGAAAGCAATGTGAACTAAGGACAAAATGGTAATTTGGTTAAAATTAAATATAAAACAAAGACTAAATTGAACAATCTAGAGATCTCTTCATAATTCATCAGCCAAAACACCTTAGGAGGTCAGAAACAAGCTGGTTTTTCATATTTTTGCACCATGTGAGTTCAATTTTTTGCTTTTTCTTTGAAATTTTTATGTTTTTGTGACTTTTACAAGTAGGTCCAACTATTGATTTCATTAGTTTTTTATTCTATGGATGAAATTGAAAGTTTTCATGGATAATTTTTGTATGTTTAAGAGGAATTATCATGGATTTGAAGCTTTTAATTCATTATAAGATGATTTTATTAAGTGATTTTAATTGAAATTATTTTAGGATCTAATCGTGAAAAGTTATAAATTAGGGTTTAATATTTAAATTTATGAATATAAAAGGTTGTGTAATAGCTTAAAGTAACTATATAAAGTGTTGATTAATAAAATTTAACTCAATTGATGGGTTAATTAGCAGGGACTAAATTGAAAAAATTATACATTTTAGGGTAGAAGTGTAATTTTAAAAATTGAAGGGCATAGATTGTGAAGTGAACTAGAATTGAATTAAATGCTAATTAATGGAAAATTTTATATTATAGATCGAGAATCCGAAGATAAACGAGGAAAAGAGAAAATTTCCAATTAGTCCTAGAATTTCTACAACTTTCATAAATTAGCTTAAGTAAGTTCATATGGCTGAATTTTTATATTAATTTTATGATGTATACAATATTTATAATTTGTATTTTTACTTTTGAATTGTGATAATTGTAATGTTGTGAAAATCGAATTGAAAGTTCAAATTAAGTGAAACGCAGGATTGAGTACATTCATTCAGTGATCAGTGATGAATTGACGGTTAAGACCATGGTTAAACCATGGCAAAGTGTGACGTGTAAGACCGTAACAGAGCTATGGCATAGTCTGAAAGACCATAACTGGGTTATGGCACTGTGAAAGTGAACGTAAGACCATGATTAAATCATGGCAGTTATATATGTGTGTAAGTGTAAGACCTTAGCTAGGCTATGGCAATGTGATTAAGTGTGTGATCATGGCAAAGCCACAGTAAAATGTGTGCAAAACCAAAGTGGAATGTGGCATCAAGCTAATGAAGTACTCAATTCCGTAAAACGTTCCCTAATTTGACAAGTAATGGTAAGTGTCACTTGAAATCAAGTGTTGAGATTTAGTTAGTTATTGATATTGAGCTCAATCCAGTGAATTCATCATTTGAAATTGTATATGACAGGAAACTTTAGCGAAAAACTTGTTATTGAATTGTTAATGTAATTCGGTAAGATTTAAGTTTTAAATTTATGAGCTTACTAAGCTTTCATAAGCTTACTTCTATGTGTTAATGTTCTGTGTAAATTGACGCAAGTTTAGAGGATCGGATCAACATATCGGAATACACTATACAGATTTTACTGGTAGATTTTATAGTACAACTTTTGGTTTATATGGCATGTATAGGATTGAATGAAAAGAAAATGATATTGTAATATGGTCTTGAATGGCTCACACACATATGTGTTAGTATATATATATTTATATATATATATATATGTTAAATAGAATTTAAAAGTAAACAATGAATGAGATTATATGGTAAATTTATGCAAATGAATTGTGTTAAAAAATATAGGTCTAAAGCTTGTATTAAAACTTGTGTTAGCTGCTTGATTATTGTATTTTGGTATATGAAAGTATCATATGCAGGTTTATTGTGTAAATGGTGAGAAAAGTGGTCTTAAAATGGCCTATTTTCGTCCACACGGGCGTGTGTCTAGACACACGGCCTGGCATATGGGCATGTGATTTGGCCGTATGTCCCCTGCACCTTAAAAATAAGAAACAGAATGCTCAGAATTGAGCACACGAGCAGAGACACGGGTGTGTTACTTGGCCGTGTAAAAACTGCACCTAATTTATGAAAATTAAATTAACCACATGGCCTAATACACGGGCGTGTGACTTGGCGTATGACCTAAATTTCTTCATGCCTTATAAGTCAGAGAGTTACACGGGTTAAGAACACGGTCGTGTGAGCCACACGGCCTAATCACACGGGCGTGTGGGCATTGTATATAAGGAAAATTTTGTAAATTTGCAAAAAATTCTTAGTGTTTCCGTTTTAGTCCCAAATCATTTCTACTGTTCATATTGGGCTTCGAGGGTCCATTTAAGGGACTATATGATTATTATTGAATGTGAATTGTAACTTTGGCTCGACTTATCTGTAAACCCCGATAATACTCTATAACCCTGTTCCAGCGACGGATACGGGTTAAAGGTGCTACAATATGATGATTTGATTTTAATTTTTGTTACTTGTTTAGAAATATAAATTATGTACTATCAAACATAGAATTATAATCACTAGCTAAATACGTAGATAATTACAAGAGAATGTAATTACTACCTAATAATTGTACTTTAATTTAATTACTTTATATTGTCCAAACAAACCTTTTAAAAATGTTAAGCGACTCTTGTTTATTTAAATCAATGCTTAAGTAAATATTAATTAAATATAAATCTAATTTTCAAAATTATCTATACATTAACAAATAAGAATATTAAATGAAGAAAATCGATATAACGAAAAACATAGGTTTGAATCTAGGAGACAATATTGTTGGAAGGGACAACCTCAAACCCCAAATATAGATAGCAAAACAGATATGCATAATATAAAAAATATTGTAAAATAAATTTGCATTTTTAAAGGCTTATTTTCTCAAACTAATGAGAGCCTTGAATATGAAAAATTAAAAGCATAGTGTGAACAGAATAATATAACGGTTAGGGTTTTTGCTAAGGTAACGGTCGGGTGATCGAAGCAAAATGGTTTTCCTTTAGGGGAGAATAGGATGATGCCAATATTCACACCGCTTACAACGCAAACCGCGCTCACTTTCTTCAACAAGCAATTGCAATGCTTCAAGAAAGTTACTTGCAGACTATTTTTATTTTCGAATTTGTTTATTTGAATTTTGCCTCTCGATGATGATGGGTCGAGTCACCTGTAAAGTCATCCAAAATGGAAGAGTTTGGACAAAATTTGATACCTGAAAAAATATGTTTGGGTATAATTTAAGGCACATTCTTTATATAAATGGGGTCCTGGGCAAAACTTTTTTGCCTAAGCTTGGTCAAGCCTGACTCAAATATATTATGTTATAAAAAAATATTGTATTAATTTACTAACCAATAATAATTAAACACATTACCCAAAACCTAAAAAGAAAACTTACCTAACTAAATAATTCAACCCAAAATATAAAATTTTAAAATTATATTTAATATAATAAAATATTTATTATATTTATTTTTTAATAAAATAAAATATTTATTATATTTATCGTAGTGTTTTTAGTATAAATATTTTTAGTGAATTTTAATGTGTTGGAAAACTTTTAAATTAGTGTTTTTAGTGGATTTAGTGTACTATATATTTTTAAAATATATTTTAAATAAAATAATTTAAAAATCGAATATGGGGTGTCGATTAGACCTGGATATATCGTTATCAAATTGAACTGAGCTTAGGCAAAAAGTAAGTCCATTTTTCGATCCAAGCCAAATCTAGACTCAAAAAATTGATCTAAATACCTTACAGCCCAACCTAAATCCAACTCAATCCATTACCATCTCAATTTAGTGATAGTGTGGCTTCTTTTGATTTGATTTAGAGGTGTCATCATTATTTATAATAAGAAAATTTATATGATTATGCTTTGACTATTTTTTAAGTTGAATTTTTAATATTAAATAATATTCATAAAATTATTACATTAATATTCTCTTGTAAGGTTAATCAGATATTATTAACAATGTACTAAACAATCATTTAATATTTCATTTGTAAGAAAATCAAAATTTATATCACATTACACACTTTATAAATTTGAATATTTTTTTAAACATAGCACTGTTAAGAGAAAATTACATAATCGCAAAATTTTTCTATTATAAAAAATTAATTAATTTCCTACCTATTGCTTATTTAAACCCATGCTTAATTAAGTCCTTGTAAGGATTGTGTGTGTTAGGAAATAATTAAACTTACCTTGTTTGTTTATTTTAGTAGCTCATAATTATGTATTCTTTGAAATCAGATGAAAATTCCTTATATTTATTAAAATTTATTAGAATAACTTATAAAAATTAAAATAAAATAATGATAATATCTTAATTTGCTTGTAAAATGGTAAGAGTATCAAAGAGGCCTTTATATTAAGAGTTAAATTATATTTTGCTCTCTTTCTATTCAAAAAATGGGTAAATTAATCATATGCGTTAGAAGAAAGAGCAAATTATTAAAAATTGGTATGGCAAATAGAACAACCCGAAGGAACACATGACATGCCATGTGCCTCTCATAGTAACATATAGAAGCTAGTTTTTAACAATAGAAATGAATGAATTTTTGAATAGAATGACCAATTTGTTATTTGATCTAACGCACAATGACTAATTTACTCTCTTTTTTTGTAGAAAGGGCAAAATGCAATCCAACTAATAGTATAAGGGCCTTCATAATACTTTTACCCTTGTAAAGTAAAAATTTTTAACCACACACCATAGAGTAATTGTAAGAAAGTATAATTACAATGAATTTTATTTCTCTATGGTACTGTTTGGAAAACCATCTAGTAATTATTTGTAATTATACAGATGTGACATATTTGAATAATTATTATAAATAGTAAATTTCACTCAATTAAGTGTAATAAGAGCATTCCAATTTTACTTGAACTTGAAATAATTTAAACAAGTAATCTAACATTAGGTAATTGGATAATCATATGCGAATCACTTGAGCTTAGGTCCGTTTATCTATTCTATTAATAAAATCTCTAATTAAGTGGGTGTCAAGAGTCAACCAGACTCCAACTCAATTAAGAAAATTACAAAATTGTCATTTCATATTTAAAATAAGTTATATCATTCGAGAGTATTTTAGTCTTTTTTAAAAAAATAAAAATGTACATTCGATGAGATTTGAACCCATGTTAATTACATTTGGAAAACATTAAATTTACCATTCAATTAAGGTTTTATTTTGATTTATTTATACATTTTAATTTTATTATGTATACTTTATTAATTTCAAACCATACATTTCATTATTTATTGTGTGATATTTTTAAACACGAATCTATGTTTCAAATATGTAGTTTTCATATGCGTACATGTGTGATAAAGTTTTTAGTATGAATTATTTCTCTGTTATATAGTTTGTCGGCTTTGTATTATTTTTTTATATCTCATGTGATATTTTATTATCCAAAAGTGTAAATGAAATATTGTGTTCATAAGTTATTCGAATTATTTTTGAAAAATAATTTAGTTCAATTTGGTGATTGTCAAGTTTAAGACGGAGTAATTTGAGCCATTGAATCATTCAATTACAAGTATTTTATTGCTTGATTGAATAGGTCAAACCTTTTTATAATTAGAATTAAAAATTATTCAATTCGAACTCAAAGTCAAGCAAAAACAATCGAAACAATTTGATCTATTTGAATTTTTTCTCAAATCAAGCTTAACTTTTAAAAATAAAACTTGATTGAGTTCAAAATAAGTTTTAATCCTTAAATTTCAAATTAAGCATAAGCTCAATTTAATTTGATTACCTAATAATTACACGTTCATTTAATTATTCTATGTTGTTCGATTAAACTTTTTAAAAATTTTAGGCAACTCTTGTTTATTTAAATCCATGCTTAATTAAATATAAATCTAATTTCCGTAACTATCTATATCCTTACATAAAAGTTATCCCAAAACCATAAATCTAATTTTCAAAATTATCTATACATTAACAAATATTAATCTTAAATTAAGAAAATTCATATAAGGAAAAAACGTAGATTCGAATTTTTGAGATAATATTGTTGGAAGGGATAACCCCAAACATACATAATATAAAAAAGATTTTAAAACAAATTTGCATTTTTAAAGACTATTTTCTCAAACTAAAGAGAACCTTGAATAAAGAAAACTGAAAGCATAGTGTGAACAAAATAATGTAACGGTTAGGGTTTTTGCTAAGGTAACGGTCAGGTGATAGAAGCAAAACGATTTTCCTTTAGGGGAGATTTGGATGATGTCAATATTCACACCGCTTACAATTGAAACCTCGCTCACTTTCTTCAACAAACCATTGCAACGTTTCGAGAAAGTTACTTGCCGACTGTTTTCATTTTTGAATTTGTTTATTTGAATTTCACCCCATGATGTTGATGAACCGAGTAACCTGTTTAGGTTGGAAAGTCATCCGACAGTGGCGGAGCCAAGGGGGGCTGGTAGGGACCCTAGCCCTCCCTAAAATGGAAAATTTTCCATTTAAACCATTTATAATTTATTAAATTTTAAATTAGTAATGGTAAAATTGTAGTTTCCCTCCCAAAAGTAATAAAAATTTGATTGAATCTTTTAACAATTATAAAGATATAAATTATTAAAATGATGAAATTTATATTTTTACTAATGTATAAATATACAATTTAATTATGATCCCAAAAAAAATTTTTTTTGGCTCCACCACTGTCATCTGAAAATGGGAGGGTTTGGATAAAAGTTGGAGCCTAAAAAATAGAGTTGGATAAAATTTAGACTTGTTTTTATATGAATTGGGTCTTGGGCAAAACTTTTTTCTTGAGCTTAGTCCGGCCCGGCTTGAATATATTATGTTATAAAAAATATTATATATATATATATATATTAATTCACTAACCCAATAATAATTAAATACATTACCCAAAACTTAAAAAAAATTACCTAACTAAATAATCCAACTCAAAATATAAAATTTTAAAAATTTATTTAATAAAATATTTATTATATTTATTTGTGTTTTTAATACAATAAAACATTGATTATATATTATGGTAGTGTTTTTTAGTATAATATTTTAATAAAATTTTAATGTATTAGAAAACTTTTAATTTAGCATTTTTAGTGAATTTTAGTGTACTATATTTTTTTAAAATTATTTTTAAATAAAAATAATTTAAAAAATCAAATATGAGCAGTCAAGTTAGGCCTAGATTTATTTTTATTAAATTGGGTCGAGCTTAGGAAAAAAATAAATCTACTTTTCAATTCGAGTCAAACCTGAACTCAAAAAATTGATCTGAATAGTTTATAGCCTAACGCGAACCCAACTCAACTCATAAACACGTTACTTCTTTGGGTTTAATTTAAGGGTAAGAAAATTTATTTAAGATTATGCTTTGCCTCTTTTTTTTTTTTTTTAAGTTGAATTTTTAGTGTTAAATAATATTCATAAAATTATTACATTAATATTCTCTTGTAAGGTTAATAATATACATTAACAATGTACTAAATAATCCATTTAATATTTCATTTATAAAAAAATCAAAATCTATATCACATTACACATTTTATAAATTTGAAATTTAATTATTTTTAAACATGGCACTAATAATTTAAGAGAAAATTACATAATCCCCAAATTTTTTCCTTAGAAAAAAATTAATTAATTGCCTACCTATTGCTTATTTAAACCCATGCTTAATTAAGTCCTTGCAAGGATTTTGTGTATTAGGAAATAATTAAAGTTTCCTTCTTTGTTTATTTTAGTAGCTCATAATTATGTATCCTTTGAAACTAGATGGAAATTCTTGATATTTATTAAATTTTATTAGAATAACTTATAAAAATTAAAATAAAATAATGACAATATCTTAATTTACTTGTAAAATGGTAAAAATATTAGGACGCCTTTATATTAAGAGTTAAATTGTATTTTTTCTATTTCTAGTAAAAAATAGATAAATTAATCATATGCATTAGAACAAATAGCAATTTATTAAAATTGATGATTGTCGAGTTAATTTTGAAAAATAATTTAGTTTAGTTTGATGATTGTCGAGTTTAAGATGGAGTAATTTGAGTCATTGAATCATTCAATTACAAGTATTTAATTGTTTGATTGAATAGTTTAAACCCTTTTATAATTAGTATTAAAAAATTTCAATTCGAACTCAAATTCAAGCAAAAATAATCGAACTTGGTTGAGTTGAAACTAAGTTTTAATCCTCAAATTTCAAGTCAAGCATAAGCTCAATTTAATTTGATTACTTCGTTAATTTTAACTATTATTTTGTTCTTATTGTATTTATTATATTTATTAATTTTATTTTTAAAAAATAATTTTATTATAAATTTTGATCATATATGCTATTTTTGACATAATGTCTAGAACTATCGATAGCCCATTCTAACTCATAAATAAGAGAATAATACGTTTCAATACACTCGAACACATATCCTCCTGTATTGACAACAATACCCATGCCAATTGAGATAATATTCAAATCGACTTATCTTGGGATAAGTCGTGGACTTGCCTAAATTATTTTAATTTTTCATTAAAATATATTTTAATTATCAACCAATTAAATCTCAACTTAATTATAATTAGGATCGCAATTCAAATTAAAAAATGCCTAACAAACTTTTAAAAATTAAACCTTTCCTAATTTTCTTTTACCAAAATTTTTAATTATTTTAATTATTTTTAAGTGTCTAAAAAATTATATATTTTTATTTTTATATTCATTTTATTATCTATATTTGAGATTCACGATTGTCACTTCTAATATTATATTTTCTCTTGTACAAGAATTTTCCTTTTCTTTGTATTTTTATGATTCATTTTCGAAATTTATGTTTGTCCATTTTCAACAATGTGGTCTTTAAAATTTAAATTTACATTCTCTCTTTAATAGGATAATATGACTTAATATTGTACCCAACAAGCTCACTTCTCCATATTCTTTATTATATATTAAAAAAAATGGAAAAAAGCGAAACGACAGCGTTTTATACTTCCAAAGTGTGCATTTATGCCAAAGCATCTTCTTCACCACCTCAATTTTTTCTTCTCTCTAGAAAAAAAGTCATTAAATTGGTTGTTTTTATTATAAACTTCGTTTTCCAATCCTTTCGCCTCCTTCTCTTACACTCTTTTTTCGATTCAATAGTTAAATTTATAGCTGGAAAAGAGAATCGATTCAAATTTTTCAACAAATTCATGGTTTTTACATAAAATTTCCTTTAAAGTTCTCTCTTTTTCCCCTTTTTACCCCCTTTTCTTTTTCTGTGTTTTGAGATATTATAACAAGAACAATAATAATTTATCATAGTAGAGATAAAATTTGGGTTCGTGTTTGATTGATCGATCTGTCGATGGAGGATTGTGCGAGCAGCGATGAAGATTACTACGATTCTTCCGATCGAGATTCCCTCGACGGTCTCGAGAATGAGGATTCCGATTTACAGTGGGCCCCTTCAAGGGGTCCCACTACCAAGGTCAATTCTTTTTCTTCCATTTCCCCCTTTCTAGTATTTTTTTCGGAATTCAATTTCTTGTTTCAATTGTCATTGATTCATGGATTCTTGGTTTTGGGTCTTTTTTTGGTCTTTCGATTGCGTAAAAGGATGGGTTTTTGGGTGTATTGTGGATTACTTGGAAATGATGTTGAAAGAATCTTTGTTAATTGCTCAATTTATTGGGTTGTGGATTTTGAGAAGATAGGGCAATTTGAAGGAGCTTTTAGAATTTTGATTTTTTTGTGGGGATTCAGTTTTTGCATGCTCATTAGGGAGTTCTTTAATTTTACAGGCAGAGGAGCTGCTGATCGTCGAATTTGATCGATTCTTTTTCCCCCTATATGATGTGTATAACCTCTTGCTTATGTTGTGTGTTTTGTTATACTATATAGCATCATGTATATTGAAAATTAAGCTTTAATCTTGATGGGAAAAACCATAAAGAAGAAAAGGTTACATAATTTTCTATGAAGTCTTATATTCATCTTTGCTTTTGGCTCCTATTTGTGCATGATTCTTAGAATGGACTTGTGTTGTAACCCTTTCTGGTATTATGCAGGTTATTACTAAGGAATCACTTTTAGCTGCTCAGGTAAGAATTTATTCCTTTCCCTTTTCCGGGTTTTCCGTGCTCGTGCGTTTTATTTTATAGGATTTACGGTTACTGAATTGATTGTTTTGGTATTTTTTTGGCAGAGGGAGGATTTACGGAGAGTAATGGAGATGCTATCTCTTAGGGAGTACCATGCTCGGACTCTACTAATTCATTACCGGTGGGATGTTGAGAAATTGCTTGCCGTACTTGTGGAGAAGGGAAAAGCGGACTTGTTCTCTGAAGCAGGTGTTTCTGTTGTTGAGAGTGAGGATACAGTGACACCACTGTCATCTTCATCTACAGCAATGTGTGACATATGCATAGAGGAGTTACCTGGTGCTAAGATGACGAAAATGGACTGCGGCCATGCCTTTTGCAATGACTGTAAGCATCCTCCTCAATCTGCAGCTTCTTCTTGAAGCATGCATTTGTATCACGTCCCCACATAACATCAGCATGCGAACAATATTGAGAAACTAGACATCGATAATGTGTGCTTAAAGTAATTGAAGTTGTAACAGCTTGCACATTTGAGTCTATTGAGTTGATTTATTTCTCTTTTCTTTTTCCAGGTTGGACAGAACATTTTGTTGTGAAGATAAATGAGGGTCAAAGTAAGCGCATAAGGTGCATGGCACATAAGTGCAATGCTATTTGTGATGAAGCTGTTGTTAGAAATCTAGTTGGTAAAAGGCATCCTGATCTAGCGGAGAAATTTGATCGTTTTCTTCTCGAGTCATACATTGAAGATAATAGGATGGTTAAATGGTGCCCTAGTACTCCTCATTGTGGAAATGCAATACGTGTTGAGGATGATGAATTTTGTGAGGTAGAGTGTTCTTGTGGTGTACAGTTTTGTTTCAGTTGCTTATCAGAAGCACACTCGCCATGTTCATGCATGATGTGGGAACTTTGGATGAAGAAGTGCCGAGATGAATCAGAAACAGTCAATTGGATCACTGTTCATACAAAGCCTTGTCCGAAGTGCCACAAACCTGTGGAGAAGAATGGTGGGTGTAATCTGGTGAGCTGTATCTGCGGACAAGCATTTTGGTAAGGATTTCCTTCTATGTTAATTACAGTTTGCCAAGTTCATAATGTGGTGACAATTAGTTCTCTAGATTTAAGTGTTCCATTCTTTAACAAGAGCATAAGTGACTTTTTTCCTCTTCCCTGTGTTAATTGATTTATAATTATATTATTTGGCTTGTTTACATGATTTATACATTTCTCTCTTTTCCAAATAATGCAGTTGGCTGTGTGGTGGTGCTACTGGACGGGACCATACTTGGTCAAGAATTGCTGGTCACAGCTGTGGTCGCTACATAGAAGATCGTGAGAAAAAGACTGAACGAGCAAAACGAGATCTTTATCGGTATATGCACTATCATAACCGTTATAAAGCTCATACAGATTCCTTTAAGCTTGAGAGTAAACTCAAGGAGACTATACTGGAGAAGGTATCAATTTCGGAAGAAAGGGAATCCAGACTTAGAGATTTCAGCTGGGTAACTAATGGACTCTGTAGACTTTTCAGATCAAGGCGTGTTCTTTCATATTCATACCCATTTGCCTTCTACATGTTTGGAGAAGAACTATTCAAGGATGAGATGACAAATGAGGAAAGGGAAATAAAACAGCATCTATTTGAGGATCAGCAGCAGCAACTTGAGGCAAATGTTGAGAAACTTTCTAAGTTTTTGGAAGAGCCCTTTGATCAATATACTGATGATAAAGTTATGGAGATACGAATGCAAGTAATCAATCTTTCTGTGATCATTGATTCCCTTTGTAAGAAAATGTAAGTACAGTAATTAGTTATTACATATGAACAGTTTATGAGAGTGTTCTAAATTCACTTCCGAGGCTATTGCTTGCAGGTATGAGTGCATTGAGAATGATTTGCTGGGTTCTCTCCAACGAAATACCCATAATATCGCTCCATACAAATCCAAGGGCATTGAGAAAGCATCAGAGCTTGCTGTCTGTTGGAATGGTAAAGCCAGTACTACTACTGGTAAATGCCATCCCTCAGATTGTGGCACTAGCGGTAAGTGCACTTCACTCTTTGGAGATCAGCATATGCACAAACACACACTTGCATGCTTTAAAGATTTTACTAACACATTGAAATTTAGGCAAACGTGACCGATCTTTCAGCTTTGGGACTTCAGACGACAAAGGTTGCCCATCACCAAAGCAACCTAAGAAGGAAAGTTATGGAGGTGGTTTCTTTGATCTCAACTTGCCAGCAGAAGTTCTTGACAGGAATTGATCTCTAAGTAGGCTTTTTTTTCTAGATAAGTACATATGTACATATCTAACTAGAAAGACCCTCATTTTATCTAAAATGGGAGTTGATAATTTATGGATTGAGCAGAGAACCGCTTAAATGCTTTTACTTCCCCTGCTTAGCATCTTTTTGTCCCCCCATTTTGTACTTCCTTTCTATTTTAGATAGTCTGGAAGATGAATCATGGATGTCCATAGGTTCTTTTGTCTTTCAGAGGTTGTGTGAACTGAAAATCCATTTAATGTACAGAAGCCTTGGGCTTTTGAATATTTGAGTAATTTTCTCAACCCGAGATTTGAGATGTTCCAAAGTTTCCTCCTTTATTTACCATGCTTATGGAAAGATATTGATAATGTGCATCACCCATATATGATCATATAAAGTAAGTAGAGAAAAACTTGCCATATCTTTGACTATTATGTGAAAGGGATTGTGTCATAGGTAACTGGTTGAATGTCTGATATGCAAAATTTCTATAGCTTTTGAAAGTTCTTTAATGAGGAGGCCCATATAGAGTCAAACAACTTGCATGAAAAAGGTTAATGGTTAGGTTGGTTGAAAGAAATAGCATGGAAACATTACTGATTTAAAATTGTCATGGGTGAAATTCAGGTTTGAGGTTTGAGTTTTACTAGTTGAGTTATCGTGGGTTTTAATCATTTCATGTTCAAGTCATTTCGAATACTACTATTTCCAAGTGTGAATTTGGGTTAATTGAATTGAGTTTATGAATTCTCTTATTTCCAAGTGTGAATTTAGGTTAATTGAACTGAGTTTATGAATTCTCCTATTTCCAAGTGTGAATTTGGGTTAATTGAACTGAGTTTTTTCACATTATAATTAGACAAGATTTGATATAATTTTAATCCCTTTTAAGACATAGGACATCTTCTAATCCCTCATTTTCCTCCATTTTCAGACTTTTGATCTAAAATTTTGCAACTAAATCAAATATGTGGTAATAAACCATTAAAAGTTTTTAATTATCAATTACCCAAGAGTCAATTTTTCCTAATTTTTCTCCATTTGTAGCATTGTATCCGAAGAAAACAAAAGGCAACAAACTTTTCTGAAAGAATTGGAAAAAAAATAAAAAGCAATACCCTTTAATGGATTGAATTCTAATCCCCTCCCCCCCTTCCTCAAAGGGATTAAATTCCCACCAAAGCAGTCATTTCATATAAAAAAACATTGATATAATGTGTTTATTCTTTGACCTTCAACTTTCAGCCCTTTTGAGGTCTAGTTTCTTTTTCCTTTTAAGTGCTGACTCCCTTTTGGTTACTTTAAATGAAATGACAAATCACCCTAATTTCAGTTTTACGAGTAATTTTTATATATTTGGACATATAATCCAAACATATATCATACATTAGTGTCAAGAAATGATTTTGCATGCGTTCATGCACTAATTATTACTTTTTTTTTTCTGTCATGAATCCATTAAAAACTCGTATAATTTTTGCATGCACAAAGCATTTTTTGGTGGAGACAAATCAAAGTGGATCCCCCTTAGCTTGAATGGTGTGGCACAACACAACAACAAAACTGGTTCACTTCTTTTAATGCAAATATGAAATAAAGGTGTCACCATTCCAAAAAGCTATCTTCAAAGGTGGTAAAAATAGACACCCCTTTTTAGCCTTTTAGCCACACCTAATTAATGCATATAGCTCTTCTACCTATGTAAACTGCTACTAGTTAAATGTTATGTTTTCCATATATCTTCTTAGGTTAATTTGTTTCTATGAGTAGTCTCATTCCATTAGATTGTTTTCTTGTGTACCTTTCTATAAACAGGTTTATATATATATATATATATATGTACACACTATATTCTGTCAATATCTGATGGTGCATTTAATGCTGTTTCGGTGAATTTAAAATTACCATTAATGTTACCATGCTTCACTTGAATATGCAAATGGAGTTCATGGAAGAAGCAACAACACACAAGCGCTCTAGCAGGTATCTTCGATGTTCTTAAAGCCGGATAACTCCATTTTCAGCTTGTAATAATGATTGGTATATATATATATATATATATATTTGTTGGACCAGTTTCCCATTTCATAACACAATAAAGAGCCATGTTGATGCAAACAAGGATCAAATTTTCAACCCCAAAGTTCAACATTCATTAAAGCAAGAGGTAAAATCTGCCATATATATGTATGTATATATGCAAAGCTCAGTCACAATTTTTTTACTGCAGATTCTACAGCTTGAGGAACAATTGCAGGACCAATTTGTGGTTAGGCATGTATTAGAGAAGGCATTAAGTCCTAGGCCTTTTACCTATGATGTAGCAGTTGATGAGTTTCATTCATGTAAATTCCAGGCTGCTAAAGAACTAATCAAGGATATTGCAGTGTTAGAATTGGAAATAGCTTACTTAGAGAAGTATCTCCTTTCATTGTACCGTAAAATGTTCGATCGGCGATTCTCTTGTTTAAACATCATAGAGGAGAATCCAGAATCAACTTCGGTGGCACATGATATTAAGGAATGCAAAAATGATGTTTGGGGAATTGAGACATTGTTAGATTCCGGTATTTATCGGAGTCATTCTTCGCTCTCTCGGCAATCGGCGTATACCATTGCTTCACACAAAACCGGTGTTTCCCATCATATTCCCGAAGCACCAAACCGGCTTTCCGAGGAGATGATCAAGACTGTTTCAAACATATATTTCGAACTTGCAGACCCACCATTGAATAACCATGATTGCTTTTCTTCTCCTATTTCATATCCATCATCAGTTAATGATACATGGAGCAGCCCACAATGTTTCCATATTGATAACAACAGGGGACCTTACTGCAAAATGGTTAAGGTTCAAGGGGTTTATAGAGACAGCAACAAGTTACAGGACATTGAACATAAGTTGCAATATTACAGGTCACCCTTCTTAACAAATCATATCTTTTTTTGTTTGTTTTTAATTTAATTGAAACATATAATTCATTGTTTTACAGGTCACTTGTTTATCAGCTTGAAGAAATCGATGTTAGAACGATGAAACATGAAGAAAAGCTAGCTTTCTGGATTAATGTACACAATTCTCTGGTGATGCATGTAATGTTTCTCAATCTTCATTACATTTTAATGTTTCAAACAAGACCCTTGTTAAAAAATGGGTTCTGCTTTGTTCATTTACAGGCATATTTGGTGTATGGCATTCCCAAGAACAGTACCAAGAGGTTCTCCTTATTACTCAAGGTGAAAACCGAACTTTTTCTAATTACTTTTAACACAAAAAAGATCGTGTAATGGAATCATGGATGATGATGATGATGAACCAGGCAGCATATAATGTTGGGGGCTACACCATGAGCATAGAAACAATACAGGGTTCTATTCTGGGATGTAAGTTGCAGAGACCAGGACAGGTGAAATCAGTTTCCTTTGAATTTTATCAACCGATTCTTATTTTGATTGGAACTGATACAAGTTTTTTTGACATTTTGATCTGTTTGTAGTGGCTATGGTTTTTGTTTGCTTTGAAGACGAAATTTAAAGTTGGTGATCCTCGAAGAAACTATGCAATTGAATCCCCAGAACCTCTTCTTCATTTTGCACTTTGTTTGGGGAGTTCTTCGGATCCTGCGGTATACTCTTTGCTCTGAATTGTGATTTACATTATAATGCTTTCTATGCATGGCAGAAAATTAAGTTTTAGGCATTTTAATTCTGAACCAAAACCGAAAATTCTATCCAATTAACTCGATTAAAATGATGAAAATTCAAAATGATGACAAAAACTCAAGATGAGATGAATTTTAGTATTTAAGCCTAAATAACATTACTTGAAATAACTTAGAATTTGAAAATTCAACCAATAAACTTCAACATCCCCAACCTTGAAATAACCTAATAAAGACCCCCAGAATTTTAAAATCATAATTAACCCGACTTAGATTAACCTAATATAAAGCCAACTTGACTCATCTATAGACTTGGATATCCTAATATCTGCCTATGCTCGATGGTGCGTCCAAAATTAGAGAGAGATTAGATAGAAATATTAGGTTAGAAAAATGGACTTAAGATAAAAAATTAAACACGTTTAAAATATAGGTCGAGCTAGTGCTCAACCATTCAATGCTTGAGCGTAACCCGACACGTTTTTTAAGTTTGTAATATATTGTATTATATATATAATGTAATTTATAAAACAAAAATTAAATGTATAATAGTATATAGTATTATAATGAAAACATTAAAAATTATTAAGTTGAATATATATAAAATTTTTATAAATGTAAAACAAATATAAAATTATTGAGTATTAAATTAAAAACAATATAAATATTTTTGAAAAAATTAAAAAATAGATGTGTAAGTGGATAGATTTAACTAAATTTTAAATTCATATTTCAAGTTCGGTTAAACTTGAGGAAAGATAAAGTACATTAATATAATGGTAAGCTCAATTCAAACCCGGGCCATAAACAACTCTAGTTGTACAATTCTTTTAAATTAATTCTCAAATTTTATCACCATCTAGGTTCGAATATACACACCCAAGGAAGTGTTCCAGGAGCTAGAAGTTGCAAAAGAAGAGTACATACAGGCAAATTTTAGTGTCAACAAAGAAGAAAAAATCGAGTTACCAAAGATTATGGACTATTTTGCAAAAGATTCAGATGTTTGCTTAGCTGGTTTATTGCAGATGCTTCACCAATTTATGCCTCAGCCATTGAAGAAGAACCTTCAGCTATCTTGCAATAGGAAAAATGGGAAATGCATTGAGTGGATCCCTCATAACTTTGCATTTCAATACTTATTTTCAAAAGAATTATCATACTGATTCGGGTCAAGTAGTAAGAAATTCAATATAAATGTTATTTAGAATACAAATTAATCCGATATGAGAAATGAAAACTATAAGCCAATTTACTACTTTTATAAAACGTAATTCGATAGAGTAATTTTTTCTAATTCATTTAATATCAACAATATACAATTTATTAGAACGTGAGACGCTTTTTTTTATTTTGAACTTAAATAATTTTTATGTTTATATAGATACATAGAGTTATTTGTTTTACTCAATAATTTTACGATAAATTATATGGTATTTTTCTTAATTGGATGTGCATTTTGAAATTTGCTTGGTAACACGACTTGATGCTCCTTAAGCAAAGTCTCAAATTCGAGTCCTGTATATAAAAAAATAGTGTTGGGAGAGCTTCGGCTCTAACTCGACCCGTTCATAAGTTGGGTTATCCACTAAAACTCGAAAGCTAACCCAAAATATTAAAAAACTTGACAAGAAGTACAAAGCCTAAAAAATGAGCTTGGATAAAAAAAAAACGAGATCCTTTTAATATATGTCGAACTTGAGCTTCAACATTTAAAACCTAAGCCGAGCTTAGCCTGTTTTAACTTTTATAATATATGTTTGTTTTATTTTTATATATATTATGTAATTTATGGTATATTACATAATTTTAAATATATAACAATATAATACTATGTAAAAATTAAAAAATATGTTAAATTGTCTAAATTTAAAAATCATCTAAAATATTAAATATTAAATTAAAAATAATATATATACTTAAAAAAAGCTTAGATTAATTATTTACAATGCGCGAATCAGACTTAGATAAACATAATGTGTACTGATATCATACATAAACTCAATTAAAACCAGACCCAACCCATAAACACATTTGCCCATATCATATGATCCGTCAGTTGGATTTCAAGCTATAAAAAAAAGTCCTCCATGTCTTTAGAATGAGGTTTATTTTCGTACTTTCTGTCGGCTGGGACGTAAAGATGAGGAGAGGTCAACCCAACCTACGCCAGACCACATAATTTGTCAACATTTTTTATTAATTCCCATAGAAGAAAATTTCAAATTCACAACTCTTATCTAATTGGTCAAAGCCATCAATGTCAGGGCATTCAAAAAAGCTACCAAAAACAATGTTCTGTAAGCCAAGGCAAGCCCCTGGTTTTGAAACGTGGTGACTGATCGTATAATATAATCGATCAACAAAAAACATGGCTCCCCAATGCTTTGAAGAGTTAAGTTTATCACCACAGCATCTACTATATAAACATGGTGCAACTTTACAACTCTACAAATCAATCACCTACTGCAATTAAAATCCCAGAATTACTTAAACAACAATGGCTACCTATGAAGGTAAAGTTTTCACTGAAGAACAAGAAGCTTTGGTGGTGAAGTCATGGACTGTAATGAAGAAGAACGCAGCTGAATTGGGTCTTAAATTCTTCTTGAAGTAAGCTATTTTTGTTTCCTGTTTATCTGGTAAAAGTAGGAGGAAAGTTTGTGATTATCAGATTGCATTTTGTATCTTTTACTTAAAAACTAGATAAATTAGTCTCTTTTGTTAAATATATCATCTATTAAATTGACGTGATTGACGGAATAATTAGTTTCTAATAGAAAATGTATGGAATTTTTAACATAAGAACTATCGTACAATGACTAATTTATCTATTTTTTTAGTAGAAGGAAACAAAATGCAATTTGACTATTGTTACTATAGCCACCATGAACTTTTACCCTATATATATATACACGTATATGTATTGCCTTGTTTTTAATTAGGATTTTGATTGAATGGGGGCAGGATATTTGAGATTGCACCATCAGCCAAGAAACTATTCTCATTCTTGAGAGACTCCAATGTTCCATTGGAGCAAAACACAAAGCTGAAGCCCCATGCCATGTCTGTCTTTGTCATGGTAAGTAATAAAAACAGACACCATCTCTTTTACCATATTGAAATTTATCATTGGTATGTTCATGTTTATGAACAAGTTGAACATCCTTGTCGCAGACATGTGAATCTGCAGTTCAACTGCGTAAAGCAGGCAAAGTTACAGTGAGGGAATCAAATTTGAAGAAATTAGGAGCTACCCATTTTAAGTATGG
The DNA here is from genome assembly GCF_025698485.1 of Gossypium arboreum. Classification (NCBI taxonomy): domain Eukaryota; kingdom Viridiplantae; phylum Streptophyta; class Magnoliopsida; order Malvales; family Malvaceae; genus Gossypium; species Gossypium arboreum. The sequence continues at coordinate 120,183,459 of NC_069073.1, forward strand.
GGTAGTTGATGAACATTTTGAGGTATGAATATATATATTTATATATATATATATATATATATATATATATCAGCAGCATCAATGTTCCAAGGGACAAGGACTAATAAATGTGTGTTTTTGCAGGTAACAAAATTTGCTCTTTTGGAGACCATAAAAGAAGCAGTACCAGATATGTGGTCAGATGAGATGAAGAATGCATGGGGTGAAGCCTATGATCGTTTGGTTGCAGCCATTAAAATAGAAATGAAGGCATGCTCACAAGCTGCATGATTTCACAAGTTCCCTACATTATTGCTTGTTAATTTTGGGTCCAATAAGATTGAAAGTTTTCAATCATTTAAACATGTAATGTAACATAGCTATTGCTCATCACTACTATTTTTTCCCCTAGTTTGTTTGCTCCTGTTCTTTTTGTCCCCTTGTATCTTCATAAATAATTGGTAACGTAACATACTTTGTACTCTTCAAATTTTTAAAATTTAGTCCTTTAACTTTTATTTTCAAGAATTTAGTTTTTCCACGTGTTCGTTAATTTGAGTATATGATGTTTTAATATTCGAAACTAGAAGCTAAATTCCTAAAATTAAAAGCAGAGGGACTAAATATAAAAAATCTGAAAAGTACAGAGCGTAGGGGCATAATTAGGCCTAATCAGAAAATGACAATATGAGCTCTCTTTCTTGGCTCCTACTTGAAGACACTTTCACATGAAATGCCCTGAAAGCTTCTAACACCACCCTCTTCTAATCATAATCAAATTCATATTATATGATATTTTATACATATATACATATCATAGTAGATTTTTATAATAAGGGTCCCCTTGAATCCACCCTGTACTTGCTCTCATGGCTTCTTTTGCGATAGAATCAAGTGGACTTAGGCACTCAAAGAAGAAGACTTCAAAGCCTTGTAATGATCCTATACTTTTTGAATCCTTTCTTTAATCATCCACATGTCACATGTAACATACTGGAATTAAGCTTTGTCCAAATATGATGTATCTGCAGCTGTTTCTGAATGTAGAGAAACAGTTTTAGCACCCAAAATGCTGCAAACAATATTCATCTAAAGTGGAGTTCATATAAACCAACTACCAATTTTATACTATATAATAGAACAGTTGAATCATAATTGAATAAAAGCATTGCACAAGTGAGCTTTTTAAAAATGCATAAAAAATGAAAATACAGAGGATATACAGCACATTTGCTTCTGCAAGATAAGGTTGCCATATAATAATAAATATGGAATGGAATAATTGCAGTAAACATCTCCAAATTATGAATTAGATTTAAACTCCCAAACATTCTAACTATTGATCAAATAGATCTTTCCCTTTTAGCTTGGGCATGGTTGTTCCACTGGATTGGACTAGGAATCAACCGGCATACACCGGAGCAAAGAAACGGTTGAATCAATTTTATAATTTTTATGAATTTTTAATATTTATTTAATTGAAACCGAATTGGCAGTCAAATCAAATATCAATGGCCTAACTAGTTCAATCACCGTTCCGATTCCAAAAATCATAAATCAAGGCATCAAATGCCATGTTGGATCTGACATGGAGGATTGCTAAAAAATGTAAATCAAATTCAATATCTATCTTGTATACAAAATGTTTAAAAAATAAAAATCCTCTTAAATTTTAATTGAAGTTTGGAACCAATTTAGAAGTTGAATTATAGTTTAAGGACTCCATGTAAAATTAACCCTCTATATAAAAAAAAATTTGACACCATGGTTTTATGCGCAACCATATAAATGAACTTCAATTTTGTGCAATTTTATACATACAATTTTAATTTGATCCAATTCTTGTAAATTATTAACATAATACATCATTTTATGTTTATATATGATGATAAATAATTATATTTAGCTAATATAAAAATAAATTGATGTACTAATTTCTTTAAATGTATATGATTAAATCAAAATTAAAATTTTAAATATATATTTGAATTACAATTCGAGTTTCGTGTGTATAATTGCACCGAATTAAAATTCATGTATCCAATTGCACGTTAAATCAAAATTCATGTGTAATTTTGAGATTTATCCCAATTTTTAATATAATCTTCTCTTCCATTTCCAAAGCTTTAAACAAAGACTCTAGCTAGCATGAAACAATGGCTTGTGAGAAAATTTAAAAAAATATTTCTAGGGTCTAGAACACAACATTTCGGTTGCCAGACCTCACAGGGTATTTGAACCCACTGCCAACTTTACAACTTCTTTTGTATGAGAATGGTGAAAATTTTTGTGAAGAGTAAGCTCTGTTCAAAAGAGAGATATATTCACTAGCCTTAATGGCAAGTGAACACAATTCTTGAAGAGAAAGTGTAGCTTCAGATTTAGACAGTGGCAGGAGGAAATAAATCTGATCCAGTTGGAGTAGTTCATCTCCGGGCACATGAGGCAATGGCGAGTTTATGTACATTAACTCTGAGTTGCAAAGGAAACAGCTCGGATTCTGAGAGAGAATAAGGCTGGCTTTAACAGGTTGCCTCAGTTCTTGAAGCTTTCCATCTGGATGTATGATTTTGGTCGTCGGGTGCGGCCACCTCAAGGTTCCGACCTTTTTCATCGAGTATTGAGAAGAAGCACAAATACCCATCCTTTTTCAAGAGAATAAAACAGAGCTTTGAAGATAAGAGAGTGGCTAAGACTGGAATGGAGGAAAAGGATGTGGCATTGAGCTTTATATAGAAAACAAAAAGCAATGGCAAAGATGCTCTAAGACCAATAGTATCTTACATTTTTTTTTAGCAACAAAAAGTTGAATTTGTTTTTATATTATAAAATTCTAGAAATGCATTAAATATGTGATTTGTGGCTGCTAAATAAAGCGAGGATAGATATGGTCAACGATAGCGTCAATAGGCAAAGGTTCTTTCAAGTCTTTTTATTAATTATTGTATTTGATACCATTGCTTTTCTAACTAGTTAACCGTCTTGTCCTAAAATAATGTAGTTTGAAGGTTAAAATAGCTTTATTGACTCCTTAATTAGTGGAAAATGATGTCATCGTCCCTCCTCCTTGAAGAAAACAAGACATCTCCCTTGTTAGGCATAACGGTAAAGCCTATTTTTAGAGGCTCTTTTTAAGCATATGAAAGAACTTAAATATACTTTTTGAATATATGAAAATAGTCATATAACTAACAAGTCTTAGGAAGGACAGTCACGAACTTTAAAAGGTTTAGTCTCATGGACTATAAAATGGACGGAGATTACCTACATTCCAACAAAAAAATAGCCTTGTATTCAGAGAATGTGTTCAATGAACCCGAAAGAACCAGTGATATAACTCTCCAAATCCAAATTCCAACATATAACCAGAAGAATGCATATTCAATTACATGACTAGTTTTATTCCAATAAAGGGACTAACAAGCAAGCACATAAACAACCTAATATGATTATGCATCGAGTTCATACTAAAGCAGAAAAGGAACCTGGAACTTGCAAACTCTTTTCGTTCCAATTCCTTTCTCTTCTTGTCGATCAACTGCAACATGTAAGGAGGCAAAATCAGCAACAACCAATACAAAACAAAATTGCTAGTAAAGTGAAAGGACACACGCTAAGGGATAAAATAATGACTTTATCAATGATCCATCATCTAAAAGATAACTCAACTGTGGCTATTAAATATAGACTGAACCACTGTGGAATGGCAAAAGACTTGTGTTTAAGTCTTCATTTGACCAGAGGTTTGATCCCTGGACAACCCTTACCCTTACTTAAAGAAAAAGTGTGCTACTAAATGATTCACATAGTTACCAGATGAAGCAGTATATCTACCCAACCACTAAATTAAAATTAAAGGCATATAAGCAGTCATTAATACTAGCATGGAATCACAAATAGAAAATAGCATGTTAAGTAATTCCTTGAGGAAAAGGCAACTGAAGACAAAGCAACTAATTTTGATAAAGGAATCATTTTGAACAAAAGAAACAAAGAAAAATCTAAAAACAAATTAGACATGATATGTGATTCGTTTACAGTTATGCAAGTTTAGCAAAATAACCAGCTATCATACTATTTGGCAAGGGGAAAGGCACTAAGGCACACTTAGGCAAATAAATGGATAGGAAGAATGGCTTTCATAGCTATTAAAACGCGACCTACAAATAACAAGACAGTAAAAGTAAAACTTAAGGAAATCAACCGGATTGGCGTACCCGCAAAATAATGCTGTAATAGAAGACATCACCCCAAACCAATGAATCTACTCAAAATAACATTCAGAAAATTAAAAGTGCCCTTTGGAAGGCAATCAGAGTCCAGCTGCCGAAAGACAAAGAATATGCCTTTATTCTATCACTTCTTTCTTTCTTTCTTTCTTTCTTACTTTAAGTCTTAATTTCTAATCCATCACCGAAAATCCCTTTCAATTACATTGCCTTCCTGAGTATAACTATTTGGAGAACTTTCAATTACATCAAATTAACTATATCCAAAACCTCTCCTTCCATTGCATCACTCAGATTGTCTCCCTAAACATGTCTTGCGCATACAAATATACTTATTCATATATGTAAAAAACCCACATAGCAAACAATACCCAGACCCCAAAATTGGCTCTTTTGACAGGAGAATAAGTCTTGATAAAGATATAGACTTAGATAAAGTCGAAGTCTTTTAACTTACCTGAAAAAGAATGAGAGATGACCTCTAGAACTCAATCTTGAGCTCTTCTTTTTCATCAGAGAGGTAATGAAGAATGTAAGGAGTGACACGAACAACAGCTACCCACACCCCAAACATGGCTACGTGTGCCTTCAACTGCTTCAAGGCTGCAGCCTTGTCTGGCTTGCGCATAAACATGCCTGGGAACATCGTTGCTTCTTTTTGATTTTTGTGTGCGCTGTAGATTGGAGTCTGCGTCAATGGAGAGAGAGGTTAAAACCCTAGATATTGTTGGGGTTTTAGTGCTACAGAGAGGAAGAAATGTGGCACCTCAGGTGTTCATGGGCTTGGGTTTTGTTTTTTAAACCTAGGGTCGGATTGGACTGACCCCATCTATTGTTCGAAAATTAAAAAATTATAAAAAATAATTTTATATTAATATTTATATATTTTTATTAATTTTTAATTGGGAAATAAATTGTTTTAGCAAGATGATTGAGCTGAAGCTCGGTTTATAATCTTATATTTGATTTAAATAACAAAATATTATTTAAATTATATATTTTTCTAAGTTGGTATATAATTTTTTTTTTGTCATAAGTGGTCCGTTACCTAAATTATTTCAAAAGACAATCCTTGTTAAAAAATTATTTTAATGAATTATTTTATGACACCTAAGACTTTTAAATTAAAATTAAATTTTAAAAAAATCAAATCAAATCAAATTAAATTAAATTAAAACTTTTCAAATATATATTTTCACTCTCCTCCCACCACGATTATTTTTCTCTTTTAATACACCTTTTAATTGTTAAATAATTTTGATCTATAAATATCTAAAATAAATAAAGAAAGTTATTTTTTAAAAATAATACAGAGTAAGAAATGAATCGAAATCAGCGTTATAGAAAAAAAAAAAAAGCTTACTGGAAATTAAGTTTTATAGTTGAAAACTGGATTTTGATAAAAAAGATTTGACAGATTCTTGAATTTTTCATTATTAAAGTTCTTGTCTGAGAACAGAAAAATGTAAGTGTTTTTTAGTTTTTTTACCTTTAGGATATGATTAAAAAAACAATGGTTAACTTTTGGGAAAATTTGGATAACCAACCCACTTATAATAATAAAAGTTTTAATTACCAATTTAAGAAAAAGATAAAATTTAAGTATCATTTTAAACCTTTATATCCTAAAATAATGTAATCCTTCTCATGATTATAGGCTATGTATAATATTACTACTTTTTATGCTTATTCAAGTCTAATTTCATTTAAAATATGAGCATCAAAATTTATCCAAATTCACTTATATTTGTATAAATAATTAATTCAAATTCATTTTAAGCTCACCCATAATTGTTAAAATTTGCAATGTAGTCTTATATATATTTATTTTATATGAATTACATAATATATATTGTAAAGTAGAAAACAAAACATCATAGGCATAATGGTAAGCCCATTTTTGGAAGCTCTTTTTAAGTACATGCAAGAACTTAATATACTTTTTTAAGTATCTGAAAATAAACTGTAAATGGTAAGACACAACACTCTAGGGAGAGAAGTCAAGTTTGAGTTCTCTCCTTAGAAATGACATTATTAGGAGAGGCAACCACAAATCCCGAAAAGTTTAGTGTTGTAGATCATAAAATACATATGAAGAATACTTTCATTCCAACAAAAAAGATAGCCATATATTCAGAAAAGTGTTAATCTTAGGCTGTTAGATCTCAGCATGTGAAAATCTGGAACATCACTGCAATATCCAGTGCTATCACTCTCAAAATCCAAATACCAACAGATAACCAGTAAAATGCACATTTAACTAGATATGACTAGTTTCATTTCAATGAAAAGACTAACAAGCATGACCAAAGCAAGTACATAAACAACCTAAAATGATTACACATCGGCTTCATACTAAAGCGAAAAAGGAACCTGGAACTTGCAAATTCTTTTCATTCTCCAGTTCTCTCCTTGTCAATCTACTGCACCATGTGAGGAGGTAAAATCAGCAACAAACAAACAATACAAAACAAAATTGCTAGTAAAGTGAATGCAGGACACACACTAAGAGCAAAAATAACGACTTTAACAATGATTCATTGTCTAAAAGATAACTCAATCGTGGCTACTAAATATCGACTGAACCACTAGTGGAGTGGCAGAAGACTTGTGTTTAAGTCTTCATTTGATTAAAAGGAAAAAATTTCAGCAATAAACAATATAAAACAAATTTGCAAGTAAAGGCAGGACACATGCTAATGGCTAAAATAACGACTTAAATAAATTATTCATCATCTAAAAGATAAATGTAGCTACTAAATATCAACTGAACTACTGGTGGAGTGGCAAAAGACGTGTGTTTAAGTCTTCATTTGACATCAGTCTTAGATTCAATCCCTGGACAACCCTTACCCTTATGTTTATAAAAAAGTGTGCTATTGAATGATTCACATAGTTACTGAATGGAGCAAAATGTCTTCCCAACCACTAAATTCAAATTAAAGGCATCAATTGACTGATTATCTTAAGCAAGGGTCACAGTAAAAAGCAAAAAACAATATTCCACTTTAATTGCCACCATAAAGTTGTCATTAAAACTAACATGACATCATAAACAAAGAATAGCACATTAGGTAATTCCTAGAGGAAAAGGCAACAAAAGACAAAGCAACTAATTTTGATAATGGGATCATTCAGAACAAAAGAAACCAAGAAAAATCTAAAAACCAGCCGTCATACTATTTGGCAAAGGGGAAGGAACTAGAGCACACTTAGGCAGATGTATAGGAAGAACGGCTTTCATAGCTATTATAACACAATCTACTAGTAACAAGACACTAATCGTAAAACTCAAGGAAATCAACTATTATAATAGAAGACATCATCCCAAGCCAATGAATCTTACTCAAAATGACATTCAGAAAATTAAAAGTGCCCTTTGGGAGACAATCAGAGTCCAGCTTCCTATGGACAAAGAAAATGCCATTATTCTAGTAGTCATTTTTTTCCCCCTTTCTTCCTTTCTTTCTTTAAGTCTTAATTTCTAATCCATTACCCAGAATTCCTTTCCAATTACATTGCCTTCTTGAGTACAACTATTTGGAGAACTTTCAATTACATCAAATTAACCATATCCAAAACCTCTCCTTCCATTGCATCACTCAGATTATCTCCCTAAACATGTCTTGAACATACAAATACTTGCAAAAATAATTCATATATGTAAAAACCCACATAGCAAACAATACCCAATCTCCAAAATTTGCCCTTTTCTTAAATTACCTGAAAAGAATGAGAGGTGGCCTCTAGAACTCAATCTTGAGCTCTTCTTTTTCATCAGAGAGGTAATGCAGAATGTAAGGAGTGACACGAACAACAGCTACCCACACTCCAAACATAGCTACGTGGACCTTCAACTGCTTCAAGGCCGCCGCCTTGTCTGGTTTGCGCATAAACATGCCTGGGAACATCGTTGCTTCTATTTGATTCTTGTGTGTACTGTAGATTAGAGTTTTGATCGATGGAGAGAGGGACTAAAACCCTAGATGAATTGGGGATTTTAGCGCTACGGAGAGGAAGAAATAAGCACGTGCCTCTTTTAAATTATCTAAATTTGTTAGTTTGTTATCTTAACCAACATTATCTAAACCTAACCACGAATAAATTATTAAAAATTATAATTATTAAAAAAGAATCATCTGTTAATATGTTAGTTAAATTGTTCATTCTATCAAGTTTAGCTTGAGTTTGAGTCGCATTAGTTATATTGCTGATAGGGCTTTATCTTATCTTATGATTTTTTATTCAACATATATTAGATATTAATAAATGAAAAAAATAATGGAGTGGAGCGAAACCCAACAAAGAAAAAACAAATTACTCAATGAGGAAGCATTGAGAGATAATTTCGTTTAGAACAAGACTAAATTGACACAATATATAAATGTTGAGGGTTAAAGTTGTTATCAAGGGTGAAGTCAGAAAATTTTTTTAGGGGGGCCAGATGAAATTTTAATTTTTTATAGTTTATATTTTTATAATTTGTAAAGAATTAAATTGAATTTTTATAATTTTAGGGGGGGCAAAGTGCAATTTTACCTTTACTAATTTAAAATTTTTAAAAAATTTCAAAGGCCTAAAATAAAAATTTTCAGCCCCCGGTTATGCCCCTGGCTGTTATTATATCAATTTTAAAAGCTATCACGACATCTTCCTGTCTCAACTATTTAACAATTAGTTACCAAAAAAAAAACGAATAGTTGAATAATCAATTTGTAAGTTTTTTATAATTGAGTGATAAAAAATTACTATATTGTTTACCCTAAAATACTTGAATAGTAAACATACCAATTTGACTAAATAGGGAAAAAACAATTATTCCTAAAATGTGTCAATACAAGAACCAATACATTAAACTATAATTGTAATAATATACAAGGAAAACAATGCAATAAAAAATACAGAACCTATAGGATTTCAATAAGCAAAGCCCAAGCAGGATAGACCAAAAGAAGAAGAATCCCAATTGTGTTTGATATTCCATGTGCCCTTGTGAATGAATTTCTGAACCCACCTGACGCTCTAATATGTTGTTGAAGTAAGTAACAAGCAATGGCAAGGCATATTATTACCCCAACCAAGCTGCTTCTTAATGTGCTTGAGAATAAGCTAGGAGCAACCACTATTAGAAGAACCAATGCTGCTGGTAATTCCAGCCAATCTGCACCAAAGTTGGGCAATTATCAAAACAAGACAATGTGGCCAACAAGTACCTCGATCAACCGAGGATGCAGAGCTAACAAACTAGTCACTAAGTAGATCAAGTAGACCCATGCCCTAGTTGGGCCAAATGCTAGGTATAAGTTCGGCTCTCATTGGGAACGAAGCTAAAATTTTGGTTTAAGAAGGGCTAGAGATGAATCATAAATTTTGAGATTAAAATGTAATTTTACCATCGTACTAATATATAATTTTATAAAAATTTAAGAGACTAAATGACAAATCCACCGCTACTTCTTTGCCCTTGCCCTTGGCTCTCAAATCTAACCATCTATACTTTTTGCTTGGTCTTGTATTGTAGTAAAATTCTCACTTTGGCCTTTTTACTATTGTCTACATATTCGTATTTGATTGGCTTAAATTGCCATATGGATTTTTTAAAGAAAATGATTAAGAAATTAACATGATGAACGGAATAAAAGCTAAAGAGGCAAAATGACTTTAAAGGGACCAAAATAGGTATTAAGTCTTTTTATTTCTTTATAGCCATAAACTATTTTATTTTCTTATTCCTATTTACTCACAGCTCGACCCATTTAGGAAATGGGCCTTATTTTTTATTCAAATTTACTTTTTATTCTATATTTTTCCCCAAAATCTCTCACTTTTCGAGTGAATTTTCAAGTTTAGACAGGTAACTCGACCCATAATCAAGTCTAACTTAAACATTGGAGTGTATCTAGAAGCACAAGCTCCAACTCTTTCGAAGTTCACAGGGATATTCGACCCTTTGAACTTAATCTTCCATATCCTCCCGAAAGTTATATTCAAGCCAGATCCGTCATCGAGAAAGACATCGATATAGTGAAACAAGCATTATAAGTACCCGGGAAACGTCTAGGGAAGAACAAGCGCAAAACAACTGCAACAAAAGCAATCCATTTTCCAATGTCTCCCCTGCAACGACCAAAATAGTTCATTAACACTTGAGGTACAAGAATGAATCGTGTTTTTGCTCAAAACATGGATTTGTTTTACCTGAAGGCGCTGAAGAGTATCCCAGGAAGACTCAAGAAAATATATGGGATTAATAGTGTTGTAAGGATATTTGTTTTCCAATGTGTTCGGTCCAAGATTAATAAGTAACTGCATTAAACCACAAGGAAAAGCATAGTAAACCATTAGAATTCCTTAACCAATTGAGGAAAGGATCAGAAGAAATTCAAACTTGACTTAACTCGATTTGATTATAAAATTCAATCTAAATATGAATTAATTCACACCCAAACTGACCAAACTTGAAACTATGCAAAGGCAAAATAATTGCAGCCTGAAATGACCAAATCTAAAACCCTAAACGACCTAAACATAAAATGATACGAACTTGTAACATTCGGCTTAAAAAACTTGAACCTCAAACCAGGGGCAGGAGATGGCAATGGCCCTGACTATCTTAAAATGTAAAATTTCATTTTTGAACCTTTAAATTTTACAAAATTTTAATTTAGTAAATAATAGAATTACACTTTACCCAAAAATGATAAATTTTAATTTAATCTTTTAAAATTATAAATATATAAATTACTAAAATCGTAAAATTATATTTTAGTTCTAATAAAAATATAAACTTAATTCTGGCTTCCACAAAAAAATTTCTAACCGAATAACTCTAATCTAAAACGGTGTGAACTCGAAACAGCCCTTTTCAGAAAATTGAAACTCAAGCTCGAACAAACTCAACTTGATCCTAACAAGTCAACCTAAATTGAATTAATTCAAACCCAAATTGACCAAATTTGAAACTATCCTGACCCAAAACAATCCAGCTAGAGTAACCGCAACTCAAATTGATCCAAAACTTGTAAAATTCGACTCGAAAAACTCAAACCTCAAATTCGAATAACCTAATAAAAAACAAATTGAATCCAAAACAAATTCAAAAAATTTTAAACTCAAATTCATCAGAGTAAAAAACAACAGAGTATTACAGAGTATCAAACTGTTAAATCTGTGTAATCCTTTAATTCATACCAAAACCCATGAACTATTATATTCAATCTAACAGCAGAAAACTACCAGATATATTAGGATTTAATTAAGCATACAGAAAAATTTGGGAATAAAGTTATGAACAAAAGAAAGAAATAAAAAGAGAAAGTGGGCATACATGGCAGCAAAAGAAGCGATCCATTCAAGAAATGAAACCCCAAATCCCAAAGAACCCAATTTGATGGCATGATTTGCAAGCTTTTTAGCAGCAAAGACTAGCTCTTTGTAATCAGAACTGAGCTGATAAGTTGCTTCTTGCTGAGTCCTCATTGCCAAGTAACTCATCTTTTTCCAATCACTATTGATTGACAAATAGTTTCAGTGATTTACAAAGAACGGAAATTGGATAATAAAAAACCGAAGAAGCGAAGCTTACAAGTTATAATGGGTATGGAGACGACAAAGAGTTGACAAATGGAAAGGCTGCAAAGTGGTGACCAATGCAAAGCAAACAAGTGTTATGAGGGAAAGTATTTAGGTAATTTTGGCAACATTAGGTGCCACGTGGAGAGAAATGGTGACTTTGGATTTTTTTTGGACGATTGTACTTTTTTTAAATATATATTTATTACACGTGGAAAGAGTATAAGCAAAGACTCAAAAAGGCTCAGGAAAAAAAAACAAGGAATAAAGAGCTTAAGCCACGCCCAAATCCCTATCCAATGAGAGGACAAATCGTAGCCTCCCTTATCCACCGGTCACCGTCGTGAGCGACGGAAGAAAGTGAGAGTGATTAGGGCCGTCCAAGAAAACAGAGGCTGTTGTACGCACCGTTGGTAAGTCTGCCACCAACAGGGAGTCGAAACCCTGGCAAAGTCCAAAAGAGGGCCAGCACCAAGGCTTTAAGAATTAGGGTGATCATCAGTTTTTAGGACGTCCATTTAATTGATTTTTTAAAAAAATAAAAATATATATAGAAAATCAGTTTAATCGATTAATTGATTCAATCTCTTATTTCGAACTAATACTTCGACTAGTTCTCGATTCAATCAACCGATTTGATTTTAAAAACAATAGCAAGCATCATCGTGGAGTCAATCGGAACTATCAATGGAGAGGTCACGACAATGAGAATAATAACAACAACTAGGCAATTTAAATATGAAGCATCTAGATTAGCGTTCATCAAAGCGTAAGCTATTGAAAGTTAAGCAAAGGTGGTGGCATCCTATTGAAAGCACGAGAGACCTTGCCTGAGAGGTGTGCCTTAAGTATAATATTATTGTACAAGTCAACTCGACCTGAAATATGAGTTTAAAATTTTACCTAAACTCATTTTAAGCATGTCTACATTTTTTATTTAAAAAGTATTTATATTATTTTTAATTGAATATATAATAATTTTATATATTTTATTTATTAAAATTTTATATAGTCATATTAACATTTTTAAAGTTTAGATTATAGTATTGCTATATATTACTATAGATTTAATTTTTATATGTTATAAACTCTATAATATATAAATTTTAAATAATATAAAATATTACAAACTGGCAATAACTTTTTGACCTAGTGACAAAAGCATTTGCGTTGTGACATGAAAGTTTGAGTTTAATCATTAGCAACCCCATTCCTACCCCATTTATTAAAAACTTAAAAATAGATCAGGTTTGGCTAGGCTTTAACCTTAAATGTTTAACCTCGAGCTCGACTCATATTTTAAATGGCCCTATTTTTTTTTTGTTCAAATCTATTTTTCGAGCCTAATATTTTTGTCCAAATTTTAAGGGAGTATTTAAACTTGGACGAGTAGTCCAACCTATAAACAGATATAGAAGAAAGTAGATAAAAACCTATAGAGATAAATAGTTATTTTTTTTATATGACCAATGTATCTTTCATGTCCATTTTATAATACATGAAGACTAATTTAAGATTAACCCTTTTAACAATGTGGTTTTCAAAGTTAAAATATAAGATGTACATGAAAATGGTACATTCCTAACCACCATACCCAAGTGTGCTTGACAACATAATCTTATGGCAAAAATTAAAAATTAATGTAAGGTGAATGTTAAAACTTCAAAGAGAAACTACTTGCATCAAGAGATACGGTTGCTTCACGTTGACTATATTATTGAACCCCATTTTAAAGAATGTGCAAGAACATGAAAAAAGGCAATATGTATCTGCAATGTGCTGTACATGAAAAGGGAGCTGGACGATGATGCCACAAATAAATATTCCTACAAACAATATTATATTCTATGTTGTTAACAACAGGGTACATGATCAAAGGTTGAAAGAAGGGTCGTAAACAACAAAAACAGTTCTGGCCTACTTCCTGTTGATCTTTGGCATAAGTCAAAAGCATATATAAAGGAAACTTACCATGAAAAGCACTGGGATTTAATCACAAAAATAGTTTAGATGCTACCTCAGCCAAATGGAAAGCATCATGCATATTGTCCGTGTTATACAAGGTTGAGATTATGGTGGTTCGTGACGGCTCATTCAGAAGGCAAAGAGTTATAGGTGGTTGTGGGTAGCCGAGGTTTTGATTCCTTAAAAAGTAAGAAGTAATTGAGTGTACGAGTGTAAAAAGAGAAGAGAGAGATTCAATTTCTTAATCTCTGAAACTCTTAAAAAAGGGTGTCGTCATTCATTCTTAAAACACTATATATCATTTTTGGAGCTTAATTGACCTATTTATCTACTTGCCTTGTAGATATAAATTTTCATATCAGAGCAATAAATAAATTGATGTATGATTGGCAAGTATTATGTTCATACCAAGAGTGTTGACACTATATATATACAAACTTCAAATGTTGTTGACTATGTATACAAACTTCAAGGTATAGGCCCATAAGCCTCGTTTCCATTGCAGGGGAAGCACAAATGGATGGTTCTCTATATATCCTAGTCTCTTTGCTTTCATTGATGACACACAAACAAACCCAATGCTATGTAGCTGCCCCCACGTTCATGAGGTTGTTTTAGTAGAGGCTTCGTTTCTTGGGCCACTTTGCTTTCCAAGTTTGGTGAAGAAGGCCGATTTCTAAGGTTGCAAACTTGGTCTTTTAATAGGGCATTAAAATTTGACTTATTTTGGGTTAATTCATCCGACATCCTTAAACTATATTTTATAGGTACAATAGAGTATATTTATACGTACAATACAGTATATTTATAGGTACAATACAAATATATATTTTTAACGAATTATAATATAAAATCAAATTAGTATAAAGTATAACAGACGAAGAATCAAATTGAATTGAAAAGAATAGGACAAAACCACACATAGCATACACACAATGTGATAATAGAGACCTATATATCATAGTTGCATATGGTGGGACTCAAACCTGAGTATTCAAGCAGAGATTGGCAAGGGCTTTGCCCCCTTACTAAATGGTAGAATTGCTATTTAAGGATTTCCAATATGTTAAATATTAAATTTAGGCATTTTAAATATTTAGTTAAATGAAAATTGTTAAAATTTTGGTCCCTCTAACTTATACTTAACTTTAGTTCAATATGCAATATCATACATAAACTTTGATTTGGTACAGTTATACAAATGAAGTTTAATTATGGTTCATAGGTATAAACGAAACTTTTATTTTAATTCACTTGTACACATTTAAAGAAACGAATACATATATATATATATATATATATATATATATATTCATATTAAATTAATACAATTGTTTGTGTATACAATTTATCAACATAAAATTATGTTAATTGATGATGTTACTAGTAGGGGTGATATCAGTTTGGTTTGGTCGGGTTTTTGGAATTTTTTTAATCATCCATCACAATTTGGTTGGGCCCAGTTCGATTCTCGATTTTTCCATATTAATTTTTGGTTTTGGATTTTTAAACTTATTTTGACAAAATGAGTTTTGTGTTATGACTTTTGAATATTATTCGATAAAATTTATGTCTTTTTCATAAATATTTCTACAAAAACAACATTCAAGAATTTTTAATTATTTTCACTATTATATATAATTATTTTTTTGTATCATAAAAATTAAAATTAATTATATATTAAATAAAAATTGAATTTGATTTGGTTTTGAGTAACCGTGATCCGTCCAAATACTTCGATTCGGGCCGGTTTTCGTTTTTTCTTGCTCAGCCCTAGTTATTAATGATTTTTAAAAATTGAATCAAATCAAATCAAAATTTCATGTATAAAATTATACAAAATCAAAATTCATATATAACATTATACATTAAATCAAATTTCATATATAGTTTTAATGTTTATACTTAACCAAAGTCACCATTACCATTAATAATGCATGAAAAAGATATATGAAACCCTAAATTAATCAAAGCGAATTATCTTCCTCTTATTTGTGATTGTGAGAATGAAGTGTTGATTAGTCCGTGATTCTAGAATTTTGTTTGTTTCTAAAGTTTGAGAAGAGAAGCAAGCCATGTGTAAAAGCACTAACAATGGCTCCAATTCCTTGAAGATCAAAGAGTATGGTCCAATAATTTAGCTGCAAAAGAGAGACAGTTGTAGAGCTAAAAGTGGATCTTCCACTGGTGCTAGGGTTATTAGGGATCTCTTCTTCTCCATCTGTGGATCAATAATAGATCAATGTTGGGACCCCATTTTTATTTTTTTTTTTCATTTGCTCAAGAGATATCGAAAGAGCTGTAAAATGGGTTTTTGGAGAAAAAACATTTGAAGCCAAATTGTTGGGGTGGGACCTAAGTTAGTGCACTAGTGAAGAGTGGCAAGAATTGTAGGGATAGTTTGTGTTGTTTAATGTTGATTTGTCTCTTTCATGTTTTCATTATTAATGTCTATTTCTAGAACAAGGAAAACATGATGGAACGGATAGTAATTATAATACTTTATTGGTCAAATTTTGTTTTTGTCCCTGTATTATGCTCAAATTTGATATTTAACCATCGTATTTACGTACTATTTTAATTAAAATTTTGACAATTTTTTTTGTATGATCAAAGTTTCCTTCAAGTTTGTTTCATGAACCATGAAAATTAATCTTTTTGTGGTTCATGATTGCCTCTATTTACAATGTTGTTTTCAAAGTTTGAACTCCTAAGAATGCAATGAGCCTTACCGCTACATCTAACACTGGTCTGATTATTAATATTGTTAATTATTTGAAAATAATCGAATTATATCAACAAGGATTAAACCAGGGGCGAATATGAGGGGCGTAGACTCCCCAAAATTTTTTTATTTAAGTCCCTTATAAAAATGATTAAATTAAAAATTAATGTATGATAAAATTGTATTTTGTCTCCTTTCAAAAATGATAAAATTATGTTTATTCCCTTCAAAAATGATGAAATAATAATTAGTACATTATAAAATTATGTTTTGACCCCTCAAAAATTTATTATTCAATTCTACCCCCCTAAATGAACTTTTAAATTTGCTCCTGGACTAAATCCCAAATTTGAGCATAGTAAAAGAGTCAAAAATCATAATTCGACCTACTTTAAATTTTTTTAATCAGGTCCCTACTTTATTTCTAAATATCTATCTATATATAATATGTTTTGGCCTATATATAATATCATACGATTAAAAATGATTTGTCTAGTTTGGAAAGCAAATTATAGTGATGGGCTGACCACCAAACAATTTTGCACCTCTTCTCTATGTTTCATCAAATGAGAGAAAAAAACTATGGCAGAAAAAAGTATATGTGAGTACGTAATGTCATGGAGTTGTTCAAAAGTGGAGTAATGTGACAATCATTGAAACTAAGCCATCACTCCAAAAGGATCTTGATTGCCAAATTATGGCTAGGATTGAATCATCCCAATAAACCCCATTATGGAGATCTCTTTTAAGGTTTGAAAATGATATCAACGAACCATTAAGGTTCATCCATCACTTACTTTAGTGACAAGCAAAAAAGAAAATCTCCCTCTATGATCATCAAACATGGGTTTTTTTCTTAGATTTTGACGTAGCAATATGCATTCTTTGGATTGTAATGGTTGATTCATTAGCTTATGGTATTATTATGAGAATTATTGAATGTTTGTAATATAAACATGATGTAAGATAAGTCTATCTATCCACTAATGACGGATGAAAAGGCTAGGAACCTTCGAGAGAAGTTTCAGCTACACAACTTTGTTAAAAGGTTGAAGGGTGAAGTATAAATGTTTATAGGTTGGGCCACTTAGCTCGTCCGGAAAGTGAGAGTATTTGAATAAAAATATATGTCCGAAAAATGGGTTTGGATAAAAAATAAGACCCGTTTAGAAAATGGGTCAGGTCTTGGGTAAGGTTTTTTGGCCCGGATTTGGCCCTAATATGCAAAAAAGAAAAACTGATGTTTTTTTTTTACTGTTTTGTTGCTATTTTCTTGTTTTTTTTTTCACTATTTTACTACCATTTCACTATTATATTGCTATTATTTTATTGTTATTATTTGGATAATGTATAACTCTTGTTTTATTGTTAATTTTGTTACTATTTTAGAGGCATTTGCTTGTTAATTATTTGGACCTATCTTAGTGTTATTTAAGTATACATTTTTAAAAAAAATTATTTTTAAAAAAAATATAAAACATCACTATAATTTTTAAAATTATTTTTTTAAAAATTTATATAAAAAATTAATATGTGTGAGCTGGATCGGGTTCAAGTTTTAGTATTTTTATCCAGGTCGGGCTTGAACAAAATTTTAAGCCCATTTTTCGAGCCAGGCCTAGCAAAAGGGCCTAAAATTTTGGTTGGGCCCAACCTGACCCATGGACACCTCTAGGGTGAAGTCATAAAATTGTTTTAGGGGGTTAGAAATGAATAAAAAATTTTGGAGGGCCAAAATACAATTTTACTATTATGTTAACTTGTGATTTTCTAAAAATTAAATGGACTATATGGGAAAAAAATTCATTTTGGGAGGCCAAGGCCCGTGCAATATTAGTCAACCATAGACCCCCAGTTAGTGGATCTAATCCTCCACGAAAAGTAAGAAATTTGGCATATTTTGACCAATTCAAGGTAAAAAAAGGGGTTACTCCCTCGGCAAAATTGGAATAAAGTTGAGCTAAAATATCACAATTCAAGATAAATTCATGGAGAAGTGGGTTCTCTTTAGGGTCTACTCTAATATTTAGAAATTGATTTATCGATAAAGATAAATATACTTAATGCCCCGCCCAAGAAAGGGACCCAAGCCCCAATAACCCAACTAAATGGTGATTCAATTGCCCCCTCCCCTTGCCCCTGAGATGTAGATGCTACATATAAAGGTGAAGATAAAAGATTTTAGTTTTATAAAGTTTTGGATATAATAACATTTGAAATTTATTTTAATAATATTTCTTATACCATTTATGTTGAAATACAAAAGAAGTATTTTATAAAAAATTTCAAAATCTAAGACAAAAGTAAACAACACTTGTTTAAATTAATTGCAATCTTACCATATGTCTTGAGTTAATTAAAAAGTATTGGAAATGTTTTAAAGTGTTCATAGAATAAAAATAAACATTTTAATGCTTAAGTATTGATACCTCATCAAATATATTAATATATGATTGTGTAGGTAGGGATGACAATGGAGCAAGGCGAGGACAGATGTTGTTAAATCCACCATCGCTCTATAGTTGGCATGCTTTAATCCACTATCTGTCCTGCTCCACTAAGGATGTATAATCTTAAAAACCACTACCACCTCCATTAGATGTCGAATGCATTTGTCCTTACCCCAACTCACTCCACTTTGATTCAATTTAATTTCTACTACTTATTTTTAATTTTTTTTAAAAATTCAACTAAATATTTAAACATAATTCTTTAAAAAAATTTAACATAATATATATAGATTTTTTCTATTATATGTTATTACATTTTTAACCTTTTAATGGTTATATATGTATAAGTATAAAATAGTAATTTCATATATTGGAATGGCTGTGGGTGAGGTAAGTAGTTACTATAATTGCTCCATACCCACTTTCCAAAAGAAAAAATCCCATCTCGTCCCTCCCCTGTACACACTTTTCAAAAAAAAAACCACTCCATTTGGAGCGAAACAATTCGAAATTCATTAGACAGTTCGAATTTTGCCATCCTTATGTGCAAGGCTATAATAACTCACACATTTAATGCTCCAAAATGAGTAAAATCTACCTTCAGCTAACCTAAACAACTAGAGTCTCATAACACTCCAATAAAGACAGAAGACAAGTTTCAAAGATCAAAGCGCATATATTTTATGATTTATTTATTTTTGTTCTTCTTGTATCCAAACTTTGTACATAAACACTTGTTGGGTAAAGTTTCTTTTCTTTTATTCAAGTGATTATTTGTATTTAAGAGAGCTTAAATTTGGCACAACTCGATATGATCTGAACTTGAATCCAAATTTATCTATACTAAAACTATCCAAACCTAAAATGATCCGAAACCAAAACAAACTGGATTGGAAGTGTAACACCCATCACCGGTATCCAACGCAGGGACAGGGTTCGAGGCGTTACCAGACTTAAACATTCACAAACATACAAAACCGGGTCACCAAATTCTACCCAAAATTAAAACTTTTCAAACACATGCATATCGTCCCTTATACAGGCCTTCGAGGCCTAAAGCATACATCGGGGTGGTTCGGGATGAAACCAAAAACATTCGATAAACTTTGGGCAACTTAATAAATTTTCTTACTTTGGAGAGTCACACGCCCGTGTGGGTGGGGCCGTGTGGTCCCACACGCCCGTATGGCTTAGAACACGCCCGTGTCCTCAGCCCGTGTAATTCTCTATTTATGACGTTAGCAAAATAATTTATACCACACTACCAGGCCACACGCCCGTGTACTAGGCCGTGTCCTCCACACAGTTGAGACACATGGCCGTGTCTCTGCCCGTATAGCTAACACTTAGGATATTTTCCAAGCCTTATGTTGACCTTATTTTTTCCCCCATACTTTTACACATCATAGATACAAATTATAACATCAATTTAATGTTTAATCAGCCTTTGGTGAAATTTAATTAAATAATTTGCATGTTGTCATACATGTGTTTATTACCCAACACTTAATTTCAACAATTGTCCATGTTCAATCATTATCATCTTACTACCATGCCATACATTCACTCCATGGCCACAACCATCTCGAATGGTCCTGCGGTATTCATCATGTACATGTGCCATATACTTCTCATGCATAGTGAACAAGCATAATCGCATAACCACATCACAAGACATTAACACAGATACCATGGACAAATAGGCTTACAAGCCAAAATCATTATAAGCCACATCTCATGGCTATATACAATGAATTAATATAAGCCAGCATCTTGGCCAAAACATAAGAACACATATCAATAATTAAGTCCCTATACATACCACTCACTTGAAGAAATTAAGTTTCAACAATACTTCAAGATGATAGCGTGATAGTGTGAGGTTGCCTCCGACGATCTCCAACCCCGAGTCGACCTGAGGACACTCAGTTTCGAGTACGACTATTTATTTCGAGTTTGTACTTAACCTTATTCAACCTCGTTCTAAGCCCAAATCTTGTTTTCCTTGATTATTGAGCTTGGGAGCTTGGCCAAACCCTAACCATGGCTGCTGTTGGTACATTCGGCTGAAGCAAGAAGAAAGGGACACATTTGGGTTTTAAAATTTGTCTTTTAATTCATTGTACCCTTAAATGACCAAAATGCCCTTTTTACTATTCTTTCAAATTTTACCCAACTAGGGTCATTTTTGTCCAAAAAGTTATAAAATGGTCTAATTACCATTTAAGGACCTCCCATTTAAAATTTCATAACAATTAGACACCTCTAACATGTGGAACTCAACTTTTTCACTTTTTACAATTTAGTCCTTTTGACCAAATTGAGTGGCCAAACGTCAAAATTTTCGAACGAAATTTTCACGAAATCATTCTTTGAAATCGTAGACCATAAAAATATAATAAAAATAAATTTTCTTATGTCGGATTTGTGGTCCCGAAACCATTGTTCCGACTAGGCCCTAATTCGGGATGTTACAGGAAGTGATTCGAATAAACAAGGGCTAAGTCTGAATTCTTTTTCTAAAAATTCGAATTTTAAATATAAATTTTTGAGAGAACTAAAATGTAATTTTATTATTATCTTGACATAAAATTTTACAATTTCTCAAGAGTTAAACTATAAATTTTTCAATTTTTTGGTGTCAAAATTGAATTTTGTATTTTAAGGGAGATAACGTCGAATTTAACCATTGGATTATTTTAAAATTTTTCTATTTCTAAAAAGACTAAAAGAACAAATTTTTATTTGAGGAGGGCCAAGGTCTCACTTAGAGATGTTGATGTGCCTGGCCAGGCTAAGTCCAAGCTTGATCTGTCCAAGCCCATCCAAATAGCTCATTTTATTATTCAAAAATAAAAATAAATATTTAAATTTAATTAAAATATATAATAATATAAAATTATTTTAAACAATAAAACGAGTCAAACTCAAGTTTAAAAATTGTGTACACTCGTACATTATATATAATAATTGTGATTTGTCTCACTAACAAGATATTTGTATACACTGCCATTAATTTCCTTAAAATCAGAATGATCATATATTCCGAAATTTTGCCTCACACGTTGCTGATATAATATATATATATATGAATGATTATGCAATCAAATCGTGTAAAAGATAAATAAGTATATATATAAATATGCAATTGGGTTGTGCAAATCTTGTTCAGGGTATGGGGACATGTTATTAGAAATTGATGACCATCGCACTTCTAATTATGTATATTATCCTTATTGATACTGTCTGTTTTTTGCTTACCATTTCTTCATCTTATAAACACTTCAAAATATAATATATTTATGCAAATGGAATGATATGAGGTGACTGAGTGCCACATGCCATCATCTTTCTCATATCCATTTCCTCATATTTCACTTATTTTCTTGCTTCATTTAGCAGATTTGTTGGATGCATGGCAGACAATTACGACCTAAGCTTTCTATATACTATAAACAGTAGCCAAGTGTCCAAGATATATTTATATATAAAGTTTTCAATATGACATCCGTTGAGAGCCAATGAACCTTGATAGGTTGGTATTGTTTTTTATTTTTGACTCTGTGGAGAGGCTGAATGTTTAAGTTTGTATAAAGAAATGATGGGTTCAATAAAGATGAAGCACCTCACCGGATCAAACCATACATGGTGCATGACTACCTATCAAGGAAATATGAGCATTTGTACTTGGTAGAATTTGAACTTATACCCTTATATGGTATTGTTAAGTATTCAGTACTAATTAATCTATCAAAACCATGTTCGAGCACAATATTAACCCGTTGAAAGATTCGTCAACTCCTGAAGAACAACAAAAAATGCCCCTTGTTATTGAGGAGAGGTTGAATCCTTCCAAAAATGTCTTCGAACTATCATCACACACGCAACCCGATCCAACAAGATTCTTCCGTCCATATTAAACCTTTTTCAAGCAATCAAACTCCCTACAAAGCCTAAAAACACCCAAACTAAAAATAATACCAACACGTTAAGAGATTTATCAAAGTTTCAGTTGAAGATATTTCAAAAGAAATTAAATCCCATTCAACAAACCTCTTGCTTTTTCATTTCATTTGATTAAAACTATACTTTTTATTTGCCCCCAATAAAAGACTGTATACTGGCCAAACAATAATTAATATGCTATACAAGGATAAGCCGACCATTTACTTTATATTCATGACTATAAACATGCACATAACTACTAGGTATCCTTTGCTTGTATCTTTTCCTTTCCTTGTAAATTCACACCTTAATATTGGCATATGTTATGTTGATTATTCAAAGTCGGTCACCAACAAATGTTACTACATTACTAATATATATTGCTTTTCTAAATAAAGTGTTAATATTTAAATATTGGATATAATGTTGTTATAGAAAAAATGCAAATTTCGAAAAGATTAATTTTTGTATATACTTCATTCCAAAAAAAAATCTAAGCATGATGTCAGATTGGTTCTCAACTTTTTAAAAAAATCATATTTGATTATCAATTTTTTAAAAAGAGTCGAATTGTTACCTTTTAACGTAAATATTAACTAAAATGTTAAAATTTCAAGCATGGCAACCCGCACGACAATTCACATGTACTTCATGCTTTTTTTTTTGAAATTTTATGAGCTTTTTACATTTTTTGAAATTTGATTTTTTTAAATAAATATTTTTATAATTTTTAAATTATTTGTCAGTGTGACATATAATATAAATAGTATTACGTCAACATGAAATAATACAAATGGATAACCATACAGGTTGCCATGCCAACGTTGTTAGAAACAATGTTTAGTCAAGATTTGATTAAAAAAAGCGAATTGACTCTTTTTAAAAGGTTGAGGTCAAATTTAGCTCAAAAAATAATAGTTAAATTAATAAAAATAAAGTGAATAATAAAAACTAAATTTGACATTATACCAAAAATCTCTAGTGAAATCATTTGAGAAAGAATAACTTTAAACATTAGTAACACGTGATTTATTTAGAATATAAAAATACAAAAGAAAACACCAAAATTTTATTTCTCAGTACTTTTCAAAAAATATTTTTGAGGTTAAAAGTGCTTTTAAATCCAAATGAGATACAATAAAATAATGTTTTTACCTCTTATTTATTATCCATATGTAATATTGATATTGGATTTACAATTATTTTTCTGTTGAAATTTTTTCAAATATATAACCTTATATATTTGGATTTGTATTATATTTTAATATTTAAAAATATTTTATAGATTCAAATTAAATTTTACAAATAATTAATATTAATGGTTAAAAATATTTTTAAAATTTATATTTCATGTACCAAAATATTAATAATGAGGTACAATTATTTTTTTATATATTTTTCATCATATGTAAAATGAATATTTTAATTTTCAAAAATATTTTTAACAACAATACAAAACAATTAAATATATCCGTAGTATCGGATTTCTAATTTTTATTTTTTGATATAATGTTTAAAACTACACAACCTTTAAAATAAGAGGATAATGTGCTTCTGCACACTCAAACCCATAACTTATTATACTAACAATAATATCAATACTAACTAAGCTAAAATTCAATCGGAATATTTAAATAATACTTAGATTTTCAATTAATTTATTAGAAATATAGTTGGTGCAATAATTGAAGTAAAAAACGGGTGGACCCCATTTGGCCGAATGTGGCTTCATTTCATTTGTTCCATTAAGAGCCCATGATAACTCCCTTACCCAAACTCCCATTTTAATTTCAGCACAACTGCCATTACGTGGTGCGACGTATGTCAAACACGCGTACAAAAAGACAATGGGCACAAAACACAAAGCATAACCAAAATTTTGAAAACTCGATAAATTGGAGGTTAAATTACACAATATGATGCAGGGCCTTTTACACGTGTCGCTCGTTTATTGGATTAATACCTCTTCTCTACCAATCATGATATTTGCAGAAGCAATGGATATTTTCGTCACAATGATGACAAAGAAAATACAAATATAATTTATCTTGAAACATATTTAAATTTAAATTAAATTGAATTTGGATAAGAACTAAAATGATGAAATTTAAATTTATAATAAATTTGTATAATATTTACATAAGGTGAGACTCGATATCAAAGCTTTTACTTTTCAGTATAATATATATTAAGTTATAATAGAAAAAAATATAAAAACCATATGAATATTTGAGGGTAATATTGTCTTTTTATATTTTATATAGAAAACATGTGTATTCCAGGATTTAAATTTGAGACTTCAGTGCATTTATAAACTCAGCTTTACTATTTTAACTAAATTTAGATTTGTTTTTATTTTAACTTTGGTTTTATAAATTTGTTACATATAATTTTTTTACCCACATCGTGGGTATACAATAATCTAGTAATAATAATTTATTTTGTTAAAATATAATTAGTTTATTCATTACTCAATTAAGTTGGTGCTTAGTTAACTTATAATACTACCTCAATCAAGGGTTTTGGTACATAGTATTGTTATAACAATTAAGTTATACAAAATGTTTCAATAGGCTATGGTGGTGGTTTCAAGGAAGTCAATTTCATAATGGTACCGTCCGTATCGACCGAAATATCTTGTTCCTCCAGTAAACAAGAACAATAAGTTCTAGTTTTCATTGGTATAAAATTTTGATCAATAATGACCATATTGGTCCGATCTATACTGATGGAAATCGACAAATATTGATTTGTTTAATATTTTAAACTATTTTTAATATTGTTTATCATAACCATTTTATTTTTATAATTATATTTAAAAATAAAATATGATCATTTAATTAAGTTATGGAATCAATAATTTTAAAATCAATATGCTAGTATAAACATATATTTATATGTGTGTAGTTAAGATATATTTAAATGTTATGTAATATATATGAAAAATATTTAAAATATCAATAGACATAAAACAATACACTAAATTATATTAATATTAATATATACTAGTAACAAAACAAAAATAATACATTCATCGGTACAATATTGACTACCTTGGGTGGTTTGCACTATATATGTTGCGGCAGAGCAATACAATTAGGCTATATAAGGTGGTTGGGAGAGAATTTTTACAGGGTAATTGAATAATTAGTGGTTGAGTTCTTCTTTGTCCCTACTTTAGTGTTGAAGGGAAACATTTACAGAGGGAGGTTGACTTGGTGTGAGTCCCAGTCACCAAACACTCTACTCCATAGGTATAAAGGATAGAATAATATGTTGTCAAATAGTTATAATGTCCCATATATCTTTTTGAGGATTGCATGAGCTCACTTTATGTGACATGGCACTCGATGAAGCTGGGCATTGCCAAATTCTCTTTTTAAGCATTAGGTGATACGGTAAATGTCTAACTTACTTATGTATAACAATTACCCTTAGATGAAAATTAGGTGAAATATATGATGTGAAACTAAGTAATATTAATAACATACAAAATATGTACGATGTTAAAATGAAAAATAGATTTAATTGTAAGTAAAATGCAATTTAAACACAAAAATACATTAGATTAAGAATACAAAATGAATATAAATATATAACAAGTATATTGGTTAAAGTTTCATATAAAAACTAAATATTGCTTTAGTTTAATCGGTAAAAGAAAAGGTTTTATGATGGCGTCCTTAGTTCAAATTTCATTATATATAATTTTTTATTGATTTATAAAAATATAAAAAGTCAAAAACACCCACATAATCATTTAATTTACTTTGCAAATAAAATGGTTTTTTGATAATTTTTTAACTGAGCTAGGACTCGATTGATGGGTGACAACAATTTAATAAAGGGCTTTATAATTAGCATCAGACATATTTGATTATGGATAAAGTTGAGAAATGCTTTTCAAAGAAGGTGGAATGGGTTCAAATGTTTAAAAAACAAACTCAAGTTTAACTCAAATGAAATATAGTTTTGTTGAAGGGAGGTCGGTCTCGAACCCTTAACGAAAAAGGTATTGTTTTTGAGATGTTTATGCTCAGTTTTAGCTTTTGAGAGCCTAATCCACTAAATGCTAAAAATATTTCCTTAGTGAACGCCAGACTCCATTAATATTTTTAGACTCTTTTTAGAGTCGAAAAACTAAAACTAAACATAAACACCTCAAGAATAATGCCTCCGTTCAAAGATCCATTCGAGTGGTCCACATTCTAAAAGTACCCCCAAAATATACATCTCATATAAACATTATTAGTTCACTTCCTCATTAACTGATCAAACATGTTATAAGTACAATAAGAACCATAATTAAATCAAAATGATGGTGATTAGTGATAGAAGATACTAGAGAGAGATCAATGTATACTTATATGGATGGTGATGGAAGCTAAGAGTGTCAACTTCCAAAGACACTAAAAAGCAAACCAATCGTCAAAACAGTTGCTTTCAGTTGTTTTCTTGTTTGCCACCATTATTGTAAAAATTGCACTATTGATATCCAACACAATTGCCTTTTACGATAATTGAGGTTAGGTTGGTTTTAAATAAGTAAATAAATTCAATTTCTTAATTTTTTTGAATTATTTGAGGTTTTAATTTCGTGTTATTTTACGATAATCTAAGTATAGTTTTAAAGTTCAATTTAATCATTAACTTTTTTTCAATTTAATACTTATATTTAGTTTCAATGTTCAATTTGGTACTCAAACTAAGAGACATTATGTGACTTAATGAATGTTTGATATGTGTGTTCTAACAAAAAAATAGGTATTTAATCGAGAAAAATAAACGTAGGTACTAAATTAAAATTAAAGCTAAATTTTTATCATTACAACATGGATAAATAAATTTTTTATAGACTAAGAGATATCCCTATCCATAATTATCTAAGAGAAGGCGATATCCTAGATGGTACGGGGAATTCTTTGCATAGAAAGTTTTTTTAATTAAACAATTCTTCATTTTTATCTTAGAAAAAAGGTCGATATTAAGTCCTGGATCTATACCAGTATCAAGAGTAATAAAAATATTTAGACTATGGTTAATAATTATCAAATAATTGATAAAATGGATGTTTTTATTTCTCAATTTATTAAGATCAAGAAAGCAATCCATCCAGTAAAAAAGATAAACTTAAGTATCAAATTAAAGAACGAAACTCAATTTGGTATAAAATAATACATTATCCTATAATTTATAATAATTTTTTATTTATTATAATATAAAATAAATATTCAAAAGTATTTTAGAAGAAAATTAAAAAATTGAGTTGGATTCGATTTCGAAAATCGAAATATCCCCAATTCCTAATGATGACATCACATCCTACCACGTGTCAAAAACCCAGAGCCTCACATTGCCTAACAGTATTTTAATCTCATCTATATATAGTCTTCCCAAATTCCTAGAAAATCTAAATCAAACACACTAAAAATTTCGATCATTTCACCGTTTAAATACAGAAAATTCTTATTAAAAAAAATTCAGTTTTCTTTCTCCCTTTCCATTGTTCAATTTTCCCGGAAATCAAAATGAGAAACGACGAAGGTGGAACCATGGTTATGGAGCAGCAAACCGGTCTCCATAGCCGACCAAATATGGGGACTCTGTTCCAACAATCAGAACCTCCGTCGTTTTCTGACGACGATGACTTCCATAATCGGAAAAGCAATGCTTCATTGTCTAGTCCAAGGTATTCCACCACAACAAGCGGCGACGGTGAAGTCTCTCCTTATATGATGTCACCATGGAACAGCCAACCTTCTTCATGGCATCTTCAACATCATCAGCCATATCCATCGGAGAACGATTTTGGTCAAGACGGACTCATTGGGTCTATCGTAAAAGAAGAAGGTCATATTTATTCATTGGCTGCTTCCGGTGATATGTTATATACCGGAACTGATAGTAAAAACATCCGTGTATGGAAGAATTTGAAGGAATTTTCGGGTTTTAAAGCTAAAAGTGGATTGGTTAAAGCTATTATTATACTGGGTGATCGAGTATTCACCGGTCATCAAGATGGTAAAATCCGTGCATGGAAGGCTTCACCGACGAACCCTACCGTTTATAAAAAATTCGGTAGTTTCCCAGCTATTGGCCATGTCATTAAAAGCTCTGTTAAACCTAAAAACTACGTTGAAGTTCGAAGGAAATGCAGTGTTCTTCGAATCAAACATTTTGATGCAGTTTCATGTTTGAGTTTGAATGAAGAACAAGGGCTGTTATATTCTGGGTCTTGGGATAAAACCCTGAAAGTTTGGCGGATATCGGATTTTAAATGCATGGAATCCATCGACGGTGCTCATGACGATGCGATAAACTCCGTGCTGGATGGGTTCAGTGGCTTGGTGTTTACCGGATCGGCCGACGGGACAGTCAAGTCTTGGTATCGAGAATTACAAGAGAAAGGAACGAAACATTCCATGGTACAACAGTTATTGAAGCAAGAAAACGCCGTCACCGCCTTAGCCGTCAGCCGTGAATCGGACACTTTATATTGTGGATCGTCTGATGGGTTGGTGAATTTCTGGGAACACACAAACCGTGGTTTAGCTCACGGCGGAGTATTAAGGGGACATAAAGTGGCGGTTCTCTGCATGGCTACGGCGGGGAAACTGGTGTTTAGTGGCTCCGCTGATAAGAGTATATGCGTGTGGAGGCGAGAAGAAGGTGGTATTCATGCTTGCTTGTCGGTTTTAACGGGTCATACCGGCCCATTAAAATGCTTAGCCGTTGAAGAAGATCATCAGATGTCGACTGAGACTAACCGGAAATGGATTGTTTATAGTGGTAGCTTGGATAAGTCCGTCAAGGTGTGGCGCGTGTCTGAACACGCGCCGACCATGAATGAGATTAAGGAAACTTACCATATCCACTAAGCTGTCCTTTCGTTCATGGACCACACTGATTCAATCTCGGCGGGTATGGACGGTGCCACGTGTTAAGAACTAAATGATTTTAACCAATGCCATGATGCCACGTCAGAAAAAGTGAAAGAAGGTATTTTTCGATTTTCCAATGTTTTCTGATTTGGTAAATGACTTTTTTTCTTAAATTTGTTTTTTTTATTTCAATTTTTAATGTGGGAGATTTCCATTAATGTAAAATCCAATGTTTTTGCATGAATAATGGAGCCTTAATGTGTGTGGTATGTTGCCTTAAGTTAAGGGTTCTATCTTTGTATTGTTGTTTTTCCTTCCTCTTGAATGTATTTAATTGATTATATTGAAAAAGTGTTTTTTTGTTTTGAAAATTTTACTATTTGCAAAGATCAACAATCAAAAATAATAGAATTTCGCGTGTTAACTTGATATTTAGGGTGTTCACCAATTTAGATGTGAATTGAGTTCGAATTACACTTTGTCACATTCTATTTTAATCATTAAACTATAAAAAAAAGACTTCAATTTAATTACCAAATTATTCGAAAAACATATATGGCGTGAAAACATGAATTTTACCATATTATCATCTTTCTTATTAACAGTAGGCCTTGATTAATTAAATGAAAATTTTCGAATAGTTTAGTGATGATTTTGTAATTTTTAAAGTTAAATGACTAAAACGTAAATGTACTAATAATTTAGTGACTATAGGTGAAGTTTACCCAATTAAGATGAGAAATTTAGATGGATTGAGTTATAGAAGTATCAACTATGAACCCATGCTGCCCAAAGGAATAATGGGCCTTAATTTTTGTATCTATCATGAAGGCAAGATATAAAGCCGCAATGTAGATCCAAACCAATTAAATAGCAGAATTAATGGGTTGGGTCGGATGGGTTTGGAATTGATTTCAAAGAAAATTTTAAATTTGAGATTGGATTTGGTTCACCTTAATGGCTAATTTTACTATTTAAAAATAATATTTTTATTTTAATTTAATTATAAAAATATATAAATATTTATATAAATTATTTTTATATATTTATTATTTTTAACAGTGATTCAGTCGTATTAGGCCACCTGGACTAGGCTTTGAATATTATAATTCAAATTTAACCTATATTTTAAATCAATCTAATTTTTATTCAAATTTATATTCAGATATAATATTTTATTTAAACCCTTTGAATTCAGTGTCAATTTTACACTTGATTTCAGCAATTAAACCCATAGCTTATTTGCAATTTAAAAATATAATTCAAATATCAAAATTTAACCTTTTAATGCAATTAAAATTAAAAAACAGAAAACAACTCTAATCATTAATGTAATTTTCTTAAAATAATCTCATTGTGGGTTCTGATCATATATGTTTTTTTGACACAATGTCAATAACTACCCATAGCCTTTCCCAACCTATAAATAGGAAAATAATACGTTTCAGTGCACTTGAACCTATGTCCTCCTGCATCGGTACAAATTGAGTTAAGACTCAATTGACACTATTAATGTCAATTTTATTTTTAAATTCTTGTTTGTCATTTTACTTGTATGTCATTTAATTGAAAATGAAAATTTTAGCATTTAATATTCAAATGCGTTTGATAGTTATTTTAATTTTTAATTTAAATATAATTTTTTGAATAATATAAGTAGGAAAGTAGCCATTATCACTAAAATGTAGAAAAAATTTAAGAGCTATTTTTTCTAAGACCGTAACATTGTCATTAAGCAAATGACTCATTGATAAATGGCTTATTTTTGTTATTTTAATACATAGTCATTGAACTACTGTTTTAAAGTCAACGATTTAATTTATAAGTGTCGAAACCAACAAAAATAAATTTCTACTAAACAATACAAATATGTATAGGTAACTTGTTTAGAATAAGATCTAATCGGGTTGTAGTTTGTAATTTAAACTCTTGATTAAGTGCCAAACTTGTACTATGATTTCAACCCAAAGTCATTTCGATGTTCAAATCAATGTAGTTTGTTTGCACAATTAAGCAACTCTCGAACCATATTGCTTTGTCGAGCCTAATATTTCAACTATAATTTCATAATCATTATAGACCCTTATTATTATTTCAGTTAAAAAAGACTCGACCAATAAAAACCTGTCATGTGTATTTTTTAATCTACATCATCATTTACATGAAAGTAAAAAATATATTTAAAATAAAATAAAATAAATTGTTTTTATTTTTCTCTCTACTCCTCTTCTCCTTATTCTTCAAATCATTCATGTTTTTTTTCTTTCTCTTTTCTTCTTGCCTCATAATTTTTATTATTTTTATTTTACCCTCTTTTTCCATTTTTTTCTTGTTGTGAATTAAGGGAGAGAGAAAATACAATGTTAAATAATAATTTAATTATTTAATGTTAAATCTAAATTTTTATATATTAAAAATGCCAAATGTCTACTTTTAATTGGTTGAAAGAGTTTTAAACGAAGATAACAGTAACAATTCATAATGAGATATAATCTGTGGATTGCCAATTGAATTAAACCAGTTTTAAAAATAAAAATTCAGATCAATCTTAATTTTAAAGTGTTGTACGTTAGTAAGGGTCCCTTTGGATGGCGGTGCGTTTACCTATTATTAGTGTAAAAACAGTGGTGATGGTGAGATTAGATATTGTATCGAAACTATAACATAAGACGAAAAGAAAACTAAACGCACCACGTCAAAAATAAACTCCCACAATATCACTATTTCTTTTTCTTCCAAGAGCAAACAAAACATATCAGTTGGAAGTCAAAAACATACAAATGACGTATTCAATCCTTCCATTTACAAGAATGTTAGAAACTTTTAGGGTAAAAAACATATAAAGTCCAATTCAATACTTTCCATTATAAAATATTAGACCCAAAGTTTTCCAACTTATTTTAATTAGCCATTCAAGTATTACCAAAATATTTTGGTTTAATTCTAAATTTTATCCTTTTTTTGTTAAAATTAAAACGTTAGTCCCTTTATTTTCAAATGTCGGAATTTAATTTTTATACTTTATGAAAATTGAAAATTTATTTCAATTATTTGTACATTAACCTGAATTGTTATTTTCATTTTTGAAATTATAACAACTCCCAATGCGTTGTTACATTCCATGTATATAAATTATTGAACTATTAATTTTGAAGTTGACGATTTAACTGTAGAGTTTACTAATACTACTTAATTAGATTAACTTCATAATTTATAAAACTAAATTTTAATAAATTAGAAGGACTAATTTTTGGATTTTCCGTAAAAATTAAGAATTCATGGCATTTGCATTATATAACGTGAATTTGGCAACTAAGTCTACTTTAGTATATATATTTAATATATTTTGGCATCTGAACTTGACAAATAGATTTATTTTGGCCCTTAAACATAAAATAAAAAATAAAAGTTTGATGACGTGATATTTGAAAATTAAAAAAATTATATAAATTTTCAAGTGATAACTTATTACAATCTTAGGTTACTACATACAATGTTACAATAAGTAAACCGGGATTAAATTGATCAGACTACTAGTTCTTGATTCAATCAATTTAATTAGATCAACTAGACAAATTATAATTAAATATTTAAAAAAATATTAAATTGCTTCAACCTATTTAACTACTTAGTTTTCAATTTTTACCAATTTCGAGATTTGATCTGTTTAACTCTTTTAATTGGACTAATATGCTGATTGGTTTTCAGTGCAATCAGTTTAACCGACTAATTCAGTTATATTTCAATAATACTAATCGCATTTTCAAATCTTTAATGACAAAAAATTATATTATCTCCTTTCAATTACTTCAATTTTCTCGTAATCCAAACATAAAATAGTCAAACTAATTCCGAATTTCATTTAGACCCAAAAACCATTAAAACCAATTAGCAGCCGGTAATGGTCGTTTATCCACGTTTAATTCTTAATTACTCTTTTTATTATTGACCAAAAGTTCAAAACATAACAGTAATGGTAGTTGGCTGACGCAGGCCATGGCCATGGCCATGTCTGACTTCTTCAACATTCGTTGTTTCCCGGCAGGTTCTTCATAAGCGTGTTGACGTGGAAAAAAAAAAGCAATAAACTTTAGATAAGTTAAGACCGATAATGTCTCACAGTCGCCTCTCCGGTCTCTATCGTTTACTGGTTAGAGAAGACTCACCATTTTTCATTCTTCTTTATTGTTTGCTTAGTTTTTTCCCAGAAAAAAAGGAAATAAATTTGCTTTCTTTTGATTGTTCGAAAGTGTTATTAGCAAATTGTTGATTTGGGGATTAATGGGTTTTGTTTTTGTGTTTTAAAGTTTGATTCTTTTGGTTTTTGATGGATTGTTGAGATATATTTAGAGGGTTTATGTGAGTGTTTTGAAGTTTAATTTTTTTGGAATTTGGGGATTTTGATAGAAACTATGGCTGCCCTTTTACGAAAAATCCTTCCTGTTGAGAAATCAACTCCAATAGATGATGATATAAATGTTGAATACTCTTTTGCTATTGAGTATCATGGTCCTCCGATCACTTTTGATATTCCTAAATTAGTTCCTGTCGACGTCGACGGCCTTCCGACTGCTGCCGAAGTTTCATCTTCCTTTTCTTTGAATGATATTTCATTGCCTGTTATCCAGCCTATTGTAAAGACCAATCTAGTGAACCAAAAAGGTAAAAAAATTGGTTCTGAACCTAGCTTGGCTCGAAAATCCATTGTTCGTGCCGGTTTATCAAAGGAATTGTCGATTAAAGTTGATAGTTTGGATTCATTAAGTAAGAGAATTGATGATGGAATTAGTGGAAGAGGAAGTTGTGAAATTCAGGAAGTTTCTGACGTTAACAATGAGACTCCTTGTCATGTGAGAAAACCATCTGTTGTAACTTTTGTTGAACCTGAATCATGTTCTACCGAAGAGTCCGAGTATTCGGAGATTGAAAGCGTCATCCATGATGTACAACCTCTTGTAAGGAATGGCAAAAAAGGGACATGTTATAGGTGTTTAAAGGGAAACCGGTTTACCAAAAAGGAGGTCTGCATTGTTTGTAATGCTAAGTATTGTTATAAGTGTGTATTAAGAATGATGGGGTCGATGCCAGAGGGACGGAAATGTGTTACATGCATAGGTGGGAAGATAGATGAGTCGAAACGAGGAAGTCTTGGAAGAACTTCTCGCTTACTCAAGCAGTTACTCAGTGAGTTCGAAGTTAAAAGGGTAATGAGGACTGAGAAAACTTGTGAAGCTAACCAGTTACCACCTGAGCTTGTTATTGTGAATGGGGAGCCTTTGTGTCAAGATGAGTTGCAGGTACTGCAGACGTGCCTAAACCCACCGGAGAATCTAAAACCGGGATACTATTGGTACGATAAATTATCTGGATTTTGGGGAAAGGTAATAACCGAACTTTGCTCTTCTTTTACATGATATAACTACCATTCTCTTCCATTAGTAATTGAACTATTGCTCTGTTGAAAATCAGGAAGCGCATGGACCGTGCCAGATTATTACTGCACAGCTGAATGTTGGGGGTCACATCAAGGCTAATGCTAGCAATGGAGATACAAACATAATCGTAAATAATCGAATTATTACTAAAAAAGAGCTATGGTTGCTGCAGGTTGTTGTGCTCTTCATGATATTGAGTTCTTTTAAATTAATGTTTTTATAGACATGAAATGTAAGTTCAATCAATGACATTCCATTAAATATTTGCAGTTAGCTGGAGTTCATTGTGAAGGAAATCCTAGCTTTTGGTTAAGTGCCGACGGATCCTACCAGGAAGAGGGTCAGAATAATATAAAGGGGCCGATATGGAACAAGGTATATTTGCAAATTACGTAGGCATAACTACTTTTTGTTATATCCTGTACCAGTATTAACACGGATGTAACTTATTTTCAGATGGGAATCAAGATCTTTTGCGCTCTCTTGTCTTTGCCGGTTCCTCCTAATACCATGAATCCTGCCGGAGAGGATGTCAACCAGCCAACTCTAGAGCAGCAACTACTTCCCAAAATTCTTCTAGTTGGCTATCAAAAATCTGGCACAAGTACAATATATAAGCAGGTAATATACCACTTGAGGCAATGTATTTCAATCAATCTTTTCCCTGCGTTCGGTTTTATGAAACTGGAAATGCGGAATAGGTTGTCTTACGGATTGCTGAATTTGTTACTTCCTTATTCCAGGCCAAGATTCTGTATAATATTCCTTTCACCGAAAATGAATGCCAAAGTATCAAATTGATTATCCAAAGAAATTTGTATGGTTATCTTGCTATATTGCTCGAGGGGCGGGAACGATTTGAAGAAGAAATATTACTTGAGAATAGAAAAAAGCAGACTGCTGATGGATCTGGTTCTTCAGGTACAATAATAGTGATTTATTCTTTATAATGACACTTTTGCAGGTCTTTAACCGATTGAGTTTGCCATTCTGATGAGTTTACGTCTTTAATGGATTATGTTTAGCTTTCCTGTAATATAATTGTCTAGATGAAATTGTCATAGAATAATTTATTTTATTCTGGAGTAGGTTTTGAGCTTTGTTGTTGACAACAGGCAGTACGAGCCAGGTTGACCAAAAAACAAAATATTCCCTTTCCCCAAGACTGAAAGCTTTTTCAGATTGGCTTGTTCAAGTGATGGTGTCCGGCAATTTGGAAGTCATCTTCCCTGCTGCTACTCGTGAATATGCACCATTCATAGGGGAGCTGTGGAATGATGTGGCTTTTCAGGCCACGTATAACCGGAGACATGAACTAGAAATGCTGCCTCGAATTGCTACTTATTTCCTAGAACGGGTAAGCCTGCTTGTTCAATAGTAATATCCAATGTTCCAACCTCCAGTTTCCCTTTCGACTTTTTGCATTAAGGTTTCTTTGTAACTCTAATAGTTTAAAATAACCTTCTTCGCAGGCTGTTGAGATCTCAAGGATGGACTATGAGCCATCCGACATGGATATATTGTATGCTGAGGGAATTACATCATCGAATGGACTCTCTTGCACAGAATTCTCTTTTCCCTCCATAGAACGAGAAGCTTCTATCGATGGTTATCAGCATGATCCATCATCAAGGTTAGTTTTATTCAACCCCGAGGAACTGATCGGTGCATTATTACAATTTCAACATCATATTTATCTTGTTTAGCATTTCTTGCTTTGAATCAGCAGCTACCAGCTTATTAGATTGCATCCCAGTAGCCTTGGGGAGAACTGTAAGTGGGTGGAAATGTTTGAAGATGTTGACATTGTCCTATTTTGTGTCTCATTGACCGACTATGATGAGTTTTCACTAGACAGTAATGGGGTTCTCACAAACAAAATGATGGCAAGCAAGCAACTTTTTGAAACCGTAATAACCCATCCAACCTTCGAGAAAAAGAATTTCCTTCTAATACTCAACAAAGCTGACCTGCTCGAGGAAAAGATTGAGCAGGTTCCTCTAACTCGATGTGAATGGTTCAATGACTTCAATCCAGTTATCAGTCATAATTACTATAACAACTGCAGCAATAATAGAAATAATCACACTTCACTCTCGTTAAGTGCCTTCCATTACATCGCGGTGAAGTTCAAGAGATTGTTCAACTCTCTTACTGACTGTAAGTTGTTCGTTTCAATGGTTACCGGCTTGGAGCCTGATTCTGTTGATGAAGCTTTAAGATACTGCAGGCACATTCTTAAATGGAATGAAACCGAGAATAGCTTAGTTAACAATGAGTTGTCGTCTACGGATATTGAGGCAAGCTCAACCTCATGAACCATTCTATTCTTTTTTTCTTTTTTGGTCTTTAAACTGTAAAATTGTAGAACCCCATTGAAATTAGATGTAGAAAAAAAACTGATTCTTTGCATAGAACTCAATTGTGAAGCAATATATGATTTGTTCTTCTAATGAATCTTATACATATATGTATTCAACTAAAATAAATTGTGAGCAAAGCTATATGCAGCTTGCACCAGTTACCTATAGAGCA
The DNA here is from genome assembly GCF_025698485.1 of Gossypium arboreum. Lineage (NCBI taxonomy): Eukaryota > Viridiplantae > Streptophyta > Magnoliopsida > Malvales > Malvaceae > Gossypium > Gossypium arboreum. The sequence continues at coordinate 120,221,175 of NC_069073.1, forward strand.
TGGAAGGTAATTTTGGTGTAATAGTAACCTCTAATGGTGTAGCTTTAGGAACAGTTATTCCAGGGCTTTCACACATATCAACGGCTTTATCTGAGACTGTTCCCCATTTGAATCCGTGAAGCAGTCGAGCCAAAGTTAAGTGCTGGAAATGAAGCGCGAAAGTGATACCGGGACAAATCCTTCTACCAGAACCAAATGGTATAAGCTCAAAATTTTGACCCCTTACATCTATGTTAGCATGGTCACTGAGGAATCTCTCAGGGAGAAAATCTAACGGTTTATGCCAAATTCTGGGGTCACGCTGCAGCTTCCACAGGTTAACCAACAGTCGAGTGCCTGCTGGAATGTGGAAACCAGCTACTGTGCAGTCCTCCATAGCTTCTCTCGGTACCAATATGGGCGTTGCTGGGTATAACCGCAATGTTTCCCTGATAATGGCTTGTAGGTATACCAAGTTAGCTATGTCTGATTCTTCCACTTGCCGTTGATTTCCGACATGGATATCGAGTTCTTCTTGAGCCTTCTTTAGCACATGTCGGTTATTCAATAGCAGGGAGATCGCCCACGTAAGTGTGACCACGTTTGTATCGATGCCACCGAGGACAAGACTCTGCAGTCACCATTTCAATCAAAGATGATGCTATAAGTTACATTACATGATTCTACTTAACAGTAAAACATACCAGGCAAGTAGCTTTAATGGTAACATCAGCCTCTTGTGTTGGAACATTGTTTTCATCCATGATAGATAACATGACATCAACAAAATCTTGGTCCCCTTCGATGCCTTTATTGAGCCTCCTTTCGCGATGCTCCTTTACCCAATTTTCGAGTACAAAATCCAACTCCTTTGCTGTCCTCTTTATTTTGCCTATGTTACCCATCACAACATCAAGACAACCAAGAAAAGGAATCAAATCCGAGACCAAGAACAACCCTGTAAGATAAAAGAAATCACCCAAGGCCTTTTGCCATCGCCTTGATTCCTCGCTACAACTTTCTTTGATACCGCAATATCTTTTCCCAGCAATCATCCGAACTATAATATTGGTTGCTAAGTCACCAATTCTCTCCTTCATTTCCAAAACAGCACTGCCTCCGTTTTTCATCGATTCTTCATACAATTCCTTTATAAAACTACTGATTTCGGTGTCGTGAACATGCTTGAGTAACTCGAGCCGACGACTAGAGAGGAGCTCAACCGTTGCTAGTTTCCTCATACGACGCCAATATGGTCCGTAAGGAGCAAAGCCTAACAGCTTATGGTCATACCCCATATACTTTACGGCTAACGATTTTGGACGTGTAGGGAAGACCTTATCGTTGGTCGTAAAACATTCTTTTGCAACTTCCCAATTACTTACCACAAGTGCTCGATGAACCCCAAGACGGATCACGAAGGCTGGTCCATACTCATCAGCCATGTCTGCAAATTTTCTATGTAGCAACTGGCTTTTTCCAAGAAGATGAAGATGACCAATAAAAGGTAACGCCCCAACAGGCTCAGGGGGTCTCCTCTGCTGTTGCTTGTTGCCATTAACAAGGATGACGGTCACTAGTATGGTGATAATTATTGTGAAAGGAAGTGCCAAAAGGAGCTGTTCCTGAAATTGTTCGGACAATTCCATAGTGTAATGAACAAATTTGCAAGAACCACAGTAATTGCTTCTAAATAATGGCAAGCCTTGTTTGCAAGAAATGCCAAGCATAAACTAAAATAAAACATCTAGAATAAAATCAAAATTGGAAGTATCTGTTCAAGCCTTACTGGACCAAGTAATCTATTTTTAAGAAAACAAGTGGTCCGATTGCCACCATACCATTTACTTCCAATAGCCTTATCCAATCATAGTGGTCTTCCCTAACCAAAAAAAAATCCAAAAGTCGATCTGTATACAACAATCTAAGAAAATAAGTGGTCCTCTAGCTAACTGAGTACTGCTTTAGATGTCGTGCATGTTGAAAACATGGGGGTTTTGTTTTTGGGTTATAATTTAGTTGGAAATTGAAAAGAAATTTGTAAATATTGAGATTTTAATCCATTCTATTATTTAATATAAATTATTTTTAAATATATATGTGTTTTAAATATGTAATTTTCACACATATATACTTGTGATAGAATTATTAGTATTGATAATGTCGATTTAGTTAGTGTCATAAGTCAATTCGATACTAACTTAAGAAGGATGACATACCATGATAAGCAATTGATTTGACGTATTTACCCATTAATTTTTTACTCACAATTATATATACTATAGTAATATGAGATTACAAAAAGAAATAAATAATTATGTTCACATTACAATTGTTTTTTTTACACGTGACACTCATTATTTGAAGCATTTATTTATAATTTTGATAAACTAGTCTTTTAATATTTTTAAGTTATTTCATGCCTTTTGTTTAAAATTTTCTTTATAACTTTTTATGTGTTAAATATAAAGTTAATTTAAAATAAATTATCTCTTTATTTTAATATTTTATTTAATTGAATTATCTTTTAATGTTATAATATTAAATTAATGAATATCAAATTGTTAATTTTAAAATATAATTTAAAAAAACACATTAATAACATTTATCAAATTAAATTTATATTTTTAAATATAATAAGAGTTAATTAAATTCATTGATTAAAGTAGGATAATAATAAATAAAAAATATATAAAAAATTAAATTTTAACAATTTTAACATTAGAACAAATTAATTTATCAATATATATAATATATAACCTAAATTATTAATAATTTTATTTAAATTATGATATATTAATATTACTATTCAATAATATATGATGAATTTTTGTATTATTTTAATATTAAATGTTTTAAAATTAAGTAACTGATTTTAAATTAGTTAAATATTTTATAATAATTTTATAATTACATTAATTTTTCAATTTATTAATGATTTTTGAAATATTTATTAAATTTAAAAGGAAAACTATTGTTATAAAATATTATGAATTGAATATACACAATGGACACATGTATCTTATGAGAATATAAACTAGTTTAAACATTTTTATTTTTTTATTTTGGTGAGTTACAAGAATAAGATAAAGTTCTAATAACAACAATATTAACGTAACTCGAACCCACACTATACCTAGGGCGATGAACATTCTAACTATAAGACCAACACAAGTTAAACTAATTTTTTATTTTAATTACATACATAAGTGGTGTTATTATAAGTTATTTTAAATACACACTTACCTTCTAAATTCGTAATTTTATTCATGAGATCACATTATTGGACGCAAGCTTACTAATAACATACAGAAGGCAACTTTGGTGTAAGAGTAACCTTTAATGGTGTAGCTTTAGGAACAATTATTCCGGGCCTTTCACTCATGTCGACGCCTTTATCCGAGACCGTTCCCCATTCGCATCCATGAAGCAGTCGAGCCAAAGCTAAGTGTTGGAAATGAAGGGCCAAAGTGATACCAGGACAAATCCTTCTACCAGCGCCAAATGGTATAAGCTCAAAATCTTGACCCCTCACATCAATGTTAGCATGGTCACTGAGGAATCTCTCAGGGAGGAAGTCTAATGGCTTATGCCAAATTCCGGGGTCACGGTGTAGCTTCCACAGGTTAAGCAACAGTTGAGTGCCTGCCGGAATGTGGAAACCGGCTACGGTGCAGTCATCCGTAGCTTCTCTTGCTACCGATACTGGCGTCGCTGGGTATAACCGCATTGTTTCCTTGATAATGGCTTGTAGGTATACCAAGTTAGCTATGTCTGATTCTTCCACTTGTCGTTGCTTCCCGACATGGATGTCAAGTTCTTCTTGAGCCTTCTTTAGAACATGGCGGTTATTCAATAGCAAGGAGATCGCCCATGAAAGTGTGGCCACGTTTGTATCGATGCCACCCAAGGCAAGAGTCTACAATCACCATACCCCAATCAAAGATAATGCTATAGCCTATAAACTACATGATTCTACTTAACAATAACATACCAGGCAATTAGCTTTAATGGTAACATCAGCCTCTTGAGTTGGTACATTGTTTTCATCCATGATAGACAACATGACATCAATGAAATCTTGGTTCCCTTCGATGCCTCTGTCGAGCCTCCATTCGCGATGCTCGTTTACCCAGCTTTCTATTGCAACCTACTCCTTTGCTGTCCTCTTTATTTTGCCTATGTTCCCCATCACAACATCAAGCCAACCGAGAGAAGGAATCGTATCCGAGACCAAAAACAACCCTGCAAGATAAAAGAAATCACTCAAGGCCTTTTGGAATCGTCTCGATTCCTCGCTAGTACCATGATATCTTTTGCCAGCAACCATCCGGACTATAATGTTGGTTGCTAAGTCACCAATTCTCTCCTTCATTTCCAAAAGAGCAACGCCTCCGTTTTTCACCGATTGCTCATACAATTCCTTTATAAAGCTACCGATTTCATTGTCGCGAACATGCTTGAGTAACTCGAGCCGACGACTAGAGAGGAGCTCAACCATTGCTAGTTTCCTCATATTACGCCAATAAGGTCCGTAAGGAGCGAAGCCTAACATCTTATAGTCATAGCCCATATACTTTACGGCTATGGACTTTGGACGTGTGGAGAAGACCTTATCGTTGGTCGTGAAACATTCTTTTGCAACTTCCCAGTTATTCACCACAAGTGCTCGATGAACCCCGAGACGGATCAAGAAGGCCGGTCCATGCTTGTCAGCCATGTCTGCAAATATCATATGTAGCAGCTGGTTTTTTCCAAAAAGATGAAGATGACCAATAAAAGGTAATGCCCCATCTGGTTCTGGGGGTCTCCTCTTTTGTCTCTTGTTGCCTTTAACGAGGATGGTGACCACTGATATGGCAATGGTTATGGTGAAAGCAAGTGCAAAATGGAGCTGTTCTTGAAATTCCATAGCGTGTGTTTCAATGAAATGAACCAATTTGCTGCATGAAGGGCCAATCATAATGGTTTAGTTTATCTTTTCCTTGTTTTAGCTCACTCAAAATATGAGTAAATTAATTTATAAATATTAAATCAAACGTAAACTGATCTTTTTGTTAAAAATTTTATCTATTTCAACAGTTAAAAATTGATCCATATATGCGTTGACATGAGGTATATATATAGTATGGTACGCATCATTATTTGGTTATTCTATCAACCACGCTAGTTTTTAACCGTATAAATACATGAAATTTTTAACAAAAAAGATCAATTTATTTTAAATTTAATGTACAATGACTAATTTATCCATTTTTAATAAAAGGTCAAAATATAATTTAATTCCTAGTACATGTTTTCAATGATACTTTTACCAGCATTTAATTTTTATCGAGAATCGATACATATGAATCAACCATATTTTTACTTATGCACATAATAATAAAATTTTAATTCAAAAGTAAACCAATAAATTTATCATACTTTTCTTTATTACAAAGTTTTATTCTAAATAAAAGTTAATTGATCTCTTTCACAACTCTTTTTCGGATGAAATGAAAATCAACTTGAAAAGTATTTGAGAAAAATATGATAATTTTGAGGACTAAAAACAACAAGCAAAAACGTTTAAGGATCTAGCATAAAATATTCACTTTTCTGTTATTCCCATTTTTTCGTGAAATTAATGTCTCTTTTTAATTTTTTAATCCTTTTAATATTATTCAATCTAACATTTTTTTTATATTTTCTGTTATTTATATTTTTTATATAAAATTACAGAAATCATCCAATATTAAAACATACAAAACTAAAATATCTAAATCATCAAATATCCATAATAATGAATAAATATTTATATATATACGAACAAGAAAAACCGAAATCACATAATCAAACTTAAATCATTGATAAAAGTATTATAGAGGTTTTTGTACTAAAAATTGGATTGCATTTTGTCTCATCTATTTAAAAAGTGAGTAAATTAGTCCATGTACATTAGATCAAAGCGCAAACTAATCCTCTTGTTAAAAATTTCATCCATTTCTACTATTAAAAACTGATCATTATATATCAAAGTGAGATACACGGGGCACGCTATATGTAACTGTTTAGTTATTATGTTAGTCACACCTATTTTAATAAAAATGGATGAAATCTTTACCTGAAATATTTTTTTGTAATTACGAAAACCTTAAAATGATATACAAATAAAACTGAAATTAAAATAACTTATAAGTTAAAAATATAATACCATCAAGAGCTTCTCTTTCTTTCTCCTCTCTTTCCTTTTTTTTCTCCCCTTGCCAAGTGCTTCCCAACTTTGCTCGAGCTCTCTCTATTATCATGTAGCCATGAGGCTATTTAAAGCCAAAAATTGACTTGTCATCTGAATTATTTAAATGTTAAAATGACTTTTGACGGAGCTAGGTGGTTGGTAGAATCTCCTTATCAAGTATTGTAAAATGTAGTAAAAAAACTTTAAAAATTAATTCTATAAATTACCCATAATATAATAAAATTTAAAATTATAATATTTATTATACTCTTAATTCACTTTTAATGTATCAAATAATCACCCATAATATAATAAACTTAAAATTGTGGGTGCATGAAATAAATTTACAGCCTCAATCATAAAGATGTAGAATGAACACAAAATTGATCAATCATGATGCTCTTAACTAAAAAATATCTAGAATAAAAACAAATTGGTATGGACTGTCAAAATTGGCAGTACAAAATTTTTAAATTTATTTTTTCAAAATGATAAATTTAAGGTTTTAAACAATTAAATTATTAAATCAAATTTGTCCTAATAAAATATCTTTTTTTTTTTTGAAAGAGGTATCTCACGTACGAGACTTTAATTTAGTTGGCGACGGCTTTGAATCTTGAGTACCTATATTCAGGACCCACCGTGTGTAATTATTGGGCAAGTCTTTGAGCCGCCTTATGTGCTGTTATCATGTGGTGGGTTTTTGTCCAATTTGTTAGCTTTAGTCTAAATTCTATTAGTTTTTATTTTGATTATGTTGTAATGATTTGATTCTACTTTGTGATTTTTAAACAGTTCATGTTGTAATAATTTGATATTTGTGGTTTCTCGTACATGTATTTGTGTGTGTTTAACTTAGAATTACTCATATTGTCAACAATATTTTTAATTGACGTATTTTAAATTAAATTAAAATAATAAATAGAACTTATCAATTTAATTAATTCGATCTTTTTCTCGATTCAACTCGATTTAATCATCCATGTCAATGGTTGTTGGGGTTGAAAATGAGAAATATGGGACAGCAAGTTTAGTGATAGTCCAAACTACAAAATGTTGAGACAACTTCACTTGCTCTAACAGTGAATGCACTCATTACTTTATAAGCCCAGTGTAATGGGCCAAATTTGCCCGGCCCATAATAACCTAAAAACCAATAAATAATAACCAAAATAATGTACAAATAGTCCAAGTCCAAATTTAAGCCCAAAAAATACAAAGCACGACAAGCCCAAAATGTTTAAGATTTTCAGAAACCCTAGGGTTTCTATCCCCCTTTACGCCGTGCCACTTCCCACGTAGTGTCAGCGCGTTCAACGCCTGACCACCCCCGGCGCCTCTGTTGCATCAGCACAGCAACCTTTACCCCGTCCCATCGCCTTTACTAGCACCTACAAAAGAAGAGACAGACAAGGAGCAGAGAACCAAAAACAGAAGGCAAACAGTAGCAGAGACAAATGAAAACAATATTTTTATTGTAATCGGCTATAAAGCCGAAAAGAAATCAATTGTAAAGGGGGTTTTTTGTTTAATACAAAAAACGTTGTATTACACGAGATATCAAAGAATCGAAAGCAAAAAGTTTCAAAAGGTGTTCTTTTCAGTATTTTCATTCTGTTTAAAGAAATAGTTTTAAAATAAAAAAGGGGTAAAAGTTTACCTGAGGTTTCAACACCGCGAAATAGGGGAAGTCATCGTTCCCAATGATGAACGGTCATTCTCGGTAAAGCGGACGAAAATCTGAAAGGTTTCCTTGTCTTTTCTTCTTTTTGGTTGAGTTTTCGTGGAAAATAGCCTCGGATCGGGACTTTGCGCGTTGCAGCGCTCAAGTCAGTGGTCTTTGATGAACTCCGGCCACCGTGTACAGCGGCGACGTCACCGGCGACCAGTGACCGTCACGGTGGTCCGACGCCGGAGCTATAGTCGGCCCAAAGGATTGAGAGAGAGAGGGGAGAGCCCTTTTGAGAGTTTTAAAGTTTTTTAAATGAGAGGGGGAAATGAAATTTTTAGCAAAAATTTTAGTTTATATACCACCCCCTATACGGCGTCGTTTTGGAACAAGCCTCAGACGCCCAAAACGGCGCTGTTTCAGTCCATGCCCGTGCAACCCAACCCGCGAGCATCAGGATCCGCGTGTTTCTGCTAAGAGGGATAATTGCGCGCGTGGTCCTTCTGTGTTTTATTGTGTTTTAATCCAGTCTTTTTTTAACTTGTCTTTTAATTTTAACTTTGTTTCAATTCGATCCTTACATGAACGACGCCGTTTTGTAGGAAAAGGAAAAATTTACCTTTTAGTCCCTCTATGTTATTCGCGTGTTCTAATAGGTCCTCCCCTTTCTTTTATTTTTTTCGAATTTGCCCCAAACTTTCGTTTTGAGTTCAATTTAGTCCTTTTTCATTATTTTGCTATTTTATTTTCAAATTAATTATTTTTATTATTATATTTATTATTATTATTATTATTATTATTATTATTATTATTATTTTATTATTATTACTATTGCTACTACTACTTTCTATCTATTATTATTATCTTATTTAAAATATTAGTATTATTATCATTTTCCATGATTATTATTACTAATATATTATTATTCTTATTAATACATTATTATATTGTCATCTTATTTTCATTATATTGTATTTTTATTTATTATAAATCTTTAATAGTATTTATTTTGAACAGTTTTATTATTATTTATTTTAAGTCTTTTTCCACATAGCATTTGTTTTAAATTGTTATATCATATTATTTATTTCAATTTGTTTTATATTATTGTTTTAAATTATTTTATATATTGTTTACTTTAAATTGCTTTATAAACTATTTATTTCAAATTGATTTATACTTTATTTTAAAATTTATATATTGTTTATTCGAACTGTTTCATATATTATTATTTTAAACTTTTTTATATATTATTTATTTTAAACTTTTTATTTAGTACTTTAATTGGTTTCATTTATCATTTATTTTAAACCTTGTTATATTATTTATTTTTATATTATTTTAATTCATTGGTCTTTGGTTATTTATGTTGATATTTAAATGATGTATGTTATATGTGTTTTTTTTCTTTTTATTTTCATATTATTTCATATATTATTATTTCATATTGTCCATTAGTCTTTTGTGTCGCTACCTTAATTTTATTTATCCAGATTTGAAAACTTGTTAAGGTTTTTATTTTGATTTGTTTCTTTAGTTATATTTTTTAGTTTTCACTATTTTGATCGTTAATGTTTGGATGTGAGCTTGATGTTATTTTGTGCGATTTTTTTTGTTTATTTATTTCTATACTATTCTCATTCATCAATTGAGTTCGCTATCCATATATATTGTCTCATATTTATGATTTTGTCCTTCATTCGCAATTGTTGCATTGTAATCCTCTACATATTAATCTAAAATCAATGAATCCACTTTATCTCAAGTTAAATTAATGTATTTTGAGTTGACTTTATAAAATAAATGCGATGTTTGATGTTTAGAAATTCGAGGGATCGTGCCCTAATGTATTGGGTTTTGATCTTTCGTTTATTTAAATAATCAAATTTCCCTTTAAAATCCTGTCCGCGTTTCCTAAACTTTAAAACGAAAGCGATGATTGATGTTTGGGAATTCGGGAAATCGTGCCCTAATGTGCTGGGTTTCGATTTTCTGTTTATCCAAAGAATCAAACATCCCTTTAAAATTTCGTCCACATTTTTCTTCAAAAAAAAATAATAAGGCAATATTTTGTGTTTGGAAATTTCGAGAAAACATGCCCTACGTGCTGGGTTTCGATTTACTGTTTGACCAAACAACCAAATATCCTTTTTAAAAATTTCAATGCATGAGTTTTGGAAATCATGAGATGATTTTGGTATCGAAGGTTTGAAATGTCGTGTCCTACGTGTTGGATGTGATATTTTATTTCTTCGAAACAAAATGATCTTAATATCCACTTCAAGTTATTCAAACATTCATAAAAAGGGATCGTATTTCAAAATTTATTTTAAATCTTTTCAATTTTCGACATTAAGACATTAATTAATCAATTAGGTACCAATTTTGGGCGTTATGAGGGTGCTAATTTCGTAGACCAAAATCGTTGTTTTAGTAAACCAAAATGTTTTATTAAAATGACCAAACTTCTTGGTGATCCGATCGCACCTAAACAAAAAAGATTGGTGGTGACTCCCAATTTTCGTTTTTTCTTTCAAAATATAAAGTCGATCCCCGTTTTCAAAAAATAGTTTCGACACTCAGATTTAAGGCTGAATTTACAAAAGTAAATCTATATAATACATAAAACAAACTCCCCTTTAGCCATTAGAAAATTTTAAGGTTTAGAAATTAGAAATAGAGGCAATTTAGGTATTAAAATAAAGAGAATTTAAATATTTTGAAGAAAATAATTGAAAAATATTGAATTTAAGTTATATATTTTCAATATTGAATGAAATTATTATGGTGTATTGATTTATTTCTTAATAAATTATTATTAGATAAATGTTTTGAACATTTATCTCATTATAGATTATTATCATATCGATATTTTTTATAAAATGCCTAGAATTACCCACAATCTCTTCCCAACCCTTAAATAGGTTATCATCATGTCTTCATGCACTGACAACAATGTCAATACCAATCAAGTTAGGCCGTGGACAAATTTTTTTGCTTCAACTCGACATGAATATATTATGTTATAAAATATTGTATTAATTAATTATATAAGTTAAATAATAATTATATATATTTATATTAAATTACTAACTCAATAATAATTAAACTCATTACTCAAAACATAAAAAACTTACCCAACTAAATAACCCAACCAAAAATATAAAATTTTAAAATTATATTTAATATAATAAAATATTTATTATATTTATTTATTTTTTAATATTAACACTCTTTAATGTATTTTTAATGGGTTAGAAAAATTTTATTTTAACATTTTAGTGCATTTAATGTATTATATTTTAAATAAAACTAATATTAAAAAATAAATATAAGCAGATCAGGTCGGGTCTAAGTTTATTTTTTAATAGAGTCGAATTTGAGAAAAAAAAAACCTATTTTTCCAATTCAAGTTAGACTCAAACTTAAAAAATTGGTCTAACTTTATATGGCCCAACCTGACCCGACCCGACCCTACCCGTTAAAACCTCTACATATTGTCAATAAGCAACAATTTTGCGTGCGTTTTCAAACCCAAAAATCAAGTATTTTGCGGCTAATGGTCGAAGAGCGAGCAAAGCATTGGTTGTAAATGTAAACCATCACTGTCGCAATTTTACGACTATCTTTTTGTTGGTTGAAAATAAATGGTAAAATATCTCTTCAGTCCTTCTCGATTTTGGAATTAAATAAATTGATACATTAAAATAAAATAAAAATAATTTAATTTTATCAATTTTAAAATGAATAATTAGGGACAATTAACAACATAATTGTTTTCCATAAAATTTACATGATTTTGATTGTTATATTCTTCTATTATTATTTAAAGAAATTTAATATTTTACAATCCAATCCATGCATCTCGCAGAACTATTCCTAGTAAAAATATAAAATCGAGGGTATATGTATTAAAATTTCATATATTATCTTGTTTGCGGTTTTATTTTTATTTTTTTACAATTATGATTTAAACTTAGACTATCGAATTAGGTACGTGTAGTACAGACAGAGATATTTCGGGAACCAAAAGTCAAGAGTGATACATTAATGTTTTGACCCCTAACATCTATGTTAGCATGGCCACTGAGGAACGTGAAATATAATGTCTTATGCCAAATTCCAAGGTTATACCGCAATTCTCAACAAGTCAACCTGCATTACACTTAGACAACATGCAATGCAGGTTGACTTTTTTAGTATAATTAAAGAATAGAGCGGCAAAGCTTTGGGAAACTGATGGTGGAACATAAACATGCTTGCTACTCTGCTTCCCATATTGAATTAAAGGACATATACATCTTTGAACTTGTGGAATTAAACTACATCAATTCCATTATATTTTTGTATTTTTCGCTTACATAAAAATATAAGATAAAATAGTGATACATTAGAAATTAAAAGTTGAGGGCCAATTTGTTGAAAATAAAATAGTAGGGGGCTAAATTCAATAAAAGTGTAAAGGTTGAGGGTTAATTTTGTTATTATGCCACACATGTAACACACAAAAAAAGCATTTTAATGGCATAATTTTAACATAATACCATTTTGCTCATTCATCTAATGTGCAGGGACCAATTTGTCTATTTTTTTAATAATATGACCAAAATTTAATATGGAATATAGCACATGGACTTGTACAATAAATTAAAGGGGTAAATTCTACAGCCGGTCACCCAACGTTCACAAGTTTTCGTTTAGGCACGAAAAAAAATTGCACTTTAAGCACTACCATTTAAAAGTGTTTCATTCTTATCCGTTACTATTAATTTAATGTTATTGTACACTCATTTTAGTCATTTGTTTTTTTAGAATTAGATAATCTTTTTAGCAAACAAAACTTAAGTTTTTATATGAAGTCAAATTATTTAGGTACGGATATGAAATCGAAGTTTTTCCATGTAAAAACTCGGGTTTTAAATGGTAGTGCCTAAATAAAAACTTTTTTTGGTGCGCAAAATAAAAATATATATAAGTTGGGTGACCCAATTATACAGTTTACCCTAAATTAAAAAAAAAAAAAAAAACCACAAAGTCGCACTCCTGCGCCTAAATCCAACCAAACCTCAGCTTTATAAATTCGTCATCTCCTCTGTTTTCTCTGTCGGGCGAAATAGTTGCGCGATATATATGAAAACAGAGTTTGAAAACATGAATCTCGAACCCCTGTTTTATTTTTTTGAAGGCTACAGCAGACCTCATCTTTAAAATAATAATAATAATAATAAGAAATGGCTCTGGGGATTTTTAAGCATCTCACTACCAAGATAGCGATCTCGCGTTATTACAGATTACGATATGCAGACATGCAAGAAAACTTTTAAGGATGAGTATCGAGATTTTAGTTCTCCCAATCACCAAAACAGAACCTTCTGGATTATAACCTCACTCACTGCCGCCGCAATATCTTTGAATTAAACAAATTGATGATAATAAAGAAAACCTATTCAATCGTACGTCAGCCCTTTTTCTGTCCTTTAGTAGAAATTAAGGTTGTGTCTTATCTGTGGACTATACATACATAATTAAAAAAGAACCTGGCACTCACTCGTGTGTTTTGGGCGAATCTCTTCATCTTTAAAATAAAAAAGTAGAAGGCTTTAGAGATTTCTCAAGCAAGCTATGGAGCGGTCTCGTGAGGCTTTCACTGTTGGGTAAAAAAGCTGCGCAATACTTGAAAGCCAAATCACGCTATAAAATGATATGATACGCATGAAAATTTTAAGGTTGTCGACATTTTAGTTCTTGCAATCACTAAAACAAAACAGTGGAGTAGAAAGAATGTAGTGAGCATTTAATCGCGATAAATGTACATTGTTTAACATGCATTTTTCATTGTAGCCTCGACTAAGTAGAGCCGGTTGGTTCAGCTATAAAAAACACACTCAAGGGTTGCCAGTGCAATCACATTACATTATTCTTCTGAGTTTTGAGAAAAGAGTTGTATTAGTGGAGTTGAAAAAATGGAGGTGATCATGGACGAAGTTAATCTTGAAGCACGCCATGTACTAAGGTGGAAGTTTCGTGATCATAGCCGTACACTTTCTGGTCGCCGGATTGATTTAACGGTTACAGACGGGAATGAAAGGTGGCAGTTTGAATGCTGCCGGAGTGAAGAAGGAGACAACACCTACTACATCCGCTGTCCTGCATGGAGCGACTTTGTTAGACCAAGGATCCATGCGAGGCTCACTCTTTATGCTAAACAAGCCAATGAGAACTTCCACAGAGTGAGGGTGATACCGAGGGACTAGTCTGTCTATGAGATGAAGGATCATGGTTGGTTTCTGCTTTTAATTCATAAAATAAAAAGACAAGGTGTAACTTTACTCGAGCCAGGCACCATTGCTCTATTCTGTTGCAAGGTTAAAGAAAATGTCATTTTCTTTTGTAATCCTTAAGCTTATGAATGAAATCTAAATAGAAAAATGTGTCATTATTGGTGATGTTTAATTAATGATTGTGTTGAATTTCTGTTTTAAGTTGTATTAAATTTCAGTATTAGACAGGTTAACTAGAAATGCTATGTACTTCCCTGGATGGATAAGCTTGGGTAGCAATTTTCATTCTTCTATTTGGTAACTAAAGTTAATAGTTAAAACTTCGGGATAGCACTTAAATTGTATGGATATTGGTTCAAATCGAATTTATCACCTTTTACAAAGGGTGCAAAGAATGAAATTGACATAGCTCATGAGAGAATTAAAAAAAAAAATAGAATTAGAATTAAAATCAAAAGGCTTTTTGCTTTTTTTTTAAATATGCTTAAAGTGGTCGATTTAGCTCATTTTCACCAATTAAATGATTTATCAATTTCTATATTTTTTGAATTTTGAAATTTTAATATTGATGCAAACTACTACCTATAAATTTATGATTAACTTTTTCGTAAGTAATATGTAGGACTAGTAAACTAACATGACATAATATATGTAATATTATGTTCCCCACATTAAATTTTGATAACAACGAAACTTAATTACTTAATGAAATTAATAGTTACTGTTTGATGAGGATTGAAAGTTTAAAATGCATAAAGTACGGAGACTAAAGATGACCAAAGAGAACTAGTGGCAAAGGTTAACCATAAGGGATTTTCAATGTAGATTTAAAAATTATTGGTCAAATTCAATATTCATTCCTTCAAGTTAAAAGAGCGTGCAAAGCAGATGATTATAACTGTAAACCGTCACTCACTGCTGCAATATCTTTCGATTAAACAAGCTAAGTATGTTGATTGACAAATTTTATAAACATTGAAGTTTAATTGGTTGAATTTTGTAGATATAGGATCAAATTGATAGAATATGTAAATTTTAGAGAGCTAAATTTGTTATTAGTCCAATAAATATTGGAGAGTTAAATTCGTCATCTCCCCTGTTATTGCAGAGGTTTTAAATGGGATTTTCTTTTTTTTTTCTCTTACCTTGGCACCTTAGGACTTCATTACTCTTCTTTTTTGTACATATGGTCATCCTGTTAATCTTAAAAAACTCAAATGGTAGCTTAGGTATAAAATTTTCGTTAATTCTAATTAATTAAAATAATAATTTAATCTAATTATTGAGTTATATACTTATGCTAATAATTTAAATCAAAGTAATAAGCAATCGGATCGTCTAGTAATAAGCAGGGCAGCATTCTTCTTCTTCTTCTTCTTCTTCTTCTGTTACATTGTTAAAAATGTCGTCTTCTTTTGTGATCCATCAACTAAATCTAAATAGAGAATGCTATATATTATGTTCAAACAGCAGCAAAGAATTAAGATGAAGAATGGCTAAATCAATTCATCATTCAATAATGTTACAACTTTACATTATATACAATATCCTTCTAACTCTATTATAAGTAACTGCTTATTAACAATTTTCTACAATCCCCTCAATTTGGAGGACCCCTTCACGGATATCAGATACTCAGCTATTTTTGCCTCCACATGTTCAAGTAATCTTTGATCAAACATGGAGCTCAAGCTAACAGTACTAAGAGTAGTTCTAACTAGTCTTATATCAGCTCCTGGTTCTCCTTCACTAGTTGACTATTCTATTTCAACTTGAGACTTAAGATCCGTTGCTGCATGTTTTCCTTCATGCCATTTATTATACTATTTCAACTCAAGACTTAGTTTTCTTTGTAACTCTAATAGTTTAAAATAACCTTCTTCGCAAGCTGTTGAGATCTCAAGGACGGACTATGAGCCATCCGACATGGATATATTGTATGCTGAGGGAATTACATGATCGAATGGACTCTCTTGTACATAATTCTCTTTTCCATCCATAAAATGAGAAGTTTCTATCGATCGTTATTAACATGATCCATCATCAATGTTGGTTTTATTCAATCCCGAGGAACTGATCGGTGCATTATTACAATTTCAATATCATATCATAGGTGAATAAATAGACGAATGAAATTCATTTTAGGCAAAAAGATTAAGTATAGACTGAGATAATTGAGTTTTAAGTTTACCATGTTGAAGGTTTCAGTTACAAGGGAATCTAGCTTAGACTTGTATTTTTGCTTGATTTAAGAGAGTGTTTGACTGTGTGCTGTGCATATAGGCGAAAGCGTGAATGCTGAGTGTTTGGAATCACTGCTTGTAGACATGATTCATTGCATTAATTGGGAATTTAGAAATAGTCTAAACCCCTACTCTAAATTTCAAGTGTAAATGTTCTCATACTCTTAATTTAATATGTGATTGTGTGTTGTGAAATTGTGGATTAAAATGTGATACTATGACATGTGAAATAAGCTTATGATGACTATTATGAAAGAGTTGATTGTAGGCATGTTATACGTGCCAAACGACAGTGATTATGTTGTGCTTATAATGTGAATTTGCAGAGAAAAAGTGCAGAAAATGGCAAGTAATATGAATGTTTAATAACGAATATTTTGGCCTTGTGACCTTTGAGACCGTTGGATATAGTTGGCATGTCCTAGGATAGTAAGTACTCACCTTTATGTTGTAATTTTTGGGCGTTAAGACTCAAGACAGTTTTAGAGAGATAAGGGAATGTGAACTATTCACTGGGATATGTTTGACATGTCAGAGAGTGCTAACTACATGCTACACTTTTGGGACATGTTCGACTTTACGAATCATTTGGTGTGTTGGAAATTTGTGTATCTGATGTGTGGTGGTAGAGCCCACTTTTATGTTTCATTGCTCAAGTGCCAAATTATCATTAAATGTGTTTATGTGTAATGTGATATATGCCTAAATGAGTATGTGATTAATATGTAAATAAACCAATGAATGTTGCATGAACAAATATAATATGAATCTAAAGGTGGAACATAGTAATTGTGCTATATGATTGTTTCGAAATGCGTGATGACATGTTTGTGTGGTAGTTATTCTGATCATTCACTGAGCTTGTAAAGTTTACCCACTCCTTTTTAAATATTTGCAGATTGTTAAGCGTTGCGGTGTGAGTTGTACAAAATATTTTCCATGGAATTGATCCAAGTAGTTAGCATTTGAGTATGGGTTAGTAGTTGTTATTTTGAGATTTGTGGGATAAGACAATGTGGTAGAATTGTTGTATAAATATTTCTATGATGTTTTCGATGTTTTCTTAGTTTATTTATTTTTTGGATTTAAGTATTTGGTCTTTGGTATGTTGATTCTTGCTCGGGCATATTTTAGATGTTTAGAACTATTATTATAGTCGTTTTGACGTTTGTTTGATGTGATAAAAATTGCATGATGGACTTAAGTTAGATTGAACTAATTACTTAAATATGTTGTATTTTTGTTGTTTAGAGTAGAGGTATCGATATTCAGGTTTTAAAATCGATACCTCCACGATTTTCTAAAGTGTAAGAAGTTAGAATGGTAATTTGGTATCGATACAATATCACGAGTATCGATACTCGGGGTAATAAAATCGATACTTTTTAAAATGTACCGATATTTTCTTGTGACTTGATTTTAGACGAGAAACATAATACGATTTTGGTGTCGATTTTTCAAGCGATATCGATACCATATAAGGAAATTATTAATACCTCAGTTTCAGTATCGATACCTACGTGAATTGTATTGAAATTTTGCTGAGTGGTTCATATGCATGTTGCAATTGTGTAATAAGCTCAATTTTTGTTTGTATGGCTTAATTAATGCTACTTTTTGTATTCGTGACTCAGGAATTCTATATATGTGTAAGATTAATAATGTGACATTAATCGCATGTTTGATGAGACATTTGAATAAGTTTGTTGATGAGACGGTGGTGTGACATCCTAATATTTAGGCTCGACGATCGGGTCGGGTATAGGGTGTTACATTAGACCTGCTTATGGGCCAGACCACCCGTTTAGGTACGAAGGCTCGCCCAAAAAATAGGATGGTTTGAAAAAAATATAGAGCTCGAAAAATGGGCTTAGGTAAAATTTAAGTCTTGTTTTTCTATATGGGTTAGGCCTTGGGCAAATTTTTTTTGCTCGAGTCTGTCCTGAATATATTATGTTATAAAAATATATGTTAAATAATAATTACATATTTATATTAAATCACTAACTCAATAAAAATTAAATCCATTATCTAAAACCTA
This sequence comes from Gossypium arboreum, assembly GCF_025698485.1. NCBI lineage: Eukaryota > Viridiplantae > Streptophyta > Magnoliopsida > Malvales > Malvaceae > Gossypium > Gossypium arboreum. Next base: position 120,239,605 of record NC_069073.1, read on the forward strand.
AAAAAAAAAATCCAACTCAATAAGCCAACCCATAATATAAAATTTCAAATTATATTTGATACAAAAATCATTTATTATACTTATTTGTGTTTTTTAATGTAATACTTTTCAATGCGTTAGAAAACTTTTATTTTAACATTTTAACATTTTTAGTGTATTTAATATATTTTATTTTTAAATAAAATTAAATTTAAAAAATTAAATATGAATAAGTCAAGTCGGGTCCGATTTATTTTTCTTAAATTGGATTGGTATTGTGACAAAAAGTAAGCCCATTTCCCCAAAAAAGTGAAGAAGCGATTATGCTATGTATTTAAACTTTTGTGTGCGTTTTCAACCCCCCCACCCCGCCAAAAAAAAAGTTTTTTGACTAATTGTCGAAGAGTGAGCAAAGCATCGGTTCTAACTGTAAAATCATCATTGTCGCAATTTTACATCTAATTATTTTTGGTTGAAAATAAATGGTAAAAAATCTCTTTAGCCCCTCTCAGTTTCAAAATTAAAAAAATTAGTTCCTTTAAAAAAATCAAAGCAATTTAATCTCTATCAATTTCAAACGTAAGAAACTAAAGAAAATTAATCACAATGTTAATGTTTTCCATCAATTTAACATGATTTTGATCGGTATATAAAAAAAAATTAGCCCTCAAAGTTTACACATTATGTCAATTTGATATTAATTTAACAAATTTATCCAGAACATTTGAGTAAATATGTAAACATTAAGGTTGAATTTGTAGAATTTTTAGATTTAAGGCCAAAATGATAATACATATATATATATATATAGATGGCTAAATTTATTATTATACTAATCAAATTATGTATAATTGATGAAAGATATTATTGTCATGATTAAATGCCTAAATATATCTTTCGATTAAGCAAACTAATTATGTTGATTGACAATTTTTTATAAACATTGAGTCCAACTTTTTTGAATTTTTGTAGATTTAGGATGAAATTAATAGAATGTATAAATATTAGAGGGTTAAATTTATTATTAAGCTAATAAAAAAAACTTGTGTTAGTTTTCTGTTGTGCGATATATATATAGGAAATAATTGTATGAAACAATGACGTCACATCATCTATATCCCTTCCCAATCATTTAATGACATGTCAGTTAATTTTTATATGTCATTCATACCTCATTTAATTAATGTTTTAACCATTAGTCCTTAAAATCTCAATTAAAAATTACTCAACCCTAATTAAAATTTTCTCTTCATGTCTCTGCAACCGCTCCTTGGTGCTATTATTTTTAGTTTTTCCGGCTGCTATTCAATTGCTGGCTATTCTAACTCAGCTCTTCTAACTCGAGCCAATAAAAAAAAATGCATGTTAAAAAATGTACATTGATCGCGATTACAAACTTTGTTTTTTTAGAAGGTTTGTTTTGATGATTGGGAGAACTAAAATCTCGATGCCCATCCTTAAAGTTTTCTTGCATGTCTGCTGGTCTGGCTATCTTGCTATGCCTAGTGAGATGCTTAAAAATCCCCAAACCCATTGCTTATTATTATTTTAAAGATGAGGTTTGTTATACCCTCAAAAAAGAAAATCAGGGGTTCAAGATTCATGTTTTCAAACTCTGTTTTGATTCGTATATATATATATATATCGCACGACAAAGAAAACCTCTACAATAACAAGGGAAATGACGAATTTACAAAGCTGAGGTTTGATTTGTTGGCTTTGATATAAGAAGATGAGGGGTCCAGAGAATGATCAGTGCTTATAGTGCTTTTGTTTTTCCAGACGGATTTATACTGTAAGAAAAGAGCATACACACCGTAAATTGTGCCTAAGACAACTGGATCTTGGCAGTTAGGGATAGAGAGTTATACTTGATAAGTTTATGACTTAGTTCTCTAAGTCGTCCTTTAGATATGAGAGTCTCAATCTTGCGAGAGCCTGCTCCCTCTGCTTCACCGGTGTGCCCTCTCTTGGCTATGGTTACTAGATAGAGGCTTACGCTTCTCTCTCTATGTCTCAAACCCAGTAAGTTTTTGAAGAACAAAGGAAAGGATTTTCTGAACAAATGCTAAGTTTTTATAACTTTGAATGAAATTACAAAGCAATAAATAAGTATCTTTCCCCCTTTCTAACTGCTGCCTAATGAGAGACATCTGCATTCATTATATAAAGGCTCGGGTATTTCATTGGGCCCTATCGACAACCTGGATATAAGTTACGAGAGTCTTCTTTCACAACAATCGGTAAATATGGGTAGCGCGTGCTTCCTAAAGGCGCTTTTCTCAGAAATAAAAATTTAAAATAAATACAGATAATATGCTTTTAGCTGAGCTTCTGCAACTTTTATCTCGTGACTCTCTTTACATTTTTATAGAGGCCACATATTGTTCTAGGGCTCCATCTCGGTATTCTTCGTCTTGGGCTTTTGAAGTTTTTGGGCTTTCTGGAATCTTTTCTATTATGTTAGCCCGACATGCCATCTCGAGCCACCATTGATCCCATCCTTCAGAGGGCCTCTCATCAAATTGGTTTAGCCCACTTATGACGGTTGATAAGTCTTGTTGAATTTCTGAGAGTCTTTCTATTATCTTGTCTTCTTTTGTTATAGGTTGTCCGGCGGTGGCCCCGGCGTATGAGATCATTTCTTCTTTATGCTTGGCTTCCTTTTGGAGATCTTCCATCCTTTTTATGAGCTCTATGTTCCTTACTCGCTCGGTCTGGAGTTGTTTTTCCAGGAGGAGCTGCTGTTCTTTGTGTTTTGTAATTTGATCTTGGAGTGTTGCATTTTTTGCCGAAGTTTCCATTTCTAGTTGAGGATTTTCATATATTTCTACCCATTTCGTCTTGAGTTTCTCTGATACATTATATTTGTGTCCAAGGTATATCTGGGCATCTTTGTATGCAGCTGATAAAGAGCTGTATTTTTTATATTTTGGGTTTTTCTGGGATTTTGTATAATGGATAATTTCAGTCCATTCTTTGTATATCCCTTTATTGTCTCCTGTGAATAAGATATAACATATCTCATTATTATGGATGTTATGAAAATATAAGGAGAGCCCATTAAGGCAGGCTATTTGGTGTTTGATATCTCCCCTTTTATGAGCTATGAATATATTATCTATGAGTATTCTTTCTGCAGATGTTATAATCGTATTGTCTGCCAAGTTAAATTCTTGACCAGAGCCTTTATAATCTGTGAAGGAAAGTTTCTCTGAAAGTATAAGCGGCTTTCCCGTAGGTTTCCAGAGGTTTCTTGCTCCTTCTGGAAATTCTTCTGAAGATGTATAGGGGATTATAGCTTTTGTTGTTGATTCTGATCGAGAAGATTCCAGGAATCTTCCTTGTCTTTGAGTGGTCATTCTGCAATCAATATCCATTAGTAACTTTTCTTCGAATTGTAATAATCTAGATAATATATCTGCTATTTTATTATTTTCTCTTGTAATATGTTCTATATGAAGTTTTAATCCTCTTTCTATTATATAACTAGTTAGATTATGCCATCTATTAAGAGAAGATCTTTTCTTTTCTATTTTCATTTTGTTATAATATTTTACAATTGCAATACAATCAGTTCTTATGGTAAATTCTTCTTTTCCTAGTATAAAGAGTTCGAATGATTCTAATGCATATCTTATGGCTAGTAATTCGACATCTATGCTAGCTATATTCCTAGTAATATAAGTTATTTGTTGTTTATACCATTCTAGTTCTTGGTTTGATGCAAGTATAGCGTTAGCTCTTATTTCTCTTCCTAAGGGTTGAGGTAATTTATTTATTAACTTGTTTTGCAAATAGGGCGAAACTAGAGCAAATTTTTAGGGGAGGCCGGATAAAATTTTAATTTTCTACAGTTTATATTTTTATAATTTATAAAGGATTAAATCAAATTTTTATAATTTTAGGGGGGCCAAAATGTAATTTTACCTTTATTAATTTAAAAAATTTTAAAAATTTTAAGGGCCAAAAGAGCAAATTTACATTTTAGGGGGCAGGGGCCCATGCCAGCCTCCCTGGCTTCTCCCCTGTTTGCAAATCTTCATTATATATGTTCTGAGATGTAGCAGTATAATGTGTGTAGTCATTTAAGAAATATATTACATGTGACCAATCATCTACAGATAATTGCTTTAATTTTCTTCCAGCTTCTGATTGTTGTTACCAGGATCCCATTGATGGGTCTGATGCAGTTATTATGTTGCTTACCGCATATACAAAATTATTAGAATTTGCTCCAAATTGTATAAGTTTACTATGTTCATTTTCATGACTACTTTTAAAAATATCCCTATTTCCTAAAGTAGTTTCCAAGTATTTATACATCTCCTCTGAAGTATGCTTAAAATTATGTTCTAAGTATTTTTTATCATCATATTTTTCCATTGTTGTATTACTTCTGGCCATAGCTGTGGGCTATATTTTCCAAGGTTTAGTAGCTGATCTTCAAAAAAACATCTAAAGGTTATCTTTGGCCTTTATTTTTGTATGGATATTTAGGCTCTTCATAGTTTGAATAAGGCCTTGGTGGTATACTACCGTAGTTATACGTATTTGAATAAGATCTACTTCTACTAACTCGTTGTCTATTTCAAAGTCTGATTTATACTTTTAGCTGAAGTTGGGCATTCTGACGATATTGAATGTCTATGGTTATAGTCTGTGAATCTTATATTTATATTTCCTAGTAAGTCTTGAAATATTTCTCCTTCTTGGGGGGTTAATTTGGGTCTTTGTTCTTCAAATAATTTATTTAAGTTCCATATTTTTCCTGCTAGAAGCTCTGCTGAAAATTTTGGAGGTTTTATGAACCTTACTCCTTTTGAGGCTATAGCTTCTATGACATCTTTTATTCCGCATTTATAATTAATATTAGTATTTTGAGTAGCTTTTCCAATAAATCCAAGAGTTATTACTAGGTTGTCTCTATTAATTAACCCATATCCTGAAGATATTACTCCTAACTTTATGTTATGAATATCTTTTGTTCTGAGGAAGAATTCTGGGGCGCAATAAAAGAGTCCTCTGTTGTTATTCATGTCTACATCCATAAAGCTTATTATCTTTTTCTGTTTGTCTTCTATTGAGTCATCAAATAGGGTCATTATTACATGGGCTCCTAAATCTAGTCGTGTCATTCCTTTTATCCCGACTACTATTAATCCTAAATGAGTATAATTCATTTTATTTTCTTGAAGCATTTTACATGATTCTTTTCGTAATAATGGTATTATAACTGTGTCATTATCTCCACATTTTATAGGAGTTTCTGCCATTTTTTGTATGAGTTGGGTTTTTTCCCAGAATTTTCCCTTTTCATATAGGTTATGTGGGTTAAAATGTTTATGATTTGCTTGTTTAAAGTTTTCTAGATCCTTTTCTATATCTATTGTTTCCGCTAGTTCTATTTCTTCGTTTTTCTTTTTGGTGCTAAATACTCGCTTGAATATGTTATTCTTTTTTACTTTATTGGTTCCAGAACTACTAGAACCTTCGTATATAGTCTTTGACTGTCCTGTAAAAGGTTTCAACATCTTAATCGTCTTTTATGATTTCGTTTTTATCGTTTATTATGAAGCTGTGTGGTGGATCGTATATGTTAAAGTTCCTACTGATCGTGCTTTGGTTGTTTTGTACTAGTTCCGTAACAGTAGTTTATTTTTCTAAAGCTTTTCTAAACCAATCCTGGATATTGTTTATTAGATTGTTACTATTACTTATGAACATTAGGTATAGCAAGATCTAAATAATAGAACATACACATCGTAAATCGTGCCTCAAGATAGCTAGGTTTACCTGACAGTTAGGGAAAGAGAGTTATACCTGATAAATTTATGATTTAGTTCTCCAAGTCGTTGTCTAGATATGAGTGTCTCAATCTCGAGGGAGCCTACTCCTTCTGCTTCACCAGTGCGCCTTCTCTTGGCTATGATTACTAGATAGAGGCCTTACACTTCTCTCTTTCTATCTCAAACTTAGAAAGTTTTTGAAGAACAAATGCAAAGATTTTCTGAACAAAGGCTAAGTTTTTATAACTTTGAATGAAATTACAAAGCAATAACTAAGTCTCTCTCCCCCTTCCTAATTGCTGTCTAATAAGAGATATATGAGTTTCTTATATAGAGGTTCAGGTGCTTCATTGGGCCCCATCGACAATTTGGATGTATGTCACAAGAGTTTGCTTCCTAAAAACGTTTTTCTCAAAAATTAAAAATTAAAAATTAAAATAAATATAGATAAATTATATTTGTCCTCCTGTTATTCCAAAATGTTCAAATTTTATCTTCTTAAATACCAACTTGGGCGGATTTGTGTTATATATGAATCAGGTTTCGACGTAAAGAACCCACAACGTCGCACTCCTGGGCCAAAATCCAACCAAACCTCAGCTTTGTAAATTCGTTATCTCCCCTGTTATTGCAGAGGTTTTCTCCGTCGTGCGATATATATATACAAATCAAAACAGAGTTTGAAAACATGAATCTCGAACCCCTGTTTTATTCTTTTGGAGGGTATAGCAGACCCGTCCTTAAAATAATAATAATAAGCAAAGGCTTTTTGGGGATTTTTAAGCATCTCACTAGCAAGTTTTCGGTCTCGCGTTATTACAGATTACGATACGCTGGTAAGTTTATAAAAGCCAGACCAGCAGACATGCAAGAAAACTTTACGGATGAGCATCGAGATTTTAGTTCTCCCAATCACCAAAACAAAACCTTCCGGATTATAACCTTACTCACTGCCGCCGCAATGTCTTTGGATTAAACAAATTGATAATAAAGAAAACCAATTCAATCGTACGTCAGCCCTTTTTCTGTCCTTTTGTAGAAATTAAGGTTGTGTCTTATCTGTGGACCATACATACATAATTAAAAAAGAACCTGGCACTCACTCGTGTGTTTTGGGCGAATCTCTTTATCTTTAAAATAAAAAAGTAGAAGGCTTTAGAGATTTCTCAAGCAACCTGTGGAGCGGTCTCGTGAGGCTTTCACTGTTGGGTGACAAAGCTGCGCAATACTTGAAAGCCAAATCACGCTATAAAGTGATATGATATGCATGAAAACTTTAAGGTTGTCGACATTTTAGTTCTTGCAATCACTAAAACAAAACAGTGGAGTAGAAAGAATGTAGTGAGCATTTAATCGCGATAAATGTACATTGTTTAATGTGCATTTTTCATTGTCGCCTCGACTAAGTAGAGCTGGTTGGTTCAGCTATAAATAACACACTCAGGTTGCCAATGCAATCACATTACATTATTCTTCTGAGTTTTGAGAAACGAGTTGTATTAGTGGAGTTGAAGAAATGGAGGTGATCATGGACGAAGTTAACCTTGAAGCACGCCATGTACTAAGGTGGAAGTTTCGTGATCATAGCCGTACACTTTCTGGTCGCCGGATTGATTTAACGGTTACAGACGGGAATGAAAGGTGGCAGTTTGAATGCTGCCGGAGTGAAGAAGGAGACAACACCTACTACATCCGCTGTCCTGCATGGAGCGACTTTGTTAGACCAAGGATCCATGCGAGGCTCACTCTTTATGCTAAACAAGCCAATGAGAACTTCCACAGAGTGAGGGTGATACCCAGGGACTAGTCTGTCTATGAGATGTAGGATCATGGTTGGTTTCTGCTTTTAATTCATAAAATAAAAAGACAAGGTGCAACTTTGCTCGAGCCAGGCACCATTGCTCTATTCTGTTGCAAAGTTAAATCAAATGTCATTTTCTTTTGTAATCCTTAAGCTTATGAATGAAATCTAAATAGAAAAATGTGTCATTATTGGTGATGTTTAATTAATGATTGTGTTGTATTTCTGTTTTAAGTTGTATTAAATTTCATATTAGACAGGAGAACTAGAAATGATATGTACTTCCTTGGACGGGTAAGCTTGGATAGCAATTTTCAATGTTCCCACCTCCTATTTCTCTTTCAAACTTTCAACATTGTGCTATTTGGTCATTAAAATTCACTTATCTATCCTACATTTATTAGTTAAAGCTTTTGTCTAGCACTTAAATTTTATGGATATTGGTCCAAATGGAATTTATCACCTTTTATAATGGGTGCAAAGAACGAAATTGGCTGGCTCATGAGAGAGTTGATAAAGAGATAAAAATGATTTTTTAAAAAACATAGAATTAAAAGTAAATTGAAAAAATTTGTGAACGTCAAGCCCTAAATTTATTAATTTTTTTAGAATTAGAAATAAAATATTTTGCTTTAAAAAAAAAAAGCCTAAAGTGATAGATTTAGTCCATGTTGTTGGGGATTGACTTGTATAAACAACGAGATAGTAAAAGTAGAGAAGAACGAATACAAATATTTTACGTGAAAAACCCTCAAAGAGGAAAAAATCCATGGGCAAAGGAGGCTTCGACTTTTCACTAAATAAGTAAACAAACGAGAGTACAATATAGAGAAAATGAACCTAGATGTACAACCTACACATTATTCAAAATCCCAAATACAAAGCTTAAAATCCCAAAGAGCAAACTAGTAAACAAAACCTTAAATCTCATAGGGCACACAAAAAAGTTATAAAATACTCTCTATAATTACCACGAAACTCTCATCAAAACTCATATATGATTAAATCTTGTCTCTCTTAAGAAAAGAAACTCTTACTGATTGGTATGTTGAAACAAAGATGGGGAAAAATAGCAGAGTTTAGCTGGAAGAAGAATACGAGGCACACCCCACACATGTTCACCAATTAGATTATTTATTAGTCTACATTTTTCGAATTTTAAAATTTCAATATTGATTAAAATTACAGCCTTTAAATCAACAATTAACTTTTTCGTGAGTAATATATAGAAATAGCAAGCTGACATGACATTATATATATAATATTATGTTCGCCACGTCAAATTTTAAAAAACAACATAATTTAATCACTTAGTAGGATTGAATGTTTAAAATACATAAATTACTGAGGCTACAGATGACGAAATAAAATCATAGGGACTAAACCTTATGTGTAGTACAAGTACTAGTGGCAGAGTTTAACCATAAGGGTTTATCAATGTAGTTTTAAAAATTATTGGTCAAATTCAATATTCATTCCTTCAAGTTAAAAAGCGAGCAAAGCACATGAGTATAACTGTAAACCATCACTCGCTGCCGCAATATCTTTCAATTAAGCAAACTAATTATGTTGATTGACAAATTTTATAAACATTAAATTAAATTTGTTGAATTTTGTAAATATAGGATTAAATTGATAAAATGTAAAAATATTGAAGAGTTAAATTTGTTATTAGGCCAATAAATATTGGAGAGTTAAATTCGTCATCTCCCCCGTTATTGCAGAGGTTTTCTCTGTCGTGCGATATATATATATATATACAAATCAAAACAGATTTTAAAACATGAATCTCGATCCTCTGTTTTTTTTTTGAGGGTATAGCAGACCACATCTTTAAAATAATATTAATAAGCAATGGGTTCGGGGGATTTTGAGCATCTCACTAGCAAAATACCGATCTCGTGTTATTTACAGATGTTTTCTCTGTGGGATGCGCAATCTTTTGGGCAAACAAGCTAGAAATCACGCTTCCATATGATCACTATATCCTGTGTAAGTTTATGAAAGCCAGGCCAGCAGATATGCATTAAAACTTATCCAGTTTTCAGTTCTCGCAATCATCAAAAAAAAAAAAAAAACCTTCTGGAAAAAAAAAAACAGAGCTTGTAATCGCGATCAATGTGCATTGTTTAACATGCATTTTTCTTTGTTGGCTCGAGTTAGAAGAGCTGAGTTGGGCTATAAATACGCATTCAAGGATTGCTTGAGGACTCCAAATCACATTACACTCTTGTTCTGAGTTTTGGGGAAACAAAAACTTGTTTAGTTTTAGCAGAGCTGAAGAAATGGAGGAGATCGACACAGTTAATCTACAAGCAAATCATGTGCAAAGGTGGAGGTTTCGTGATCGTAGCGGTACACTTCCTGCTGGTCGGATTGTTTTAAGGGTTACGGAAGACGAGAACCAATGGTGGCGGTTTGAATGCTGCCGGATTGAAGGAGGCATGCACTGCATCAGTGGCAATGCATGGAGCGACTTTGTTGGACCAAGGGTCCATGCTAGGCTCACTCTTTATGCTAAACAAGACGGTGAGAACTTCAACAGAGTGTGGGTGAGAGCAGGGTAGAGAGAGAGCTTATTTCCTTAAGGGATGAAGTATATCATGGTTTCTGGTTTTCTTTCAAAAAATATATAAGTATTAACTGTCGGCTCAATTTACAACTTTGTTCAGAGCAGGCAGCTTTCTTCTTCTTCTTCTTTTCCTGTTGCATTGTTAAAAAGGTCGTCTTCTTTTGTAATCCATCAATTAAATCTAAATAGAGAATGCTATATGTCTTTAATGTAGCTCAAACTATAAGATTATTTAGACGTATATTATTGATATAAACAGAGTTCACCCATGACACAGCCCATTCACCTCCCTGAAAACGTTTTCCCATTTTATTAGAGTATGAAGATGGTACTAATGAGTTGAAAGAGTTAGGCGTTGTTTTCGGTAGCTTTGTTTGTTACATATGCTTAGCTACCATGCTAAAACAGCGGCAAAGAATCAAGATGAAGAAAACTGAAGAATGATTGAATCAGTTCATCATTCAATAATGTTACAGCTCTACATCATATACAATATTATGGTAACTGCCTGCCTGCTTAACGAGACATTTGCCGTTACCTCATCATCATGATCCATGTGTACCCTCTCATCATACACTGAGGATGTCAAGTTTTGATTTTGTTCTAAAGGAGTGACAACTATCTTTCCTCCCCCTAGCCCTGTGTTTGAACTTAAACTCAAGAGCATACTTGCGTTGGTTTAATATAATACCAGGCTGTGATCTTGCTATTTCAATGCCAAGGAAATACTTGAGATCCCCTAAACCTTTAATCTTGAAATTGTGATGTAAAATACTTTTAAGCTCATTTAAGATTTTCAGAAATCAATAAATCATCATGACAACCAACTTATCACCTTTCTTCTTGGTAAAATATCAGAGTACCGCATCAGTCATATGGACCAAAATTGACATAAGTTGCCAAGTTCTTGAACTAATATGAGAAAACGTATGAAATTCGAATACCAATATGGACCAACAAACATTGAGGGACTTAATTGAGAAAAATTGTTAAGTTGAATGATTAAATTTTACTTTATTCCAAAAACTGAAAAATCGATAGTTAAAGACGAGCAAAGCACGTGGTTGTAACTGTAGCTCGTCACTCTCTGCTCTGCAGCCGCAAGATCTTTCCATTAAGCATATAATATTTTGTTCATTTAGCGGGTATTAAGGTTGTCTGTCGATTGCACATAAACAAATACATATAATTTGTATCCAAAAAGCACACTACCGTATGGAATGAAGTACATTTCAAAAGCTAAATGGTATATTAACGTGTAATTTTTATGAGCTAGAAATATCAAGGTGGAAGGGGGGTTGAGGGTTGATCTCTTACTATCTATTTCTTTAGAAGAAAGAAACTTATTTAATAGGGGACACTTAGCTCTCCGAATATAATTGACGACCCGTAATATTATATTCTAGAATGAGGTTATAGTGTTTGAATTTCAATATTCTAACCATTTCATAACCTCACATTATGAATATCCTGTAATATAAGGTATAACCTCATTCCTTATATATCATTAGATTACGGGCATAATATTAAATTTTGAATCAATTTTCCCTTTGTTTTTATTATTCTAATCAATTTAAGTTTTTCTTAAATAAAAACAAAATATTTTTCTTAATAGTGAATTATGGTTGGTGATACAATCCTCCTTATGAATTATTATAATTATGATTTATAAATTTATTTCAACACAATATTTATTTATTAATATATAAATTGTAATAAAAATAAGAATTGTAATAATTTATCATAATTTTATGAAAATTGAGCCTAAAAATACTAAAATAACTAGACTTGTTTAAAAAATCTTTAACAACGGAAAATGAGTAAAATGTGTTTTTGAGTAATCTTACATTTTATAAACCAAACACTTGAATATTACATTTTAACAAAATGAACTAATATCACGTTTCACCCGTAATCTTACATTTACTCCCCGGTTTCAAAGAAAAAATATATAAAATTAAATTTTAATCATAAAATTGAATCAAACTATTCTATCGTACGATAACGTCTGCCAATTTTTCTTCTTTTTTTTCATTTAGGAGATATTTAAGTTGTCTATTGATTGCACATTCATAATTTTGGGTATAGTAGCGACCAGTGTATATATTTACGAGGTTTTAGCTGTTACGTAAAAAAGCTGCGCAATATTTGACGGCCAAAAGCTAAAAATCACGCTATCATATGATTATGGTATGCTCGGTATTTGACTAAGTTTATGAAACCAAACCAGCAGATATGCATGAATGCTAAGGTCGATTATGGAGATTTTAGTTCTCGCAATCACCAAAACAAAACATTCGACTAGAAAGAATGTGGTGAGCAGTTAATCGCGATGAATGTTACATTGTTTGACATGCATTTGTCTTTGCTGTCTCGAGTTAGCAGAGCTGGGTTCAACTAGAAATAACACAATCAAACGTTGCTTGAGGAGTGCAATCACATTACATTCTTCTTCTGAGTTTTTTGAAAGGAGTTCTTTTATTGGAGCTAAAGAAATGGAGGTGATCATAAAAAATGTTGTTCTTGAAGCACACCATGTACGAAGCAGGGGCGAAGCCATGGGGCGCTGGCATGGCCCCAGCCCCTCCTAAAATGTAAAATTATATTTTAGGCTGTTGAAATTTTTTAAAAATTTTAAATTAGTAAAGGTAAATTTGTACTTTGACTCGCTCAAAATTATAAAAATTCGATTTAATCTTTTACAAATTATAAAAATTTCATCCAGCCCCTCTAAAAAATTTGTCTAGCTTCGCCCCTGGTACGAAGTTGGAAGTTTTGTGATCATAGCTGTACACTTCCTGGTGATGCGGTTGTTTTAATGGTTACAGAAGACGGGAATGAAAGGTGGCATTTTGAATGCAGCCTGATTGAAGGAGGCATGCACTGCATCCGCTGCCGTGCATGGAGCGACTTTGTTGATCCGAGAATCAATGCTAGGCTCACTCTTTATGCTGAACAAGACGGTGAGAACTTCCACAGAATGAGGGTGATAGTGAGGAGGAACTAGATAGCTTATTTGTGTAAAGGTGATGGGATGAAGTATATCATAGTATCATGGTTGCTTTTTGCTTTTATTTCAATCAAATAAAAAAACAGAGTGCAACTTTGTTCAAGCCAGACACCATTGCTCTATTCTGTTGCATGGTTAAAAAGAATTTAACTTCTGCAATATCTTTCAATTAAACAAACTAATTATGTCGATTGACAAATTTTATAAAAATTGAATTTAAATTTGTTGAATTTTGTAGTTTTAGGATCAAATTGATAGAATATGTAAATATTGGAGGGCTAAATTTGGTATTAAACTAATAAATGAAAGGCTCGTGTAAATTTTCTGTCGGGCGAAAGAGTCGAGCGATTTATATACACAAATCAAAACAGAGTTCGAAAACATGAATCGCGAACTCCTGGGCCTAAATCCAACCAAACCACAGCTTTGTAAATTCGTCATCTCCCCTGTGTCGTGCGATATATATATACATACAAATGAAAACAGAGTTTGAAAACATGAATCTCGAACCCCTGTTTTTTAGGACTTTGGGGATTTTTAAGAATCTCACTAGCAAGATAGCGATCTCGCGTTATTACAGATTATGATATGTTGGTAAGTTTATGAAAGCCAGACCAGCAGACATGCGACAAAGCTTTTAAGGATGAGGATCGAGATTTTAGTACTCACAATCACCAAAACAAAACCTTCTGGAAAAGAAGAAGAAGAAAAAACAGAGCTTGTAATCGCGATCAATGTGCATTGTTTAACATGCATTTGTCTTTGTTGGCTCGAGTTAGAAGATTTGAGTTTGGCTTTAAATATCCATTGAGAGGACAAATCCTTCTACAAGAACTGCAAATCACATTACATTCTTGTTCTGAATTTTGGGGAAAAAAACTTGTTTTAGTTTTAGCAGAGCTGAAGAAATGGAGCAGATCGACGCAGTTAATCTAGTAGCTAACCATGTGCAAAGGTGGAGGCTTCGTGATCGTAGCGGTACACTTCCTGCTGGTCGGATTGTTTTAACGGTTACGGAAGACGAGAAACAATGGTGGCGGTTTGAATGCCGGAGTGAAGGAGACAGGCACTACATCACCGGCACCGAGTGCAGCCGCTTTGTTCAACCAAGGATCAATGCTAGGCTCACTCTTTATGCCCAACGAGACGGTGAGAACTTCCACAGAATGAAGGTGATAATGACGAGGAACTAGAGAGCAGTGGTCACTCTTTATGCCGGAGAAGGGGAAAACGCCACCCACAGACTCGACGTGAGGCCGTGAGCTTCATAATATATATGAATTTAATATTTGTTCTGTGCATTGTTTGTCTCTTTTCAATTTCAGAGAAAACGCAAAACGGTTTTGTTTTTCATTTTCTCAGGATTAGTAATGTTTAATGATTGTGTTGTAGTTCTATTTTAAATGGGATTTTCTTTTTTCTCTTACCTTGCCACCTTAGGACTTCATGGCTCTTCTTTTTTGTGCATACGGTCATCCTGTTTATCTTAATAAACTCCAATGGTAGCTTAGGTATAAAATTTTCGTTAATTCTAATTAATTAAAATACAAATTTAATCTAATTATTGAGTTATATACTTATGCTAATAATTTAAATCAAAGTCATAAGCAATGGGGTTGTCTGATAATAAGCAAGGCAGCATTCTTCTTCTTCTTCTTTTTCTGTTGCATTGTTAAAAGGTCGTCTTCTTTTGTAATCCATCAACTAACTCTAAACAGAGAATGATATATATATAAGAATGTCTTTAATGTATCTCAAGCTAAAAGAAATTTAGACATATATTCTTGATAAAAACAGAGTTCACCCAAAACAGATCACATTCACCTCTCTGAAAATATTGGAAAAAGTAAATCATTGTATACACATGTTGCAAAATTCCAAATGATCCTTTCATGCTTTCTCCCTTTGAAAACTTAGATCAGCTGCGATAGGCTTCAAAAGGATCAATGCTATCTTCCTTTCTTACTTTGTGCTATTTCGTTATTAAAATCCACTCATCTAGCTAAGATTTATTTGAAGAGTTAGAGTTCCTGTTCAGCTATAAACAACACATTCAAGGGTTGCCAATGCAATCACATTACATTATTCTTTTGAGTTTTCAGAAAACAACACACTCATTTTGCCAAAAGAGGAGAAGCGATCGTGCAATATGTATCATATGTATTATTACATTGATGTGCATCCCAAGAACCAAATTTCAATTGCGGCGGACTTAAAGAGCAAGCAAATTAAGCACGTGGTTGTCACTGTCGCAAGATCCTTCCATTAAACAATTAGTTTTGTTGGTTGAAAATGAAAAGTATTCAACCCTTTTTTTCCTTTAGTAGAAATTGTTGAGGTTGTCTTGTCTGTCGATACTATATATATATATACTTGACCTTTAATTAATGGCTTTGGAAACTCATCATCTCTCGAGCAAGCTGGTGAGCCATCTCGTTATCTCAGGGATTTTATCTGTCGATTGAGAAAAAGCTCAGCGCAACACATGCACTACCAAAATGAGGCTACCAAGTGAAAATGTATTTTGAGGTTGAACATCTAGCTGTCCTTCTCGCGATGACCAAAACAAAGAAACTAGAAAGATTTGCAGTATATGCAAGAATGCCGCAAGATATTTAGCCTTTTTCTCGCTATGCAAGAATGCTGCATCAAGCAAGTAGAGGCGGTTCATTCACCTATATAAGCCCCCCCATCCCATGGAGGGTGATAAATTAACACCAATCCTTATTCAATCACACAATTTTTTTAGAGTTGATTTGAGAAGTGCAATCAGAGACACATCCTCTTTGGGGAGCTGAAGAAATGGCGGAGATAGGGATTGATACTCTTGCACCACAGCATGCAGCAGGGTGGGATGTTGACACTCCACTTCCACATGTTTTCACGGTTGCCGTCGGGTCTCGACGGTTCAGAGTTCATTGCAGACGTTATGGAGGCAGGTATCGCATCTATGGCGATAACTGGAGCTCTTTTGTTGAATCAAATGTGGGAGCAGTGGTTTCTCTTTATGCCAGAGAAGAGGATCAGGACTTCCACAACCTACAAGTGACCGGGGGAGGAGGGAGGAGCTTGATAAGCGTCTACAAAGCTTCATATTAATATATATTAACTAAGTTATTTTTGCTTTATTTTCTTTTTATTTCTGAGAAAATGTAAAATGCATTTTTTTTTGCATTTTTTCAGTATTAGTAATATTTAATGATTGTATTTGTATTTCTTAATTTATATTTTAAATGGGACATTATGATTGTAATGGGCCAAATTTGCCCGACCCAAGCAAACACAAGAAAACCAAAACAAAATATAAAATAAAACAAACAAATAAAAAACCACAGTCCATTACAGTCCAATTACAAAAAAACCAAGCCCAAATTAATATTAAACCTAGACCCAACCCCAAAAGTACACCGGCCCAAATGGCCCAAAATTTTTAGAACGAACAGAACCCTAGGGTTCTCTCTCTCGCGCCACAGGCAAGCCCCGCCACAGCCTCCGTACCCTCCAAAGACCCACGCACGCACTCCAGCTTAGACCGTGCCGGCGCCGAGCGCCAACCCGTGCTCCGTACCTACAAAAGAAAACAAACAAAAGCAGCAACAAGCCAATACAAAAGCAGAGGACAAAAATTGTTGTTTTCTTTAGTTATTCAGCTATAAAGCCTTTGATTTTCAATTGTAAAAGGAGACTACGAACAGATTACACAAAAAAAAGAGGAATCAAATACAAAGAAGTTGAATATTCTGCAAAGGTTGTTCCCTGTTTTCATTTTTATGCCTTTATTTTCTTTTTATTTTGAAATCTATCTCAAAAACAAAAAAAGAAAGCGAAAGAGAGGTTTACCTTGTGAAACTAGCCGTCGTTCCCCCTTCACTTCGTCGAAATCGAAGTCTGAATGGGGGTTTCAAAGACGAAAACCCCTCCTTTAGGGCTCGAACGCGCAGACCGACGCTCATGGTGGCACATTAGTGCTGAGAGGAGCACTTGGAGGTCGATTAAGCAATGAAAGAGGGGAAGGGGCTAAGGTTTGGCCGAGTGACCCAGTTTTTAGCCTTTTTAAAGGGCCAAATGCGACGCCGTTTCAAGCACAGTTCAATGGCTCAAAAACGACGTCGTTTGGTAGAGCCCAGACCCGATCCGTTTAGCTGCCCCGATGACCCGCGCATTTTCGCGACGAGGGTCTATTTGCAGCACCGGTCCCTCCCTGCTGCACCATGTTTCATTTGGCTTTCATTTGTATTTCTTTTTTTTATTAATTTAGCTATGTAGTTTACACTTATTTGCAAATGGATCCGCGCCCAAACGCAGTATTTTGGGATTTGGTATATTACCAGTTTTAGTCCCTAACTGTCTTCGCACATTGATTATTGGTACTTTTATTGCTATTGTTTTATTTTCGAATGGTCCCCATTGTTTTAGTTTAATTTTAATTAAGTTTTTCTTTGTTTTATACCCATTTTTTATTCTTAATCAATTATTTTACTTTTTAAATCACTTTAATAATTGTTTCTTCATTATTTTAAATGTTTTTTTGTAATATTATTACCACATTTTGTACACTTTAAATATTTACTTCCTTTGTATTATTGTACACATAAGTATATATTATAATAAAGTTAATAGTATTTCATACACCTAATGATGTGTTGATTCTATCCATGCATTTTAACCTATATTTTGTTATTCTAATATGTTTTATATGTTTCGCGTAAAATTAAAATTGTTTTTCTACTTACTTATATTAACACACATATTTGATTTATGTACATTAATTTAAGTCTACATATTATCATTTCCACGTTATCTTATGTACATTTGCTTTTTAAATTTATATGTATCATCTTTATAATGCTTATACATGTTCTTTTTGTGCCTTCATTTTATCGCACCTATTTTAAAATTATTTATATCTTATTTTTTACTAATTACCTCGAATTCTAATAAGTGCGGTTTGCTCACCAATGCATCATTCTCTAGGAGTTCTATTCGGTATTAATTTTATGTCGTTTAGTCTCATGGGTTTTATTCTTTTTCATAATTATTTCATGTGTGTTATGTCAACTATTCTCCATGCATGCTTGAATATTGAGTCATGGATTTTAGATTGATCATAGTTAATTGCCTTGTTAGTTGATTAAATAAATTGTTTCGCCTCCATTCCTTCATTGTCGTGTTTTACGCGTACACATATCACCCCTTATCATCGTTTTTCACTTAATTTTTGAAATGTGGTTTTAAAACCCAATTTTTTTAATAATTAATTTCATCTTATTTCAAATCGAATTAATGTATTTTAAGCTAGCTTTACGATTATTTAAAATTCTTCAAAACGAAGACGAAATTTGATGTTCGGCAATTCGCGGAATCATGCCCTAACGTGTTGGGTTGCAATTTCGTATTTGCTCAAAATAATCAAATTTCCCTTCGAAATTCCATTCATTTCTTTTAAAATCCCTTAAACGAAGATGAGATTTGATGTTTAGCAATTCGCGGAATCGTGCCCTAACGTGTTGGGTTGCAATTTCGCATTTGCTCAAAATAATCAAATTTCCCTTCGAAATTCCATTCATAAAATCCCTTAAACGAAGATGAGATTTGATGTTTGGCAATTCGCGGAATCGTGCCCTAACGTGTTGGGTTGCAATTTCGCATTTGCTCAAAATAATCGAATATCACTTTGAAATTTCGCTCGTGTCTTTTAAAATCCCTAAAACAAAGGCGATATTCGGTATTTGGCAATTTGTGGGATCGTGCCCTAACGTGTTGGGTAGCAATTCCTCGATTGTTTAAAATAATCAAATATCCCTTCAAAATTTCACTCGGCTCTTCTAAAAATCCTTTAAAACGAGGGCAATGCTCAGTGTTCAACAATTCAGGAATCATGCCTTATCGTGCTGGGTTGTGATTTCTCGTTTGTTCAAAACGATCGAGTATTCCTTTAGGTCTTTATTCATAATTATTAAAAACCTTTCAAAACGAATGTGATGTTCGATGTTTGGCAATTTGAGAATCGAGCCCTATCGTACTGGGTTACGCTTTTTCATTTGCTCAAAACCATCAAAGATCCCTTCGAGATTTCACCCTTATTTTTTAAGGTAAGGCAATGGATAATGTTTGGAAATTCGAGGAATCGTGCCCTACTGTGCTGGGTTTCGATTTTTTGTTGGACCAAACAGTTGGGCATCCTTTTGTTAATTTCAAATTATAAACTTTTGGACGTCAAAACAAGAAGATTTTTGGCAACCAACTCGGGTTATTCAAATGTTATTAACAAGAACCACATTTCAAAAACTTTTTTAATTTTAGACATAAGGACAATATTTAATCGATTTGGTACCAATTTTGGGCGTAATGAGGGTGCTAATCCTTCCTCATACGTAACCGACTCCCGAGCCCATTTGTTCATATTTTCGTAGACCAGAATCGTTGTTTTAGTAAACCAAAAGTGTTTTATTAAAATAATCAAATTCTTAGGTGATCCGATCACACCAAAACAAAAGGATCGGTGGCGACTCTATGTATTTGTTTTTTCAAAAGTCGATTCCCCTATTTTTCACTAAATTTAAAATTGTAAAATCCGAAAAAGGGATGGTTTCGACAATGATGAATTAATTACCTTTAAAATTCGTAATTTAAAAATAAGTTCTTAATCTTTATTGGGTTAAAAATTGGCTATCAAAAATTCCAAAATTTTCTGTACCATTGATGAGATGTTTGCATTAAACTTGAATTTTGTTCATTGACAAATTTTTATAAATATTGAGGATGAATTTTTTGAATTTTGTACATTTAGTATTAAATTGATAGAATCTATAAATATTAGAGAGCTAAATTTGTTATTAAACAAATTTAAAAAAAAAAAGACTGTTTGGAAACATGAATATCGAACCCCTGTTTTCAATTTCCTGGGTTTAGCAGACCTCATCTTTAAAATAATACTAAGCAATGGCGATATATATATATATATATATACAAATCAAAAGAGTGTTTGAAAAAGTAAAAAGCAATGGGTTCGTCCGATAATAAGTAATGGGTTAAGTTGATAGAATGTGTAAATATTGGAGGGCTAAATTTATTATTAGACCAATAAATAAAAGGCTCGTGTTAGTTTTCTGTCAAGCGAAAAAGTCGGGCGATATATTTACATAAATCAAAACAGAGTTTGAAAACATAAATCGCGAGCTCCTGGGCCTAAATCCAACCAAACCTCAGCTTTGTAAATTCATCATCCCCCTGTTATTGCAGAGGTTTTCTCTGTCGTGCGACATATATATATACAAATCAAAACAGAGTTTGAAAACATGAATCTCGAACCCCTGTTTTTGAGGGCTTTGGGATTTTTAAGCATCTAGCGATCTCGCGTTATTACAAATTATGATATGTTGGTAAGTTTATGAAAGCCAGACCAGCAGACATGCAACAAAACTTTAAGGATGAGCATCGAGATTTTAGTTCTCGCAATCACCAAAACAAAACCTTCTGGAAAAGAGAAGAAGAAGAAAAAAACTGAGCTTGTAATCGCGATCAATGTACATTGTTTAACATGCATTTGTCTTTGTTCGCTCGAGTTAGAAGAACTGAGTTTTGCTTTAAATACCCATTCAGAGGACAAATCCTTCTACCAGAACTGCAAATCACATTACATTCTTGTTCTGAGTTTTGGGGAAAAAAAACTTGTTTTAGTTTTAGCAGAGGTGAAGAAATGGAGCAGATCGACGCAGTTAATCTAGTAGCTAACCATGTGCAAAGGTGGAGGCTTCGTGATCGTAGCGGTCTACTTCCTGCTGGTCGGTTTGTTTTAACAGTTACGGAAGACGAGAATCAATGGTGGCGGTCTGAATGCCGGGGTGAAGGAGACAGGCACTACATCACCGGCACCGAGTGGAGCCGCTTTGCTCAACCAAGGATCGATGCTAGGCCCACTCTTTATGCTCAACAAGACGGTGAGAACTTCCACAGAATGAAGGTGATAATGAGGAGGAACTAGAGAGCTTATTTGTGTAACGGTGTAGTAATGAAAGTATATGATAGTATCATGGTTGGTTCCCGCTTTTATTAGTGCAACTTTGTTCAAACCAGGCACCATTGCTTTCTGCTGTCGCATGGTTTAAAAAAAATGTCGTTTTCTTTTCTAAAGCTTAAGCTTAGTTATCTAATCAGAAATATGCTTCATTATTAGTGATGTTATATATTAGAATCTCTTTGATTTAGCTTAAACATATAAGACACTTGGATATATGTTATTGACAAAGACAAAGTTAACCCAAAACACAACACGACACAGCCCATTCACCTCCCTTAAAATATTGGAAAAAGTAAATGATTGTATACACATGATCCTTTCATGCTTTCTCCTTTGAATACTTAGTTCCCCTGCGGTAGGCCTCGACAGGATCAATGCTATCTTTTTTTTTTTACTTTGTGGTATTTCGTCACTAAAATCTACTCATCTAGCTAAGATTTATTTGAAAAGTTAGAGTTCCTCTGATCGGCTTGAAATTTTGTTATCACTTTTCTCCTTTATTTATTGATGTTTTTGCGTCTCTATTCTACTAGCTCGTCATATTATTTATGATAAATTAATTTAACTATCTTGGTAAGAGAACAATCGATTTTTACAACAACAAACTGAGTATTTATAACAACTATACATAAAAAGTGAACAACATAACACAAAAGCAATTGGTTACACAGTTCAGTTCTCAACCATGTCTAGGTGTCAAGGGCTGCAGTTCAAAGCCCGTGACCATAGCATACAATGCATCCCATAGAAATTTATCATTGACATGGGTATCATTTGACCCACGAGAGGTAGCCCAATTCAAAGAGCTATTGGTGAAACTTGTCCATTTGAAGCCTGGGTAGCCCAATGATGCAGATATGAAAACATAGGCTACCTTGGTAAATAGAGAAACTAATCTTAGAATATTGTGGGAAATCATATATTGTAATATTAGATATGTAAATTGATTATGTAATTTATAAATCCCTTTATTTTAGGGATAGACTAATCTTGTCCGTCGATGTAACTTGATCTAGATCGTCGATTTTGGGGGAGCTCAACTATAAATAGAGAGCCTCCCCTTAACTTGTAAACCATTCATTAGAACCCATTCATCCATTGTATTTAGTATTCTTTGAAAGAAGGTAATACAATTGAGAACTCGTGCATAGTTTTCTGTGGATTTCTATTTTTTGTGTCTTTTTTTGGCTAAAGTTACTTCGCTATATAAATTGATACCTTGGAGGAATTCTTTGTGAATTCTCACTTTGTGGTGGTTAGACTGACTTGGGCTTATTTAAAACGAAAGGATCGCCTAAGGCCACACAAATTGCAAGATGAAAGTTCTAGCCCCATGATATAGGAACATTGTTTAGAACAACAATCCACTATCTTTTATCTCGTGTACGCGCAAAATAATGATTTAAGTCTTAGTACTCACTAGTGTAGCAACCTCACGTTTACACTTAATATCTAAATCTCTCCTTACTAGACTTTTCTCTGAAAAACTTAGTTTATAAAATCAAATCACTCACTTATTTGTCTACAAAATGCAATCTCTAAAGTAACTCCCAAAGAACAGATTAAGTGTTAAACTCCCAATGCTCTATGCAAATCTTGAGTATGTAAGAATTTTTGGACTTGGTAACATATAGATCAATTCCAATCATAATCTTCAACAAAGTAATATTCTAATAAATAAAATTTAAGATAATTTAGAAATATCTAAGATAAGTCTTTAAGTCATTCGATCCATTCTTCTCAATTCAAGGAATCCATTTATTTAACCCCTCCAATAACTTGCTTCTCCAAATCATCAATCTTCAAATATGAGTCAATTAAATTAATCAATGTTATACAACTCAATTAAATTCATTCTAAACTTTAAACATAAAATCAATTTCCAATAAGTTTAGATTTTGTTAAATTATACTATTCTTCTCAGAGTTAGATGTTGTATTTTCTACTACTAATGCATTGAAATTTATCTTCTTCTTTTTTTCTATTTAATATTTAGTGGGAGGAGTTAAAGAGCAAGCAAATTAAGCACGTGGTTGTCACTGTCGCAAAATCCAGCCGTCAAACAACTAATTTTGTTGGTTGAAAATGAAAAGTATTCAACAATTTTTCCTTTAGTAGAAATTATTAAGATTGTCTTGTCTCTGGATACTATATTATATATATGAAGCGTTGAAAAATGAAACTCGCGCTCCATGTTTTTTGGCGTGTATTACTTGACCTTTAAGTAATGGCTTTGGAAACTCATCCTCTCTCGAGCAAGCTGGTGAGCCTCCCATATCTCCTTCTCTCTGAGATTTTATCTGTCGGCTCAGAAAAAAGCTTTGCGCAACACTACCAAATTGAGGCTAGCTGTTTGACCAAGTGAATTAAGGTTGAACATCTAGCTGTCCTTCTCGCGATGACCAAAACAAGGAGACTAAAAAGATTTGCAGTATATGCAAGAAAGCCGCAAGGTATTTAGCCTTTTTCTCGCTATGCAAGAATGCTTCATCGAGCAAGTAGAGGTGGTTCATTCACCTATATAACCCCCCCACAGTCACACACAATTAAGAGTTGATTAATTTGAGAAGTGCAATCATAGACATATCCTATTTGGGGAGCTGAAGAAATGGCAGAGATAGGAAACGATATTCTTGCAGCACAGCATGCAGCAGGGTGGGATGTTGACACTCCACTTCCAAATGTTTTCACGGTTGCAGTCGGGGCTCGACGGTTCAGAGTTCGTTGCAGACCTCACGGAGGCAGGTATCGCATCTATGGCGATGAGTGGCGCAGTTTTGTTAACTCAAATGTGGGAGCAGTGGTTACTCTTCACGCCAGAGAAGAGGGTGAGGACTTCCACAACCTAGGAAGTGAGGCGGTGAGCTTCATAAGCGTCTACAAATTAAAGAAATGCTACCCGTGGAGCTTCATATATATATTTGTTTTGTGCGTTGTTTGTCTGTTTATAATTTCTGAGAAAATGCAAAATGCTTTTGTTTTTCATTTTCTCAGTATTAGTAATGTTTAATGATTGTGTTGTATTTCTATTTTAAATGCGATTTTCTTTTTTCTCTTACCTTGCCACCTTAGGACTTCACGGCTCTTCTGTTTTTGTGCATAAGATCATCCTGTTTATCTTAAGAAACTCCAATGGTAGCTTAGGTATAAAATTTTTGTTAATTCTAATTAATTAAAATACGTATTTATTCTAATAATCTTAATACCCATGTTGCAAGTTTCAAATGATCCTTTCATGCTTTCTTCCTCTAAATGCTTAGATCTGCGATAAGTCTCGACAAGATCAATGTTGTCTTCCTTTCTTACTTTGTGTTATTTCGTCACTAAAATCCACTCATCTAGTTAAAATTTATTTGAAGAGTTAGAGCTACAAAATGCAATCTCTAACTCTCAAAAAAAAAAATCAAATGTTAAATTCCCAATACTCTATGCAAGTCTTGTATAAGGATTTTTGAATTTGTTAACATACACATCAATTACGATAATCAGAATAGCTTAAAAATTCCAATAATATCTAATATGAGTTTTCAAGTCATTCAATCCATTCTTCTCAATTCAAGGAATTCAATTTGCTTGATCCTAGTCGATCCAATTTACAATGATTTGCTTCTCCAAATGACCAATATTCAAATATGAGCCAACACTCACTAGATCAACAAGGTTATAGCCCAACTATTTTTTGTTTCAAAAGATTGCCGATTTCAAATAGCACAAGTTATGAAACCTAAACAATTTCAAGTACAATTGTAACTATTGGGTGGCGGTGATACTATGGAGGAACTATATAGCTTATTTGTGTAGAGGTGAAGTGATGAATATCATATTATCATGGTTGCTTAATTTCTGCTTTTATTTAAACCCAGCCTTTAAGTAGGAGACGGTTTTCTCATGCCTAGCTATTTCTGGCTCCACATGTTCAAGTAATCTTTGATCATACGTCCAGCTCGAGCTAGCAGTACCAAGAATAGTTCCAACTGGTCCCATATCAGCTCTTGGTTCGCCTTCACCAGTTGACTATTTTACTTCAAATTGAGACTTAGGATCCGCTGCTGCATGTTTTCCTTCATGTCACCTATTACAATATTTCAACTCAAGAGTTCTCTACTCGTGGGCTTCAGTGGGATACACAATTCTCATATTTTGGTTCAACAAAATTTGAAAAATAAATCAAGGAAAAGGCAAAGATAGTTTGGGATGCAAAATTTGAAAAAAATTATTTCTTTTATTAATTAAGAAAAGGATAAACTATCAAAATAGCCACTTTTGTTTAGCTTAGGTTACATTTTAGTCACTTATGTTTGAAATGTTACGTTTTAGTCACTTTCGTTATCACGTTGTAATATTTTAGTTAATGAGCTATTAACGGTGTAACGATAAACTGATGTGGCACATTAAATCATCATTTCAAACAAAAATTTTAGGTTAATTTATACAATTGGTCCCCATATTTTTTCGTTTTAAGCAATTTATTTTTTTCCTTTTATGTTTTTTTAACTTTCCTTTTTTTCCCCTTTATTTTCCATTCTCTTCTGCTTCTTTCTCTGTTTTCCAACAATTTAATTTTTTCAAGTGAGGCGAGCTTGTGGACTAGTTTTAACAAATGAAAAATATAGAAAAAAAAAACTACATTAAAAGAAATAAAGAAGTGAGAGAAATAGAGAGGGAAGCAGAAGAGAATGAAAAAAAAACAGAAAAGAAAAGTTAAAAGAACATAAAAGAAAAAAAATTAAATTGCTCAAAATGAAAATATATAGTGACCAATTGTAGAATTTAACCTAAAATTTTCGTTTAAAATGATGATTTAACATGCCATGTCAGCTTAATGTTACATTGTTAACTGCAATTAACTATTCAGTGACTAAAATGTAATAACAAAATAACGTAAATGACTAAAACGTAACATTTCAAACATAAGTGACTAAAATGTAATCCGATGCAAACAAAAGTAACTATTTTAGTAGTTTACCCTTAAGAAAATGTTTCATACTTTTTTTTAATTTATTTTTCAAATTGATATAAATTTTAATTATTTTTAGAGCGAGATAAAATTACTTAATGTATAAATGTTCAATGTTAATTTTTTTAAAATCAAGACCAAATTGATACTATGTGTAAATGTTAAATCCTAAATTTGTTATCATGCTTATTTTAATATTATCATATCATTCAATTGAAATGGATCAAAAATCCAATGAACTTTTTTCTTGGATCTCCAAAATTGGTTGTTAGATCGGCTTGGATTTAAAGTATATCCTTTTACTCATTGATGGGTATTAATCTACCATGCCAATCGTTAACTTGTCACTTAGAATTTATTAGCTGGACTTTTATTTTTATTTAAAAAAAAACTTAATAGCCCAATGTGTAACGCCCCCACACCCGAAACCATCACCGGAGTCAAGCTTGAGGTGTTACTAAACTTATCTTACCTTTTAAACAACTCTAAATCACTTATTTTAATTTTCAGAATAAACTGTTTTTCTGCGTCATAGTTACTTAAAAATTCATTTATCGAGTTTCAAAACACAAAATTAAGATCCGTAAATTTTTCATGAAACTATACTCATATATATATCTACTAATTTTTTTCTAGAATTTTTGACTTATCCAATTAGTATAGTTTATTAGTTAAAGTTTCCCCTGTTTCAAAACTCGACTGCACTGACCTCTTCTTACTACAAACCATTTTTCTTCCTGTACAAAATTCATATGACTAAGTCGTTTGTTTCTATCAAAACTAGATTCAACAAGAATTCTAACCATATAAATTATACCTTCTAATTAGTTTTGTACAATTTATGGTGAATTTCAAAAGTTGAAACAGGGGATCCAGAAATCACTCTGACCCTGTTTCACTAAAACTCAGATATATCATAAAATATAATACTTTTACCTGTTTTGCTTATTCCATAAGAAAATATACATAATAAGCTTTAATTTCATATATTATTCATCTTCAAAATATGTTTCTACAATTTTAGTGATTTTTCAAAGTTACATCATTTTTGTTACTTAAATCTGTTTTTAGGTTACTTTCACATTTTTCATAATTTTCATGTGATAATCATCATTCAATCATACATATTAATAAACATGTATATCATCAGCTATTTTCTTAGCTAATCACTAGCAAGTATTTACACATCATTCATTATTCATATTATACCAAAAGTAGCTAAGTTTCTATACATGCCATACCCAAAACAAAACGTCTAGTTATACCGAGTTATTTCTTTGATAGTGTGATCGGCCTCCGACATTTCCTTCGATCCCTCGAGTGACTAGATAAGTACTATAAGAAGAAGAAAATAAAGAGATTAAGCACTAGGCTTAGTAAGCTTACAAGCAAATAAATCACAACATTCAACATAATGGATAATTATGCATAATATCATCTAACATCATAAATTTCTTTACTTCTCAATTTCTATCTTCTTCTTTATTCCCTTACCTTCTTTCTTACCTGACCTTTCCTTTTTCATAACTATAATCTACTTTTCCTTTGCTGTTAATTCACTGTAATTTAACTCGTATCCTGACCCGTTGAACCACTCGGAATACTAAGGATACTAGGGTCGTTCCTGTCTATCAATATCTCGCCAATGCCATGTCTTTGACATGGACTTACATGAATTATTCTGTCTCCAATGCCATATATAATATGGACTTACATGGCTCAATCTGTCTCCAAAGCCATATTTCTAATATGGACTTACATGGCTCATTTCTGTTCTGTCCTGTAAACTCGATATTAAGATCCGTAATTTTTTCATGAAACTATACTCATATATATATCTACTAATTTTTTTCTAGAATTTTTTACTTATCCAATTAGTACAGTTTATTAGTTAAAGTTTTCCCTGTTTCAAAACTCGACTGCACTGACCTCTTCTTACTACAAACCATTTTTCTTCCTGTACAAAATTCATATGACTAAGTCGTTTGTTTCTATCAAAACTAGATTCAACAAGAATTCTAACCATATAAATTATACCTTCTAATTAGTTTTGTACAATTTATGGTGAATTTCAAAAGTTGAAACAGGGGATCCAGAAATCGCTCTGACCCTGTTTCACTAAAACTCAGATATATCATAAAATATAATACTTTTACCTATTTTGCTTATTCCATAAGAAAATATACATAATAAGCTTTAATTTCATATATTATTCATCTTCAAACTATGTTTCTACAATTTTTAGTGATTTTTCAAAGTTACATCATTTCATTACTTAAATCTGTTTTTAGGTTACTTTCACATTTTCATAATTTTCATGTGATAATCATCATTCAATCATACATATTAATAAACATGTATATCATCAGCTATTTTCTTAGCTAATCACTAGCAAGTATTTACACATCATTCATTATTCATATTATACCAAAAGTAGCTAAGTTTCTATACATGCCATACCCAAAACAAAACGTCTAGTTATCCGAGTTATTTCTTTGATAGTGTGATCGGCCTCCGACATTTCCTTCGATCCCGAGTGACTAGATAAGTACTATAAGAAGAAGAAAATAAAGAGATTAAGCACTAGGCTTAGTAAGCTTACAAGCAAATAAATCACAACATTCAACATAATGGATAATTATGCATAATATCATCTAACATCATAAATTTCTTTACTTCTCAATTTCTATCTTCTTCTTTATTCCTTACCTTCTTTCTTACGACCTTTCCTTTTCATAACTATAATCTACTTTTCCTTTGCTGTTAATTCACTGTAATTTAACTCGTATCCTGACCCGTTGAACCACTCGGAATACTAAGGATACTAGGGTCGTTCCTGTCTATCAATATCTCGCCAATGCCATGTCTTTGACATGGACTTACATGAATTATTCTGTCTCCAATGCCATATATAATATGGACTTACATGGCTCAATCTGTCTCCAAAGCCATATTTCTAATATGGACTTACATGGCTCATTTCATTACGTCTGTCAACCCTAATATCCTAACATTCCTAGGGTTCAACCGGGGCTTTCTAACACTTTTCCTCTGTCACTTCACCTTAAATTCGACTTTAAATATTTTCATAACATAATATATAAATGCTGTAAATTGACAATAATAATGTAAAATAAAAGAATATTGCATTTATTTACTGTAAACTTACCTCGATACAAAATGTGACTAAACTTTACAATTTAGTCCTTTACTTTTTCTTTTCCCCGATCTACTCTCGAATTTCGCTCTTCTTGATCTATAATAGCAAATTTAGCTTATTTAATATCAACATTTATCAAAACAACCCTTTACTCAAACTTTGGAAAAATTACATTTTTGCCCCTAAACTTTCACATATTTGCACTTTTGCCCCAAGGCTCGTAAATTAAACTTCATCCTATTTTCTTATGTTTTATGACATGCTGATCATTTTTCCTTTTATGGCAACATCAAATTCACACACTAACATGTACTTATGACTATTAGGTATTTTTACCGATTAAGCCTTTTACTCGTTTTCACTTAAAACCAAGTAGCACAAGTTGTCTAACATAATTTAAAACCTCATATTCCATCATAAAACATCAAAATACACAAATTTCACCTATGGGTATTTTTCCAAATTTGATTCCTAACTTAAATTATTGCTAGCATAAGCTTTATCGAGCTAGGGACTTCAAAACGTAAAGATCATTAAAAACGGGGCTTGGAATCACTTACTATGAAGCTTGAAAGTTGAAGAAACCCCAGCTATGGAGAGAGGTAAGGTTCTGCTGGTAACTTGAAGAAGATGATACAATTTTATCATCTTTTTTACCTTTTTATTAATGTTAATAACCAAATGACCAAAATGCCCCTCCTTACTAAACTTTCAAAAATTCCTTCCATGTCCTAATTTTGTCCATGAACTTAAAATTGGTCAAATTACCATTTAAGATCTCTAATTAATATTCCAAAATAATTTCATACTAAAACTTCTAGAATGCAAGTTTTGCAAATTATTCGATTTAGTCCCTAACCTCAATTTAAGCACTTTATGCATAGAATTTTATCACGAAATTTTCACACAATCATGTAATCATACCATGAACCTCAAAATAATAATAAAATATTTTTATTTTATTTTATTTTACCCCAATTTGTGGTTTCATAACCCTTTGTTAGTTTAGGCCCTATTTCGGAATGTTACACAATGACATAAATAAAAACTTTCAAATTATTTAGTAACTTAAATGAGCATTTAGTAAAATAATTACTAATAGTTTAATGAATTTTCACCTAGTATACCCTTAAAAAGATTATTAGGCCTATTGTTCGAATTAGGGCTTTATTTGTTTTACTGAAAATGGTTTCAAAAAATAAGTTATTTTTCGGAAAAGTTAATATTTTCTGGTGTTTGGATGAACTTGTGTAAAATATTTTATGTTATTTGGTAGATTTTCTAAAATATTTCATAAAAGTTATTTTCAATGAACAAACATACATTTGAGGTTTTCTTATCTTTTCATTGTTTAATTGAGTTTATTTTATATCCATAAATTTATATTTTACATTGTTTTTGCATATATTAAAAATATTTTGTTAAATTCAAGTTCATTACAATGTCATTTTTTAGTTAAAATGACTACTAAGTGAGTATTTTTATTTAAAAATGTGACATCAACAAAATTGACAAAAAATAATAATGTTAACAATTGAACTTGATTCTCAAATCGAAAAGTAGAGACTAAATTCTTGAAAATAAAATTACAAGGACTAAATTTCAAATTTGTGAAGAGTACATGGACTTATGGTATATTTTAATCTTATAATACTACAAAACATTTGTTATTAATATATTTATAATTGTAATAAATATTTATTATTAAAATATTAGGCCAACTTGGATGTCTTACGTATCAGTTCAAATTAAATTTATTTAATTAAAACCTATTTTCATCTTAGCAACTGGACATCCAAGTTGACATTTCAAACTCATTTGGACTGACGTTAGGGAGGTAACGAAGTTTAACGGTAAACTGACCACATCATAACAAAACAATAACATAAGTAACTAAAACGGAACATTTCAAATATAAGTGACTAAAATGTAATCTGAAATAAACAAAATGGCTATTTTGTAATTTTCCTATTTAAAATTATTGTTTTTAAAATTTATTATTAAAATAAAATTGAAATATTAAATAATTTATTAAAATAATAAATTATATCAATTATATTAATAATGTATTATGATTAAATATAAATAATTAATATTATTAAAAATATAATATTTTATATTAATAATTTAATAATCTTAAATATTTTTAAAAATAAAAATAAATTTCATTATCAATATAATAATACTTAACTTTTTAAAATGACAAGTCATTTTACAGGAAAAAAGAGTTTATTTTTCATTGACTTATAAGTCATTTTCCATTAATTTATTTTCAAAACAACACAAGAAAATACAAAAACATTTTCGGTAAATGATGTGAAACCAAGGATGAAGTGAAAAATAACTTTTTTTGAAAAAAGGACGGAATTAAATTATATACTTTTATGATAATAATTAAAAATATAATTTTATTATTTTTGTACAAGCCCAATTTTTGGGCCCAAAACCCTCTAACCCGTTTGACCCAGACCCAAAACCACTAAATCCCTAGCCCAATACATTAAAGAAAAAAAAAGGGGAAAACCTAAAACCCTAGCTGTTCAGCCACTTGCCCCTGTCTCATCCACTACCGCCGCTGCTCCACCACCGTTTGTCTGCAGCAACAACAGAAGAATAAACAGATATTAAAAAAAGGAAATGTAATGGCTATATATAAAGCCGAATCAAAAACCATTAGGGGGATCGGCGATTTTTTTTTTTTTTGAAAAATAAGAAATAAACATTAGATTTGAAAAATATACAAAGCAAAGAACAGATCCAGCAATATCGGAAGCAAAAAAAACGGTCCAAACAGAGAATCAACATCTAATAGCCCAAGGTGATTTCATTTAGTTATCATCGTTATTTTCTTTCTTTTTAACCTTTTTTACTCAAAAATACACATATATTATAAACATATAAAAAATACAAAAAAAAGAGGTAAAAAAAAATTACACGGTGGCCGGAACGGCGGCGCACGGAGGTCCGGGGACCCAACGGTGGCCGGCTCTTCGGCCGGGAATCTCCCTCTCCCCTCTCTCTCTCCTTTTTTTTCTTTAGCAGCTAAAATGAAAATTTTTTAGAAGCTTTTGGGCTTTTATAGCCTACCAAACGGCACTGCTTTTGGTGTCGTGCCAAGACCCAAAACGACGTCGTTTTGAGGCGACCCGACCCGATCCGACCCGCTCTACTCAGGATCCGCGTGTTTTTGCTCATAGGGGCTAATTGCGTGCGCGGTCCTTCCGCTTTTTCTATGATTTTCAATCGGTTTTTTTTGTATTTTAAACTGGCCCTATAATTTATTGCACTTTCCAATTTAGTCCCTGCCGATGCGCTGTGTTCTGATCAGAAGGAATAATTGCTTCCACGGTCCCTCCATGTTGTGCGCGCATTCAATTGGGTCCCTTTTTATATAAATCGCCCTAACTTCATTTTTAATTCAATTTTGTCCATTGTTTCACTTTTCTCATTATTTTATTTTAATATCATTCATACTATTATGTTTTATTCTTGTTATCATTATTATATTTTTATTTATTAGCATCACATTATTATTATTATTTTTACTTAATATTTATATATATATTATATAGTATTATTGATATTTTCTAATATTATTTTTGTTAATGTATTTGATGACCACATATGTATTCTTTTAATATATATATATATATATATATATATATATATATATATCTATAGATTATACTCCATATTACACATATCTATATTAACATTGTATTATGCCTATTCTTTAAGTATTATATACATATATTTTTCTTTTATATATTATGTATATATTTTATGTACATACTTTTAATATTATCATGTATTCATTTTTAAAATATACGTATATATTGACGTAATATTGTTCATAGTTTTTTGTCACATTATTATTATTTCTAATATGTATATACCATTAATATACCTATTTATTCTTAACAGTTATTTTTACTATTGTTATTATTCCTAACATATATATTATGTATATATTTTTTAATATCATGTTATATATATATTTAATACCATATTCTTGCTATATCTATTTTCACCCCATTATGTTTTATACATATATATATATATATATACTCTTTATATGTAGTATTATTTTTATATATATATCATTATATTTATTATTATATTTATTATTTTCACTATTGTTGCTCATTACTTTATTTTAATATTATTATTTATATCATTATTATTACTACATTTTCACCTATTACTTTTTAAATACACTTATTTTATTCTTTCCCCACTCACATCATATATTAATTATTTATATATACTGTACATATATACAATTTAGTGCACCATTTCTAAACTATACCATGTATATACTACTATTACATATCTACTTGTATAGTTGTTAATAGTTGTTTTCAACCTTATGATTATTTCCAATATCGTATTATGTATTTACCTTTAATCTGTATATTATATATTCCCATTATTATCATTACTATTATTATTATTGTTAATTTTTATTATTTGACGTATTATTGTTATCACTTTTTTTCTCACTATTGTTGCATTATTATTACCTTTTACTTATTTTCTTATTACTTAGTTATTTACGTTTCTTATTCACTCATAATTTCGTTATTATTACGTATAAGCATCATAATTTGCTTCCGTATTTTACTATAAATCACATCATGTTTTTTCGATGCCTTAAAATAATTCTTTTATAAAAATGATATTCCGTATTTGGTAATTCGAGATAATTGTGCCCTAACTTACTGGGTTTCGGTTTTTTTCTCGTTTAACCTAAATAACGGACTACTCTTCTAAATCGCAACACGAGTTTTTGAAAAATGCTTATTCTCGGAGATACGAGGTGTTGTGCCCCAACTCACCGGGTATGACATTTTGTTATCTCGAAATAAGATTTTTGCAAGAAAAGGCAATATTCGACGTTTGGAAATTCGAGGAGACGTGCCCTAACTTACTGGGTTTCGATTTTCCTCGTTCACCCTGACTAACCGAATATTCTTTCAAAATACACAAATTTTTAAATAAAGGCAAGCTCGTTCTCAAATTCGAGATGCCGTGCCCTAACTTACTGGACATGGTGTTTTATTACTTCGAGACAAGAAGGTCTTTAACATTTAAGCATTTTTTGGCAAAAAGGGATCGTATTTCAAAGTCTTTCAAGTTTTCAAGTTTTCGACAACAAAGACACTAATTAATCAATTAGGTACCAACATTGGGCGTTGCGAGGGTGCTAATCCTTCCTCGTGCGTAACCGACTCCCGAACTCATTTTCTGATTTTCGTAGACCAAAAATTATCGTTTTAGTAAATCTTAACTTTTATTAAAATGATTAATTTAAGGTGACCCGACCACACCTCATCAAAAAGGGTTGGTGGCGACTCCCGTTCTTTTATTTTTAAAATCCAAGTCGATTCCCGTTTTCCACAAAAAAAATGGTTACGACAGCTTGGCGACTCCACTGGGGAATAATAAGAGAGTCAAGCCACAAGTTGATTAGCTTTTGTCTTTTATCGAAAATTGAAAATTTGGTTTTGAAATACGATCCTTTCATTGCATTTCATCAGCTATTTTTGTGGTTTATATAATACCTGCTACGTTGGTCCGATTCTTTAAATAGTGTTGCATATTGCATTGCATGACCGCTGTGGTCACACCCTTTTAAGTAGGAGCGCGAAACTACTCCTTCGTGAGGTTTTCACCTCCGTGCAGGATAGTGGATCGCTTTCAGGATACATCCGTACCTATGTCTTCGTGAGATTTTCATCTCCATGTAGCCATAGGGAAATGTATTCCCCTGAACTGAACTCAGTCTGTATGAGCCTATAATGGGTGAAGATCGAGGAATCTGCTAGTTCAGGTACCCTTATTCTAGAATCAAAGCCCATGTAGCGAGCCTTAAGAACCCACCCTAGGTAGAGCCACTCCGAAACCCTAGTGAGTACCTGAGCAAATGCTATATTTATTATTCTTTGTTTGCTTTGAACTGCGTATAAATTACTGACTTGCTTTGTTTTACTTTTATTGTATTTGCATGGCATTTTCATCATAAAAGGTGTTGATTCGCATTCGGTTCCTAAATAGATAGCTTATCATGGAAAAGGGGTTTTTTGATAAAGTAGAAGACAACGCGGCTGTCCGGATATAGGCTGAGACAGCACAATAAGAGAAACGTGACAGTCTTACCAAGGGATATGTGTCAAAGCTATGGAATTTTACTCGGATCAGCGTAACTCAGAATAATCTTCAAGAGATGAAAGAAATTTGGGGTCAGTGGGATGATGAGGTCAAACAGCTATTCTATTGCCACTACGGTGATTTACCTTATCTGCTCGATGTCAAGGTAGATGAACATCTATTTCGAGCCCTTGCCCAATATTGGAATTCTGCTTACAGTTGCTTCACCTTCGGGAAAGTAGATTTGGTACCTACCATAGAAGAATACACGACCTTGCTCCATTGCCCAAAGATTCAAAGTTGATGAATTTATGCGGACACTGCTAACGTCCCAGCATTTTCAAAAAAGCTAATGAACCTCACGAGGATGAGCGAGCGATGGGTGACAACCCGAATCAAACAAAAAGGAGATTGTAAATGCATTCCTTAGAGGAACCTGAGGGATCTAATCTTAGCGCACCCCGACGTGAAGAAAAGGGTAGATGTCTTCGCCTTGAGCATTTATGGACTGGTCATCTTCCCCAAGGCTTTGGGCCATGTAGACGAGGCTGTTGCCGACCTTTTCGACAAGCTTGGTAAAGGAACCACACCTATACCCGCAATCTTGGCTGAAACTTTCAGATCATTAAATGTTTGTAGAAGAGCGGGTGAAGGGAGATTTATTGGATGTGCACAGCTCTTGTTATCCGGGTTCCACAGCCATTTTTGGAAAGTGGAAAAGGTCTCGTATCGCATCTTCTCTGAAAATTCCTCTCCGCTGAAAGAATTAGTGGCTACACCAAGGCGAAATGATGTGACAGAAGAAAATTGGATGACGGTGCTCTAGAATCTGCAAGAAGAAGATGTTGAATGGAGAGCCCCGTGAATGGTTCCTAATGAAATATTATACCGATGCGGAGACTTCGATTGGGTTCCCTTGTTAGGAGTATGGGGGGCCGTCGGGTATGCTCCTCTGCTTGCATTGCGACAATACAGATCCAGACAGTTTACACCGCCAACATACGGGTTAGCCCAGTGCGAGTTCGTGTTCACTGGGAATAATTACAAAAAGAAAGTTCGCGAGATATCAAATGCCTAGAACCAGACTCGTAGAATGAAAAAGTTTGCAACCAATCCCATGACTACTCCTGAGTACGACCGATGGTGGAATCAGAGGATTAATGACAACATCCCTACATCAGATCTAAGGAATCTTCAGTCGATAGAAGAGCACCTGAAAGTAATCCCATCTGAGCTAGAAATCATCAGGAAAGATTTCGAGAGAAAGAATTTGGAGCTAGAAAAAAAGATCGAACAATTGGAAGAAGAAAAGATGCAGTTAGGGTTAGATGTCGATATCCAGAAACTAGAAGCTGAAAAACTCAAAAAAGGGAAAAACAAGGCCGAAGAGGACTTAGACAGTTTAAAAACGGACTATAAGAAACTGCGCAGATTAATGAGAACCGCTGGGTTAGGAAAAACATCCGAACAATGGCGACATGAAGTTAAGGAAGAACAAAGCAAAGCCAACCAGTGGGAGGAAAAATTTCGCGGTGCTCAAGCTCGAGAAAGTGCTCTGAAAAGAAGTTTGGTAGAAAGCCAGAATGAGAAAGAAGGGTTAAAGATCCGGGTATCAGAGTTAGAAAGGTCATTGTATCAGTATCGCTCGAGTAATTCTGCAATTGAGTTGAAAGCTAGTCAGAACAGAATCGAAGAATTAAAAGAGCATATAGAAGAACTCAAAACAGCGCTGCAAAATCGTGAACTTCAGATAGAACTCCTCGAGGTAAATAACGAGCGATGGAAGGAGCAACTTCATCAATCTCAAGACCAAGTCAGAAGCAGGGACTACGTCATGAGCGAAGCTTTGACTCAAGTGCGAGAAGTGGCTGATCACTTGCAAACATTAGCAGTACAAGCCGATGTGCTGAGTTTAAAATACGAGTCAGAATCAGACCGAGGACAAAAGCTAGCTTGGCTTCTTAGGTAGGACACAAGCCTCATATGTAATCTATTTTATGTAAAGAAACTTGTTTTCTAGAAAAGTTACTCTAATGAAATCTATTTGGGATCAACCATTTTCTTTGCATTCATTGCATTCATTGCATTCATGCATCAGCATTGCATCACACTAAAACTCACAAGAAACCTTAAAAATCATGGCAGTTACCCTGGAACGTCATTACGGTACAAGGGGAAAAACAAAGGCAATGGACCAAAGGTTAGAGAGATTGGAACAAATGCAAAGGGAAATGCAAGAGCAATTACACGCACAGATGCAAGAGCAACTGGCTAAGATACAACAAGATATAAAGGAAAAAATGGAAGAATCCCAAAATAATCTGATAGGCCAGTTGGCGCAGTTGCTGGCTAGAGAACGCGAGAGAGGAAAGAGCACTATGGGGAATAATAATGAAGACCCTATCTATCCTCCAGGCTTTGCTCCGATAAACACCCAACCACAATCGAAGGTGCATCCACGAACGGTATCTGTCACTATTAAGCCCCAGCAATACCAGGCCAATACTTCGACACTAATAAACATTCCTATAGGATCAGGCTCTAATCCCGGGGATAATCCAGCTAATCCAGTTGTCCCGAACCTTGATGACATGACAGAAATAGAGAAAGGAAAAGTCGATATGGCAAAACAACTCGATAATTGGTGCAAATGGCTTGAGGAAAAATTCAAGGCAATGGAAGCTGCTGATTACTGTAGCAGGATCGATGCTAAAGACTTAAGCTTGGTCCCAGATCTGGTGCTCCCACCAAAATTTAAAACCCCGGAGTTCGAAAAATATAACGGGACGAGCTGCCCTGAAACTCATATTACGATGTTCTGTCGAAGGATGACAGGGTATGTTAACAATGATCAGTTGTTGATCCACTGTTTCCAGGACAGCCTGATCGGATCTGCAGTCAAGTGGTATAACCAACTCAGCCGTGCCCAAATTGGTTCGTGGAAGGACTTGGCTCAAGCTTTCATGAAACAATATGGTCACGTGACGGACACCTTTTGTGAATTACCTTACAAAACATGGAAAAGAAGCCGAGTGAAACTTTCAAACAGTATGCACAACGGTGGAGGGAAATAGCGATGCAAGTCCAGCTACCCCTATTGGAGAAGGAAACAACCATGCTATTTATCAACACTCTAAAGGTCCCATTCATTAACCACATGTTAGGAAGTGCTACTAAAAGCTTCTCGGACATAGTAATTTTCGAGGAGATGATAGAAAACGCGGTAAGATGTGGGAAGATTGAAGCGGGGGAAAATGCCAAGAGAATGGCTCCAAGAAGGAAAGAAAACGAGGTGAACAATGTGAGCACATATCATAAGGGTTATTCCAAGCCGGTCACAGTAAACCAGCTGAGGGCAGTGACTACTAGTCATCAGGGCTCCGCGAGTCAAGATTCCCACCCAAAGCCTAACACGGAAAGAGTCCAGTTCACGCCAATCCCAATAACATATAGGGAGCTTTACCAGAACCTGTTCGATGCGCATGTAGTGTCTCCCTTTTACCTAAAACCCATGCAACCTCCATTCCCAAAATGGTATGATGCAAAAGCGCAATGCGAATACCATGCAGGAATTGCGGGACACACAATTGAGAACTGCACGGTCTTCAAAAAATTAGTCGAAAGGTTCATAAAGATGGGCATTGTAAAGTTCGATGATCCCATAAAACCTAATGTGGCGGGAAACCCGTTACCCAGTCATCCAGACAATGAGATAAACGCGATAAGCGAAAGTGGAGGAAGGAGAACTAAGATGGACGTATCGGAGGTAAAAACCCCATTGAGATGGGTGTGGAAGAAAATGGTGGAAGAAGGTTTACTTATGCAAGGTTTAGAGGAGAAGCCTGAAGGAGTGAAGTACTATTGTGAATTCCACGACGAGGAAGGGCATGAGATCCAAAAGTGCAATGAATTGAGCTCAGTGAGATTGATAGAAAATAAAGAGATCGAATTCTTTGAGTACACCGAGGGCCCGAAGGGAGAAGATGTGTGCACGTCAGAGCAAGGGCTGACCAACAATGTCCCAGGGGTCAATCATCCGGTCATGATTATATCTCGACCGAGAGTCAATGAAGTCGGAGTATCAATTGCACCAAAGGTCGTAATTCAAAAGCTCGTTACTTTCCCTTATAAGGATAGCAAAAGGGTTCCTTGGAAATAGGACTGCAATGTAACGATCCCGGGACGAGAGAATCCAGTTGGCACTTCGGAGAAAGGTCAAGACGAGGGTTTCTATACACACAGCGGAAGGAGTTATACTCCAAACACAAAGGCAGAATCAGCTAACGGAAAATCTATGGTCATTGAACAAGAAAAGAAAAAGACGACCAGACTTGAATCACCCGTCAATGAGCCTGTAACTGAAAAAGAGGCTAAAGAATTCTTAAAATTCTTAAAACACAGCGAGTACAGCGTTGTGGAGCAATTGCACAAACAGCCAGCTCGCATATCCGTGCTAGCATTGCTTTTGAGTTCAGAAACTCACTGAAGTGCATTGATGAAGGTTTTAAATGAAACATATGTTGCGGATGACATCTCTGTCAACAAACTCGATCGTCTGGTCAATAACATCAGTGCAGATAATTTTATTTTCTTTAACGACAACGAAATACCACTAGGAGGTATGGGGTCCAGAAAGGCCCTGCACATTACCACGCGTTGCAAAGGATACACATTACCTGGGGTATTGATCGATAATGGATCAGCACTAAACGTCTTACCCCTATCCACACTGAATAGGTTGCCCGTGGATAGTTCCCACATGAAGACATGCCAAAATGTAGTAAGGGCGTTTGACGGTACTGAAAGGAAAGTAATGGGGAGGATTCAATTACCCCTTCAAATCGGTCCTAGCACGTACGAGGTAGATTTCTTAGTGATGGACATCAAACCCTCTTACAATTGCCTATTGGAAAGACCATGAATCCACTCGGTAGGGGCAGTACCGTCATCATTACATCAGAAGCTCAAACTTATAACGGAGGGTCGATTGGTGACTATAAATGCGGAGGAAGACATCATTGCATCTGTTACCAGCAATGCACCATATGTGAGGACAGATGATGAAGCCATAGAATGTTCTTTTCGATCATTAGAATTTGTAAATGCGACCTTTGTTGTCGAAGGAAATAAAGTCCCGACACCCAGACTTTCCAAAACCACAAGAATGGGATTACAACTGATGGTTGGGAAGGGAGCCTTGCCAGGGAAAGGACTTGGAAGAGGCCTACAAGGAAGGGTCAAAGTACCTATGCTCACGGGCAAAAGGGACCGCTTTGGCTTAGGATTCAAGCCAGATGCAAGACAAAAGAAAGAGGAGCAAGAGAAGAAACAAGAAAGGAGAAGAGCGCGTTTGAACGGGGAAGAGGTTAAATGGAAGCCAATGACCTTTCCCCATATATCCAGAACATTTGTGTCGGGAGGAACTATTTATGCCGAAGGAAGATCGGCAGGCCAAGAGTCCACTGAAGAAATGTGGGAAAGCTTAAGCATTAATGCCACATTCGAAGGAGGAACTGGAGAAGAGAATGGGGCGGGCATTCGCCCTTATGAGCTAGAAAGTGTTTTGAATAATTGGACTGCGGAAGAGATTCCTGTAGTCTTTAAAACTAACACAGAGTCTCCAGATATCAACGATGTGAGTGACCTTGCTATTAATTCGGAGTCTCCTTTCAAGCGCGATATGTGTCTAGAGGGATCCGAAGACTTTGAAGATGACAGAGATTGTAACTTATCCCCCGATTTGTTAAGAATGGTAGAACAAGATGAGAACCAAATTTTACCTCACAAAGAGTCAGTAGAAGTCGTGAACTTGGGAGATGAACTAGAAAGGAGAGAAGTAAAGATCGGAGCTTGCATCACCACAGAGACAAAGCGGCACCTTATCGAGTTACTCCAGGAGTTCAAGGATGTCTTTGCATGGTCATATCAGGATATGCCTGGGCTAAGTACTGACATTGTGGTACACAGGCTCCCCATCAAAGAAGAGTGCAAGCCAGTTCAGCAAAAGCTTCGAAGGATGCGGCCTGATGTTCTGTTGAAGATAAAGAGGAAGTCAAGAGGCAATTTGATCTGGTTTCTTACAAGTAGTTAAGTACTCGAAATGGGTAGCCAACATCGTCCCCGTCCCTAAAAAAGATGGAAAGGTACGGATGTGTGTAGACTACAGAGACTTAAACAAAGCCAGCCCAAAGGATAATTTCCCGTTGCCTCATATTGACACCTTAGTGGATAACACAGCAGGTTACTCACTCTTCTCCTTCATGGATAGTTTCTCGGGGTACAATCAGATCAAGATGCATCCTGAAGACATGAATAAAACCACATTTGTGACCATGTGGGGAACCTTTTGTTATAAAGTAATGCCGTTCGGATTGAAAAATGCGGGAGCAACATATCAGAGAGCCATGGTTACCCTATTTCATGATATGATGCATAAAGAAATTGAAGTCTATATCGACGACATGATCGCCAAATCTCGGACTGAAGAAGAGCATGTGCAAGTCTTGAGAAAATTATTTTGAGGTTGAGAAAATTCAGTTGAAACTCAATCCATAAAATGTACCTTCGGGGCCAGTCGGAAAAGCTGCTAGGATTCGTGGTCAGTGAAAAAGGGATTGAGATTGACCCAGATAAAGTCAAAGCCATACAAGAGTTACCTTCACCACGTACTCAGAAGGAAGTTCGAGGATTCCTAGGAAGACTAAATTACATCGCTCGGTTTATTTCACAACTAACCGAGAAATGTGACCCCGTATTCCGTCTCCTTAAGAAACACAACCCTGGTAGTTGGGACGACGAATGCCAGAAGACTTTCGACAAAGTTAAGCAAGATTTGTCTAATGCCCCAGTGTTGGCACCACCTAATCCAAATAAGCCATTGATACTGTATTTGACGGTATTTGAAAATTATATGGGATACGTGCTTAGCCAACACGATGAATCGGGAAGGAAAGAAAGAGCGATATATTACCTCAGTAAAAAGTTTACTGAGTGTGAGACGAGATACTCGTTCATCGAAAAGTTGTGTTGCGCCTTGATCTGGACAACCCGAAGACTGAGACAATACATGTTGTACCATACAACTTGGCTGATCTCTAAAATGGATCCTTTGAAATACTTGATGGAGTCGACTGCCTTGAATGGTAGAATAGCCCGATGGCAGATTCTGCTTTCTGAGTTCAATATAGTCTATGTGAACTAGAAGGCCATAAAAGGGAGCGCGATAGCAGATTTCCTAGCCAGCAGAGCCCTAGAGGACTACGAGCCTCTGAACTTTGATTTCCCAAACGAAGATCTAATGTGCATAGCAACCACTGAAGAAGACCCTCAAGAAGGTCACCCTTGGAAGCTAAACTTTGACGGAGCATCAAATGCCATGGGTAACAGAATCGGGGCAGTCCTGATATCCCCGAACGGAGATCATTATTCATTCACTAGTAGATTGGATTTTGACTGCACAAACAATATGGCAGAGTATGAAGCATGCATCATGGGAATTCGCGATGCCATAGAGCGTAAAATCAAGGTGTTAGAAGTATACGGAGATTCTGCCCTAGTGATTTATCAACTCAAAGGTGAATGGGAGACAAGAGACCCCAAATTGATCAATTACCGAAGGCTGATCCTTGAGTTAATTAAAGTGTTTGATGATATTGTCTTCTACTACCTTCCACGAGAAGAAAATCAGATGGCCGACACCCTAGCAACTTTGGCTTTTATGATCAAGGTGAACCAACCAGAAGATGTGAAACCGATCCAAATGAGCATCTACGAGGCCCCTGCTCATTGTTACAACCTTGAAGAAGAAGAGGAAAATGATGATCACCCTTGGTACCACGATATCCTACGATATGTGAAGAATTGTGAGTACCCCGACCAAGCTACTAAGAACTACAAGAGAACGTTAAGAAGACTGGCCAGTGACTATGTCTTAGATGGGGAGATCCTATACAAAAGAAGGAAGGATCAGGTACTATTAAGATGTGTAGACGCCATTGAGGCTAAGAAAATCTTGGAAGAAGTCCACGAGGGCATCTGCGGGACACACGCTAATGGTTTTACAATGGCCAGGCAAATTATGAGGTTCGGTTACTATTGGTCCACCATGGAAGGAGACTGTATTAACTACGCCAAAAGATGTCATAAGTGTCAAATCTATGGAGACAAGATTAATGTACCTCCCTCACCTCTGCATGTCATAACCTCGCCATGGCCTTTCTCGATGTGGGGCATGGATGTGATTGGGCCAATTTTGCCAAAAGCTTCAAATGGGCATCGTTTCATCTTTGTGGTCATCGATTATTTCACCAAATGGGTGGAGGCCGCTTCATATGCCAATGTCACTAAATCAGCAGTTAGCAAGTTCCTGAAAAAAGAAATCATCTGTCGATATGGAATGCCAGAAAGGATCATATCTGACAATGCATTGAATTTGAACAACAAGACGATAGCGGATGTGCGATCGATTCAAGATCGACACCACAACTCGTCACCGTATCGCCCGAAGATGAATGGTGCGAT
The DNA here is from genome assembly GCF_025698485.1 of Gossypium arboreum. Taxonomy (NCBI): domain Eukaryota; kingdom Viridiplantae; phylum Streptophyta; class Magnoliopsida; order Malvales; family Malvaceae; genus Gossypium; species Gossypium arboreum. The sequence goes on from NC_069073.1 coordinate 120,283,563, forward strand.
CGAAGCAGCCAATAAGAACATCAAGAAGATTGTAGGAAAGATGACAGGAACTTATAAAGATTGGCATGAAAAGCTGCCATTCGCCCTCTATGCCTATCGAACGTCTATCGAACTTCTACCGGGCAACGCCTTTCTCTTTAGTCTATGGAATGGAGGCGGTTTACCTATTGAGGTCGAGATTCCTTCCTCGAGTTTTGTCGAAGTAAAGTTGGATGAAGCGAATGGATCCGATCCGTCGATCGGTTGAATTTGATTGAAGAAAAGAGGTTACGAGCTATTCGCCATGGTCAGATGTACCAAAAGCGAATGATGCGAGCTTACGACAAAAGGGTTCATCCCAGAGAGTTCCACGAGGGAGACCTAGTGCTGAAAAAGATCCTGCCCATACAAAAAGACTTCAGAAGAAAATGGATGCCGAATTGGGAAGGGCCTTATGTGTGAAGAAAGCCTTTTCTGGCGGAGCATTGATATTGGCTGAAATGGATGGCAAGACCTTATCCAATCCCGTGAATTCGGATTCGGTTAAGAAATACTTCGCCTAAAAAAATAAAATAAAAAAAGAGAGAGGAGAGGCCAGGGTGAAAACTCGCAAAGAGCACCTTGAGACCAAAGGGATTTTGAATTGAAAACCCGTAAAGGGCGATTCAAATTTTGATCAAAGGTGGGGCATGCGATGGTCTTATGGTACCTAAATTAACAAGGATGAGAGATGTTACATCTTGGGGCATCTGCAAGAGTACTCTAGATCCCCTAAATACATATTAGGCAAAAAAAAAAGGAGTCCTCAAGAAGTCAGTACAGAGAAACTCACGCTGCGATATCTGGGGCACCTAGTCCTTTTTATTCATTTTGTATTCCAGCAATGTTTGTTGACTGTGATTAATATATTCCCTTCAAATGTTGTTTCTGATAAATTTCGGTTTTGTCATAATCTTTTTCAAGCATTTTGCATTGAAATGATGATTAATGGACTAAAGCCGTTTTCGCAAAAAGAGTTCGGCATATTACTTTGAAAGTTTCTAAATAGTAGAGGAACCTGAAACAGGACTATTTTTTTAGAACTAACCAAACTCAAAGATTGGAAGCATCTGAGAAGAAAGAGTTTAAATTGGGACTACCTCTTCGGGTTTTCTGCTCAAAATTTGAGCTGAACAAGAAGACAGGATACCATTTCGGTGAAGGAACCTTGATTAGCAAAGAGCAATAGCAACCTAAATAGGGATTCACGCTCATAACATGCTACACTCATACATTCATAGATCATTCATAACTGCATCTAATTAGGAACATTTGATTCATTTTGATCATAACATCCTAATTCTTTGACATAAGCTTAAATACATGGAACTGATTCTACAGGTCATGTCCCTAGAATCAGTAAATTCTTAGATCTTATCACCCTAAGCAGTAGGGAAACAGATCCAAAATAATGAGCTTTAACCCCCTAACCAGTAGGGTAACAAGCCAAATTTACAGATCTTAACCCCCTAAGTAGTAGGGTAACAGGCTGAAAATCACAGATCTCACCTCCCTGAAGTTGCAGTGGAGCAGATCAAATACATCGAATCTTGCCTCCTCGAATGCAGTGAAGCAGATTCAAACCACCAAGCTTTAACCCCCTAAGCAGTAGGGTAACAAGCTGAAGTTTATAGATATTATCGCCCTAGCGGAGGAAGCAGACCAAATTGTAGATCTTATCTCCTAGCGATCGTGGAGCAGATCGAAGGCGAAGAACCTTAAACCCCTAAGCGGTAGGGTAACAGTTGAATTGCAGATCTTATCTCCTAGCGAGAGTGGAGCAGATCGAAGACGAAAAACCTTAAACCCCTAAGCAGTAGGGTAACAGGTTAAATTGCAGATCTTATCTCCCTAAGCAGTAGTGGAGCAGATCGAAGACAAAGAACCTTAAACCCCTAAGCAGTAGGGTAACAGGTTGAGTTTACAGATCTAAAACCCTAAGCAGTAGGGAAACAAATCAAAGATGACAAGCCTTAATCCCCTAAGCAGTAGGGTAACAGGCTAAAAATTAAACATCTTCTTCCTGAAACAGCAGTGGAGTTGATCGAAGCCACAATAGATCTCCTTGAAGTTTCAGTGGAGTAGATTGAAGTCACATGTCTTAGCTCCATAGAGTTGCAGTGGAGCAGATCAAAACAAACCTTACCTTCTTGAAGCTGCAGTAGAGCAGTGAAGCGGAGTGAAGCAACAAGATTGGAATGAAGCTACCTGGGGAAAAGGAGCGCTAAACAAGTCTAGACACGGTGAGGCTGGGCAAAATTGGTCTTTCTTAAGTCTTTGCTCTGTTCTCGTTACACGACAACAAGCAAAGAGGGGCAGCTGTACAAGCCTAATTTTTGGGCCCAAAACCCTCTAACCCGTTTGACCCAGACCCAAAACCACTAAATCCCTAGCCCAATACATTAAAGAAAAAAAAAAAAGGGAAAACTGTAATGCCCCCTTTACCCGAGACCGTCGCCGGAGTCGAGCACGAGGCATTACTAAACTTATTTGAGCACTTAAACAAATTCAAACAATTTATATCACACTTTCCAGACAAGCTGTCCAACTACGTTACAGATGAAAAAAAAATCATATCTCAAGTTACAAAACTCAAAATCCAAATCCGTAAATTTTTCCCAAATCTAGGCTCATATATCTACTTATTAATTTTTTTCTAGAATTTTTGGTTGGGCCAATTAGTACAGTTTATTAGTTGAAGTCTCCCTGTTTCAGGGTTCACTGCTCGACCCTGTTTACTACGAACCAAATTTCTCCATGTACAGAATTCAAATAACCAAGCCGTTTATTTATCTTAAAATAGACTCAATAAGGAATCCATAAATATATCGTATGACTCCTAATTAATTTTTACAATTTTAATGATTTTTACAAATCAGAACAGGGAGTTCAAAATCACTCGACCTTGTCTCACGAAATTCAAATATCTCCGATATGAAAGCCTTTTGCTTACACCGTTTCTTCTATGTGAAACTGATTCAATAAGATTTAATTTCATATTTTATTCAACCTCTAATTAGATTTTCATGATTTATGGTAAATTTTCAAACTCAAACTACTGCTACTAACCAAAAACTGTTTTAGTACAAAATGTTGTTAACTAGTTTATAACATCTTTACTTTATTTCATTTAAACTCTATACATGCCATATAAATCTTCAAACATAAAACAAAAGCTACCGGAATTGATCTGGATAGTGTGCTTTGTTGTGTTGATCCGATCTACCCACTTCACTTCAAGTCAATCTACATAAAATATTAAACACACACAAGTAAGCTTATTGAAGCTTAGTAAGTTCATAGGTTAAAAGTAATGCTTACCAAACATAATATTTCCAAACAATACCAAAACATTTACTAAAGTTTCCTGCGATTCACAACCATTGTTATAATAATTCACATAGTTGAGCTCAACAGTAACAACTACTTAATCTCTTTCATTTGGATCACTTCTCTTTTATTTCTTATAATCAAATTAGGAAACGGCTTACGAAATTGAGTACGTCGTTGCTCAATGCCACGATTCACAACTCAGTATGGTTTTCCTCATTGAAATACCATACCTACATTTTTCAACTCGGTATGGGAAATGCCATACCTACATTTTTTTAACTCAGTATGGATTTAATAATACCATACCTACATTTCACATTTCGGTATGGATAATACCATACCTACATTTCACAACTCAGTATGGATGATACCATACCTACATTTCACACTTTTCCATGGAACAACCATGGTCTTATCCAATCAATTCATCACACGTCACGATCTGAACGTACTCAATCCTGCGTTTTTCCTAATTTGCATTTCCACATTTATTCTTTCATTAACAAAATCTACACAATCCCACAACAAATTAGTATATAATAACACATTATAAACTACAATCATTCACAAATAAACATCTAATTCCAACCATATGAACTTACCGGCTAATTTGTAGAAGATATTGAAATTTAGGGACTATTCGCAACTTTTCTTTTCCTCGTTCTTCTTTGGATTCTTGATCTATAATATAAAATATTTCTACTCATTAGCATTTATTTGATTTCTATTTCACTTCACAATTTATGCTGTTCAAATTTCGAAATTGCACTTTTACCCTAAAATTTGAGTTTTCACAATTTAGTCCTGCTAATTCACCCATCAATTGAACTAATTTTTCTCAATTAACACTTTATTTTATCATTATAAACTATTTCAAAACCTTTTATATTCTGAATTTCAACAGCAACCTTCAATTCACAACTTTTTCACAATTAGGTCCTAAATATTGTTTCCTATCAAAATCACTTAATAAAACCACCTTAATATGAAATTAGAACTTAAATTTCATAATAATTCATCATAAAATTTCCTTATCCATCCAGGGTAACTTCCAATTTCACCCATAAAATCAAAAACTAATGAATTCTACAAGTGAACCTAATTGTAAAAGTCATAAAAACATAAAAATTATCAAGAAAAAGCAAGAATTAAACTCACATGATGTAAAAACATGAAAAACAAGCTTTCTCCAGACCGTCTATGGCGTTTTGGCTGAGAAAATATGAAGAAATGTCTAGATTTTTCAATTACATCATTATTTAACTATTAACTTTTATCTATTTCCAATTTTGCCCTTGTTCACATTGTTTTCTTGCTTATTTCATACCCAAACCGTCCAGCCATTAACCTTTGGGTCTAATTGCTCTTTAAATCCATCTTTTTAAATACTTAAGCTATTTACTCACAATTTAACAAATTTTGTGCTATTTTCAATTTAGTCCTTTTTAATTAGTTAGCCATCCAAATGTTAAAATTTTCTAACGAAACTTTAATACTAACTCAATGACACTCCATAAATATTTATAAAAATATTTATAGCTCGATTTTCGACTTTGAGGTCTCGATACTTCATTTTTGACCCGTTTGACCTAATAAATTCTTTTAATTCACTAATTTCACCATTTCACAAATTCTTCTAAATTCTTACTTGACTCATAAATATTAAATTACTATCTTGTTCAATCTTATTTGTCGAATTTAGTGATCTCAAATCACCATTTCCGACACCACTGAAAATTAGGCCGTTACAACTCTCCCCCCCTTTAAAAATTTCGTCCTCGAAATTTGTTACCTGAAAATAGATTTGGATATTGTGATCTTATTGACTCCTCTGTTTCCCAGGTTGCCTCCTCCATACCATGTCGATGCCATAATACTTTAACCAATGGTACTCTTTTGTTCCGCAATTCCTTAACTTCACGGCGAAAATCTTCTTTGGTTCTTCGAATAAGTCATATCTGGTTGAAGCTCAATTTCAGTATGGGAATTACGTGTGAAGGATCGACCTATCTTGCCTTAGCATAGACACATGAAACACATTATGAATCTTCTCAAGTTCCGGAGGTAAAGCCAAACGATAAGCCACGGCACCAACCCTTTCCACAATTTCATATGGCCCTATGAATCTCGGACTTAATTTTCCTTTTACCAAATCGTAACACCCTTTTCCATGGTAAAACTTTTAAAAATACTCGATCACCCATCTGCATATTCTATGTCTCTTCGTTTTAAATCCGCATATGACTTCGACGATCCAAGCGACTTTTAGACTATCTCGAATAATCCGGACTTTCTCTTGGTTTCTCGAATCAAATCAACCCCAACTATTTTGATTCACTCAATTCAGACCAACACAATGGAGTCTTGCATTTTCTACCATAAAGAGCCTCAAATGGTGTCATTTTTATACTAGACCGATAGCTATTGTTGTAAGCAAACTCACCAACGGTAAATACCTTTCCCAACTGTCACCAAACTCGAGTATACAACATCTTAACATATCTTCTAAAATTTGAATCACTCGCTCGATTGTCCATCTGTTTGAGGATGAAATCTTGTACTAAAATTCAATCTGGTGCCTAAAGCTTCTTGCAATTTATTCCAAAATCTTGAAGTAAACCTCGGATCCGATGCGAAATGATAGATATTAGAACTCCATATAGTCTCACAATCTCGACACATACAATTACGCTAACTTATTAAGTGAAAATCTTACATTTGGAATAAAGTGTCTTGACTTTGTCAATCTATCAACAATTACCCATATCGAATCTTTCTTTCTTGGAGTCACAGCAATCGACACAAAATCCATTGAAATATGCTCTCACTTCCGTTCAGAATCATAATGGGTTGTAATAAACCCGTTGGCACTTGATGCTCGCTTTAACTTGCTGGCAAATCAAACATTTTGCAATAAATTCGAAATTTCTCTTTTCATACCAGCCACCAATATGTCTTTTCAGATCACCATACATTTTTGTACTAACCGGATGAATAGAATACATACTATTATGTGCTTCAGAAAGAATATCATTCTTTAAATCGAATTATTTGGAACACAAATCCTATTATGATAGTGCAATATACCTTCATCATCAATCTTGAACTCGAATCTAAATTATCCGAACCATTTGCCGTTTCAAAGACCAATTTTGGATCTTCATTCTGCAGCTTCGAATTTGTTGAAGAAACATTGGTTTTACCTTCAATTCTACTAATACAACACCTTCTTCATTAAGAGCCAAATGAGCATTCATTGCCGAAGTGCAAACAAGGATGACTTTCGACTCGATTGCATCAAGAACTACATTAGCTTTCCACGGATGATAGTCAATAACCAAATCATAGTCTTTCAAAGCAACTCTAACCACCGTCTCTGTCTTAAGTTCGGTTCCTTCGAGTCATTAAGTATTTCAAACTTTTGTGATCCGTATACATATAACACTTCTCACCATATAAATAGTGTCTCCAAAATTTTAAGGCAAAAACAATTGCAGCTAACTCAAGATCATGTGTAGGGTAATTCTTTTCATGTGGTTTTAATTGCCGTGAAGCATAAGCCACTACCTTTCCCTACTGCATTAACACACAACCCAAACCACTTAAAGATGCATCACTGTACACAACATACGGTATACGATTACGGTTGAGTTAAGACCGGAGCTTCATTAACATTTTCTTTAATCGATCAAAGCTCACGACATTCATCGACCACATAAACTCAACATTCTTCGTAATAAACGAGTCATTGGTGAAGCAATCATGGAAAAATTATTTACAAAACGGCGATAGTATCCTGCTAATCCCGAAAACTTCGCACTTCAGTTACATTCTTGGTGTTTTCCAATTCACCACCGCTTAGAAACTTTACTTGGATCCACGAATTCCTTGGTGATATAATATGACCCGAAATCCAACCTCATGAAGCCAAAACTCACATTTACTAAATTTCGCATATAACGCTTTTCTCTCAAAGTCGTAGTACAATTCTCAAGTCTTTGTGCATGTTCGGATTCTGTCTTTGAATAGACCAATATGTCATCAATAAATACCACCACAAATCTATCCAAATAAGACTGAAAAATTCGATTCATTAAATCCATAAATGCAGCGAGGGCATTCGTTAAACCAAAAGGCATTACCAAAAATTCGTAGTGACCATACCGAGTTCGAAAAGCGTCTTTGGCACATCACACTCTTTAACCTTCAAATGATAATACCCGGATCTAAGGTCTATTTTGAGAACACTGCAGCACCTTTCAGTTGATCAAACAAATCATCGATACGAGGTAATGGATATTTATTTTAATTGTTACCTTATTCAAGCGCTCGTAATAAATACACAATCATAACGAACCATCTTTCTTTTTCACAAATAAGACAAAAAGCCCCAAGGTGATGTACTCGGTCGATGAACCCTTTATCCAATAACTCTTGCAACTGTGTCTTCAACTCTTTTAACTCATTTGGTGCCATTTTATACGGTGTTATTGATATTGAGCATGCAGGAATTACATCAATTATGAATTCAACCTCACGATCCGGGGTAAACCGGTAATTCCTCAGGAAACACATCAGTAAACTCATTAACAACTGACAATTGTTCCATCTTCAATTCAGAACCCCGAGTCTCAAGAATATAAGCTAGAAATGCTTCATTACCTTTTTGGATCAATTTTTGAGCTGTAAAGGCTGAAATAATTCTGACATCATTCTTTTTATCCCCAAACTCAGCTGAAACTATTTCCCCTGTCTGACATTTTAAATCAATTCATTTTTCTCTACAATTCACTATGGCATCGTGTTCAATCAACCAATCCATTCCAAGAATAACATCAAATTCTCGGAAAGGTAACAACATTAAATCGGCAGAGAATTCACAGCCTTGTATTTTCAAAGTGGACAATTCGACATATTAAATTAACCAACACACTTTGCCCTAGTGGATTAGTGACTTGCAATTCAAGGTCGATGGACTCAACAGTCATTTTCTTTTCTGACACTAATGCAGTGCAAATATATGAATGTGTAAATCCAGGATCAATTAAAGCATACAGAATCATCAAAAGATAGAAATTACCAGCTATCACATCCGGGTAGAAGCTTCTTCCCTTGCGGATAGCATATGTACGTGCAGGTACTCTTGTCTCTGATCGAGCTGCAGTATCTCTCGTTCCCGAATGAATAGTCCCAGTAGCACTACTTTGACCCGAACGTTTACCTTTCTGAGGAGTATTTGCTTGTTTCTCCCATTGTTCTCTATCTTCTTTTAATAATTGAGGACAGTCCCGAATAAAATGATCAGTTCCACCACATTTATAGCAAGCTCCGGCTCTTCTCCAACACTCACCAATATGAAATCTACCACAATTTTTACATCTAAGTCTCGAAATATTTTGCACACTACTAACAGTAGCTGCTGGTTTCTTAGTTACTCCGACATCTTCTTGAGTCGTTTTACTTTTATTCGATCGTTCCGAGATTATAATAGGTCGACCAGAATCATCTCTGAACTTTTTGGCCGGAAAAGTCGAAGTTGGTCTAGAGAAACTTCTTTTGTATACCTCTTTACCTCTTCTTTCTCTTTGCATCTTTCTGTTATACACTTCTTCCATCTTTTGAGCTCGATCAAACAGAATCACAAATTCTCGAATCTCTGTACCTCCAATCATCATTCTGATTTCATCATTAAACCCTTCTTTAAATCTAATGCACATTTCTTCCTTTATCGGTACAACATCCCGAGCATATCTACTGAGATACACAAATTCTCTTTCATATTCAGCCACTGTTTTATTCCCTTGTCGAAGATCAAGAAATTCTCTCTTCTTCTTATCTAAATATCTCTTTCCCACATACTTCTTCTTAAATTCGTTTTGGAAGAATTCCCAGGTAAGTTTATCTGCAGGTACCACTGCCTCAATGGTTTCCCACCAATTATACGCTTCTTCTTTCAATAGCGAAACTGCACATCCCAAATAGTCCTCCGGAGAACACATCATCTATTTAAAAACTCTCTCCAAACTCTTTAACCAATACTCTGCTTTAACCGGATCATCGTCCGATCTCCCTCGAAATTCTTCAGCTCCAAACTTTCTGAGTTTTTCAATTGGTGTTCTTTTGCTAGATTCATCTATTAAAAGAGGAGCAACCGGGGTTGTAACTGGTGGTACAGTAGGGGGAGGAGGAGGTTGTTGTGCCTGACTTCTTCCTTGTATTGTTTCATGATACCACTGATTCATTAATCCGTAAATCATATTTTTAAGTTCTTCCTCTCTCATCAAAGAAATCGGGACATTACCACTTGTTCCCTGTTCAGAAGTTTGTATTCTACTATTAACTTCCTCTTCCTGACTAGCACCATCGGGTCTATCAGACATCTTTACAATCTATAACAAAAATTAGTAATTAGATCGGATCATTCACATCACACTATCACAGATTTATATGGCATGTATTTTTAAACACTTTACACATCAAATTCGTTCCGAGAATCGACTAAACCAAGCTCTGATACCAATAAATGTAATGCCCCCTTTACCCGAGACCGTCGCCGGAGTCGAGCACGAGGCATTACTAAACTTATTTGAGCACTTAAACAAATTCAAACAATTTATATCACACTTTCTAGACAAGCTGTCCAACTGCGTTACAGAAAAAAAATCATATCTCAAGTTACAAAACTCGAAATCCAAATCCGTAAATTTTTCCCAAATCTAGGCTCATATATCTACTTACTAATTTTTTCTAGAATTTTGGTTGGGCCAATTAGTACAGTTTATTAGTTGAAGTCTCCCCTGTTTCAGGGTTCAGCTGCTCTGACCCCTGTTCACTACGAACCAAATTTCTCCATGTACAGAATTCAAATAACCAAGCCTTTTATTTCTCTTAAAAATAGACTCAATAAGGAATCCATACATATATCGTATGACTCCTAATTAATTTTTTACAATTTTTAATGATTTTTACAAATCAGAATAGGGGAGTTCAAAATCACTCTGACCTTGTCTCATAGAAATTCAAATATCTCCTGATATGAAAGCCTTTTGCTTACACCGTTTCTTCTATGTGAAACTAGATTCAATAAGATTTAATTTCATATTTTATTCAACCTCTAATTAGATTTTCATGATTTATGGTAAATTTTCAAACTCAAACTACTACTACTAACCAAAAACTGTTTTAGTACAAAATGTTGTTAACTAGTTTATAACATCTTTACTTTATTTCATTTAAACTCTATACATGCCATATAAATCTTCAAACATAAAACAAAAGCTACCGGAATTGATCTGGATAGTGTGCTTTGTTGTGTTGATCCGATCTACCCACTTCACTTCAAGTCAATCTACATAAAAATATTAAACACACACAAGTAAGCTTATTGAAGCTTAGTAAGTTCATAGGTTAAAAGTAATGCTTACCAAACATAATATTTCCAAACAATACCAAAACATTTACTAAAGTTTCCTGCGATTCACAACCATTGTTATAATAATTCACATAGTTGAGCTCAACAAGAATAACTACTCAATCTCTTTCATTTGGATCACTTCTCTTTTATTTCTTATAATCAAATTAGGAAGCGGCTTACGAAATTGAGTACATCGTTGCTCAATGCCACGATGCACAACTCAGTATGGTTTTCCTCATTGAAATACCATACCTACATTTTCAACTCGGTATGGGAAATGCCATACCTACATTTTTTAACTCGGTATGGATTTGATAATACCATACCTACATTTCACATTTCAAGTATGGATAATACCATACCTACATTTCACAACTTAGTATGGATGATACCATACCTACATTTCACACTTTTCCATGGAACAACCATGGTCTTATCCGTCAATTCATCACACGTCACGATCTGAACGTACTCAATCCTGCGTTTTCCTAATTTGCATTTCCACATTTATTCTTTCATTAACAAAATCTACACAATCCCACAACAAATTCGTATATAATAACACATTATAAACTTCAATCATTCACAAATAAACATCTAATTCCAACCATATGAACTTACCCGGCTAATTTGTAGAAGATATTGAAATTTAGGGACTATTCGCAACTTTTTCTTTTCCTCATTCTTCTTTGGATTCTTGATCTATAATATAAAATATTTCTACTCATTAGCATTTATTTGATTTCTATTTCACTTCACAATTTATGCTGTTCAAATTTCGAAATTGCATTTTTACCCCAAAATTTACAGTTTTCACAATTTAGTCCCCGCTTAATTCACCCATCAATTGAACTAATTTTCTCAATTAACACTTTATTTTATCATTATAAACTATTTCAAAACCTTTTATATTCTGAATTTCAACAGAAACCTTCAATTCACAACTTTTTCACAATTAGGTCCTAAATATCATTTCCTATCAAAATCACTTAATAAAACCACCTTAATATGAAATTAGAACTTAAATTTCATAATAATTCATCATAAAATTCCTTATCCATCCAGGGTAACTTCCAATTTCACCCATAAAATCAAAAACTAATGAATTCTACAAGTGGACCTAATTGTAAAAGTCATAAAAACATAAAATTATCAAGAAAAGCAAGAATTAAACTCACATGATGTAAAAACATGAAAAACAGCTTTCTCCAGACCTTCTATGGCGTTTTGGCTGAGAAAATATGAAGAAATGTCTAGATTTTTCAATTACATCATTATTTAACTATTAACTTTTATCTATTTCCAATTTTGCCCTTGTTCACATTGTTTTCTTGCTTATTTCATACCCAAACCGTCCAGCCATTAACCTTTGAGTCTAATTGCTCTTTAAATCAATCTTTTTAAATACTTAAGCTATTTACTCACAATTTAACAAATTTTGTGCTATTTTCAATTTAGTCCTTTTAATTAGTTAGCCATCCAAACGTTAAAATTTTCTAACGAAACTTTAATACTAACTCAATGACACTCCATAAATATTTATAAAAATATTTATAGCTTGATTTTCGACTTTTAGGTCTCGATACTTCATTTTTGACCCGTTTGACCTAATAAATTCTTTTAATTCACTAATTTCACCATTTCACAAATTCTTCTAAATTCTTACTTGACTCATAAATATTAAATTACTATCTTGTTCAATCTTATTTGTCGAATTTAGTGATCTCAAATCACCATTTCCGATACCACTGAAAATTAGGCCGTTACAAAAACCTAAAACCCTAGCCGTTCAGCCACTTGCCCCTGTCTCATCCACTACCGCCGCTGCTCCACCACCGTTTGTCTGTAGCAACAACAGAAGAATAAATAGATATTAAAAAAAAGAAATGTAATGGCTATATATAAAGCCGAATCAAAAACCATTAGGGGGATCGGCGATTTTTTTTTTGAAAAATAAGAAATAAACATTAGATTTGAAAAATATACAAAGCAAAGAACAGATCTAGCAATATCGGAAGCAAAAAAAACGGTCCAAACAGAGAATCAACATCTAATAGCCCAAGGTGATTTCATTTAGTTATCATCGTTATTTTCTTTCTTTTTAACCTATTTTACTCAAAAATACACATATATTAAAAACATATAAAAAATACAAAAAAAAGAGGTAAAAATATATAGAGCGATTTTCACCACTGTATGCAGTGGTTTACGCAACAGCAATGAGGAGTCCGGGGACCCAATGGTGGCCGGCTCTTCGGTCGGGAATCTCCCTCTCCCCTCTCTCTCTCCTTTTTTTTTCTTTAGCAGCTAAAATGAAAATTTTTTAGAAGCTTTTGGGCTTTTATAGCCTACCAAAACGGCACCATTTTGGTGTCCAGGCCAAGACCCAAAAACGACGTCGTTTTGAGGCGACCCGACCCGATCCGACCCGCTCTACTCAGGATCCGCGTGTTTTTGCTCATAGGGGCTAATTGCGCGCGCGGTCCTTCCGCTTTTTCTATGATTTTCAATCGGTTTTTTTTGTATTTTAAACTGGCCCTATAATTTATTACACTTTCCAATTTAGTCCCTGCCGATGCGCTGTGTTCTGATCAGAAGGAATAATTGCTTCCACGGTCCCTCCATGTTGTGCGCGCATTCAATTGGGTCCCCTTTTTTATATAAATTCGCCCCTAACTTCATTTTTAATTCAATTTTGTCCATTGTTTCACTTTTTCTCATTATTTTATTTTAATATCATTCATACTATTATGTTTTATTACTGTTATCATTATTATATTTTTATTTATTAGCATCACATTATTATTATTATTTTTACTTAATATTTATATATATATTATATAGTATTATTGATATTTTCTAATATTATTTTTGTTAATGTATTTGACACCACATATGTATTCTTTTATATATATATATATATATATATATATATATATCTATAGATTATACTCCATATTACACATATCTATATTAACATTGTATTATGCCTATTCTTTAAGTATTATATACATATATTTTTCTTTTATATATTATGTATATATTTTATGTACATACTTTTAATATTATCATGTATTCATTTTTAAAATATACGTATATATTGACGTAATATTGTTCATAGTTTTTTGTCACATTATTATTATTTCTAATATGTATATACCATTACTATACCTATTTATTCTTAACGGTTATTTTTACTATTGTTATTATTCCTAACATATATATTATGTATACATTTTTTAATATCATGTTATATATATATTTAATACCATATTCTTGCTATATCTATTTTCACCCCATTATGTTTTATACATATATATATATATATACTCTTTATATGTAGTATTATTTTTATATATATATCATTATATTTATTATTATATTTATTATTTTCACTATTGTTGCTCATTACTTTATTTTAATATTATTATTTATATCATTATTATTACTACATTTTCACCTATTACTTTTTAAATACACTTATTTTATTCTTTTCCACTCACATCATATATTAATTATTTATATATATCTGTACATATATACAATTTAGGTGCACCATTTCTAAACTATACCATGTATATACTATTATTACATATCTACTTGTATAGTTGTTAATAGTTGTTTTCAACCTTATGATTATTTCCAATATCGTATTATGTATTTACCTTTAATCTGTATATTATATATTCCCATTATTATCATTACTATTATTATTATTGTTAATTTTTATTATTTGACGTATTATTGTTATCACTTTTTTTCTCACTATCGTTGCATTATTATTACCTTTTTACTTATTTTCTTATTACTTAGTTATTTACGTTTCTTATTCACTCATAATTTCGTTATTATTACGTATAAGCATCATAATTTGCTTCCGTATTTTACTATAAATCACATCATGTTTTTTCGATGCCTTAAAATAATTCTTTTATAAAAATGATATTCCGTATTTGGTAATTCGAGATAATTGTGCCCTAACTTACTGGGTTTCGGTTTTTTTCTCGTTTAACCTAAATAACGGACTACTCTTCTAAATCGCAACACGAGTTTTTGAAAAATGCTTATTCTCGGAGATACGAGGTGTTGTGGCCCAACTCACCGGGTATGACATTTTGTTATCTCGAAATAAGATTTTTGCAAGAAAAGGCAATATTCGGTGTTTGGAAATTCGAGGAGACGTGCCCTAACTTACTGGGTTTCGATTTTCCTCGTTCACCCTGACTAACCGAATATTCTTTCAAAATACACAAATTTTTAAATAAAGGCAAGCTCGTTCTCAAATTCGAGATGCCGTGCCCTAACTTACTGGACATGGTGTTTTATTACTTCGAGACAAGAAGGTCTTTAACATTTAAGCATTTTTTGGCAAAAAGGGATCGTATTTCAAAGTCTTTCAAGTTTTCAAGTTTTCGACAACAAAGACACTAATTAATCAATTAGGTACCAACATTGGGCGTTGCGAGGGTGCTAATCCTTCCTCGTGCGTAACCGACTCCCAAACTCATTTTTTGATTTTCGTAGACCAAAAATTATCGTTTTAGTAAATCTTAACTTTTATTAAAATGATTAATTTAAGGTGACCCGACCACACCTCATCAAAAAGGGTTGGTGGCGACTCCCGTTCTTTTATTTTTAAAATCTAAGTCGATTCCCGTTTTTCAAAAGAATGGTTACGACAATTTTGATATCTATATTTATAAGACTAAATTAAATTTTTATTATTTTTGAAATTATAAATAAAAGGAGCCTCAATATAACTCAGTCCTTCCCGGTTACAGAGCAAGCAACTCACATGATTAAACAAAATGTCCCGACAGTATCTTTGCATGAATCAAAATGATAATAAAGAAAACCTAGTCAAAGGTAGGTCAGCCCTTTTCTTTCCCTTTGCATGCAGAAGGATTATATTAAATTTTACAATTAAAAATTATTATTAATATAATAATATTAGGCTTCTTGTAAAGGAGGAGACCATTTAACCATATACAATTAAATTATAATAAAACAGCAATCATTATACAACAAATTGAATCATTTACATATAAAAGCATTAGAATTTTTTAGAAAATATATGAAGTGATGATTAAATCAAAAATAAAATTGAGAGAGCTAAATAAAACATATCCCAAAATGAAATAGTTGTTTTATTTTCAGTAAAATTAAAAATAACGTGATATGAAATTAATTATTATAATTATAAGATAAAAGTATCCCACTGCACATCCAATACCACATTTCGTCCCATTGCAAGGTTTGAGGGTGTCACACTTTTATTTTATTATTTTTATTTTAATAAAATCTTTGCTTCACAAGTATCCCATCCCATTTTTACCATTTTCGAAATTATTTTAATCAAAACATGAGACCTGATCTTTAAAATGATAATGATAATGGGCAGAGATGTTTTTTCGGTGGATGTTTCTACGGTTTGGGAAACATACGTCCTTGCAAAATGCATTGGAAGCCGTGGTTAATATAGAGGGGCGGCTACTTTTTCTCTACATTAAAATGTAAAACTGTTATTTAAGTATTTAAATTTAAAAAATTTAAATTAATAAAACTAAAATTATATTTTGACTTATGAAATTATAAAATTTGATTTAAATTTTTAAAAATTATAAAAATATAGGTTATAAAAATTTAAAATTCTATTTGTCCCTTATTGGAACTTGATTCTCACAATCACTAGACCTTCTCGAAAAAAAGAAACATAACCAGCAATAGTGGAAAATACGTATTGCATGAGGACAATAAATCACATTACAATATCACGTTCTTCTTCTGAGTTTTGAGGAACAAAAAAAAAAAAAAAAGGGGTTTCATTTAGCAGAGCTGAAGTGATGGAGGTGATCATCAACGAAGTTGTTCTCGAAGCACGCCATGTGCAAAGGTGGAAGTTTCATGATCGTAGCCGTACACTTCCTTCCAATTGTTTTAACGGTTACGGAAGACGAGAATCAATGGTGGCGCGCGGTTTGAATGCTGCCTGATTGAAGGAGGCATGCACTGCATCCGCTGCACAGCGTGGAGCGGTTTTGTTGGACCAAGGATCAATGCTAGGCTCACTCTTTATGCTCAACAAGACGGTGAGAACTTCCACAGAATGAAGGTGATAATGAGGGACTAGAGAGCTTATTTGTGTAAGGGTGTAGAAATGAAAGTATATGATATTATCATGGTTGGTGCACCTTTCTTCAAGCCAGGCACCATTGCTCTCTGCTGTTGCATGATTTAAAAAAATGTCTTTTTACTTTTGTAATCCTTAAGCTTAGTTATCATTAATGAAATCTGATTAGAAATATACTTCATTATTGGTGACGCTTAATTAAATATATATATATATACACATATATATGTACTCTCACTTTCATCACTCCTATGCTTGCTACTCTGCTTCCCATATTGAATTAAAGGACATATACATCAAGAGGCCAACAACTAATAATAGTATGTTGTTATTAGTTTCAACTTTCAACTTATGGAACTAAACTGCATCAATTCCATTGTATTTGTCCTTCTGTAATTTAAAAATTTTATAAACTGGAAAGGAAAAACCTAAACAACTTGAAGATTCTTTTTTTTTAATTTTAAAAATTTTAAAATTGAAATTCTTTTGCATTTCTATTCTTTTCTATTTTTTTATATTTTTATAATTCTGGGATTATAATTTTTTTTACCTTTTTTTCAATTTTGAAAGGTATAGGGACTAAATTCTTAAAAATAAAAGTACATGGACTAAATTCCAAATTTTTGAAAAGTAGACATATTTTAACCTTTATACTATAAAATATTTATTATTAATATATTTATAATTATTAAAATATTAATCTTGAATATTTTCAACAATATGTGAAGAATATTATTTAAAATTATTATTTTTAAAAATTTATTATTAAAATAAATTGAAATATTAAATAATTTATTAAAATAATAAATTATATCAATTATATTAATAATATATTATATGATTAAATATTAATAATTAATAATATTAAAATTATAATATTTTATATTAATATTTTAATAATTATAAAAATAAAATAAATTTTATTATCAATATAATAATATTAAGCTTGATTTAAGTTAATTTTTATATAAAAATAAAATTATCCATAGAGGAGTTTTTTTTTTGAAAAAACTTACGCTCTTCAAAAGAGTAAGTCATTTTGTAGGAAAAATGACTTATTTTTGTTGATCTGTAAATCATTTCCCATTGATCAAGTTGTTTTTGTGAAACAAATACAGGAAAATACAAAAAAATTATAAATCATATGAAACCAATGACGAAGTTAGAAATTATTTTTTCGGGAGGGTGGAATTAATTTATATATTTTATGATAGAAAAATATAATTTCTCTATTTTAATAACATATATTTTTATAATATTTAAGAGATTAAATTAAATTTTTATTATTTTCGAGAGACCAAAATATAATTTTACTATAATTATTATTTTAAAATTTTATAAATTATAAAAACTCTAAATAAAAAAAAAATCATTTTAAGTATGGCAGCCCTTAGATCCTCACCCAGCGTGAAACAAAAGGAGCATCAATGTAACTGAGTCCGTCCATAGAGCATGCAAAGCACATGATTAAACAAACAAAATCTGACGACAATATCTTTGGGTTAAACGAAACGGTAATAAAAAAAACCCTAGTCAATGGCATGACATCCCTTCTTCACGTAGCACCCTACAACAAAAAAAAAAAAAACTACTAAATGGCATGACAATTGACATCCCTTCTTCACGTAGCACCCACGTTATACATCCCTCCTTCGCGACAATGTCTTTGGATTAAACAACATGACACTGAAGAAAACCCAGACAATGGTACGTTTTATTTCCTTTTGCAGGAATTAAGGTCGTGTCTTATCTGAGGATTATATGAAATTCAGAAATAAATTATATAAGATATTTTTAAATTTACAATTAAAAATATAATAATGTTAGACTTCATTAAAATAATAATAATGAACAGTCGGTGGATGTTTCAAAACAAGATTTTGGATGCCCAACTATTACATATTTTAACTTTTATATTACAAAATATATATTATTAATATATTTATAATTTTAATAAATATTTATTATTAAAATATTAATCTTGAATATTTTTAATAATATGTGAAGAATATTATTTAAAATTATTATTTTAAAATTTATTATTAAAATAAAATTGAAATATTAAATAATTTATTAAAATAATAAATTATATCAATTTTATTTATAATGTATTATATGATTAAATTTAAATAATTAAATATGTATGTTTAATAATATTAAAATTATAATATTTTATATTAATATTTTAAATTTTTTAAAATAAAAATAATTTTATTATCAATATAATAATATTAATCTTAATTTTTAAATAAAAATAAAATTACCCATAATGGAGGGTAAGTCATTTTTGGAAAAAAAAAGGCTTTTTTATGGACTTGCAAGCATTTTCTGTAAATTAAGCTATTTTCTGAAACAAACACAGAAAAATACAAAAATATTTTCCGTAAATAATGTGAAACCGGGGCAAAGTCGAAATTATTTTTGGGTGTAATTAAATTATATATTTTTATGATAGTAAAAATATAATTTCGTCATTTTAATAACCTATATCTTTATAATTTTATAGAATTAAATCAAATTTTTATCATTTTAAAAGAATTAAAGTGTAATTTTATCATTATTAATTTAAACTTTTATAAATTATAAAATATCAAAATGAAAATTTCATTTTAAGGAGGGTACACCAGCCCCTTAGATACCCGCCACTGTGTGAACAAAGGGAGCCTCATTATAACTCAGTCCTTCCAAGTTATGTAGCAAGCAAAGCACATGATTAAACAAAATGCCGAGACAATATCTTTGGATTAATCAAAAATGGTAATAAAGAAAACCTAGCCAGGGGTATGTCACCCCTTTTTTCAGGCAGTATACCCTGCAAACGATGGTTAGGCCTTGGAATTCAATACAATTCAGTCCTTCCAAGTTATAGAGCAAGCAAAGCACATGATTGAAAAGGAAACAGAGCCAGTAATCGCGGAAAATACGGGTTGCATGAGGACTATAAATCACATTACATTACGTTATTCTTCTGAGTTTTGAGGAACAAAAAAAAGGGTTCATTTAGCAGAGCTGAAGTGATGGAGGTGATCATCAACGAATGTGCAAAGGTCAGCCCTTTTTCTCTCCTTTTGTAGAAGGATTATATTAAATTCAAAAATAAATTATATAAGATATTTTTAAAGTTACAATTAATTTATATTAAAACAGACATATAAATCAATCATTATACAACAAATTGAATCATTTACGTATACAAGCATTAGAATTTTTAAGAAAAGATGGTTAAATCAAAAAATAAAATCGAAAGAGTTAAATAAAAAATATCCCAAAATAGAATAGCTGTTTTTGAAGGTCTTTGAATGAGTAGTATGTTTATCTTCAATGGCAGTAAAATTAATTATTATACCTCCAATAACACTTCTTCACAACGTTTGAGGGTCTCACACCTTTATTTTATTATTTTTATTTTATTCAAAACATGAGATCTGATCTTTAAAATAATAATAATGATAACGGGCTATGGAAATCACCAAACAATACCTTCTGGAAAAAAGAAACACAGCCAGTAACCGAGATAAATACGCATTTCACGAGGACTGTAAATCACATTACGTTACGTTCTTCTTCTGAGTTTTGAGGAGAAAAAAAAAAAAAAAAGGGGGTTCATTTAGCAGAGCTCAAGTGATGGAGGTGATCATCAACGAAGTTGTTCTCGAAGCACGCCATGTGCAAAGGTGGAAGTTTCATGATCGTAGCCGTACACTTCCTGGTGTTCCGATTGTTTTAACGGTTACGGAAGACGAGAATCAATGGTGGCGGTTTGAATGCCGCCAGATTGAAGGAGACATGCACTGCATCCGCTGCACAGCGTGGAGCGGCTTTGTTGGACCAAGGATCGATGCTAGGCTCACTCTTTATGCTCAACAAGACGGTGAGAACTTCCACAGAATGAAGGTGATAATGAGGGACTAGGGAACTTATTTGTGTAAGGGTGTAGGAATGAAAGTATATGATCTTATCATGGTTGGTGCACCTTTCTTCAAGCCGGGCACCATTGCTCTCTGCTGTTGCATGGTTTTAAAAAAATGTCTTTTTCTTTTGTAATCCTTAAGCTTAGTTATCAATGAAATCTGATTAGAAATATACTTCATCACTGGTGATGCTTAATTATATATATATATATACTCTCACTTTCATCACTCCTATGCTTGCACACTAAGGTTTATTATTGCCTCGAACATAAGGTGAACTGATTATGAAGAATATATATATACACCATTTTACTTGAATATTCTATATTGGTAAATAAAAATACCAAAGTAATTGATTTCAAAGACATTTTAGGCAGAGATATATACGTATTCAACCAAAATGAATTGTGAACCAAGCTACATGCAGCTTGAATCAGTTACCTATAGAACATGGAAGGTAATTTTGGTGTAAGAGTAACCTCGAATGGCGTAGCTTTAGGAGCAGTTATTCTCGGGCTTTTCGTCAGCCAACACGAAGTACATGCAATGCCGGTTCACTTATCGAGTAATACATAAAGAATAGAGTGGGCTTCGGGAAACTGACTGGGGAATATCAAATGCGCCCACTTCATATATATAATATATATTCATGAGTTTTGGCGTTGTTTTCTAGGCAAGGACATAAAAACAAATCAACTTTTTAAGCAATAATTTGGGCTAAAAATCACGGTTCAGTATGTTGGGTGTTTGAGTAAGTTTATGAATTCCATACTGTCCACATTTCTCAAGACTAACAAGAGAAGAAACAGCACACCTCGAGAAAGAAGCTGTAAACTAAAGAAAACTTGATCTCCACAACTTTTGTAAAAACTCCTTTTTGAAATATTTTAAAAATAAAAATGGGAGTCGTCACCAATCTTTTCTTTTTATGAAATATAATCGGATCATTTTGTAATTTAATTATTTTAATAAAAGATTTGATTTACTAAAGCAATGATTTTTAGTTTACAAAATCTAGAAAATAGGTTTGGAAATCGGTTACGCACAAGGAATGATTAGCACCCTCTTGACGCCCAAATATTGGTACATAGTTGATTACTTAATGTCTTAGCCTCTAGAATTGAAAATTTAAAGAAAATCTAAAACACGACCCTACCTTGCATAATAACATTTTTAATTAAAATCATTTAGTTAGATTAAAGCTTATACAGTAAGCCTTCTTATTTCGAGATAATCAAAACGAAAAGGTCATGTCTCATAAGTTAGGACACGATATGCCGAATTCCCAAAAATAAAATTGCTCTTTATTTAATTATTGTTTAAATCCCATGTGTTTTTAGTTTTAAAAGGATACTCGATTATTTAGATTCGAAGAGAAAATCAAACCCCGTAAGTTAAGGTACAATTTCTCAAATCTCTAAATAAGAACGTTGTTTTGGTTTTGAAATTTCCTTTTTATACATCGAATAAAATTAACGTGACACAAAAAATGATGTATATTTAGTTTATTCGGTTATAATATGAAACGGGTAAATATGTTTAAGCATAATGTATGATATAATGAATAAAAAAAGGTTATGTGGGTAGAATATTAAAATGATAAATAATAAATAAAGGATACTATAATAATAATGTAATTGCAGTAATAATAATATTAATAATCATATTATAGCACTAATAAATAAATAAAATAGCTTAAGATAAATAAAAATTGAAGATGCATGAAAAAGATAAATGGGCATGACATAAAGGTGCCCAACATATTAAGAAATGATGAAATAACAAGAAAACCAAAAATAAAAATAAAATAATAATGACGATAATAAAATAAAAATGCAAAAATAAAAGCATATATATAATCCAATTCTTAAGTATGTATAAAGTAAAGAAGTAATAAATAAATAAATAATAGATAATAATAAAATAATAAAAATAAGGCACAAAGGAAAAAAATGAATGATGAATGCTCGATAAAAGGAAATAAAAAATAATTTTAAAAATTAAAAGAAGCTAAGGAAGAATAAATAAGAAAATAAGTAAATAAACAAATAAAAGAATGAAAATGAATAATGGCCTTAATCGTAACTTGAATGAAATTAAAGGGATAAATCGAGATAAAATAAATAATAAAGGGGCTAAAATGTAGTGCTCGCAAAGGAACAGGGACCAACTGGGAAATTATTCCTAGTCCCATTAAACGCTCCGTCTTTTAGCAAGTCGGAGGACTAAATTGAGAATAATTTAAAATTAAAAGGTATAATTTAAAAAAGAAAAAAAGAAGAAATTAGGACCTAATTAAAAAAGGGTCCAAAATCGAAAGGGCCAGGGTTAAAAATATACCATCGCACAAAAACACGCGGATCTTAGGATCGGGTCAGGTCAGACTTCGGGTTAGCCCATAAAACGATGCAGTTTTCAGGTTTAAGGAAACAGGCCAAAACGACGCTATTTCCTACCCCTATTTAAGTAAAAAATTTCCACGAAAAAAAATCATTTCATCCTCATTTCTAAAAAAAAATCTGAAATCCTCTCCCCTCTCTTCGAGCCACCCTTCGGCCAACCTCGGGGGGGGGGCACTGTGCTCCCTAGCGACGGCCATCGGTCGCCGACGACCGGAAAACTTAAGAGTTTCCCCTTTTCTTGGCTTTTCGGCTCCCCAAACTCAGATTTGGTTTTTTTTTTAAAAACATCAAAATCGCAAAAAAAAAAAAAGAAAAAGAAGAAGAACCCTTCGATTTAGGGTTTTTTAAGGGGTCACCTTTTATTGGAGGTGACAACCTCAACCACTCACGGCGATGGAACGCGAATTGTCAAGTACCTTTTTCAAACCTTTTCTTTTTCTTTTATATTTTTTATACAAAAAACATATTTAAAAAAGAAAGAGAGGATCACCTTTTGAAATTTTGTATTGTATATTTTTCGATTGCTTTTTTTCGTCCCTCAAGAATACATTTTAATCCGGCCTTTATAGCCAATTTTTACATAATATTTTTATTTATTTCTCTGTTGTTTGTTGTTACGTATTTGTTCTTCTTTGCAGGTGACGGTGGTAAAGAGTGAAGTCAACGGTGGTGGTGGCAAAGGGGTGTCAGATGGCATGCCTGCCGACGTGGAAAAGCGGAGTAAGGGAGGCTAAGGTTTATTTTGTTTTACTGAAAATGTTTAGGCTTTTGGGCCATTTGGGTCATTAGGGTTTTAATTTTTTGGGGCTTTGTAATTTAGGTAATAGGTATTGTTTATTTTTATTTTCATCTTCCTTTTTTTTGTTTGGGTTGATTGGTTTGGTTTGTTTGGGCCCGAACAGAATTGGGCCCTTACAACTTTCATAATCCATAAAAACTTAGTCTTTGGCATTAAAATTAGAACAGTTTACTAAAATTAGTTGACTAGCTTATCCAACTAATTCAATATCTGAATAACCAAAAATACCAACTGGTTGCTAACTCCTGAATAGATTTAAGTGTTAACCACCTAAAATTGCCTCAGCAATTGCCACACCTGACTTTTTCCTTAACATTCACCTATATGTCATCTCCTACTTTGGAAATGTTTATCCCTATTGACAACTCTGAGCTATGTCTTAAATCTGATAAAACATACAGCTGAGAGTAGCTTGATGAGTACATTTGCCACCTGGTCCTGAGCTGAAACATGACCAATGATCAATTTGCCCGTTGCCACGTTTTCTGGAACAA
The DNA here is from genome assembly GCF_025698485.1 of Gossypium arboreum. NCBI lineage: Eukaryota > Viridiplantae > Streptophyta > Magnoliopsida > Malvales > Malvaceae > Gossypium > Gossypium arboreum. The sequence goes on from NC_069073.1 coordinate 120,308,064, forward strand.
AAAAGGAGTCAAGCTCCACATGCTTAAACTTGGAGTGTAACACTGGATTAGTTAATAGTGTTATTGCACCTGAGTTGTCACACCAGATGGCTGTCTTGCCTGCAACTTAAACTTGTAAATCAGTTAATAAAGATTCAACCCAAGTGATTTCTGCTGTAGCATGAGCAAGACTTCTATATTTTGCTTCTGCAATGGATCAAGACACCACTTGTTGCTTCTTAGTGCCCCAAGAAACAAGATTTCCACCTAAGAAGATATAGAAACCTGAAGTTAAGCACCTATCATTAGGATCAATACCCTAATTGGCATCCGAGTAGTCTACAAGAGATAATCGAGAAACAGCAATAATGTAGATGCCATAGTCCAAGATGGCTTGTAAATACTTTAGAATACGTTTGACAACTTTGTAAGTCTAATCAAGAGGCTTGTGTATAAACTGGCATACTCTATTGGCAACAAATACAATCTCAAACCTAGTAATAATAATGTACTGAAGTGCCCATACCATACTCCTAACAAATACAATCTCATTTTCGATGGGGTTACCAACATGAGCAGACAACACATAGGAAGTTACCATAGGAGTAGGTGTGTCTTTTGACTGATCTATGTGGCTCTTTTTCAGTATATCCAAGATATACTTTTATTGACCGAGAAATAAGTTAGTAGATGTATATGTGACTTCTATATCTAAGAAGTAACTCAATTGCCCTAAATCCTTACAAGAGAATTTTGAGTCCAAGGACTAAACAAAAACACCAACACTTGTCTAATCATTGCATGAGACTATGATATCACCTACATAGACTAAGACATAGAGAAACACTATAACACCCCATACTTAACCCGAACGTTGGGTTAAAGCTCCGAGATGTTACATTCATATCCTTTTCAAACCTTCATGATGTGATGTGATGCGTTGAAATTCCAACTCGGATCTAGAGCTTCAATTCGATCTTCTACCTACGTGTTAAGCTCGTGAAAGATTAGAAGTATCTAAAAATCCAAATCACGGTTCCATATGTTGGGTGTTTGAGTAAGTTTATGAATTTCATACTGTCTACATTTTTCATGATTAACAAGAGGAGAAACAACACAACTCAAGAAAGAAGCTGTAAACTAATGAAAACATGATCTACATTACTTTCATAATCCATAAAAACTTAGTCTTTGGCATTTATACTAGACCAGTTTACTAAAAGTAGTTGACTAGCTTATCCAAGTAATTCAATATCTGAATAATAGAAAACACCAACTGATTGTTAACTCTTTAATAGATTTAACTGTCAACCACCTAATTGCTTCTGCAATTGCCACACCTGACTTTTTCCTTAACATTCACCTATATGTCATCTCCTACTCTGTAAATGTTCACCCCTGTTGACAACTCTGAGTTAGTGATTAAGACGTAGCATTTCAAACATAAGTGATTAAAATGTAATCTGAGGCAAACAAAAGTGCCTATTTTAATAGTCTACCCTTAAGAAAATGTTTTATACATTTTTTATATTTTTTAATTTATTTTTAAAATTTTAATTATTTTTTTAGAACCGAGATCAAATTACTTAATGTATAAATGTTCAACGTTATTTTTTTTTTAAAATCAAGTCCAAAATGATACAATCTGTAAATGTTAAATGCTAAATTTGTTATCATGCTTATTTTAATTGTAACACCCCGAACTCGACCTAAGCATTATGAGTAAATTAGGAGATGCTATGTAAAATAGTTGTTGAAAACATCATATTATACATTTTATTTATATTTTTGTATATTAGAAAACGTATTTGACTTTACTATTTAATTGAAAACGTTGTTTGTTTACATTTTCTAAATCAAACGAACACTTTGCTGTGGAAATTCTTAGATCATTATATTTTGGAAAAACCATGTTTGTTTTCACAAAATCGATTGTTTGCAGAAACCAAAAATTTTCAATAAATCATTTTAACAGTATCATGCGAAAATCAAAAATAAAATCCAAAACTAAAACAGTCCCAAAGTGTCCAAAACAGTCTAAAAACAAAATACTTAAACCCAATTCAAAATAGTTAAAAAAACGAAATACTAATATAATCGAGTTCCCATTGCATTGATCTGCCTAAGCCTGTGAATTACTTGAAAGTGACAGACAAACAGAAATAAGTTTTTGAAACTCAGTGTATATCAAATAACTTAAAACAGTTAGATGCAAATTAGATAGTGAGAAAAATAAAATAAAATAAAATAAAATAAAATAAAGAACACACAAATTTTACGTGAAAACCCTTTCGGGGAAAAAACCACGGGCAGAGGAGAAAAAAATTCACTATGTCGAAAAATTTGAATCAACACAAGAGGAATAGACTATGTCTATTTATAGGCTTGTAAAGCCATATTCTAGTAGGATTGAAACACCTTATCCTAATCAATATAAAATAGATGGAGTTTAATAAGGTTTCAAAAACCTTATTCTAAAATAAAATAAAAGAAGTCTAGTTCTATATGGATTTTACTTTTATTTTATTTTCCATTGTATTTTATTTAAATAAGAATTTGGGTCACTTAATTCTGACAATCTCCACCTTGACACAAATTCTCAATGAACAAGTTCTTCATCGCGAACTTTTAATGAACAAGTTCTTCACCTCTTCCATAAAACCCCTTAAGGGTTTAACTTCAACAATGAACACTAAGCAAGTCTAAGCAATGCTCAAACTTGGTTATAGGAAGTAACTTAGTCATCATATCTGCAGGATTTTCATGAGTACTAATTTTGCTCACAACAATATCACCATGAGCAATAATATCACGAACAAAATGATATCGAACATCAATATGTTTTGTTCTCTCATGAAACATTTGATCTTTTGTAAGGAAGATGGCACTCTGACTATCACAAAATACTGTACTGATTTGAAGGTCTTCATTAAGTTCATTAAATAATCCCTTCAACCAAATAGCTTCTTTACAAGCCTTAATAATCGCCATGTACTCAGCTTCAGTGGTAGACAATGTGACTGTAGTTTGCAAAGTGGCTTTCAACTAATTGCACAACCTCTGGTTGTAAAGACGTAACCTGTGAGAGATCTTCTTCTATCAAGGTTTCTAGCAAAATCAGCATCAACATACCCTATGACTCTATCTTTAGTTCTTCCAAACTATAAGCAAACATCAGTAGTGCCTCGTAAGTATTTTAAAATCCACTGAACTGCTTTCCAATGTTTTTTACTGGGATTTGCCATGTATCTGCTAATTGCACTGACTGTATATGATAAATCTGGACGTGAACAAACTATAGCATACATGAGAGATCCCACTGCACTAGAGTATGGAACATGTGACATGTACTCAATCTCATCATCTGATAGTGGAGACAAAGCCGATGAAAGTCTGAAATGGGCTGCTAAAGGAGTACTAACAGGCTTAGCACTCTGCATATTGAACGCAAAGAACTTTCTCAATGTACCCTTCCGACTTAGGTACAATTTACTTGCTTTTCTATCTCTGAGAATCTCTATACCAAGTATCTTCTTTGCTGGTCCTAAATCTTTCATCTCAAATTCTTCACTTAGTTGGGCTTTGACCTTTCTTATCTTTCCTTTATCTTTTGCTGCTATCAACATGTCATCAACATAAAGAAGTAGATACACAAAAGAACCATCACTGTCTTTCTTAAAGTAAACACAACTGTCTAAACTACTTCTTTTGAAATCATGAGAAGTCATAAAGGAATCAGACCTCTTGTACCACTATCTTGGTGACTGTTTCAAACCGTAAAGGGACTTTCTCAATAAGCAAATATAGTCATCTTTTTCTGAGACTATAAAACCCTCTGGTTGTTGCATGTAAATATCTTCCTCAAGTTCTCCATGCAGAAATATAGTTTTTACATCTAACTACTCAAGCTCCAAATCATGCACGGCCACAATACCAAGTAAAGCTTGAATCGAACTATGCTTAACAACTGGAGAGAACAAATCTGTGAAGTCCACTCCTAGACTTTGACTGTAACCCTTTGCAACAAGCCTTGTTTTATATCTGGGTTCTTCAACTCCTGAAGTCCCTTCTTTATTCTTAAACACCCATTTACAACGAACAACCTTTTTAACTTTAAGAAGTTTCACAAGGTTACATGTTCTGTTTTTGTAGAGTGATTCCATCTCTTCTTGCATAGCAAACATCCACTTTTCTGAGTCTTCACAGCTAACCGCCTCATAATAATTAGATGGCTCTTTATTTGCATCTATATCTTCAGCTACATTTAAAGCATAAGCAACTAGATCAGCCTCAGCATACTTTTTTAAAGGTTTAATTTCTCTTCTAGTTCTGTTTTTGGCGATAGAGTATTGTGGAAGCAACTCTATTCTCAATTTTTGTTCTGGCTTGAGGAGTTGACTCTGTATTAATCTGATGTTCCACCTACTTTTGATTTTCTTTATTGGAAGAGTCTTTAAGAGATAAGTTAGGTAGCATAGCAGTTTTATCAAAAACAACATCTCTGCTAATCACAACTTTTCTATTTTCAGGACACCATAACTTATACCCTTTTACATCAGCTTTATAACCAAGAAAAACGCATTTAATGGATCTCGATTCCAATTTTCCATTATCAACATGAGCATACGTAGGACACCTAAAAATCTTTAAATCAGAATAATTAGCAGGATTACCAGACCATACCTCTTGTGGAGTCTTTTTCTCAATGGCAACAGATGGAGATCGGTAAATAAAAAAAATGCAGTAAAGGCTACTTCTGCCCAAAATGACTTTGGTAAGTTGGCATTTGACAACATACATCGAACCTTCTCTATGATTATTCTGTTCATTCGTTCTGCAATGCCGTTTTGCTGTGAAGTATGACGAACTGTCAAGTGTCTCATGATCCCTTCTGACTTACACAATCTATTAAACTCATCAGAATAGAACTCTAAGCCATTGTCTGTGCGGAGGTATTTTATCTGTTTTCCCATCTATTTTTCAATCATAATTTTTCAAGACTTAAATGCGGAAAACACATCACTTTTCTACTTCAGGAAGAACGCCCAAACTTTTCTAGAAAAATCATCAATAAAGGTTAGCATATAATTAGCTCCACTTTTCAAAGGCACTCTAGATGGCCCCCATAGATTAGAATAAATATACTCCAATGTTCCCTTCGTGTTATGGATTCCTCTATTGAATCTAACTCTCTTTTGCTTCCCAAAAACACAGTACTCACAGAAATTCAGTTTGTAAATTCCTTGCCCATCAAGAAGTCCTCTTTTGCTCAATTCTGCCATGCCATTCTCACTTATATGCCCTAGACGCATATGCCAAAGTTTAGTAATATCATCATCTGACAAGGAAGAGGAAGCGACAGGTACATCACCAGTAACAGTAGAACCCTGCAAAATATATAACTTGGCAATCTTTCTCTGCCCTTTCATCACAACAAGGGACCTTTTAGAAATCTTTAAAATCCTACTTTTAGCTGTGTATCTGTACCCTTTTGAATCAAAAGTACTCAATGAAATTAAATTTCTTTCCAATTTTGGAACATGTCGTACGTCACTAAGTGTTCTGACAAATTCATCAAACATCTTAACTTTAATTGTTCCAACACCTGTGATTTTACACGAAGCATTATTTCCCATCAAAACAACACCTTCAGACACTGTTTCGTAAGTTGTAAACCAATCTCGATTGGGACTTATGTGGAAGGTGCAGCCTGGATCAAGAATCCAGTCATTGCTTACTTTAGAATCATTGACAGAAGCGACTAGAAGTTCACCATCGCTGTAATCTTCTACAATATCAGCTTCACCAAAATTTTCTAGTTATTTTTCCTTTTGATTCGCAACTTCCCTTTTAATCTTATTTTGTAGCTTATAGCACTCAGATTTAATGTGCCCTTTCTTCTTGCAGAAGTTACAAGTTTTACCTCTGTTTGAAGACTTCGATCTACCCTTAGATTTACCACGAGGATTCCGTTCCTGTGTCCTACCACGATCATCATCAGCATTTCGATCTTGTCTCCCACGAATAATGAGACCCTCTCCCTGAGAGTCGGGTTTAACTACAAGATGCTTCATCTTATCATACGAGATTAAAGAATCATAAACCTCATCAACTGTGAGAGACTCGTGGCTATAGAAAATTGTGTCTCTAAAGGTTGAATAAGACGGAGACAACGAACAAAGTAGAATCAACCCTAGATCTTCCTTATCATACTAAACCTTCATGGCCTCCAAGTTTGAGAGAATTTCTTTAAACACTATTAAGTGTTCGTGTATAGACGCACCTTCTCCAAACGATAAGCATAAAGACGCTGTTTCATATGCAACTTGCTTGTTAAAGTTTTCAACAAACATATTTGTTCTAGCCTCTTCTATAATGCAGCGGCAGTATTCTCTTTCATCACATCCTGTAAAATTTCGTTAGACAAATACAGATGTAATTGTGTTAACGCCTTTCGATCCTTACGCTTCTTCTCTTCATCTGTTAATGTGGAAGGCATCTTATCTATCCCTAGCAGGGCATCCTCTAGATCTATCTACGCAAGATCTGCTTGCATCTTAATCTGTCATAATGCAAATATGGTGTTGCGATCCAACAGCGAAATTTCATACTTCAATGACGCCATTGCTGTGATGAGATGAGCAACCCGGAAGCTCTGATACCAATTTGAGAAAAATAAAATAAAATAAAATAAAATAAAGAACACAAAAATTTTACGTGGAAACCCTTTCGGGGAAAAAACCACGGGCAGAGGAGAAGAAAATTCACTATGTCGAAAAGTTTGAATCAATACAAGAGGAATAGACTATGTCTATTTATAGGCTTGTAAAGCCATATTCTAGTAGGATTGAAACACATTATCCTAATCAATATAAAATAGATGGAGTTTAATAAGGTTTAAAAAACCTTATTCTAAAATAAAATAAAAGAAGTCTAGTTCTATATGGATTTTACTTTTATTTTATTTTCCATCGTATTTTATTTAAATAAGAATTCGGGTCACTTAATTCTAACAAATAGATTTATCAAAAATAGATTTATAACAGAACAAAACAGATATGACATATAATCATACCTACAACCACGACACACCATCTTCGACCATCCTAGCACACCATATGGGTATAAAACACTCATCCATCCCTACACACCACTTAGTATCAGTAGGAGACTTTACAATATAGTTGCAGTTGATCTACCAAATCAATAGGCGATTTATTGCCTTTTTTACAAAATCACTTCCTCCATATGCTATTTATAACCCAACCTAGATATAGATACAAAAAATAATAAATGTCATACATATTCAGATCAAGAATTATACATGCTATAGTTTTACATGCACAACATATCAAATATAAATCATAAACTTAACATCAAATTTCGGGTTCATTTATCAATCGACTTCGTAATTACTTTTACAGCCAGCAGCAAATTTACTAATAGATGTCCAGATTTTAAGTTTTACAGTACATTTTCTCACATATCAACCTTACGGGCAGTCCACAGTCGATCGGGACCTCGTGTATGACCCTAGGAAAAATTTCAAAATTTTGGGCCCGCATGCTTGTGTGGCCCACATGGCCCAAATAGCCTAACCCGTATGACCCACACGGCCTCACACATATCCGTGTGGTCCACATGACCCAAATAGCCCATACCGTGTGTCACACACGGCCTGACACATGGCCGTGCAGTGTCGACAATATCATTTTTCGGCTTTCGTCATTTGCTATTTTCAAGATCCTCATTACACACCTGATTCAATTTCGATACGAAAACCCTAACGTGACTTCCAAAACCTAAACACATCAATTAGAACACTTAAATCAATAATGAAAACGAACCCATTCAGAGATTAGTCCTCGATTCCTCCTAAAACTACTAAACAAACCCACAATCGAAACTACTCAGTCCCAAAACAAAATTAAACTCTTACTCAAGCACGCAACAGCAACATGCGACCTTAACTAAAGAAACGCCTCTTGCCTCTTCCCTATTGATTCTCTCCTTAAAAACATAGCGGATTAATAAAATATTGCAAGAATACGAATTTTGTGCTACGCTATCACAATTCCAAAAATCCCAATTTTTGAATCACTAAGTAAATATACTGTAGACACTCAATTTTGCCCGGGCCCAGAAATAAATTCAAAAACAAAAATAATAAACCCAAAAAAAACGAAGTCCAAGTTCAGTCCAGAATTACAAATATAATTTGGCCCGATCGGAATGGCCCATACTTGAAAAGATTTAAGGTCCATCTACAAACTTGACTTATATGGAAATATAATCTTCAATGATATGCAATCTTAGATATGATATGCAATCTTAGATATGATACAATCTTAGATATGATATGCAATCTTAGAAGATATGATTTTGTAATCTTAGAGATTTAATTTGTAGATACCTTTTAATCTTTACCGTTGATGTAATTGATCTGTACCGTTGGATTTGAGGAGGTTCAACTATAAATAGAGGCCTCTCCCTTCATTGTAAAGACACTGGAGTTTTGGGAAACAATAAAAATTTTTGAGAGCTTTCACTCAAATTTCTCTCCCTCTTACGTTCTTATTTTCTATGGTTTGTTCTTATTTTATTCTTTGTTCATCTTCGTTTTTCAACCCTTTTTATTTTGATTTAATCCATGTTTCCTGATTTTTTATATATTTTAATTTTGTAATAATTTTGTATCATATCAAACTCTTTCATTTTTAATAATTTTTTAGTATTACTCTTAGTAAATTATTTTTAAAATTTACTCAAATCATTATTTAAAAAATATATTTCATTTAATTGTCATATTTTATCCAAAAGTTTTTCTAAAATGAGGCAACGTTTTTAGTATTTAGGAATTCGGGAAATAGTGCCCTAACATATTGGGTTGTGATTTCCCGTTTGTCTAAATGCCTAAAGTATCCTTCTAAATAGATTTTATAAATCACAGGATGATTTCAGTTACGAGAGTTTAAGAATATCATGTCCTATCATGCTGGATGTGATGTTTGTATTCTTTCGGAGCTAAGGAATCTCGATTTTTCAACATAAATAATTTCGGTTTTAAAAAAGGGATCCTATTTTTAAATCCTTTCAAATTTTTGACATTAAGACAGAAAACTATTCAATTTGGTACCAATTTTGGGCGTTGTGAGGGTGCTAATCCTTCCTCGTACGTAACCGACTCCTGAACCTGTTTTCTTAATTTTCGTTGACCAAAATATTTTATAAGGTGATCCAATCACACCTAAAAAGGTTGGTGGCAACTCCCGTTTTCGTTTTTCAAAAGTCGATCCCCATTTTTCAAACATCCCTTTAAAAAATGGTTTCGACATACACTAAGCATTTAATCAATTTTATTAATCTAAAATTTAACTCCAGACTAGACTCGAATTATCCTATTTTATATAGAGTTAAATTTGGATAAAATATTAAAATTTATATTTTGGTTCGGATTGAATCTATATATAAACAATGTCTAAAACTTTTCTAAATAACTTTTAATTTTTAAATAACTTTTAAGTCATGTTATGTCATGTTTTATATATTTTTGTAGTAATTTAATTTAAAGTATAATATTTTTCGTTATCGAATTAGTTGTGTGTTTTAATTTGTGGTATATTATGTATAATTTCTTTTTGAAATTTAATATGATAAAACATTATATAATTTATATGATCTTTTATGCATTAATAATTCATTTTACGTGAATTTTAACATGTTGAAATGTTTTTATATTCATTTTATTTTCAATATTTGTATGTCATGTTTCAATTATTTTATAATTTGAATAGTTTTGTTTATAGTAATTTAATCTAATTTCGTGAACCATTGCAATAAAACCTTGTCATCTATAAACAAAAAAAAACTAATATTTTAAGAAAATTCTAAAATTAATATAGAGGAAAATTATCTTTAAAAAATATAAAATTCTATAAAAATTATAAAATAAAATCTCTAAAATATTATTGCTTAAAACTAATATGTATGGGAAATAAACAAATTAAATTCTGATATTTTTTATTATTATAACGAAATAGTCATTTCAAGAAACAAAAGGTAAAAAAAGAGAATCAATAATTTTGCTTAACGTTTTTATTTGCTTTCTATGTTTTTTAAAGAATGGATATTGATTATTTCTATACAAAGAGAAAATTTTGGGGTTTAAACATAATTTTTCCTCATTTTCTCTCACTTTATCTATTTTGAAAATTTTATTTATTTCTACTTTTATAATTTTCTAATTTTTAAAAAATAATTTTATTTTTTATCATTTTATATATAATTAAGGTCATATTGACATAAAATATAAAAATTAAGGATTAAAATTTTATTATACTAATTAAAAAGTGTCAATTAACAGTTAGATGACAGAAAAAACAATTTGAAATGTTTCATTATCAAATTATAATTTTCTTTAATTAATTGACTAAAACGAAAATTTACCCATAATTTAATGACTAATAATGTAATTTATCCTTGTAAATTATAAAACCATTAAGTCCAAACCCAAATTTATAAAGAAAAGAAAGTCTAAACCTTTACATTATCTAGAAAACCCTAATGGAAAATCAAATTGAAATTTCAGCCCGTCCTTTACTAACAGTAATTAATCTTTTCTCTGCGGATACTCTCTAAAAAGTAAATAATTTTTTAAAAAGATAAATAATTTATCATAAAATGTACTCCATTTTTATAAGTAAGGATCAAATTCTAATTTTATAATTGAAAGATAAGGTGAGCAATCATCACACAACACCTCTTGATTATATTACCTGAATACTACAAAGTTGATTTCTTAGGATCCCTTCCATAATCCCAACAACAGTGGGCGTTGAAAAATTCCCAACTTGCCATAAGAACAAAGCAGGCCTTGCGATTTAATCACTAAGCATTTAATCACTCAACTAGACCAAATCATACAATAATCACAAGCAAATCAAAACTTAAATTTTTGAGTTGTTACATTAATATTATCATATCATTCAATTGAAATTAATGGATCAAAAATCCAATCAACTTTTTTCTCGGATCTCCAAAATTGATCATTAGATCAACTTAGATCTAAAGTATATTCTTTTACTCATTGATGGGTATTAATCTACCATGTCAATCATCAAATCGTCAATTAGAATTTATTAGCTGGACTTTTATTTTATTTAAAAAAACTTAATAGCCCAATGACATAAACAAAAACTTTCGAATTATTTAGTGACTTGAATGGAAATTTTTGTATAGTTAAATGAGCATTTTGTAAAGTAATTACTAATAGTTTAATGAATTTTCACCTAGTATACCCTTAAAAATATTGTTAGGCCTATTGTTCAAATTTAGGCTCCACTTGTTTTATTGAAAATTGTTTTGGGAAAATAACTTACTTTTCTGAAAAAGCTAATATTTTCTGATATTTGGATGAATCATGTAGAATATTTTATGTTATTTGATAGATTTTCTAAAAATATTTCATAAAAGTTGTTTTCAATAAACAAACATATATTTGAGATTTTTTATCTTCTCATTGTTTAATTGAGTTTATTTTATATCTATAAATTTATATTTTACATTATTTTTTCATATATTAAAAATATTTTGTTAAATTCAGGTTTATTACAATGTCATCTTTTAGTTAAATGACTACCAAGTGAGTATTTTTTATTTAATAAAATGTGACATCAACAAAATTGACAAAAAAATTAATAATGTTAACAATTGGACTTAATTTTCAAATATGAAAAGTAGAGAGGTTAAATTCTTGAAAATAAAAATACAATGACTAAATTCTAAATTTGTGAAGAGTACATAGACTTATAACATATTTTAACTTTTATACTACAAAACATTTATTATTAATATATTTATAATTTTAATAATGTTATGAATATCTTATTAAGTGGATATCCATCATGGTTAAGATAAAATTTTGATGTACTTTAAATTCTAATAGTTATTAGAATTAGATATCTACATCTTTTATACTTCTTATGCCTATAAATAAAGACTCTGATGAAGCATGATAAATCATCCCTTTTGATCAATAAAGTTCATTATCTGTTGCTTTCATATTTTCTTTGTTCTTTATTCTCTCCATCTTCCTTTATTTTATAATACGTTATCAGCACGATGATTCTCTATTTTTTTTCTTTTAAAATATTTCGAAGTCGTCCCCCCAATCCAATTCCTCTTTCACCTTAAACTTCACCCTTACAATTTCATCTTTAGGATGCTGAAAAATTCAATCTTAGAATGGATTATGGTGATGACGATGATGTTAAAGATCTTCAGGTATATTTTACTATATTTTTTTATTATATCATATTTATTATAATTGGGGAATAATCATGACAACATGAATGGATGGATTCTGATTTAAAATCTACGTATGCTTATGATGGTGATTATGAAATAAAAAAAAAATCAATAGAGGTGCTTAGAAGTTTGTCCTACCAGATTTATTGTATTCCCCGAAGTGAATGTAAACATAAAGAAAATAAAAGATATACTCATGGACCACTAAAAGTGGGAACATAGTAATAAATAAGAGAACAATAAGAGTTCTCAAGATAACTCTTCAAAGCGTAAAGATAACCTATGTTATCAATGTGATATGAAATATTATTGGCAACATATGTGGCGTATGCCCAAATATTTTGTTTCTGTTAACATTCTTTGAGGAATGATATAAGAATGTAGTAATGAATTCTATCATTATAAATAGAAAATATTTATCTTATTTGGTATGAAACAAACAAATATTATTCTAATATTTGATAGTACAAAATTAGTTGAAAGCTCCGAAAAGCTAATATATTAATAACTTGATGGTTAATCCATTGATTTTAAAAGGTATTTATAATGGATATCATATTGAGATGGTGAATGAAGATAAATATTCCCTGAAACGAATATTGCATGTAATTGTTTGGAAATTATATTGATTCTGTTGACTTAGTGACATAATATTCACATTGATTTAGACATTTCCGGTAGTAAATGTCACAATAGCACTTATATGTCGATACAAATTAAAAGGAATGATAGTAAAATTATCAATTTGTTACAATTTAGTACAATTGAAACATATGTTAAAGTAAACTAGAAGTTTACTAATACAAATGCGTTTACTACTTGGCATGACCAGTTAGACTATCCTAGATCGTATATGATGCGAAAATTAATTGAGAATTCATATGGACATCCATTAAAGAACCAGAAGATTCTTTAAATTAAAAAAATTCTCATTTGTTGCTTGTTTTCAATAAAAAATGGTTCTTAGAAACTCACTAGCTAAAGTTGAGATTTAATGTCTTGCATTTCTGAAATGAATATGGGCTCATTCATCCTCCATGTGGATGGTTTTGATATTATATGATTTTGATAGATGCATCTACAAAATAATCACATGCATTATCAACTCGCAACCTGTCGTTTGCGAGATTGCTTGTTTATATGATTAATTTCAGATTATGCAACTAAAAAATTCATCTTGCTAATGTTGGTGAGTTTACATCCCAAGTTTTCAATGATTATTACATGTCAACTAGGATAAAGGTTGAACATCCTGTAGCTCATGTTCACACACAAAATAATTTAGCTGAATTATTTATCAAATGCCTTCAACTAATAGCTAAATCATTACTTATAAGAACAAAACTTTCTATTTTAGTATGATATTGTATTGATTTACATGTTGTACGCATCAAGCTAGTAAATTATAAATACTCCCCATTACAATTGATTTTTGGTCAAAAGCCAAATATTTCCCATCTTACAATTATTTTTGATGTGCAGTATATGTTCCAACTGCTCCACCACAACGCACAAAGATAGGCCATTATAAGAGATTGGGAATCTATATTTATATGAGTCTCCTTATAATATTTTTGAGTTATTAATTCGATATTTAGTTATGACAAGAGTTGTCAGTTTTCCCAACAGTAGGGGGAAAGAATAAAAAGCTGGATTAATAAAGTACTTGAAATGAATTATCAATATCTAAGATCCTTGTACAAAGCAATGTGAACCAGAAGTTCAACAGATAATTCATTTTACAAATCAACTTGTGATAATTTGTCCATGTGTCTCTATAAAAAAGTTTGGATAAGCTTTTGTGATAATTGTTGTTTATGTTGATGGTCTAAATATTATTGAAACTCCTAAAGAGCTTTAAAATACAATAAATTGTTTAAAGAAAGAATTTGAGATGAAAGATCTTGGAAAAACAAAGCTTTATCTTGGATTACAAATCAAGCATTTCAAAGATGAAATTCATGTTCATTAATCAACTTATATGGAGAAGATATTAGAGAAAATTTACATGGATAAAGCACACCCATTAAGTACTCCAATGGTTGTACGATCGTTAGATGTGAATAAAGATCAATTTCGCCCTTGCGAGAATGATGAAGAGTTTCTTAGTCTTCAAGTGTCATATCTAAGTGTCATAGGGGCATTGATGTATCTTGCAAACAACACAAGACCTGATATAACTTTCATTGTAAACTTGTAAACAAGATTTAGTTCTTCTCGAACATGTAGACATTGGAATGGAATTAAACAAGTATTTAGATATTTCAGAGGGACCATTGATATGGGGTTATTTTATTCAAATGATTCAGAATCCCTATTAGTTGGCTATTCTGATGTTGGATACTTATTAGATCCACATAAAGATTGATCTCAAATAGGATATTTATTTACATGTGGGGGTACTGCCATATCATGGCGTCAACAAAGCAAACATTACTTGTCGCTTCTTCAAATCATGCAGAAATAATTGCAATGCATGAGGCAAATCGAGAGTGTGTTTGGCTAAGGTTATTGACCCAACATATCCAGAAGATATGTAATTTTCCTTTACAGGAAAAGATGTATCTTATATGAAGATAATGCAACATGTATAGCTCAATTGAAGAGTGGTTACATCAAAAGTGATAGAACAAAACATATTTCACCAAAATTATTATTCACCCATGATCTTGAGAAAATAGGTAATATAAATGTTCAACAAATTCGTTCTAGTGATAATTTAGTAGATTTTTTTACTTAGGCATTGCCAACTTCAACATTTGAAAGACTACTACACAAGATTGGAATGCGTAGACTCAAAGATGTAATGTAATGTTGCCATCAGGGGAGTCTAAAAACAAGTTGTACTTTTTTCCTTTAATCAAGGTTTTGTCTCATTGGGTTTTCTTGGTAAAGGTTTTTAACGAGCAGTTTGTAATATAAGATTGTGTACTCTTTTTCCTTCATTAGGTTTTTTATCCCACAAGGTTTTTCCTAATAAGGTTTTAACGAGACACATTATCTACCAATGGACATCCAAGGGGGAGTGTTATGAATATCTTATTAAGTAAATGTCCATCATGATAAAGATAAAGTTTTGATTTACTTTAAATTCTAATAGTTAATAGAATTAGATATCTACTTCTTTTATACTTCTTATGCCTATAAATAGAGACTCTGATGAAGCATTATAAATCATCCCTTTTGATCAATAAAGTTCGTTCTCTATTGCTTTCATATTTTCTTTGTTCTTTATTCTCTCCATCTTCCTTTATTTTATAACAAATTAATATTTATTATTAAAATATTAATCTTGAATATTTTCAATAATATGTGAAGAATATTATTTAAAATTATTATTTTTAAAATTTATTATTAAAATATAATTAAAATATTAAATATTTTATTCAAAAGAATAAATTATATCAATTATATTTATAATGTATTATATGATTAAATTTAAATAATTAAATATGTATGTTTATAATATTAAAATTTATAATATTTTATATTAATATTTTAAATATTTTAAAAATAAAATAATTTTATTATCAATATAATAATATTAATTTAAGTTAATTTTATATAAAAATAAAATTATCTATAGTGGAGGCTAAGTCTTTTTGAAAAAAATGGTTTTTTATTGACTTGTAAGTCATTTTTCATTGATTAAACTATTTTTTATGAAACAAATACAAAAAATATAAAAATATTTTCTGTAAATAATGTGAAACAAGGGGAAGTCAAAATTACTTTATCTCGAGGGTGGAATTAAATTATATATTTTTATGATAGTAAAAATACAATTTTATCATTTTAATAGTCTATATCTTTATAATTTTTAAAATATTAAATTAAATTTTTATCATTTTTAAAGGAGCTAAAGTACAATTTTATTATTACTAGTTTAAAATTTTATAAATTATAAAAAAGCAAAATGAAAATTTCATTTTAAGGAGGGTACACCAAAATTTCATTTTAAGGAGGGTAAATCGTCCCCTTAGATCCCCGCCCCTGTGTGAAGCAAAGGGAGCCTCGATATAACTCAGTCCTTCCAAGTTATATAGCAAGCAAAGCACATGATTAAACAAAATGCCGCGACAATATCTTTGGATTAATCAAAATGGTAATAAAGAAAACCTAGTCAATGGTATGTCACCCCTTTTTTCAGGCGGTATACCCTGCAAACGATGGTTAGGCCTTGGAATTCAATATAATTCAGTCCTTCCAAGTTATAGAGCAAGCAAAGCACATGATTAAAAAGGAAATAGAGCCAGTAATCGAGGACTATAAATCACATTACATTACGTTATTCTTCTGAGTTTTGAGGAACAAAAAAAGGGTTCATTTAGCAGAGCTGAAGTGATGGAGGTGATCAACGAAGTTGTTCTAGAAGCACGCCATGTCCAAAGGTGGAAGTTTCATGATCGTAGCCGTACACTTCCTGGTGTTCCGATTGTTTTAACCGTTACGGAAGACGAGAATCAATGGTGGCGGTTTGAATGCTGCCTGATTGAAGGAGGCATGCATTGCATCCGCTGCACAGCGTGGAGTGGCTTTGTTGGACCAAGGATCAATGCTAGGCTCACTCTTTATGCTCAACAAGACGGTGAGAACTTCCACAGAATGAAGGTAATAATGAGGAACTAGAGAGCTTATTTGTGTAAGGGTGTAAGAATGAAAGTATATGATATTATCATGGTTGGTGTACCTTTCTTCAAGCCAGGCACCATTGCTGTCTGCTGTTGCATGGTTTAAAAAAATGTCTTTTTCTTTTGTAATCCTTAAGCTTAGTTATCAATTAAATCAAATTATATATATATATATTCTCTCACTTTCATCACTCCTATGTTTGCACACTAAAGTTTATTATTACCTCGAACATAAGGTGAACTGATTATGAAGAATATATATACACCGTTTTACTTGAATATTCTATATTGGTAAATAAAAACCGAAGTAATTGATTTGAAAGACATTTTAGGCAGAGACATATGTATTCAACCCAAATGAATTATGAACCAAGCCATATGCAGCTTGCACCAGTTACCTATAGAGCATGGAAGGTCATTTTGGTGTAAGAGTAACCTCTAATGGTGTAGCTTTAGGAGCAGTTATTCCAGGGCTTTCACTCAGCCAACTTGCAATACATGCAATGCAGGTTCACTTATCGAGTAATAAAAAAAGAATAGAGTGGCATGGCTTAGGGAAACTGATGGTGGAACATAAACATCCATATATGTTTGCTATTCTGCTTCCCAGATTGAATTAAAGGACATAGACATCCATACGGGTTTTTTTCCCATCACTTTCTCGGAGAAATGCGCGGTGTTATTGTTTGTTAAAAAGTGTGAAATATCAAATGCCCCCCCACTTCATATGTAATATATATTCACGAGTTTTGGCGTTGTTTTCTAGGCAAGGACATCAAAGCAAGTCAACTTTTAAGCAATGTTTTGGGCCAAAAAGCTAAAATCACGGTTCTATATGTGGGGTGTTTGAGTAAGTTTATGAATTCCATACTGTCGACATTTCTCACGATTAACAAGAGGAGAAACAACACACCTCAAGAAAGAAGATGTAAACTAATGAAAACATGATCTACATGACTTTCATAATCCATAAAAACTGTCTTTGGCATTTATACTAGATCAGTTTAGTGAATAACAGAAAACATCAACTCACTGCTAACTCCTCAATAGATTTAACTTTCAACCACATAATTGCCACTGCAATTGCCACACCTGACTTTTTCCTTAGCATTCACCCATCTGTCATCTTCTACTCTGTAGATGCTTATTCCTGTTGACAACTCTGAGCTGTGTCTTAAACCTGATAAAACATCCAGCTGAGAGTGGCTTGGTTTGCCACCTGCTCCTGAGCTGGAAATCCCATGATCAATTTCACCACTGCCACTTTTTCTCGAGCAAAAAATAAGTCAAGCTCCACATGCTTAAACTTGGAGTGTTGCACTGGATTAGCTAACACGGCTACTGCACTTGAGCTGTCACACTGATGGTTGCCTTGCCTGCAACCTGAACTTGTAACTCAACTGATAAATGTTCTAGCCAAGTGATTTCTGTTGTGGCATGACTCTGTAATCTGCTTCTGTAGTGGATGGAGACACCACTTCTTGCTTCTTAGAGCCCCAAGAAATAAGATTTCCACCTAAGAATATACAGAAACCTGAAGTTGAGCGCCTACCATTTGGATCAGTACCCCAATTGGCATCCGAGTAGCCTACAAGAGATAATCGAGAAGCAGCAATAATACAGATACCATAGTCCAAGAGGCTTGCAAATACCTTAGAATACATTTGAAAACTTTGTAATGCTAATCAAGAGGCTTGTGCATAAACTGGCACACCCTATTGACAGCAAATGCAATCTCAAACCTGGCAATAACAATGTACTGCAGTGCCCTACTATGCTCCTATATTCTGACTCATTTTCGATGGGGCTACCAACATGAGCAGACAACACACAGGAAGTTACCATAGGAGTAGGTGTGCCCTTGGACTGATCCATGTGGCTCCTTTTCGGTAAATCCAAAATAAGGACTGAACAAAAGCATCAACAGTTGCCTAATCATTGCATGAGACTATGATATGATCTACATAAACCAAGACATAGAGAAGCGCTATAACACCCCATACTTGACCCGAATATTGGGTCAAAGCTTTGGAATGTTACATTCATATCCTCTTTAAGCCTTCATGATGTGATTTGATGTGATCGGCGGACTACATTATGCCAAAAAGGTATCTTCACATATATATGTCTTCTAATCGAGTTTGCCAAATTTGGGATATGACACAATGTAGTCTTAACAAAACATATAGAATATACAGAAATAGTACAGCAATACACCGAAGTGCAATAACAGAACAGAGTAGCATCGGAGCGCTATGTCAAAGGAGGACAACACCGAAGTTCGTATTCAGAACAAGACAACATCAAAGTGTGTATTTTCAGAACAGGAAAACATTGAAATGTGTATTTAGAGAAGGACAATATCGAAGTGCATATTTTCAAAATAGAGCATCGAAATGCGTATTTTTGAAACAAGACAACACCAAAATGCGTATTTTCAAAATAGGACAACACCGAAGCGTGTATTTTCAGAACAAGACAATATTGAAGTGCGTATTCAGAACAAGACAACATCGAAGTGCATATTTTCAGAAGAGGACAACATCAAAGTGTGTATTTTTAGAATAGCACCGAAGTGCGTATTCAGAACAGAACAGCATCAAAATGCGTATTTTCAACATAGGACAACACTAAAGTGTGTATTTTCAGAACAAGACAACATTGAAGTGCGTATTCAGAACAAGACGACATCGAAGTGTGTATTTTTAGAAGAGGACAACATCAAAGTGTGTATTTTTAGAACAACACCGAAGTGCGTATTCAGAACAGGACAGCACCGAAATGCGTATTTACAAAGACAACACTGAAGTGTGTATTTTTAGAACAAGACAACACTGAAATACGTATTCAGAACAAGACAACATCGAAGTGCGTATTTTTAAAAGAGGACAACATTGAAGTGTGTATTTTTAGAACAACACCGAAGTGTGTATCAGAACAAGACAGCACTGAAGTTTGTATTTTCAAAATAGGACAACACCGAAGTGTGTATTTCCAGAACAAGACAACACTGAAGTGTGTATTCGGAACAAGACAACATCGAAGAGTGTATTTTTAGAACAACAGCGAAGCGCATATTCAGAACAGGACAACACCAAAATAGGACAACACCGAAGTTCGTATTTTCAAAATAGGACAACACCGAAGTGTGTATTTTCAGAACAAGACAACACTGAAGTGCGTATTTAGAACAAGACAACATCAATGTGTGTATTTTTAGAACAACACCAAAGTGCGTATTCAGAACAAGACAACACCGAAATGCGTATTTTCAAAATAAGACTGTACTGAACTGTGTATTTAAAACAAGACAACATCAAAGTACATATTTTCAAAGAAAAACAACAACGAAGTGTATATTTAAAACATGAGAACACTGAAATACATATTCAAAACAGAATTTTGCATATCTTGAATTTATTTTAATTTAGCCTAACAACTCAATAATCATAACTATCAAAATTTTTTTTGAGAACTAAAATATAATTCATTATCATATGTAAACATTTTCCAAATTTATATCAATCAATGTAAAAGAAAAGCATCATCATTGAGACTTGTAACATGCATTCTTCCCTAAACTTTCGTCTAATTTTCACATATAGTAAACTTAGCTCCGGCCAAATAGATGTAACGAAAAAACTTGAATTGGTCTCACCAATTCATCCCTATCTGAAATTTGGTGAATGAAAGAGTGTTGCTAAAGTATTTAAATTAAGCACCTTTGCATTTTTATTTGATTTCCAGCATGTGTAAAAGATTTAGCACTACTCTTTCATTCTCTTTGTACCATAGGGCTCTTTTGTTTTTAAGCAAATAGTTGTAGAATTTGCTCCTTCTTTCACTGGCTTCTTATATCTTCTTCCGAGCCAATGGCCTAATCATGAAATCTCTAGACTAATTGATGATTAAGTATGCCTAAATCAGAATTTATTATTTTTACATAATACTTGCAGAAAATTCATATTATTTTAGTTGAATTTAATGGCTATTTATTTTATAGAAACCTTGGGTAAAGTATTGGCTTTAGCCCTCTTGATCAGCTCCATTGTTGCTCTCTATATCGTTGTCCTCCATGGGAGAAAGAGGTTAAAGTTTTGTTTATTAGGGTGTGTTTGTTTGGTTGTATTTCATTTCCTGGAAAATATTTTCCTCATTTTCCGGTGTTTGGTAGCCTGAAAACCTTTTCCATTTAGAAAACATTTTTCAAATCACGCGTAAAATCTCTTACATTTTGGGAAAATATCTTACCGTTTCAATTTCTGTAAGACATTTTTCCGTGCTTCTCCTTCATTTAGGTAAGGCCCCTTCTCTTGCTGCTGTTCAATTTCCGTTCTCTTGCTGCTGGTATTTCGTTTCCTTTCTCCTTCTCTTTCTCTCTTTCTCATGCAATCTCTCTCTCTCTCTTTCGCAGGTATTTTCCTCTTCCTGCATAAAGCTTTTTTTTTTCAGGTCTTGGCTTAAGGTAAAGCTCTACCCTTTCTCAAATCCAATGGTTTCTCTTTTTTAGTTGCCATTTTTTTTGGGAGATTTTCAGGAGTTTTATTTTGGTAAGATTTAAAGTACAACTGTATCCACAGTTCCAGAAGCTTCATAAAATAACCCTGAGAGGCTAGTTTTTAGTTTTAATTTTTTTTCCCAATTAACTTATCATTTAATTTCCATTCTATTGGACTCCAACTTATGTTGGTTATAATGTAATATATTTTCATTACTTACTGTAAAATATTCTTATAATTTCTGAATTATAAGGTTTAAATGATTTGGGGTTTCCAGTTCGTTCATTTTGATATTTTTTTTGCTATAAGAAATTTAGTGATAAATTTTCGATTCTTATGCCCTATAGATGTTATCCGATTACAGCCGATCCGAGATCATTGAGAGGTGATTTTCTCACTTTCTTTTTTCTTTATAAAGAGTTCAGAAACTATTTTTTTGCTAATTTTGAAAGATTTGGTATATTTTGCTTGATGTTTGGCATTCTTGGATGTGTTGACTGTAGTAAAAAATTCTTTTATCTATTGCTCTTTCATTTCTCTGTTTTGTTATTTTATGGGGGCATTATTGGGTTGCAATGTTAACTGTTGGATTTATGCATTGTTTAGGGAATGCTTAGATCCCTTCGACAGCCCCGAAAGTGAAGCATTTGATTTTTTTGTTAACGAAGTTCTCTGCATTGGCAAAGGTAATTAATGAGAGTTCAAGTTGGTTTAATTATGGCAGAACCTTGTCCAAGCTAAGCATATTGCTAGTTATTTTACATAAAACATAACGTGATAAGTATTTATTCTGTCCTCTTAGAAACATTGTTCTGAAAACATCCGTAGGTTGCCCATATTCATGTGTAAAGAGAGCCCCTCATGCATTCTCATACGATCCTTCGACCGGAACAGCACGTGCAACTTCTCAAGGTTCGTATATTCACCAACAGGTTCTCATATTAACTTGTGTTGTAGTCCCCTTTCTAGTACTGGAAGGGATGGATAATATGGTAGTTTCATAACATATAAGAAAAGAAGCTGAGAGAATATTAGTCAGGAACTTTTTCAGTTTCTTTTTCATTTTCGGTGGAGTTTGAAGTTATCATCTGTTTAATTTAATCAGGACATGGTGAAGATTATCGAGTTCAGCTTGCAGTTGGTCAGTGTCCGAGAAATTGCATCCATTTTGTGACACCTTCACAAAGAATCATTCTGGAGGAGTTACTTGATAGGTATGCATCTCTAATATCCTCCAATAAATTCTCATTGCTACCTTGTTAAGGGAGTAAAAGGCTATAATCTATAATTACCTGCCAATCCTAATACCAGACCTTGTATGTCTCGTGGCTTTGATCTGATTTGCAGCTCAATTTTATTTCCTCTAACGTCCAATGATTTTTGAAAACTAGATAGACCTGTTGCTTCTGGATCAAGTAATCCTTTAGTTGCATTAAACATTTATTATTGGTTTTTCACTAATGCAAGAGTGATATATGGTTTTGTATTATGTAGCATCTTGAACGTGCCTTTCGACATTTCAGCAGAAGCAGACTTGCTTTATTCTATAGTTAAAGCCAAGTTCGAAAATAATAGGTACCAAAAGCCGAAGAAGCAACCGAAAACTTCCACCAAAAATGTTGATTGGTTTTGACCCATGAGTGGTTCGAAGTAATCTTCGATCCTCCAAAGCTGCATTTAGCTAATGTTTCAGCTCGCACCAATGAAAATACAAAATGTAATATATGTGCACACGCCAACAGCTGTTTCGTGTGTGATTCATTGGAAAGAGGTGGCTGAACAGAAGACTACAGTGATAACTGACAACAGACTTGCGTTGACAATGCTAAAACCTTGGATGTTCTGTTGGTTCCTGGAGAAGAAAATATCACAGCTGAGGAACTGGAAGACTAATTTTCCTTGTTATGTATATTTGTCTAAGAAACTGGTTTTATAGTCATGTATATTGTATCTTAATAATTGAATATTATTATATATTTAATTTAATTTATTTATTTATAAATAAATCATTGCAATAGGTAAAAACAATTTAAAATATAAAATTTAATTTATTAATATATGTAAAAATAACTTTTACAAAAAATATTTTCAGAAATCTGCCAAACAACAAAAAAATATTTTACACAGCTTCATCCAAACACCAGAAAATATTTTCAGTAAATCATTTTCCAGAAAAGTAAGTTATTTTCCAGAAATCATTTTCCGGAAAACATTTTATTGGTAAACAAATAGACCCTTAGTATTGCTTTGAAACTGATTTTTCTAAGTTAAAACAATTTTAATCAAAAAATAATTACATTATAGTAATTTAATTATTAGTAAATATTCTTTCTATTATTGAACTATGAAAAATTATAAAATAGTCACTTAATTACTAGTAATTTTGTTTTTAATCAATAAATTAAGAAAAATTACAAAATGGTCACTAAACTATTCAATTTTGTCTTTTATGGTCACTAGCAAGTTAAAGGTGTTAACTTTTAAAATTGGCATAATGACAACTTTAACACTCAATATTTATATATTGTATTAATTTAATCTTGATTTAAAAATCTAACCCTCAATTTTTACACATTGTATAATTTAGTTTTTTTATTATACAATTTTGTTTTTCTTTGTAACCCTTTCATTTAAAAGATGAAAAAATTTATTAACTAAATTTAATTGAAAATATAAAAAATAAAAATACCCAAAAACCGAGATAATAATTTTGATATCTTCTTATTCTTGTAAAATTAACTCTTATTATTTTTAGCGTAAGCATTACTGCTAGCTCCGCATGTATTTTCTTCTCCCATGCTTCTTTATTTCCTCTAATCAACATGGGACAGTTCTCCTTTATATGTCCATCCCTACAGTAGCCAAAGCAAATATTGTTGAGAAATTTATCTGTACATCTATTTTATCCATTACATGCTATGTTTGGACATCAATTAGAACAACAATTTAGAATAATTAAAAGTGTATGTCAGTTTATTGATAATTCTGAATTATACAAACTTTTAGATTTGTTATACATAAATGACCACCAACTCGAAATTCAAAAAATTCAAATTTGAATTTTATTTTATCTATATCCATTAACCATGAAATCAGTTTAAATTATATTTTTAAATTAAAAAAATATTTTGCAAATAAAGTCAGCTTAAAATTAAAATGGTCAAAGATAATGCATGCCCTTCCAGTACACATGTTTCCAAATCTCATATGTCTTGTTGATACTTCACCCTCAGAAGTACACGTTCCCAAAATCTAATGGATGGTACTCCTTGGACAACCTCGGATGGATACATCACTCTCATGTAATTCAACGCCATCCTCTTCCAGAGGAGTATATATATATATATATATATATATATATATTTGTTTCTATTACTGCCCCATGCATTCAAGAGCTTGTGTATCCTCAGACATCGCAGCCTCTGATCAGAAAAATCTTCTTGTATCGGCCGTACCTTTTTGGTGGACCTAAACCATTAAGTCTATTCGGCGGTCACTCAGTAATTCGCTCTCGTTGTCAGTCATTGTCTCTTAACCCATGCTTTATTTTATGTGATTGTTTGTTTACCGTCTGCTTTTTTTAGTAAAGACAAGGATTTGGGTACCAAACATACGTGCATTCTAGGAAAACGAAATCTGGGGGATCCCCCCACGTGCGCAAGAAAACAAAAGTAAAAGAAAAAAAAAAAGCTAGGTTTTCCATGCATTGCTTCTGGTCCTAAATTTCAAATAGGATGCATGGCTTAATGCATTATTTTCTTTTGTTTTCCCTGTTTGAGAGGGTATGTGATGATTATATATGAATTTATTGGGTAAAAGTGTTATGAAGGTTGCAATATTAAGAGTCAAATTATATTTTGTTTATTTTATTAAAAAAAGATGTAAGTTAGTGTTGAGTGTAATGATAAATGCACGTTGTATTCTCAATGGGAGACAAATGTTAAACTTTAAAGATGATATTATTGGCAGGGGCAATCCCGAACTTAAATATAGACCATAAAATCGACATGAAGAATATCAAAAAGAAAAAAAAAATTGATTATTCTATTAAAAATTTTATCAATTTTTAATGTCATTACGTGGCATATTAAGATTAAGATGGAAGTTATTTTTCTCCTTTTAACTTTGAGTTGAAACTTGAAAAATATCAATGGTGAGCATATTTCAACAGAAAGCTTGAAAGAAAATGATAATGAAAATAGGGTTGATTTCCCTAGTATCAAACAATATCGATGGTGAGCGTATCTCCATTGAATGTCAAAACTTATTTTTGAGTTCCATAACAATGGTGTTCCCGCCTTTGGCCTTGGGACACAATGATTGGTCAAAGTAAACAAAATCTATGCACAAAGAAACAAAAAGAACCAATGGTTCCAGACTGGTTGCACAAAAACCTAGAGAACAAGATCCAAGACTGCATGCACAAAAAACCACGAGATCACATGTCCAAGAGAAATTAGAAAATGAATGTCATTCCAATCTTTGTTCCCCCCTTTTTGCTTTTTTCGCCAATACAGTTCAGGGTATTTCTTTTTCATTAAAAGACGTGCCCTTTTAGGATTTGATTGTCTATTAGGATGATCCGGCTCTCACTTCGATGTCCCAAAATCCCTATCTATCTGTGTTTTGGAATGTAATCAATTTTGTATCGGAACTATTTACATTGATCGGAATACTTCGTTGTGATAATATATTGGCTTTCGTTTTTTATATATATTTTTATTGTTATTAGCTGGATAGTTATATGCTTATAGTAAAAGATAATCTTATTATTTAATGTATGTTGATGGGAAAAGGAGGAAAATAGAGATGACGATTCATATGGTGGCGTGTGAGGAGCTATATATAAGTAAGGGATTATGGCGAGCTTGGTTTGGTTCTTTAGTAAGGCATGAAGAAGGAAGTTGTAGTTGGAAGAAAAAGATTCTCTCTCTAGGTTAGAGTAACGTATTTAGAGGGGTGGGTAGTTTTCTCTTGACCTAGGGCCTTGATGAATAGACTTCTAGGTAGATAGTAATGAATAGAGATAATGTTCACGTGTAAATCATGTAAAAGAAGATTTAACATTTATTTTTAAGAAGTTAGACTCATAAAACTCTAGATGTCCTAAATATGTGCTCATTGATTCTTAACTCTGGTGAGGTACCACTTTTGGCGAGATTAAGGTTGTGGAGACAAAACCTAATTAAATGAAATATTTATAACAACGTATGAAATAATTTATTTTATTTTAAATTTATTTAATAATAAATTAAACTTATAAAATTTATTGAAGTATTTAAAAGTTTTATTAAATTTCGGAAGCTTGAATATGAAAAAGTTCAAGAAAATTGGTTGATAGATTTATTATGATGGATCATAGTAAATTCAACAACTAATTTTAGTGAACTTTATTTCTTCTTTGGAACTTTATTTCTTCTTTGGAGTTAAACTAATAAAAATAATAATTTTTATGTCATTTTCATAAATATAGTATAAAGATTAAATTGATGAATTTAATAGTATAATAGAAGCACTTTCACCTAGAATAAAGTAGTGTTGAAATAGAGCCAACGCCCCACTAAACAAACATCCTCAATAAACAAAGACAATGTGAAGTTAATTGATGGATGTTGGGTGTATTATAGGGTATATTTTATTTTTAAGAGAAAATATGGGTTTGAACGTTTAAAATGATATTTTGATAGAGATATACATAAATTCGAACATAAACAATAAAATGGATATGAAATAATAAAAAAAATGTAAAATTTAAGAAATGATGCCGAGAACTTGTCTATATATAAGTGGTTTGAATTTTTAAAACGATATTATTAAGAGAGGTATAAATAATTCTCGAATATAAATATGGACAGGAAAACGGATATGAAATAATAAAAAAATGTGAAGTTTGAGAAATGATGATGAGAACTTGCCTATATATAAGTGCAATCGGGTTACATTATTTCTAGGGCTAAAGTCTTGAGAAAAGTTGTATTATCTATCGATCCATTTGTGGATCCGAAGAAATGACGGTGATCGGGGAAGTTAATCTCGTAACACATCATCAAGCAAGGTGGAGGTTTCTTTATCGTGGCCATGCACTTCCCGGTGGTACAAGCATTTTAACGGTGACAGACGGGTTCCAATGGTGGCATTTTCAATGCCGGAGTGAAGGTGACAACATGTACTGCATCAACGGCTCCGAGTGGAGCCGTTTTGTTCAAACAAGGATGAATGCAATGATTACTCTTTATTCCAAACAAGACGGTGAGGATTTCCACAGAATCCGAGTGAGGTCTTAAAGCTTCACAAATGTCTACAAATTCATGTAGGAATGAACAAATAGATATTTCTGCTTTGTATATGTCTTAAGTATTAGTGATGTTTAATTCAACTCCATGGTGGCTCAAGAGTGGTGCTAGTTCGGTTCAGACAGAGTTGAGATATGGCTTATATTCCCAAAGCAATCAATGGAGACGCTGACAAACACGAACAGAACAGTTAATCTGGTGTCTATTTGTGTGTAATTTGCTTTTGTTGGGGTATTCCATGTGCATTGGCCTGTCATGTTTTGGCTATGTCCTCACTGTGGTTTTTACCACGGTTTGTAATGCTTGCTCTCTTTTT
Source organism: Gossypium arboreum (assembly GCF_025698485.1). NCBI lineage: Eukaryota > Viridiplantae > Streptophyta > Magnoliopsida > Malvales > Malvaceae > Gossypium > Gossypium arboreum. The sequence goes on from NC_069073.1 coordinate 120,336,088, forward strand.
CGACTAAATCATTGAACCACGGACAACAAACAAAGCCAAGATCATCTTCAAATAACTCCAATAAACCAACCAACTTCTCCATAACGTGGCATTTGTCAGTACAGTTTTGCTGTCTTGGCCTTGAATTAAACACTTAGCAAACGGCCCAATCATGAAATCTCTAGACTAATTGATTATTAATTGGGCCTAAACCAGTTGATTAGTGATTAATTACTATTGGAATTTGAATCCAATCCAAATAAAAGACTGCATTTCATGTAGGTGCTTTGTTCGGTCATTACATCATGTTTGATTTTAGGGATAATAAGTTAGATCGTGAATTCGGATATCCTATTTGAATATTGTCGTATCAAATTTTAAAATGTTATTTATAATGAATTGAAATAAATATTGACAGGTAATTTAAATATTTATTTTTGAATCCACATTACTTTATTCGGTAATAGACGAATTATAAAAATATTTATAATTTCAATTATATATTAAATAAGTATTTAAGGCTCAAAAATATTTTTAATAAAATAAGAAAAAAATCAATTGAATCATTAAAAAGTTTACCCAATATTGAATTCTTAATGACAAAAAATTTAACTAAGTTCTTCCATTAACAAAAATCATTAGTTAACAGATTTGATCGTTAATGGTGCGGGTATAGCTAACTACACCCACCAAGAGATGACATGTGGCATGCCACATGGAAGGATGCTGACGTGACATGACATGCCAATAATTTTTAATATATAAAATATAAAAATAATTAATAAAATTACACATGGTTGTCCATATTTATTAAATTTAGACATCCATTTATCTAGGTTCATTTTAATGAGTTTAAAACTATAAAAATATTAATTATTATAAACAAATTAATAATTTTTAAAAAAATTCTAAAAGATTAAAATTATAAAAAATAAAATTTATTGACATAAAAATTCAAATATGAAAAAGAATAAAAATCTAAAATTGTTTTTAAGTATCCATGTGACAGCCCTAAATTGACCCTAGTCGGAAAGTGGTTTCGGGACCGCTAAACCGAGTCATAAAAATAATTAACCGTCATAGTTGATGCTCATTATATGTACATATGCATGTGTGAAAATTTCATGTTTGGATTTTGTTAATTGTAAGTGAATTTTATCAAATAGGACTTGTGTGAGAAAATTTAGAAATGTGCTAGGCAAATGTAAAGTGGTCTATTAATGCATGTTGTGAACATGATGGGTTTGCATGTCAATTTACCCAAAATTTAAGCATGGTGGGCGGTCATGCTATGAGTGGAAACATGTTGCAAACATGTTGGGTTAGTGGTTATGATAGAAAGAATAAAATAATGAAAAAAAGGAATATGATGAAAACAAAGAAAAAAAAAGTGTCTATCCTTTCACATTTTTCTTCCTTGGCCGAATGTTCTAAGAAGAAGGGGGGGAAAAGCTTGAGAAAATCAGCTATGGTAGTTTGCTAGACTAAGGTATGTTTGATATTGTCCATGAGATTCATGCATGTTTTTAGTTGTTAGTTTGAGTTCTACTTAGCCCATGGTTTAAATCTTTGCTATGGGATGGAGATGATATTCGGCCATGGGTGTTGTCTTCTTGGTTGATGTTTGATGTTGTGGTGATGAGGCATGAAGATGAGTTAAGTTTCGGCTAAGGTGGATTTGTGTTGATGTCATTTGCATGCTAAGTGTGAAGCTTTGTAATGATACATGTGTATGGTGCTTTTGATGTTGTGAATGGAAGTAGTGGAAAAGTAAAAGAAAATTTATGTAGAAATGTGGTATATGTGGATTTGTAGGATGTTACAAATATATGTGAAGCCATGCTAGATTAGGAAGAATTCGGTCAAGTGTTCATGAGATGAAATTTTGTGTTTAGGTAAATTAAAGATGATAGTATAGTTGATATCATATATATATGTATGCATATTCGCCATCAAATTAAGAGCATAGGTGATGTTGAGTCTAAGCTTTGCACATTCGCCATATATATATATATATGCATGTGTGATTGAATTATTGATAGTAGGGCGATAGCATATGGTTATTAGTCGAATAGCTCAAAAACATATGGTAGGAAGATAAGAATTAGTCATGTATCTCCTATGATATGAAATCATTAATATTTTGATATAAATATTTAGCAAGACGGTTAAACTAGTTAATTTGTTGATTAAGCTCAAGAAGTTAAAGGAGGAGAATCAAGCAAAGGCAAAGGAAAGGACATCGAGTAGCCGAGTTAGAACCGTTTTACCCAACACAAGGTAAGTTATTAAGCATATATTTTGTATTGATATAAATGATCATAATACCTATGTACTTATGCCGAATGGAATGATATATAAATGCATGAAGTGACAAAATTTATCGAGTGTAAAAAAAAGAAGTGAGATGTATTGAGTTGCTGATTTCGGCACTAAGTGTGCGGGTATAAACGTTTACTATAATGAGATTGGCACTAAGTGTGCGAGTTTAATTGTATAGCACTAAGTGTGCGAGTTTGAATTGCATAGCACTAAGTGTGCGAGTTTGAATATTAAGCACTAAGTGTGCGGACTTACTGTATATTTTCGAATAATCATTAACGTTAAGTGTGCGACTTTATCGAATAGATCATGGACAGCGAAACGAGTAGATATTTTGAGTTCAGAAGGAATAGATGTTATGTTTATATTTGGAACTGAGCTTGGTAAGTCTTGAACCTATGTGGTGATTATATTTGAAGTAGGAACATAATATTATTGTGAAGTAGATGAAATGCTATTATTAGTATAATCTAAATGAAGATAAAATGATGTGTGGAGATGCATCAAATATCATATCGAATATCATACGAGATGTCAATGGAGGCTTGGCTAGTTGAGAGCATGTAATCATAAATGTGCGTGAAATTATGGCATAGTCGGTATGGATGGAGTACCTAATCTTGCATTATTTGATTTCTTTTATGATATTTTATAAATGGACAGTAGTGTAATGCTTATGACTTACTGAGTTATATACTCATTCGGTGTGTTTATTTGTCACTTGTTTAGGTTCCTTTGATCCATTTTTGTGTGCTCGGGACCATCGTCGAAGTCATCACACCAGCTTACAACTTTTTGGTATCTTCTTCCTAGTTGGTCTAAGAGAACATTTCGGCATGTATAGGCTATTATGTTTTGTTTGAACTTTGGTATGTAAAACTTTGGATAGCCATGCGAAAATGGCTTATATACGTTTTGAGTATAATGTTATCGTCATCTTGAATGTATATGTTCATTAAGAAGCATGGGAACTATGTAATAGGTAAAGTCTACCTTAAAAATAAATACTGATAGCAGCAGTGATGTGAATGTGAAAAATCACTAAAAATAGTAGGAATGGAATTAAATAGTGAATAAATTATGTAATCGAACCTTGATGAATCTATTTTCATAGGAAAGTAACGAAATGATCATATGAACAGTATATTATGAGATATTTAAGTTTTTGCGAAACAGGGCTAGGACAGTTTCTGGATTCCCTGTTCCGACTTTGGAAATTCATTATAAATTAAACAGAGATAATTAGAAGTTGTTCCATATATGTACATATTCCTTTTCGAGTCTAGTTTCTATAGAAACAAACGGCATCAGTATTGAAGCCTTGTACAGGGAGATATCCAAGTCGTAATGCCTGTAGGTCAGTGTGGTCGAACCCTAAAACAGGGGAGACTTTAACTAATAAACTATACTAATTGGCTTAACCAAAAATTCTAGAAAAAAATTTGTAGATGGATATATGAGTCTAATTTCAGGAAAAATTTATGGAACTGGTTTTCGAGTTTTGGAAATCGAGATATGATTTTTAAGGTGACAGTAATGCAGTTAGCCAGCTCGTCTAGAAATTTAAAAATGGGCTGTGCAATAAGTGATTTAAGTCTGCGAACCCCTCGTGGTGTCGACTAAGCAACGGTCTCAGTGCACGGGTGTTACAATTTTATTGGTATCAGAGCTATGGTTTAGTCGGTTCTAGGACTACCATAGCGCGTATGAGTCTAGCTATACATGCCTTAATGTTAGTGTTTAATAGTGTGATGACTTCTGACTGCTAAAATTTTTGTTTTGATTAGTAAATGGATCTTGGCTTAGAGAGAACCTTAGCGGATGACGTTGAAAGCGTAGCGGCTGCTCCTGCGCAAGGGACACCGCCTGTTGAACCTCAGTCATCTGCGAATAATCAAAATGAGGGGGCAAAACAAGCTTTCTTTACTATGATGAACGAGTGGGTCGCACAATATGCCCGCACTAATCTGGCTGCCCAACCATTCCCGAATTTAAATAATCCACCCGAGAGCCTATAATGCCATCGACTCATCGATCCTGTAAGGCCAAGTAAACCACTGTAGACTTGATTAGGAAGCGGGCCGAGGAATTGAGCCGTAATTACCGATGATGCTTTGAAAGGGCCGAGTTCGCTTGATAACACCATCCGAGTTTTTGATGAATTGTCCTGCACACCTGATGAGTGTTTAAAGTGTGCTATATCCTTGTTGCGAGACTCAGCCTACTATTGGTGGAGGACCTTGATTTCCATAGTCTTGAAGGAATGAGTTACTTGGGATTTCTTTCAAACAGAGTTTCAAAAAATATATATTAGCCAACGGTTCATCGATCAAAAGCGTAAGGAATTCTTGGAACTTAAGCAAGGCCGCATGACAGTATCTAAATACGAACGTGAGTTCGTAAGACTCAGTCGATATGCTCGGGAGTGTGTAGCCGATGAAATTGCTATGTGCAAAAGATTTGAGGAAGGATTGAATGAAGATTTAAAGCTACTAGTGGGTATTTTAGAGATAAAAGAATTTGTAACACTAGTTGAACGAGCTTGCAAGGCGGAAGAACTTGGAAAGGAGAAAAAGAAGGCAGAATCTGAAGCTAGAGACTTTCGTAAAAGATCAACGAGTAGAACTCCGCTCTCAGCTATAAAGAAGTTCAGGGAGGACACTCACAAACCGAAGACGATTGCAGGAATTTCTATTAGGACACAACCATTAACAGACTCACGAGCTACTTCGGTTGCTAGTGTGGGTAACAATTGCCAAGAAAAACCTGAATGTCCACAATGTGGAAGACGACACATAGGTGAATGTTGGGGTAAGTCCATTAACAGGGCCTGTTACAGATGCGGTTAGAATGATCACTTCATAAAAGATTGCACGGAATTCGATGAGAGAAATAAGATGCAAGGTGCAAGACCTAGTGGAACAACGGTTAGGGGTAGACCACCGAGAATTTCAGGAGGCAGGGGTGGTGGTCAGAAAGGGACTTTTGATACGGCTGTTCGATCTGAAACCCGTACTCCTGCTAGGGCATATACCATCCGTGCACGAGAGGAAGCATCCTCCCCTAACGTTATCACTGGTACTTTCACTCTTTTTGACACTAATGTAATTGCATTAATCGACCCTGGCTCTACTCATTCTTATATATGTGAGACTTTAGCATCCAGTAAGACTCTGCCTATTGAGTCTACTGAGTTCGTAATTCGAGTGTCAAATCCCTTGGGTCAATATGCGCTTGTCGATAAAGTGTGTAAGAGATGCCCTCTAATGATCCGAGAATCCTGTTTTTCGGCCGATTTGATGCTTTTACCATTTGATGAATTTGATGTTATTCTTGGTATGGACTGGTTGACCGTATATGACGCAGTGGTGAGTTGCAAAAGAAAAACCATTGATTTAAGGTACGCAAATAACGAGATAATCCGAGTTGAGTCTACGGACTTAAAGGGGTTGCCAGCTGTAATATCATCAATGTTGGCTCAGAAATATGTAAGAAAAGGGTGCGAAGCATACCTTGCGTATGTACTTGATGACAAAGAGTTAGAAAAGAAACCCGAATCTGTGCCGGTGGTTTGTGAATACCCAGACGTTTTTCCCGAAGAATTACCGGGTTTACCACCTGTTCGGGAGGTAGAGTTTGGCATTGAGCTTGTACCTGGGACTACACCGATTTCGATAGCTCCGTATCGTATGGCACCAACCGAGTTAAAAGAGTTGAAAGCTCAGCTGCAAGAATTGACGGATAGAGGTTTTGCTCGATCAAGTTTCTCACCTTGGGGTGCACCAGTATTGTTTGTGAAAAAGAAGAACGGAACCATGAGGTTGTGCATCGACTATCGTCAGCTGAATAAAGTGACAATAAAGAATAAATATCCGTTACCGCGTATTGATTATTTGTTTGATCAACTAAAGGGAGCCTCAGTGTTTTCAAAGATAGATTTGAGATCGGGTTATTATCAGTTGCGGATTCAAGATTCAGATATACCCAAAACTGCTTTCAGAATGAGATACGGCCACTACGAGTTCTTAGTGATGCCGTTTGGGCTCACTAATGCCCCTGCGGTATTTATGGATTTGATGAATCGGATCTTCAGACAGTATTTGGACCGGTTCGTAGTTGTGTTTATTGATGACATCTTGGTCTATTCAAGAGATGAGACCGAACACGCTGAGCACCTGAGGTTAGTGTTGCAAATTTTACGGGATAAACATCTATATGCTAAGTTCAGTAAGTGTGAGTTCTGGTTAAGAGAGGTTAGCTTCTTGGGTCATGTGGTATCCGCATCGGGTATTCGAGTGGACCCGAGCAAAATTTCAGCCATACTTAACTAGAAGCCTCAGAAATATTTCGAGGTTCGAGCTTTTGGGACTTGCGGCTACTACCGACGGTTCGTAAAAGGTTTCTCGACGATAGCCACACCAATGACGAAGCTACTTCAAAAAGATGTTAAGTTTGAATGGACGAAAAAATGTCAGAAAAGTTTTGATCAATTGAAAACCTATTTGACTGAAGCTCTAATTCTAGTGCAGCCCGAATCAGGCAAGGAATTTGTCATTTATAGTGATGCCTCCCTACTTGGGTTGGGTTGCGTATTAATGCAAGAAGGTCGAGTTGTGGCCTATGCGTCGAGACAATTAAAGCCACATGAGAAAAATTATCCGACCCATGATCTCGAATTAGCTGCCATCGTATTCGCTTTGAAAATATGGCGACATTACTTATTGGGTGAGAAGTGCCATGTATTTTCGGATCACAAAAGTCTCAAATATTTGATGACTCAAAAAGACTTAAATCTGCGACAAAGACGTTGGCTCGAGTTGTTAAAAGATTATGAGCTTGTCATTGACTATCACCCGGGAAAGGCTAATGTGGTTGCGGATGCCTTAAGTCATAAATCACTGTTTGCTTTACAAGCGATGAATGTACACTTGTCTGTTCTATCCGACAATGTGTTAGTGGCGGAATTAAAGGCCAAACCATTGTTGATTCATCAAATTCGTGAAGCTCAAAAAGTCGATGATGAATTGGTTGCAAAACGGGTTGAATTTGTTCCGAATATAGAATCAGAGTTTCAAATTGATGATGACGATTGTTTGAGGTTCAGAAGTCGGTTGTGTGTTCCAAGAAATTCAGAACTCATTTCGATGATTCGAGCGAAGCTCATTGTAGCCGAATGTTAATTCACCCGGAGTACGAAAATGTACAACGATCGAGACGTCGGTTTGGTGGCATGGTATGAAACGAGACATTTTCGATTTTGTTTGAAGTGTTTAATATGTCGCAAGTAAAGGCGGAACATCAAGTGCCTACGGGTTTACTTGACCGATCATGATACCTGAATGGAAATGGGATCGAGTCACGATGGATTTTGTGTCCGGGTTGCCATTGTCGACAAGTAAGAAAGATGCGATTTGGGTTGTTGTAGATAGACCGACTAAGTCGGCTCATTTTATCCCGACGCACGGATTTTTCATTGGATAAACTAGTTTGAATTGTATGTTTCTCGATTGTGAGATTACACGGGTACCGATTTCTATTGTGTCGGATAGAGATCCGAGATTCACCTCACGATTTTGGAAGAAATTTCAAGAAGCCTTGGGTACCAAGTTGCATTTTAGCACCGCTTTTCACCCCAAACCGATGGTCAATCCGAGCGGATAATTCGAGATACTTGAAGATATGTTGAGATGTTGCATCCTCGAGTTTAGTGGTTCATGGAACGGTATTTACCTTTGATTGAATTCGCACAACAATAGTTTTCAGTCAAGCATTAAGATGGCGCCTTACGAGGCTTTGTACGGTCGAAAATGCCGTATACCATTGTTTTGGACCGAGCTCGGTGAAAGTAAAATTTTGAGTGGATTTGATTAAAGATGCTGAGCAGAAAGTAAAAATAATTCGTGAAAGTCGAAGGCGCCGCAGCTGCATCGTCAGAATCGTATGCGGATTTAAAACGAAAAGATATTGAGTATCGTGGGAGACAAAGTGTTTCTTAAGGTCTCACCTTGGAAAAAGATACTCGATTTGGTGTAAGGGCAAACTAAGTCCGAGGTTCATTGAGCCGCATTGAAATCTCCGAACGAATTGGTCCGATTGCGTATAGATTGATCTTGCCCCTGAACTTGAAAGGATTCATAACGTTTTCATGTTTCGATGCTTGACGTTACCGATCCGATCCTTCGCATGTAATAAACCCTCCGAGATTGAAATTCAAGCCGATATGAGTTATGAAGAAGAACCGATCCGTATCCTAGCTCGTGAAGTGAAAGAGTTGCGAAACAAAAGGGTTCCGTTAGTGAAAGTGTTATGGCTCAAACACGGAATGGAAGAAGCTACTTGGGAACACGAGAACTCTATGAAAGAACGATACCCAAACCTATTTACCGGTAAGATTTTCGGGGACGAAAATTTCTTAAGTGGGGGAGAGTTGTGACAGCCTTAAATTGACCCTAGTCGGAAAGTGGTTTCGGGACCGCTAAACCGAGTCATAAAAATAATTAACCGTCATAGTTTATGCTCATTATATGTACATATGCATGTGTGAAAATTTCATGTTTGGATTTTGTTAATTGTAAGTGAATTTTATCAAATAGGACTTGTGTGAGAAAATTTAGAAATGTGCTAGGCAAATGTAAAGTGGTCTATTAATGCATGTTGTGAAAATGATGGGTTTGCATGTCAATTTACCCAAAATTTAAGCATGGTGGCGGCCATGCTATGAGTGGAAACATGTTGCAAACATGTTGGGTTAGTGGTTATGTTAGAAAGAATAAAATAATGAAAAAAAGGAATATGATGAAAACAAAGGAAAAAAAAAAGTGTCCATCCTTTCACATTTTTCTTCCTTGGCCGAATGCTCTAAGAAGAAGGGGGGGAAAGCTTGAGAAAATCAGCTATGGTAGTTTGCTAGACTAAGGTATGTTTGATGTTGTCCATGAGATTCATGCATGTTTTTAGTTGTTAGTTTGAGTTCTACTTAGCCCATGGTTTAAATCTTTGCTATGGGATGGAGATGATATTCGGCCATGGGTGTTGTCTTCTTGGTTGATGTTTGATGTTGTGGTGATGAGGCATGAAGATGAGTTAAGTTTCGGCTAAGGTGGATTTGTGTTGATGTCATTTGCATGCTAAGTGTGAAGCTTTGTAATGATACATGTATATGGTACTTTTGATGTTGTGAATAGAAGTAGTGGAAAAGTAAAAGAAAATTTATGTAGAAATGTGGTATATGTGGATTTGTAGGATGTTACAAATATATGTGAAGCCATGCTAGATTAGGAAGAATTCGGTCAAGTGTTCATGAGATGAAATTTTGTGTTTAGGTAAATTAAAGATGATAGTATAGTTGATATCATATATATATGTATGCATATTCGGCCATCAAATTAAGAGCATAGGTGATGTTGAGTCTAAGCTTTGCACATTCGGCCATATATATATATATATATGCATGTGTGATTGAATTATTGATAGTAGGGCGATAGCATATGGTTATTAGTCGAATAGCTCAAAAACATATGGTAGGAAGATAAGAATTAGTCATGTATCTCCTATGATATGAAATCATTAATATTTTGATATAAATATTTAGCAAGACGGTTAAACTAGTTAATTTGTTGATTAAGCTCAAGAAGTTAAAGGAGGAGAATCAAGCAAAGGCAAAGGAAAGGACATCGAGTAGCCGAGTTAGAACCGTTTTACCCAACACAAGGTAAGTTATTAAGCTTATATTTTGTATTGATATAAATAATCATAATACCTATGTACTTATGCCGAATGGAATGATATATAAATGCATGAAGTGACAAAATTTATCGAGTGTAAAAAAAAGAAGTGAGATGTATTGAGTTGCTGATTTCGGCACTAAGTGTGCGGGTTTAAATGTTTACTATAATGAGATTGGCACTAAGTGTACGAGTTTAATTGTATAGCACTAAGTGTGCGAGTTTGAATTGCATAGCACTAAGTGTGCGAGTTTGAATATTAAGCACTAAGTGTGCGGACTTACTGTATATTTTCGAATAATCATTAACGTTAAGTGTGCGACTTTATCGAATAGATCATGGACAGCGGAACGAGTAGATATTTTGAGTTCAGAAGGAATAGATGTTATGTTTATATTTGGAACTGAGCTTGGTAAGTCTTGAACCTATGTGGTGATTATATTTGAAGTAGGAACATAATATTATTGTGAAGTAGATGAAATGCTATTATTAGTATAATCTAAATGAAGATAAAATGATGTGTGGAGATGCATCAAATATCGTATCGAATATCATACGAGATGTCAATGGAGGCTTGGCTAGTTGAGAGCATGTAATCATAAATGTGCGTGAAATTATGGCATAGTCGGTATGGATGGAGTACCTAATCTTGCATTATTTGATTTCTTTTATGATATTTTATAAATGGACATGAGTGTAATGCTTATGACTTCTTGAGTTATATACTCATTCGGTGTGTTTATTTGTCACTTGTTTAGGTTCCTTTGATCCATTTTGTGTGCTCGGGACCATCGTCAAGTCATCACACCACTTACAACTTTTGGTATCTTCTTCCTAGTTGGTCTAAGAGAACATTTCGGCATGTATAGGCTATTATGTTTTGTTTGAACTTTGGTATGTAAAACTTTGGATAGCCATGCGAAAATGGCTTATATACGTTTTGAGTATAATGTTATCGTCATCTTGAATGTATATGTTCATTAAGAAGCATGGGAACTATGTAATAGGTAAAGTCTACCTTAAAAATAGATCTTGATAAGAAGCGATGACGTGAATGTGAAAAATCACTAAAAATAGTAGGAATGGAATTAAATAGTGAATAAATTATGTAATCGAACCTTGATGAATCTATTTTCATAGGAAAGTAACGAAATGATCATATGAATAGTATATTATGAGATATTTAAGTTTTCGCAAAACAGGGCCAGGACGATTTCTAGATTCCCTGTTCCGACTTTGGAAATTCATTATAAATTAACCAGAGATAATTAGAAATTGTTCCATATATTTAAGTCTGCGAACCCCTCGTGTCTGACTCCGGCAACGGTCTCGAGTGCGGGTGTTACAATCCAATTTCAAATGTGCAATGTTGATATAAAAATATAATATAATATTTATTTTATTTAATAGTGACATGAGTTTATATTTTTTTATGAATTTTTTATTTTTTACAATTATTAATGTATATTTTTATAATTTTAATTTTCTACAATTTTGCACTCATCTAGAATGAATCAGGACAACCATTAGTTCAAGTTTATTCTACAGTGCATTTTATAAATTTTATTTTATGAATTATTAATATTTTTATTTTTGAATTTTATATTTTAATTTAATTTTAAACTTTTTAAATAATTATTAATATTTTTTATAATTTCTATTTTTATAGTCTCAAACTTATCTAGAATGAATTGGAACAAATAGTTGTCTAGATTCAAATGAAGTGTGACTACCATCCGTACAGATTCTTTTTAGGTGTAATTTTTATTAATTTTTATATATTTAAAAAATATTGAAATGACATACCATATTAGCATCCTGCCACGTGCACGTGTCATCTCTTGGTGGATGTCGTCAACCACATCAACATTATTAATGATCAAATCAGTCAACTAATAGTTTTCGTTAACAAAAGGGTTTAGTTATTTTTTTTTTCATTCAAAACCCAATAGAGTGCACTTCTTTTTTACGGGCTCAGTTGATGTTTTTTTTTTCATTTTCTATTGACTCTCAGCCTTAAAAAATTTATATTGTATTTAAATTTAAAATTTTACAAATTCAAATATTTAACTAATAATAGTATTTAATTTATTTTAGGATTGTAATAATAATAATCGAATAGAAGGATAAACGCATTTTAGAATGTTCGAACTCATGTCTTTCTATATGGGTAACAATACCAATACCAATCGAGTTAAGACTCAATCGGCTAAGTTAAATATTTTCTAATATCAAAATAATACAAAAAGATATCATGGTATCCCTTTAACATTCATTTACTCTTAATTTTAGTATTAAACAACGAATAATAATAATAGTTTTGGACATGCTTTATTCCTTCAAAAGGTGCATACGTTGAAAATTATAATTGATGGCACTACTTCGATAATTTTGCTTAATACATCACTTTTCATATAATTACTCGACAGGAATGAAGTTAAAATTTTATTTAAAGAGATTGAGATAATATTATAAAATTTAAAAGGTTTTAATTAAAAATTTTATATTAAAATGTTTAAATTAAATTATTAATTTTTTAAAAATTAAATTAAAAAAAGAACAAATTTGACTAAATTGAAATTTTAAAAATTTTCTAGGGGCAAAACCTCTACCTACTTTCTTTGACTGCTACTCCATGGATCAAGAGTTTGTCTTTAAAGGACACATGACTTCTCTCTTAGATATCCACAAAAAGATCCAAAATTATAAGAATCGAATGAAATTAATGGATTGGAATGAAAGTAATTAAACTAATCTAATTCTGATTTATGACTGCTTGCTGGACCTGTCCCCCATTCCTGGTAACTCGCTTTCGGTGTCAATTAATTCCCATTTTTCAAGGAAAAGCCTACTTTATTTGGTGTGATTTTATGCCGTTTCCTTTTTAGAGGTCCAGCCATGCGTGCATTCTCGGAAAACGAATCTATGGTGTTCCCAAATCTGCAATAAAACAAAAGCTAGGTTTCCACTCATTGCTCTTGGTCCTACTAGGTTTCATACAGGATGCATGGCTTAATGCATAAGTTTTTTTTGTTTTCCCTGTTTGAAGGAGCTATGTAATCATTATGTAAGCATCTATTGATACGTAAAATCATTTAATTTCTCACTCTTGTTACATTTTAACAACTAATTAACAATCACTCCCCCAAAATTTTTTTTTTTTTTCAGAAGTGATTCAAGAAAATTGATTAATTACGAAAAATGATTCAGATAAAAAAATTTATACAAAAATGACTTGTTTTTTACCGTGTTCGTCAATGCCGCCAACCTGACCGACAGCACCCTTGACTTTTTTAAAAATAATAATTTTTTAGTGCTGTCACTTTGACTGGTGACAGTAGTTTTTTTTTTCTTTTACTACCTCCATACATCCTAATGACACCAAGCAAAAGGTATTGATATTTAAGTCAAAAGGTATTGATATTTAAGTCATGGTATAAATACCAGGAAGAAGGTATCGATACTTAGGTCATGATATCTATCCAGTGCAGCAGCAAAGTTAATGCAGATGAGGAAGTATCGAGAAAGATGATGATGGAAATCAAACGGGGAAGATGAGGAAGCATCGTCAAGTGAAAAAAAAAACATGAGAAAGAAGAAGAAACGCCATCACCATTACCGAAATCCAATAATAAAGCTAAAAAATAATGCGGGTGAGGAAGCATCGGAGAAGATAATCATGGAAATCAAACGGGGGAAGATGAAAAAGCATGAGGAGAAAGAAGAAGAAATGTCATCACCATGGATGGGGCTAAAAATTGTATCAAAGGTATCAATATCAATAATTTTGATCTAAATGTATCAAAAGTATCGATATCCCTTACCTAGAATCAATACCAATATTTACACAAGTCCCACCATATAGCTTGGTGACATAAAAAAATACAAAATAATGTTGCCGGACAAGTTGGTGACACTGACATTTACCATAGAAAATGAATCATTTTCATATAAGATTTTTCACCTTCATAATTAATCAACTTTTTTGAATCATTTAAAAAAAAATCCTCACCCAAGCTATTGTCCAAAAACAATTGTATGAAAAAAAAAAAACACCAAAGGTCAAAGATTGTACTCACAACAAAAAAACAACAAAGATCAAAAGATGAAAGGGAGTGAATGAAACACAATGTTACAAATCTTGTACCGGCTGGATCAAGCAAAATCAACCTTTGAATTTGGATGGCATTGCAATTTCAGTTTTGCTTTTTGCTTTTCAAGTCAATACTTTAGGGTATTTCTCGAAAGGTGGGTCCATTTACTTTTTGAATGATACAACTCGCACCTCAGAGTCTTAAAATTTTAAAAATCATTTTAATAGTTTATGTTTTATAATTTTAAAAAATAAATTAAATTTTATCATTTTAGAAAATTAAAGTATAATTCTAAAATTATTAATTTAAAATTTTATAAAATAAAAGATATTTAAATAAAAATTTTATTTTAAAGAGACTGGAATTCATGTCATCTCCTTTACTCCGCCCTGACTTTACTCATAGGTATTTATTGTTAAATTTTTTTATAATAACTAAAAATATCACCATTTCTTAAATAATGTATACAATGTGAAAGTAATGAATTTTCCCAATAATTCCAAAATTCTTACTCGATGCAAATACTCGAAAAATAAATTTATTGTCCCTTCTTTCAATTATTTTTGCTAGTTTAATATTTGGAAAATTAGAATTAGTCTTAAAAACTAGGGAAGAGGTAAGAACAAATTGTTTGAGACAAATAAAATTATTATTCACATATTTGTGTCTACTCATGATATTCATCAATATCATATACATTAGTATATATATAAAAAAACAATGTTAAAAAGTTTTATTGAATTTCGGTAAGCATGAATCTCAAACTTGGTTAATGGATTACTGTGACATTTGCTTACGTAGTTCTTTTTTCTTTATTTTTTCCCCTTCAAAGGCAAAGTGGTGTTGAAAAAGAGCCAACGGCGGTCCATAAGCCGAGCACTTGCCAGTATTATATATAAGAGCAATCAGATTACAATGTTAAAAGTTGTATCAACGATTGATCAATTTGTAGAGTCGAAGAAATGTCGGTGATCGGGGAAGTTAATCTCTTAACACACCATCAAGCAAGGTGGAGGTTTCTTTGTCGTGGCCATGCACTTCCTGGTGGTACAAGCATTTTAACGGTGACAGACGGGTTCCAATGGTGGCATTTTCAATGCCGGAGTGAAGGTGACAACATGTACTGCATCACCGGCCCTGAGTGGAGCCGTTTCGTTCGAACAAGGATTAATGCTATGATCACTCTTTATTCCAAAGAGGACGGTGAGGACTTCCATAGAGTTCGAGTGAGGCAGTCTTAAAGCTTCATAAACTTCTACAAATACATATAGGAATGATATACATATATAGATAATCCACTTTTCC
Organism: Gossypium arboreum; assembly: GCF_025698485.1. Taxonomy (NCBI): domain Eukaryota; kingdom Viridiplantae; phylum Streptophyta; class Magnoliopsida; order Malvales; family Malvaceae; genus Gossypium; species Gossypium arboreum. Next base: position 120,351,512 of record NC_069073.1, read on the forward strand.
TCACTATGATTTCTATCACTGTTTGTAATGCTCTCTTGTTGCTTAATAAATTACTAATCCACCTTTTAAGAATATATATATATTCTTTGGGAATTCGAACATACTGTGAATTGTGATGAATATCAGTTGCCATTTTGGTAGATGCTTTATTTAGAGTTTAATGGTGATGTCTTTTACTTGTTCATGTGATAATGCGAAATAACGAAATAAACCTAAGACCACCCTGCTTAATCAATTTAGGGTTAAAAAATAAATAATGAGATTTTAATACTGTTGACAAATTTAAATCTCTCTACCATCTAGATTTTTGATATATTAATGACTCAACAATGGCCAGTTTGATTATTTTACATTTTATCTTTGGCCAAGCCAATGGCCAAATCATGAATTCTCTATATTAAATTGATGATAAAATAGAGTCTAAATAAGTAGATTAATGATATAGTACTATTTAAATTTGAGTTCAACTAAATCAAATACTATTTATTCGTAAAAAGTATATTCCAAGTTTTTTTGTTAAGAATTAAATTATGTTATTAATCCTTTCATTAAGCATAAGTTGCAAATTTAGTCTACGTACTTTAATTTGTTATTTTTAAATCATTTACTTTTCAATTTTCAATATTAACAAAATGGAAAGTGTTAAATTTATTAAAGACACATTTGGAAAGACATTTAGTAATAGATTTAAGTGTAATTGCTTATTGTGAAAAATAAAATAGAATAAAATAAATAAAATAAAGAACACATAAATTTTACGTGGAAACCCTTTCGGAAAAAACCACAGGCAAGAGGAGAAGAAAATTCACTATGTCGAAAATTTTTTTACTCAAATACAAGAGGAATAGACTATGTCTATTTATAGGCTTGCAAAGCCATATTCTAGTAGGATTGAAACACCTTATCCTAATCAATATAAAATAGATGGAGTTTAATAAGGTTTAAAACCTTATTCTAAAATAAAATAAAAGAAGTCTAGTTCTATATGGATTTTACTTTTATTTTATTTTCCATCGTATTTTATTTAAATAAGAATTTGGGTCACTTAATTCTAACAATCTCCACCTTGACACAAATTCTCAATGAACAAGTTCTTCATCGCGAACTTTCAATAAACAAGTTCTTCACCTCTTCCAAAAACCCCTTAAGGGTTTAACTTCAACAATGAACACCAACCAAGTCTAAGCAATGCTCAAACTTGGTTATAGGAAGTGACTTAGTCATCATATCTGCAGGATTTTCATGAGTGCTAATTTTGCTCACAATAATATCACCACGAGCAATAATATCACGAACAAAATGATACCGAATATCAATGTGTTTTGTTCTCTCATGAAACATTTGATCTTTTGTAAGAAAGATGGCACTGACCGTCACCCTTTGCAACAAGCCTTGCTTTATATCCGGGTTCTTTAACTCCTGAGTCCTTCTTTCTTTTTAAACACCCATTTACAACGAATGCCTTTTTACCTTTAGGAAGTTTTACAAGATCCCATGTTCTGCTTTTTGTGGAGTGATTCCATCTCCTCTTGCATAGCAAACATCCACTTTTTCGAGTCTTCACAAACTAATCGCCTCGGAATAATTAAATGGCTCTTGATTCGCATCTATATCTTCAGCCACATTTAAAGCATAAGCAACTAGATCAACCTCGGCATACTTCTTTGGAGGTTTAATTTCTCTTCTTGTCCTGTTTTTGGCGATAGAGTATTGCGGTGAAGAAGCAACTCTATTCTCAATTTTGTCTTGGCTTGAGGAGTTGATTCGTATTAATCTGATGCTCCACCGCTTTTGGTTTTCTTTATTGGAAGAGTCTTTAAGAGATAAGTTAGGTAGCATAGCGGTTTCATCAAAAACATCATCTCTGCTAATCACAACTTTTCTATTTTCAGGACACCATAACTTATAGCCTTTTACACCGACTTTATAACCAAGAAAACGCATTTAATGGATCTCGGTTCCAATTTTCCATTATCAAAATGAGCATACGCAGACACCCAAAAATCTTTAAATCGAATAATTAGCGGGATTACCGCACCATACCTCTTGTGGAGTCTTTTTCTCAATGGCAACGGATGGAGATCGGTTGATCAAAAACATGCAAGAGAGGTCGCTTCGCCCAAAATGACTTCGTAAGTTGGCATTTGACAACATACATCGAACCTTCTCCATGATCGCTTGTTCATTCGCTCGCAACGCCGTTTTGTTGTGGAGTATGACGAACGTCAAGTGTCTCATGATCCTTCGACTTGCACAATCTATTAAACTCATCGAATGTAACTCTAAGCCATTGTGCATGCGGAGGTATTTTATCTGCTTTTCCGTCTGCTTTTTCAATCATAATTTTCCAAGACTTAAATGTGGAAAACACATCGCTTTTCGCTTCAGAAGAACGCCCAAATTTTTTCGGAAAAATCATCAATAAAGGTTAGCATATAATTAGCTCCACCTCTCGAAGGCACTCGACGCGCCCCCACAGATCGTAATGGATATACTCCAACGCTTCCTTCGTGTTATGGATTCCTCTAGTGAATCGAACTCTCTTTGCTTCCCAAAACACAAGTGCTCACAGAAATTCGGTTTGCAAATTCCTTGCCCATTAAGAAGTCCTCTTTGCTTAATTTCGCCATGCCATTCTCACTCATATGCCCTAGGCGCATATGCCAAAGTTTAGTAATATCATCATCGACAAGGAAGAGGAAGCGGCAATTTGCATCACCAAGAATGAGAGAACCTCAGAAACATATAACTTGGCAATCTTTCTTTGCCCTTTCATCACAACAAGGACCCTTTGGAAATCTTTAAAACCCCACTTTCACCGTGTATCTGCACTTTTGAATCAAGAGTACTCAACGAAATTAAATTTCTTTTCAATTCGGAACATGCCGCACGTCACTAAGTGTTCGACAACTCCATCAAACATCTTAACTTTAATTGTTCCAACACTGCGATTTTACATGAAGCATTATTTCCCATCAAAACAACACCTTGAGATCATTGTTTCATAAGTTGTAAACCAATCCCGATTGGGACTCATGTGGAAGGTGCAACTGAATCAAGTATCCACTCTCGCTTACTTTAGAATCATTGATGAAGCAACTAAAGTTCACCATCGCTGTAGACTTCTACAACATCGACTTCACCGGAATTTTCCGGTTGTTTTCCTTTTGATTCGCAGCCTCCCTTTTAATCTTATTTTGTAGCTTATAGCACTTTCAGATTTAATGTGCCCTTTCTTCTTGCGAAGTTGCAAGTTTTACCTCTGTTTGAAGATTTCGATCTACCCTTAGATTTACCACGAGGATTCCGTTCTTGTGTTCTACCACGATCATCATCAACATTCGGTTTTGTCTCCCACGAACAATGAGACCCTCTCCCCGAGAGTTGGGTTTAACCACAAGATGCTTCATCTTATCATACGAGGTTAAAGAATCATAAACCTCATCAATCGTGAGAGACTCATGGCTATATAAAATCGTGTCTCTAAAGGTTGAATAAGACAGGGCAACGAACAAAGTAGAATCAACCCTAGATCTTCCTTATCATCTTGAACCTCCATGGCCTCCAAGTTTGAGAGAATTTCTTTAAACAACATTAAGTGTTCGTGTATGACGCACCTTCCTCCAAACGATGAGCATAAAGACGCCGCTTCATATGCAACTTGCTTGTTAGAGTTTTCGACATACATATTTGTTCTAGCCTCTTCCATAATGCAATGGCAGTTTTCTCTTTCATCACATCCCGCAAAATTTCGTTGGACAAATGCGATGTAATTGTGTTAATGCCTTTCGATCCTTACGCTTCTTCTCTTCATCTGTTAATGTCGAAGGCATCTTATCTATCCTAGCAGGCATCCTCTAGATCCATCTGCAAGAAGCGCTTGCATCTTAATTTGCCACAACGCAAATCTGTGTTGCGATCCAACAATGAATTTCATACTTCAAAGACGCCATTACCGTGATCGAGATGAATAACCCGGAAGCTCGATACCAATTTGTGAAAAATAAAATAGAATAAAATAAATAAAATAAAGAACACATAAATTTTACGTGGAAACCCTTTGGGAAAAAACCACGGAAGAGGAGAAGAAAATTCACTATGTCGAAAATTTTTTTACTCAAATACAAGAGGAATAGACTATGTCTATTTATAGGCTTGCAAAGCCATATTCTAGTAGGATTGAAACACCTTATCTAATCAATATAAAATAGATGGAGTTTAATAAGGTTTAAAACCTTATTCTAAAATAAAATAAAAGAAGTCTAGTTCTATATGGATTTTACTTTTATTTTATTTTCCATCGTATTTTATTTAAATAAGAATTTGGGTCACTTAATTCTAACACTTATAATTACACATTTTTGGTAGGTTTGGGTAACTATTATAATCTGTGGGTCTCATTGAATTGGATGTAATTTGAGCACTCAACTACACCTTACAAGTTTAGGGGGAGAGTGAGAATTGGAGTAATTACATGTGTAATTACAAACAATTACATAATATCTTATTGCTCTATGTAGGGGCAAAGGCAGATTTTTTAGGAGGGTCGAGTTTGAATTATAAATTTTTGAGAGGGTTAAAAATATAATTTCATCATTGCATTAACATAAAATTTTACAATTTTATCGTCTATCCATTTTGAAAAGTCTCTATTATATTATACATCGATAATGGTATTAGGAATGATTATAAAGCAATAAGAAAAAAAAATACGTAAATTTTACGTGAAAAATCATTATTAGAAAAAATCATGGATAGAGGAAGAGAGATTACAAGAGGTTTTCGACTATGCGCAATTTTAAGAATTAAACTACCCATAATCCTATATGGACTCAACTTGTGTGGCAAGGTCCCCAATTTTACCTCCTTATTTTATCTCTTTAATAAGTGAGTTGCACATTGAACTAATTTTCAGACTGGATCAAACGAGATTCAAGTCACACAACTCTAACAGTCTCAATGGAGATTTGGCCTCAAATGCCTATGTCATCTACCTTAACTCACCCGTCAAGAATTTTACAAATTCACTAACTTAAATTATTACCTTTGAGATTAAGTTTGAAATTTTAGCATAGAATAAGATGGACTAAAAATATAATTAAACCTTCAAATTTCTAGCAGCTTTATTATCATTATTTGTTAAAAGAATTTGTAGCAGCTTTTGACTCATAGAGTTTTCAGAGAACATACGGCATTCATTGAAACTCGGATGTTAGATAAGGTATCTTCCGATTCCTATTCACATGATCTAAATTATTGATTAATTACAAAATTATTTACTTCAAATTATAAATTATATTATTATATTATTTAAAATTTTAAAATTTTCTTATAATTTTAATCCTACTAATTCTTTGATAATATAGTGAAACCTTAGAGAAAATAGTTCAATATTAACAAACAATTAGATTAAACTGATAAAAATCGATTTTAATAATTAGATTTTTAAATATTTTAATTTTATTTTATCACTAAATTAAGTATACACTTTTGTTAATTAATTTACTAATACTTAATTTGCTTCAACATCACATATTCTCTACACATGCAGGCTGCATTTGCCTAATGATATCACCAAATCATATAAATACAATATGAATATATAAATATATTGTTTTTATAAAGATTGAAATTTACGTTTCTCTCTTCATTTTATATACTAAAATTTGATTGTGATCCGATTTATTTAATAATAAGATTAAATATGTAAATTTTGATATAGTTTGACTCAATTTGATTTAATAATAAAAAGTCAATAACTCAAATTTACTCAATCTGAATATATTCAAGGCGATATAAACTCGAATTGATACAACTAAAATACTCCAAGATGACAACTCAAAATAAATCATTGGCATATACCTTATTAGTTAAGACGAAATTTCTCGATCTTTAAATATTTGGATTCAAATCCTATTATTAACAATTCTATCTCACTATATGTATATACTGATTTATTCCATATTACAAATCTGAAATAATCCACAACTAATTCGAATAAATAATTGTGGGATATAATTAGTAGGAGAGTGGAGTTATTCCGGTGACAGTGTCAGTGAATCCAAATGACTTCATCTCCAAAACGCCGCCCCACACTCTCTTTCACTTTATCTACTTTTCCATCTGCATATAAAAAACCCCATCCCCGAGACTCCATTCATTAATTCAAAAACTCCATTCAGTTTGCCTTCGCAAAACCTCTCGGCCCAAGCTATATATCATCAGCGACGACCATACCTTAAGAAACGATGTCGGATTGGGGTCCTGTTTTCGTGGCGCTGGTCCTTTTCGTGCTGCTAACGCCTGGGCTGCTGTTTCAGGTTCCGGGTCACCATAGGTGCGTCGAATTCGGCAACTTTAAGACCAGTGGTGCTTCCATTTTCATCCATTCGTTGCTGTATTTTGGGCTCATTTGTGTGTTTTTGCTGGCGGTTAAGGTTCATTTGCATTTGGGTTGATGCTAACGTTTGATCGTATATGATCTTTGTTACCATCATTTGTAATCTTTGAGGGTTTGATTTTTTTTTTCATGTTTTAATGCTGGGTGTTGAGCTTAATGCCTGGAAAATTTAAGGTGTTTGTTGGTTTTGTTGTTGTTTTTTTTTTTTTAAATTGCGAGTTATTTTTCTTGAAATAAAATAAAATTAGTGTCCGGTTGCTAACTAGAATCTATTTATTAATTAGTATTGTATTAATAATTAAATTCATTTATTCTAATAAATGTCGATAATAGCGATAGAACGATTGTAAAGTAATAAAAAGGAAAAATAATAGCATAAAAATTTTAAGTAAAAATATTAAATAACGCACAAATGAGCAGTAATATTATTATTATTATTATTATTATTATTATTATTATTATTATTATTATTTCTTGTAAGTCACAAAAATATATTCTCTAAACTAAATTTATAAATGTAAAAAATATAACCACAAATATATTACTGGTCTTACCCTTAAATAATATGGAATAATCTCATGCAATAAATAATTGAAAATGTAGATCGTAAATTATTTTTCATATTATATTATAATTTTTAATCTTTATTTTATTATTATTATGTATCAATTTATCGCATTTTTATCTATAACTTGTCATTTTGATTCTAGTATATGTGTAAAAATTATATATTTAAAATATAAATATATGCTTAAAAATAACATACAATAAATATAAAATATATGGTTTGAAACTAATAATACTAATAACAATACACGTGCAATATGTATGAAATTAAAATGAAAAAAATTATTTAAATCAATTTATAAATTTATTAACCATGTGTTAAATCCTTGGATATGTTAATTTTAGTTCTTTTATTTAAAAATTATATAAAAGTATGAAAAAATGTCATCAAAATAACAATGGTAACCATTTAATAGAAAGGGTATATTTAATCTTTTTCAACCGAGTTGGTATTCAGTTAATCCATAATACCAACTCAATCAGGGTTTAAATAATAGTATAGATACAAAATGTGGGTGGGAAAAACATTTTATGTGAATTTTTTTAAAAAATTTCTCAATAATGATTATCGGTGTAATGATAAAAAAAACTTATTTATAAATCTATTAAACATGTCTTCAATTCTTGGATACGTTAATTTTAGATATTTTATTTAAAGATTATACAAAAATATGAAAAGACAAATACACCATCAAAATAATAATAGTAATCATTTAATAAAAGAGTATATTAGTCCTTTCACAATAGAGTTGGTATCCAATTAACCAAATGAAACAACTTTATCGGGGTTTAAATAATATCATAGATATTTTACATAATTTATAATATTTATTCATCATAATTTTATAAGGTGTTTTTGGTAAACTAAAAATTTAAATGCTCAAAATATAAATGTTAAAAATTAAATTATAATTAGATTGTTTGATAAATATAGATTTTAAATTATAAAAATTTATATTTTATATTTTATCATTAAATTTTAAATATTTCACCTTATTTTAAACAAAACTCAAATTAAATTTTAAGCATAACATTTTTGTAGTATAATATAATATTAAAACAAATAAAATAAATTGAAATCTCTTTTTAAGTAATTAGTAGCTTTTATCTCTTTATCAATTTTACAACTTTTTTATAGAAAAATATATAGAATTATTTTTATTTTGGATTATTAAATATGTGAAAATATTAAATAATTGCAAATATTAATTTTCAACAATTTATCTAAGTTTAGTTCTAAATTTATTTGGATAAAAATTTAAATTTTTTTAAAAATAACAATAACAAGTGCCGCCACACGTTAGACTTGTCCATGGGTTAGGCCAAGCGTTGCAAAAAATTTAGGCTCAGGATTGGCCCTACTCGAAAAATGGGCCTAAAATTTTGCCCAAGCCATTCTTGGATAAAAATGCTAAAATCCAGATTTGACCCAAATTAAAATTTTTATATAACTTTTTAAATACAATACATAAAAAATACTATAAACATTAAAATAAAATTTTCTCAACAAATTGAAAATAAATTAAAGAAAATATTTATACTTAAATAATACTTAAGATAGATGTAACTTAACAAGCAAATGCCTCTAAAATAGTAATAAAATTAACAATCAAATAAGAGTTATACAATATCCAAACAGTAATAATAAAATAGTAGTAATATAATATTGGAATGTTAGCAAAAGAATGAAAAAAACAACAAGACAATAGCAACAAAAGCAGCAAATTTATTTTGTCTTTTTGCTAATTCGGGTTGGGTCGGCCCTGGGCTAAAAAAACTTATCTGAGATCCAATTTTTTTTAAACGAGCTTTACTTTTTTGCCTAAGCCCATTTTTTGAAACTATATTTTTACTCAAACATTCCCACTTTTTAGGCGGGCCTATGGACAAGTCTACACATAGCCTGGCAGCACTAAAAAAATTTAAATTCACTGACATTGGTGTCGCCAACAAGAACGGTGGCACTAAACTTTTTTTATATAAATTCATTCAGTGTCGTATAAGAGAATGGCGGTACCCATTAAAATATATTTTTCTTTTTTCTTTTTCTCTCGAAATACCCGTTATTTTTAACGAATATGTAGAAAAATACATACAGGTGTCGCCAAGAGAAATGATGTCACAAAAAAAAAGTTATTTTTTTAAAAAACGGCCAATCATTGGCTCATGATTAGGCGTGATGCTGCCAATAAGTATAAAAACACCAATGTGCACTATAAAAAGCATGTCATTCTTGTACAAAATTTTACGCTTGGATTATTTTCGTAATTAATCATATCTTTTAATTCAGATTAGAAAAAAAAAACCCAAATTTCCTTTCAGTTAAGTTAATACCTATGGAATTCGTTTATTGGTTGGTAAAGATTTTCACTTCGGATTTGATTAAAAAAAAAAGAAAGAAAGGTGTAGGACTTGAATTTAGATAATATTGTTGACAACGATTTGAGACCTGTTGTTTGCATTCAACTAATTTTAAGAGATGTTGGCGGTGGGGGGTTGGACCAATTCTTCTCAAGTGAGTTCACTCACTTTCTCATTCTCTCACAACATGCCCAAAAAGAGAAGTGATCCTGCTATATGTACATATACGTATGGTCATATATTATTATGCTGACGTGCAGCCCAATGACCAAAATACTCTTTGCGGCTAACATGGTCGACTTAAAGAGCAAGAAAAGCACGTGGTCGAGATGGTCACCGTCTCTGGAGCAAGCAGGTGAGTCATCAAACAATTAATTTTGTTGGTTGAAAATGAGAAGTATTCAACCCTTTTTTCCTTTAGTAGAAATTATAGAGGTTGTCTCGTCTGTCGATACTATATTATATATATATGAAGAGTTGAAAATTGAAACTCGAACTCCATGTTTTTTGGCGTGTACTACTTGACCTTAAAGATCAGAATTTTAGTCATAATTAATGGCTTTGGAAACTCATCATCTCTCGAGCAAGCTGGTGAGCCTCCCATATCTCGTTATCTCTGAGATTTGATCTGTCGATTAAGAAAAAGCTTTGCGCAACACTACCAAAATGAGGCTAGCTGTTTGACCAAGTGAAAATGTGTGAAAATAAAATAAAATAAAATAAAATAAAGAATACATAAATTTACGTGAAAATCTTTTCGAAAAAAAATCACAGGTAGAAGAGAAAAAAATTCACTATATCGAATTCGAATAATTACAAGAGAAATAGACTATGTCTATTTATAGGCTTGTAAAGCCATATTCTAGTAAGATTGAAATACATTATTCTAACCAATATAAAATAGATGGAGTTTAATAATGTTTAAAAAACCTTATTCTAAAATAAAATAAAAGAAGTATAGTTCTATATGGATTTTATTTTTATTTTATTTTCTCACTGTATTTTATTTAAATAAGAATTCAGGTCATTTAATTCTAACAATCTCCACCTTAACATGAATTCTCAATGAACAAGTTCTTCATCGCGGACTCTCAACGAACACGTTTTCCACCTCTTCCATAAAACCCCTTAAGGGTTTAACTTCAACAATGAACACCAACCAAGTCCAAGCAATGCTCAGACTTGGTTATAGGAAGTGACTTAGTCATCATATCTGTAGGATTTTCATGAGTATTAAATTTGCTCACAACAATATCACCACAAGCAATAATATCACGAACAAAATGATACCGAACACCAATGTGTTTTGTTCTCTCATGAAACATTTGATCTTTTGTAAGGAAGATTGCACTCTGACAGTCACAAAATATTGTACTGATTTGAAGTTTTCATTGAATTCACTAAAGAGTCCCTTTAACCAAATAGCTTCTTTACAAGCCTTAGTAATCGCCATGTACTTAGCTTCAGGCTAGACAGCGACTGTAGTTTGCAAAGTGGCTTTCCAACTGATTGCACAACCTCCGATTGTAAAGACATAACCTGTGAGAGATCTTCTTCTATCAAGGTCTCCAGCAAAATCAGCATCAACATACCCAATGACTCTTTCTCTAGTTCTTCCAAACTGTAAGCAGACATCAGTAGTACCTCGTAAGTATATTAAAATTCACTGAACTGCTTTCCAGTGTTTTTCACCAGGATTCGCCATGTATCTACTAACTGTACTGACTGCATATGATAATTCTGGACGTGAACAAACCATAGCATACATGAGAGATCCCACTGCACTAGAGTATAGAACATGTGACATGTACTTAATCTCATCATCTGATTATGGAGACAAAGCCGATGAAAGTCTGAAATGGGCTGCTAAAAGAGTACTAACAGGCTTAGCACTCTGCATATTGAACCTGCAAAGAACTTTCTCAATGTACCCCTTCTGACTTAGGTACAATTTACTTGTTTTTCTATCTCTGAGAATCTCTATACTAAGTATCTTCTTTGCTGGTCCCAAATCTTTCATCTCAAATTCTTCACTTAGTTGGGCTTTGACATTTCTTATCTCTCCTTTATCTTTTGCTGCTATCAACATGTCATCAACATAAAGAAGTAGATACATGAAAGAACCATCACTGTTTTTCTTAAAGTAAACACAATTTTCAAAACTACTTCTTTTGAAATCATGAGAAGTCATAAAGGAATCAAACCTCTTGCACCACTGTCTTGGTGACTGTTTCAAATCGTAAAGGGATTTTTTCAGCAAGTAAACATAATCCTCTTTTTCTGAGACTGTAAAACCCTCTGGTTGTTGTATGTAAATGTCCTCCTCAAGTTCTCCATGAAAAAATGCAATTTTTACGTGTATGTAACACCCCTAACTCACGTCCGTCGCCGGCGGGGTTACGAGGTATTACCGAAGAAAAACGTAGTATTCGTACATTCACATAATTCTATAGATCTTATTCGTAAAATAAGATATAATAAATTATTAATCACACTGTATGCACGAATTATAATCCCCAAGTTCAAACGAATTCAAATCAAATATTAAACCTTTGACTTCATAATTATTTACAAGTACTACTTAACCAAATAAAACATTTCACATAGCTTACTATTCAAATCATGTACAGCATTAAAATTTGATATTATAAAGAAAAATAAAATAAAACATACTTGGCAGTTCATTTAAAACCAAACATGTCTATTTGCTAATTACAAAGCCATAAGCATTTGACCATTTTAATATAACTAATTTTAGGAACACATACCAACCACTAGTGTATTAATTTCCATATCATCTATCATTTGTAGAGTATAACTGCATAATTAAAACACCAATTATATCTTAAGAATAATTCACATCCTATAATAGCATATTAATACATCCAAATATCATAATAACTTGATATAACTCAATCGATTCATATATCAACAATGACATATGCATAAATTTAAAAGTATATATGTTCTATTAATTAACACCCTATAGCCGAACATATATATATATATATATATCAATTATGCAAATTATAATCTATATTTATCAAATGGATTAAAATTGCAACTAAACCATCAAACCAAACATATCAAAACATCTAACTAAGAAGATTTTAAACCAAGCATAACATATAATAACTAAGCCATTTTCGCGTGACTTAAATAGCTTCTCATTCATATTGGATTCAAAAGATAGAATAGCTTATACATGCCATAAGTTTAAACTTAAGCTTTCAAGAGTACCAAAATATAGACGATAGTGTGATGAGCTTCATCGATGATCCCGAGCACGTAACAATGTCCAAAATCTATAAAATTAAGACAAATAAACACATTCTCAAAGTAAGCTATTTTAGCTTAGTAAGTTATAAGCAATTTAAACAATTTAAAAGACATTAAAAACTCAATTTGAGTAACCAAGTCCACGCTACTAAAATCACATATTCAACCAAACTTGACTACCAATATATATCAATCAGTCAACTTTAATCCCTAACATGTTCGAATATACATAAACTCTAAAAATAATAATAATAATTACTTAACACTTCCCATCTTACCATTTAATACCTAGTCGAATGTTCACTCATATATAAAATAAATAATCAAACATTATTATATATATATCATATCATTTTATTATTATTATTATTATTATTATTATTATTATTTATTTATTTTATTTTATACTTTTCAACTCATCCATCTCTCATTTTTCCAAATCTATCATACATATTATATTTATAACTACCCACCATATAATTTCAAGTTCAATAATATCAACCACAAAGGTTTGATTACGTACCTGCATTATTACGAACATAAATATTACACTACTACTCTTACATTTGATAATTAGATCGTCTGATCATTTTCCTGCACCCGTTGTATTCGCACACTTAGTGCTATTGTTTAACTAGAAAAGCCATGAAATCGCACACTTAGTGCTTAATATTTTCTTTCGCATACTTAGTGCTCGATAATCAAACTCGCACACTTAGTGCTCATTAACCAAACTCGCATGCTTAGTGAAATTTTCATATTTATTATTTCTATTTGCATTCGACAACACCAAGATTTTATATATTTCAACTCGGCTCACACAAATATATAAATTATATTTATTTAAACCAACAATAAATATTTGCTTAACGACTTACCTCGGATTTCGACGGACAGTTGAATTCGACTACTCAACGATTTTTTTTATTTTCCCCGATACACGTCCGATCTCTTTTGGTTCTTGATCTAAAAATTTCGAAATTAATCTCATTCAAATAGAATTTCCTTCATTTAGGTCCAAATACACATAATTGAGCAATTTACCAATTTACCCCTAATATTATGCACTTTTACAATTTAATCCAATTTTCTCAAAACACAAAATATGAAGAATTTGCATATACAATGCTAGGGCCGAATGTTCACTAAGCTTATATAAATCCTCTCATTTCACTAATTTCACAATCTAGTCCTTCAATTTAGTATTTTTTTTCAATTTAACCCTAAATGCTCAAAATTACCAAAAATCCCAATACCAAAATGTTAATCTAACACATTTATTTTATTTTCTCACATCAAACGTAAATTTTATCAAACTATTAACAATGACACTTCATGAATATATCATCAATTTCAAAATTTCAAGCATGGGCTTTATAGTATTCAAAGCAACTATCTCAAAAGTGTAAAAATTAACAAAAACCAAACTCAAATCACTTACCTAATTGAACATGCAAGGACCGAAAATATCAAAGCTGAAACTTTCTTTTCTTTCTCTTAGTTTCGGCCAAATAAAAATAAAAGAAAGATGAACACTTTCATCTTTTTATTAAATATAATATATTAACATATATTAAAGTATACCATAATGCCATAAAATATAACAAACAATTCAAGTCATTAATCCATGCATATTGGTCGGCCACCAATTCCTATTTATGGCCAAATTGCAACCTTAATATTCCATAATATAAAAACAATCATAATTTGGCCCTTATACATTAACCCTTAAATTTTCCATTTTACGCGATTAAACCATTTTTTCATCAATCGACCTCCAAACACTAAAATTTTTAAACGAAACTTTCACAAAAGCAACTTCACACATTTTAAACATAGAAAATGATATTTAAATATTATTCTAACTCGGATTCGTGGTCCCGAAACCACCGTTCCAATTAGGGTCCAAATTGGGCTGTTACTTTATTTATTTTTATTTAATACATTTTAATATTCCATTTACCTTTTTGTCCTTATACATAATTTCATATATGCCAAACCACCAATCTCCACTATCATAAAGTAATGGTTTAATTGATAAATAGGGACTTCTACTTTAGTAAAACATGGAAAATAAACACTTAAACAATTAGAATGTAACTTTTTGCATTTTACGCGATTTAGTCCTTTTGCTTAATTAACTATCGAAACGATAAAATTTTTCAACGAAACTTTAATACCATCTTTTTGCCCTTTGTAAATATTTATAAAAATATTTACGACTGATTATAGAAATGAGGTCCCGATACCTCATTTCCTAAACCCACTTGACCTTAGGGTCATACCACTTGAACTTAATAAATCACTTATAAAACAAATATCACAATATCAAAAATATTTTAAAAATCACAATTAACTCGTAAATATTAAATATAATATTTACAAACCTACTCGTCGGATTTGGTGACCCGAAACCACTGCTCCGATTAATCCTAAAAGCGGGTCGTTACAACTCTTCCCCTTAGGGATTTTCGTCCCGAAAATCTTAGTAGCGACTAAGTTAGGATAACGTCCTCTTATTGAATTATGTCCATATAAACATTAGCTCATCAATAACAATTGTAATTCATTATCGCTTTCACATCGATCTATAAAATCACTTTCTTATCTTAAAACAAATACATAAACATTTCTATAAGTATCCACATACATCTCATTTTCTTGATTTCATAAGCAATAATCACTTAATTGAATTTATACTTGCATTTCAAACACATATAAATCACATATTAACATGTATAATACATAACATCAACTCACATATTCATAACCCACATTTTCATTCATGTATAAGTCGTAACTCGCGCGAAAGTATACATATTCTCAAACATCCCAATGAATATCCTTTATAACTTTATCACATCTCAATATTCAACTTAACTTATTTCCAAAAGAAAAGTCAACTTCCACGTGCACGAACATTTAGTTCATTTAGTACATTCAATCATAGTTAACATTACCCGTATATAAATCGAATAGGCATAAAGCCTAATATAATACACTGGCATGAGATTTATTCTAGCGCATAACTCGTATATCCAAAATTATCAGCATTCATCAAAAATTCTTACAGACTTTCGAATGTCGAAACTCAATCAAAATAATTTCTTGAACAAGATTAACAAAATAATGTCCATTCAGCAATAGCACATATAACTTCATATACCGAGAATCTCATAGACTAAATCCATAACACATTTTCAACTAAGCACTTAAGTGTACATATAACATAAATCCATTCCTTTAGCGGCGTTTTAGCGGCGTTTTAATAGAAAATGCCACTAAAAATCGAGCATTAACGGCGTTTTCAGTAAGGCGCCGCTATAGATCCACCTATAACGGCGCTTTATTAAAAACGCCGCAAAAGATTAATGTGAATGACGTCGTATTATGTAAGCTTCAGTTCATTAGCGGCGCTTCTCAAAAAACGCCGCTAAAGATCGAGCATTAGTGGCGTTTTTAGAGAAGCGCCGCTATAGACCGACCTATAGCGGCGTTTTTACGTAAGCGCCGCTAAAAGATTAAAGAGAACGACGTCGTTTTCTTAACAACCAATTGCATTAGCGGCATTTTTTAGAAAACGCCACTAAAAGATTAAATACACAATATGAATTAACTATGGGAAAGTTAATTTCATTTTAGTTACTTAATTATGAAAAGTTACACTTTGATAAATAAACTTAGAAGTTTTCATTTAATTAAATTATGAAGATGTTAAAATCAATGTTATGGCTTTTCTAAACCTTAATTAACCCTAACCCTAAAATCAATAACCCTTTTACATCTCAAACCCTAAATCTCTAGTCATAAACCCTAAATTGTAAACCTTAAACCCTAAACATTAAATCTTCAATCCAAAACCATAAAACCCTAAACTATAGACACTAAACCCTTAAGCCCTTAAATATAGATTCCTAAATCATAAAACTATAAACCTAATATCACTAGACCCTAAATTATAAAACTTAAAACTATAAACCCTAAATCTAAAACTATAAAACCTTAAACTATAGACAACAAACCCTTAAACACTTAAATACTATATAAATCCTAAATTAACTCAGTAAGAATAAATAATATATATATATGGATATATATATGGATATATATATTGATATATATAGATATTAATGTAAAAGAACGACACAAACATATAAAAATAGAAACCACATTTCAATCTCTATTCTCTAAATATTCAAATTATATATTACCATGTAATGTTTTATTAAAAAGTCAATAACATTAACTGTTTAGATTAATTAATAATATTATAAAATATATAGACTAAATGATATTAAAAATTAAAGTATATGCAAATAAATCTAAAATTTAAATATATTAGAGACCAAATTAAAATTTAACCATGTATTAATAGGAAATAATAATAATAATAATAAAAGAGAAAAAAAGGAGGAAAAATTATTGTCATAATTAGTGGCGTTAGCAAAAAAACGCCAATATGTATTAATAGTTTAAACTATGTCGTTTTGAATCTTAGTTATTAGTGGCGCTTTCTAAACAACGCCACAAAACATCTATTAAAAGAATGTAAAACGACGTCGTCTACACCTTTGTTATTAATGGCGCTTCTATAAACGCCGCAAAAGGTGAGAATTATGGCGTTTATCCAAAACGCCACAAAATCTGTCAGCAGATTGCAAAACAAGATCGTTATTACCTTGTTATTAGTGGCGCTTTATATAAAACGCATACAAAACATTTAAAGTGATTTCAAAACGTCGTCATTTCGTTGTCTTTTATTAGTGGCACTTTAATAATGCCACAAAAGGTGTGAAATGCCGGCATTTTCTCTAAGCGCCACAAAATCTATTAATGATTGCAAAAGCGGCATCGTTAGTACATTGTTAATAGTGGCGCTTTCTATAAAACGCATACAAATATTTATTAATAGATTGAAAACGACGTCGTTTTTGGAACCCCAATTTCCTTTACTTTTCCCGATTCGGTTTACCCGACTACTTTTCTTTTTACTTGTCTGCATTTCAAATTTCCTTAAAATTTCCCATTACTTTCAAGCCCTAATTTGAAATCCCTATAATTTCCCCAAAGAGATATCCTCAAATCATTTTCCCAAGTCCCTTTGATTTGCTCGCTATCGATAGTTTTCCCATAACCCCAAATCAAAATTTTGATTTTTGAACCCTAACTGCGTCTTCATCGTATGCGCCTCTTCTCTCTCCGCCACGCCATTGGAATTTGAGACCTATAGGTATTGTTACTACTTATATGGACACTTTATTTAGTTTAATTTAGTCTCTATGAAAATGGATAATGAATGTCATCTTTGTGACTACAATGTGATGTTCTTGTTTTTTCAATCTTGTGATTACAGTTGTTGTTATATTGATGTATATTAAGTTTCTGTTATTAATAACCTCAATCATGATTGGAATAATTTGGATATTTTATTCTTCTTTTTTGTGAAAGTAGATTTAAAAATTAAGTTTTAAATTTTGGAGTTTTAATTTCGATGTTCATAGAGTTTAAGTTTTAGGATTTTGTGTTTCTATTTCAACTGTTAAATTTTGGGAGTTGAGGTTCAGTTTTGTGTTTCATACATTCCCGCTTATGTATGTGAAGTCGTTCTACATCATATCATGATGATGTACAATTGTTATACTTACTTATTTCAAGACATATGGAATTAATGTTGAGAAATATCTTGATGCTTTCTCGTAATATCTCATGGCCAATGTTGGAGGCATCAATACTTTGCTTCTAAAGCCATGATGGGTTGAATATGTCATCTCTCGCTATTGATCGGGGACAACATTCATGGTTTATTCCTAAAGGAACCCTTAAGCCACGCTTTTGGTACAATTATTTCTAAAAATATTTGAAAATTTTGATTTATCTATGGAAATCTTGGTATAGGTCATTGTATTCCTTCTTCAGAAAAACAAGATAATCTTAAAAGGCGCCCTACAGTTAGCATGTAAATTGATAGGTTGCAAGTGCACTTATGGAAAGACATATCTGTCTTATTCCCCATCCCTTCTTCTCATCCCTTCTATAGAGTACATGGAAATTGAAGTTATATCCCATAGTGGAAAGTTTTGTATCTCTAGACTGTGCATATCCAATATGATTAAATAAATGTGTGTATATATATCGATAATTGATTGATATTTTTTTGCAAAGGCTTCTAAATTTAATGCTTGGGTATTGACAAGAAGATGTTACCATCAGTTATTTTAATTTTTGAGAATGAAATGCACCCACTATACAATAATTAATTAAGACTCGTAAATATTTGATTTTCAAATTCATTCATCACTATAATTTATGGTAATCTAAAACCCAAATTCCTTTTCAGATGTGTGAAGTGCATTTGTGTGTTTTGTAGGTGTTTTAAATTTGAGATTGGTTTGTGATAGGGTGAGATATAGTTGGGTGTTTCATGTGGAGCATGTTTGTTGACTTGGATGTCATAGTTGGGACGTATTATCTCCTTTTTTGTCCATTTGTACTGCAAGTTATGGTGTTTGTTCATGGGCAACTTAGAAATTTTAGTGGTTCTCAATTAAATGCAGCATCATCTTCATCATTATTATTAATTATATATATATAATTTTACAAATATACTATAGTTATACCTTATCTATGAATAATTTATTCCTTATTAAGAAAAAATAAAAATTGAATAGCGAAGAGTTTAATTTATAATATATTAAGTTTTTATAACTTGTATAGATTTTTTAGTAATGATTAGGAACTTTTTATTGGTACTCATTTATTATTTTAAATAATATTGCTTGGTATTGATAATATGAAAGTAAAATGATATTGTATATATTTTTAGCCATTAATTATATTGTATATTTAATAGTATGACAAGAGCGACGAGAAAATTTATTAAAATGAATGCAAAAGTAAATCTAATGACTTGGAAAATAAAGCTACGAATAATTAAAAAAGAAAGAAATTGTAAAAAACTTCTTACATCACCCTTTTCTTGTGAATAAAACAAGATATTCTAGAAGTGGACATGGTTACCATCCTAGACCTAATTAAAATTGAAATTGTCTGTATTTCTTTTAACATCGAATATAACAACAATTTCACACTCGTTTTGAAGCCAAGAAAATCATGCATGTAATACATTTTCCTTGAAAAAGGACAGATTTGTGTAAGAGGAATCTCTGTGGAGTCTTCCTTATTAGTCTATTCTCGTGATTAAATCTATGTACATTAAATCTATAATTGTATATAATCTATGTACATTCTCACCATTAAAAGGACAGATATAAATTACTTAATATGTAAAGGATGATTTGTGTAAGAGGAATGTCTGTACAATTATAGAATTGCTTTTTGCTTTTTGCGTTTATAAGTAATAGTTGCTTTTTGCTTTTTAATCTATTTTACTGATTTGCCAACCGCTTCAAACCGGGTGAGAAAGGTGTGGAGAATGATATAGATGTTGATGACAAACACTTCAATAGAGGAAGTCTGAATCAATTTGGTCATTGTACTAAAAGATTATCTTCGGTCATTGCTTCTTCTTTATTTGAGTAGCTATATCTTTGGGTTTTAGTCGAGAGATTATCTATCTGTATTTTATATATGTGCCTAATAGTAATTTGCTCGAGTAAATTATCAAAAAGAATCTCATGTTTCGAATTTGTGCACAAACAACTGGAATGTTTTATTTTGCAAAATTTCAATTAATGTTTGTACAATTGCAAAGGCATTTTCACGGGAGTGGTAGCTGAATCGAGTCTATACGGATATCAAAAGAATAATATGAAGTATAGTGTGGTGGTTGCTCATTTTATTCATTAATCATATGGTTAAGTTTTTAATCTCTAGTAATAAGAATGAAGCACATTTTATGACCAACTATTTTATGAAGTAAAATTATATTGTATACTAAATATGGTACATATACTTTAATTCCTTGGTACTGATATAGATAAAGTTTTATATTTGCTTAAACTGAAATATATTTGGTGCTACTCTTATAATCTTACATCTGTTCTAGGTACTATCGAGCACTGAATTAATATTTGGGGCAACTAAATACACCACAGCCATTGACATCTGTTTTAGGTACAGGTTTCGTTGCTAAATTTTTTTCCTTATTTCTATGCATTTTCACTTTAAATTACTTAACAAATATTACTTTGTTGACTCCACCTCTTTCTTTGGTGAGAGTGGAGTAGACCAGTTGTTGAAATTATTAAGGTGCGTTTTATTTCAAAATTCTAATCAATAATAGTTTTATCATGATGATTTTGGAAAAATTAATATTTTGGGGTTGCGATTTTGTAAAGATTTAATTGCTAGTTCTGTTTGGAGTAGAACTATTTTGTTTCCAAATTAATTTTAAATATTTGGTTCAACTTAATTATTATTTGATTCAACTTAAGTATGAATAGGTATGAATTAATTTTATTACCGTGTAGCTTGCTTGTCCATTAAAATTACAACAATAGCTGACTTTCTCTCCAACCTTATTTTAAATATTTTAAAGATTCAAAGTATATAGGCTGGAAACCTGACGGGTTGCCTTATATCGAGCTGCAAGATATAATGGATCCTCCCTAGGTGTAACAACGCCACGTATGATGAATCTTAAAAATTCAAAAGACTTGAAAAAGTTCTATCGAGCTCATTTACTATTGAATATTTATATAACCTTAATTTATTTCCAATTTACTTATAAAAATTAAACTACGATTCTTTTTGATAGTATTATATTCAAATTACTATTTTTTATATTAATAATGTTTTATTTTAATATTTAATATTTTAAATTTCTTTAAAAGTTATAACTACTTTTTATCAAAACTTACAACAATAGCTAACCTTCTCTCCAACCTTATTTTAAATATTTTAAAGATTCAAAGCATATAGGCTGGAAACCTGACGGGTTGCCTTATATCGAGCTGCAAGATATAATGGATCCTCCCTAGGTGTAACAACGCCACGTATGATGAATCTTAAAAATTCAAATGTTTCAATTTAATATGTCCCATATAATATACAAATATTTAATAAAATATTTTATATAGTTTTAACTTAAATTTAAATTATTATTGAAATATTCTCGTCCGTTTTATCACAAATATTATTCTCCGTTTTATTACAAATATTATCGTCCGTTTTACCATTTAAGTTAAACTTTTATTCAAACTAAATTATAGCTTTTAAGCTAAATACGGATGTCCACACAATGCTTTAATATGTACTTAAGAAAAGATGACTTGTAAAACATAAATTAAATTAAGTGTGGACTATTTTAACGCACATGTGATTTGTCAAATAAAAGCGAACGACATGTATATTATTTAATTAAAATAATTTTTATAAATATTATTTAATTAAATATTATTTAATCCGCTTACTTACCTGTAGATACTTGATATTTGATATGTATTATCCATGTGATTTTCCACATCGTGAAATAAAAACTTACATAATACATAAATATATTTGATATCATAATTTACATAACTTATATAACATATATAACTTACATAACTTATATAACTTATATAACTTAGATAAATATATAACTTACATAACTTACATAATACTTAAATATATTTTATATCATAATTTACATAACTTACATAACTTATATAACTTAGATAAATATATAATTTACATAAATATATATCATATCATAAATTACATAACTTACATAATACTTAAATATATATCATATCATACATAACTAGTTTACAAAATTTACTTAACTTACATAATACATAAATCTATAGTGAAAATCACGCAACTTGCCTAAATTAGTTTATACCCATTAGAGACTTGATATTTAGTATAATGATATGATTTAAATCAATTGAGAACATTTAAGTAACTCGTAATATGTTGTCAACTTTAGATTTCAAGAACTACAAAATGGATAGGAGTTGGATGAAATTGTCAAGGGTAAGCAATGCCTATCAAAATGGAGTACAAACTTTTCTAAATTTTGCATTTCAAAATGCAAGCCAAGAGAATATGATTCTTTGCCGTGTAAGAAGTGTGGCAACATCTCGGCATTTTCGTGAAGTTGTCTCTGAACATCTAATTGTTGATGGCTTTATTCGGGGTATAAAAATGGATTTTCCATGGAGAGTGTACATCTAGTGGAACTTCTTCAACGATTAATCCGACTTATCCTGATACTGATTACCATCAGTATGTTAGACAAGATGACATGGAAGATATGTTGCGGGATGCATTTAATATGCGTAGTCATGGTGAGCAATCGTTTCCACTTGACTTTATTATATCTGAGGATTGTAATATTGGTGGAAATGTTTTTTGCGAAACGGGAACAAGTGCACCTAATGAGGAGCCAAATGAAGAAGCGGCTAAGTTCTACAATTTACTTAATGAAATGAATGAAGAACTTTACGAGGATCAAAATATTCAAATTGTCCTACGCATTCGTCTATTTCATTTAAAATGTTTGGGAGGGTGGACCGGAAACTCTTTACAATCTTGCTAGAGTTTCTAAGAGAGATGTTTCGCTTGCAAAATTCCCCGTCTTGTCAAGACATGAAGAGACTAATAAAAGATTTGGGCCTTGGGTACGATAAAATTCATAGTTGCCCAAATGACTGCATGTTGTACTGGGGTGATCAAAAAAACCAACAATCTTGTCATGTTTGCGGTAAGTCTCGTTGGATGAATAGTAAAACAGAAGATGTGAATACGGATGAAGGTGGGGCACAGTTAAGAAAGAAGCCAGTCAAGGTCTTGCGATATTTTCCCCTGATACCAAGACTTCAAAGGCTTTTCATGTCCTCAAAGACAGCCGAATCTATGACGTGGCATAATGATCAACGGACCGATGATGGATTATTAAGACATCTTACGGATTCTTTAGCTTGGAAATCATTTGACAGTAAATTTCCAAGCTTTGCAAGTGATCCTCGGAATGTGAGGCTTGGGCTAGCAGCTGATGGCTTTAATCCATTTAAAATCATGAGTACTTCAGACACAGATTTGGCCTGTAGTGCTTGTTCCTTACAATTTGCCTCCATGGATTTGCATGAAGCAATCTTCATTTATTTTATCAATGATTATCCCTGGAGAGAAAGGTCCCGAAAATGATATTGACATCTATTTGCAGGCACTTATTGAAGAGTTAAAACAATTATGGTCGGGTGTTGAGACATATGATGTATTGAGAAAGGAGAACTTTACGTGCAGCTTTATTGTGGACAATTAATGATTTCCCGGCTTATGCTAATTTATCGGGTTGGAGTACTAAAGGACGTTACGCCTGTCCTTGTTGTACTGTGCAAACTTGTTCGAAGTGGTTGTATAATGGGAAGAAGTTCTCTTACATGGGCCATCGTCGGTGGTTAGATGAAAATCATAAATTTAGATTTGAGAGGACTCTATTTGATGCAGATCAAGAGTCTGAGAGGAGCTCTGAAAGCACCGTTGGATCTGAAATCTTGTTTATGTTAAAAGATATCAACTTTAGTTACGGGAAGATGAATCAACCACCTATCACGCAAACAATGAGAAGATCGAGGGATGAATCTGACGAAGAGGATGATCCTAATGAGGCGGAGTTGTGGAAGAAAATGAGTATTTTTTTTGAGTTGCCTTCTTTGGGAGCACAACATTTTACGCCACAATCTTGATGTCATGCATATTGAGAAGAATGTCTGCGAGAACATAATTGGAACAATTTTAAATGTCGATGGAAAATCAAAAGACAATCTTGAGCCGACTTGATTTAGTTGACATGAGAATCCGACGTGATCTTCATCCTCAAGTACTTCGAATGGGAAATATCGGTTGCCGCCTTCTATTTTTTCAATGTCGAGAAAGAGAAAGAAGTTTTCGCATGGTGTTGAAGGATATAAAGGTCCCAGATGCGTGTCGTCAAATATATCTCGATGTGTGAGTTTCAAAGATAGAAGATTATATTCATTAAAATCACATGATTACCACATCTTGATGCAAGATTTACTCCCAATTGCTTTACGGTCTTTGTATGTCAAAAATGTAACGTCTGTATAATTGAACTATCCAATATAATGAAAGCTATCTGTGGCAAAGTTTTGAATGTCGAAGAACTTGAGAAAGTACAGGATCGGCGGCTTTGACTTTATGCAATTTAGAAGATCTTTCCACCTTCCTTCTTCACTATTATGGTGCACTTGGTAATCCATCTCCCTCACGAAACAATCCTTGGTGGACCGGTTTTTTATCGATGGATGTATCTTATAGAAAGGTGCTAATTTATTTCTCAAGTATTCATTCATTCACCTCTATACATTTAGTTACAACTTTTGATAAATATTGTATATCGTGTTTAGGTTCCTAAGCAAATTGAAGTCATATTGTCGCAATAAGCGTTATCTAGAAGGATCAATTGCTGAAGGCTACTTGGCAGAAGAGTGCATGACCTTCTATTCTAGATATTTAGAAGATGCTGAAACACGATTGAATAGACTAAGTAGAAATGCTGGGCTCAATGATAATGACTTGGCCGAAACTTATTTATTTCAAAGTTATGGAGAACCAATCGGCAAAGTTGAAATTGTAGAATTAGATGATATATCGTGGATACAGGCACATCGATATGTACTTTTTAACCACGATTCAATTGAACCGTTGCGCAAGTAAGTTATAAAATTGTCTTACATATTCATCGTTTTGATTTGTTTATCTTCTAACCAATTAAACTTGTTTTTAATATAGTGAGTACAAACAAATTTTGAGATCTCGCACGCTCTCAAGATTACAACATCGAGAGATTAATAAGTTATTCACGAATCTTTTCATGAATGGTTAAGTCAAAGCGGTATGTAACTAAAGTTAATAAGTTACATATAATCGCGAAATTTAGTTAATCAAATAAGAATGTTTTTACATAATACATTTTTAATTATTTAATTTACTTTCGATTCAATAGGTTTGGAGTGGGAAGGACGTCAATGACGAAGTTAAATAGCTTTCCCAAGGTCCGAACAGAGTAATAAAAAGATATAGTGCCTTCCTCATCAATGGATACAGATTTCATACAAAGTATCGCGAGAGAATGAGGAGAAGTCAAAATTGTGGAGTTGTTGTTAATTCTTCAATTACAAGTTATGCTAGTGCTAGGGATAGTAATCCGGTTGAGGGTAATGTGGAGTATTACGGACTTCTTACCGACATTATTGAGTTGGATTACTATGGCAGATGGAAAGTTATCTTATTTTGGTGTGATTGGGCAGATGTTAATACTGCTTGAGGAATTAAAAAGATCAATTTGGGTTTACAATGGTGAATTTCTCTCGCTTGATTCACTTTGGACAACAATTGATGGACGAGCCATATGTATTTTCCTCTCAAGTGAAACAAGTTTTTATTCGAAAGATCCAAGCTGATGAGGGTTGGTATGTTGTACTCGAACACCCCTAGAGACTTGTTTGACATGGGTAATGGAAGTAGAGATGACATCGTCGAAAGATCAGAAACATTACCTTTTCCAGAACAAAACTTAGATGAAAATATCCCTAGTACTAATACACAACATCAATGGGTTCGACATGATGTGGATGAAGATATTTACGAATAATGATGTAGTAAGATTTTACAATTTTTTAATTATATGTAATATTATAATTTTAATCTTTGTCATGTTATATAATTTAACTATTTTATATGTACTACTATTGTTGTAATTTGTTACTAAAACTTTAATTATTTTATGTGTATTGCAGGAAAAATGCGTAGAAGAAGAGTACGAGATTTAAGTATTGTCCAGAATACTCCAAATTCGGAAGAAAGAAATAGTGAACAGCAGACAGTTGTTGGATCTTCGAATGTGCCGGAGACACTTGATGAGCTGAAGAATTTCAAAGTAATATTATGTTCATTTTACATGTGTTCACTTTTATTATTGAATTATTTGTCAATTTTACTATAATAATAGTATATCATTTTTCAATTTGAAAGTGGTGGGATGCGCAGAGTTCGAGGACGACGCTACTTAGAGATTTATCGACTTAGATCCTGTTGGCGTGTTAAAGTAAGTAGAAATACTCATGGTCACTGTTGGATCTGAAGCTCGACTTTTAGCGAGCTATTTGGGCATTTTAGCACGAAATGCAAATATGTTGCCCATCAACTACGAATCATGGCATCACATGCCCGATAGCAACAAAAATCGGGCTCTCGCTAATATTAAGGTAACAAAATGTGAATGCAATTTATAATACTTTGGTTTAAGTTTCATTTATATTTACATTCTAAACTTATGTTTTTTAGGAGAGATTTGCTTTAGAAGTCTCCGATAATTATATCAAGAAGGCATTAGGTAAAAGATGGAGAGACAATAAAAGCACTTTAAAGAAACAATATTTTAAGAAAGACATAAGCCTCGAGGAAAAACTGAGAAATGTTCCGCCAGGAATGCTGAGGTATCAATAGGAAGATGCGGTTAGATTTTGGAATTCAAAGAAAGGAGAGGTATTGCGTATTTCCAAACTCTTATATATAGTGTTTACTATATACGTAATAATAATTTTATTATGTAGGATCGTGAGCGAGTTGGAACAAGCAGCAGGCAAAAACAAAAATTCACGCATACGGCCGGGTCGAGAAGTTTTGCTTCTGTAGCTGAGGCCGAGGTATTATGAATTTATTAATTCTTTCAAATATTAATAACTTTCTATTATTAAATAATATTCTTACTACTATATTGTAGGAAGTCAAATCCGGACAAAAGTTGGACGCCTTGACTTTTTGAGATTACGATAGGAAGAAAGATGGATCTCCTATGACATCCAAGTGGAGAAATTATGGTATATTCACTTAATAAAATTTGATTTATTCTAAATATTTATAATCTTTAATTATAATTGTTTAATTCAATTCATCATTTGTAGTTTTAAAAAATGTTAAGTTATGTTGCATTTCTTTTTATTATATATTTTGTTTCTAACTCTTTAATTGATTTTTAAGAGAAACTAAAGGAGAAGAAGGCGGAATATGAAGCGATTGCTTGAGTGATAGTTCTGTTAATCTTGAGAACATTGATAATGAATTATCACTGAAGTTTTGGGTCCTGAAGGTACGGTCGGGTTCGATTTCAAGGATCCGGTGTTACCCCGACCCATTATTTTGGATCCGGCCCAAGAATACATGCCTTCCAAGTCAAGCTCAAGTGAAGTTCAGAGGTTAAGAGACCAGATAGCTCGGATGCAAGCGAACACGGTTGAGCAAATTGCCGAGGTTCAACGAAAATATGAAGAACTCCAGCAACAACTTAGAGCAGAGGCGAGAGAGAGGGAGGCAGGCTGCTGCGAGAGAGGCGAGACACGGCGATGGTAGCGTAACGAGCAAAAAGTACGATGACCTCCTACTGACAAAGCAGATGATGCATATGTTTCAACAATCATAAAAGCCAGCCGTCTTAGACATTAGTTTTCTTATTGTAAGAATGTTTTAAGTTTTGTCACGTTTAACATTATTGTAAAAATATTTTAAATTATACTTTATTATTAATTATATCATATATCTTTAGTTAAATTTGAAGTATCATTTAGAATTAATATTTTTGGTTGTATTTTTATGTTAAATTTTTTGTTTTTGGTGCATTTTATATTATATTTGTTGTATTTGGTTGGATTTTAATGCGGGAAGGGTGAATATTGGTGAAAAAAATATTACAAATTGCCAAATTTAGCGGCGTTTAAAAAAAAACCGCTAAAAGCCTTGACGTTTAGCGGCGCTTTTACCACAACGCCGCTAAAAGGCTCGACCTTTAGCGGCGCAGCAAAAAAACGCTAAAAGCCTCGACCTTTAGCGGCGCTTTTCCCACAAACGTCGCTAAAAAGCCTCGACCTTTAACGGCGCTTTTCCCACAAACGCCGCTAAAAAGCCTCGACCTTTAGCGGCGCTTTTCCCACAAACGCCGCTAAGAGCCTTGACCTTTAGCGGCGCTTTTCCCACAAACGCCGCTAAAAGCCTTGACCTTTAGCGGCGCTTTTCCCACAAACGCCGCTAAAAAGCCTTTACCTTTAGCGGCGTTTTTTTCCAATAAACGCCACAAATTTTTGTGGCGTTACATGTAACTGTGTTTTTTGCGGCGTTTTAGAAAGCGCCGCTAAAGGCTAAAAAAAGCGCCGCTAAAAGTCTGTTTTCCTGTAGTGATATAACCCCCCTCAATCCGATGGAGGGTGATAAATTGATCCCAGTCCATATTCAATCACACAAAATAAAGAGTTGACTTGAGAAGTGCAATCAAAGACATATCCTATTTGGGGAGCTAAAGAAATGGCGGAGATAGGAATAGTTACTCTTGCATCACACCATACAAGTGGGTGGAAGGTTGAAACTCCACTTCCAAGTCGTTTTACGGTTAAAATTGAGTCTGGAGAGTTGGAATTTCATAGCAGACCTCACAAAAGAGATATAGGCAAGCATGTCATCTATGGCATGAAGTGGAGCTCTTTTGTTGAATCAAATTTGGAATCAGTGGTTACTCTTTATGCCAGACAACAGGTTGAGAACTTCCACAACCTACAAGTGATGGGGGGCAGGGGGAAGAGCTTAATAAGCGTCTACAAAACTTCTTATTAATATATATTAACTAAGTTTTTATTTTTTAGCATTTTTTAGTATTAGTAATATTTAATGATTGTCTTGTATTTCTATTTTAGTTTATATTTTAAATGGGAGTTTATGATAAATTAATTTCCTTTAAAATTTGTAGTTTAAAAATAAGTTTTATATTGTGTCCACTCTAACCAACAATAGTCTCCATTGGACTGGAAAATTAGGTACTAAAATTTTCAGATAAGAAGCATGCTTAATGAGTTTCACAATTTTCATTCTTTGTGCGACTTAAAAAATTTGAAACAATTGTTAGTTTGTTAAGTAAAATAGAGTTTTGAACGAATATAACAATTAAAGTAGGCACTTCAAATATTACTGCATAAACACAACAAAAAAGTATGGGACAATGAATTGTTTATGCAATTCTATTTCTCTATAGTTGTGAAGCTTAACTTAGTGAGAATAATTCACTTTCTTTAATCTCAATATAATAAGTGATCTAAGTTCTATCGCACCCTGATATAGTAACCTCACTTTTGTATCTAAAGGCTAATCTCTCACTCTTAAGTTCTCTCTTTAAGAATTCAATATGTAAAATCAAGAAACTTTGTAACAACTCGATTTTTCAGTGGTGTCGGAAACAGTAGTTCGAGGCCACTAAATCCGGTAAGTAAGTTCATATTTACGAGTCAAATATGGTTTTAAAAAGGTTTTTAAATTAGTAATTTGTGTTTTATAATGATTTATTAGGTAAAGTGGTTTTAGAAAGTGAGGTATCGGGATCTCGTTTCTATAAACCTAGCCGTAAATATTTTTATGAATATTAAGGAGTGCCATTAAGATGGTATTAAAGATTCGTTAAAAAATTTTAATGTTTCGATAGCCAATTAATGAAAAATGACTAATTTGAAAAGGTGTAAAACTTGTTAAATATAATAATTAGGTGATTAAATGGCTTAATTAATAAATAAAGAAGGACCTAAGTAATAATTGTACCTAAATTTAATGGATGATGCAGCATAAGAGAAAAATTAATAAAATAGAGCCATTCAATGGCAAAATTATAAGTTTGGTGAACTTAAAATAAAACAAATTTGAAATTGGAAAGTTTCTAGACATTTTCTTCTTCAATTTTTGGTTCAAAATAGACATAGAAGAGAACTTAACCTGGTTCTTCAATTTTTTCTTCATGTGAATTCAATTCTTACTCGTTTTTTTGTAATTTTTATAATTTTTAGATTGTTACAATTAGGTCCAACTTAACCTTACCTTATTTTTATTTTATTAAAATTTTGAATGTTTTAATTAATGAATCTATATGATTTTAGTTATTAAATGATGAATTTGAGATGTTGGTTGATATTTAAAAGTATTTTGTTAAGTAATTTTGATGAATTTTTGGATTAAGGACTAATTTGTTAAATTAATAAAAGTAAAATAATTTAATGTGAAATTGTTGCATAAATTGGATTTTTGGAATATCATGAACATTCAGCTAGCTTGGGTTTGTATTAAAAATGGTTAATTTGCATGTTTTGGGCTCAGGGACTAATTTGAATAAAAGTAAAATTTAGGGGCTATTTTATACAAATATAAAAATGACCAAATTACATAAAATGAATTGTTTCATTATAAAATTAATATATGGAATGAAATTATTAATTTAGATCAAGGTCGAGTGGAAAATCGAGGAAAATAAAAAATTACTAAAATGCCCTTAAATCTTGGTATTTCTACAATTTAACCAGATAAGTTCGTATGAACTGTATTTTGTATAATTTTGATTAAAGTGAATGTTAATTGGTGATTGGTATTATATATATATATATATATGTTCTATTGTTGGAATTGAATTATTGTTGAAAATATATTATTGAATTTAATACTCAGTTTGGATTGAACACGATATTTGAGTACATTTGTAAATTGGTGTATGATGGTATTGGAGGGAGACATCGGCATATTATCCAAGTAAACCGGGGTTCAGCATTTTTTGCGAAATCTTGTGTTTTACTTTCTGTTTGGAGTGATTTGGGTGGATCAGCTCTCACGAGCTTCTGTTCAACTCTTACGAGCTTCTGTTCAACTCTTATGAGCTTCTCTTAACGATGTACTCTTATCCGTAAGTCGTTCTTCAATTTGGGAAAGTCTTGTTAAAGTGATTTATTTAATAAATTTGAAAGTTATCCAATGATATTATAAATGGTTCAACGAGAAATGTTCTATTACAAGACGATATGAATTTGATACAAACTAATACGGTATATATATGAAATACATGGAAATGATGGTACATGATATATTGATATATAATGGTATATTGAAATGGATGATATTGTATATGAAGAAACGGTAAGAGAATGATATGTATCATGACATGAGCATATACGAATATCTTTGATATGTTGATACATGGAAATTATGTAAGTTGAGACGAGTAATAAACTTAAGTGTGACATGTTGAGATAATAAGATTATCAATGTTGAATTTATATGAAATATGTTCAAGTATGCTAACAAGTGTTCTTGTTTGATGCTTAGGCAAATGCCAAGCTATTAGTTAATGATAATATGTTTAATTATAAGTTGTATTGAAATGGTAAACGTTCAAATAAAAATATGCTTGAGATCATGAAAGAGCGGTAAGGTTTAAAGTTATTAAAATCCAACCATGCTAGGGATGATATGTATAAATTTCATATTTGAAATGAATTGATATGATTAAAGTTCATACTAGCTTACTAAGCATTCATTGCTTACGTAGTTGTTTTCCTTTACTTTTATATTATCGGAAGCTCGATTGGGTTGGAAGCTTTTCGGAGTTATATCACACTATCCATCAGTTCTATCGATACTTTCGGATGTTTTAATTTTGGTTACAATGGCATGTATAAAAATTTTGTTTAATGTTGCCCTATATGTAATTTGTTGAGATTAGCCACTTATTTTGGCTTGTTTTGGATGCCTAATTATGGCTTATTGATATACATAATGTTGATTGTAGGTTGACACCAAATTAGGTGAGATATATGGCTTGTAAGTTGGCCTATTTCCGTCCACATGGGTGTGTGTCTCAGCTGTGTGTGACACATGACTAGGTGACACGGTCCTGTGTCCCCTGTATCTTTTAAAGAGTGCAAGTCAGTATATTCACATGGCCTGGCACACAGGCGGGTGACTCAAGTAAGAGAGTTACATGAGTATGGATACGGGCTGGGACAAGGTCATGTGTCCCAATTTCGAATGTCCACACGGCCTGAGACACAAGCGTGTCTCCTGACCGTGTGAGTCACACGACCTAGCCACACGACTGTGTGACCCCTGCAGTGTTGAAAATTATAAATATTTTTGAAAAATTTTCTGAGTTTTCGATCTAGTCCCAACTTGTTTCTATAATATGTATTTCGGGTCTTGAGGACTCATTTAAGGGACAATATATATGATTTTGATTGATTTTATTATGAATATTGATATGTAATGAAACGTTTGAAATTTCTATCTGAATGATCTGTAAACCCAGTAATGCTCTGTAACCCTGTTCCGACGACGGATACAGGTTAGGGATGTTACAAACTCGTTTTACTTTCTCAAATGCACTCTTACAGAAACCTTTTTTGATGAATAGATAAGTATTCTCAATAGTCTATTTCAAAACCTATACGAATCTATCTGTATACAATGAGTTTGAGACTTGCTAACATACTAAAGAACAATCAGAATCCAATCTCCTTTTCTAAGCAACTAAAATAGCATAAATACAATATAATAATTAAGACCAATGTAAATTAAATTGTTGGAGATAAGTCTTCAAAGTTTGTCCTGATCCAACATCATTGACCAAAAGTATTTAATATATATAATTTGTTCCGACCCAATCCAATCCTTAAGATGTATTTCTATAGGTAGATTGATCTTCATTGATGTGTTTGAATAATTTCACAATATCAGCATCAATCAAAGACAGCATATTATCATCTTTAAATAGGCTTTTAAAATGAAAAAAAAAATTGATGAAATATGCTTAAGTAAACCAAGCCAGATAAAATTTTGAACATTAGGAGGAACTTGAAGGGTACAAAGAGAATCGAACCAGTCCTGTTGATGGAAAGAGAACGATAATTTATCTAGTTGAAATGCCTTTGGAATGCATAGCAAATTGTTCTATCTCCATTCAATTCATTTTATCCCGATAGAAATTACTAAATTTTCATTAATTAGTAATTAATTAAGGAATTAATTTAAATTAATTATTCACCTATATTCATATTCCAATAATGTTTTGCACCAAATTCATTAAGAATAAATCTCAACTTTAGTTAACCAATAACGAAGCCATGGAGACAAGCCTTAGCCCTTCAATGGGAAAATTTTACATTTTTTGTTCCACCAAACAAATTAATAAAGTATTTTAACGCAAGAATTTTAATTTTCTTCCCTCCTAAATTTTATAATTTGTTATTTACAAATCAAATTTTGATATAGCTAAATTAAACTAATAGTTATTGGTTCTAAACCTAAAATATAAAATCATTTTCCAATATTTGGATTTTGTTAGATTATACGATTCTTCTCAAAGTTATCTGACTCCTTTCACAATATATCCGGAAGGGGAGAAGCGATCGTGCATGGTCATATACGCAACCCAAGAACCAAAATACAATTGCGGCTAACATGGTCGAATTCAATATTCAGTGGGGCGAGTCAAAGAACAAGCAAATTAAGCACGTGTGGTTGTCACTGTCGCAAGATCCTTCCATTAGACAATTAATTTTGTTGGTTGAAAAGTAAAAAGTATTCAACCCTTTTTTCCTTTAGTAGAAATTATTGAAGTTGTCCTTGTCTCTCGATACTATAATATACATATATATGTGTGTGAAGGGTTGAAAATTGAAACTCGCGCTCCATGCTCTTTGTGAGTGTACTACTTGACCTTTAATTAATGGCTTTGGAAACTCATCATCTCTCGAGCAAGCTGGTGAGGCATCTCGTTATTTTATCTGTCGATTGAGAAAAAGCTCAGCGCAACACACTACCAAATTGAAGCTTGCTGTTTGACCAAGTTAATTAAGGTTGAACATCTAGTTGTCCTTCTCGCGATGACCAAAACAAAGAAACTAGAAAGATTTGCAGTATATGCAAGAATGTCGCCTTTTTCTCGCAATGCAAGAATGCTTCATCGAGCAAGTAGAGGTGGTTCATTCACCTATATAACCCCCCAATCCCATGGAGAGTAATAAATTAACCCTCACACACAATTAAGAGTTGATTTGAGAAGTGCAATCATAGACATATCCTATCTGGGGAGCTGAAGAAATGGAGGTGATAGATACCGTTACTCTTGCAACACACCATGCAGCAGGGTGGGATGTTGACACTCCACTTCCAAGAGTTTTACGGGTTGAGGTCGGATCTCAACAATTGACATTTAGTTGCAGATCTCACGGACGCAAGTATCGCATCTATGGCGATGAGTGGAGCCGTTTTGTTAAACAAAATAGAGGAGCAGTGGTCACTCTTTATGCCGGCGAAGGGGATAACGCCACCCACAGACTCGACGTGAGGCCGTGAGCTTCATAATATATATATGAAGTTAATATTTGTTTTGTGCATTGTTTGTTTGTTTTTCATTTTCTCAGTATTAGTAATGTTTAATGGTTGTGTTGTATTACTATTTTAAATGGGATTTTCCTTTTTCTCTTACCTTTCGCACCTTAGGACTTCATGGCTCTTCTGTTTTCGTGCATACAGTTGTTTAATTTGATACATCTTGTTCATCTTAATAAACTCGACTGATAAGAAAAACACGAATTGATCATGGAAATAGAATAAGGAATAAAAGAAATCTAGTCTTCCAATTGAATTTCTTCGAGTTTTTATGCTTGAAAGTTTTGGCAACTCCTCTTTTCACACTCATTTTTCGTCGTTTTTTTTTTTTTTTTGCTCGATCAAAGATCATACAACGAAGAAAGTTACAAACAACAAGAATCGACCACCCCACAAAAAACCAACACCCAAATCAAAACCCAAACTCAAAAAACAAAACGACAAATGTAACCCACAATGGCCATCGCATCCCCACAGAAACTCTGCCCTCAAAGATAACAGAGCACAGAACATAAAAAACCAACATCATATGACCAAGAAACCAAAGAGCTGAATCCAGCAAATCCAAAACTGCTGAGACAAACCAGCAACCAAAACAGAAAAAGAAACTCACCACCAAGCATTATACATACCATGCCTTCTAATACCTGCGACCGCCAGAGCAAACGCCAAATCATTTCCATTTTTATCAGCAATTGCAGAACAGACATTACCTATTCTGGCCAACCTTATATCAATTTCCTTGAAACAAGGAAGCAGCACCCACGGTCTCAACCCACTGTTCTCAATCCAGCAACATCTCTTTAGAACCAAGTTCAATAATTAAAGAGCTTGTACCATTCCACCCCATAGCTAAAAACATGTCCAAAGCAATAATTAAAGGAATTTTTTAAACAGTTCGGGTTCCTATATTTTGGTATTTTTGTTCAATACACCTGTATTTGACAAAATAAATACAAAATTGAAGGTAATAATATTAATTTTTAGTGTTTAAATTGGATTTTAAAATTGATTTGATAAAAAATCATAATTAACCAATTATATTAACAATTAAATTTTATCTGATCAACCATAAAACTCGAATTAGATGATATTAATCAAACTGTGTTTGACAAATTAAACATAAAATTAAACAAATTCACAATTAGTATTAAATTTATTCTATTAACAAAATAATGAGAAATTCAAACTTAATTATATTAGCAATTAACTTTCATCAAATCAACCTTGAAACTTAAATTAAACACCAAAAATTAACATCATTCCCTTTAAGTACCAAAATATATAACTTTTGTTAAATACATGTATCAAGATTAAATAAAAATTAACATAAATATCACAATAAAAAAATGTCAAGCTTATATAAAAATGATATATTAAGTCTTAAATTAATGAAATTCTAAAATTCTTCTTCTTCATGTTTTGCGTTGATTTTGAATTCCATATGCCCATTGAAACACACTGTCCTTTGTGAGTTCCATAACAATGGTGTTCCGGCTTTAGCCTCTATGGCCGACGACCTTAGAACCTGGCCATGAACTTATGTTGGAGCGTTAGACTATCCATAAATCCGATATTATTAATAAGGCCCAAAAACAACTTTTAAAAAATAATTTTAGAAAAATGAATTCACTTTCTAGAAAAATTGATATTTTTGGGTTTTGATAATTTTGCATAAAATATTTTCTGTTTTTGTTAAATTTTCTTGAAATCCTTCTCTAAAAGTTGTTTTTAGTGAAACAAATAATATTTATTACAAAATATTATAATAGTATTTCCTTCCGATAATCGAAATTTATTTTATAATAACATAATATTTTATAATAATTAATATAATATATAAACATAATAATAAACAATGACAAAATTAAAACTTAATTTAATTTACTTATACTATATATATGTGAATGCATAATGACACATTTGGGTTGGAAATTATAAATGAAGATAAGTATGATTTAAACAAAAAATCATATTACTTAAATTTAAATGTAATGCCCCTAACCCGAATCCATCATCGGAATAGAGTTACGGAGCATTACCGGAGTTACCGATTTATTTATCAAATACTTTATTTCATCTAACGTTCATATTTGGAACTTATTTAAATCAAACATATTGTCCCTTAAACATACTTATTTTTCTCGACATGTTTTACTTCAATTTATTACTCGTCTCAATATACTTAATTTCCTTGTATCAACGTATCAAAGATAATCACATATTTACATGTCATGATAAATATCATTCTCTTGCCATTTCTTCATAAACATAAATCAGGTAATTCATTATATCGATATTTCATGCATTTAAAAATACAATTCAAGTTACATTAACTTACCTTGTTGCTTGTTCATGTTTATAATTTAATTAATCCGATTTCTTTTCTTTTCCACGTTCAAGTCTCGCATTCGAGTCATCCATATCTTTATAAATAAATTTGATCGTCGTTTTCATTTATTTCATGTTCTAATACATTCAATTAATGCTCTAAACAAAATTACCATTTTACCCCTAAACTTTTAATTAATGACGATTTCATCCTTAGGCTCAAAAAAATAAAATTCTTGCAATCTAATCCTTATTTCCAGCCGTTATTCTCATACAAATTGATAACAACCCATGAATTCTAGAAAATATCAGAAATTTCCATAATTTCAACACTTTTCAATTTAATCCTTAAAACATGTTTTTCCCCGATCTTGAACTAAATTAATAATTTCATTCAATTTAGAAATTTTAAATAATAAAATAATCCATTTCATGCAAATTGGTCATTTCTAACATTTTTACAAAATTTCCCATAAAGTTTTACTTTTATTCAATTTAGTCCCTGAGCCTAAAACATGCAAATTAGCATGCTAGATGAATATTCATACATATTTTCCTCCTCCTCCTCTCCATTCCACATCCTTAATCTATATAACATGCTATAAATGACATTATCAATAATTTCACTATTTACTTATATGTATACTCAAAACTATCCATTTGAGTCATAATCACTAAATTATTTATATCTTGAGCTACAGAAC
This sequence comes from Gossypium arboreum, assembly GCF_025698485.1. NCBI lineage: Eukaryota > Viridiplantae > Streptophyta > Magnoliopsida > Malvales > Malvaceae > Gossypium > Gossypium arboreum. Next base: position 120,389,303 of record NC_069073.1, read on the forward strand.
TCGAAATTAAGATCCGCTAATTTTCCCTGAAACTAGACTTACATACATTCTTACCATAAATTTTTTATAATTTTTGGTTTAGCATTCTTCAAAGTCACACTTGTTCTGCTGTCTGACAGTTGTGACCCTTCTTCACTAAAAATTAATTATCTCATTGTACAGGATTTGAATGATGTTCCCGTTTGTTTCCCTTGAAAATAGACTCATTCAAGATTATAAAAATATAAAATTAAGCCCCAAATTAGTTTTCTCCAATTTTTTATGATTTTCAAAACTCAGAACAGGGGAACCCAAAATCATTCTGACCTTGTCTCATAAAATTTATTATATCTCACAATTTATAATTCCATTGCTTACTCCGTTTCTTCTATGAAAAACTAGACTTAGCAACCTTTAATTTCATATTTTATTCAACCTCTAATTCAATTTCCACAATTTTTGGTGATTTTCCAAATTTTGACAACTGCTACTATTTAAAACTGTTTTAGTGCAACATATTGATTACCAAGTTTATGACACCTTTATTTCCACCTTACATGAGAAACTGTACTTAAAATATATTGAAATCTTGAAGTTCTTACCTTGTCCTATTGATTTCAATCTTTAACTTGATTTTTCTCTCTCCTCCAGCTTCTGTTCCTTGAATCCAACTTGATATTCTAACTCCCCTTAGTCTCCTTAACATTTTTCTCTCTTGGTAGCTATGGAAATTCTTTTGATTTCTATGTGAAAATGGTGATTTTTTTGTGGAAGGACTAAATTGTAAAGAAAAGAAAGTTTCTTCTTCTCTTTTCTTTCTAACGTGGGATGCATGGAAATGGATGGTGTTGTTCCCTCTTTCTTTTTTTTTTTTCCATACACACATATAATATATACTAAATAAAATAATAAAATAATAATAAATATCTTATTAAAATATTAAATAAATAATAATTATCTAATTAAATAATTATAAAATATCACCAACATCATCATTACTTTCTAGATTTCTCTCTCTTCTAATTGACCATTTTGTCCTTCGTGATCTTTTAAAATTCCATTCTTGAGTCATCACTTAATTTGGTAAAATTGTATTTAGTCCCTCATAATTCTTCACCTATTCAATTTGGTCCTAATTCATTAATTTTCTTTGGTTTCTAGATCATTCCATGTAGCACCCCAAACCTGGCCCAGAAGTTATAGCTAGATCCGGCATGCCACATCAAAAACGTAAAAAAAAAATTTCCATTCTAAGTCCAGAAAATCGTACTTCATGTTCAAAAGATTAATTCATTAAGGGTTAAAGTGAATGGAAGTCGTGCACCGTAGGAAACCGGAAAAGAGGTGGTGAGTCCATCTGATCGCTTAAGTACCAAGCTCCTTCGGATCCAATCCTAGACATGCATACCGCCATTGCCACACCTTAACGTCATGGATATTTCGAGGAAACCGATTCGATTAAGTCATTTTAGGAAAAGTGATTAATTTTGGAAAATACTTTCATTGCGGAAGCTTTGCTTGTTGTCGTGTTATTTTGAAATCAACTGTTGTTTTTGAAAACACGCCTAAAGCTATCCAATTTCAACAGTTAAAATAAGTATTACCTATCTTAGTAATACATATTAAAACCATCAAAAATAAATAAGCGGCCTTATTACATTTAAAAGCCCAAAACCTCAAACGTAATTAAAAGGATGTCCAGTTCACCGAAGAAAATCAAACTTTCGAACGGTGGCCACTCCAATTCCCTCACAGCTCCAAGCCCACTATGGTTGGGGATTACTGCGTGGATGAAAATAAAAGGGTGAGTTTGGGAAACTCATGTGTAAAATAACCCAACCATAGCCTATATCACTCAACCCACGAAACATAATAAGTTGGCCTTAGCCTGCAATGTAATTCGAATAAAGCCCATAGGCCCATAATGTAACGTAATGATATTACATGTTTATGCGAAACCCAACCATATCCAACCGTATACACCCCGTACCAACTTTACACCGTGGGGAGACAACTCGACCCACCCAACCGCTACACACCACGTAATTTGCAGCATGGCTGCGTAATGTATAATGTGACAGAGTTACAGATATAGATAATCGTGGCAAAGCCACCAGAACAGATATATGTGGCAGAGCCACCAGATCAGATATTTGTGGCATAGCCACCAGAACGCTTCCTCCATAATATAACCCATGTCCCCATGCAACAGATATATAATCATGGCATACATCATACAGAATCAGATCGCTATGCTTTTCAGTCAAAATTAATCCTACAGGTATAACGGTAATTTTGCACCTAGGGGTATAACAGTAATTTTCCATACATAGGGGTATTATAGCAATTTAGCTACTTTCAGGGTTTTCATGCATATCCTAACTATTTACATACTATCAGAACACTTACCGCACATACTTACCGAATTGGGCCCGTTGGCCCATGAACCCGATCTTTGGCCCATTAAGCCCAAATTATCAAAATGTACTAAATCGCAGATCGCAGTTTATTACTTTAGATTACCAAATATACAAACCCAACTATTTTACGAGCATTCAGACATCAAGAAATTCCCAAAATACCGACTTTTCGGCATTTCGCTTTTCGCTTTTGCCAATCTAGTCTATGAGAGGTGTCATTACACACACATTTACGATATATATCTGATGAGATCCACACACGAACCGCCTACAATTGGATTACTAACACGTTAATCTAACTATTCAAATACAAACTACGATTAACCCCTTACAATATTCGACCAACCACACCTACAGATCATAGTAAGCTTATAAGAAATCAATAAGCAACTCATTAACAAATTTTTGTCAATGTTTACCACATAATCATAATTTCACCGCAAGCTGTCTTCCCGAGCAATAGTCACTAAATCATTTATAACTGAGCTACGAAACTCCAAATCAAGTGCCGTTAATTTTCCCTGAAAATAGACTCATATATCTTCTATCCATAAAATTTTCAGAATTTGGTTTATCCAATCAATACCAGATTTTTCTCAAAGTTTCCCATGTTTCACTGTTTGACTAATCTGACCACTCTTCATTACGAATCAAATTTATCATTGTACAGAATTCAAAATATGTTCTCGTTTATTCCATTTGAAACTAGACTCAATAATCTTTAATTACATAATTAATTCAGCTTCTAATTCTTCTCCCAAAATTTATGGTGATTTTCCAAAGTCACGTTACTGCTGTTGTCCCAAGCAGATTTATTACCAAATCACTCTTTCACACATACCTTGCATGTATGTTATTTAAACATGTATATCACTAATCAATCATCACATATCTATGATTTTACTTAAGTATAATCTCCATTTCATCATTTTAAAGCACAACATATTAGCTGATTTTTTCCTTTAACATCTAAGGCACATGCATGCTCATTTGTTTGACTCAACTTCACCTATCTTCCATTTTTCATCAAAAGAACATGAAACAACAACCATTTCCTTCATTTTAATTCATGACTAAATGCTCACAACACAACTAAAAATTAAAATATACTTCAAGAGTTAAGGTAGAATCAAGAAGAACTCATGAACCTCAAAATAGAAGCAAGGTACCAAGAACTTACCTTCAATTTTCCTCCTCCTAATGACCGAATACTCAAGAGCTTTCTCCTCTCCTTTCTCTTCTCTAACTTTCAACTATGATGAACAAAGATGGACAAAACTTTGTTCTTTTCACCTCTTTTTCTTTTAATAAAACTTCATATTTCATCCATTTAATTCTTTAATACAAAAGACATGAAATTCTTATCATGAAACATTTACCTAACCCATTATCATGAAACATTTACCTAACCAATTATCATGGAACATTTACCTAACCAATTATCATGGAACATTTACCTAACCTATTATCATGGAATATTTACCTAACCTATTATCAATTTGTATCAATTTGTACCATAAATTATGGATATCAAGTGCACATTTTGTCTACAATAACATGATGGCTAGCCACTTCATGTAAAATGGGAGGTTTGTCATGCAAATCCTCCTATTTTGCACTCCTATTTATTTGGCCACTTCAATTTAGCCTATAGCATTTTCAAACATTTTCACATAGGTCCTATTTCATAATTTCACCCCCTTTTTCTTATGGAACAAAAATTAACTAAAATTGTCGGGTTCTATCTTAAGTTTGGGCTTTCTAGAGGCCCACTAACATAATTAAACCTATGCCAACATTCACAGGATTCCCGAAAATTGGGGCGTTACATTCCACCCTTAAAATATTTGCACTATTAGTCCCTCAACCTTTTCATATTTACACTTCAACCCCTTAAATTTTGAGTATTTACTCTTGGGCAACAAAATTTTTCTCACTTTTACAATTTAGTCCTTTCTTGAATTAATATGTCATAATATACTTCCCAAAGACATAACTCAAATTTCCTCTTCTTGTCACTTTATTTCATTATTTTACTATATTAAAGATAATATATTACTGTATAAATTTTTGGGTGATACATTTCTTTTCCCCTCAAAAGAAATTTCGTCCTTGAAATTTCCTTGTTTTCTTTTGCTCATGGACTTCATTATCTCTATAATTCTATAGTTCTTTTCTTCATATATTCATCTAATTTATCATTTATATCCATTCTCTATACCTTCATTTCACAATTTATTTTTAATTCAATATTTTCAAACATGAATTAGAGATAATCCCTTACCTTGTGACGAAAATTGTTTACCTTTTTAAAGAGGCCCAGTAGACTAAACAGAACACTTAGGATATACAGAACAAATACAGAGGTGCATTATTATGTACTATTAAACAGAGAGCACAAATGTGCTAAACGGAAAGAACTAATGTGCTAATAATCAAAGAGTGCGCTAGAGTTCTTTAATGGCATGCCAAAATATCCTAGTAGTTCTAAATTCCGCCTACTTGAGCATTAGAATTGAATTACATATACTATATATATATGAATGCATAATGACACATTTGGGTTGGAAATGATAAATGAAGATAAATATGATTTAAACAAATACTCATATTACTTAAATTTAAATTTATTACTAAAATAAAATTGTAATATTAAATAAATTATTAAAATAATTAATAATTTATGATAATATTAAATATAAATAATTAAATATACATGTTAATAATATTGAACATTATAATATTTGATATTAATACTTTAATATTTGTAAAATATATATATATATTAACAATAATATTAAACTTGATTCAAAGTTAATTTTTATTCAAAATAAAATTACTTATAGATGAACTTTTTCCAAAAAATAATTTACGTTTTTCAAATGATAGATCAATTTATAGGAAAAAGGGCTTGTTTCCCATTAGCTTGTAAATCGTTTTGATGACAAAATTGCTTTCCATTAAACAAACACAAGCAAAATAAAACTTTTTGTAAGTCTCTTTTTGTAAAATTGTATTTACACATTTATTCAATTCTCATTTAACCTAACTAGCCTTGGAACCCATTGAAAGTAGAGGTGAGCAAAACTCGATTCGATTAAAAAAATTGAAAAATTCAAATTTCAAGTTAATCGAATCGAGTTTCGAGTTCAAGTCAAGTTGAATCTCATAATTCGAATAACTCGAATAATTCGAATAACAGATTGATGTGAATACCCTTTTGGTCCCTATTAACTTTGAAAATAAGCAAATTGCTCTCTCTCTCAACAAAAATTACAAAATAATTCAAAATAATTTTTAAATTCAAAATATTTATAAAATTTCAAATTTTATATTTTTAAAAAATTATAATATATATAAATTTTAAAATTTTCTAAAATAATAATTTAGGGACCTAATTAATGATTCAAATTTACTTTTTATTATTATTATTTTGCTTAGAAAAAAATTCAAATATATATGGTTTCAAATTTATGTGCTCTAATATGAAATTAGTCATAATGTAACAATATTTTTATTTGGCATGTTTAAATTTTTTTTTAATTTGACTCAAAGAATTTCACTCAATTTGACTCAACTCGATTCGGAAAGGAATTCAAATTGAGTTAGGATGATAAAATAGGAGTCGTGAACTTGATTAACTTAAAAGTTTTTCACTCTATTCGATTGAATGCTCACCCCTAATTAAAAGATAGATCAAATTATACAACTCCAAACAAAAGAGCAATGGAGCCTAAGGGTTAAGGTAGCAAGGGAAAAGCAAAAAAGAGAAAAAGAAAACGCAAAGGGTACTTAATTTATTATAAACTCCCATGTAATATATAAAGTAAATAGAAATGCAAAGAGGATTTTGCATTTTTCTCATAAATTGAAAAGAAACAAAGCAGGAAAAAACACACTTAATTCACATATAATTAATATATTATGAAGCCCACTACAGGAAAACAGGGCTTTAGCGGCGTTTTTAGCGGCGTTTTACCAAAAAACGCCACAAAAATTGTAAAACATAGAGCAATAGTGGCGTTTTACCAAAAACGCCGCTAAAAACAGAGCAATAGCGGCTTTTTTGTTAAAACGCCGCTAAAAACAGAGCAATAGCGGCGCTTTTGGTAAAACGCCGCTAAAAACCGAAGCATTAGCAGCGCTTTTGGTAAAATGCCGCTAAAAACCGGAGCATTAACGGCGCTTTTGGTAAAACACCGCTAAAAACCAGAGCATTAGCGGGGCTTTCGGTAAAACGCCGCTAAAAGTCATATAACCCCTAAAAACCTAAACCCCAAAAAAAATCATAAACACTAATCTATAATCCCTAAAACACTAAACTCTTAAACCTTAAAAAAACTTAACCCCTAAACTATAACCCCTAAAATACTAAACCCCAAAAAACATCACATGGATGTTGATGTACATCATATGTTAAATATTTTCTTATATAATTATAAAAGAGATAGTATTAATTTTAAAATATTAAATTAATTATCATTATAGTTTAAGGTTTATGATTTAGGGCATATGGTTAAGGGTTTAAGGTTTACGAGTTACTATTTTAAGTTTTATGGATTATGGGTTTAGGGATTATGGTTTAAGGGTTAGGGGTCTAGGATTAAGAGTTTATATTTTAGGATTTAGGATTTAGGGTCTAGAGATTAAAGATTAAGAGTTTAGGGTTTAGTTAATTAATGTTTTTAATTTATATGATAAATATTTTCTTTTATAATTGTAAAAAGATAATATTAATTTAAAAATATTGAATCAATTAATCATTATAGTTTAGGGTTTATGATTTAGGGTATATGATTGAGGGTTTAAGGTTTATGAGTTACTATTTTAAGGTTTATGTATTATGGTTTAAGGGTTGGGGTTTAAAATTTAAGGGTTAGGGGTTATGGGTTATGGGTTTAGGGTTAATGTTTTATATTTTAGGATTTTAGAGTTTAGAGATTAATGGTTTAAATTAATTAGTGTTTTTAATTTATATATTAAATAATTTCTTATATGATTGTAAAGAGATAATTTTAATTTTAATATATTAAAATTATGATTATAGTTTAAATTATTTAAGAGATAATAGATAAACTTTATATATATATTAAATGATTTAGGATTTAAGGTTTACTTGATATTTGTTAAATGATAAAATTTTATACAACCAATTAATACTTTTATTTTAAAAATATTTAATCTAAACTATTTGATATATTTAAATATTAGATTTAAAAAACATTAATAAATAAATAACAACATTGATAACAAATAAAATGAAATACAAAAATAAAAATAAAATATAAAATAGAGATTAGTGGCATTTTCATGAAAAACGCGCAAAATATATACAATAATAGCGTTTTTTATAAAACGCCAAAAAAATGCAATAAAAAAAGTGGCGCTCTTTTATCCACAAATTCCCCCTGAAACGTCTAATTTCCGCCCTAAAATCGGTATCCTCAAAACCCTTTAGGTGTTTCTCTCTACCGCTTTTGCTACTTTCCAATTTTCCTGTAGATCGCATTTGAATTCATCAAACGACCATGGAAGCTCTCTCTCTCGGTTCACTTTCCTCTCGATCAAGCTTTACAAGGCAACAAGAATTTCGATCCATCTGCCATGGAAGACCTAATGAAGCTTTTCGAGATCGAATCTTACAAAGCATGGGCAGCTTTGGAGCTAGTGGAAGAAAAACAAGTGAAAGGAGCTAAAATAACCATGCCGATATTGAGTTTCGATCAGATGGGATTAAAAGACGATCTCCTCCGTGGAATCTACAATTACGGCTTTGAAAAGTTGTCGGCTATTCAGCAGAGAGCCGTTATGCCGATAATCAATGGCCTCGATGTGATTGCTCAAGCCCAATCTGGTACCGGAAAAACTTCCATGATTGCTCTCACTGTTTGTCAAGTGGTCGACACCGCTAGCAGAGAGTATGTTTTTTATTTCAATTCTTTGACCTGTTTTAAAAATAGTTGTTTTTGACAGATTTAACTGTGTTCTGATATCGATTTCATGTGATTTTTTACAAAAGCCCTAATTTTTAGATACCTCATAGCTAAAACCTTAAATTTGAGATGTTTCTTATTCGAAGAGTAAAAAATAATGCTATTGAAAGATGGTAAATTAGGGAAGGTGTTTGAGGCTTGAATTTTGTTTAGGATTAATCTATAATTTATTTAATTTATTTTGAAGTATGAATTGTCAATATGCTAAGTAGTGTTATTTTAGGGTTCAAGCGTTGATATTGTCACCTACAAGAGAATTGGCGTCTCAAACAGAGAAAGTGATACGGACAATTGGCGATTTCATGAATATACAAGCACACGCATGTATTGGAGGCAAAAGTGTGGGTGAAGATATAAGAAAACTAGAAAACGGAGTTCATGTAGTATCGGGAGCTCCAGGTAGAGTCTGTGATATGATCAAGAGGAGAACCTTACGTACAAGAGCTATTAAACTATTGATTCTCGATGAATCTGATGAGATGTTAAGCAGAGGGTTCAAAGATCAAATTTATGATGTTTACAGACATCCTCCAACCGAGCTTCAGGTGCCTTTCTCACTTTCTTATCGTGCCTTGTTCAAGTTTGTGTTATTTTTTGTTATAAGAAGAACCTCAAGCATTGGAAGTCTGATAACAGTTGTAATGTTCCTAGGCACTACAAGTTTGTGTTGCTTACCAATTTTTACTCAGTTTTAAAGTTAATGAATTTAACCTGAGTTATTGTGATGTTTTTGTTGACTTGTTGCTATTATCTTGCAACATTGTTTCCTGGGTGAAGCCAGGAAATTATTTTAGGGGCCAAAAGTGAAAAAGGGGGGGGGCAAAGTATAATTTTGCATTATCTAAAGTTGAAGAAAGCAGCAATTGCAACACAATGTGCATGGAGAGGAAGAGTAGCTCGTAAAGAACTGCGGAAGCTTAAGATGGTATGTCTTTTTCGTCCTGCTGAACTTTTTATAGAAATTTGTTGTCTTCTATATTTTAGAACCTTGAAAATGGTTGGCAGCTGGCATACTTGTCTTCTGTGGCCCTCTTCTCTGCTTAAATTTGAAATCAGAGCACTAAGAAGTTGCAGCTTTGCTAAGATATTTTTGGGGAGGTTATTCAAATTTGAGTTTTGAGTTTTATTTTGGGTACAAGTTAAAGCCTATTCAAGATATCCATGCTCTGGCGAAATCTTATCTAAAATTTACTAAATCTTTTACATAAATATTTTTTTTTTGTGTGTGGGTTGGGGGGTTACTTATTTTTCTCTATATGCAAACCTTGTTTACAAATATTAATAGTATAGATTACAAATATTATGATTTTTTAAAAAAAAATTATATAATGATTTCTTTTTGTAATCTTATCAAACTGACCAAACGGTTCTGTATCATATTCATCACTAATAAATTGAGGATACCAATTACATCCTGACTAAATTGGCCAAATCTGCACAAAATCTGGTGAAGAGGGAAAACTGGAGTTGTTCCCATCGAATTGGTTGGTGCTGATAACCTTATTTTATTTTAATTATTATTTGTTTACTAGTATACAAAATAAGTGAAGAAAGGTTGAAACAAGCTTTGGATGCAGAATCAAAAATAGTTCAGTTGAAGACTGTTATGCACAGGTTTGTTTGTGCCCTTACTGAGAAAAGATTAATATAAATTCTTTCAGTAAACTACCAGAATCTGGGATAGCGCTTTTTTGCATGCATATTGCTGAAGCTGTGTTTATTCATTTCTTCCACTCTTTTTGTCTTTTTCCTAGTTAAAATCATTTCTTTGTTGGCAGTCTTGAAGAAAAGATTTCAGACATTGAATCTGAAAACCAAGTTTTGAGGCAGCAAACCCTATTAAATTGTATTATCTCTCTGTTGCTGGTAGATTGCCCATTTATTTAAACATAATATTTAAATTCTAAATTTAAATTCATCAATTTTTATATTTAGTTTTAAAGCTAAAGTTTTAATAGAAAATTTAATTTAATTTTATAGGTTTTAAGTTTTTTACTCTGATTAATTGAGATGGTTCTAATTGTTTTATTTACTTTAATGTTAATTGCAGTCTAAAGAATGCTTGAGAAAGGAAAGGGAGAGAGTGTCTAATTACCTGCATTCAAGCAGTGAGACAAAATTGTTAGAGGTGAGTGAAATGGCTGGAATAGGTTAATGAAGAGCCGTTTTTCTGTGGGCTTAATTTTGGCTTGATGGTGATTTTCTTTTTCTTAGTGAATTTCGTTAATTCTTTGCTCAAAGACAGCCACTCAGATGAACAGTGTTTGATGAATGAAAGTAGTCACTTAGATGTAACAATAGAAGCTGCGTGAATTCTCTTTGAGTGGAAAGATCTGGTTGTTGTTTTATATGTTTCCTTCTAGCTATCTAGGCATTGAGATTGCATGTTTTTGACGTATGAATTGACATGGAATTATGTGATAAGAATTAACAATAAGTTCTTATAAAGATAGTTCTATAATTCCTAAAGCATTCTATTGATTACTGTTTGTTCTTTATCTAGAAAGTGCAAAATGAGTTGTTGGTCACATATGCAAATCGGCTACTTGAAAAGGAGCATTAGGGATGCGAGGCCTTGCTTAGAGATGACGAGGTATTGTTCAATTTTTTCTTTTCTAGCAATGCTTACTCTTCTTGCTATTAGCTCCAGCAAATGTATCGTTAGATATTAACTTGGCCTTCTTTACACTCTGTAGGTGGAGGATCTTTCTAGGATGTATGTGCTTTATTGTAAAATACCTCGAGGCTTGGAGCACATTGCTAATGTATTCAAGGTGTCTGAATATTTTGTTTTCTCTGCTCGCAAACCAATTGATCTTCTTTCTCATGTCCCTAAAAACTAAACCTAAAGTACTTCCTTGTTGCAAAGATGTTATCTTTGAAGGTACAACCTTGGTTCAACAAAGTAAGATGCTGTGAGTAACTATGTTAATTTTGTTGTTGTCCTTCTACACCCTATTTTGTAATCGTCTACTTGCATATTTGCATATACTTAATAATAATCTCCGTCAACTAATTATTCTAATTTTTATTTAATTGTTTTGTTTCAACATTTTATTTTTATTTGAGTTGAAAGAAGAAAAACATAAATTGCAATTTTGACTTAGTTAATCAATTTAAATAATCAATGTTGATATTTCACATGGGAATTAAGTCCTTATTTCATTTAAGGAACTTCATTATAATATCTTATTTTATTGATATCTTTATATTTAATTTAATTTTTATTATTTATTTTAGTTTTGATTCTAAATTTTTATTTTTATTTTAATATTTAAGATAACTTGAGTTCTAACTTTTGGATTTTAATTGTGTTATTAATTTATTATTTTAAATTTTAAATTTAAATTCATTAATTTTTGTATTTAGTTTTAAAGTTAAAATTTTAATAGAAAATTTAATTTGATAATGAATTTTAAATTTTTTATATTTTTCATGATTTTTATAATATTTTGTAATATTTTTTTTGAATTTTATGATTTTTAGCGGCGTTTGTAGGAAAAGTGCCGCTAAAGGTCTTGATCTTTAGCGGCGTTTGTAGGAAAAGTGCCGCTAAAGGTTATGATCTTAAGCGGTGTTTGTAGGAAAAGCGCCGCTAAAGATCTTGATATTTAGCGGTGTTTGTAGGAAAAGCGCCGCTAAAGATCTTGATATTTAGCGGCGTTTGTGGGAAAGCGCCGCTAAAGGTCATGATCTTTAGCGGCGTTTGTGGAAAAAGCGCCGTTAAAGATCATGATCTTTAGCGGCATTTTTTCAAATAAATACTGCAAACTTTAGTGGCGCCATCTATAGGTGTTTTTTGCGGCGCTTGTAAAAGCGCCGCTAAAGACCTTAAAAAACGCTGCTAAAAGTCAATTTTGCTGCAGTGGCTCCACAGTAGACCAAGAAATGCTTAAATTGTAGACATTTATGAAAGTCGCTATTTCACTTGGATATTGGGGAACTCCGCATTTTCTGTAGAAAAAATTGCATTTTTATGAAACTTTGAGGCATATTCTCAATAGGTAAAAGTGGAGTTGAATCATAAAATTATGTTTTCATATTCTACTTCATGAAACCTTTACAAGGTATATTATATGTTCGAAATAGTTGAGTGATGAATAAGAAATTAATGCTCAGAGTAAGCTACTTGGAAATATTTATTAAGGAAAAGAAAGCTTAGATCTCACATTGGTTAAATACCAAATATGAGATGTGTTTATTTATGGGAACCCTCTTGAAAGGTGATTAAATGACTAAGCTTGGAACTCTGCATCGCTTGCAAATCTCAACTCGACGAGGTTAGGGCGCATTGGAGGGTCCCATTGGTGTGCATCATCTAGTAGAAATTGAACCTACGAATTCTCCAATTATGAGTTGGGCATTTTAACCATTCAGCCATGGATGTTTAGCGGGGATTCTTGTACACGGTGAATAACCAAATTATCAAATTTCAATTGAAATGAAATCTTAATTCATATCCTGGATTTTCAAATTGATAGAGATTAAGAATTTTCACTATTTCTTAGATTCATGCACCCATATGACGTGGGCGACATGAAATGTCCGAACCAGTTGGGCCCGAAATGGGTCTGCGAAAATATAATTTTTCCGCAGCAAATATATATACAAAATTTGATATAAAAGGATTTATATATTGAATTATTTGATTCTAATCAATTTGATTTTATTTTAGTCAAACTAATTCAGTTGCCCCTTTAATGCAGATTTTGTCTCCTTGTACATGAATATATCCAAAAATTCCTCCACTTTGAATGCCTATAAAAGGCTAAGACTTCTTCTGAATTCTTTGCTCATTTTCACTCTCCCACACTGATTTTTTTGTTGCTCTCAAAACTCTTCCTTTCTTCTTTGAATTTTTCAAAAGTTCCGATAATAGAAAAAGGTAAAGTTTATTCGTTGATTGTTGTAGAGGTGCTACTACTTTGATCACTATTGTTGTTGTATCTTGGGAGACCTTCGACCAACGTTTCTCCAAATACTGTCGGAGCGGCCGAATCTGTCTTTAAGGAAACTGTGTTTCACAAGCCTCAACGTTTCGTAAAATCTTTTTCCTTCCTGTTTATTTCAACTTCTGTTACGGTTTTTATTTTTATTTTTGTATTTAACGAATTAATTATAAATCATTCTATTTGATTATATATGTGTTTATTTATATTTAATTATTTTGTTTGCTAACTTGTTTTTGTCCAGCATTTTCTCCTTGGCATAAAGAGCGATCGCTTTTCCACTATTTTGTTGAGCAAAACGGATCGACTCAGTGCCATGGATGCAATACTTGCTTCCTTGACGTTCGCAACAAAATGTCAATTGTTGAAACCCCATTGTAACAGTCAATTCACTTGGAAGTGGATTGCCATTATAACTAAACTCCCCCTTTGCTACATGGTGTGATGTAAGAACAACGCTCCCTATCTCCGCCATTTCTTCTTACAACATCGTAAATAGAATGTCTATGATTGCACTTCACAAAGCAATACTCTTAATTGAATGTGTATGAATGAAGAAGAGGTGTTAATTTGTAAACCTCCAAGGAAGGGGGGAGGGGGAGATTATATAGGTGAATGAACCAACTCCACTGGCTCAAAAAAACAAAGAAAAGTAAGACATTTTGTTTTTATGAAATTTAAATGTGGGGGAAACATGATGTGGCAATACTTTTTTTAGCTAATGACTCATTTTTATACTTCTTCACTAATTCAAAGGATTCCATTTTTTTAAAATCTTGTAAATATTTCTCTAACTTTTCTACTTTTTATTCTAAGGTATTTTGACTAGAGCGGCTATAACTATCATCATATTCCTCGTCATAGCTATCATCTCTACCATCCATATGAACATCCTCATCCTTTATATTTTCATTATCTGGGCCTTCATGTTGACGATCATGTTCGAAATGGATGAATTCTTCCTTTCTACGCCTGGGATTTTACTCTTGGTTTGTCCTATTTGCTTTGCACTCTTCAATGAACTTTTCATTTCTTCCATCTACCTGTTTTTTTTTCCTATTCATCTGCTCCCAGATGAAATTATGTTTCTCTTCATATCTCTTTTTGCTGGGAGGACATTTGCCCCTCCACACCCCTTATTCTCTATTGCATGTCTAGATATTGTTGATTATCGGACTGATGGTGCTAAGACCTTTGATCCTTCAGTGATGTTACAACTTGATGTTGATTCTGGGGGTTGAAATACCATGGGGGGATATTGATAAAACTGGTTATATGAATTTTGTTGGTAAGGGTTTTGTTCATTTTGATTTTGTGAGGAATATTATTGACCAACATGCAATGGGTCCTGGTTTGATTTCTTAGTCTGCTTCATATTTGCTCTAGTGTTATGACCCGTGGGGTCTGTAATCTGATCATTAACAGGATCAAACTCAGTACTAGGACGATCACTGCATAGGAGGAGATTGTTATACCTCATGTGGTGAACCTCAAAGACTTCCCAACATACATCGCAGACCTCATAACATACCCATAGGAAACTAAACACCTGTCTCCCAATGGAATCGACTACATTGCAAACCTAGGCTAGTTAACGAACCTTATCTTGTGAACTTTAGAAAGGGGACAGCTAAGGACTATGTGAAGGCCACGTGAAACCTAGAGTAATTGAATTGCTAGAGCAATCCCTTCCAAAACTTCATACTCTTCTCATTGATTCTTCCTTCATTTTCTTTACTTGTTTGTCTCACTAGTTAACAATTGGTACAGTAAGAGTGGAAAGACATGACGCATCCAAGTAGAAGTCATCCTCCTAGTATCGATTTTGATCCTGTTAATGATCAGGCTATAGATCCCACGGGTCATAACACCTAAGCAAATATGGAACAGACCAACCCCACACAAAACCCTTATCAACAAAATCTATATGACCGATTTTATCATAACTATATGATTCGATTTTATTAATTCGATGTTTAGATTGAGTGTGGCCTCTTTCTTATGGTTAGATGTGACTTTATTGGCTTCGATTATATATGACCTTATTCTACTATGAATAGTTTCTAATGAATTAAAAGAATAATATTGGTGGATATTTGGCTTGCCTTTTGCCTTATTATATGAAAATGAAAAGCTCTAGTTTCGTTTTCAGTTCGATAGGGATGTTCTTTGAATTTAGTAGTTGTTGCCTCTTTTCCAACTTGGATTATTATTTCTTTCTTTTAATTCCACATGCTAATCGTAGGTTTTGTGCTTTGATGATGTTAACAGCTTAACGAAATGGTAGAGCAATTTAATCCTCAATTTTCACACAACCATTACTTTAGACATCAACATGTTAGGTTCTTGTCTCTTTGACTCTTTATTGTTGGATTTCAGTATATCTAAGCTAAGCTAATTGGGGTGTCTTATGTTGCATGAATTCCGATTATGAAACAAAACTACTAATAAATATTGAGTTAAATTAATGCTTTTAATGTGGTATTTGTGTTTTTTTTTTTGTGTAATATGATATATTTATTTGATAAAATTATATATTTTGGTACTTGAAGGTAACAATATTAATTTTTAGTATTTAATTTGGTTTTAGAATTGATTTAATAAAATCACAATTAACTAATTATATTAGCAATTAAATTTCATCAAATCAACCATAAAACTCAAATTAAATGATATAACTCAAATTGTGTTTGAAAAATTAAACGTAAAATTAAACAAATTTGCAATTAATATTAAATTTATTATATTAACAAAATCATGAAAAATTCAAACGTAGTTATATTAACTTTCGTCAAATCAACTCTAAAACTCTAATTAAACACAAAAAAGTTAACATTGTTATCTTTACGCACCAAAATATAACTTTTGTTCAGTATAACTACCAAGATTAAAAAAATAAAATTACACATTTGTGAGTACCATAACAATGGTGTTCCGACTTTAGCCTCGATGGTCGACGGCCCTAGAACCTGGCCATTAACTTATGTTCAAGGATCAAACTATCAACAAATTCGTTATCATCAATAAGTCAAAAGACAAAATTTCACCCAACGATTTGTGTTTGTTTCACTAAAATAATTCTCCAAAAATTATTTTTGAAAAATGGATTGATTTTCTAAAATAGTTAATTTTTGATGTTTAGATTATTTTACATAAAATATTTTTCATTTTTGGTAAATTTTCCTGAATCATTTTCTAAAAGTTTTCTTAGTAAAACAAACAATATTTGTTACAAAATATTATAGCATTTTCTTCTAATAATCTAAATTTATTTTATGATAATATAATATTTTATAATAATTAATATCATATATAAACATAACAATAAACAATGCCTAATTAAATTTTAATTTAAATTACATATATGTGAATTCATAAAGACATATTTAAATTGAAAGTGATAAATGAAGATAAATATGATTTAAATAAATATTCATAATACTTAATTTAAATTTATTATTAAAATAAAATTAAAATATTAAATAATTTATTAAAATAATAAATTATATTAGTAATTTATTATATTATTAAATATAAATAATTATAATATTTGATATGAATAGTTTGAGATTTATTCCCATTTAACCTGTTTAAGTCTTGAAAGAGTCCAATGAAAGATGTATCGAATTATATAACTGTATACACTAAAACAAAATTGCCACGATGCCCTAAGTTATGAAAGAAAAAATTTGGATGCGCTAAAATACAATATTTTCTTATTTAAGAATCGAGGAATCAAGGAAGAGTTATACATAAGTATTGTATAAAAAAAAGGGAAATTGAAAAGAAATAAAGCAGAAATAAGAACTTAGTTAATATATATTAATATGAAGCTCCACAGCAGGTATTTCATTTTCTGTAGACCACCATGTGGAAGCCCTCACCCTTTTCTCTGGCATAAAGAGTGACCACAGCTCTCATATTTTGTCGATCGAACAAACCTGCACCACTCCTCGCCATCGATGCGATACTCGTCTCTGTTACCTCTGCAACGAACTGTCAACTGCTGAGATCCCACTGTAAGAGCTAATTCACTTGGAAGTGGATTGCCATTATAACTAAACTCCCTTTTTGCTGCATGTTGTGATGCAAGAACAACGCTCCCTATCTCCGCTATTTCTTCTTACAACACCGCAATAGAATATGTCTATGATTGCACTTCTCAAAGCAATACTCTTAATTGTGTGTGTAAGAATGAAGAAGAGGGGTTAATTTGTAAGCCTCCATGGGATGGGGGGTATATAGGTGAATGAACCAACTCTACTGGCTCGAGCAAACAAAGAAAAATCAGACATTCTTCTTCTAAAAAATTATATATTATAGCGAGAAAAAGGCTAAATATCTTACGACATCCTTGCATATACTGTAAATGTTTCTTTGTTTGGGTCATTGCGAGAACTAAAAAACTCGACGTTTAATACCTTAAAGTGCTTTTTTTACTTGGTCAAACAGCTAGCCTCAATTTGGTAGTGTGTTGCGCTGAGGTTTTTTTTTTTCATTCGATAGATCGAGAGAGAATCTGAGAGAGAAGGGATATAGCTCACCAGCTTTCTCGATAGATGGTTAGTTTCGAAGCCATTAATTTATATTACTCTTATTGTTATCTTAAAGAGCAGGCCAGGTACCACCTACACACCAAAACAAGGACTCTGCGTTTCAATTTTCAAACTTTTTTTTTTAAATTATATATGTGTAAGTTATAGTATCGACAGACAACGTTAATAATTTCTACTAAAGGAAAAAGGGTTGAATAAAATTAGTTATTTAATGGAAGGATCTTGCTGCGTTGACGATTTGCAACTTCAACCACGTGCTTTGCTCGCTCTATAACCCAACCATGTTAGCCGCAAGGATATTTATGACCATATATATATATATATATATGTGTGTTCATATTGCACGATGGGTTCTCCTCTTCAGAACATGTTGTGAGAGAATGAGAAAGTGAGTCAGCTAACTTTGATAAGAATGGTATAATCTAACAAAATCTAAAGACATTGCAAAATGATTTTTTGTTTCTAAGTTTAGAACGAATAATTTTTTGTTTAATTTAGTTGTATCAAAATTTGATTTCTTAGGCTATGAATTCTATTATTGTGAATAATGCTACATATTGTAAAAGTCGTATACTTAACATAACAGCTTTCGATTCTTTATCTATTTGAACTTAGGTTTTTACTTTCATGAAATAATCGAGTCACGCATATATAGTCCATCATCTACTCAAGATTAAGGTATGGCACACTATGAACATTACAAGTGAATCAATCCACAGAAAGATTTAAGATCTATTATACTTTGGTCATGTCTGATGTATTGTTAGTCCAATCAGTCACATCTATATCGCTATCTTTTGGGAGTCATTCTCTCTAATGCTCAAGACAAAGCATCTCCCCAATTAGCCTAGATAAACGACATATTAGTCTTTTAATTGATCTGCTCATTTCTGATTAAACTAAAGACATGTTTAGGTTCATCTACTAATACAAGTTGTCTTTTCATATTACGATCCAACCATGTACTACCGCTTAGTTTTAGTTAAATGTTAGATAACTAGTGAGTCAATATTTGCTTCCATTTTGTTTTGTGTGCAAAAATATTGAGAATAATATACAAAGGGTATTACTATAATAAATGAATATTTTATTGAAAGAATTTGTTCGAAAAGTACTATGCGTATACAAAACGAATATACTACACTTAGAACACCAGATCTAACACGGACATCATCCAGGTTCACATACATTGGCTCATAAGGTTTTATGTTAAGGATACTATTAGTCAACTATTCAAAAGGATGTCGCAGAATTGGTTCTCAAGAGTGAACCATGTCAAAGATTCTTGTCAGTTCCACAATAACCAGCGAAACCACTTCAGCCAATTACTAGTCCATGACCCTTTTCAACTTGGGGAATTGATATTTTAGGGTCATTCCCAATGGCAATAGCTCAGAAAATGTTTATAGTTATTGTTATTGAGCACTTTATTAAGTGGATTGAAGCTAAAGCACTAGCAACAATCACAGAAAAGTAGATAGAAAACTTCATTTGGAAATCTATTATATATCGCTATGGCATCCCAAACCTCATTATTACCGACAATGGTACACAGTTGCAAGAAAAATTTAAGGACTTCTGCTCTAGTTTACATATATCATTGGCTCAAAGTTCAGTAAAAATGCCACAAACTAATGGACAAGCAAGGATAGCCAACAATAAAATCCTTCAAGGGTTAAAGAAGAAAGTTGGTGATGCGAAAAGAGCATGGGTGGATGAATTGTCAGGTATATTATGGGCTTTAAGAGCTACATCCCACACTGGTATAGGTAAAGTATAGCTTGGTATAATCGTTAGTAATACAAAATTATTGAATACGTTGTAAGTGAATTTTAGAAATTCTAAAGTTATACTATTGCAAGCAAGGGAAGCTCTGTTTAAGTTGATGTTCGACATAGAGGTAGTAATCCTAGTAGAAATTAGACTTTAAACACATCGAATTATAACAATCTTTCTTCTGAGCAACAATATTTCATTTTTTTCTTCTATTGTTGTTCATTGGAAGGAATAGGAGACTTCTGATTTATTAGTTTACTCCTCAAAGCACTTAGACTTTGATTAACCGAATTTTTGATGGTTGAGTCTAAAGTGACTAAGGTTGGTAAACTAGATATAGATGAGGTAGGGGCAGTTGAGGTAGAAATGGTGAAAGTAGGAGAAAAAAACAGACATCTCAGATGTAGGCGAAGTTGAGGCAAGTGCAGTGGTAATAATGGGTGCAATAGGAACCTTAGGATTAACGAAGTACTTTCATTATCTCCAGTATGCAAACCTTCACCTTCGCATAAATCCTCTGCATGATAAAAAAATCACTATCAAATTATAATAAACAAGAAGACAATAAAAGCAATACACACTAGAGCTACCACTACAAGACCAATTAAAATTTTAACGAAGAACTCCATTAATAATATCATAACCTGATGAAACACGTAATAGATGAATCTTGCCCTAGATTCTTTTGGGTTATTCATCTTTAATGCGAGTGCTTCTCTTGGTTATAATAGTTCGTTTGCCTAGTGTTAGGATCGACCGGATTGACCGAATTAAGCAACAAGTAAAACAAAATAACGGAATGAATTGAGAAATTGAACACACAAATTTAATGTGGAAAAACCCCCTCCAAAGAGGATAAAAAAACCATGAGCAAAGATAATATAATGGCAAAAGAATGAAAAGTACAAAAGATGAAGATAAAAAACTAAACCCTAAAAACCCGAAAACAAAGAACTTTCAAAACGTAAACACAAAATTCTCTAAATGTGTTATGAGTTCTAATCTCTAATGTATATATTTTCTAAGGTTGTAAAAGAACATATTTATAAACTAAATTAGTAAGTCAAATAAACTATGCTAATAAATGCTAAATATATTATACTAATAAATACTAAATCTTCCAGAAAGAAAATATATTTTATTTAACTTGACTTGCAAGTATCTCTTAGAATTTGGGTCATACAACTCTAAAAATATCCACTTTGACATAAATTCTTACAATGCCATCTTTGCCAAAGCCCGCCACGGGCTTATCTTGAACTATGTAAAGAATTAACTGGGTTGAATCTATGCTCATAAGCTGGAAGACTTCTAGCTTTCGACTTGTACACTGCCAAATCAAAATTAACTCGGGTCTGATTTTCACGAACACAGTGCCCTAACTTTTCAAAACTTGCATCCAAAAGAGAACCTCTCTTCAACGAAACAGTCATACCTTTTTCCCTCCTATGACCAAGTTGCCTCCGCTCCAAACGAGTTGACTTCAATTTCGTAATGGACGAGGGACATCCGATTTCACCAGTCATTGTAGAACCTTCTAAAATATAAAGACTGACGGTTCTTTTACCTTTTAACAAAACGAGAGCTCCATGAGATACTTTAATGTCACTCGAATCGATTTTGATTCTCAATCCTTTCAAGTCTAAAATACTCAAGGAAATGAGATTCTTTCGTAAATCAGGTACATACCTAACATCTGAGAGTGTCCTAATCATCCTATCGTGTATCAAAATTTTAACAGTACCAATACCAATTACCTTACTAGATGAATTGTTTCTCATGCACACAACTCCACCTTCAACTAAACTATATGTGGAGAATCATTCTCTATTGGAACACATGTGGAAAGAACATCCTGAATCTAGGATTCACTCGGGCTTGAGCTTGGAGTTATCACTCGTTGACACTAACAAGAAATCATCATTGCTTTCATCGGCCAAATTAGTACCAGCTACATCTTCCTCGTTACTCTCAGCAGCTCTTTTATTTCGCAGTTTATAACAATCTACTTTGACGTGACCTAACTTTTTACAATAGCAACACATTTTATCTCGTTTCTTTGATGCTACCAAAATAGAAGCTTACTAATCTACCTTGCTATCCAAACCAAACTCATTGTCGAGTTTGTCTCTACTCAACAAATGACCTTTCATAACTTTAAACAAAAGTTTGTCTCTGCTATAAATTAGGGTCTCCCTGAAAGACTTGTATGAATGGGGTAAATAGCACAGTAATAGCATAGCCTGATCTTCATCATCAATATGAACCTCAATGTTCTTTAAATTATTTAAAAGAGTAATGAATTGACTGATGTGATCCCTGAGAAGCTCACCTTTGTTCATGCGAAACATAAATAAACGTTGTTTCAACACGAAACAATTAGCCAGAGACTTAGTCGCATAAAGAGTTTCTAACCTTTTCCACAAGGCAGATGAGGTCTTCTCCATCAATACCTCCTACAATACTATATTCTTGAGGCACAACTGGATTATAGACAAGGCCTTTTCATCAAGCTCTTCCCATTCTGTTTGATTTAGGTTCTCAAGCTTTTTCCCGGTAACAACCTTTTTCAAGCCGATTTGAACTAGAATTTTCATCATTCGAACTTGCCACAGATTGAAATTTGTCTCACCATCGAACTTCTCAATTTCAAACATTGTTGCTACCATCTCTGAACGGCCTGATCTATGAAAATTGAACTAACTCTGATACCACTTGTTAGGATCGACCCGATTAAGCAACAAGTAAAACAAAATAGCAGAATAAATTGAGAAATTAAACACACAAATTTAACGTGGAAAAACCCCCTCCAAAGAGGATTAAAAAACCATGAGCAAAGATAATTTTACTATAATGGAAAAATAACGAAGAGTACAAAAGATGGAGATAAAAAACTAAACCCTAAAACCCTGAAAACAAAGAACCCTCAAAATGTAAACCCAAAATTCTCTAAATGTGTTATGAGTTCTAATCTCTAATGGGTATATTTTCTAAAGTTATAAAAGAACCTATTTATAGGCTAAATTAGTAGGTCAAATAAACTATGCTCATAAATGCTAAATATATTATACTAATAAATACTAAATCTTCTAGAAAGAAAATATATTTTGTTTAACTTGACTTGCAAGCAATCTCTTAGAATTTGGGTCACACAACTCTAACACCTAGAATATATAAAAACTTGCAAAGTAAATACAAAAAAATTAGAAAGTTCAAAATAACACCTCTAACACTAGAGTGTGTATCAAAGCTTGCAGGAGATTCAATATCCATCATATCTCTGCTTGAGGCAACTTTTCTCTTTGTGCGAACTTCCAAATTGGGTCATTTGCTTTTTTCAGAGGGTTCTTGAGTAACATCAACAATTTTAACCCCTTAAAACGATCTCAGTGGCTCACGAAGATTTAGTCACCTTTGCAATTTTCTGCCCTTTTTTAGCTCTTGGAACCTTCGCTTTAACATCACTATTTTCTTATTTCTAAACTCGATATTCCCATTTGCATTCAGGACCAAAAGCATAATCAGGTAACCAATTTCTGGGTTTTTTTTTCATAATCCCAAAAGAATCTCCACTGTCACATTATAATTCCTGTATAGCCAAGCCTCATTGCATGGCTTTACCCCATCGAGTTGAGTTTTGCCAAAAGTATTGAAGTCCACATCATCCCAACCATTAGGACTTTTCTCCATCAAGTAGAACTGCCAAACATTTCTCAAGCTGTGAACTTGTTAATATCTAATTAGGTGTCTTGCTGCAACCTTTCCAATTGAGCCTCTTCTGTTGCATTCAAAAATCAAGGGTCCCTAGTGCATTTGTTAGTGGAAGGTTTAACCCAACCCAAAGGGAAAGGGAACTCTCCACAAGTTTGCTCAATTTTACTAAACTTATCCCTCGCCAAACGAAGATTGGTAGGAGTATTATCCACGATAGCTTTTCCTCCTCTTCAAGTGGTGAATATCACAAACCCCCTTTGATTACTCTCACTCGCAGTAGACACTATGTATATTCTCCTAATCACATTTACAAAGGGTTCTTCTCCATGCAATTGATAATCTAGGGAAAAAGCCGTTAACGTCCACCAACCCATTAATTTATCAAGAATCATTCCATATGAATTCAAAATTTCAACAAAAAAAATGGGTGTAAAGGTAAATGGAATCTTGTTTCTATCACATATAAAGACAAAAAAAACCAATTGTTTTCCCTTCTTTGATTATTCATCTCACTCAATTGGTGTTTAGCCTTCACAACCTCGAATCTATACCTAAAGTTGTCAAAGCAGGTGATTCCCCTCCATTCGAGCAATTTCCACATTTCCTCCACTGATGCCAAACATTCAAATTCCTCACTTTCAGTGGGAACACTAAACAATCGAGGGTCCATGTTTCTGTAACACCCCCTACCCGTATCCATAACCGGAACAAGGTACGAGGCATTGTGAGTTACAAATTTATTTATCAGACATTTTATTTCATCTAGCATTCATATTTAGGACCAATCAAAATCAAACATATTGCCTCCTAAACAAACTTATTTTCCTTGTATCAACGTTCAAAGATAATCACATATTTACATGTCATGATAAATATCATTCTCTTACCGTTTCTTCATAAACATAAATCAGTTAATTTATTATATCAATATTTCATGTACCATCAACTCATATTTCCTTATATCACATAATTAAGTTTTACGAACTTATCTGGCTAAATTGCAAAAATACCAAGATTTAGGGGCATTTCAATAATTTTCTATTTTCCTCAATTTTTCAACCAATCTTGATCTAAATTAATAATTTCATTCAATTTATTAATTTAGACAATAAAATAATCCATTTCACTCAATTTGGTCATTTTTTATATTTTTACAAAATTATCCCTAAAGTTTTTCTTTTATTCAATGTAGTCCCCAAGCCTAAAACATGAAAATTAACCACCTTATTGTAACCCATGTTAACTAAGTATTCATATATATATTTTTCTCCTCCTCCTCTCCATTCCATATCCTTAATGTATATATAATTCCACTATTTTCTCATATGTTCATATCAAGCTGTCCACTTGAGTCATAGTCACTAAATTATTTATATATTGAGCTACAGAATTCTAAATTAAGAACCGCTTGATGTTTCTGAAACTAGACTCAAATATCTTTCTACCATAAAAATTTTATAATTTATAATTTAGCCAATAAGTACAATAAAATCTTCAAACTTACCCCTATTCTGCTGTTTAACAGCTTCGACCTTTCCTTATTAAAAATTAATTATCTTTTAGTAAAAAACTTGGATGATGTTTCTGTTTGTTTCTATTGAAAATAGACTCATTAAGGATTTAAACATATAAATTTAAGTCCCTAATTATTTTTCTCCAATTTTTTATGATTTTCCAAAGTCAAAATAGAGGAACCCGAAATTATTCTGATCTTGTCTCATAAAATTTATTATATCTCACAATTTACAATTCCATTGCTTACACTGTTTCTTTTATGAAAAACTAGACTCAATAAAATTTAATTTCATATTTTATTCAACCTCTAATTTGATTTCCACAGTTTTTGGTGATTGTTCAAAGTTTAACTACTGCTGCAGTCCAAAACTGTTTTAGTGCAACATATTGATTACCAAGTTTATAACACCCTTATTTCCATTCTCTACAATATTTCCCATCATTTTCTCTTATTTCCCTTCACTAATATATTAAGAACATAGAACATTATATAAGAAAACTCTCCCTTAACATCATTTTCATGCTTTTGATATTACCTTACATGAGAAACTCTACTTAAAATATATTGAAGTCCTAAAGTTCTTACTGTAACGCCCCAATTTTTGGGAATTCTGTGAATGTTGGCATAGGTTTAATTATGTTTGTGGGACTCTAGAAGGCCCAAGCTTAAGATAGAACCCGGTAATTTTAGTTAATTTTTGTTCCATAAGAAAAAGGGAGTGAAATTATGAAATAGGACTTATGTGAAAATGTTTGAAAATGCTATAGGCTAAATTGAGGTGGCCAAATAAATAGGAGTGCAAAATAGGAGGATTTGCATGACAAACCTCCCATTTTACATGAAGTGGCTAGCCATCATGTTGTTGTAGACAATATGAGTACTTGATATCCATAATTTATGGTAAAAATTGATACAAATTGATAATGGGTTAGGTAAATGTTTCATGATAATGGATTAGGTAAATATTCCATGATAATGGGTTAGGTAAATGTTTCATGATAAGAAATTCATGTCTTTTGTATTAAAGAATTAAATGGATGAAATATGAAGTTTTATTAAAAGAAAAAGGGGTGAAAGAACAAAGTTTTGTCCATCTTTGTTCATCATAGCCTAAAGTTAGAGAAGAGAAAGGAGAGGAGAAAGCTCTTGAGTATTCGGTCATTAGGAGGAGGAAAATTGAAGGTAAGTTCTTGGTACCTTGTTTCTATTTTGAGGCTCATGAGTTCTTCTTGATTCTACCTTAACTCTTGAAGTATATTTTGATTTTTAGTTGTGTTAAAATGAAGGAAATAGTTGTTGTTTCATGTTCTTTTGATGAAAAATGGAAGATAGGTAAAGTTGAGCCAAACAAATGAGCATGCATGTGCCTTAGATGTTAAAGGGAAAAATCAGCTAACACGTTGTGCTTTAAAATGATGAAATGGAGATTATACTTAAGTAAAATCATAGATATGTGATGATTGATTGGTGATATACATGTTTAAATAACATGCATGCAAGATATGTGTGAAAGAGTGATTTGGTAATAAATCTGCTTGGGACAGCAGCAATAACGTGACTTTGGAAAATCGCCATACATTGTGGGAGATGAATTAGAAGCTGAATAAATTATGTAATTAAAGCTTGTTGAGTCTAGTTTCAAATGAAATAAACGAGAACATATTTTGATTTCTGTAAAATGAGAAATTTAATTCGTAATGAAGAGTGGTCAGATTAGTCAAACAGGGAAACATGGGAAACTTTAAGAAAAATCTGGTATTGATTGGCCATACCAAAAATTCTGAAAATTTTATGGATAGAAGATATATGAGTCTATTTTCAGAGAAAATTAACGGCACTTGATTTGGAGTTTCGTAGCTCAAGTTATAAATAATTTAGTGACTGTTGCTCAGGAAGACAGCTTGCAGTGAAATTATGATTATGTGGTAAACATTGACAAAAAAATTTGTTAATGAGTTGCTTATTGATTTCTTATAAGCTTACTATGATCTGTAGGTGTGGTTGGCCGAATATTGTAAGGGGTTAATACGTAGTTTGTATTTGAATAGTTAGATTAACGTGTTAGTAATCCAATTGTAGGCGGTTCGTGTGTGGATCTCGTCAGCATATCGTCGCAAACAGGTGTGTAACTAACACCCTCTTTCTTGGTCTAGATCGGCAAAAGCCGAAATGTCGAAATGCCAAAACCGGTATTTTGTAGATTTGCAGTGTCGAATGCTCGTGAGGTAAATCGATTAATGTTTTTGGTAAGCTGCAATGTTTGGACCGCAAAGTGCATGATTTCTATGTCCTCGATATTTTTGGGCTTAATGGGCCAAAATTGGAATGATGGGCCAATCGGGCCCAATTCGTAAGAACCCTCGATGCGTGGTTCGTTAGTACGTGAAAAGTAGGAATATGCATGAAAAACCCTAAAATAGATAAATTCTTGAAATACCTTTAAAAGTGAAAAATTTACGCTTTATCCCTAGTAGATAAATTACCAAATACCCCTAGGGTTAAATTGACCTAAATGCATGTTTGATGTTGTTATTTCTTGCATGCCATGTTGTTATTATCGATGCATGGGATGGGATATTGACGAGGAAGTCTTGAAAGTGGCTTGTCCACGTCTTGGAGGCTTTGCCTCAATTCTTTGATAATCGAGCAAGCAAGGGCAGAATGTGGAGTGTTAAATTTGGGTGGGTTGAGCTATTCCCCACATGGAGTGTATGGCTGGTACGGTGGAGTGTAGTGGTTGGTGGGTTGAGTAGTCTCCCAAATAGGCTTGCATATGTTCTTGATGTTGCATGTATTTTGAAATGGGCCTATGGGCCATCTTTGTTATCTGAATAAAGGGCTAAGGCCCGTTTATTGTAATTTGAAAAGGGCTTTGGCCCAAGATCACTATTACCCAAATGGGCTTGCATATGTTATTGATGTTGCATGTATTTTGAAATGGGCCTATGGGCCATCATCATTATCTGAATAAGGGCTAAGGCCCGTTTATTGTAATCTGAAAGGGCTCTAGCCAGTACTCATCATTACTGAATGGGCTTAGGCCCAATGGGCTTGAGTGACTTGGACTTTGAATGGGTTTTCCTTACACCGAGTTTCCCAAACTCACCCTTTTATTTTCATCCACGCAGAAATCCCCAACCATAGTGGGCTTGGAGTCGTGAGGGAATTCGGAGTGGCCACCGTTCAAAATTTGATTTTCTTCCGTGAACTGGACATCCTTTTAATTACGTTTGAGGTTTTGGGCTTTTAAATGTAATAAGGCCGCTTATTTATTTTTGATGGTTTTAATATGTATTACTAAGATAGGTATTACTTATTTTAACTGTTGAAACTGGATAGCTTTAGGGCGCGTTTTCAAAAACAACAATTGATTTCAAAATAACACGACAACAAGCAAAGCTTCCGCAATGAAAGTATTTTCCAAAATTAATCACTTTTCCTAAAATGACATAATCAAATAGGTTTCCTAGAAATATCCATGACGTTAAGGTGTGGCAATGGCGGTATGCATGTCTAGGATTGGATCCGAAGGAGCTTGGTATTTAAGCGATCCGATGGACTCACCACCTCTTTTAGGTTTCCTACGGTGCATGACTTCCATTCACTTGGTTAGTTTGACAAAAGTCGGCTTTTAAAACACTGAAAATGGAACACCTTAATGAATTAATCTTTTGAACATCAAGTACGATTTTCTGGACTTAGAATGGAAATTTTTTTTTTAACGTTTTTGATGTGGCACGTCGGATCCGGTCATAACGTCTGGGCCGGGTTTGGGGTGCTACACTTACCTTGTCCTATTGATTTCAATTTTTAACTTGATTTTTCTCTCTCCTCCAGCTTCTATTTCTTGAATCCAACTTGATATTCTAACTCCCCTTAGTCTCCTTAACATTTTTCTCTCTTGGTAGCTATGGAAATTCTTTTGATTTCTAAGTGAAATACTAAGTACCCTAACATGTCTCATCTTAGGACGTCACATCACCATAACTGCCAAAGATATCAAATTAGACTTTCATGTCAGCAATCTTAGGACACGTAGCTAAATTTATTCCTCATTATAAAAGGATTACACAAATAGCTCACGCAGGACGTTCCTTCTCCCTTTTTCTAAAAACTCTTTCCAAGAAATAATAATCTCTTCCAAAACTTCACACTCCTCTCTTTGATTCTTCCTTCATCTTCTTCCCTTGTTTGCCTTACTAGTTAACAAGTTCAAATTATTTTTTGATTATTTTTGTTTTTTTTCTCAGACCCAAATTCAACACATAAGTTATAACATATTCAATTTAGTTTATTCTCCATTTAAAAAGCCAATCAACTCACACTATATGTAATTGCCTAGAATATGCAACCTTGTCAGAAATCACTTTAAATAATCAAGGTTGTAGACTGGGGTGATGCCAAGAGGGCTGGCAAGCCTTAAAATAGAAAATTACATGCTTGGCAGGGGCGAAGCCAGGGGGGCTTGCATGGGCCCCGGCCCCCTAAAATGTAAAATTATTTTTTAGGTCCTTAAATTTTTTTAAAAATTTTAAATTAGTAAAGGTAAAATTACTCTTTGGCCCCCTAAAATTATAAAAATTCAATTTAATCCTTTACAAATTATAAAGATATAAACTATAAAAAATTAAAATTTCATCCAGCCCCCTCTAAAAAATTTTTCTGGCTTCGCCCTTGATGCTTGGCTCTTTAAATTTTTATGAAATTATTAGTACATGATAAAAATTGTAATTTGGCCTCATAATATGATAAGTTTTAATTTAATCTTTTAAAAATTATAAAATTATAAGGTTATAAAATGATAAAGTCACATTTCAGCTTTCATAAAAATATATAACTTAATCCCGCCCTTGAGAAAAATGTCAGGCTTCAATCGTAATTATAAATATCCTTGAATATCCTAAAGACAAAGTGTAAATACTCACATGCTCTTTCTCATTTTTGATACACTTAGCTTCTACTACTCATATAAAATTTACTGTGAGAAGTCTTTAAACTTGCTAGTCAAAGAATCCCCCTCAATGAAAGGTATTATCCCTATGTAAGGGCTTTTTCCTTGACTTCAGTGGAGAACCATTAAACGATTCGCAGAACGGATGACGTTGCCATTGATAAAAATAGATACCTACAAATTCAAAGGAAAATTGTTAATATTATGCATAATATTAACTACCAAACTCTCCACGAAAACCTCGATTCAGAGATAACACATTTTTCTAAATCAACAACATTTTAAAAAGTGTGTAAATACAAAACCAACCTAGATTTTATCAATTAAAATAATAGTTTGACTGAATGAAGGTAAGAAATGTAGAAGTGGCGCGTGAAGTAAATAAACTAGATTTTATGATAGAAATAAGGATTTCACCTCCAAATCAACGTGGAAATGTGTAATTCCTTTTTCTCCGTTTTCCGGATAAGGTAAACATGTGGGTCCCACCGGGGAAGGACGATTCAGACAAAGACAGTACCTTTGTTCAGCCTCATAATTGGTTATTGTCATCTCACGCGCTTCTTAAATGCGTGGCGCTCGGTCATTTCACTATTGAACGCCGTGTATGGTAAGCAAAATCCTTTTTATCTTATGAGATTTGAATTCCCCATCCCACGTTAACTTTCGACAACACTCAAGTTTCATTATATTTATAGCCAAACAAACCAAACTTTTACCAAATCTGTGCGACGAACTGACATTTCGCACGTGACATGCCATGTGATGTCTATTTCCTGCTTTAATCTGTATATTCATTGCCTTTATTTTTCAAAAACATTCAACTTAAAATTTATTGTATCATTTTTCCTTTTCTTGAATTTATAATAATTTTGTATAATAAAATTGCATGTTAGAGTATTTTAATTTAATAATTTAATTTCAATAATTTTATATAAAATTTATGATTTTGGTCTTTAATTTTTATAATTTTATATCAACCTTTAATACATTGTGTTTTTTTCTTTTTCTTTATCTTATCACATGCTTTTGAAGTTGGTATGATTATTAGGAAAAATTAATTATTTTTTATGTAGAGGTTAGAATTAAATTGTATAATTAATTTTATTATTTTAATAGTTAAAATTTTTATATTTTTTAAATGATTAAATCAAATTTTATCATTTTAGAAAGTCATAAATACAATTTTATTATGTATTAACTTTAAAATTTTATAAATTTTAAAAATTCAAACCATAAATTTACCATTTTTGGGAAAGCACTACGAAATTTTAACAAAAATTACTAATATATCCTTATTTGAAATGAAAATTATAAATAAGACTTCTTAGTTTTCACCATTTTTTTTTGATAAAAACAAACAAAATTACATTAATTTAATCCAATTTAAAAGGATGTTCTCGACTAAATGAAGTCACTTGTTCAAAGGCCATCTTAGCAATACGATCTACTTTAAAATTATCTTTGTAAGGTATATGTTCAAGCCTCCATTAATCAATATTTAACAAGTGTCGCTGAAAATGTCTAAACTCTACTTATACTTTTAAACTCTTAAATTAAAAGATAATATGTACTTAAGCGTATTCAAACATACTCATTTCATTAAAGCTCAATTACCATATTTTGAATTTATTAAATGAAAATTTAAACCCCAATTATCTTTTATTTTAAAGATTAAATAACTTCTTTGATAAGAAAAATATTGTTGGAAATTTAAAATCAGAAAAATAAATCACAATAATTTGGAATTCAAAATTCAAAAATAATAGAAAAATGGAAAATAGACTGTTAAAAAAAAAGAAAAAAAATTGTGAAATTGATTAATTAGGGTCCATTAAAAAGAAGGCGGTCAAATTGGTCGTTGCCACCTGCATGTTTATAATTATAAAGGTTTTCCACATGTGTTTGCTGAAAGTACATAAACAGGCTCCATCAATGGTGACAATCATGATGCATGCTCTTTTTTTTTTTTTGGTAAAACTTACTTTTTTACTACTTTTGGGTGTAAGGAAAAGTAAAAAAGAAAAAAAAAAGAAACTAAAGCTTATTTATTTGTTTCCAGTTTTAAGTTTTACACTTCATCTAAGATGAGGGGAACTAAATTTACTGTAAAGTCAGTAAAAAGTCAAAAGTGGAAAGTTACTGGGAACAGAAAGAAAGAAGGGAAAAGCGAATTAAATGTCTTAAATATCATTTGATTTCGATGGTTAAAATGTATTTTTATATAATGGTTAATTTAACCAAAGGTCCTCATGTTATGATTCAAATTCTAGATTAAACCAAAACTTTTAAGATATTTTAATTGAGTCCTTTTCTTTTTGGGTGATACAAATAAGATTAAACAGAAACGGTCTTCAATCACGAACTATCTTAATTAAGACATCAGCGATGTGTTGGATGCGCCAATAATACACTTTTATTGAAAGGTATTGAATTCTTCTAATCAAAATTGACTTGTAAACTCGTGTAGATTCTTTTTAAATAACAACAACTTCAAAACTATCTGTTTAAATCTCAGATCCAATGTAACTCGTAATTCAACATTCAAAACAGAACAACAACCCAGATATCTGCAGTACCCAAGAATCATTTAATTGGATCCTTCAAAGTAGTACTTAATCATGGTAAATAGAGGAGTCAAAATGTGGGTGAATAATAATTTGTTCTGACAAATACTGTGACTGACACAACTTGATTTTGGAATGTGAAAGTAATTTAAATATTAAATTTGTTAGTTGAAATGGAAGGGAGACAGAAAAATAAATAGTAAAAGAAAGGTCTTTATCAACAATATTATAATATTATTTTTAAAATAATAAATATTTTAAAACAAAAAGGTAAAAGAGAAAAAGAAAGAATCAAACGAAAACAAAGAAAGAGAGAATGATGAAGGTGACCACTGGCTTAACCTAGCCACTCTGGCACCCACTACTGTTGATTTAATCCTATTATAATCTTTATTTACATTTTTAATTATTAATAATTTAAGTCGATTAATTCTTAATTCAATTATTGTCAATATAAGAAGACTTAAATTTAAATATATTAAAATGTATTATCTTTCTATTTATAAATTGAGAAAAGAAATTATAAATAATTTTAAATATATAACACAGTTTGAACTCGTATTAATACTTTAATAATATTTGCTGACTTAAATAGTTTTGAAGATATGGGTGGGATTTGTTTTTTGTTATTAATTGAATTTATTAATGAATTAGATTAGATGATTATCTGTTCATTTTAAGAGTTTATTTTCTTTTATTTCTTTCATAAAGCAAAGAAAGTGGGTCCAGGTGGGTGTTGGCTGTCTGATTAGTGTTTGTGAATTTTAATAATACTAAATAATATTTTATGGTTAAAATTTGTCATAAGTTTATGTAATTTTAAATTTTTAAAATTTAGTCCCTATTTTTTATTTCTAGATTTTAAAATTTAGATTTAATTATTAACATTTTTATTAAATTTGTTTGTGTAACATTTTAAAATGTAAAAAGCTCATTCTGTAATTACGTAACCAAAAATATTATTAGTGTTAATAGTTAGATTTGAATTTTGAATTCTCAAAAGGACTAAAATCTTAAAAATAAAAATATAAAATTAAATTTTAAATTTTCAAAAATAGAGAAACTTATCGCATATTTTAACCATATATTATTTCTTTCCCTATTTGTTTGTTTAAATATAATAGTAAGGAAAGGTAGAATGATTTGATTTGGGCACCCCCACTTCCAAAGGGGCTTTTAAAATTTTGGCAAAAGATGAGAGGACAAAATTGTACTTTAGCAAAGACAAAAGACTATATACATGTATATATATAGTTTAAATTTAAATAATCAAGAGAATATAACTTTAGAAAAGGAAAGTCCAAATTTATTAAGTTTTTGTTACAAAAATATGTGATCATATGAATATGAAGATGTAAGAAGCAGGCAGTGCCCGTGGCCCGATAAATTATCGATTTAATTTTTTGATAAAAATATGCTTTAATTTCTTTAAAGATGAAAAAGTTCTAATTTAATTTTTCGTTGAGTATATGCCCGGAATAAATGTAATCTTATAGAGTCGAAACTAAATTGATACCAAAATTACGTTGATTACTTTTTCGTTTACAAATTTAACTACTATTATTATCACTGTGATTCGTACATGCATGCATGCATTAGGGTTTCAATAACATTATGAGTTTTTTTTTTTTTTTTTTGCATTTAAAATCTTAGGAAATTTTATGGATTCGAGCATGAAAAAAAAAACATATAAGAAATGACAAACTTTTAAAACAAAAGAACAGTACTACTAACATAATTTAGGTTTGGTTTTTTATTGTAGCTTTTTCTTTTCGATAAAATAGAAAGGAAAAAAAAAGAATATTAGGGTGAAGGATCTTTTCTTTTCGAACCAAATCTCCATTAAAATTGCCTAAACGAATATTTATTATATTGGATTTAATCCATTCATAATTTAATAATTCAATTAAATTTTATCGGACACATTGATAATATATAATTTCATAAATTTATTTTAAAAATTTAAATGAATATCGATTAAGATTTTTATTTGATATTTAAATAATACAATTTAAATTCTATTATTTGTTTTCTTTTTTGATAAATTATAATAATAAAATAAATTTTAAACTATCAACGTGATTAACAAAATTCAAACCCAGATCACACTTGATATGATCAACATTCTCTTTCTCTACTTTATACTATAATGATAAAGAAAAATATATTATGTCGTCTATTTCTACAAAATATAAGTCGCCAGGTTATCAAAAGAAGGGGTAGCCATTTGTTTACTTAATTAATTAAAAGAATATTGGGTTGGGTTTAAAGCTATGAGTTGTCCCAAGATGCTTCCCAGCTTGCTGATTGCATATTCTGTAATAGTTTTGTATTTATTTAATATTTATTATTATATATTATATATCTATATTAAAAAATTTATACAAAATTGTGAAATCAACCTATAAACTCTGTTAATTCACCATTAACACATTTTCTCTCAAGTTTGATAAGACTTGTTGAAGTAGAGAGGATTTCATAGGCCTATGAATTGGATTAGCTTTGAGGGACTTAAAAGTAAATTTTGGATTTATATTATTTGGGTTTTTTTAATCGAGTCATTTTAAGTTTAGATTAATTCTAATTTAAGGCTTTTTTTTTGTGAAGAAAACGAACTATTTCATTATGTTAAAAATAAAAATAAAAAGTACCCCTCGCTTTGTCTTGTTGAAACATATCTGAGACTTCATTAGGGATGACATCGAGGATTTGTAGACTTGATTTCCAAGTGAGACTCAATTTCGCCAAGTGATTCGCAATTGTGTTATCTTCTTTAGGTATATACCTCAAACAACCATTGGCCTTCAGCTTTCAAAAGTCGTCATACCCTTCTAAGCACTGTAATCTTGAAACTTCCAACCAATTATCAAACAAGACTTTGATGATTTCAGGATTATCAGATTGAATTGTAGTTTTTTTCTTGATTTAAGTTATTTAATAGAATTATTTTAGATTTGGGTCATTTTGAATTAAAGTCTTTAAGGTTTAAAACTCAATTTTTTTGAGAGGAATTAAGATATCTTTTATGCCGGTTTTTACAGTATATAAAAATTAATTCTTTTGAAATTTGCGATTATCTTTCCTAATAATATCATTTTTAAAGTTCGAACCCGTAAAACTCAATTTTTTTAGTATCACAATAAGTGTCTTCATTTATTTTATAATTTGGGAGTAAAAATGTTCAACCAATAGTTGTATAAGTAAAACCCAAATATTAATGAGTCAAAGATTCGAATTTTATCCAAATAGATAAAAGAAAATCCACTAACAATTGTTACATAATGTTATTCACAAAATAAAGCTTGAATGAAATCAAAGGATACAATAGGAATTTCACATTATGTAAACTCATCATCAAAGGGCTTATTTTAACATTCCTTTATAGGACCCCATGAGTAGACTTTTGCTATAACTTTCTCCCCCACACACATCTGCTTTTATCTAAAGCCACCCTCTCGCTCTCATACACACACAAAGAGCTCAAAGACAACAGTCAATCACAAAACAAAACAAGCCCCACAATCAAAACTCTTTTTAGTCCTAAAGAAAAACATCTCTCTCGAGAAATCAAAAGAATTGATGATGGATCAGCTTTGAAACCCCAAAACACTTCCACTATTAAAATAAAAATCCAACCCCTTTTATTTTTATTTTTTCTCAGAAAACCCCACCATAATGGAACTTACATATTCTCAGAACAATAAGCAAACCAACAATAATACCAATTTGGTCTCTTCTGATGGCACCACCACCACATCTTCAGCTCCTTCTTCTACTAGCAACAACAACAATAGCCCTTTTAATATAACCTCCATATCTCACCTTCACCGCCGTCTTCTTCATCCTACTACTTCTTCAACAGCCACCGTTATAACCACTGCAACGCCGCCTCTTTCTTCTTCTTCTTCGTCCCCTTCCACTACTAAGACTAACCCTGCTCAGCCGGTTGATGCTTCACTAGCTATTGCTACCAGATCTAGTGCTTCCCTTAACATCGATGATTCTACAAAGAAGAATCAACCCAACTTGCCACCGTCGTCGAACCCACCGGCGAAACGGTCCACTAAAGACCGTCACACGAAGGTGGATGGTCGGGGACGGCGTATAAGAATGCCTGCAGCTTGTACAGCTAGGGTTTTTCAGTTGACTAGAGAGTTGGGTCATAAATCTGATGGTGAAACGATTGAATGGCTTTTACAGCAGGCTGAACCGGCGATCATTGCAGCCACCGGAACTGGTACTATACCGGCCAATTTTTCGACTCTTAACGTTTCGTTGAGAAGTAGTGGGTCTACGCTTTCAGCTCCACCGTCGAAATCTGCTCCTCACTCGTTCCATGGTGCTTTAGCTTTGGCTTCTCATCATCACCCATATGAAGAAGGGTTTGCTCATAGCGCTTTGTTCGGTCTCCACCATCAGCAGCAACAGCTGTTAAGGGCAGATCAAATAGCTGAAACTTTACCTGCAGGTGGCGGTGGTAGCGGTGGTTGTGGGAATTCAAGTGAGAACTATATGAGGAAGCGTTTTAGGGAGGACTTGTTCAAGGATGATAACCAACAACAAGGTGAAACCGGTGGCGGCGGTGGAAGCGGAGATGGTGACAGTGGCGGCGATGGATCCTCCATTAAGGCTTTTAAAACTGGCTTACCTCAATTGCATAAGCCATCGAATATCTTACCTGCCACTGCCATGTGGGCAGTGGCACCAGCTCCCAGCAGTACAACTGGAAGTACGTTTTGGATGCTTCCAGTTACTACTACTGGTCCCTCAATTCTAACAGCCGCATCTGGAGCCGGTTCATCCGAACCCCAGATGTGGCCGTTCGGAACAGCGAGTGGCAACACATTGCAAGCACCCTTACATTTTGTTCCAAGATTTAACCTTCAAGGGAACCTAGAGTCCCAAGGTGGTAGAGCCAGCCCTCTGCAATTAGGTTCCATGCTATTGCAACAACAACATCAACCGTCTCAACACCTCGGGTTAGGGTTATCGGAATCTAATTTAGGAATGTTGGCCGCTCTTAACGCCTATTCTAGAGGCGGTCCGAACATTAATTCCGACCAAAATAATCCCATGGAACATCATCAACAACAAGGTACAAATAGTGGAGATGAAGACCCAAATAATTCTCAATGATGTGGTTAGTAGGCAAAAACTTTAATTCCCATAGTTGAGATGCTTTTGAATTTTTTTTCCCTTCAAGAAAATACATTTAGTTTTATAAATATGGGGAGAAATTAAGGTTCTAATTAGCTACTCTACCCTTCTTAGTTTTCTTTGTTTTGATTTGGTTAATTTATGGTTTTCATTCTTCTACCCTATTCAATTTTGAAATTTAGTTCATATACTTTAATTTGTTTGGCATAATTTAGTCCCTATTTTCATAAGGTTAAAATATGCTCTAGGTCCCTATACTTTTATTTCAAATTACAAGTCTAATTTAAATATCGGTTCGTTATAACATTTTTTTTTCTTGCTTCATGGTTACCAGTGGTTTTATTTATTTATTTATTTAAAAGAAGACATACTAATGAACAATTAGACTTAAAATTTGAAATTTTAAAAATAAAGGGACTAAATTTTAAATTTAAGAAGAGTACATAGACTTGGATCATATATAATTTTTTTATAACGCCATTAATTAGTTTAAGTAATTAACACAGTTAATTATTCAGCTTTAAATACTTCTTAAAACATACTTCTATGTCAACGTAATGAGTTCGAATAGATGATTTTAAGAAAAGTCTAGATCATTATTTTAATTGAAATAGTTAAGAATGTTAGTTGTTTAAACTAATTAATGATATTATAAAAGATAAATAATCAAATTATGCTAAATTTAAATTCAGGAGTTGAATCCCGAATTTGAGCATAACAAAGAGGTTAAAATCATAATTTGACCTTTTTATTTTGGATTTATGAATATTTATATCTGGAATTTGATGTTGAGAAGTTTGAAAGTAAGCAATTTCAGGTGTAGTCCAAAGGGACTTAATTGGGAAAATGAGAGTTGTTTGTATAGTAAGATATTTATATTTATTTGTGTTTAAACAATGTTATTTGGTATTACATCCTTTTTTTGTACTTATGATATTTGGAAAGTAACCAAATTTTTTTAAAAAAATTAAACAAGGAAAATGAATTGCTTTTGCTTGCTTTTTTTTTTTTTGAATTTGTTGTAAATCTTTCTCTTTCAGTTTGGGAAATTTCATAAATGGACCCTGAAGTTGGAATGAATTTGGGTTCGATTTACTATAAGTTTAAATCATACAAGTTTAAGGTTTGGGTTTTTCAAATCAGGTCATTATAAGCTCAAATCATTTCAACTTACAGTATTTGTTCGGTACATTTCATATTCAAGTTGTTCTAGTTTTAGATTAGTTTTGGGTTTAAAGAAATTTGAGTTCGAATTGAATGAGTCCTCAACGTTTATCTCTTTTGTCATTTTAGTTTTATTTTTTTTGGGATCGTTTTGATTTTTAACCTTCAAATTTTTGTAAAATTATTTTTTAAAATAGAAAAGTTAACTGAACTGTCAATCCATACGTATTTTATAAAAAATATTTAAAAAATTAACAAATTAGTAAAAATCTTCGCTTTTTATTCCCAACTATGAAGTATAAGTAGAATCCATACAAACTACCACGTCAATTACGTTCAAATTTTAACAATTAAATAGAATTTTTCGTTAAAAAAACAATTTGACTAAAATTTAAAAATGAATACCAAAATAATTAAAAAGAAAATCCGGTACCAAAGTGAAAATAATTAAACATCAAAAAGTGCCATTAAGCCTTTATTATTATATTAGTACGATTATAACCTTCTAAATGAGGAAATTAAAATGTCATTATTATGTTTTTTTTTTTCTTTTGGGGGCAGGGGGCTGTGACTGCCTTTTTCTTTTTTCAGGTATGGAATAACATAGTTGTGCGTACCATATTGGAATAAAATAATCCAAATTAAAATGATATACACCTTAACATAATTAAATTATTAATGAATTTATGTTTTGATAATTTAATTTTAAAAAATAAAAAAATCATTAAATTATTCAAAAATTTTCATTAAATTGTTTAACTATTCGAAATATTTTATTTAAGTCACTAAGTTATTATATATATTTTTAAATCTGACTAACAAGCTCCAAGCGATAATTTAATGATCGATATTATAAATCAATACCCATCTATGATTAGAAGAGCATACCTTACACGCAAGTCAATTAGACGATTAATGTCGAAAATTAAAGGAAAGAAATTGCTTGGAGTTTACTTTGCAGATTCATGACGCTTAAATGTGCTTCTTAAAGAAAATGAACTATAGAAGACCTTTCAATTGATGTAGACGATATGATAAAGTCATACAACAATGATTTTAACATTCCGATGACTTGATGAAAACTTTCTAATAGTTCAATAATAATAGTAATATTTCAAAACCAAATTTAATAAAAATCTGAAATGCAAGCTAATTGCTTCAAATCAACACACACAATTTCATTCATTTCATTCAAATAATGTCACATAAATCATATTATTTAAAACCATGTAGCTCAGAGTCTTCAATTTTTCGTCAAGTATTCGTGTCCAACATTCTGTGTCCCACATATGAATATAGAGATACGACAACCGTCTCACACCCGAACTGTACACATTTTTGGTAATCTCATAAAAGGGGCAGAAATCAATGATAAGTATAATGTTTTTACACTTCATTTCTGCAAATTTTTATGTACACAACACAAAGATACAAAAGAAATGAGATAAAAAGGTTCGGAAACTTCTTTTTTTCGGTCGAGCTTGTGGAAATGGACTTACAGGTCAAGAAGGTACGAGAGCATGGCCAGAATCTGTTATAGTGTTTTGTTGTCTTGTGCTCGTTCTTGAGATTCCGATGGCAAGAGGGACAAGACCCGTATCCTAGAGAAGAAATAAACACAAAAGTTATCGATTTTAAGACCAACCATGTTGAGGAGAAAGTGGAAATGAATAATATGGTTAGCTTACAATAAAGTGTCAGCTGCGTAAAATACCGGAACCTTCCCCAATTGTGCACCGGTAAATCTTCTTCTTTGAGTGGAAATAACCTGCTCGGCTTCTGTGCCTGTTGCAGTAAGAACAAACTGAAAGACATGCACGTTAAAGACAATCCAATGATTGGGAAAGCGAAATTCAACAATCACCAAAAGAACAAGAGAAGGGGCCGAGATGAACCAGAGGGAAGAGTACAGCCATAAACCCATATCCCACGAGAGGTGAGAAAAAGAAAATCGCTAGAACACAAGGACTTCCTGAAAATCCCATTAGAACATCAGTGATCTCGAACGTGATATTAAAAACACGAAGTTTCTCGGGTTCTTTTCACTTCCATAACAAGCAAACTCGAAGAGAAATCAATTACCGAAACCAGCAAAAAATGCCCAATTAGTTTCAAAAAAATCCAATCTTTTCTCCAGGCCCCATTCAGTAAAGTTCCATTTGTACCTACAAAGATTAGAAGTTATTTCACCATTATCTTAGCTTAGACTAAGAGCAAAAAGATTTGAGACGGAAAATACTTGTTTTACCACGTACTCGAAACAGTAATACGCGTACATCCAAGAAAGAAGTACGAAATTGAGTGCCTTCCCAACGTAAGGTATAAATCCCGCGGCATAAACCTACATATATTAAAAAAGATGCAAGTCATCATCTCAAAATATATATATATGACTTCATACATGGAAAAACAAGTTAAAAAAAAAAAAAAAAAACCTATACAAGATAGGCAATAATTTTACCTCGAAGAAAAAGAAAGTCAAAAGAAGCAACGAATACACCTGCTCCCCTATTCCGATCATGATCCTGTAGGAAAACATACAATGAAAACCGGACTTAAGACACCTATACGAAGTTTAATTGTTTGTTTAAGAAAAAGCACCCACGACCATCAGTACCCTCCGAGGCCAGCAGGCCTAGCTGCATGCACTTTGCTGTCTGAGGTCAATGTATCATTTTGTTTCGAGGATTCCACCGTAGAAGGCCCGGATCTCCCCATTGCAGCAAAACCATGTGTAGCAATGTCATTGTACCTGGATGTTTATACAAAATAGGTTTATGTTCAACAAATAGAACTAATCCAGTTCAAAATGTTGCATCGAAGAATATAAATGCAAAACGGACGAGAACGTACCATAGATTGCTCAGAATAAAGCTGAATACGTATAAGGGATAGAACCAAAATACCTGCAGATAAAAAAATCGAATATGTAATAATAATCAGTCCAAGTAAGTGTTCATAACAAGATAAAAGCCGCAAGACATGATACGGTTTGTTATAAAGAATACTGTTAGTTATATCAATGAAACATAGAGCACGCAGTTCCCGACCAAACGGCGGGGATAATGAGATGATAACAGCAGTCACGAAGGTGGCCCGGGAGAAAGCAGCAATGACTAGTTTTATGGTATTGTTGCAGGGAACGGTCACGATTGTAGGACGTTTTGGGATTCGTTTCTTTCGATCAACTTCCTCGGCTAAGTACTAGAATAGCTACGGTATGACAATCAAACTTTACTAAAAGCACATAATGATTATAAACTACTACTTAAGCCGCATCGATTGGGGAAATTTGCAGGATTTGCATCATATACACAAATCAACACAATTCCATTAAACCAAACATTAGCATCTCAAATTCATATGAATGCTATATATATATGACTGCCATCAAATTGGAACTGTTTCTAGGATTGTATATATGGTAAACACTTACATAGAATAGTTGTATGAGGAAGCCACGTAAGAAGGAATAAAATTTGAAGACACCATGGAATTCAGACATTGCTTCACAATTGGTTTGTGAGTAATGATCAGGCAATATCCATTGTAGTGTTGGGATAACTACTGAATTTAGGACAAACAAACTGAAAAATACAACAAAATTAACCCAATTTACACATAAATCATTAGCTAATCATCAATTATGAAAATTAAAAAATAAAAATCTCAGCTTTACCTTCCTAAGAATATGAAGCCATTTAAAAGAAAACACTGTCCCGTTCTAATCATAAGCTTCTTCGACCTACAAAAAAAAAACCCAGATTTTGTTTACATCAAAAAAGCAAAATAAAGTGATTAATTAACCAAAAAGAAGAAAAAATTAGAAACCTGCGACAAAGAACGATAACTCTGTGAAGACAACAAGCTTCTCTGAAACCCTCTGCCCATAGAATCAAAGCTTGCTTTAATTTAGTCCTCAAAGCTTCAATTAATGGTTTCATATGTTCCATCTGTTTTTTTTTTTTTAATCGATAATCAAAGAGAGAAGGAAGGACTTCCAGTGTGACGACGTTTCAAAGACAAGAAAAAGGCTTTAGCTTTGATAGACTTATAAAGCTTTTGCCTTGAAAGGGCAAAAATCTTGAACTTGATTGGGCCACGTGTGGGCTTTACACGACAGCCATTAAAATTGGTTTTTTTGTAAGGGTTAAACTCGAAACCGGTTTAGCTGCCGCTTCTTCACTACAAGATTCTCGAGCTTAGGTGAAAAACCAGAAACAAAGAGCAAAAAAGCTGAGACTTTATTTTTTCTTAAAAACAAAAGAGATGGCACAGCCAAGCAAAGAGCCTTGCAAGAAAGAAGCTTGCGATATTCAATCTTGTCTTTCAAAGAACAACTTCCTCCCTAAAAGGTAACATTTTTATTCTGTGATTTTCCCAAGTGATTCAGTAAATTGATTGATTTATGGGTATGATTGGATTTGCAGTATCTTCACAGTTTTCTAAATTAGAACTTTGATCGAAGGAACCTTGAAATCATCTTTGATTAATTCCATTGAAAAATGGATGGATCATGGATATAATTTATTTTTACAGACTACGGATTAGCTTAGAAATTAAATTCATGTACCATTTGATCCATCCTTTGATGCTGCAATTGTTTTCAAAAATGGATGCTTAACTTGGGTCCCATCCGTGAATAAGAAAACTATACTGGCAATTTCAAGTTTTAATTTTTTTTCCGGGCAATTTCGAATTCAGGTCAATTTTCATTTCAAGTTCGACTAGCCATTGTGTCATTTCGAGTTTTATACTTGAGTTTAGGATCATTTCCGAGTTCAATTAGTGTTTTAAGATCAAATCGAATTGAATCAAAATCGGATTCAAATTTTCAAGTTCGGGTCAGAGATGCTGTTTATGCTTGATGTTGGACTTGTTATGAAATGATCCATGTTGTGCATTGTAGGTGCCAAAAAGTGATTGAGCTGCTCCAATCTTGCTGTGAGAAATGCAACTATGAATCCACTCATTGTGCTTCAGTGTCTGCTCTCCTAAAGCAAATAGCCAAATGAAAGACAACATGACTTTCCATCTCAATTCATGCCATTCCCTTTGAAATACACATTTATATATCACTCAATGTAACCTTGTATTAGATTTGATGTTGTTTGGTACTGACCATATTCTATAATATATATATATATATATATAGATTTGAGTTTTTAAGGGGGCATATAACTTCACTAACTGATTCATTGTATATAAATGAAAGGACAATAGTGGATCTACCAAATCAAAATTGCAAAAGATATGCATGTATTTGATTCCTCTTTGTTTTTTTCTCTTTTTCACACTTCACATGTTGAGAGAACTATGGATATAGTTTATACAAGGCAAAAGATACATTGGGCTATATATTTTTCCTGTATGAACTATGGATAGTTTATACAAGGCAAAAGCTGAAGTCTATAGTCTGTATCTTGAAGCTAAAGGGAAAAAGAGCCATAGATAATCTCACCTCGGATAACTCCCTCCAAAATATGAGTGTGATCAAATAAGTTTGTTCGTAAAATACACGTTGACATCAATAAGGCTTCTCCCCATAAGCTCTACTGAGATTTGTAGGATGACCTAAATTTTTGTTTCAATCAAGGTATTATTCTCAAAGAATCCTGCCGCTTAAGAGGGATGCTTTCGTCAAAGCCATCCTCTTCTTCGTGCTTTAATTGTCGCATTGACATAGATGTCAAACTTGCACCTGATTTAAGATGATTCATCAAATGTTTAAAATGCCAAAAACAAATTGAAAGAATATGCTCCATAATGCATGATTGAGAAGGTTCATGAGAACATACCATCAACCATATCCTTGGTTTTGTGAAGAAGAAAAGT
Source organism: Gossypium arboreum (assembly GCF_025698485.1). NCBI lineage: Eukaryota > Viridiplantae > Streptophyta > Magnoliopsida > Malvales > Malvaceae > Gossypium > Gossypium arboreum. Next base: position 120,433,880 of record NC_069073.1, read on the forward strand.
TCCTGAAAGGATAGTCACAAATCCACACATCTCTGTTATAATCTGCGTAGGGTTTTGCCTGTCCCAATCCTGATAATAACATATATTTAGATTTGAATTAGTTACTTTCAATAATAAAAATGCTAACTAGGAAGCATTTTGTTAAGTCAGTCAAAACTTCACTTTTGAAATAGAGAAGTTAGGGGAAGCACCACATGGTGGAAGTAGCAAGCTAGAAGCTCAATTTCAGGTTATGGCAGACAACCATGGGTTAAAACTATACTCACTTGAACAAGAGAATTGAAACATGGGATTGTCAGTTAAAAATTCTTGAATGATAAACTATTCATGCTTCTGCATGTTCGCGTATATATAGGATTAAGTAATTCATTCCATGTTGTAGACAGATCAATAAGATGATAAAGTTGGAAAAGGGCTTGGGTTGAAAGACAATAGAGAGGCATCAAGGAAGATATGTTTTAGAATATGCATAAATGGAGTTTTCAACCATTCTGATACCATAAACGACTGGAAATTACCTTAAACATGATTACACTCGCCAAAATGGTCAGTGTCGTGAACATAACATAGTATATGGGAGAAACAACAGCTGTGTTGAAAGTATCAAGTGCCTGCAATTTTGAAGGCAAAAAAGAAAATATGAGTGTGAAACAGAAGTTTTAATTCAGCACACATGATCAACACAAAATCAAGTATAAGAGTATGAAAAGCATAGTTTCTATAAATTGTTCAAAACTAGAGAGGAAATAAAATTTGAAGTAAAATGATAAATTTCTCACATTCCCCACATTGCTTTCTAGTTCCCTTTCTTTAAAGCGTCACTTGAAAGACATCAAGATAAAGAGGGAAACAAAAAAAGGGGGGGGGGGGGACAACAAGTAAACATTACCTTGTTTAAATAATTCATTTGAGTAACCACACAAGTAACCACAACTAAAGTAAAGGCCCATGTTTGTGGATATACAAGCTGATTCATTCCTGAAAAAGTTAACTTCAAGGCTATGCCAAGTGCTTTAACACTCATGACCTGTTAAAGAACACTTTGATAAATTACAATCTGCAAAAACATAAGAAGGTAAACAACACTAAGCTACCAACAGCCTGACAGGGATGCATACCGAAATGGAACCCACAAGAGAGCAAACTCCAATGTAAACCATAATGTGTGACTGTCCATATTGTGGAACAAAGTGGAATATAAGTATAAAGACAGCTGTTAAGACCAATAATGCGTAAAAGAGGAACCCTGCAAGAAGATCCAAGGAAAACTACAATCATTTTCTTTCTTAGCAGTTCAACAATTTTGAGCATAAAACAATGTTCAGAGCTGAAAGCAAACTTAATGGAACCTGGTTCTGTAGCAAGATCCCAAACTTCCGTTACAGATTCAATCTGACGTTCTGGGGGAGCATGCAAAACGATTGCTGTAGATCCCACGACACATAAAACACAACCAAGAATCCCAAAAGTATGTAATTTTTCCCGTAAAATTATATGTGCTAGGGCCGCACTGCAAGAGAAATTACAACTAGCAATTAACACTAAAAGGCCAAACCAGAAATTTGAGTGATATATTTCCATACCTGATAATTATACTGAGGGCACCAAGAGGAGTAACCAGTATAGCAGGTGCAAACGCATAAGCTGCAAAATTAGCAATTTCCCCAACAACCACTGTTGCATAGCCAAGTACGAATTAGAATTTAACCACTTTTCCTTCCAGAATCATGAACCATAAGCAACTCAGACAATTCAGTAAATTTAACAAGATTGCACAATTTGTTCAGCCCCTAAACATTAACATGTATGCGTGCAACAAAACTAAAAGAACTATGTAGATTCCAACAAAACACAAAAAGATGATCTTTTCAATAGGTGCAATGTTGCTTCTACGGAATCATATAACCATAAAATATTGAGTTAATGATCAATGAAAAATCCATAAAACTTACTTGTTATCATGCCCACCCACCAAAGTGGCTCCAACAAGTAAGAATAACCTCCACTGCCTGTGCAAAAAGTACAACAAATAAAACAATCATTGGCGCCGTGTTACGCACTAGAGCAATACCAGTGTCAAATTTTGATAAAACACTTAATGATAGCAGTGCATTTCAAAGAGTTCTTTAGGTAACTGAGGTAACCAAAAAAACAAGGTGCTAACAGCAATGCAACATAACAATTTGGGCAATAACAGTCATAACATGAACAGTTTTTTTTTTTTTTTTTTTATTCCATAGCAACAAAACAAACAATCATCTGAACAAGCAGATCATTTTCCCCAAACAGTTCTCATACTAGATTTCCAAACGCTCAAATCAATTTAATGACCGTGCTTGTTAATTAAATTCCCAAGGCAAATTGATTTCCAACAGCTACAGTTCACTCAAATTGACTTTCCTAAATTGAGTAGACTACTATTCAATGCGTCACAACACCCTGCAGTAATCCAGAAAGACTGAAAATTATATTTTAAAATAAAACAAAATCACCCAATTCTAATGATAACAAAAATAAGAGAAATAAGAGAAAATATTAGTAAAACTTTGATAAATTGAAGTACCTGCCCTGATGCCAGAAGCACCAGCTTTCTTCAAGCCTTTTTTCTTAACAATGAAACTTGCTCCAATAAATAAACTGGAAGAAAGTGCTAAAACCAAACCCTTAACATTATCTGAGGACATGCCCTCACTCCACCTTCGCACAGCTGCCATACTTTGAAAAAAAATCTTCCGAAAACCCTAATTCTGAAGGGATAACTCTACATAGAGTCAACCACAACTTCACTCGATCCTCAATCTAACCAGAACTCGGACTGAGTCTAAAAACCGAGTTCATGGATCGCGATTTCAACCGATCTTGGAATAGGTTGAAACGTGAGATCGGAACAGAGTTGGAAGACCACAAGCTAACGGATCTCGACTCCTTAAAGAAACTACTTACACAAATAGCAGTGAGTCCTTAGTCGAATGAGTTGAAATATGAGACGGAAATTTTGAGGAAGAAAAGGGGGGGAAACAACGAATATTTACAATGTGAGTGAAAAAGAGAAAGTTGACTGGGTTGACGCGGAATGAGTTGAAGCGGAAGAAGTAGATCTCACGTCTTGAGAGACCAAAAAAAGAAGCAGCAGATGAAGAAGGGTTGGCTGTCTGTCAACGAGAATTGAGGACGACTGAGTTTGCCCGAGTTTGGTGAGTTGGTGAGAAGAGAAACAGCTTTTAATTATTGTAAAGAGGTTTTCTTGGAATGGAAGTGAGAGACAAGAAAAAGAAAAGCGCGTGGTGGAGATTGCGCGGGGTTTTATGCTACGGCTTTGGTTTGGTTATGATGAATCAATGATGATTAGGAATTGAATTATATTTTTCACAATAATTATGGTTAAATTAAATTAATTATATCATCGATTTATTTAATTGATTGGTCCATTAGGTTTATTAAATAAATAATTAGAAAATTTTATAAAAGTATTTAAAGATTTATATTCAATCGGTTCAATCTAACTGTTTAATTGAGTTTTTTTTCCTCAAATCAACTGGTTTTTAGGTTAACATGTCCAATACCTTTTTTCAAATCGATACCTTAGTCGGTTTTTGGTTCGATTCAGTTTAAACAATCATAATTTTATCAACAATTTTTAAGCTGGATTGATAGTCGAACCAATTAAGTTATCGATTTTAAGTCCGATCAATTCATACGGTACTAATTAAATAAATTATTATAAATTTATAAAAATTAAAAATTATAAAATCCGATTCGACCAGATTTTTAGCTTGGTTTAGCTAGTTTGATAATCAATTGATACTTTACCTTGCTCCGGACTAATGTATCGACTGATTCTCAATCCAATTAATCTAATCGCCCGACTCAATCCGTTTTCTAATATTTTGCATTTGATTTATTAAATTTAAATAGATCGAAACTCAATTTTAATCTAAATTCAAAATAATTCGAATTTAAAATAATTCAACTCAAAATAATCCAATTTTGAAAAATTTTAAACCTCTAATCTGAAATTATTTAAGCATGAATCTATCTAAGCTCAAAATCAGCTACCCAGATTTAGAAAATACATAATTAATCTGACGTGTTTAATTCACGTGTTAGATATATAATTATTTAAGGACTGTTTTGTTTAATTAATTATGAAAATAACATTTGGACAACTTTGCAATTATGCAAAGTGAGATTAATGGAATTTACTTCTTTTATTTTATTTATTAAAAACATTAAATTCTCTTGGTTTCTAACAAATTATGAATTTAACGTTTTCTCTAGAATATTTTTTAGTATAGAGAGAATATTTTTTTATTTGCGTTTCGTATTGAATTAATTATATTTTAACTGAATTATAGAGTAAAAATTTATAAGTTATAATATTATTTAAAGTTTTATATTCTTCGTATATTTATAATTTAATTCACATACTTCTATTTTAAAATTAAATTGAATTTAAGTATCGAATAGTCTAGTTTAAATGAAAATTTTAAATCAAAGTTAATTGTGAATAAAAAAATGTCATACAATATCGATTTTAACAATTCAAATACCATTTTATAATTTTTTGAAGTTGGGTGAACAAAATGTAAACTTACTAATAATTTAGTGACACTGGATGTAGTTTACCCAAATAGTTATTGAAAGAGCACAAGTCAATTTACTCTTTGTTCAAATTGATGTCCCAACTGCTCTTTGGATAGATGTTCGAACATACGTATGAATAAGACATTTTAACAACAATTTATAAACGGAGAGTAAGACAATGAGAGATATCAACACACATTATTTGTTAATGCATTTTGGATTCACCAATCCTATTTTGCAATGTCTTTTTCGATAAATGATTTTATTTAGCAATCGTCCGAATCATCTATGAGCTAAAGCTCAATCTACTATTAAACAAAGAAGTAATTGCAATCTCAATTGCTACAAATCACTCGCCCAAACAACTTCGTTTGCAACAAGGTTTACTCTCCAACAAAAGCGTAACACAAGAGTGCAAAAATATCAAATATAAGATACACAAGTAGCCAGCCTAAAGCACTCCCACTAGCACACCGACATGTGCGGAAATGCAACCTATTTATAAGCCAAGAATGACAACTTGTCAAAGTAAATTTTGATAAGATAAAACTCTTAGTTAAAAGCTAAAGTTATTTATTGAATCATGTCCAATAATTATCTCATAAAATTTATTCATATTTATGTAAAACAATCAACTTAGTCTTCAAGTAAAAGGATAAGGATAACACTTTGACATGGAATTATTGATCCATCCTCCTTCTACTATTCTCAATTTCGATCAACAACAACTAAGATCTAATAAAACATGAACAGTATAACACACCATGAAGATCAAAGTATAAAATGATATGCACTTAATTATCCTAAAGGCATGTTCAGAGTGTTGTCTAAAGGTCTGTCCAGTTTGAACAAGGGATGCAAAACATGCCATGCATTAAGCTGTTCAAACATGAGAAACTTTAGATATAAGGACAGCTAAGGTCCCAACATTTATCATCCATATTATTATTATTATTATTATTATTATTATTATTATTGTGTTTGTTTGAAATATGTTTGTTAGTCCTAAAAATATCAAGAAAATATTAAGAGGGGGTCAATTGGTATTTTTAATTTCTTTACACACTTTTCTAAATGATAAGGAAAGAGAAGAAAAGTTTGAACAATTCAATTTATAATAGTTCGAACACAATTACCTACTTTCACTATTTTGGTATATCTTAACCAAAAAAATTTCAATTCACTATACTTGAATTGTTACCTTTCAAGGAAAATATATATCTTTCACAATCCCTATCTTTTTCACAAGGTTTAGATAAAATCTTTTCCCCTAGCTTTTATGGCTAAACTAAAACCTTTCTTAGTTTTTATGGCTCAACTAAAACCATCACAATTTATAATCGGTGATTTGAATGAAAGAAAACAAAGAGACTTCTACAAAGTATTTATTTACAAAATTAAGCTCTCCAAGAAATGGAATGAAAGTGATAAAAAAATCTAACAATAAGTTGCTAGAGAATATTTACAAAAGAAATAAAAATAAAAAAATAATTGAATACTTTTCTCTTGATCTTGATGCTTGAATATCTGTCTCGAGTCTTGAAGTGTTCTTGAGGTGTTATACCAATGAACAAGTTTGTGGATGTTTATGATCGTTAGGGATGAAATCTAACCATTGGAAGCATTAATTTCGAGCTTAAAAACTATCCCTTCACATCATGTCTCGAGACGTATCAAGATTTCTTGGGACAAGGCTGAAAAATAATCGTTATATAGCCATTGGCAGGTAATGTCTCGAGACAATATGCAATTTTATCTAGACATACAATACAATGTCTCAAGACAAGTAGATCCTGAAGCAGAGTTTTGTTTTGAAGTTTTCATATCTCAAGATACGTAATCATATGTCTCAAGATTTGCATGCCAAAGTCCCTTTAAAATATTTTAAACATCGTAGAATATTTTTGTATTAACTTAAAAACATTTAGATAAATTAAAAAAAATTAAACATATATTTTTTGAATATTTTGCAAGTCTTTAAAAATACTTTGAAAATATTTGATTAAATTTTCAACAAATAATTTAGGAAATATGATACATATAAAATTTGTTTTAAATGTTGTATATATATATATATATATATGATATAGATGAAGTCATACGACAATGTTTAACTTAGAACTTTAAAACTAGAATTCAAACTAATGAAAATGAACATTGCAAGAAAAGACACAAAGGGATGGTCCACTCTGGTTTGGGCTTCTTCAATTAGCTAAAAGGAAGGGCAAAGCTTGCTTATGTTTCAATGGGCTATTGGTGGTTTAGGAATATCATCATTCTTAATGGACATTATAAAAATTAATCAATTAAAATTTATTCAAGTTAAGACAAAAGTTATGAAAGTTTTTAATTTCTCCAATCAAAACTAGTCTTGTATTTTTATTTGTGGTGATGAAAATAGGTTTGCTCATTGTCTCATGATGATATTTGGAGTTCTCTTCCATCTTTTTTTACTTGATGTTCTTGAGTTTGATTCTATGTCTTCAACTAGTGATTTGTGGAAGTGATTAGGTTTGAGTGTATTAGGGAACTCTGATAATTTGGGTTTAGTTTATCTCGGTTATAAAAATGGAGGGTAACAAAATAAGGGTTATTATTTGGTATACTGGCAGAATAATTTTTTTTTATTTCGCAAGTAGTTTCAAAAAATGTCATGTGTTTTTATGGGATAAATCTCAAAATTATACATGAACTTTAATTTAATGTGCAATTGTATATATAAACTTTAATTTGATGTAATTATACACGTGAAACTCTAATTGCGATTCAAATGTATACTTGAAACCATAATTTTGATTTAATCATACAAATTTAAAGAAATAAATACATCAATTTATTTTTATATTGGGTAAATATAATTATTTATGTATGTAATATATTAATATAAAATGATGTTCTATCAATAATTGTATTAATAATTTACAAAATTGGACAAAATCAAGATTTTATGTATCAAATTGTACATTAAACCATAGTTCATGTATAATTTTGAGATTTATTCATGTTTTTTTCATATTTTTCTATACTTTTATAAGATACTTGTCAACTCCTTAACTTTACTTGTGAAGTCTAAAACTCCACCAACATTATACTAAATATTTTTCAATAAAATAAATGTGGATTTGTGCATTTAAGCATGAAAATGCCACTTTAATTAGTGGTTTGTAATGTGCAATTGGTGCATATAACCAATAAAGAAGCTCTGATGAATACATTGAAATTTGTTATGGAAATTATGTAAAGTTTATATTTTTTATATTTTCAAAATTTTAACTAATTTTTACAATTTTTTCATTTTAAAATATATTTGATAATTTTTTAATTATTTTTATAGATTAACACGGGTTAAATCATTGATAAAGGATTTGATTAAAATGGTCAATGTGCCACGTGACTGGTCAACTTATCATGTCATTGATGACGTAGCGCATTTTGATTAGCTAGTTTTTTTTTAATTTATGCTAGCTTTTAGATACCAAAACAAGTAACAGTATAAAGTTCAAGTACTAAAATGGAACAAAAAAATAGGTACATAACCTAATATTATTTTAACCCGTTAAAGTGATATAATAGGGTTGATAACAAAGCAAAATGTGTCACATGTCACTCTTTTATTGGAAAATTTGACACGTCCACAAAAATTTTAACGTCATTAAGGTCAATATCGAAATGGTTAACAAAAATAAAGCACGTATTGGACATTTTAAAATTGTAGGTACCATATTAAAACAAACCACAAAGTATAGGGATCTTTCTTGCCATTATCTTGGATACCTAATCATATATATATATTTAATATAACAATATACAAAAGCACATAATGATAACAAGTGGTTATCTCTCTTTTCTTGTATGTAATTTTAATTTTTTTATTTAATTGTTCATTATTAATTAAGTTTGAGTTTTCAAACTTTTCTTTATCTATTAGTTGTATTTATATGTTAATAATAAAATTCAAAAATTATTTTAATTTTTTAGAGAAATAAAAGTGTCCTAAATTTCGCATTGATTGAAGAATACTCTTACAACTCATGCTTACATTACAAATAAGTATCAATTTACTCGATATTTTTATAATCTCTTTAAAATTTCTTCATTTGAAAAAATTCACAAGAAATGACTTATAGTTTAAAGTTATATATATATATATATACAATATGATATATATTATGTGAAAGAGAAAACAACAATGTTCAAAGAAATGAGTATTAATTTAGAGATAATTTGGAACCTAGTGATTCCAATAGTGGTGATTCTATTTCAAAGCTAAGTTTGTTTTAAATGTTAGGCTGCAAATGTTAGGTTAGAATTGTAGTAAATTTATTCTAGAATTTGTTTTAAATGCTAGGCTAGAATTGTACTAAGTTTATTTTATAATTGGAAGTTTATTTTATAATTGGAATAATGTACTAATATATAGTGTGCAGGATGTATCTTGAAAATATTTTTTTTATGGTTTTTTCTTCTCTTGAGTGATTTCTTGCATTATTCATTTCAAAAGTACAACAAAAAATTACCCCGTTCGAGAAAATTATAAGTGTATATAGACGAAAATACTACACTTAAGGTACTAGAGTCCAACAATTAAATGGTTAAATTGAGCTTGTGCAGGAATATGGGTGAGGAGAAAATATGAAGAAAAGCATCCACTGTGGCCAAGATCGCGACACCAATGCCTCCATCACCACTCAAGGAGTTGGACTTTAGCAATGTGCAATTAAATGGCCTGTCTTCGAAGTCACGACATTAACATAGTGATGTCGTGAAACCCATCTTCATGGTTGCTATGCTAAGTCACCAATTACAACCTTGAGTTTAGACACCAAAGTGAGGAAACTAGGTTGCTTGAGTGCCAAGTCGCGACACCAGAAGATCATGGTCGTGACATTGAAGCTCCCAAACAATACTTGAAGTCAACTGATGAGGGTGTTGTAACATCGAAGCCTGACAGGTGAAAAAATACAAGGGAAATTTTGTGGCCAAACAAGCTTAAGTCACTTTTCATTGAAGGGCATAATTGTTAATTAATCCAAAAAAGGATAAAAGTTACATAGGTTTGGGGCGCAACCTAAGAGCTCAGAAAGGGCAACGGGAGGCCCAAAGGAGGCTTTATGAACTCCTTGTATGAATTGATGAATAAGTGGAAAAGACTTTAAAGACCAATGTCTTAGATGCAAATGGAACTGATAAAAGACTTTGAGGGGGCCTACAGGCTCCTTACAAGAGGATTAATGGATTTTGAGGTATCTAAGAGAGATAAGCTTAGGAAGTGCGAGAGAGACATAATAAATTGATAAATCATACATAATAATAGACATAATGAACTTGAATAATTCATATGTCAACATGGTGGAACACATCTTTATCCATTGTGACTTTGTGCGGGCTATCTAGTTTGGAAGTTATCTCTTTGATTGAATCCAACATGTCTTGTTGAACTCAATTAGTAAATGGATTTTTCAATGAAAATGATATGGAGTACAAAGAAGTAATAGATTTTCCTCAATTTTCATGTGCATTCTATGTGGAACATGGGAGGCAAGGAATATGGTGGTATTTTTTCTGAAGGAATGTTCAAACTCAATTTGCACGTTAGAACAAATCAAGCGGATGCTACACTATATTCACAGAGCCATTGATACACCGCCAAATGTAACCTCAAGTTAGAATGAAGAAAGAACAAGGAAGTTGAGGCTTACATCTCAATCTAGAGGAAGTGTAGCTAGTAATTGGAAAGTGGTGTTTTTGTATTATTAAAGGGCATGGGATAACAACTTTGGAGCAGAGATTCAAGGAGGAACACGATAATTGTTTGTAACCTTAAAATCCAATTGAAGCTTTAGAATGGGATTACAATTTTAAGATTGATATTGGTATTCTTGAAATAGAGAGATATTTGGAGCAAGACTTCTTAATAGAGCTAAAAAATGGACCAATATTTTAAACAACAAGAGCAAGGTTGATGGAAAGTTTGCACTAGCATATAAAGATACCATGCTTTTGACAAGCACAATTTAAGTACAATTAGAAGTCAAGCCATGAGTGAAGATAGGATTCTTGCCTTCAAATGTGTCAACAAACGCAGTTAATCCAGAAACAATTTTAAAGGAATCGAAAAAGAAGGGATTAGTTTTCTTACCCAAAAGAAGTTGTGGACGTTGATGTTCATTAGAAAGCCTTTTGACTTTTTTTTTTTTGACACTGTTTGGACTCATCAAGCTTGGATTGGATTAAGGAAATTGATTTCTCTATTTTGAAGAAATTGGATCTATTAAATTTGGAATTATATCCTAAAGATTCAAGACTTATCCTAAACTTATTGAAGATATTCTTAGCGCTGATTATTTTATTGTTTTAATGAGAAGACTGGTTGTAATTGATCTAGTAAGTCAACTAATCTCAATTCCTTACATATTGAGGAGACTTATATAGATGATGTAATGAATTGAGAGCACTTATTCTTTTTCATTGAAGAACGTTTTCTATGAGTGCATTAAATGTAAAATCAAGTGTCCTACTTGTTTTGTCCTACTTAGAGGAGAGTGATATAAATATTAAGTACAAAAACAAGATTATAATCTAGTGAGTGTTAGAACTAATAATCATTTATTGTATGAAGTGTTAAGATAATAAATTATTTTTCTAGACAATACCTCGCTGACAAAAAAAAATAAAAATGAACCATATAAATATATCATGTGTTATTCATTGTTCTTTATCAATACCTGGAATAATCGTCACGGCTCAATTTACCTACAAACATCAATTTAAATTCTTTCAAAAATAAATAAATGAATAAATAGAACCGTTGACTCAAAGAATTAATGCCAATCAACCATCATAATTTTCCTTTGACAATTTTTTTTCTGAATTTTATGTAATTGTCTTTGTCGTACTTACTTTCTAAAGTGGGTTTGTTTCACGTTTCTATCTAATAGAAAGGACTAATTATTTAATTAATAATTAATACAAGTCATATATTCCAATGGTTAAGTTCACAACCACTCATTAAATTATTAAGTACACTATATTGACTGCAACTTTAATTCATTTTGGTAAATGACATAATTAGTCATTAAATTACGTGTAATTTTTCGTTTTGGTCATTTAATTAAAAATATTATAATTTTATTATTAATTTTTTAAAATTGTCTTCTTTCTTATCACTCGATTATAAAATAGCACTTTTTCTAATTGATATGGTAAAAGTTTTGTAGATAAAAAAATCTAAAATAGATAAAATAAGGAAATTTTTTTAAATCCTCCATATTTTCTCTATGTATTGTTTGTATAGGAATATGCAATGCCTATTCTTTAAAAAACATTATAAAGACAAAAACATTACCTAAAATTATTGGTTTTCTATTTTACCTCTTCTGTTTTTTGACATAACTTTTTCGTTATAAGAAAAGAAAAAATTCAAAATATAATTATTTTTTACAATTGAGTTTTAAAAATAATTTTTAAAAGATTAAAATTTGATTTGAGTCTGAAAAAGAAATTTTTGTGATATATTTTGTATTTTTTGCTAAAAAATGGCATCAAAGCCAATTTTACAACCTTCTATAATATCAGTTCTAGATATTTTTCAAGGGCATAGAACTTGACTTGAAGATATTACTAATTTGGTTTAGAAACATTGAAGAAACTTTTAATGATCTAACATTTTTTTGGTTTTGTTTTATTTTTAATTTTTATTTGAATGATAATTTTCTTTATTCCTCATTAATATTAGTTCTTCAACAACAACATTTTCAATATTTTACTTTCTAGAATTTTTATATAGAATTTTCTATTTTTAAAATAAATTTGTGTTTTTTTATAATTTATATATAAAAACATTGCCAAATTAAAAGAAAATATAAAAGTGAGAACTAAAATTGTTATTACCAACTAAAAAGTGCCTCTTAACAATTGGATGACCAAAAACAATTTCGAAAACTTTAACTACCAAATTGTAACTTTTTTTAGTCAATTGACGAAAATGATGACTTATTCATAATTTAGAGACTAATGGTGTAATTTATCCATTTTTAAATAATCATATTAAAAATACAAATGTTAAATTGCGAAGTCAAACTTTTATGTTAGGGGCACAAAATAAAACTAAAAAAATTTGAGAGGGGCTAAAGCATAATTTTTATATTAAAAAAACTTAGAGATTAAATTATAATTTTTGAGGAAGGACTAACATATCAATTTAACCACTTGAACAAATGGGGGTAATTCTCTTACCTAACCCCCATGTCTTTAAATAAAATAATTATATTATTTTCCAGTTTAATCATTATATTAATATCATTTCATCATATTTAATAAAAAAAATAAGGGTCAATTCACCATTAGTCACTAAATTATGGGTAAGTTTTCGTTTTGGTCACTAAATTATTCAAAAGTTTTCGTTTATGTCTTTAGATTGTTAAAATCAATGTTATATGACATTCTCCGTTTTCACTACCTATACCAATCGAAAGCTCTCTTTCCCCTTTTTTTCTACAGTTCAGTTTTTTTCATGAATTTTTTTTTAGATATAAGGAATCTACGAATCAAAATTCAAACAACTTTTGTCTTTGATCTCTGACAAGGATTGTCAAATGACTTGGATCTAAAGTATGTTATTCTACTCATTTATAGATATTGATCCACTGTACTGATAGTCGAATTGTAGCTTAAAGCTTGCTAGTAGAACTTTAAAAAAAAAAATTCAGTGACTTAAATAAAAACTTTTGAATAATTTAGTTACTTAAATGAAAACTTTAAAATAATTTAGTGACCAAATTATAACTTTTTTAATTAAGTGACCAAAACGAAAACTTAACCAGAGTTTAATGACTAATGGTGTAGTTTATTCAAAAAAGACGCATTAAACACTAAAAGAGTACATGAGTTACATTATATGCGTTACACTTTTTATTTGATGAAGAAACATTTTATTTATTTATTTTAATATTATAAGTTTAGAGATGCTTATGTGTTGGGCCGGGTTCAATTAAAATTTTAGGCCTATTTGTTAGGCACGGGTTCAAAAAATGAGCCTAAAATTTTACCCAAACCTGGTCTAGATAAAAATGCTAAAATCCAGTCTCGACCCACCTATATTAATTTATTATATAAATTTTTAAAAAAGATATAATACATCCAAAATACTAAAAACATTAAATGTTTCCCAATAAATTGAAAATATATATATTTTAAATATGTATACTTAAATAGCACTAAGATAGGTGCAACTTTACACGCAAATTCCTCTAAAATAATAACAAAATTAACAATAAAATAAGATTTATGCAATAGCAATATAACAGTGAAACAGTAGCAAAATAGTGAAACAAACAACAAGAAAATAGCAACAAAACAGGAAAAAAAGCAATAAAATAGTAAAAAAATGACAATTTTTTTTTTGCATATTCAAGCAGGGCCTGGCTTGGGCCAAAAAAGCCTTACCCAAGACTTGGCCTGTTTTCTAAATGGGCTTTATCTTTTTACCCAAGCCTATTTTTTGAGCCTATATTTTTACCTAAACCTTCTTACTTTTTAGACAAGCCTTCAAGTCGGGTCAAGTCTATATAAATTGCTTAATAATATTTTTCATTAAAGGTTATTGCTTAATATTACAATTTATTAAATTATTAAATTTATACAAATATATATTAATCCTTGTGAAAAATAAAATAGAATAAAATAAATAAAAATAAAGAACACATAAATTTTACGTGGAAACCCTTTGGAAAAAAAACCACAGGAGAGGAGAAGAAAATTCACTATGTCGAAAAATTTTTACTCAAATACAAGAGGAATAGACTATGTCTATTTATAGGCTTGCAAAGCCATATTCTAGTAGGATTGAAACACCTTATCCTAATCAATATAAAATAGATGGAGTTTAATAAGGTTTAAAAACCTTATTCTAAAATAAAATAAAAGAAGTCTAGTTCTATATGGATTTTACTTTTATTTTATTTTCCATCGTATTTTATTTAAATAAGAATTTGGGTCACTTAATTCTAACAATCTCCACCTTGACACAAATTCTCAATGAACAAGTTCTTCATCGCGAACTTTCAATAAACAAGTTCTTCACCTCTTCCAAAAAACCCTTAAGGGTTTAACTTCAACAATGAACACCAACCAAGTCTAAGCAATGCTCAAACTTGGTTATAGGAAGTGACTTAGTCATCATATCTGCAGGATTTTCATGAGTGCTAATTTTGCTCACAACAATATCACCACGAGCAATAATATCACGAACAAAATGATACCGAATATCAATGTGTTTTGTTCTCTCATGAAACATTTGATCTTTTGTAAGAAAGATGGCACTCTGGTGTCACAAAATCTTGTCTTGATTTGAAGGTCTTCATTGAGTTCACTAAATAGTCCCTTCAACCAAATAGCTTCTTTACAAGCCTCGATAATCGCCATGTACTCGACGATTGGTAGACAAAGCGATCGTAATTTGCAAAGTGGCTTTCCAACTAATTGCACAACCTCCGATTGTAAAGACGTAACTTGTGAGAGATCTTCTTCTATCAAGGTCTCCAGCAAAATCAGCATCAACATACCCTATAACTCCATCTTTAGTTCTTCCAAACTATAAGCAAACATTAGTAGTGCCTCGTAAGTATCTTAAAATCCTTTGAAGCGCTTTCCGGTGTTCTTTACCGAGATTCGCCATGTATACGCTAACTGCCTTGATTGCATATGATAAATCGGGCGTGAACAAACCATAGCATACATGAGAGATCCTCTTGCACTAGAGTATGGAACATGTGACATGTACTCAATCTCATTATCGATTGAGGAGATAAGGCCGATGAAAGTCGAAATGGTCGCTAAAGGAGTACTAACGAGCTTAGCACTCTGCATATTGAACACGCAAAGAACTTTCTCAATGTACCCTTCCGACTTAGGTACAATTTACTTGCTTTTCTATCTCGAGAATCTCCATACCAAGTACCTTCTTTGCTGGTCCTAAATCTTTCATCTCAAATTCTTCACTTAGTTGGGCTTTAACCTTTCTTATCTCTCTTTTATCTTTTCTTTGCTATCAACATGTCATCAACATAAAAAGTAGATACACAAAAGAACCATCACTTTTTTTCTTAAAGTAGACACAACTGTCAAAACTACTTCTTTTGAAATCATGAGAAGTCATAAAGGAATCAAACCTCTTGTACCCTTGTCTTGGTATTGTTTCAAACCGTAAAGGGACTTTTTGACAAGCAAACATAGTCCTCTTTTTTTGAGACTATAAAACCCTCTAGTTGTTGCATGTAAATATCTTCCTCAAGTTCTCTGTACTAGGCCAATTTCAGCCCAATCCCATTTACAATTTAAAACCCCATTTACAAAACACTAAACCCCTAAAAACCCCTAACCCAATAAGCCCACTAAGCCTAAACAACTAAACCCGAAGCCCAACTACCCCAGCCCAATAATCCCACTCAGCACTCAGAAACCCTAATCCCACTTGCCAGACGCCTCGACACTAGCCCATGCCACAGCGCCCTGACTCCCATGCCACCATGTCGGTCACCACGCACTCCACAAGACAAGCCATACCTGCAAAAACAACGAGACAAGCAATAGGTAGCAAAAATAATAATAAAAGTGTAACAAAATAGGCTATAAAAAGCCAAATGAAACAACGTAAAAGGGTTCCTTTTGATCAATACGGACATATATTTCAAAAGCCCGTAGATAGAGTGAAAAAACCAATCCAAGCGGTATCAACACGAAAAAACGCACACCAAAGATCGGAGAATCGAAAGTGGTAAAGATCCTAAGTGATTTCATTTCGTTTTAATTCTTGTTTTTGATCTTTTTGAGCACAAGCACCTTAAATAAACACTAACTAAGCGAGAATACTGATACAAAAATATAAAAAAAAAGGAATTTTTTACCTTTTCGATACCAGCTTCATGATGGCCGAAGCCAGCCGGCCGTGGAACTCGTGACCGTTCGTGACCGCCGATGACCGGTCCGGTAGAGCCCTCTTCTCTCCCGCTCCTCTTTCTCTCCTTCCCCTTCTCTTTTTTTTCTTTTCTTCGGTTTCAAATGAAAAAAGCAAAAAATTTGGCTTATATAGGGGTCCAAAACGCACCATTTTGGACCCCCCCTTAATACATAAAACGGCGCCGTTTAGGCCTTGGATCGGGTCGACCCGACCCTAACCCGCCAGGATCCGCGTGTTTTTAAACGCGGAAGGGCTATTTGTGCAATCAGCCCTTCCGCTTTTCGAGTGTTTGCAATCAGATTTTTCTTGCGTTTAATTTGGTCCCAGAATTTTGCCCGTTCATCAATCTAGCCCCTCTGTGCTGCGCTGCGTTTTGGGTAATAGAGAATATTGCGCTTTTGGTCCCCATTGTTTTCACGCGTGTTCGTTTTGGTCCTTTATTTCTTTATTTCTTTTTAAATTCGCCCCGAAATTCTGTTCTTAGGCTGATTTAGTCCTTTTTCGTTTATTTTCATTTTTTACATATTATTAATATTATTATTAGTATTTTTATTAATATATTAATTATTTTCAAAGTATTATTACTACTAATGATTATTATTTCTAGTTTTAGCATCATTATTAATATTAATATATGTATATTATATATGTATATATTCGTACATTTATATATAGTACTATTTTAATTACTCTATTTTAATATTACTATTATATTATATTAGTTTTATACTTCATTATATTTCTAAGGTTATTATTATTAGTTGTTATTTGTTTCTAATATGTATATATCATGTAAATGTTGTAATATTATATGCATTTTTACATACGTGATGTATATAAGTTCTTAATATTATATTTTATATATATTATTATATATATTTTAATATCATTAGTCATATTCTTCTTTTATACTATATATATATATATATATATATATATATATATATATCTAATATTATAAGGTATGCTTCTAATACTATTATTTATATATATATTTATGTATGTGTGTATGTATTTGTGTAATGTACAAAATAGTTTTATTATCATTTCTAAGGAACGTACGTATTGTATATCGTTCTATATACGTTATGTATATATCTTTAATATTACTAGTTATATATATATTTCTTATACATTTCCACATACATATTTTCTTTTATATACTATGTATATATTATATTTTATTATATATTAGTACACATATTTTATTATACGTATGTATATATACTTCTATATTAATATTATTTTAGTATATCATATTATTCATTATTATACTTATTATTTTCACTATTACCACTTATTATATTATTTCAATATTATGTACTATTTGGTGTACACACATCTTTTATTATGATTATTAGTGTATAAATACATGTTTTTTCTAATACATATAAATATCGTTCATACATACTATGTATATACATATACATATTTAACATTACTACACATTGTATCTATTCATGATTTGTCTTTATTTCTTTCATAAATGTCATTGTTATTGTTATTGAATGTTCTAGTATCCCATGTTAAAATTTTTATTCATAATGTCATTATTCACATCATTTATTTATTTTAAATTCTTACTTTTGGAATCTTTTTCTAATTAATTTTAATACATAAGGCAACATATCGGTTTAACACGATCATTGATTTCATCGCTATGTTGGATGAACATCAATCGACTCGTGTTAAAATGGTATGTCCTTCTCAAAAATCAAAGAATTGAAAATTTCTCATCTTTTAATCGGATCTCGACTAAATGTTACATTGAACTCGTATTTTGAAAATCTAGACAACACATGTTTACGAGATACCAATTTTGGGCATCGCGAGGTGCTAATACCTTCCTCGCAGCGTAAGCGACTCCGAACCCCAATTTTTCTCTGGACTATTCACGTAGACCTAAATTTGGCCTCCTTTTGTTTTAAAATAATTTTATTAGGTGTCCGGTCACACCTATAAAAAGGATCGTGGCGACTCCTTTTTAATAAATCGAAAGTTGGTTTTCAAATGTTTAATAAATCGCCACAATTAGCGACCAACCAAAGCTAAAATTTTACGTCGCTAATTTGGCGACTCCTTTGGGGACCCTTTTTTGAGAGTCGTGTCTGGAATTAAACACGTTTTGTCAAAACTTTCAAATTTCCTTGTTCAAAGTAAATATTTGGTCGTGATCCGAAAATCTCATTTTCAAAATCCATGCATTTGTGTCATGTTTACTTATTTGGTTGTTTTTTTAGCTTTCAATTTTTATGGTTTTAATTTGGTTTAGTTTTTAAGTAAAAGCATAGCGGTTTATGAAGTTTTTCCCCACATACCGTGCACTTGCATTTTGCATAACATGAGCTCTCTACCGGGCTCCGTCCGTTTAGGTGAAAGTAAACGCTTCATTCGTGAGTTAACTCGTCCCTCCCACAAGCTAGTGAATACTTTCGGGTTACATATGACTTATGCTTTCGTGAGTTAACTTGTCCCTCCGCATAGGCATAAATAAATGTAATCCTCGAATTGAACTCGTGAGCTGTGATGGGTTATGACCGAGGCTTCGTGCTAATCTTAGCAGATGATAGTACGAGCAATTCAGTACTGTCTAGAACCGAGGCGCATATAATGAACCATCTGAGCTATCCAATTAGAGCCATGCCGAACCTCTGTCGCTTATAGTCACCAAAATAAGTACACGGGAAAATGCCTTTTACCTTTCATTTACCTTTGTTTATGCAAAATAATTGGATTGGGTAGTTTAGTTTGTTTTTAAATTATATTTGTTGTGTTTACTAACCAAGTTTGTTTGTTTTATTTTCATCATGCATCATAGGCATCATATTAGGAAGGTGTTGATTAAAGGTTGGTTGCCAAAAGCGGGTTTACGATGGAGGAGTCAATTACACAAATAGCAAGAAGAATGCCGTGGTTGGGACTGGTCTCTAAAAACTTCGAGAGAAAAGGGGATAGTCTAGTGAAAGGGTGTGTCGCCAATTTGTCCGAACATATAAGCGTAAATGTTAGCCAAAATAACTTTGAGGACTTGGTTGAATTTGGAATCGATGGGATTCGAGACACTAGAGACGTTTTCACCGAGAGGTATGGAGATATAGCTCACTGATCACCATCCGTGTGAGCGAGCAGTTGATTCAAGCCATGGTTCGGTTACGGGACCCGGCTTATCGATGTTTCACCTTCAATCAAGAAGACATGACTCAACCATAGAAGAGTATCTTTGCTTTACTCCGCATCGACAATGTACAATTCGGCAAAACATATGTGAAGGAGCCTAAGCCGATGACCTTCAAGAAAAAGTTAGTAAGTAGCAGACATGACCGATGCATGGGCTGAAAAGCAGATGAAGAAGAAGAACGAAACCATTTGCATTTCATGGTCCTCCTACAGATTTGACTCGAACCATCCCGACATCTTTGAAAAGGGTAAATCTATTCGCTTTGGCCATTTATGGTGCGGTTATTTTCCCAAAGATTCTCGGACATCTCGAAGTGGCGATAGTTGATTTCTTGAAAGGTTAAAACAAGGAATCAACCTGTCCCAACCATCCTAGCCGAGACCTTGGTCCACTGAGTAGTTGTCGAAGAAAAGGGAGGGACGATTTATCGGATCTGTGTGATTGCTCAATGTTTGGATTTTAAGTCACTTACGGAAGGTAGGCGCACTCCATTCCATATGTTTTCTAAAACATTCTCCCGCTAGAAGCTTTCCTCAAGAAAGAATGGCGAAGGAAGTTCTTGAGCAACATTGGGTGTCGATCTTTCGAACCTTGCGCAGAGAGGATATAACATGGAGAGCACCTGGATCCGTCCTTGGTCTTTGCTATACAAATGTGGAAGCCAAGATTGGGTACCTTTACTTGGGTTATGGGGAGGAGTTGGATATGCTCGCTATTGGTCCAAAGGCAATTTTCTTGCGACAATTCCTCCCATAGCTGGAGGATTAGCACGATTCGAGTTAAGCTTTCACGGGTGAAGGATATATGAAGAGAGTCCGAGACAACGCAAAATCTTGGAAGGAAATTCATTTCATGGAATTAGCCTTGTATCTGATACCCTTACCCAAGATTACAACGTATGGAGGAAGCAACGGGTGAATAGTCGACAAATCTCGACAACAAACCACCCCATCCGAATCCTTTCTCGAAGGAAATGCCGTCGAGCTAGAAATGGCAAGACAAAAATTGAGCGAGAAAAGGCCAAGATGTCTCGAGACCTTAGTGCCCTTCAAAAGAAAACTATCAAGCGAAGATTGAAATTGAGGTTGAAAGATCGAGCGAAAAGGTACAAAGAGAAGCCGAGATTGTGAGAAAGCGACTTAAGGGACCTTCATTTGGAAAATAAGAAATTAAGAAACACTATAAAGAATAGCGGGTTGGGCAAGTCGACAATGAGAATGGAAGGAAGAAATTAGCAATATCAAGGAGGAATTGAGTTTTGGAAGGAAAAGCAAAGAAAAAGGAGGAAAAGGTGCTGTGGCGCTTTGATAGAGTTAAGAAGGAAGAACGCAGAGTATGAAATAGCATTGCGAATTGGCGAAAAGTCGATCGAACATCAAAAATTAAAAGGAAAACACGAGATCTAGAAAATATCTCGCAATCTCATCAACAACAATTAGATAACCTTCGAAGGCTCTAGAAGAAAAGAGTGGGCAATACGATAGGGACATTCACGCGTATGAAGGAACTCTCAAGGAAAAGGAAATGCAACTCGACTTCTTGATCAATGAAATTGCATAAGCGGCTATGCAAGTTGTTCAATTATCAGATGAAGCCGAAGTTCTCAGTTACCAATTCCCTCCGAGCCAAAGATCGAACATATCAGAGTTTTTAGAGCAAGTAAAGAAACAAGGCAATGTGGCTAGGAAATTTGTGTAACCATTGAAAAATGGAAACTTTGTGTAATAGGCTATGTTGATCAATGAAATGCCTAAATATGGGGCTACCTTGAAATTAACACCAATTTTTTGCATTCCTTGCATAATTAACATGTTAACATTTTGACATTCGTACATTCATTCATGCATTCATCCATACATTGCATATCCCATACTCGATCATTGAAGACAAAATATATGATTCGCAGTTGTAATACCACAAGATGGAACCACGTCATCGATATAAAAGCAGCGACAAGCTAGAGTGATGGAAGCTGAATTCAATGAGAGAATTGAAAGGATGGAAAGGACTCAAAAAGAATTACAAGAACAGCGGCCAAATCACAACAAGAGGCGAGAGACCTAATGATGAGATCTCGAGAAGAATCACTCGAGCAAAGAGATCAAATGGCCAAAATGATGGAGATGATGTCACTCTAGTTAAAGGAAAGGACCCATGCGAGCCACGACATTGAAGAATCTCGATCAAGAATTCACCACGATCGGGATCCACTCTATCCCCGAGATTCACTCCACCATTCGCATATACAACACAAAGAGGGTGCACTCAAGGGAACCCACGGCTTGGAACATCGACCTATGCCACTGCTCCACCCGCTAATTTGGAGGAAGGAATATTCGCGTCAAACCCGGGGCTAGTCCTGGCGATCCACTAGTTCGAGATCTGGATGACCCATGAGAGGTAGCCAAGTTGAAACCGGATAACCATGACGCAAAATATAGGAGTCTAGAGGAAAGACTCAAAGCGATAGAAGGCTTTGAAGTCTTCTCGCACTAGGTGCCAAAGAGCTCGATTTGGTACCGATCTGGTTTTGCCCCCAAAGTTTAAAGTACGATTTTGAGAAGTATGATGGGACAAGATGTCCAAAAGCGCATTTGGTCATGTTTTGTCGAAAAATGACCGGTTATGTGAGCGAGGATAAACTACTCATACATTGCTTTCAAGATAGTCTAACGAGGTGACTCTCGTTGGTATAATCAACTTAGTAGAGAAAAGATTCGATCCTGGAAAGACTTGGCGTCGACATTTTGCGATCAGTACAAGCATGTATCGGAGATGGTGCCGAACCGTATGACCTTGCAAATGATGGAGAAGAAACCAGTGAGAATCCTTTAGACAATATCGCAAAGATGGAGAGATATCTCGGCCCAAGTGGAGCCTCCACTGACTAAGACCGAGATAACAGTCCTTTTCATCAATACTCTGAAAGCACCGTTCTATGACAAGTTGGTAGGAAGTGCTACGAAGGATTTTTCGGATATCGTAATATCTGGTGAACTCATAGAGAATGCCGTCAAGGCGGCGAATGGAAGGATCGAAGCCTCAAGAAAAGCGACACCGTAAGGAAGAAAGAGCGAAGCCCACATGGTGGGGCGGGAGTCATTACGTCCCCAATTTGTATTCTAACCAACCCCGACCTCGAAATTATCCACCCCGAATTTCCATTACCCTCCTCAAACACCTTACTACCAAGCATCACATCCGTCCTACCTCAGATCGCCATGAATAACCAAAGGCCCGTCACGCATTTCCACAAAACACTCGCCCACTCAAAGCCAACCCAAAATGAACCAAGACCAACAAGGCCTAATCACGAGAGCGACAATTCACCCTATTCACTGTATCATATGGGGAAGCGTACCCAAAACTTACGGAGAAACAATTGATATCTCCCATTACATGGCATCCTTAAACCTCCATACCCAAAATGGTACGATCCAAATGCTAGTTGCGCATACCATGCGGGAACGAGGCATTCTCACGAGAATTGTCTTGCTTTCAAAAGGAGAGTTCAAGGGCTCATCGATGCGGGCATTTTGCGATTCGATGGTACTAGCGAGAAGACCAGAATCCATTTCCAAACCACAGAAGGGAATGTGAGCCTGATGGGAGAGGAGGATAAACAACAAAATAGAAGATGGGTTTACAATCACGAACACCTCTGCAGAGAATCTGGGAGATACTAAGTGAGAAAGGGTTGCTCGTCGTTTTAACGGAGTATCCAAAGGAGAAGATGCAAAAGGCCACGGTTTTGCAAGCTCCATGGTATTGGGGAGCATAACATTCATCCTGTAAGAAATTGAAGTTTCTTGCAAAGTATGATGGACAATAAGGAGATTGGGATCTTTTGTAAAAGCCGAAGAAGTGACGGTGGAGAAATATGTGCCTCGACAATCAATCATCGGGTTTCCCATATAGCCGACCGACCGTTAATAATCTATTATGGCGTGAAGAAGGAGCCGGTGAAACCAAAAATGATAATTGAAGTACCATCTCCTTTCCCTTATAAGGACAATAAAAGCGATCTCAGTGGAAATACGATGTCAACATCGTTACACTGAAGGTGAAAAGCTTGAAGCCTGGCCCGAAGACATTGGGGAAGTAGGTCATTTTACCCGCGATGGACGGTACTATTCTAAAGAAGTTGAACCGATAAAGAAAAGTAGCGACTTGAAACAAAAGGAAAGCGATGATGCACGAAGTCGAGGTCGAGCAAGAAATTCCACCGTACAAGAAACTAAAAAGCACGTGAATGAGGAAGAAGCTCAAGAATTCTTGAAATTTATTAAGCACAATGAGTATAGTGTGGTGGAACAATTGAGCAAGCGGCCGACCACGAATCTCAGTTCTATCTCTCTTGTTAAATTGAGCCACATCGAATGCTTTATTGAAGGTGTTAAATCAAGCTTATGTGGCCAACAACATATCTGTCGAAAAGCTTGGTAGATGGGTAAACAATCGAATGCGGACAATTTCATCTCTTTTAGTGATGATGAGATACCGCCAAATGGTAGAGGCTCGGTGAAAGCGCGCATATCACGACTCATTGCAAGGGCTATATAATACCGAACGTACTCATCGATAATGGGTCGACATTAAGCGTCATGCCATTGGCCACGCTTTCGAATCCGATGGATTTGTCCTACTTAAGGCCTGTCATTCCATGGTAAGGCGTTCGACGGAGAGGGCGAAGTCATGGGAAAGATCGAAATCCCTTTGGAAGTGGGCCCTTACATCTATGAGGTCGAGTTCAAGTCATGGACATTACACCCTCTTATAAGCGCCTTTTGGGAAGACCTTGGATCCATTCTGCTGGAGTAGTTCCATCATCCCTCCATCAAAAGTTGAAATTTATCATGGATGGTTGTTTGGTCACGGTCGAGGTGAAGAAGACATTGTCGCATCTATCTCTGCTGATCGCCATACACGGAAGTAAGTAAGGACGCGATGGAATGTTCCTTTCGATCCTCGAATTCGTCAATGCCACTTTCATCATTGAAGGAAACAAAATTCGACGCCAAAACTATCGAAAAATACCAGAATGGGTGTCAAGTTGGTAGGAAGAGGAGCTCGTGCGAGAAGAGGTTTAGGGAGACATCTACAAGGAATAGTTAGGGCTTTAAGGCGATTGCACCACAAGGCCCGATACGGTTTGGGGTTCCAACGACATGCGTCAAAGAAGAAGACAGTGGAAAAAGGATCAAGAGAAGAATTGCAAGAACTTTAGGCGAGAACCGAATGGGAACCGATAGAGTACCCTCATTTGTCAAAATATTTATATCTGCGGGAATGTTGTACCTGGACAAGATGATCCACGAAACATCTTTGGGGTTAATTGAAAGGGGTTTTCGAATGTCGATTATAAGTGTCATCGACAAAGAAGTTGGTGCAAGTAAAGATGTCTCGAGGATACACCTTTGCCCTCCGGTTTTATGTTGAACGATTGGACTACTGAGGAGCTTCTTGTAGTTTATAAGTCTTGAGTAATGCTAAACATTAACCTTCTATTGTGTCCTTAGATATAATAGAATTCTTTTGTAAGAGCTTTCATTCGCTCTTTATCATTTAAATGAATATCGATGAAGATGCATTTTGTCACGATTTTTCGCGTTATCACTAATTTCATGATCATTCTCTCATTTCATAGCCTATCTTTACATTTGCCTCATTACCATGACATGACATTTTGTTTGTTGTTTCCAATACTTGGATGTCCCCCTATAGCTTCCTTTTCCATTTCAACTTTCGGTGCTCGGATATTGACGACATGAATAAGCCGAATTCTGAATCTTGAAATCGATTTTGAGAAATTTGTTTGCTTAGGAGAATTTGAAGTCGAAGAAAATTTGAAGATTATGTCTCGTCTCTGAATTGTTAAGAATGGTGGAGCAAGAGGATAAGCAGATTACGCCTCATGAAGAATCGTGGAAACAATAAATTTAGGCTTGAAGAGAGGAAACAAGAAGCGAAGATTGGGACTTCCATTTCAGAGAGTACCGGGCATAGTTTGATCACTTTACTCATGAATACAAAGATGTTTTCGCATGGTCATACCAGGACATGCGGGCTAGATGAAGATTTAGTGGTCCATAAGCTCCCATTAAAGCGAATGCAAGCCCATCCAAAGCAAAAATTAAGGCGGATGAGACCGAAATCTTGTTGAAGATAAAGAGGAAGTCAAAAGCGGTTTGGCGGCTTCCTACAATCCTCCAAATATCCGAATGGGTGGCTAACATAGTCCGGTACCAAAGAAAGATGGAAAAATACGAATGTGCGTGGATTATCATGACTGAATCGAGCAAGCCCAAAAGATAATTTTCCCTTGCCACATATTGACACGTTGGTGGACAACACGACAAAACATTCATTGTTTTCTTTCATGGGCTGATTCTCGGGGTATAATCGGATCAAGATGGCCCCGAGGATATGGAAAACTACCTTCATAACAATGTGGGGAGCGTTTTGCTACAAGGTGATGCCATTCGGGTTAAAGAATCTTTGGGGCAACATATCGGAGGGCTATGGTAGCGTTATTCCATGACATGATGCACAAAGAAATAGAGGTCTCGTCGGCGACATGATTGCTAAATCCAGGGAAGAAGAGCATGTGGTGAACCTCAAGAAGTTGTTCGAGAGGTGAGAAAGTTTCACTAAAGCTTAATCGACCAAATATACATTGGGGCTACCTCGGGAAAGTTGCTAGGCTTCATTGTCGATAAAAAGAGGTATTGAGGTTGATCCGGATAAAATAAAAGCCATCCAAAATTACCACCTCGCGCACGCAAAAGGAAGTTAGAGGATTTTTAGGAGATTAAACTACATTGCCGATTTATCGCTCAACTTACCAACCAATGCGACCCAATCTTTCGGCTTCTTCGAGAACATAACCGGGAGAATGGAGCGAAGAATGCCGGTGGCCTTTGATAAGATAAAACAATATTTGTCTAGTCCTCCGGTGTTAGTACCGCCAACCCCTGGAAGACCTTTGATATTGTATTTGTTGTGTTCAAAAGTTCAATGGGTTGCATCTTGGGGCAACACGACGAGTCGGGAAAAAAGAAAAGCGATCTACTACCTCAAAAAAAGTTCACTTGAATATGAGGCAAAATATTCGTCCATTAAGAAATATTGTTGCGCTCTGGTTTGGGTAGCTCGGAGACTCGGACAATATATGTTGTATCACACGACATGGCTAATTTCAAAATTGGACCCAATAAAATACATGATGGAATCGTGGCACTATCGGGAAGAATGGCGCGATGGCGGATCCTCCTTCGAATATGACATTGCCTATGTAAATCGAAGTCGATAAAAGGGGCGCAATAGCGACTTCTTAGCAACTCGAACGACAGAGGAATATGAGTCTTTAAGATTCGATTTCCCAGACGAAGACTTAATGTGTATCACGAAATAGAATCCGAGTCATCAAAGAGAAGTCATGGAAGATGTGCTTTGATGGTGCGTCAAATGCTCTAGGGCATGGAATTGGAGTAATCTGGTATCACCAGACGGGAATCATTATCCGTTCACCGCAAGGTGAACTTATACATACCAATAATATCGCGAGAATATGAGGCTGTATCATGGGGCTTCGTGCGACTATCGAGCGAAACATCGAGATCTTGGAGGTGTCGGGGACTCGGCCCTAGTGATTTACCAAATTAGTGGAGAGTGGGAAGTGAGGATTCAAAATTGATTAAGTACTGACAATTTAGTGGTGGATTAATCAAGGAATTCAAAGAAATAACTTTTCATTACTTCCCGAGAAGAGAACCAATGGCGGATGCCTTGGCCACTTTGGCTTCAATGTTCAAAGCAAGTAAAAAGCGAAATAATGCCCTCAAAATGAGCATATATGAGGTCCACGCACCTTTGTTGTAGCATTGAGAAAGAGGCGACGGACGACCATGGTTCTCGATATCTTAGAATATATCAAGAATTAAAGCTATCCCGAACAAGCAAATGAGAGCGACAAAAGAACAATCAGAAGAATGGCAGCGGGATTCGTTCTTGATGGGGATATCCTATATAAAAGGGGAAAGGATCAAATACTTTTGAGATGCGTGGATGATGTCGAAGCCAGAAAGATACTTGAAGATGTCCATGAAGGAATCATGGGACACATGCCAGCGGCTTCAGTATGGCAGAAAGATTATGAGACTCGGTTACTACTGGTTGACGATGGAAAGCGACTGTATTAGTTTTGCCAGAAAATGTCACAAATGTCAAATCTATGGCGACAAAATTCATGTAGCCCCTTCGCCCCTTCACGTCATGACTTCTCCTTGGCCTTTTCTATGTGGGGTATGGATGTTATAGGGCCAATTTCTCCAAAAGCATCCAATGGACATCGATTCATTTTGTGGTTATCGATTACTTCACAAAATGGATAGAAGCGCTTCATTTGCCAATGTGACGAGGACTGCGGTTTGCAAGTTTTGAAAAGGAAATCATTTGCGGTATGGTTTGCTCGAAAGAATCATTTGAGATAATGCCATGAATCTGAACAACAAAATGATGAAAGAAGTGTGCGAAAGTTCCAAATAAAGCATCATAATTCCTCGCCCTATCGCCCAAAGATGAGCAGAACATTGAAGCGACTAACAAGAACATTAAGAGGATCATTGGGAAAATGGTGAGACATATAAAGATTGGCACGAAACTTCCATTTGCTTTGTTTGCATATCGCACATCTGTCGAACATCTACGGAGCAACTCCTTTCTCTCTAGTCTATGGAATGGAAGTGTGCTACCCATCGAGGTTGAGATCCCTCTCGGGAGTATTGATGGAATCGAGTTAGAAGAAGCGAGAATGGATTCGAGCTAGATATGATCAGTTGAACCTCATTGAAGAAAAAACGTCTAAAGGCAATTTGTCACGGGCAAATGTACCAAAAGAGAATGATCATGACCCATGACAAGAAGGTACGACCAAGAGAATTCCACGAAGGAGAACTCGTCTTTGAAAAATTCTCCCAATACAAAAAGATCTGCGAGGAAATGGGCACCAAGCGGGAAGGACCGTGCGTCGTAAAAAGGCATTCTCGGGAGGAGCTTTGATCCTTACCGAGATGGATGGGAAAGAGTTGTCGAATCCGATGGCTTCGGATGCGGTGAAGAAATATTATGCTTAAAATGAAAACTCGAAAAGGGCATCTAAAAAAAAAAAAAAAAAAGGAGGAAGGGATCGAGGCGAAAACCGAAAAGGCGCTTTGGTTAAACATAAAAGATTAGAATGAAAACCCAAGAGGCGTTCTAATGGAACAAATATTAGGTTTACAAGGCAAGGCGTTCTAAAGCATGACGACAAGCAGTGAGACTACGATATTTGAAGCATCTCCGAAAGCTCGAAATCTTCTACGCAAGAGAGCCATACTCTAAAAGATTCTTGATTAAGGAGCGTGAAGAGTTCATGTGTCGAATATCTAAAGCATTTGTATCCATTGAATCGACCCTTTCTTTCTTTTTGACATTTTGTACTTTCATCGATTAACTCTCTTTGTTTGCCACAGTTGAAATAAAGGAATATGAGATATCATTTTGTCCTGCTGACCATTTTCATGCATATCATTATGTGTTTATTTACGTGATAAATGGGGAAATGACATGCTCTAAACAAAAGAAATGATAAGCATTACGGATGAAAATTTAATAAGCGCAAGAGCCTCAAAGTAGGAACAAAGTTCAATTGGGGACAAAAGAGTGACACACGAGAAGCGTCGATTACCCGTGAAGCTTGAAGACATGTACATGGCAAAGAGCGAAGTAATGAATCTGAGACCATCACAAGAATCGAGACGAAAAAAGACATCGACAAACATACTTAAAAACCTTTGCATAATCATGTAGGCATAAAGGTATTTAAGACAAACATGTGCATCATGCATGGCATATACAGTACTCAATGAGCAAGAAATGCGGAATGAGAGTCACATTGAATCAAATGAAAAGACACTTGAATTCTACCAAATGACAAGTTTTGATATTTTGATGTTCAATTTCGTCCTCCAATTTTGTTTTTCAAAAATCAACTCATATTGCGAAGTGAGTTGAACCTCGAGAACCTGTTGAGGTATTTCCAATTCGCTTTTTAATTCATGTTTTCCAAGAAAATCAGCTCATATTGCGAGAGGTGAGTTGAGCCTCAAGACACGTTGAGGTAATTTCAATTTATGTTTCAAAATCAACTCATATTGCGAGAAGTGAGTTGAACCTTGGGCACTGTTGAGGTAATTTCAATTCCATTAAATCTAAAATCGACTCATATTGCGAGAGGTGAGTTGAGCCTTGCTGACACGCTAAGGTATTTTCAAATTCTATCTTAAAGAGTCAATTCATATTACGAGAGGTGAGTTGAGTCTTTTAATTTCTATTTTCAATTTTGTCTTTTTGTTTTTTCAAAGATCAACTCATATTGCGAGAGGTGAGTTGAGCCTTTAATTTTCGTTTTTCGAAATCTACTTTTCGAATTATTAACTCATGTTGCGAGAGGTGAGTTGAGCCTTTTAATTTCTACGTTTCAAAAATCAACCCATATTGCGAGAAATGAGTTGAGCCTCAGTTCACTTGATGAGGTATTTTCAACTTTTGTTTTTGATGTCCGTTTTTAAAGAGTCAATTAATATTGCGGGAAATGAGTTGAACACAAGATCACACGCCAAGCAAAGACTAAAGATTGAAGCTGATGGAAAACACCAGATTTGGATACCTTGAAGTTGCAGTAGAGCTGATCGAGGATATCAGATCTTGCCTCGCTAGAGTTCTGAAGAAGATCACGAATCTCATCTAGCGAAGTGATAAAAGAGCGGATCGAGGACACAAATCTCATATCCTGGAAGTTACATTGGAGTAGATTGAAGTTACAAGGCATATGTCGGAAGATCTGATGGATTGAACCAAAGCTACAAGATACGGTGATTTGGAGGAAGATTATTACCAATGAAATCAAGACCCGACAAGACCGAGCAAAATTGGCCTTTCACTTAGTCTTTGCTCTATTCCGTTACGACAATGAGCAAGAGGGCGGTATACTAGGCCAATTTCAGCCCAATCCATTTACAATTTAAAACCCCATTTACAAAACACTAAACCCTTAAAAACCCCTAACCCAATAAGCCCACTAAGCCTAAACAACTAAACCGAAGCCCAACTACCCCACCCAATAATCCCACTCAAGACTCGAAACCCTAATCCCACTTGCGCAGACGCCCTCGACACTAGCCCATGCCTGGCGCCTGACTCCCATGCCACCATGTCGGTCACCACGCACTCCACAAAGACCTAGCCATACCCTGCAAAAACAACAGACAAGCAATAGGTAGCAAAAAATAATAATAAAAGTGTAACAAAATAGGCTATAAAAGCCAAATGAAACAACGTAAAGGGTTCCTTTTGATCAATACGGACATATATTTCAAAAGCCGGTAGATAGAGTGAAAAAACCAATCCAAGCGGTATCAACACGGAAAAACGCACACCAAAGATCGGAGAATCGAAAGTGGTAAAGATCCTAAGTGATTTCATTTCGTTTTAATTCTTTTTTTGATCTTTTTGAGCACAAGCACCTTAAATAAACACTAACTAAGCGAGAATACTGATACAAAAATATAAAAAAAAAGGAATTTTTTACCTTTTCCACCATTTCATGATGGCCGACGCCAGCGAGGGACTCGTGACCGGCCGATGACGGTCGGGGGAGCCCTCTTCTCTCCGCTCCCTCTTTTCTCTCCTTCCCTTCTCTTTTTTTCTTTTCTTGGTTTCAAATGAAAAAGCAAAAAATTTGGCTTATATAGGGGTCCAAAGCGTACCATTTGGACCCCCTTAATCATAAAGCGGCGCCGTTTAGGCCTTGGATCGGTCGACCCGACCCTAACCCGCCAGATCGCGTGTTTTTAAGCGGAAGGGCTATTCTTGTAATCAGCCCTTCCGCTTTTTCAGTGTTTGCAATCGATTTTTCTTGCGTTTAATTTGGTCCCAATTTTGCCCGTTCATCAATCTAGCCCTACGTCTTTGCTATTGCGTTTTGGGTAATAGAGAATATTGCGCTTTTGGTCCCCATTGTTTTCACGCGTGTTCGTTTTGGTCCTTTATTTCTTTATTTCTTTTAAATTACAGAAATTTTGTTCTTAAATTTGATTTAGTCCTTTTCGTTTATTTTCATTTTTACATATTATTAATATTATTATTAGTATTTTATTAATATATTAATTATTTTCAAAGTATTATTACTACTAATGATTATTATTTCTAGTTTTAGCATCATTATTAATATTAATATATGTATATTATATATGTATATATTAGTACATTTATATATAGTACTATTTTAATTACTCTATTTTAATATTACTATTATATTATATTAGTTTTATACTTCATTATATTTCTAAGGTTATTATTATTAGTTGTTATTTGTTTCTAATATGTATATATCATGTAAATGTTGTAATATTATATGCATTTTTACATACGTGATGTATATAAGTTCTTAATATTATATTTTATATATATTATTATATATATTTTAATATCATTAGTCATATTCTTCTTTTATACTATATATATATATATATATATATATATATATCTAATATTATAAGGTATGCTTCTAATACTATTATTTATATATATATTTATGTATGTGTGTATGTATTTGTGTAATGTGCAAAATAGTTTTATTATCATTTCTAAGAACGTACGTATTGTATACGTTCTATATACGTTATGTATATATCTTTAATATTACTAGTTATATATATATTTCTTATACATTTCCACATACATATTTTCTTTTATATACTATGTATATATTATATTTTATTATATATTAGTACACATATTTTAT
Organism: Gossypium arboreum; assembly: GCF_025698485.1. Lineage (NCBI taxonomy): Eukaryota > Viridiplantae > Streptophyta > Magnoliopsida > Malvales > Malvaceae > Gossypium > Gossypium arboreum. The sequence goes on from NC_069073.1 coordinate 120,466,442, forward strand.
TATACGTATGTATATATACTTCTATATTAATATTATTTTCAGTATATCATATTATTCATTATTATACTTATTATTTTCACTATTACCACTTATTATATTATTTCAATATTATGTACTATTTGGTGTACACACATCTTTTATTATGATTATTAGTGTATAAATACATGTTTTTTCTAATACATATCGTATCGTTCATACGTACTATGTATATACATATACATATTTAACATTACTACACATTGTATCTATTCATGATTTGTCTTTATTTCTTTCATAAATGTCATTGTTATTGTTATTCGAATGTTCTAGTATCCCATGTTAAAATTTTTTATTCATAATGTCATTATTCACATCATTTATTTATTTTAAATTCTTACTTTTGGAATCTTTTTCTAATTAATTTTAATACATAAGGCAACATGTCGGTTTAACACAAAGTCGCTGATTTCATCGCTATGTTGGATGAACATCAATCGACTCGTGTTAAAATGGTATGTCCTTCTCAAAAATCAAAAAATTGAAAATTTCTCATCTTTTAATCGGATCTCGACTAAATGTTACATTGAACTTCGTATTTTGAAAATCTAGACAACACATGTTTACGAGATACCAATTTTGGGCGTCATGAGGTGCTAATACCTTCCTCGGCGTAATCGACTCGAACCCCAATTTTCTCTGGACTATTCACGTAGACCTAAATTTGGCCTCCTTTTTGTTTTAAAATAATTTTATTAGGTGTCGGTCACACCTATAAAAAGGATCGTGGCGACTCCTTTTTAATAAAATCGAAAGTTGGTTTTCAAATGTTTAATAAATCGCCACAATTAGCGACCAACGAAAGCTAAAATTTTACGTCGCTACATTCTCCATACAAAAATGCGTTTTACATCTAAGCGCTCAAGCTCCAAATCATGCATGGCAACAATACCAAGCAAAGCTCGAATCGAACTATGCTTAACAAGCTGGAGAGAACACATCGTGAAGTTCACTCACGGAATTTGATGTAACCCTTTGCAACAAGCCTTGCTTTATATCTGGGTTCTTCAACTCTGGAGTCCCTTCTTTCTTTTAAACACCCATTTACAACGAACACCTTTTTACCTTTAGGAAGTTTTACAAGATCCCATGTTACATTTTTTGTGGAGTGATTCCATCTCCTCTTGCATAGCAAACATCCACTTTTCGAGTCTTCACAGACTAATCGCCTCGGAATAATTAAATGGCTCTTGATTAGCATCTATATCTTCAGCCACATTTAAAGCATAAGCAACTAGATCAACCTCGGCATACTTCTTTGGAGGTTTAATTTCTCTTCTTGTCTGTTTTTGGCGATAGAGTATTGCGGTGAAGAAGCAACTCTATTCTCAATTTTGTCTTGGCTTGAGGAGTTGATTACGTATTAATCGATGCTCCACCTTTTGGTTTTCTTTATTGGAAGAGTCTTTAAGAGATAAGTTAGGTAGCATAGCGGTTTCATCAAAAACAACATCTCGCTAATCACAACTTTTCTATTTTCAGGACACCATAACTTATAGCCTTTTACACCGACTTTATAACCAAGAAAAACGCATTTAATGGATCTCGGTTCCAATTTTCCATTATCAATATGAGCATACGCGAGACACCCAAAAATCTTTAAATCGAATAATTAGCGGGATTACCGGACCATACCTCTTGTGGAGTCTTTTTCTCAATGGCAGCGGATGGAGATCGGTTGATCAAAAACATGCGATGAAGGCATACGCTTAAAATGACTTTGTAAGTTGGCATTTGACAACATACATCGAACCTTCTCCATGATCGTTCATTCATTAGTTCGCAACTCCGTTTTCTTTGTGGAGTATGACGAACGTCAAGTGTCTCATGATCCTTCGACTTGCACAATCTATTAAACTCATCGAGCGAACTCTAAGCCATTATGCATGCGGAGGTATTTTATCTGTTTTCCGTCTGTTTTTCAATCATAATTTTTCAAGACTTAAATGTGGAAAACACATCGCTTTTACGCTTGGGAAGAACGCCCAAACTTTTACGGAAAAATCATCAATAAAGGTTAGCATATAATTAGCTCCACCTCTCGAAGGCACTCTGGACGGCCCTACGGATCGAATGGATATACTCAACGTTTCCTTCGTGTTATGGATTCCTCTAGTGAATCGAACTCTCTTTTGCTTCCCAAAACACAGTGCTCACGAAATTCGGTTTGCAAATTCCTTGCCCATTAAGAAGTCCTCTTTTGCTTAATTCGCCATGCCATTCTCACTCATATGCCCTAGGCGCATATGCCAAAGTTTAATAATATCATCATCGACAAGGAAGAGGAAGCGGCAATTGCATCACCGATATGATAGAACCACGTAAAACATATAACTTGGCAATCTTTCTTTGCCCTTTCATCACAACAAGGACCCTTTGAAATCTTTAAAACCCCACTTTCAGTGTGTATCTGCCCTTTTGAATCAAGAGTACTCAACGAAATTAAATTTCTTTTCAATTCGGAACATGCCGCACGTCACTAAGTGTTCGACAACTCCATCAAACATCTTAACTTTAATTGTTCCAACACAGGATTTTACATGAAGCATTATTTCCCATCAAAACAACACCTTGAGATCTTGTTTCATAAGTTGTAAACCAATCCCGATTGGGACTCATGTGGAAGGTGCAGCCTGAATCAAGTATCCACTCCTCGCTTACTTTAGAATCATTGACTGAAGCGACTAGAAGTTCACCATCACTGTAGTCTTCTACAACATCAGCTTCACCGGAATTTTACATTTGTTTTCCCTTTTGATTCGTAGCCTCCTTTTAATCTTATTTTGTAGCTTATAGCACTCAGATTTAATGTGCCCTTTCTTCTTGCGAAGTTGCAAGTTTTACCTCATTTGAAGATTTCGATCTACCCTTAGATTTACCACGAGGATTCCGTTCTGTGTTCTACCACGATCATCATCAACATTAGGTCTTGTCTCCCACGAACAATGAGACCCTCTCCACGAGAGTTGGGTTTAACCACAAGATGCTTCATCTTATCATACGAGGTTAAAGAATCATAAACCTCATCAAGCTGTGAGAGACTCATGGCTATATAAAATCGTGTCTCTAAAGGTTGAATAAGGCGGGGCAACGAACAAAGTAGAATCAACCCTAGATCTTCCTTATCATCTTGAACCTCCATGGCCTCCAAGTTTGAGAGAATTTCTTTAAACAACATTAAGTGTTCGTGTCTGACGCACCTTCCTCCAAACGATGAGCATAAAGACGCCGCTTCATATGCAACTTGCTTGTTAGAGTTTTCGACATATATATTTGTTCTAGCCTCTTCTATAATGCGTGGCGGTTTTCTCTTTCATCACATCCTGCAAAATTTCGTTGGACAAATGCAGATGTAATTGTGTTAATGCCTTTCGATCCTTACGCTTCTTCTCTTCATCATTAATGTCGAAGGCATCTTATCTATCCTAGCGGGGCATCCTCTAGATCCATCTGCAAGAAGCGCTTGCATCTTAATTTGCCACAACGCAAATCGGTGTTGCGATCCAACAATGAATTTCATACTTCAAAGACGCCATTACCGTGATCGAGATGAATAACCGGAAGCTCGATACCAATTTGTGAAAAATAAAATAGAATAAAATAAATAAAAATAAAGAACACATAAATTTTACGTGGAAACCCTTTCGGAAAAAAAACCACAGCGAGAGGAGAAGAAAATTCACTATGTCGAAAAATTTTTACTCAAATACAAGAGGAATAGACTATGTCTATTTATAGGCTTACAAAGCCATATTCTAGTAGGATTGAAACACCTTATCCTAATCAATATAAAATAGATGGAGTTTAATAAGGTTTAAAAACCTTATTCTAAAATAAAATAAAAGAAGTCTAGTTCTATATGGATTTTACTTTTATTTTATTTTCCATCGTATTTTATTTAAATAAGAATTTGGGTCACTTAATTCTAACAATCCTAAAGTTATCTAAACACAAAGATAATTCTCAAACTCAACAAACCCTTTAATAAAATAACAAAAAGATGTACAAGATTATTTTAATATGGTTTATATAGGTTTTTGTAATAGAATTTTATGGTTTATTAATGTGTAAATTTTATTGGATTAAGTACGATTTAATTTTTTAACAACTTTATCATATATAAAAATTCAGATTCTAATTAAAAATTTTAATTATGCGGACCAATCAAACCATCCCGATTACGGATTAAAATGTTTTTGTCAATTATATATTATTTCAAATATCAAATAATAACCCTTTTTGAAACTATACCAAAAACAATATTAAGAGATGATCCTATCTATTTATTAAATTTTATAATTCAATATTTTTATCGATTTTAGACTAAAATTAAAATTTAACTAGTCATAATTAAAGAATAATAAAATAAAATAAAATAAAACTCAACTAACAATGGACTTGGTCTCTTTGGGTGCGCCCTCTCCTTCCGTCTATTATTATTAAAACCTAATTAAGTAGCTGTGGCGCCCCCAATTTTGACGAAAATAATGATAATAATATCCAATAGCCCTAAAAATAAGGGTAATATTAAATTGGAGAAAGAAAATTTTAAAGATAAATATTCTAATAAAAATTAGGTTATTGGAATTTAAAATATATATTAGAATTGAATAAAAATAATAAATAACTTCAAAATTTTTGAGAAAATTCAAGAATTTCATCGCAATGGTGATTTATTGAAATTCATAATAATTTTATTTTATTTAATACACCTATTTACACTATAAAACAAAAAAAATATTTTATTTAATTTTAATAGATATTTTAAATAGTTTAAGTCATGCTAGTCGCATTAGTTGTTCAGGTTTTACCTTGTTTTTGTAATTCATAAAAGAAAAAATTTTTATTGAAGGATATATATGCATATTAAAATATAGTGTAGCAAAAAAGAATTTCAACCATAGTTATAAAAATAATAATTATTATATGTTACGTTATTATCATATCTTTAATTATCATCATATAAATTTGGTAGAGTGCGACCTTCCATCTAACCAAAGATTTCCTCATTTTTTATAATAAAACTCAGAACGATTTGGTGAAATCCAAAATAAAGAAACATGCAATTATGAAATTTTAATAGTTTTTATGTACTTGCATGCTGTACATTCCAACTACCCTAATATGCTTAAAAAACCCTTAAATAATTACATCTTGTTTAAGTAAGTCCCTATTTCCTAATGCAAACTTAATTATATGCCTTCTAGAGAAGAGGTCAAACTTAATTTGTTTATACAAAAGGTCAAACTTAAATTTCAATTATCTGCCTTTTTAAATTAAACTTCCATGCTAAACACGGTGATAAGAAAATTGGTATTGTTTAGAGCATTTTGTTTTCCCTAGGAGTAGACTTTGACAAAGTAAATGGAATAATAAATATAAAACTTGTCAAACTTAGTTATAAATAAGTGTAACACATTTCCATACTGACAACCAACTTAAGAACATGAAGTTCCTTCAACTTTCTGTGCTTTCATTTCTTATTGTGATATTGTCATTGAATGGGGCAACTTTAGCTCATCCTTATGGAGATTTCCTTCATTGCCTTTCTCTTCGTATATCAAACTCTTCTACTATTTCTAAAGTTATTTACACCCAAAATAATCCCTCGTATTCATCGGTTTTGAATGCTTCTATTCATAATACTAGGTTCGCTACACTCACCACCCCTAAACCCTATGCCATTATTACACCACTCAAAACATCCCATGTCCAATCAACAATTTATTGTTCCAAAAACCATGGCTTCCAACTTAGGATTCGAAGTGGTGGTCATGATGTTGAGGGTGTTTCTTATGTTTCTCAAGTTCCATTTGTCGTCCTTGATTTGGTCAACTTTCGAGATGTTAAAGTTGACACAAAAAACGAAGTTGCCTGGGTTCAATCTGGTGCAACTACAGGTGAATTATATTACGGGATTGCTGCAAAGACACAAACGCTCGGCTTTCCTGCTGGTATTTGCCACACTATAGGCATTGGTGGGCATTTAAGTGGGGGTGGATTCGGCATATTGGGCCGCAAATATGGTCTTGCTGCTGATCATGTAATTGATGTTAAATTGGTTGATGCTAATGGAAGGGTTCTTAATCGAAAATCCATGGGTGAAGAATTGTTTTGGGCTATCCGAGGAGGTGGAGGAAATACCTTTGGAGTTGTTCTTGCTTGGAAAGTAAAGTTAGTCCCTGTTCCACCTGTTGTAACTGTGTTTACAGTTAACAAGAACTTGGAACAAAATGCAACCAAAATCTTCCATCGATGGCAATACATTGCTCACAAGTTACCCAATGAGTTATTTACGGCTGTTTGGGTAATGAAGGTGAATTCCAGTCAAGTAGGGAAGAAAACAGTTCAAGCTGGTTTTAGGGGCATGTTTCTTGGTGGGGTTGATGAGTTGATTCCATTGATCCAACACGAGTTTCCAGAGCTAGGACTTGCCAAAGAGAATTGTACCCAAATGAGTTGGGTTCAATCTATTCTTTACTTTGGAGGACTTCCAATTCAACCCGTGAATATTTTGCTTAATAGAAGTGCTCTTCCAGTATCAAGCCTCAAAGCCAAAACGGACTTCGTCAGGGAACCGATGTCTGAAACTGGAATCGAAGGGTTCATGAACATGTTTCTTGAGGAAGAAGCTGACTTTGCTATAACGATGATAGAGGCTTTCGGAGGCAGAATGGATGAAATCCGGGAAAATGAATTACCTTACCCACATAGAGCAGGCATCTTGTTCGAATCCACTTACATTGTCCAATGGACAAATGAAGCAGATGCGGGAAGGTACATAAACTGGATCCGAAGACTCTACAGTTATATGGCCAGTTATGCTTCGAAATCTCCGAGAGAAGCATATTATAATTACAAGGATCTAGATCTTGGAACTAACAACATTGTTGGTTACACAAGTTACGAACAAGCTAGCGTTTGGGGTCTTAAATATTTCAAGAATAACTTTAAAAGATTGGCGCAGATAAAGACCAAGGTTGATCCAATGAATTTCTTTAGAAACGAGCAAAGTATCCCTCCTCTTTGATCTCCATGAAAGAAGAAAGGTCGTCAGGGTTGAAGATTTGAGTTTTTTTCTTAAACATGAAATAATATTTGGGTGAAAAGTAATACTATATTGAAAAATAATTTGTTTCTTTGTCACTATATATGTCATGATGAATAATTTAGTGCATATTGTATTAATTAAATTATAAATTTGTCTTTATTCTAAATTAGTTTTTGTGGGATAAATGTATTTGAAATGTCCCTGCATTATAGGGATTGAATCACATGGCTTGTCTTTTTAATTTGTTATTTAATAAAAATTACAATAAAAAAGGATCAGAATAAGGTAGTAGGTATGGGGTGTGCCTCGCATTTTCAGACCCTATCAGGTACTTTTCGTTACCATACCCTTTATAGGCGATGACATCGTGACGAGGAGGTTTTCGATGTCACGATGACCCGATGTCACGACAACGGATGACATCGTGGCGAGATGATTCGGGACATTGTGACATGGCGACATGTTCCCACATAAATCAGGTTTCTTTTCCCAGTCAAACTTTGGTTATCCTCGAGATATTTTAATAAGATATTCACACTAATTTCAACATATAAAAGGGTTTTAGTAACCCTAGAATTGATATCTTCATCGCATTAAGATTAAGAGAGTTTCTGAGAGAGTTTAAGGGAATTTCGTGTTTTAGTCAGAGAACTTTTTTTTTTTTTGAGATTCAGAGTTTTCTGTTTTGATTATCTCCATCTTGTGCTCTTCGCTTATTTCCTTATTAAGTAAAGCCTACTTTGCCTATGATTTTTTATCCTCTTTAAAGGGGGTTTTCCATGTAAATATTTGTGTGCCCAATTTTCTTTCTCTTTTTTGTTGCGTATCGATCCACAACAAACTGGTATTAGAGCTTGATTTGTTTTTCACAATCAATTCGTTCAGGGATGACAATGAGATATGATATCGAGAAGTTCAATGGCATCACAAATTTCAGTTTATGGCAAGTCTGAATAACAATTATTTTGATTCAGTACGGCCTGAAGAAGGTCATTACAGGGAAAAAGGCCACATATATGAATCAGTCAGAATGGGATAAGCTTGATAAGAAGACTTTGTTAACAATTCAGTTGTGCCTCACAAATAATGTATTGCAGGAAGGGTTTATAGAGAAAATGGCAACAACCTTATGGAGTAAGTTAGAAACCCTATACATGACAAAGTTTTTAGCAGATCGATTGGTGTTGAAACGACACCTCTACACGTTTCGTATAGCCGAAGGTGAGTACCTTAAGGGTCACATTAGTCAATTTGTTACTCTCTTGAATGATCTTAAAAACATCGAGGTTAATATAGATAATAAAGATCAGACTATGTTATTATTGTGCTCTTTGCCCCTTTCGTATAAGTTTTTCAAGGAGACCTTGATTTATAGTAGAGATAAACTCTCGTTCAAGGAAGCGAAGCGAAACTTGTTGAGCAAAGACAGGCTTGACAATGAGTTTAGTTCGGATAGCGAGTCAAATGAGCAAGCCTCGATTTTTGGTTGCAAGAAGTAAGAAAGCATCAAAGTCGAGGAATCGAGACAAAACATGTGTCTGTTGCAAGAAGTTAAGTCACATTAAGACAAAGTGTTATAAGTTGTAGAAAATCAAATACTAGTTCATTGTATGAATGACTTTTTAAGATGCACGATTCCGATGGGTACATAAATATATATATATATATATATATATATATATATATATATATATATATATATATATATATATATGACATGCATATATTTTTACAATCATGAAAAAGAGAAAGAAAGAAGTTAATGAAATTTTAAGCAATGCAAGGAAATAATATTTTAGTTGGTGCCTTAAGCCAAAAACACATAGTTGTTCGATGATTTGAAATCCAAATAACCATGTCTACTTTGTAAACTTCCATACATGAAAAGTTATGACTTTTCAAAAGGCACTTATGTACTTATTGGTACATTATATATAGTTGTTTGGTTGGAGTTGAATTAATTTAATTCATTCCATCCAATTTCGAGTGAAATTTTTAGTAATGATATTCAATTTGAGATATGATATGATATTATTTATTTAAATAATGATATTAGTAACCAACATTTGGATAATATTGATGAGACATCATTTTCATTATTAAAAATGAAAGTTTGTAGATGATCATATAATATAAATAAATTTAGTTGTTGTTTTTATTAAGTAACCTTAAGCTAAATGAGTTTTATATAAGATTGCATATTTTTATTCTATATCATAAAGTTTGAACTAGAAGTGATTTTGACTAGAAATGAATTAAGTTATATGCATATGTATGGTTAATTTTCTAATCAATGTAGAATAGTGGAAAAATTGGCTTATATAATAATATCATTATTCCGTTATGAAATCTTCTAGTGAGAATACATAGCTTGATAATCATATATTTAAAATTGAGATCATATTGTGCATATTTATAATGGTGCATATGGTTTTTATACATGGCTTGAATATGATCCATAATCTCACATTTCTATAAAATTTGAGATGTAGTAAATTTTGAAATTCACCTTGGAAGTGATGAATAAAAAATATCATGAGTATGAAATAACAATATGAATGCTATTTGACCCATTTAAGCGATAGACATGATTTTGATCATAGTCAGAAAATAATTGATAATGCCCATGGTGAATAAATGTATGATTTTATAGTTGATTGGACAATTGATGGTGTTTTAATGTGACTATATATGTTACACCCTTGTATATATAAGGTGTGTTGAGAAAAATAATATTATTTGACTATGAATGAAAAAAAAAAATTAAAGTCATGTACTGATTTTGAAAATAAGCTATGACAAATAGCAAATATGTTGTCCAGTTTCACCAAGAGATTTAAGGTCTCTTTACAACAACTTACTTGGTGAAAAATACATGATTTATGGTTTCATATATTTGGTTATTGTGAAATTAATTTCTTCAATATTAAGAAATAAATAAAGTATCCAAATATGATAATAAAAGATAAAGTGATCACTATAATTCGACAATAGTAAAAATGATATCCTTGCTAGCATTCTTTTGAGAAAGAATGAGTAATTGAACATGGTGGGGATGTTGGTCTTGTAAATTTTCAAGACATAAATAAATATAAAGTTTCACCATGTGATATGGATAATTAACATAACTATGTTGAAATTTTGGAAATTGAGAGATGAGGAACAAGCCTATAATATTTGAGTCGTCAATGATGGAAACTCAACTCAATGCTTGGTATAACGTCAAGTATTGAGTTCAATAAGACAGAGTACATCATCAGTACGTGGCTGTTAGCACTATAAAAAATATATATTATATCATTTCAAGGGAGAAGTGCTAGGCATCTATAATGATAAAGGGAAGGATGAGTATTATATTCTTAATAGACCCATAGCATAAATATGTTAGAGTGTTATAATTACGAGAATACTCTTGATGGGATCTACCTATATGAGTGGAAGTGTGACTACTTATAGGAGCTCAAGCACTTGGCTCTGATAACACTCATAAAAAGAGGTTATAGACACCTGGCTATAATAATGTCTCTTGATATTATGCATTGGCTGGTGTTGAAATTATTATGTGAAATGCGTTTGGTTAATCAAATGAAATAGTTGATTCGAAGCATAGTTTACCATGCAATTTCAATTAACTTTAACATATTTTCAGTAAGTGAAGGTTCAATTGTAAGATACATTCACTTATTCAATTGATTTCCAAGATTATCAAAATCTAGAATATTTTGAAAATAGGGGAGATTGTTGGAATATTTTAAAATTATATAGTGTTCCAATAAGTGACAAATGAAAAGTGATCAATTACCCAAAGTTTTGTCAATTAATTAATAATAAAAGGTCATAATTATTCGAGTAGATATATATTGAATAATTATGTTTATGGCTAAAGATCTGACTATCCATTTGGGGTAGTTATATCCCTATGAAAAGACATATGAGACCTCCTATAAATAGGAGTGAAATTTCATTTGTAGGACACACCAAAAAACACATCAAAAAGTTTTTTTCTATTCTCCAACCATCTTTTATTTTTCTTGATTGTTTTATAAAGAATTGTTACAGAAATTCTTTATAAAAATTGGTATTCTTGTTATGCTTCACTCAATGCTCAGTGGACTGTTTCCATCAGAACAAAACGCCGATAGTCATTGGGCTTTATTAAATCCTCGATGTTTATTTGCCAATAATTCTTTTACACACCATAATATAGGTGAAAGCGAATAAAACCTTAAAAAAGTGACATTAGTACACGCATTGAAATATTCATTTAACTTCTCATAAATTTATTTTTATCCTCGCTGTCCAACACTACAAATCAACAATAAAATCTGAAAGAATACATTCCCCACTAATCACAAAAGAGAAAACCCAACCCGGAGATTGTGAAACATGCTTCAGAAAAATACATACCAACATAAGATTGTTTAGCCAACAACAAAAATCTCAATACTCTTTTAAACAATTTCTTTGCCTAAAGCATAATTATTCTAAAATAGTTTTTGTGCGGTGATTCGACATTTTAATTTTTTTATTTAATAAAATATCAATCATAAATAAGGTAGCTGGTAGCTAAGTGATTTTATTTTATTAAAATATTATATTTGAAATAAATTATTTTTTAATAAAATAAGATATTTAAAATACCATATTTTACTTTTATCTAAAAAATTTAAAATAATATATTAAAAATAAATAAAATTTTAAAATTAAAATTCACTTTTATCAAACCACATAATCATATTTAATAATTAAGTTTTACTAATTTAACATACAACTTTATTTTTATATAAATATAGTATTAAAATTAATTCATTTCATTTTATAAAACAACATATAATTTTTTCAAACCGATTCAACTAACTTTAGTTGAGAAAACTAATCTAATCAAATCAACTTTAATTCGATCGATTTAATTGATTTTTTCGATTAATTAACTTTGAATTGGGCCTATATAGTTATATATCTCTTATATATATATATATATATTATAAAATATAAATATTTTTAAAATAATATAAATGAAGTCAATTTTTTTAATCAGTTCAATTTTAAGATTCAAAAATCAATAACAGATGGAATTAAATAACTAAATCAAAGTCAAAAGGGATGTACCCACTGCACCATCTACATGGGAATCGAAAAAACCAAATGGATGAATTAAATTGCTGTTCCCTAAAGTCAGAGTTTGAATCCTAAAGAGCTGTCTTGAAGAGGGATTGTATTATTTACCATTCCAGGTATGGGGGGCTTAGACTTTTGTCCCTAATCTATCGTTTTAAACCAACATATTTTAATTTCCTTTTTCAAAAATAAAAGATATGACTAAATGATAAAGGGGTAAAAGAAGAGGTTGTTAAAGTTGAAATATACTAAAATTCGATTCGTTTAGAAAAAAATTGAATTTATTTTTAAACTTTAAGTTAATCGAATCAAGTTATTTAAATTATTTGAGTCAACTCGAATAAGTAATTCGAGTTTCGAGTTCGAAACGAGTTGAATTTTACAATTCGAATAATAGATTGATGTAAATACTCTTTTAGCCTCTACTAAGTTTGAAAATGAACAAATTAGTCCTCTCTCAACAAAAATTACAAAAAATCCAAAATCCAAATATTTATAAAAATTCCAAAATTTTATTTTTAAAAATTATAAAAATCTAAAAAATGTATAAAGAAAGTTAAAAAATAAAAGAAATTTTTTCTAGAATAATAATTTTGAGGACCTACATAAGTTACTTAATGATTCAAGTTTATCATACTAAAATATTTTTTATTATTTTGCTTTGGTTTTAAATATATATGGTTTCAAATTTATGTGTTCTAACATGTAATTAGTTATATTGTAACAAGATTTTAATTTGATTTGTTTAATTTTTTAATTTAACTCGAACAATTTCACTCAATTTGACTCGAATCGACTCGAAAAAATTCTAAATAGAGTTAGGGTGACAAAATATGACTTATCAACTCAATTAATTCAAAATTTTTTAACTTGATTCAATCGAACACTCACCCTTAAATTCTTATGTGAGAAAGTATACTTCAACAATATCAATGATTAGTTAATTGAATCGTTGATAGTGTGATAAATACTTTATTTTTATTTTCACATTGCCCTATTAAATAGTTATATATATGCAACATAGTATTTCAAAATTAGCGAAATTACTAGAAAAAGATTATTTACATTAAGAGGAATTCAATCTAGAATATAAAGCTACCCAAATCAACCGTTATTTTGATATAATAGTTTGACGTAATATTTACACACATTAAATTTGAAAAAGTTTGAGGGACTAAAATAAAAATAATTTAATTTAGAGTTATTAATGATGCAATTTACCCTTTTAATAAAAGAAAAATTGTTTATAGTCTAATAGTTATCTTAGATTTAGCTAAACAAAATTTGATTCAATTTAAAAAGAGGCAAAAACATGTTTTTTTAGCAAATATACTGCAGAAATAATTAAAATATGAAAAGAATAAAAGAAATTATAAATATAAAACATCTCAAACATAACTATAAATAAGGTAACTAAGTGTAAAACAATGCCATGCTCACAACTGGCTCAAGAACATGAAGTTCCTTCAATTTTCTGTGCTTCCATTTCTTATGGTGATATTGTCAGTGAGTGGGGCAAATTTAACTCATCATCCTCATCGGGATTTCCTTCGTTGCCTTTCTCTTCGTATAGAAAACTCTTGTACCATTACTTACACGCACAATAATCCCTCATATCCATCAGTTTTGAATGCTTCTATTCAGAATACTAGGTTCTCCACACCAACTACCCCTAAACCATATGCCATTATTACACCACGCAAAACATCCGATGTCCAATCAACAATTTTTTGTTCCAAAAACTATGGCTTCCAACTTAGGATTCGAAGTGGTGGTCATGATGTTGAGGGTGTTTCTTATGTTTCTCAAGTTCCATTTGTCGTCCTTGATTTGGTCAACTTTCGAGATGTTAAAGTTGACACAAAAAATGAAGTTGCCTGGGTTCAATCTGGTGCAACTACAGGTGAATTATATTACGGGATTGCTGCAAAGACACAAACGCTCGGCTTTCCCGCTGGTATTTGCCACACTATAGGCATTGGTGGGCATTTAAGTGGGGGTGGATTTGGCATATTGGGCCGCAAATATGGTCTTGCTGCTGATCATATAATTGATGCTAAAATGGTTGATGCTAATGGAAGGGTTCTTCATCGAAAATCCATGGGTGAAGATTTGTTTTGGGCTATCCGAGGAGGTGGAGGAAATACCTTTGGAGTTGTTCTTGCTTGGAAAATAAAGTTAGTCCCTGTTCCACCTGTTGTAACTGTGTTTACAGTTAACAAGAACTTGGAACAAAATGCAACCAAAATCTTCCATCGATGGCAACAAATTGCTCACAAGTTACCCAATGATTTATTTACGACTGTTTGGGTAATGAAAGTGAATTCCAGTCAAGTAGGGAAGAAAACAGTTCAAGCTTCTTTTAAAGGCCTGTTTCTTGGTAGGATTGATGAGTTGATTCCATTGATCCAATACGCGTTTCCAGAGCTAGGACTTGCCAGAGAGAATTGTACCCAAATGAGTTGGGTTCAATCTGTTCTTTACTTTGGAGCACTTCCAATTGAACCTGTGGAGATTTTGCTTAATAGAAGTGCTCTTCCAAGATTAAGTCTCAAAGCCAAAACGGACTACATCAGGGAACCGATGTCCGAAGCTGGATTCGAAGGGTTCATGAACATGTTTCTTGAGGAAGGAACTGACTTGGCTATAACGATGATGGAGGCTTTCGGAGGCAAAATGAATGAAATCCGGGAAAATGAAATACCTTTCCCACATAGATCAGGCATCTTGTTCGAATCTGTTTACATTGTACAATGGATAAATGAAGAAGATGCAGGATTGTGCATAAATTGGATGCGAAGACTTTACAATTATATGTCCAGTTATGCTTCGAAATCTCTGAGAGAAGCATATTATAATTACAAGGATCTAGATCTTGGAATTAACAACGTTAATGGTTACACAAGTTACGAACAAGCCAGCGTCTGGGGTCTTAAATATTTCAAGAACAACTTCAAAAGATTGGTGCGGGTAAAGACCATGATTGATCCAACGAATTTCTTTAGTAATGAGCAAAGTATCCCTCCTCTTTTGTCTCCATGAAAGAAGAAAGGTCGTCAGGGTTGAAGATTTTAGAGTTTTTTCTTAAATATGAAATAATATTTGGATGAAAAGTAATATTATATTGTAATACAAAGAGTTTCTTTGTTACTATATATGTCGTGATCAATAATTAATTAAACCATAAATTTATTTTTATTCTAAATTTTTTTGTAAGGTGAATCTACTTATAAGGTCCGATATTATATCATATATATGGTTTATTTTTAATTTTTATTTAATAAAAATTTTAATAAAAAATGTTGAATAAGATAGTAAATACCATTCAGAAATTAAAAATAATATTACATTCACCGTCCGCTTTTATCAAAACTAAGAGATAAATAAAATTTTAAAATTAAAATTCACTTTTATCAAACCACATAATTATATTTAATACTTATTCTTTTACTAATTTAACATACTAATTTTTATATAAATTTAATACTAAAAATTCATCACTTAAATTTTCGTTTTATAAAACAAAATATAATTTTAATCCCTTCAATATCAAATATTTAAAAATAATCATTTTATTTGAATTTTTTCTATAAAACCATTGAAAAATAAATAATCTAGAATACATTCAACCAATTAATAATTTATTTTTTATTTTAATATTATACTCTCTTTTAAGTAAACATCAAATCATAATAGTTTAAATTAATTATTTTTATTATTAGTTTGGATATTATTAAAAGTATATATATTCTTATATTTTTTACTTTTTGATATTTAATTTTTTCAAAATTTAAATTTTATATTTATGTTTATCAGAAGTGGGTTAAATTTTGGGCGAACTTTACCTATATGATTGAGTAAGGGATAGCAATCAGTTTAATTAGTAGGTTCGATTAGTTTTTCCAAACTATTTTTAATATGAGAAAAATCAATCGACCAACTTTAATTGAGAAAATCAGTTTAACAAATCGATTTCGATTCGATCAATTTAATCGATTTTTTTGATTCGATTCCAAAATTCCAAAATCGATAACAAATAGAATTAATCAATTAAAGTCAAGGTTTGAATCCTATTTGTATTATTTACCATTCCAAGTCTCGGTGGCTTAGACTTTTGTCCCTAACCTATCGTTTTAAACCAACTTATTTTTAAAAATAGAACATGTGGCTTTACATTTTTTGAAACTAACATATTTTAGTTTCCTTTTTTAAAAAATAAAACATATGAGGTAAAAGAAGAGGTGGTTGAAATTTGAGCAAATATTTTTTTTATATAGCGTCTAAGATTATCGGTAAGCGCACTCAAACTGACGTCTTCTTATAATGATAATAACGTTGATGCCAATTGAGTTAAGATTCAATCGACTTCGAAAAAAGTATTTCAACAATATCAATGATTAGTTAATTGAATCATTGATAGTGTGATAAATACTTTTATTTTTTATTTTTCACATCACCCTATTAAATAGTTATATATATGCAACATAATATTTTAATATTTAATTAGCAAAATTACTAGAAAAAAATTATTTACATGAAGAGGAATTCAATCTAGAATAGAAAGCTACCCAAATCAATTTGAAAAAGTTTGAGGTGATCAAAATTAGGACAATTTTATTTTGAGTGATTAACGATGTAATTTATTCCTTTTTAAATAATTTTATTATATATTTTAATCATTTTTTGACATAATATCTAAAATTATTCATAGATCTTCCCAACTCATAAATAAAAGGATAATGCGCTTCAGTTTACTCTGATCCATGTCCTTCTATATTGGCAATAAGGCACATGCTAATCGAATTAAGACTTAATCGGCTAATTTAAAGAGAAAATTATATATATTTACATACTAAATAATTAAAATATGAAAAGAATAAAAGAAATGATAAATATAAAACATCTCAAACATAATTATAAATAAGGTAACTAAGTGTAACACAATCCCATGCTCACAACTGGCTCAAGAACATGAAGTTCCTTCAATTTTCTGTGCTTCCATTTCTTATGGTGATATTGTCAGTGAGTGGGGAAAATTTAACTCATCATCTTCATCGGGATTTCCTTCGTTGCCTTTCTCTTCATATAGCAAACTTTTCTACCATTACTTACATGCAAAATAATCCCTCATATTCATCATTTTTGAATGCTTTTATTCATAATACAAGGTTCTCCACACCAACTACGCCTAAACCCTTTGCTATTATTACACCACTCAAAACTTCCCATGTCCAATCAACAATTTATTGTTCCAAAAACTATGGCTTCCAACTTAGGATTCGAAGTGGTGGTCATGATGTTGAGGGTGTTTCCGATGTTTCTCAAGATCCATTTGTCATCCATGGTCAACTTTCGAGCAATTGAAGTTGACACAATGAGTGAAGTTGCCTGGGTTGAATCTGGTGCAACTCTAGGTGAATTGTATTACGAAATTGCTTCAAAAAGTAAAACCCTTGCTTTCCCTGCTGGTTTTTGCCGCACTGTAGGTGCTGGTGGGCATTTAAGTGGGGGTGGATATGGCATATTGGTCCGTAAATACGGTCTTGCTTGCTGATCATATAATTGATGCTATATTGATTTATGTTAATGGAAGGATTCTTAATCGGAAATACATGGGTGAAGATCTGTTTTGGGCTATCCGAGGAGGTGGTGGAAATACTTTTGGCATTGTTCTTGCTTGGAAATTAAAGTTAGTCCCTGTTCCACCTGTTCTAACTGTGTTTACAGTTAACAAGAACTTGGAACAAAATGCAACCAAAATCTTCCATCGATGGCAATACATTGCTCACAAGCTTCCCAGTGATATATTTATGGCTGTTTGAATAACGAAAGTGAATTCCAGTCAAGTAGGGAAGAAAACAGTTCAAGCTTCTTTTAAAGCCATGTTTCTTGGTGGGGTTGATGAGTTGATTCCATTGATCCAACACAAGTTTCCGGGGCTAGGACTTGCCAAAGAGAATTGCACCGAAATGAGTTGGATCGAATCAGTTCTTCACTTTGGTGAACTTCCAATACAACCTGTGGATATTTTGCTTAATAGAAATGTTCCAAGGTCAAGTCTCAAAGCCAAAACGGACTTCGTCAAGGAACCGATCCCCGAAACTGGAACCGAAGGCTTCATGTCCATGTTTCTTGAGGAAGAAGCTGACATTGCTATAACAATGATTGTGGCTTTGGGAGGCAAAATGTATGAAATTCCGGAAAATAAAATACCTTTTCCAAATAAAGTAGGCAATTTGTTTATAGCCATATACATTGCAGCAATGGCTGAATGAAGAAGATGCGGGAACATCCATAAGTTGGATCCGAAGACTTTACAGTTATAAGGCCAGTTATGTTTCGAAATCTCCGAGAGAAGCATTTTATAATTACAAGGATCTAGTGTCACGGGGCTAGACTTTTTATCTCGCAATCCGTGCGGCATTAGGCAATTTGCTCGTCCAAACTCGCACAAGTCAGCCTTTACACTTAAAAATGAGGGTTCCTTAAGAACTTTTCCAAGGCACCAATTTGTATAGCGGAAGTAATTGTGCCAAAATAAGCTATATATAAGTAAAAGAAAGTCAAAGAAAGAATGCACACAAGGTGTTTGAGTAAATGCCCAAGAATTCTATTACTTTTAAGAATTCAACATATAATGGATGGTTTACAAATGAGGGGGAGGCTCTCCATTTATAGTTGAGCTCCCTCAGAATCGACGGTCAAGATACATTTACATCGACGGACGAGATTAATGATATCCCATGATTTAAGGGATTTACACGATATGCCTTATCAAATCTAATCTAATCTTTACAATATATGATTCTCTCTATCTTTTAAGATTAGTTACCCAAAATAGCCTAAGTTGCTATATATTCGCTATCGGGCCATCTAGGCTTCAATCTGATAGGCTTCTCCAACAATTCTTGGAATCGGGCCAGTTCTTGTGGGCTAAATGATCCCCATCTAATCGATCGACCTCTATGGGGTGCATCTTGTGCCATGGTCACGGGCATGGAACTTTGGCCCGTGACACTAGATCTTGGAACTAACAATGTTAGTGGCTACAAAAATTATGAACAAGCCAACGTTTGGGGTCTTAAATATTTCAAGAATAACTTCAAAAGATTGGTGCAAATAAAGATCATGGTTGATCCAATGAATTTATTTAGAAACGAGCAAAGTGTCCCTCCTCTTTGGTCTCCATGAAAGAAGAAAGATCACTTGGGATGAGAGAAAGGATTGCATGAAACTGTGATTACACGTCTTTCTTATCTCTTTCCAATAAAAATCAAAATTTTCTTTATTTTCAGTTTTTTCCTTCTAAAAAAATTCAAATCAAACTAAAAATGCTAAAAATCAGGAGAAAAATCTGATTTATCATTCTTCTATTAGAAATGGATAGGGATAATGTGGAATTACAGCTTCATACAATCCCTTCTCTTTGAATTGAAAATTTCAAAGTTTTTCTTAAACATGAAATAATATTTGGATGAAAAAGTAATTCTATATTGTAAAATAAAGAGTTTTTTTGTCACTATATCTATATAGGTCATGATGAATAGGTTAGTGCATAGTGTATTAATTAAATCATAATTTTATCTTTGTTTTAAAATAGTTTTGTATGGTAAATGTACTCGACAGATCCTTGTATTTTAGTGATTAGATTAAACGATTTGTCATTTTAATTTTTATTTAATAAAATTTCAATAAAATAAGTGTTGAATTAGATAGTAGGTAAATAGCTATTTATCCCTTATACTGAAAAATAATAATAATTTTATTTTATTAAAAATATTATATTTGAAATAAATTATATATTTTTGAAATGAAATATTCAAATGATCATATTTCAAATAAAACTAAGAAATAAATAAATTTTTAAAATTATTATTTACTTTTATCAAATGGCATAATATTAAATACTTAATTTTACTAATTTAACAACAATTTTTTACTTTAAACTTAGTACTAAAAATTATCACTTAATTTTTAATTTTATAAAACAATATATAATTTTTAATCCCTTCAATATCAAATATTTTAATTAATTTTTCTATAAAACCATTGAAAATGTTAGCAAAAAGGTCGTTGCTGAGGATAGATGCAACATAACCACATTGGTGCTTGAGATGGTGGGCACTACTCCAAGCACTAAATGAAGAACAGTTAGCACACAAGACACAAGGATATGATGACGCAATTTAGTTTCCTTAATTACTTTGCAGAGCCTAACTTAGTGAGAAATATGCATTTTCTTCAACAATCACAAAGTGAACCTATTCAATCACATATACCGTAATTGTTTCCCTCACCCTTAAACTTTGAAGACACAATACTCATACTACTATGATCACCCATTGTGATCACAACAAGTAAAACACAACGGGATTCTCTATAAAAATAGCACTCTTACCAAGTTATTCTCACAAGAACAAATTAAGTGTCTAACTCTCAATACATTTACCTAGGCAAGTCTCTCAAATATATAGACTTTAATTTTGAGATTTACTTACAATTTGGAGATCTAATACAATCCTATTAAAACAATAATGCCATAAGAATAATACAATATAATAATAACAACAAATTGTTAAGCTCGATAATCACCACAAGGGGGTGAATTGGTGTTTAAAAAACTACAAGAAAATATGACAAACAAATGAGACTCAAGAATTTATAGTAGTTCGACCCCAATTGCTTACCTTTCACTACCTTAGCTTATCACAACTAAGGATTTCTCAAATTCACTATATTTGAACCTTTGGAGGACAATTTTTAACCTTTACAAGGTACTATCTTTTCACTAGGCAAGATAAAGCCACTTCCACCTTAAACAAAGATGAGGAATAAGAATAAAGATTAAAAACTATTCTTAAAAGAAGATATTATAATGATAAGGTTCACTCAATAACAATACAACACTTGAAAATAATAAAAGAGATGGTTGCTCAAGGGTGCGTACGAAGAACAAAGAGAATATCAATGAAAAGATTGGATTTTTGTGCAATTGAATTTGGAGCTATTGACTTGTATTAATGCCTTCTAACAACCTTGGAGCAGTTTGGAGATGTTGGGAGTAAATTAGAACCGTTGTTGCAATTAATTCGAGCATTAATTACAAATTGCAAACTACTTGTATCGATACAAGTAGACTTGTGCCAATAGAAGTCTTCCCGTTGAAGCCCGATGTATCAATAGAAGTCCACTTTATCAGTAGAAGTTTGAGAATTTCAAGAGTTCAAACTTGTACCAATAGTTGTATCGGTAGAAGGTGCAGAAGAATCGAAAAATTGCTCATTGACTTACTTGTATTGGTAGAAGTCCCCCTAAGTACCGATAGAAGTTTGGAGGGATGCTTGTACTCTCTAACTTACTTCTATCAATAGAACTTCTCCCAAGCATCGATTCAACTAGAGATGTATCGATAGAAGAGCCTCTAAAGTATCAATAGAAGTTTGAAAGAATTCTTGGGGTGCTCTCTGACTTGCTTCTACCAGTACTTCTATACACTTGTATTGATAGAAGTGTTACAAAGTTGTAAAATTTGTTTTGAATCAAGATTTTTCAGAGGCATTGAGTTTCTAAACACTTTGAAAATAATTTTAATGGCTTATATCAATTGATTGCAAGTTGGACTAAAGAGAATTTATAATTTGACTTTGTTATATCAAAACATTTGAAAAACTAGGATAACAATCTCTCCCTTTTTGATATAACAAAACCATTGAAACAATTTGCTAACTCCCCTTTACTCGAACATTATTTTCAAGTTAAGCTCCCTTTCAAAAAAATATTTGATGAAGACTTTGTATAAAAGTATTGAATTTAATTTCAACTTTAATAATGGAAGAATTTTTGGGAATTAGTTGAAAACAATTGTTTTATGTTTTATGTAAATAAACACTTACAATTTAGAGAGAAACAAAATACGAACTTAAAATATTTTAAAAAAGAAAACATCCAAGGCATAGCTATATAACCAAAATATAAATAAAATTGACCAATAAATCAACATGGTCCAAATATAAGGTTCAATAGATTGCCAACACCTAAATATAAAAACGGTCTCCATACAAATTTTATTGGTAAGGGAGCGGGCATACTCTATGACACCAAATTGCTAGTTTTATATTTTTCAACAATCTCCTCCTTTGACAATTTGAAAAATATAATTAAAAATATTTTAAAATACATTATAAAAACTTATTTTTAAAAAGATTGAAAATATATCTAAATCTATTAAAAGTAAAAAGCAATTAAAAGAAGAAGAAATTAAAAATATTTTAAATTAAAAATAATTTATAAACATTTTAAACATGAAATTAAACTATGTTTTAAAACTAATTTATAGCACTTGATTCAAGACGGAAAACACTGAAAATCAGTAAAAAATTAAAAACGAATTTAAACATGTTTTTTTAAAACATTAAAACTAATAAAAATACTTTTAAAAGTTGATAAAGTTTTACGTCAAACTTCCAAGCTATTTTCTTGGGCGTGAAATATTATTAGTTAAACCTTCTAATTACTCCCAAAATAAAATTTTATAGCCAAAATTATAGTCGAAATACTGTAACAATATTATATTGAAAGTTTACTAATTTTTTTAATTATTCACCTAAATCCATAATAAATAAAATATAAGTATAAATAATATAATTAATAATTTAAATAACATAAATCATGAGGGAAATATCATAAATAAATTCAAAAGTATGCACTTACCGATTTGGGTTGTTTTGGTTTTAGTCTTTTAGATTTAAATTATTCTAGTTTGAGCCTAAATTTTTGATATATTTTTATTATGGTCATTTCAGATTTTAATCATTAAGAGTTTAAATTATTTCGTGCTCACTTTAATTTTGTATTTAGTTTAGTTTAAGTTCAAATTGGACGGAATCATATGATTATTTATTTATCATGAAATCGAATTTAATTGAGTTAGAATGGATAGTATTTTTAAATAAGGGATAATTTTTTAAATTTGTTAATTCAACCCTAGTAAAAGTAACATTTAACAGTTTTTAAGTCAATTTTTTAAACTTTAACTTCAATTAATTTTAAATAGTTTAATTAATTAAAATTTATAAATACTTTAAAATTATTTTTATAATATATTCATAACCAATTATAAAAATAAAATATCTAAATTAAAATTATTGACCACTAAAAATAATAAAATTATTTCTTTTGGAGGGTTACCTTGACAATTTTGTCTCATTGTAAAGGAAGAACTTGGAGGTTGCATGTTCCCTCATGAGTGGTCAACTTCATCTACCTGAAATATCTCCGACCGCACCAGATCACGCCCCTCACTTCCCACAGACTCAATTGAGTTAAAAATAAAGGCATAATACTAAATTTAGTCCTTAAACTTTATATTTTTTTATCAAGTCTGATTCTTATTTTAATTTGAGCTAAATTAGCTATCAAGCTTTTAAAAAGAGTCAAATCATTTTTAATGAAAATACTTGACTAAAACATTAACTTTTAACAATGTTAATGTCACAACTCACATAATAGTCATTATATACTTTGTATTGAAATAGCATTATTTATTTTATATCCATCAACAAATAATTTTAAAAATTATATAAAGAGATATAACAAGTTTTACCCTATACTTCAATGAAAATTTTAATGTGGTACATAATCATGATGACATGTGTAACACCTCATAGGTTATCTTGTCACATCAACAAAATTTCCCACACCAGTAGGGTCAGGTGCCAAATCAATAGACAAAATAAAAGTTTAGATACCGCAATGGATAAGTTTGAAAGTAGAAGTATCACATTGACAATTTTATTAAAGAATACGGGTAAAACTTATCATTATCCCTTATAAAAATGTTAAAAAAAAACATATATTACATAGGAATTGTCATGCAAGCAATTATTTTTAAAAATAATATTTTAATTAGTATTTCTGCTAAAATTAACAAAAAATTTATTTTTTAAAAGGTTAAGTGTCAAAATTAGCTTAAAGAAAATAAAGACTAAATTGATAAGAGATGTAAATATTGAAGGTTAAATGTGATATTATGCCAAAGAAAAACACTAACTACCTTCCATCTTGCCGCGGCTCATTGTTTAGTCCCTCGTCAGTCGTCACTGTATTTTCCTCTGGATTTTACTTTTTATTATTATTTTGTTTTACTTCAAAATATCTCAAAAATCAAAATTTCCATTCATAGAATCCGATAATTGCTTTAGGGTTTTAATTTTGGGGGTCAGCCGTAGAAAATGTCTCAATTCTCCTCCGCATTCACGGCCGCCTCCTCGGTCTCACTTCCTCCTCCGTCGTTCTACGTATCGGTTTCTAAACGCAGCTTCATCTATTGTTGTTCGTCGTCGCAGTCTAGAACGACCGTTGTTAATGGGAAATTCGATGGTAAAATCGTTGATAGAGATGAGATTCGTTTCGGCTTGCCTAGCAAAGGTCGCATGGCTGGTGACACTCTCGATCTACTCAAGGTAGTACTGGCTTAACACTTGTTTCTTATTAAAGTTTGTGAATTATGATTGGAATCAAGCATTACGAGCTATAATATAGCTGTTAATTGTATATGCTTTAACAAAGTTTGAGATTTAATTGCCATACAAAGTTTTAAAAAATGAATCTACTCTGGTTTAAACGTTGATAAGATAGTATGTTCTGTTAAACTTTGCGTATAATCAGGTATGCTTACTGGATAATAATGGTTTGCTTTTGAAATTTGTATGATTGCACCGTTTGCTTGATTGCATGGATGGTTAATTTTGATGGAAAATATTAATGGTGTCAACTACTGAGTTAAACTTTTTTAAATAAAAAATGTAAGGGGATTTAATTTTAGCTTTTTAAAGTATAAGGGCTAAATCTCAAATTGCATTAAGTATAGGACTAACAGCGCAAATTGACCTTTAGAAATTGATTTATTTTCTTTATTAATTAATTTTATCTGGATTTGTTTATTTTGTATAAGAAACTGTAAAAGTGAGGCATTGGCACTTGCTGTGCAAAAAAATGCTTTGCATACGAAAGTGGATAACATTTCTGAGAAGTTAATTTAATTTTTTTTTAATAATAAAAATGTACATAAATTTTGTAATCATGTCATCATGTCCTCATTTTGTCTTTCCTTTAAAGAAAAAAAAATCTCTATCAAACTCTTTGGTCTGACCCCTTCCATTATTCTGTATTTGTCAAAAGGATTGTCAATTGTCGGTTAAGCAGGTCAATCCTAGACAGTATGTTGCACAAATACCTCAGGTTTGTGCTATCTTTCTCTCTCACAATATGCACTGTACTCGGGACCTGTATATGATTAATATGTAGGATTGATACTGAATGCATAATTTGTTTTTATCCCAGCTTTCCAATGTAGAAGTCTGGTTTCAGCGGCCCAAAGACATTGTACGGAAATTGTTATCTGGAGATTTAGATCTTGGTATTGTGGGGCTTGATACTGTCAGTGAATATGGGCGGGTAAGTAGTTAGACATTGCATGGCCCCAAGACATTTTTTAATTCATTCTGTCATTATCAAAATGTTACTGAGAATCCAAATATCTAATTCTATGCAGTGAATATGTTAGAATTTCAGCCTTGCCGATTAATTTTGCCATGTCATCTTAGAACTAGTTATACATTATTGTCTAAGTTATCTAATGTTAGGCTTGGAGGTGATCTGGTTTATTCTACTACTGCACTTATCCTTTTGCCTATATGCAAAAAGATTCTTTCTTGAAAAAATGAATGCAGAATGGAACTTTACTGCTTCAATATTTTTATCAGGGGGATGAAGATCTTATCTTTGTTCATGATGCCCTCAAGTATGGAGATTGCCGTTTGTCCCTTGCAGTAAGCAGATTCTTTGTTACTAGTACATAGCCAGATTCATCTTCCTGATATCCTTGCTATTGATGATTTGCATATTTTTGTTCAGATTCCTAAGTATGGGATCTTTGAGAATATCAATTCACTGAAGGAGCTAGCTCAGATGCCTCGGTGGACTATTGATAGACCTCTAAGAGTTGCAACTGGCTTCACTTATGTATAACATCCGTTTAAATGGTTTTTGATAATTATATTGATTTTAGAAATTATTTTTGGTACCATCTGCTTTGGTTAGCTTATTGCCTATTGGCAATTGTTTCTATTTGACTTTAATTTCTTTTCTATCTTTCTACCTAGCTTGGTCCTAAATTTATGCAAGAAAATGGATTGAAGCATGTGATATTTTCAACTGCTGATGGAGCCTTAGAGGCAGCTCCTGCGGTAAGAGTCAAATTCTCCCGGAGTACCTGTAATTTACTTTTCATTTGAAGTTGTTTAAAATTGAATGAAAGAGTAGCTCATCCTTCTACAATTCTGTGTCTATTAATTTACTTAAACCTTACTGAACACTCTTATCATGCATATTATTGCTTTCCTAAAGGAAAAATATTCCCACTTGAACTTCAGACTTCCAAGTCTAGTTGTTCACTCACTTCAGTTAATTCTCTGCTGCCTGCTTACGAGTTTTAAGATTGTTTTCCAGATTCATAAACCATAAATAGATTAGTTCTCTTTCTCTCTCTTAATTTAAACAGTATAGGCATGCATTATCTGATAGGTAATAAGAGAAAAAAGATTCTTCCTTTCCCATTGTGGGGTTAGATGATAAAAATGGAAGGAGTGAATGAAGGGAAGCGACGTTGTTTGTATGACAAAAGGAAGAAGTAACAAGGGAACATAGCAATGAGACTACCATAGAAACTAAGATACATAATCAGAGGAAAGAAGAGAAAGAAGCTTACCAGGCAACGAATATGCTGCCTAACTAATAACTCTATATGGAGTTCTTATTCAATTTAGCGGTGGGGGTGGCAGGTTGGAAGCCCTTTATTAATGGGGTAGCTGACCCTAAAGGCAATTCTGCTGTTCTATCTTCACCCAATTGATATTTGACTGAACAAAATGTCCTGTCTTTCCCCTATTGAAGGAAATGATATTTGAAAGACAGTTAGTACTTACTAGATATGGATGAAGCATTTTGGAAAATGATGGTTCTATTTGTCTTCATGATGTTGTGGAAATAACTTCTCTTTGTTATTAATATAGATGGGAATAGCTGATGCAATCCTGGACCTTGTGAGTAGCGGGACAACTCTGAGGGAAAACAACTTGAAAGAGATTGAAGGTGGAGTTGTATTGGAAAGCCAGGTAACCAGCTCTACATCTTTCCTGTTCCTGCAATTTTCAAGAATGTTATCTTGTCATCTGGAGTATGCTATTTTAAAAGGATTTATTTTCAGAATATTTTGCCCTACCTTTAGTCCATTTTTCTTCAGGCTGTTCTAGTTGCAAGCAGAAAAGCATTAATCCAGCGGAAGGGAGCTCTAGACATAACACACGAGATACTGGAAAGATTTGAGGCTCATTTGAGGGCAGCTGATCAGTTCATGGTATGGATATTCGTGATTCTTTGTTGTTATCTTTTCCCTTCCATTCCCTCCCAGTATTCATCCTGTTTATCTTTTTATGGCAGGTAACTGCAAATATGAGGGGCAGTAGCGCAGAGGAAGTCGCTGAGCGAGTACTGAGCCAGCCATCATTATCTGGGTTGCAGGTGAGGTTTTGAAAAGATTTTGCTTCCTGGAGATACTCACTTTTTCCTAGTCTATTGCTAAATCTAAGATGGGTTTTAGAAATATTCATGTTTGCATTTTGCAGGGGCCCACAGTATCTCCAGTTCTTTGCAAGCGTGATGGAAAAGTAGCTGCTGACTACTATGCGATAGTCGTATGTGTACCCAAAAAAGCTCTATACAAGTCTGTGCAACAGTTGAGAGCGGTAAGTCATGACGAATTATAATAAATACTGCCTATATGTTATGGAAACTGTGGTTTTAATGCTTGTTCGTTTAAGCAGTGCACATCATTATAGTCATGAATTTGAATTTTCTCTGGTTCAGATTGGAGGCAGTGGAGTGCTAATTTCACCATTGACCTACATTTTTGACGAAGAGACCCCAAGATGGAGGGAACTGCTCTCGAAGCTTGGTCTTTAGTCCTTTACGATGGATACATGGGTGCATTACTTGCATTTCATATCAGAAGTTTTGAAGTCGTAAGGTACCAAGGTGGATTGGAAACTATTTTGGTGAGAGTAAGAACCTCCAAAAGTTTTGTATTATAGCTTGTTTAATTAAAATGTCATTCTCTTGCCCCTTCTCTTTTGTTTGTTTTTCTTTTCTGATAGTGCAATCCTCATTGCAACCATAACAATGATTTAGAGAAAACGTTTCCCTTTTCGATTTTGTATGTATGATTATGGGGAATTGTCTGTATAGCTGCTAGTTTGCAGTTCTTATTGAAATGCATAGTCACTTTATATACGCTCTTAGCTTAGATGAAATCTACGTGCTTGGTAATTTTATTACATCCTTGGGGAAATACAACAAAACATCTCTCCTTTCAACTTAATATAATTCACTAAGCCCAAAAAGACTGGTGGAAAACCATCAAAGGAACTTAAAGTAAGGAGCTCTCGAACTGGTAACTGGCATTTCAACCTTGTTATGTGGAGCTAGAATGCTTGGATGTTCCATTTCTCTTTGTTCTTGTGAGCCTAACCCAAATAACTCGATGACTTTTGGTTCACTAACTGTTATATCTGGCTTCAGGCTAATAAATTCAAACATCAGACCAGGTTGATTTTGAAGCCCTTCAGTCTGTTCATTGTTTACAGTTCGACCAGTGCTGCTGTTGGAGGCAACAGTTGCTTCCTCTTCAACATCAGTGTAGCTTGCTACCGCCAAGGCTGATGGCTCTTCAGCATCGTGGTTCTGAACTAGTGGTAAACATTCTCCCCTAATCACTCCAATTCTTTTGTACCCCTAACCATCTTTATCCATCTTCCTACAAACCATCACTGTATCACCGATTGCCAGCTTCCAACGCTGCACAAATGGAAGCCATCCCTTACCAAGAACAGGCTTCGGATAGTCTTTCTTCCACCTTATAGAACAGCAAAATAACCGGACTTTGCCGTGGTCTGTCATCCTTCATCTTAAACTCCCACTTTATTTGGAACAGACAACCTGTTCTCAGTATCAATCTTTGTAAGTCTCTTGACGAATAATAGTTTTTCTATTTCCATTGTTTAAGGAAAAGTGAGTTGAAGAGGTAGAGCTTCAACGGGTTTTAGTGTTGCCCAGAGAAACAAAGAAAATGGCTGATATTTATGGGGAAAAAGTGGCGAAATACAGTACATGGAGTGATATGGAGTACACGGATTGTTTTTTTTTTTTTTTTGGGGGTGGGGCTACTTTAAAAGATTATTTTGGTAGATTAAAAACACTAATTTTGGCTGACATGGAGTTGATATTTGGAGGGGGCTTTTAAGAAAATCTCATCAACTTTCACTAAAAATAATTAATGGTTTTGTTTGGTATTGTACGAATTTTAATTTTATATTTTAATTTGATATTGTTTTATGACATTATTTGTTGGTTTAAATGGTCAATATTTACCATTATGGTTTAGGTCTTTTTATAATGTTTAAATTTGAAATTTAATTTAATTAATAGGAAACTTCCTTTATCAAAAAAAAAACCATCGTAATTAAAAAATTTAAATTTTACAAATAGAATTAGAGGGTTAACAAGTATTCACGTATAATTAAATATTTAAAATTAAGTATTTTAGAAAAAGAAATGTAACAAATTTTTAAACCAGTTTTTGAATAAAAAAATACATTTTCAATGTACTTTTTATTAACTCGAGATTTTTAATTTAAAAGATTATTTTCAGATATTAAGTATTTTTTTTGACATAGATTTGGTATTTGGACGGGTTTTTAAGAAAATCTTATTGTATAGAATGATATGGCACATTTTGGATTTAATTCTTTTAAAGGGGTTGAAATGAAATTTTAATTTTTAATAGTCTATATTTTTATAATTTTAGGGGATAAAATGTAATTTTATCTTTATTAACTTAAAATTTTAAAATTTTTAAAGGGTCTAAATAGTAATTTTTTATTTTAGGGAGTCGGTCTTGCAGCACCCTAAATTCACCTTTTATTTGAGCTATATCTAAATTCTAAATTTATGTCTTGTATTTTAATTTAATATGTGAAATTTAAAAATTGGGTTTTATTTTTAATTTATATAATATGTAACATCCCATATCTAATTCAGTCGTCTTGAGCTACGAGATGCCTTAATCATTATCAAAGCAATTAAAGTCACATATTCTTCATACAACCATTCACGCATGCAATTTAATGCATTTCACATTCATTCTATGTCATATAATCATTTTCGAGTGCCATATGAGTTTAAGAAATGTTTTTTTTTGTCTTCCTTTATTTTTTTTTGTAATTTGGTAATTTGGTGCCATACGAGCTTACAAAATCCTCACCATTTACGTCACTCTGGATTGTTCGGCAACAGTGATTCGAGTATACAAATTATCACCTCAGATTACCCGGCAACAATAGTTTTCAATTAATAATTTAATTCTATAATATCTCAATTATATCCGACTTGATTCGACAATTAATAGGGTAATTTCAATTTACAATTCAAATCTTACTTATTTATTTCAAACTTTCAACATCAACTTATCAATTCAATACGTGACATATATATACCAACTCAAGTTCATACCAATTTCACATATCAATTTTAGTCATAAAATTTTTATTTTATTCAATTTAGTCCTGCTTCATCATTCAATCCAACGCATTACAATTCAACTCAAGCATTCATCAAGAACTCACCTCCAACTTCATATGCTTCCTCTTCAACATCACCGTAGCTTGCTACCGCCAAGGCTGATGGCTCTTCGGCATCGTGGTTCCGAACTAAAGGTGAATCTCTTCTCTTGATCACTTCAATTCTATAGTACTCCTTACCATCTTTATCCATCATCCTATAAACTCTCACTACATCACCGATTTCCAGCTTCCAACACCGCACAAATGGAAGCCATCCCTTACTGAGAACCGGCTTCCGATAGCCTTTCTTTTTCCTAATTGAACAACAAAATACCCAGTCTTTCCCATTCTCGTCCTTCACCTTAAACTCCACCTGATGCCGATTTTGGAAATTCAGGAAACATCTTTTCTTCTTAGTTGGAATAGACAACCGCGCCTTGATATCCGTCCTTGAAAGTATCTTCATGAATAGTGGTTTCTCTATTGCCATTGCTTTAAGGAAAAAAAGTGAGTTGAAGAGGTATTTTTCTAAGGGTTTTAGTGTTTCCTACCCAGAGAAACAAAGAAAATGGCTGTTTACCTTTGTCCTTCACTCTTATTTCTTTGACCGATGTGAGGGTAGTTTCCCGCTTTTCTCCTGTTCTTCCTTACTTTGTAAGGAATTGGATGCAATTTCTTCGAACAAAGCAAGAAAGAACAGGTTTTATTAAAAAAAGAAGTCAACTACTTATATATATATATTTACCAAATTATTTAATTTTATCTTTTATTTTCAGTAGTTGTTATTTTAAAATTTGTATAATAACAACTTTAAATTTTAATATTTATAAATTATGTTAATTTATTTTTATTTTAAAAATTAACCCTTAACATTTACATTTCATGTAATTTGGTCTCTCTATTTTTTTAAATTTTGTTTTTCTTTATAATATTGAGGGTTAATTTTAAAAATAGAAAAAATTAAGATTATTATCTTAGATTTTAGTGTTTTCATTTTTATATGTTTTCAATTAAATTTAGTTGATAAATTTATTTTTAAATATTTACTAATAGTTTAGTGACTATTTTGTACTTTTCATAGTTAGGTGATTGAAAAAATTATAAATAATTATGTAATTACTAATATAATTTACCAAAAAATGAATTTTGAAGTGACAATTATTAAAAGGTTTTACTTAGGAGTAAGTAATACCATTTACTATTAGGGTAACCCTCTATTTTTATGAATTAAGAAAAACCTATAATGTTAAATTTATATTTTTAATTTGAAATTCTATTAAAAATATTTTTTTGATATATTTAAAACTAGAGTTACCCTGGCGCTGGGTTTTTATAAAATTTTGTTTCATTAATAATAAATTTTAATTTAAAATGAAATAAATTATATATTTATCCTAGATTAGTATTTAATTATTTATACCCACGTAATCATGTGGTAAAAACATACCCATCTAATTCGCCCTCTATTTTTCTAATCGCATAAATTATGGTAGCGTTATTACTAAGTTTGAAATTTAATTTTTATATTTGTATTTAGATTTTATTTTTCATTTTTATAATATTATATTTTAGACTAAATGGTTGATATTATTGACTATTACGATTTATATAATGCTTAAATTTGAAATTTAATTTAATTCATAAGAAACTTCCTTTTTTTATGAAAAATTAAAAAAATCTATTTACTCTTAATTTGACATAAGATTTTTGAGAAAATATTTGGTACATTATCGGTGGAGTTTTTGGATTTCATAAGCTGGGTTAGAGGATTGAAAAGCTGTTTTCAAAATAAAAAAAAGCTAACCTGAGATTTTTATTTAAAAAATTATTTTGATAGATTAAGAACACTATTTTTTTCTGGCATGGATTTGGTATTCGGAGGTGTTTTAAGAAAATAAGTATAGAATCATATGACATACTTTGGAGTTAATTATTTAAGCTATATTTAAATTCTGAATTTATTTCTTGTTAAATTTTATTGTTTTAATAATCTTAAATTTCTTTAGTATTGATTTGGGTACGTTTTTGGGGTTCCCATCATCTATATAGGAGCTAATAAAAACTTGTATGCTCTGTTAATTGACCATTAGAAAGGGAAGGTTTATCTCTGGCAGTTTGTAATGTTATTGTTCAGTTTACGAGTTACGACGTCTTCTATTCCTTTGTATTCTATGCAAACAGCCTTACTCTCGGCTTCTGTCTGTGATCACTTGGATAGGATCAATTGCAATTTTATTTGGGGAGGGTCTACATATTATTCTCATAATCACTTGGTGAGTTGGGACTTAGCTTGTCGTACAAAAGTGAGTCGGGGACTTGGACTGCGTAAAGCTCGCTTAAATATTATGTCCATGCTTGCTAAATCTAGTTGGAGGATTTTTAATCAACATGATTCTCTTTGGTGTCATGTATTCCGGTCGACTTGGAGAGGCCTGTTGAAATCAGGGATGGTTGTTCCGCTTGGTTGTAAATGGCGCATAGGTGTTGGTACCCAACTGAATTTTTGGTCGGATTGGTGTTTCATTTGTTCTATCTCACCATGATAAAGAGCATGTCCCATGAATATACATGATACATCGGTCAAATTTAAACTTAAATTATATTCTATATTATATAAGTACTAAGTTCTTACAATCATTTCGCCATACTAGGATCGTGCATCTACACTTACTAAGACTTTAGACTTAATTCGGTATAATACACTTATTCAACCCCGAGGCATAACCTCTAAGGGTGCCCCTCAATATGCATAATACAATTATGACGCTACTTGTGTGAGCCTGGCGGTGTTTGACTTGATCCCTCCATATGATCCTTAAGTCATTCATTGACCCTGCATACAAGGCAATACATTCATAAGTTCAGATGAACTTAGTGAGATTTCATGCAACAATAATCATAAAAGACTCTAGATTTTCGGGTAAATAAAAGTAAGGGTGCAAAAGAAAAACTCCCTGAATGTCTTAGAAGATTCTGTAGATTGACTAGCATAGCCGACGCCAATTCGTTCTTTGAACAAATCGCTGGCGGACATGTCAACTAATTTAGTTGTAAGTGTACTTTTCCAAACAACCCTTTTTTGGGTATTGACCCTGTTTAGCTTCATTTCAGACCTCCATTTTACCTTCCTAATTTGACTCACCACAAGATAATAACCACATACGTAACTATGTGGATTGGCGTCAACAACTATTGGCGAACATACAGATATCTCACCACACGGTAGATTTGTCCCTAGTCCGTTCATTCCATACCAACACAATATAGACACACCGTATTATCCCGACAATTTCCCTTTTATGACTTAGCCTCTGTGTATACCATTCCTTTACTAATATCCTTATTGCAACCCTTGATAATGAGATTTGGCTGGTAGTTTAACACCTCTTTCTTTGCGGATTCATACTTGCTAGATAGTCCCATAGGACTTTCCACTACGACGCATTTGAAAAGATATTCCCAACAACCGTTAGTTCCCAGCGGACTATCTCATCCTTAGATTGACCTTGGCGGACTTTATCATTAGATAGCCCTAAGTGGACTTCCCAACACTAGATAGTCCTAACGGATATCCTCTTTCTTTATTAATCCCTAGCAGATTTTATCGATCAGTCAGTGATAAAGGATGAGAAGGATGAACGCGAAAGCGGATCGTAAAGTTTGTCAAAGTCGCGGATTTGACTTAGGGCTCTAGACATTCGGAAAGAAATTTGGATTTTTTTGACACAACCTGAAACGAAATTAAATTCAAGTTAGACAAAAGAATTAAAACAAATAATAAATCAAAGATTAAGGAAGTGAATAAAGAAGATAAATGGAAAGATAAATGGAAAGATAGAACATGGCGTGTAGAAGTCCTAAGAAGCCTTAGAAACACGAAGAATCCACAACCCCCTTCAAGCGGCTCTAATTTCCCCTCCAAGATAAAAACCTTGGCAAGAAAAAGTTTGAAGATAATCCCCACAATCTAAAAAGATTGTTAAAACTCTTCTAAAAGAAACTCAAGAGAAATTCTTAAAAAGAAAAACTCAGAGAGAATTTATTAACTCAAAAGAGAAATAGAATAATAATGAATTGTCTTCATTGTGTACAATGCAAAGGCCTATATATAGGCTAGATAAATAAATCTAAATAAAACTCCCAAGTATACTAGAACTCTAATTTAATCTAAACAAGAAGTAGTTTTAAACTAAACTTTCTTGCTAACATAAAATTCCTAAATAACTTAAAATACTTAATAATTATAAAAAATTCGGAATAAAATAATAATAAAATAATAAGAGCTAATAAATAAAATATTGTGCTCATATATAATAAAAATTTAGCCTAAAACTTAAACCCCATATGAAACGTCTAAGCTTGTAAGATCAATTGGGGTTCTTGAAGTGAAATGCTTAAGCTTGTTAGCATTTTCCGCATGGGCTTGTCGTCATAGATTGAGAGTTTAGGCCCACGAACATAATTAGTCTCTTCTAATTCATCATTACTCCAGAATTTATTGTCTTGAAACTTCAACTCTTCTTCTCGAATTTTTTTCGTGATAAAGTCTTGAACCACTAAGTTGAGTTTTGACTTTATCTGTTTGGATTTGGATCTCGTAATTGGGCCTTGAGGGAAACTAAACTCATCTCTATTATGGCCTTTGAATTGGGCTGAGTTACTCGTATCAGTCAGTCTCTGACGGACATAATTCCTCCAAGATGGCCCTTGTCAGACTTCCCACTTTTTTAGAGATCCTTTTGCAAATAAACCTTTAAAAGTAGAACCTGAGAACCGTCTTGCTTCCTCTTAACCTAGGTTGGCTTGTCTGTCGCTCTTGGTGGACTCTTAATAGTGGATACTTATTCGCAGAAATGCTAAAGGAAATATCCCTTTTCTTCCACATATACCCATGTACAAGATGCTTCTACCTGTTCCTCCTACCTTTACATTTTGGTGGGACCATCTTAAGCCAGCTTACTAGCTTTCCCAAACGCACTATAACTGTTTGTCAGAATTTTTCGCCACATGAATCATGCAGTGATTTCTATTTATATGCCTCGTCAGCTTCTCTGTTTATTGTCCTAACGAACTTCAATTCGCTATACAATGTACCTGTTCGCCACTGGGTCGTGTTATGGCTAACCATGGGCTTTTGACTTTGATGAGCCAATAAACCTCTTTTGAGGTGTCGTTTCGAAGAGGCTGTATATTGTTTTCACGGTGTCACTCTAAAGAGCCTATAGATACCATTTCACGATGCCACCAAACTCCTCAAGTCTCCTTTTAGTTTGCCCATTCCTCCATCACGTCAAATTTTCTTATCTTTATCTAACCCGTTAAAGTAACTCCCTCGAGTCTCCTTTCAGTTCGTCCATTCCTCCATTATGCCAAATTTTCCTATCTTCATCTAACCTGTCAAAGTAACTCCCTCTGTACTCCGCATTTTATAAGCATACATAGTACGCATAATGTTATATATACTATTATAACAAGTAGTTCACCACATATCAATATACAATTCTATCATAGAGAGCATAATTGCAAACGTTCATGTATTACACATAGATTCTTGTATGCATAGCTTTCTCATTCACCAGAATCACATGCAACCTTAGGATTCAAATAGAGCTCAGAGCAAACATAGGCTCAGATCATACAAGCATCACAACATCCATCAATCACTCAAAAGTAGAGTATAACAACTCACCGTAAATCCTTTGTCCTGGCCAGTTTAGGTTGTCCAAATGCTAGAGTCTCCTTCGCCTTGGCAGCTAAGCATAGCAACCCATACACCAATTAAACCAAAGGTATTTAACTTAATCCATTCTCATACAAGAGCTTTTTCAAAGGTTTCAGAAATACTTACTTTTTTTTTTCTCAATTTCACGAATACAGAAGAATAGAAAGGAGTTTTTATACTCTACTTTTGAGTGATTGATGGATGTTGTGTTGCTTGTATGATATGAGCCTATGTTTGCTCTGAGTTCTATTTGAATCCTAAGGTTGCATGTGATTCTGGTGAATGAGAAAGCTATGCATGCAAGAAGCTATGTGTAATACATGAACGTTTGCAATTATGCTCTGTATGATAGAATTGTATATTGATATGTGATGAACTACTTGTTATAATAGTATATATAACATTATGCGTGCTATGTATGCTTATAAAATGCGGAGTACAGAGAGAGTTACTTTGACAGGTAAGATGGAATTAATTGCTCATGCTCAGAGAAGGGTTCAAAGGAATTCGGGGAATTCATTGATAGATGCAAGCTGGTTGATTTACCATTAATTAGAAAAAAAATTACATGGTTTGGCTCGGATAGTAAATGCAGCAAACTGGACAGATTTCTAATAGAAGAAGATTGGGTGGTTCAGATGATGGATCTACAACAGAAGGGTCTCAAGCAATCTGTATCAGATTATATTCTAGTGATGTTGGTGGATGGATCTGTTGACTGGGGTCCTAGACCTTTTAAGTTTGTCAACGCTTGGTTGAAGAAGAAAGAATGTTTGAAGTTTGTAGACACTAAATTTTGCCCGGGCCCAGAAATAAGTCCAAAAATAAAAATATAATAAACCCAAAAAAAAAATGAAGTCCAAGTTCAGTCCAGAATTACAAATATAATTTGGCCCGATCAGAATGACCCATTACTTAAAAAGATTTAAGGTCCATCTACAAGCTTGACTTATATGGAAATATAATCTTTAAGGATATGCAATCTTAGATATGATATGCAATCTTAGATATGATATGATATGATATGCAATCTTGAAGATATGATTTTGTAATCTTGGAGATTTAATTTGTAGATATCCTTTAATCTTAACCATTGATGTAATTGATCTGTACCGTTGGATTTGGGGAGGCTCAACTATAAATAGAGGCCTCTCCCTTCATTGTAAATCACTTGAGTTTTGGGAAGCAATAAGAATTCTTGAAAGCATTCACTCAAATTTCTCTCCCTCTTGCGTTCTTACTCACTGTGGTTTGTTCTTATTTTATTCTTCGTCTATCTTAGTTTTTCAACCTTTTTTTTATTTTAATTTCTTCATTTTTCAAATATGTATATTTATTCCTATCTTTTATACATTTGATTATGTATTTTATATATTATAATATTTAACCTTTTATATAGTTTATTTTCAAATATATATTTTCTATGCATATATATATATATTATATTATCATTTCATGTATTTTGAACTATTGCATTATATTTTTATAATTTGTAAATGTTCTATTTATTTATTTTTTGTGTATGTCATTTATCTTATTTGTGCATAGTTTCATTTTTTTATATGCTATGTTTAATTATTTCTTTTATGTGCTATTTTATGATATATATTGTTGTATAATTTTGCATGTATTATGTTTTTCTTTTAGTTTACTCATGTTTTTATTTGTTTATTATCTTATATTTACCCTAGTATGATTCTTTTTTCATTAAACGTATGTTCATGTTATTTAGTTTTGTCATAATGATATTATTTATGTTTGTATGGAAATGTTAGAATATTTTGTACATCTATGCTTCATGATGCATTAATATGTCATCCTAAAACGTCATTTAAAATAATATTCCAAGGTTTTTTAAAAACAAAATAAAAGGCAATGCTTGATGTTTGGAAACTTCGAGAAAGGTAGTGCCCTAACTTACTGGGTTGCGACTTTTCTCGTTGAATTCGAATAGTCAAGCACCCTTCTAAGTGATTTTGAGTTTTCAAAACTTAAACAATTATTTCGAGATTTCAAAACATAGTGTCCTAACTTACTGGATATGGCGTTTTGTTGTTTCGGGATAAAATTTTTTGAAAGACGAGCTTAGTTTCGAAGGTTTTAAAATGTTGCATCCTAATTTACTGGATGTGATATTTTAACTCGTTTGAAATAAGTGAGCCTTAATTTTCAAATTTGAGACATTCTAATTAAAAGAGGTTTGCATCTTAAAACTTTCAAATTTTCGACATTAAAGACACTTGATAATCAATTAGGTACCAATTTTGGGACATTACGAGGGTGCTTACCCTTCCTCGTACGTAACCGACTCCCGAATCCGTTTTCTCGACTTTCGTAGACCAAAATTAATGTTTTAAAACAAAACATTTTATAAAGTGATCCAATCACACCTAAAAAGATTGGTCGCAACTCCCATTTTTATTTTTTTTAAAGTCGATTCTCATTTTCCAAAACTCGATTTAAAAATGGTTTCGACAAAGTTGATTGAAAAAAATGGTTGGGTATGGAGGGTTTAAAAGGAAAAACGGCTATCAAATTGAGAAAATTGAAAGGAGCAATTAAGAAGTGGAAAATGGAAGATGGAATTTTTTTGGAAAGAAGTATTGTTGAATGTGAGAATAGGATTAAGGCGATTGACGATATAAGTGAAAATAGAAAGCTGACCGAGTTGGAGATCGAGGAGTTAAAACAATTGAATATTGAGGTTAGTGAATCAATCAAACTCAAAGAATCTATATGGCGTCAAAATTCGAGGATGACTTGGCTAAAAGAATGGGATGTCAACAACGCATTTTTCCACAGGGCAGTGAAAATTAAAGCCAAAAGAAAAATGGTTCTTAGCCTAAAAATTGGTAATCGTAACATCAAGGACCCGAAGGAGATGAAAGAGGGCCTTGTCAATTACTTTAAAAATTATTTTGGTTGCTCAGTAAGAAGGTGGAAAATGGGGGTGGACTTAAAATTCAAATTGATTAGCGAGGAAAGTGCGAGGAAATTGGAAGCGCCCTTTTTGATGGAAGAAATTAATGAAGCTGTGTGGAGTTGTGATGAATCAAAGGCGCCTGGGCTTGACGGATTCAATTTGTGCTTCTATAGAAAGTGTTTGGAGATCGTGAAACATGATTTACTAGGGTTAATGCCAGATTTTTTCACATTTGGGAAACTTGAGAAGAGCATTAATTCCTCGTTTATCACCCTTATACCAAAGGTGGAAAATCTTACAGGGATTTCTGAGTTTAGACCAATCTGTTTGGTGAGCTCCCTTTACAAGATAGTATCCAAGGTTTTGTCTCGAAGGTTAAGGGAGGTTGTAGGGGAAGTGGTTAGTGAGACCCAATGCGCTTTCATTAAGGGTAGGCAAATTTTTGGTGGGATTTTAATTGCAAATGAACTTATCCATTCGGTAATGAAGAGAAATAGTTGTGGGGGAAAGCTGGTTTTTAAATTAGATTTTTCAAAAGCTTATGATTGTGTTAGATGGGACTTCTTGGAGTTGGTGTTATCAAAAATGGGGTTCGGGGAAAAGTGGAGAAGCTGGATGTTGGAGTGCTTATCAACAGCTAGAGGGGCAGTCATTATTAATGGGTCTTCATCCAACGAATTCAGATTTTGTAGAGGTCTCAAGCAAAGAGACCCACTGTCTCCATTTTTATTTATTTTAGTAACGGAGGTTCTCCATTTGGCATTGGATAAAGCTTCGGAGGAAGGGTTGATCAAAGGGTTCAATGATGTAATTTAGGGGATGAATTTTTCTCATCTGCAATTTGCTGATGATACGATTCTTTTCCTTAAAGCTGACGATAAAGTGGTGACTAACGTGAAGTACATTGTTAGGGTGTTTGAGATTTTTTTCGGGGCTGAGCATAAATTTTAACAAATCCTGCTTAGTGGGGTTTGAAGTGGAAGAAAAGTTGTTGTTTAAAATGGCTGCTATATGCAAATGTAAAATTGAAAATCTACCTTTTAACTATTTGGGGGTTCCATTGGGTGCAAATCCGAAAAGATTAGCTACTTGGGAACCAATTATAGACAGAGTCAGGAAGAAGTTATCGGGATGGAAATGTCGATCTCTTTCATGGGCTGGCAAGGTAGTTCTTATTAATGTGGTGTTGTCCTCGCTGCCGATATGCTTCATGTCTCTGTTTCATGCTCCGGTGACTGTTATTAAAAGAATTGACAAGATCAGAAGGAATTTTTTATGGGGGAACACGGATGGAAAAAGAAAGATGGCGAGAATAAGATGGAATATTGTCTGTAAACCAAAGGTTAAGGGTAGGGTGGGCGTGGCAAATCTTGAAGTTAAAAATAAAGCTCTATTGGCTAAATGGAGTTGGAGATTTGCAAATGAAAAAGAGGCGTTATGGAGAAAGGTGATTTTAGCTAAATATGGGTCAAATATTCAGAGTTGGCGATTTAAGACGACAAACAAAAAAGACATGTCAGTTTTGTGGAGAGGCATTGTCGAAAATGCTAAAGATGAGAAAGTGTCCAAATGGGTGGGGCCGGAAGCATTTTTTTGGAAAATAGGAAATAGAAAATCGACTTTGTTTTGGTGGGACATTTGGTGTGGGGATCGACCATTGAAATCTGTTTTCCCAAGGCTTTTCCGTCTTGCTAAAAATAAAGTAAGTACTGTTGAAGAGTCGTTAAGCAATTCAGGGATAGGATCTGTTAAATGGAAATGATAGTTTTTTAGACCATTATTGGATAGAGAGAAGGAGATGTGCAAAATTTTGGCCGACAGATTGATTGGCATAGTATTGATTTCGGATAAAGAGGATAGATTGTGTTGGTCAAATGATAAATTGGGGGTGTTCTCAGTTAAAAAGTGTTCAGAGCTATTAATTTTGGAATATGAATCAGATATTAACTCTGATTGCGGTAAAGTTTGGAATATTAAGGTCCCTCCTAGAGTTCGTAGCTTTTTGTGGATGTTGGCTATCAACAGAATCCCGACTAAGGATTTTCTGGCTAAAAGAGGAGTGAACCTTTAACACTTTTCGATTGTTTGCCCTTGGTGCGAAAGAGTTCTGAAATGCGCACCTCATCTATTTTTCAAATGCAGATTTATTGAAAAATTTTGGGCAAATATTTTTAGTTGGTGGGATATTGAATGGAAGAGGGTCATGGTGTTGCGGACTTCTTTGCTTTGTGTTACAATGCGAAAATAGAAGTTAGTAAGAAAAGTTTATGGCTGATTTCTTGTGATGCAGCTTGTTGGACAATATAGATAGCAAGAAATGGGCTGGTTTTTGAAGGTAGGAGAGTAAAAATGGAAAATTTAGTTTTTCAAACTAAGATGAGAGCATTGTTGTGATTAGATCAGTTCATAATGAACTTATGATACATGAGAAGTTTTGGTGGTTTGCTCCACAAAGATGTCAAGTGGTGTCCCAAAAACTCAACTCAACTGTTTCCTTTTGGAGACTGCCTCCATATGGATGGTTAAAATTCAATGTTTGTGGTATAGCTAAAGAGGATAAAACCGGCTGTGGAGGAATTTTGAGAGATTTGGAGGGGGTGGCAAGAGGGATATTCTCTGGTGCTGCAGGTACAAATGTTGCTGAGGAAGCTAAGATTGAAGCGGTGAAAATTACTCTCGAAGTGTTTGAATCGACAAGCTGAAAGTGTTCTAATTCACTGGTAACTGAAGTAGGCTCTGAGGTGGAGTTTTCTTGGTGTATCAACAAGGGGCTGAGACCTTGGTCGCTTTAGGCATTTTTTTTTCAGAAATTGAATCAACTAAGCGCAAGGTTGGATCCATTGTCTTCTCTTTGGTGGATAGGAATGGAAACGACTTGGCGTTCTCATTGGGTTTAGCTGGGGTAAATTGGACTCAATTGTTTAAAGCTTGGTGGTGATTTTTGCTTTGTTTAGTACTTTAATGCTGCTGGAATTATGCTTTAATTTTTGCTGTATTTTTATTTGGATACTACTCTGCTTTGTTACTATTAACAGAGAAGTGTGAATGTTACGAAAAAAAAAAGAATAGAAAGGCTTACTAGTTCCCAGGATTCTTTACTTCCTAGCCTCAAGCCTCACGATCGTTTCCCCGCAATGTTTTCCTCAACTTTCTCTTCTTTGGGTCAACCGAAGAAGATGATAAAGAAGGGAAGAAAACATAGATAAAATGGGGAATAATTCCCTTGCAAAAATAACCCTTTTCATATATATATATATATATATATATATATCCTTTTCACACGATCACCACAGTCCCAAATAACCAACCATTACTAATTATTGTGTCTCCCATTAAAGAACCAGTTGGTTCCAACTTAACCAAACTAGAGTTGAAACCTAATTGTTTACCATTCAGGTACTAAAGTTTCTTGATTTCTCAATAGGGTCTGTCGAACTTATTATCTTTTCCAATTTCGCTCACTCTCTTTCTTAATTTCGGACTCTAATAAGAATCGAGTATGACAACATGCCCCAAATTAACGCAAGGCCCTATTTCAAAAGAAACAGTGCACAGTCAATAAAAATAGTTAATATTGTTCAATAAATAGTACGAGCTTCATCCAATTGTCTTGAGAAAACTACTTCGGTGTGTTGTTTTTTATTCATCAAGTGATTACGCATTCTTACAGCTTATTGTGACAACTATTTGTAATCTAACATGCATGTCTTTATATATATATATATATATATGCTAGAGTTAGGTGATTGTGGGGTGAATCGACCCCACAAGTAACAAGTAAAAAAGAGAGTTACTTGCAAATTGTTGAAATCTACTTGCTAGGTAATTTTGTTACATCCTTTGGGAAATACAACAAAACATCTCCTTACAAATTAACAACTCACTAAGCACAAAAAGATGTGTGGAAAACGATCAAAAAAACTTTATGCAAGGAGTTCTCGAACTTGTAACCGGCATTTTAACCATGTTAATGTTATGCAGAGCTAGAATACTTGGATGCTCCATTTCTCTTTGTTCTTGTGAGCCTAAGTCAGAGCAGTCGATGGCTCTCGATTTCCTATCTGTTTCATCTGGCTTCTGGCTAATAAATTCAAACATGAAACCAGGTTGATTATGAAGCCCTTCAGTCCAGTCATAGCTTACGGTTTGCTCAGTGCCGGCAAAGGTTATGGTTGCCTCCTGCTCAACCTTAGTGTAACTTGCTACCGCCATGACTCTGTTAGCATCATGTAACTTTGAGTAAGGAGCTGCCGAACTATTAATCGGAACTTCATCCACGTTAATGTTATGCAGGGCTAGATTGCTCGGATGCTCCATTTCTCTTTGTTGTTGTGAGTCCAACTCAAAGAAGTCGATGAATTTAGGCAGATTACGAAGCCCTTCAGTCCGGTCATAAGTTATGGTTCGTGCGGTGCTGCTGTTGGAAGCAATGGCTCGATCAGCATCGTGGTTCTGAACTAGAGGTAAAACTCCTGTCCTAATCACTTTAATCCTATAGTTCTCCTTACCATCTTTCTCCATCACCCTATTAACGATCACCATATCACCGATTGCCAGCTTCCAACACCGCACGAATTGAAGCCATCCCTGACTAAGAACCGGCTTCGGGTAGGCATCTTTCTCCCTCCTGATAGAACAACCAAATAACCAATCTTTCGCATTGTCGTCCTTCACCTTAACATCCACCTTATGCCGACCGTGGAAATTCAGGAAACATCTCTTCTTCTTAGATGGAACAGACAACCGCTTCTCGATATCCGTCTTTGTAAGTCTCTTGATGAATACTGGTTTCTCTATCGCCATTGTTTAAGGAAAAAGTAAGTTGAAGAGGTAGAAGAAGAGCTTGAAGGGTTTTAGTGTTTACCCATTGAAACCAAAATAGATATAAATAGGGGGAAAACGTGGGGTAGATGGTGAGTATTAGTGAATTCTCTGTTTCATTTTAATCTCGCGCAATTGCCTATGTGTCGCTCGATTCTCTGCTACTATAGCGCGAGGTTTCTCGTTCATCTTTAGACTT
Source organism: Gossypium arboreum (assembly GCF_025698485.1). Taxonomy (NCBI): domain Eukaryota; kingdom Viridiplantae; phylum Streptophyta; class Magnoliopsida; order Malvales; family Malvaceae; genus Gossypium; species Gossypium arboreum. The sequence goes on from NC_069073.1 coordinate 120,510,986, forward strand.
TAAACTTGGAAGCTCAAAGTAGGCAAAGCCTGTAGTACACTGATAGTGACATGGAGTGATAAGAAATATGGTATTATGATAATAAGCCATGGTCTAACCACGTACTTAGCCCTTTATTTTATAATTGGCAAAATTATGGTTGTGGTCTTACTGTGCTTCAATTTGTGATATAATCTCTATTTGGTCCTTTACTTTTATTATTTTTAGTCTAAATAAAGTAGCTCTCTATTTTTATAATTAGTAAAATTATAGTTTTAGTCTTTCGGTATCATTTGAGATTTTAATTCTTTAAAATTAATTTACTTGTGACCGATTGAATCACGTTAAAAAATTAATTGAATTTGTAGCTGAATTGATTTTTATAATTTTATAATATTTTAATTTTTAATTTTTTTAATTTAATTTTTAAACCGATCGGACCAATTGTTCGGGAACCAACTGGTGAAACTAGTTGGAAATAAGTTTTAACCGATTTTTACCTCTTACGGATCGATACTTCATCGATTCTCGATCCAACTAACCACTTTAGTTTGGTTTAGATAAAATTGGATTTTTGATTTTTTATATTTTTGAAATCATTTTTAAAGGGTTTTTATTTTTATTTTCATATTTTTAAATTTTAAATTTTTATGTTTTTATTTAAAATATGAGTATAATTCAATTTTAAAAAAATTAAAAATTTTATATACTTTTACAAATTGATAATAGATTATAAATGTTGAGAGGTAAAAAATTGTTTTATGTTTGACATTATTAACTTTAACAACAATAATTAACTCAGGAGAAAGATTTTTAAATTAAAAAATACAAAGATTTAATATCTCAAAATTAAAATATAAAACTAAATTTTAAATCCCAGAAGAGGTAAAAAGATAGAAACCCATTTAAAATTTCGACTTTAGTTTTTGGTTGCTATTAGTCACATGTACTTTACAAAAGTTATAGTTGCTATTAGTCTCTATATTATAAGGGTTAGATCAAATTCATCTCTATTATTAAATAGATCAATTTAGTCTTTATATTATTAAAAAATAAATTAATCTAAATTGTTATAAAGTTAACATTTACTATTTAAAACATCTTGAAAATTAATTTTTTCAATTACAGTTCAATTCCAAACAAAAAAATTATTTATTAAACTATAAAGACTTTAAAAATATTAACTTTTTAAACCGTAAATGATATTTTTAAAATAGTAAATGTTAACTCTAGTCTTATTTAATTTTTTAATAATACAGAAATTAAATTAATTTATTTAATAATAACAAGATTACTTTGACGAAGTCAATATAAAAAACAACCTCCTAAGTACGTTCACCTAAAGTAGTCTGATATAATACGATGGAAAGCTTAAAAAAGAAGAGAAAGAAAGGCAGCGATGGTGGCCGATAATCTTTTGATGCGCGCGTTCATGTTTTTATTTTCTGCAGAGTCAAAATAAGAAACATTGAATCTGGTTTGTATTGTTTACTCAGTTGATATAATTTTATTTATTCTTAAACATTAAGATCCACTTTGTTTTTCACTAACTTATGAAAAGGATTAAACTATTTAATGTACTGAAAACCTAAAATTAATAATCACGGAATTGAATCGACGATATTTTCGATTTTCAATCAATTTTATTGAATTAAAATTAAAAAAATTATAAAAGTAAACAAAATAGAAAAATAATAACAATAATGGCTAAACATTAATTGATAAAATATTTGATCCATTACGGGTGAAATTAGGTTTATGACATGCGAAGAATTTATAATTTTGTTTGTGATGTTTAAAAGTTCAGTATTAATATACCAAATATTCACCCAGCATCAATTATACTCTTCATTTAGATTAGTTTTTTTTTTTAATTTTTAATTTTTAAATATTTGGATAGATTAGGCTAATTGATTTAAGTATTCATTTATATTGAATAATTTTTTTTATTCGGATTCTTAATTCGGAAAGCTTAAGACTATTTGAAAAAAGGAGTGAGAGGGGGTTATCTAACATGTTTATACAGAGGGTAATAAATTTGCTGATGGCCTAGTATCGATAGCTTGAGGGCAAACATTATAAAGTGTTTTCTATTACTCTTCTCCAATAGCACTTCTTGATCAACTTGATGCTGATGCTATTGGTGTTATGTGACCAAAAACTGTAATTATTTAATTTATGTATTTCTCCTTCTATTATAAAAAAAAATCGATTTAACCCTTTTATTTTTTTCCCAAAATGAGCCATTGATATAGACAAAATTGGGTGCAAGAGATATTAAAGGAAGATTGGGATTGGGATTTGGGGAAAGACTAAATCAGAAAATCATGTTGATAGATTCATACAAAGAGAAAGTGCTTTGTTCTATGAAAAACCTACTTTTATATTTCATGAAGTGGACACCCATAAATGTTGAAGAATGTATTGACCTAATCCAACAACTTGGACCATCACTTACAAATATCTGATTACATAATCCAACTTGGACCATAATTCAAGTTTTATCTAATAATTAACATCTAGATATATTTATTCACAAAAACATAAAATTAATATATCTTCTATTCATGTCCTTTTAACTATTCTCTAACAGCTTCAGAAGTTCTCTCCACTCCACAAACATCATCTATGACTCTCGACCTATCGAGTGAATTGTTTCTATGATCTCATCAATCTCTTTGTTATCAACAGTTTATCAAGTAATTTTAAATTTTATATTGTAGATAGATATGTAATCTGTAACTGTAGTTTATATAGTGGGGATATAAATATAAATACAACATTTTTGCCTAATTTATATATCATTCATTTACTTTTGAATCTATCGTTAATTTTTAATTGATGATAAATTTAAAATTAATTTCAACTTGATCCTGTTAACTTCTTTTTGTCCATACAATTTAATTTTTAAAAAAATTAAACAATTAAAATATATATAAAAATAGATTTTAAAAATAAAATTAAAAAATTTAGACAAAATTATAAAATGAGTCACTATTACTTGCTAGTATATAGCTTCAATGTTCACCTATATATTTTCTGATTTTGAAAATTTTTGTATTCAATAATTACCTTAAATCCTATTAAATTTAAAGTCAATTTGATTGGACCTCTGAACAAAAGGCAAACATGTTTTAATACTATTTTTATATGTAAAATTTAGAATCTAAATTTTCTTTTGAAGGATATCAATTCTTTATTCATTTTTCAATGAAGTTGTTGTTGTGAAAGAAAACTTTTTTTAATATCTTTAAATTTTTTTATAATTTATATTTAAAGTTTATAATTATTTTAATCACGAGAGTTAAATGAGATACTAAATAATTGAGAATTAAATTCTCATCATATATATGAACCAATTTTAAAACTCATAATTTATATCTATCCTTCAAAGAGTGATAACAAAATACCAATGATTAGTTACTTAATTATCTTGCTATTGATTAAGACAGCAAAAATTTTCTTCGGTCATACGACAGATATCTCGCGAAATATTGGAAAACGACAGAAACTTCTATGAAATTTCTGCGGCTAACCGTGTTGACCGGCGGATCAACACAGTGGGTTAACATATCGAAATATTCCCCCTATAAAAGAAGCTTTTGCTCCACGGTTGAGTTTTAAGTTGGATTAAGCCCTCTCATAAAGTTAACTAGGAACAACGACTCATTGAGCTAACTATGCTGTTCAATTAAACTGCAGATAAAAAATGAGGAATCAAGTTCATCCTCTCTCGCAAATGCTCGACTCATTGCTCTCCACCATCCTCAACCAAACCTTAACCTTAGCCTGCAACTGTGAACACAAAACCCTCTTTTGCCGACTATTCTTCACCACCAATGAACCCACCATTTACCACTCTCTCTACCATATTTTGAACCTTTTAATCCCCCACATGAACTGGCTTTTCATCATCTACGCCGCGATTTTAGTACAGCCGTGGATGAAATCTTTCTGTACCCCCAAATTCTTTGCAACGGTTAGTCTATTTCTTCGGCTTGGTCTTTCATGGTTACTGATAATAAGATTTGGGAACCTGAGTCAGTGATTATGAATGGAAGTATAATAAATGTTGATCTTGAATGCATGTCATTAGCCGACGTTGAAGAGCTGTTGCGGGTGATTAATGAATCAGAGCACCCTATTCTGCAAGTTCTTAACTTCAAATCAATTGGTTCCTTAGCCGAAATCTGTAATGGAAGACGAAACCATGATGTATCACAGATTCGGAACAAGCACCAAAGAAGCATGGATTGGTGACTTCATTATGCGCTACCTTGCCATCAATGTAGATTATACCGAGGCTATATGGAAGAAGCCATGGTCTTGAATAGGGTTGTAATCAAATTCAATTCGTAAAATGTTGTAGCTTACTTTGGAGTTTAAGATTTAGGATTTATATTAAATCGAGTTCTGTATTTTTGTTAGAACTCAATTTAAGAAAAATTGTAACACTCCGATTTTTGGGGTTAGGAGTTTTTCAAATTTATAGGTCGGGATAGTGACTAGATAAGACAATTGAGTTTGTTGTTGTTGTGTTTTAAGGTTAAAATGGGCCCACTAGTCTAGTGGTTGGTTATGTGTTAATATATCTCTAGGTCGCGTGTTTAAATCCTTATGTGTGTATTTTGGAGAAATATTTTTATAAAATTTTTGATTTGTTTTAATTTAAAAAAAAGTTATTTATTTTAAGTTTTATTTTTATTCTTTTTTTTTCACGTTCTCCCTCTCTCTCACTCCTCTGTTCCACCATTTTTCTTTTAGGAAGGTTCCTTTTTCTTCGAAGTTGCGATTTGTTTTTTCTTTCTTTTTTTTTGATCGTGGATTTCAAACTTTAGTTATTCGTTCGTTACTGCTCTTCAAGTCATTCTTGATTCTTTGAATATTGTACTGGGTTTCCAAACGAGTTGGTGGAGTGAATCAAGTGGTTATCGGTGCTTGAAATCGAAACAGGTGTGTGTTCGAAACTCTGTAATTTCGACGTCAAGTTGCCATTTGAATCTGTGAAATCTGGCAAATTCTATGCGTTCTGAAATCGTTCAAAATCAGCATAGAATTGTGTGTTTCTGAACCCTTAGTATTTACGGATTACTTTGTGGTGGCTAGAGGTGTTCATGGGTCGGGCTACCTGGCCCGACCCAAAGGCCCGCCCGAAATGTGGAAGGGTTTGGGAAAAAATATAGGCCCAAAAAATGGGCTTGGACAAAAAAATAAGGCCCGTTTAAAAAATGGGTCAGGCCTCAGATAAGGTATTTGTAGCCCAAGCCCAACCCGAATTCACTAAATGACAAAAAAAATCTACATTTTTTTATTTTTAAATGTTATTTTCTTGTTGTTTTATCCCTATTTTGCTACCATTTTACTATTATGTTGCTACTATTTTGTTGTTATTGTTTGGATATTGTATAAAACTTATTTTATTGTTAATAATCTTATTATTTTAAAGGCATTTGTTAATTTTATTATTATTCTAGAGGAATTTGCTTGTTATAGTGTTATTTAAGTCTACATATTTTTAAAATTTATTTTCAATTTGTTTGGAAATATTTATTTTGATTTTTTAGTATTTTGATGTATTATATATATTTAAAATAATATAAAATAATATAAAAATTAATATGAGCGAGCCAGGCCGAGCCTGGGTTTTAGTATTTTTATCCAGGTCGTGCTTGGACAAAATTTTAGGCCCATTTTTGGGCCCGGCCCTGCCTGACCCAAACCAAATAAATGGGCATGATTATTTAGTTAAGCCTGACCCGGACCCGGCTCGGCTTGGCTTATGAACACCTCTAGTGGTGGCTAAATCACGTTTTTTTGGCTATTTTAGGGTGGTTTTGTGACCACTTGAGTGGCCATACGAGCTTGTGCCCCATATGAGTGGTTCATACGGTCGTGTGCTTTTGGAAATTAGGGTTTTCAGCCAATTTGGTGTCACACAGCTGTGTGGCTAATTTTGGGGATTTTAGTTGTTTTTCACACGGGTGTATGAGACTTCCACACGGCCGTGTCTGCCCTGCACCATATTTTGATACTTTTGGACAGAGAGTTACACAGCCTGATCACACAGCCATGTTCTTTTGTCACACGGGCATGTGCCTTGATCACACCACCATGTGCCTCCCTTCACAGGGGCGTGTGCCTCCTTCATATGGGCGTGTTGACCCCACACGGCAGTGTGGTCCTGTTTCGCAAATTTTTGCTTTGTAGCATAACTTAATCTGTTCTATTTCTTGTGCTGTCCAACGGTTATTAGGGCCTCCATATAAGTATTAGGGATTCCTATACGGGTTAGAGTCGTGTGATTATTTGTAAATGTAGTGTTAAACTTTCGAATTGTTCAAGCGTGTTTGTAATGTGCTTGTGAATTGAAACCTTGTCCGATGATAGGACCTGAGGTAATTTGATATTGAGCTTGTGTATGCGTAAGAGCATTTCTAATTCGGTACTCTGTTTCTGTATGTCTGATTCCAAATTTTGTGCATTTTGCAATCATATGGAAATTCTGTAAATAACCGTCTGAATGTGAGTTCTGTATCTGTGAGATTGATGATGTTTGATGTGCATTCATTCATGTGCATAAAATTGGGGTTTCGTTGTGAAGAGAATGAAGTCTGATCTGATTTGGTAGTACAACTGCAACACGTCTGTATAGCAGTTGACCGCATAGTACGATACATATAGCAGCTCAGCTGCGTACTATTATTTACGTGGCTTAGTTCCACATTTGTGGTGTGTAGGGTTGGATAGGCCTTTTGAGATCCTATATGGTGTGTATGGTTGGTTGGGCTTTCTATAGCTCATTCGTAGTGTGATTGGGGGACGGAGTGGTGTTCGGTTGGTGGGTTGGGTTGTCTTTAATCTGTTTTACATCATTACATACTTCTGGTTATACAAGCATCTGTTTGTCTAAAAGATACATTTACAATGATATGATGTGCTTTGATTGTTAGTTATGATTGGGACATTGATTCCATGTGTACATTCTGGTTTGTAGTCGCGTTGTAAGTACGTTTCGCTATTGAACTATTATCTAAAACTTTTTTTGTAACTTTGTCGCTTGTTACGTATCGAACTCACACTGAGCACGTGTAGCTCACCCTTTAGTTTCCTCCCTTTCAGATACTCTCGCAATTTGAAGCTGGATTCAGCTTACCGAATGTCTCAAAGTGACATGTTTTAAAATGAGCAAATTATTTCCTTTCTTAGTTCTTATTTTGTTAAGTCGTTTTTTTATTGTAAACAATTATCAAAATTGTGGTATGAGTTTTGTTTTGGGTTTTTTTGTAAATTTTATTTTGGACTGTGTTTCAGAGACTGTAGATTTGTGTTCTCAAAGATTTTAAACATAACCTAAATTATTCGATAAAAATTTTAAATGATTAAACGTTTTTGTTCGAATTTGGCAAAATGTGTTTGTAACTTGGATAAAACGTTTTGTAAAATTTTTCTTCGATCACTTCGGTGACCAATGTGACCTCCGAAAACCGATCAAAACTTCTAGGCCGGATTTTGGGGCGTTACAAAAATTTAAACTTTTTAAATTAAAATATACTAAAACATTGACTAAAATAAAACTTAAACTACTTTATAAATATGCATTCTTGATTTAATCCACTTCATATTTAGTAGCTCTTTGAAAATTGATACATTCGAGAAGGGTTCTCTCACATATATTTTTAAAGATTACAATATGTTATTAGTCCCTATATTTATTTAGAACTTGAGATTTAATTTTTATACTTTAAAATCACAAAGACTAACAACATATTTTAGCCATTTCTAGACTATCTAGATCCTTTGGTCAAGTTCAAAGCAAGAAATGATCACATTCCCCGTTTTCAAATCCTGCCATACACCTAAGCCTTAACCAAAAAAGTATTAGTCAAATGGTGATATTATTGGAAGGGATGATTATAAATATCTAAAAAATAATATTTATAAATTGTAAAATAGATATGGAAAATACGTTGAAGGGACTAGAAAACCAATTAAGAAGAATCATGTCGATAGATTTAAGAATTGATTTATATGTGATGTTATGATAGTTTACAATCCAATAAATTAGAAGATGATAAATTATTAAGGCTTTACTTGGTAGAGTGGAAAGAAAATTAAAAATTAAAAATTAAAAATTGAAGGGGTAGAAAACTAGAAAGATGAAAAACATATTTTTGTTTCCTCGTAAGTATGCTTAGTAAAAATGATGAAAAAAAGGAAACAAAAAATAATTTTCTTTTCATCCATTTCGTGGTAGAATTGAAAAAATGAAAAGAAAGAAAATAAAACATTTGAAAATGTATAATTTAAAAAAAATAAAAATAAAGCGAGACTATTAAAATACTTAGGATATCATACTTTTGAAGTTGTGAACTCTCTTAATTTACTTTAGAAATTGTAATGATCTACATTGTATGTACCTTTTAACTTATCATTATCATTATTATTGCTCAAGGGTCGTCTTTGTGCACGTTTATTGTGTTTTGGGTGTTTACATGAGGACAAGTTGTGGGGAGATTTGATATGTCATAAATTGATATAGTCACTTTAAGTCCTTTTTGACACTTAAAAGAGCTTCTATTTAAGCATTTTTATGGTTTTATTTTGTGATTTTCAATATTTATTAGAGGTTTATCTTAATAGTTAGTTTTGTGTGTTTTTAGTGTGTGGCAAAATATTGCCTTTTAGGGTCTAACGATTAATTTAGCTTGTGCAGGAGGTGACTAAGGCCAAAACATAAAGAACCATTGATAATGTCCTAGAGATCGCGACACTAGACCCTTGGTGTCGTGACACTAAAGTTGTTTGTCACCTTGGGAGTTGAATTTCAAGAGCTAATACATTGTAGGTGAACTGGTGACAAAGTTGCAACACTAAGAGCATGGAGTCACAACATCAAGTGTTAAGGTCACAACATTGTGCTTTTGAAGTCATGACATCAACAACAATCACCATTGCTGAGGGATCCCAACTATTCAAGGAGCCAAAGTTGCAACATCAGGACCAAAGTCGTGACATCGACGTTGCCAAGCGGATTTGGGAGTATATTTTTGGCAAGGTCGTGACACAAATATCTTGGTGTTGCAACATCAAGGTTCAACGACTAAAATCTGCAATGGTTTTTTGATTTTTCGTAATTGGATATGTCAAATTAGACTTCCTGTTACACTTAATGAGTTTATTCCCGAGCAATTTAATTACCTTTTCTATGTTTTTGTTTAGTCTAGTTTTCTTCGATTTAATTAGTGTTTAATGTATTTTATGTCATTTTTGAGACTCAAAATGACCAATTGGCATCTAGGGTATCTAATGAGGTTGGTGGATGATGTAGGAAGCTCTCGGTGACCCAAATGAAGCAAGAACATTATCGAGAATGGGGTATCGCAATATCAAAGTCTGAAAGTAGTGATACCTTTGATAGTGCTAAAATAAGGAAGCTTGAGCCACCAGCAGTCGTGTCGCCAGTCCGTGTGCCTCACACGACTGTATGACAGCCCGTGTGAACCCAAAATTTACCTAAAATCAAGCCATTTCATATCCTAACCATGCATAAACATTCAATCCAATTGTGCACACTTTCAAGGGACCTAAACACCATCCAAACATACATAAAGTTACCATTTCAAATACCCTAAATCAATTAACCAATATGCCATTCAAAGGCACCACAAGTATAGCTAAACAACACTTACCTAAACATGTCAAAATTGTCACGTTTCATGTATACAAACCTAATCCAAATAGGTACTAAACATGTCACAATAGGTCATTCTCAAGACAACATCAACATGCCAAATAGGACCATAATAACAAGCATATTAAAGTGCCCAAAATAATATAGTTTTCAAAAGCTTATACATGTTAAATAACATCAACACTTTTACCAAAACACCATTACAATCCACCCTATACATGCCATTATAAATCCTGGCCAAACTATTCAAAATCTACCAAATAGATTGTTGGATAGTGTGATAGGACTCCAACAAGCTTCCAACCAAATCGAACTTCCAATAATCTATAAAATAAAGAAAAGAAATTACGTAAGCAATGAGGGTTTGGTAACCTCGTAGAAACCTTAAACATTACCTACCATTTCTAATACAATTCATAGAATAAGTATAAACCAAAACCAATGCCATAAGCTTAGTATAAGCCTATACAACATCATTAAACTCACAAGTTAGTATACTTGTTCATGATATATATGAAGTCAACCATAAGATATGTGATTTACCATGTATAAACATAACATTTTTGCATCATCAATGTTACCATAATATCATAATTCATTGCATTTGCATACTTACCATTTCCTTTCCCTTTTCTTACTCGTTGAACCATTTAGAATTACATTGGATACTTGGGAGAGCTCACACGAAGTGTGCCTTTACATTTAATCGTAATTTTTCTTTTATAACATTGCTCACATGAGCTGTGAAATAGGCCTGCTTACACGAGCTGTGGGTCGGAATATAAGCTACACGATGCTGCTCACACAAACTATGGATAATCCGCAACAAACGCAAGACCTCAGCCATCGGTAGGACATTCGAGACCAGCACCAAAAACATGAAATCCCTAATAACATGTCATTTGTATCCTAAGAATTCCTAAGGTTTAATTAGGACTCAGTTTCCATCAATTCATCATAGCATTGATACATTTTTATATTGATTCATTTACTTCATAACAACATAATAAACATTCGATTTAAACAATAGTTAAGCGATTACAGTTCATACGAACTTACCTTGATAATTAGGGCATAGATTTGTTTTATCTAGGATGTTACCGTACGGTCTTTTGATATATATATATATATATTTAAATATTGGGTTGGGATTGTTGCTTTTAATTTATTCTCCTTATTACGATTTGATGAGAGGGGTATGAAATTAGAAAGGCTAGGTTTTATTTTATTTTATTTTTCTCACTCCAAAATCTTCCGTTTCGTTGACTTTGTTTCTATGCGGTACCTTCTTCATCTCCTACATCCATACATACATAATCGGATCCAATTCCAATCCCAGTTCCTCGGCAGGTATATGCAGCTATGTTTATCATGTGTCTGCTATATATAATATTTCTTCACAATTTCTTTTTCCTTCTGCTAGCTGTAAGTATATTTTGCTATATACATACTCCTCAATTGATTTTAGAATATTGGTGTTTTCATGGAGAAATACATAGCTAATCAAGTTTTAGTTGCTTATCTGCTTGCTAGGCATACATAGATGGTTCAAATTAAATGTGTCACATCATCACCTAATTAATTTTTTCTAATCATCACCTAATTAATTTTTTCTAAGTATGCAATCCTTTCGGTACCCAGAAATTTGAGATAGTTATAATAGATTTTTTTTTTTAAATCTTATTTGTCATGTTATTACAGTTTAAGGTTGATTCTGGAGCTTTTCAGTCTGGTCATCGTTTACGGTTCCATCGGCGGTGCTGTTGGTGGTAACAGCCACTTCAATTCGATAATGCTCCTCACCAGCTTCATCCATTTTCCCATAAACTTTCACTTCATCACCGACTGCTAGATTCCACCACTGCACGAATAGAAGCCATCCACTAGTGAGAACTGGCTTCGGATAGTCTTTCTTCCTTGTAGAACAATTAAAAGCCCAGTCTTTGCCATGCTTGTCCTTCACCTTAAACTCCACCATATGCTTGCCACGGAAATTCAAGAAACATTTTTTCTTCCTAGATGGAATAGACAACCTCTTCTCAACATCCGTTTTGGTTAGTCTTTTTTTTGAATAGCGCTTTTTCTATTGCCATTGTTCAAGGCAAAGTGAGTTGAAGAGGTTACAGGGTTTTAGTGTTACACAGAGAAACAATGAAAATGGCTTGATATAAACAAGGGATTGGATTCACTGTTTCATTTTAATGTCGCGCGATTAGCAGAATCGCTCAATTATCAGCATGTATGTCTCGAGGTTTGTCGTCGTCTTCATATTTCAGATTTTTAAGTAGCAAAGCATGTATACACTGATGACAGTGATATGGAGCGTGAAGAAATATAGCATATAATGAAAAGCCATTGGTATAATCACACCTTTATAATTGGTGAAAGATTAATTTAGAAGAAAAAAAAAACAAGTGAAGAATATATATTTGATGAAAGTTTTTTTTGATTTTTTTAATAATACAGAAATTAAATTAATTTATTTAATAATAACGGGATTAATTTGACGAAGTCAATATAAAAAAACAACCTCTTAAGTACGTTCACCTAAAGTAATCTAATATAATATAAAGGAAAGCCTAAAAAAGAAAAAAAGAAAGAAAGAAAGGCAGCGATGGTGGTCGATAATCTTTCGATGCGCGCGTTCATGTGAGTCAAAAATGAAACATTGAATCTGGTTTCTGATTGGATCCCTAAACGAAAGGCAAACCTATTTTAATACTATTTTTTATCTATAAAATTCAGAATTTAAAATTTTTTAAGGGATATCCGCTTCTTTATTCATTTTTAATAAAATTGATGATATGAAATAAAAAAATAATTATTTTTAATATCTTTTAAATCTATTTTATAACTTATATTTATAGTTTATGATTGATTTAATCACAGAGTTAACTAAAACGTTAAATAATTGAGAGTTCGATACTCGTTTTGGGTATAAAATAATTCTAAAACTTATAATCAATACATACCCCTTAAAAGAGCCATAACACAGTAGAGATAATTAATTACCGAATTATCTTTCGATTGATTAAGACAACGAATTTTTCTTGGGTCATACGACAGATATCTCCCGAAATACTGGGAAACGACTGGAACTTCTATGAAATTTCTGCAGCTAACCGTGTTGACTGGTGGATCAACTCAGTGGGTTAACAAATCGAAATATTCCCTCTATAAAAGAAGCTTTTGGTCTACAGTTGAGTTTTAAGTTGGTCAACTAGGAACAACTACTCACTGAGCTAACTATGCTGTTCAATTAAACTGCAGGTAAAGAATGAGGAATCAAGTTCATCCTCTCTCGCAAATGCTCGACTCCATCCTCAACCAGACCTTAACCTTAGCCTGCAACTGTGAACGCAAAACCCTCTTTTGCCGATTATTCTTCACCACCAATGAGCCCACCATTTACCACTCTCTCTACCATATTTTGAACCTTTTAATCCTCCACATGAACTGGCTTTTCATCATCTACGACCGAGATTTTAGTACAGCCGTGGATGAAATCTTTCTGTGGCTGCTCCAAATCCTTTGCAACGATTCGTCTATTTCTTCGGCTTGGTCTTTCATGGTTACTGATAATAAGATTTGGGAACCTGAGTCGGTGATTATGAATGGAAGTATAATAAATGTTGATGTTCAATGCATGTCATTAGCCGACGTTGAAGAGCTGTTGCGGGTGATTAATGAATCAGAGCACCCTATTCTGCAAGTTCTTAACTTCAAATCAATTGGTTCCTTAGCCGAAATCTGTAATGGAAGACGAAACCATGATGTATCACAGATTGGGAACAAGCACCAAAGAAGCATGGATTGGCGCTTCGTTATGCGCTACCTTGCCATCAATGTAGATTATACTGAGGCTATATGGAAGAAACCATGGTCTTGAATAGGGTTGTAATCAAATTCAAATCGTTAAATGTTGTAGGAGTTTAGGATTTAGGATGTTAAATCTGAGTTCTCTATTTTTGTTAGAACTCAGTTTAAGAAAAATTCAAACTTTTAAATTAAAATATACTAAAATTTTGACTAAAATAAAACTTCTACTTTAGAAATATGCATTATTGATTTAATCCACTTCATATGAAAATTGAAGCATTCGAGAAGGGTTTTCACACATATTTTTTAAAAGTTAAAATATGTTATTAGTCCCCATATTTATTTAGAACTTGAGATTTAGTTCTTATACTTTAAAATTATATTTTTAAATTTAAAATTTTAGTCTAATCATTATCTTTGTTTGTAATTTCTGTAAAAAATTTCAACTTAACATGTTTATTTTTGACAATCATATGCAACATCATACAAGTGCAGCCTAATCACTCGAGCACTTGACAGGTTTTGAAGGAAAATACTAATAATGTTAATTATTGTATTGAGTTTTTAAATTAGAAAAATAAAAAGATTTAATTTTTAAATTTTGAAGTATAGAGATTAAATTTTAAATTTTATCTAAATACAAAGAATAACAACATATTTTAATGATTTCTAAACTATCTAGAACCTTTGGTCAAGTTCAAAGCAAGAAATGATCACATTCGCTGTTTTCAAATTCTGCAACACACTTAAGCCTTAATCAAAAAAGTGTTAGTCAAACGGTGATATTGTTGGAAGGAATGATTATAAATCTCTAAAAAGTAGTATTTATAAATCGTAAAATAGATATGAAAAATATGTTGAAGGGATTGGAAAACCAATTAAGAAGAATCATGTCGATAGATTCAAGAATTGATTTATATGTGATGCTATGATAGTTTACAATCCAATAAATTAGATGATAATTAATCATTAAGGCTTTACTTGCTAGAGTGTAAAGAAAATGAAAATTGAAAAGGTAAAAAACTAGAAAGATGAAAAACATATATTTTTTCCCCGTAAGTATACTTAGTAAGAATGACGGAAAAATGGAACAAAAAATAATTTTCTTTTCATCTATTTCGTGGTAGAATTGAAAAATTGAAAAGAAAAAAATAAAATATTTAAAAATACATAAATTTAAAATAATAATAATAATAAAGGAGAGACTATTAACATAATTAGGATATCATACTTTTGAAGTTGTGAACTCTGTTAATTTACTTTAGAAATTGTAACCATCTACATTGTATGTACCTTTTAACTTATCATTATCATTATTATTGCTCAATGGTCGTCTTGTGCACGTTTATTGTGTTTTGGGTGTTTACTTGAGGACAAGCTGTGGGGGATTTGATATGCCATAGATTGATATGGTCAATTAAGTACTTTTTTACACTTAAAAAGAGCTTCTATTTAAGTATTTTTATGGTTTTATTTTGTGGTTTTCAATATTTATTAGATTTTTATCTTAATAGTTAGTTTTGTGTGTTTTAAGTGGTTGGCAAAATTTTACAGTTTAGGGTTTAACGATTAATTTTAGCTTGTGTAGGAGGTGACTAAGGCCAAAACATAAAGAAACCTTGATGATGTCTTGGAGGTCGCTACACTAAAGTTGTTTGTCACCTTGGGAGTCGAATTTCAAGAGTTAACACATTGCAGGTGAACTGGTGATAGGGTTGCGACACTAAGAGCATGGAGTCGTGACACAAGTGTTAAGGTCACGACATTGTGTTATTGAAGTCATGACATCGACAATAGTCACCATTGCCGAGGGATCCCAACTATTCAAGGAGCCAAAGTTGCAACATCAAGACCACAGTCGTGACATCGATGTTGCCAAGTGGATTTGGGAGTATATTGTTGGCAAGGTCGTGACACCAATATCTTGGTGTTGCAACATCAAGGCTCAACGACTGAAATCTGCAATGGTTTTTTGACTTGTCGTAATTTAATATGTTAAATTAGACTTCCCATTACACTTAATGAGTTTATTCTCGAACAATTTAATTGCTTTTTCTATGTTTTTGTTTAGTTTAGTTTTCTTCGATTTAATAAGTGTTTAATGTATTTTATGTCATTTTCTATATCTGAGACGACCAATTGGCATCTGGGTATCTAATAAGTTTGGTGAATGATATGTAGGAAGCTCTCGGTGACCCAAATGAAGCCAGAACGTCATTGAGAAGGGAGTATTGCGATATCAAAATTTGGAAGTCGTGATAATTCTAACATTGTTGAAACAAGGAAGCTCAAGCCACCAGTAGTAGTATGCGATACCAGTCATAGGGTATTGCGGTACCCAAGTCTTCCAAGAACCCTCATTTCAAGAGTGACGAGATATCGCGATTCCGAACTTTAGGTATCACGATATTACTCATGACAACATGGGCAGTCTTTGCCCAACACTTACGCGTCTTTGGTAAAAGAGCCACTTTTCAGGCTTTTTCTTTGCTCCTTCTGTCTCCTTTCTTTTCTTTTTCTGCCGTAGCTTCCTTGATCCTTCTTCATTTGGTCTGTGGTTCTTTTGCACTTTCTTTTCTTCTGCCGTGTAGCTCTTATTGATTGCTTTTTCTTCTTCATTTTTTTTTGTACAGGTCGATCAACTCAATTGGTTTTTGAAATCAAAACCTTGCTCTACAAAAAGAGTTGAGTTGAACCATTGAGTTCAATGGGAATCAAATCCATCATCACCTCTCTCAAATGCTCGACTCACAGCTCTGCTTCATCACCTTGTACCCCCATTTTGCTATTTTCCAACCAAACCCACAGTGTCAACTCAAAGCCTACAACTGTGTGTACCATCAATGAACCCACCATTTGCCAGTGTATTGTAGCTCCGTATTTATCGTGGATTGCTGGGGTCAGGAATATATTTAGGTTTCTTGTGACGAGGTGTTTTGGTTTATACATTTGCCTACATCTTACATTTTTCTGCTTTTATTAATAGGATTAACTGCTTGGATTGTTGGTAAGGAATTTATTTAATATTTTGTTACAGCTATATAATATTTTCTTTCTAATTTTTACACTCTCAAATGCTCCCTCTCTTTAAAAAAAAAATGAACATATACTACCAATCCCCAATGATTTCTATCTCTTCTTTTCAATTCTTCCATTGATTTTCCCTCTAACATAGTAGGTTAAAGAAAAAAGATGTTGAGATTAATTAAAATAATTAAGAGTAAAAATGTAATAAAAAAAAATTGAGTCTATTGATAGAGACAATAATAATATGTTCTTTAAGTATGATGAAAAATGACTATTAGAAGAAAAACAGTAATAAAAGGTGAATGATGATTCGATGAAATGAGTGACTCAATAAACCAAATCATTAAATCACTGTTCATTATCAAATGGTTTGGCTGTTCATGCCAAGACTGGAGTTTACTTTTATTAACATGTCTCCAAAATTTTCCTAGATACCCAATTCTCTTATTGTCATCCTTCAAATCTCTATAGTTCAACTTTTTTACTAACTATTCTTTTGATTACCAACTATAAAGAGCTTATTCTTACATTGAGAAAAAGAAATAAAGCCTAAATATAAGCTAAACCCAAAATTGAAAAAGATTTGGAATTTTTAGAAACATACAGGACTGAAAGTCTATAACTCCAAGTGACCAACATAACATCAAATCTTCAACAAACAAATATTCGAAGAGATAATAGGTGATCCTAAGTGCATGTCAAACTCTTGTCAAATGTAAAAGAGATACTATAGCTATAGTCAATCAAAACTCAATACCAACCTAAGTCATCTGTAACCTATGTATGGAACAAATATCTGTCATGCCGAGCTCTTCATTAATTTCAATAGTACTTTAAAACTACTGAAAATATATAATATGACGTATAAATTAAAAGCAGACTAAAATTCAATTTAACAATCACAGCAGAATAACAGAGGTGGTTTCATCATCAATAAATCTTAAGCCCAATCATAACATCAAATGGTAAAGTTATGATCAACATCAAAATTCAATTGACATGTTTAATATGAACCATTTATACCATCAAGCATCATTAGATCATAGCCCCTATTAATCAAACATGGACATTTTGTACGGATACATAGATAAACCCTAAAATACACTATATAAAATAACAAAACTTCATGTGAGTATAACAAAATTTCCAACAAAAAATAGGTCGAATGTGTAAAGCATAATAATATTCTCTCCACACACACCAATATTAACATAATGTTCTATCAAGATACCCTTCAAACACACCAATTTTCAGGTGCATTAAACCAACCCGACAAAATATACAAAATTGAACAGCTCAATATCTTATTCCATATCAGCTATACCCAAATATATTCCAAATTTACTTGATGCGACTGTTTAAGCAATTAAAACATGTATAACGATTTCATTAAGCATCACAATCATGCAAATCTCATATCAAGAATTCATATGCTCACACAAGGAGCAAGATCAACACCATCACAAATTTATTTCACAAGTTTCGTAATATCCTAAACATTCAACTTAAGATAACACAAGAAGTACATTTAAGAACAACATCAAAGGTCATACAATACTGACAAAGCGAAAAGCCATATCCACGGCCTAAGAGACATAAACTTCTCGATAAAAGAAACACACTTAAAATACATAATGACTATGTGCTAGATAAGTGAGGCCAACTCATATCAGTTGATGAGTTTGGATTTGCCAATATTTAGATCAGGCTTCTGGCTAATAAATTCAAAAAAAGGTTGATTATGGAGCTTTTCAGTCTGGTCATAGTTTACGGTTCCATCGGCGGTGCTGTTGGTGGCAACAGCCACTTCAATTCGATAATGCTCTTCACCAGCTTCATCCATTTTCCCATAACTGCTAGATTCCACCACTGCACGAATAGAAGCCATCCACTAGTGACAACTGGCTTCGGATAGTCTTTCTTCCTTGTAGAACAATTAAATGTCCAGTCTTTGCCATGCTTGTCCTTCACCTTAAACTCCGCCATATGCTTGCCACGGAAATTCAAGAAACATTTTTTCTTCCTAGATGGAATAGACAACCTCTTCTCAACATCAGTTTTGGTTAGTGTTTTTTTGAATAGCTCTTTTTCCATCGCCATTGTTCAAGGCAAAGTGAGTTGAAGAGGTTAAAGGGTTTTAGTGTTACACAGAGAAAAAATGAGAATGGCTTGATATAAACAAGGGATTGGATTCACTGTTTCATTTTAATGTCGCGCGATTAGCAGAATCGCTCAATTATCAGCATGTATGTCGCGAGGTTTGTTGTCGTCTTCAAATTTCGGATTTTGAAGTAGCAAAGCATGATGACGGTGATATGGAGCGAGAAGAAAGACAGCATATGATGAAAAGCCATTGGTATAATCACACCTTTATAATTGGTGAAAGATTAATTTAGAAAAAAAAAAAACAAGTGAAGAATATATATTTGATGAAAATGGTACATTTTTTAAAAGTTCAACTTTTCCTCTCAATTTTTAACTTCCCAAACAAGCGATAAACCTCCATTTTTCAATGCATAACTTGTTAATATCTTTTTGTATCAAATTAGATGTACATTCATCTGCTTGATTTCCTTTTCTTTCTTATATTTAATTATTGTTGTATACCATGATGAGTCTAATTTCTTTTTCTTTCTTATATATAATTATTGTTGTATACAGTGGTAGATCTAGCGGATTGACATGGCCCACCTTAAACTAGAAAATTTTTATTTAAATTCTTTTATAATTTATAAAATTTTAAATTAGTAATGGTAAAATTATATTTTAAGCTCCTCAAGGTGATAAAAATTTAATTTAATCATTTAAAAACTATAAATTATAGGCTATTAAAGTGATAAAATTGCATTTTTACTATCGTAAAAAATATACAATTTAATTTCGCTCCAAAAAAATTTCGACATCGCCCTAGTTGTATACATAGACACCTATGTTTAAGTTAGTATTACTAGTTAATTGGGTACTAATTTAGTTAAGAAATTTATAATACCATCTTTTCATATTTAAAAATATATATTATTTGAGTGTAGTTTTTCAAGGTATGTCAGTTAGTTTTGCGCCTTTGCTCTATTCATAGGACAGTGGGAACTTGGAGGCAAGAGTTAGCTTGGAGGATATTGAAACTTAAAGGAAATTCATTGTTTGTTGCTATACTCTTGCTTGCTTGGAAAGCATATTTGTATGTAATATAAAGACAAAGGAACAAGAAATATTTTGGTGCATTTTTCTTAACTGAAGATGTTGACTTGGTACAGATTAAAGAGATTATGCGGGCTTGCTTAGGAGGAAGACCAATCAATAGAACTAATCTTGTTAATGCTTCCTTTGTACTTCTTGGAATATCATTGGTTAATTTTTTTTTTAGTAGTTTAACTTCATTTTGGATTAATGAATTTTATCATTTATCCAAAATATATATATATATTATTTGAAGAAGCTTTAATTTTTTTTAAATCAATAAAAGTTGTATAGAGTGATATATAAACCCATGCTATTTGTATTGATAAAACTTTATTTTTATCACTTAACCAAAATTTAATTTTAATTTTTTAAATATTTTAATTTTATTATGCATACTTTATAACCTCCATCAATTATATATATATTAATAATGTCATTAATTAATTTAATGTCACAAGTTAACTCGACATCAACTCAAGATTGATGACAATACTATGATAAATAATTGTAATACATTTAGGATTCTTAATATGATGTATTTACATGTTTAAATTTTGTTTTACTTACAAATTTTTATTTTTTATTTTAATATCGTATATATTTCCTATAGTATTATTAATTAATTTTAAATATATATATTATAATTTATGGTATGGTACTTTTGAAAACTTTTAAATATGTAATTATAATAAAATTTCTAAAAGTACATAATATGACATATATATTTCCATTCGAATGACATATATACACTAGTGGTTAAATATAAATAAATATATATATATACTTTCTTTAAGGAAAATATATAAATATACTTATATATAGAAACATAGATATGATGTAGTAGACAAATGCAGACAAGTGGGATGTAAAGGCAGTGGTAGCGAGATTTTTCTCTACTTTTTTACGGTGACTAGCGCTTCTGTACTTGGACATGAAAAAAGCCATCGATTACAGGCATCTAACATCGTTCATATTACTTGTAAATAAAGTATTTGGTGTTATATGGATAATTGTTATATCGATTATTATGTATTGTTTAAGTCTTAAATTGATAGTAAGTAAGTTTTGTTATTCGTCAACATTTTGATGAGTAATCCATGCACATATGAGTTGAAACTTATTCAATTAAGTTTATTAAAGCTGTCATTTTTTAAGTATAGAAGATCAGTCAACTTCCAATACATTTTTTTATGGGATTAAGATATTTCTAGTTTAAGATGTTTTCGTTGAAAGAGTTGTTTTTTATCTTCGAAATGCGTTTTGAATCACCTTATTTCGATTTCTAGAGTTTAAATTATGACTATTTTAGTGAAGATTGTATTTTCTATACGTGCTTACATCAAGAATGATAATTTTTTAGTTTGGGATGAGAGTTTATCATGTAGAATTTTGATATAATTGGGCCAAGTAGTGAGACTGAGAAAAGATTTACATGCCTAGGTGAGATTCAAAGGAGACCTTAGATGGTAATTTTTAGTTTAAGATGAGATTGAAAGGAGATTCTTAGTTAAGAAAAGTAAACACTATTATCAAAATAGATTTATTAGGTTAGTTAGTGATTATTGTACCAATCAACCATCACCTTAATTGTTTACATCGTCTAAGGCAAAAAGAAGGATGATTAGGTTAGTGTGCTTAATTGATAGCTTAGACTTAGTTTCAACATGATAGCACTTATCAGTTCATAAATCAACATTATTATTAAAGTGCAATTGGAATCTTTGAGTACAATAGTGAGTAATAGAACTAAGACCACTTGTTATATTATATTAAGTTCAAATATAATAAATTTATCTCACTTTGATACACTACGATTTATCCAAACAACCCGGCTAATGATTCATACGCTAGCATATGATGGTAAAAGCCAAATTCATCATTAGGGTACCGTCACAAAAAAGACAATACGAGGATGATCTTATGGACCGGTGATTGGTCCCACGTTGTCATCATCAAAAATATCAAAAAACTTTCTTCAAATGCATTTCAGCATAAAAAATATCACACGTCCTTCAAATGAATGTGGGATGATAAGATAAAAATAATAATTAATCCATGTCTAATCCTTTTATTAAACCTAGATAGTACGTTAAATTCATCTGTTGGGAGTGTTTGCTAGTTTGGTAGGGCATTGTGATTGCAAACAAAACCCATGTTATACTTTTGTTAAACTAACGAAAAATATTAAAATATTTAATTTTAAAAATTGGGTGATTAAAA
This sequence comes from Gossypium arboreum, assembly GCF_025698485.1. Classification (NCBI taxonomy): domain Eukaryota; kingdom Viridiplantae; phylum Streptophyta; class Magnoliopsida; order Malvales; family Malvaceae; genus Gossypium; species Gossypium arboreum. Next base: position 120,532,902 of record NC_069073.1, read on the forward strand.
ATTAATAATTAAATAATTAGAATAAAAGAAATTGAATAAGTAAGTAACTAAAAATGTTATTGTGTATATCTAATTTTGAAAGAATTAATTGCAATATACTTTTGTTAAATCTAAAAATATTGTCTTGACTAATTGATTATTTTGGTGAGTCGTTGGTTACTTATCGAATTTATATATTTTTTGGTAGTTGTTATTTATTTGTTTTCTTTCTTTAAGGAAATTGATTCCAGGTTGTCCAGTATTAGATATGTATCCATTTTGAGAGTGGACAAGCAAGGTAATGCAATGGCTTTGCGCTGGCGATTACTTGTCTGAAGAGGCAGGATATGTTTAAGACATGGTGGTGATTAAATGTGTTTTTCTTGAGTGATTACAGGTGCTTTTGTAGGTGTTTTTGTAGATTATTTTGTGGTTGTTAGGGGTATTTTGTGCAGGTTTTTATCTGTTGGTGGTCTATTTATCAGATGGGACTTGTTGGGTTGTGGGGGTTTTGCTTGCTATATTGTGTCCGTGTTTTGGTTTTTGTTCTCAGGGTGAGTTGGTATTGTTTCTGCTGTATGTTTTTATGTTTCGTCAGCTGTTGATTTGATTAAGTCCAAAAGAAAAAGTTATTTAGTATTTGCTTTTTTTATATGTTAAAATAATAATAAAAAGTCAAACCAAAACCATAGAAATTGAAGTAAAAGTATATGGATTTTGTATAATAAGTTAAAGTATATTTTATTATGTCAAGATGAGTAAATTAGTCAAAGAGTACGTTTATCTAAATATTAAAAAGTTTATCTATTTCTGTTATTAATAATAAGTTTTCTTAGCAAGAGAATGTCTGCTTAGATTCAACGCAATCATTTATTTATTCTAAAATTTTGCCAATTTTTTAGGAAAGTTTGATGTCACATCTCGAAGGTCCCATTTATTTATTCTAAAATTTTATCAATTTTCTCAGATGTCGGCAGTCCCATGGTCTTAGATACTACACTATTTCAAATGTTTAGAGAAAAGAATGTTACTTAGAAACTGCTTAGTATCATTTTCATACTTTGAATCAATACACTGCTGGCATTTATATATATGAATAAAGGTAACTGCTCTTAACTACTACGTACCCGACCTAAGTAACAGAATGTTAACAATTAACAACTCTTAATAGACTTAATACTCTAACATTCACCCAGCTTACTCAAGTTATACGACCCTAAGAAGACGTCGAAAACGAGTAAAAGTAGATGCGAATAGTGGTTTAGTGAGAATATCCGCAACCTGATTATAGGCAAGCACTTCGCCGACAACCAAAGACCCATCAGCCACCTTTTCTCGAACAAAAAACAAATCAAGTTCAACATGTTTGAACTAGGAGTGTAAGACTGGATTAGCTGCAATAGCTATTGCACTGAAATTATCACACCAAACAGCAGGAGGATCAACAGAATTGATTTTCAATTCCGTCAACAAAGAAACCAACTAGGCAATATCACTGGTGGCCGCAGCTAAACTTCTATATTCAGCCTCTGCCGTGGACCGAGAAACAACTTGTTATTTCTTAAAACACCACAAAACAGGTGTATGACCAAAATAGAAACAATAGCCCATAGTAGAACGACAATCATCAAAATCAAGACCCTAGTTGGCATCAGCATAACCGACCAAAGAAAGTCTGTCAGATTGTTGAAAAACTAGACCATGAGTAATAGTGCCATGTAAATACCGCAAGATACGTTTTAATGCTACTATATGAGTCGTAGTAGGGGCATGCATGAACTGACACTCACGATTTATAGCGTAGGCAATGTCTGGCCGAGTTAAAACCACATACTGAAGAGCACCAGCAAGATTTCGGTATTCAGTAGGGTCAGCAAGTTGATCACCCCTATCTTTAGAAGAAGTAGATGAACTCACCATAGATGTATGAACACTTTTTGCATTAGCCAGAGAACTCCTATCAAGAAGGTCCTGAATGTATTTGCGTTGGCACAAGTGAAGATTGCCAGAAGACGATCTACTGACTTCAATCGCTAAAAAGTAATAGAGATCGCTCATATCCTTTAGAGAAAACTCTTTGTGTAGCTGCTAAACAAAATCGTTTATTTCGTCAAATGAACTTCCAGTAATAATAATATTATCCACATAAACCTGTTGAAATTTGAACAAACAATGAAGCATCCGACTTAGATAAGACAAAACAAGTATAGATAAGAAACTGCTTTAATTTTTCAAACCAGGCACGAGGTACTTGCTGTAAGCCGTACAATTCCTTTATCAGACGACCCACCAACTGCTCACCATTTTGACCATATTGAACATAACCCGGGGGTTGCTGCATGAATACTTTGTCAATCAGGTCTCCATTTAAAAAGGAATTGTTTACATCAGCTTAACGAAGTTGCCAACCATTGGATATAGCAATAGATAAAATGGTTCGGATAGTAGCAGGTTTGACCACCGGGCTAAATGTTTCTTTGAAGTCACACCCAGGCACCTGTGATGTAATACCCTGAAAATTTTTACAGTAAGATATTATCCTTGATATAGTAAAATAAGGAAATAAAGTGACAAAAAGGGAAATTTTGAGTTATGTCAATATTGAGAAGTATATTATGATATATTAATTCAAAAAAGGACTAAATTGTAAAAGTGAGAAAAGTTTTGTTGCACAAGAGTAAATATTCATAATTTGAGGGGTTAAAGTGTAAATATGAAAAAGTTGAAGGACCAATAGTGTAAATAATTTAAGAGTGGAATGATCTAGAAACTAAGGAAAATGGATGAATTAGGACCAAATTGAATAGATGAAGAACTATGAGGGACTAAATTGCTATTTTACCAAATTAAATGATGACTAAGGATGGAATTTTAAAAGATAATGAAGGGAAAAATGGTCAATTGGAAGAGAGAGAAATCTAGAAAGTAATAATAATGCTAGAGATATTTTGATATTTTATAATTATTTAATTAGATAAATACTATTTTATTAATACTTTAATAAGATATTTTATTATTATTTTATTAGTATATAAAGAAAGAAAGATGAGAAATTCTCATCCATATTTTCCTATGCACTAACGTGAGAGAAAGAGAGGAAGAAAGAAAGTTTTGCTTTCTTTACAATTTGGTCCTTTTACCAAAAATTCACCATTTTCACCCAAAAATCAAATGAATTTCCATAGCTACCAAGAGACAAAAATGTTAAGGAGAGCATTGGGAGTTAGAATATCAAGTTGGATTCAAGAAATAGAAGCTGGAGGAGAGAGAAAATCAAGTTAAAGATTAGTATCAATAGAACAAGGTAAGTATATCAAGATTTCAATATGTTTTTAAGTTTGTTATTATTGACAAAGCATGGAAATAATGTTATAGTAGAGTTTTCTTACATAAGGTCCTATGTTTTTGATATGTTAGTGAAGAGAAAATAAGAGAAAGTGATGAGAAATGATGTAGAAAAAGAAAATAAGGGTGTTATAACATGGTAATTAATAGTTTGCACAAAAACAGACGACCCACCAACTGCTCACCATTTTGACCATATTGAACATAACCCGGGGGTTGCTGCATGAATACTTTGTCAATCAGGTCTCCATTTAAAAAGGAATTGTTTACATCAGCTTAACGAAGTTGCCAACCATTGGATATAGCAATAGATAAAATGGTTCGGATAGTAGCAGGTGTAAAAGCCCAAATTTAACCGGGCTGAAAGTAGAATATGAATAAATATTTATTTAAAAATGTCCATTAAAGTCTATTTACAAATAAACAGGCCTCAAAGCCTGGTGAGCCCAAAGCCCGTTACACTTGTAACCTAATCAGGCCCAAACTACCCAGTAGACCCACAAACACCCGTGACCCAATTAAAACTAGCTAGCCCAAATTCAAAAAGCCCAATTGGCCCAGCTTGTTACACCAAGGCAGGAAACCCTAGGGTTTCTGCCTTTCTCCTCGCGCCGCAAGCAGAAGCTTCCAGAAGCAATTTCAACGGATGCGTCTGCTCGTCTCCCACGACGTTTCAGTAACCCTCCATCAGCGCCGTGATCAGTGCACACGTCTACAGCAGCATGGTCACTGCCGGATCCCTCGCTCGATTGCCTACAAGAAAAGGAAACAAACAGCAGATACGCGAAAAAGCAGAGTAGAAAATGGCAAGGAAATCGCAGCACATCAGTCAAAGATACAATAGAAATCAGAGATTTCTTTCCTTATGTAACAAATCCGTAGGCTATAAAAAGCCTTTGTAACTCTTGTAACGATTACACACACACGCATACAGAAATAAAAAAAAAAAGAGAATATAAGCAGTTTCAAAGAAAAGGTGATTTAACTGTGTGTTTTTTTTTTTTATTTTAGAGCATATGCATGTATGTACATCATTTTAGCAAAAAATAGTAATTTTTAAAAAGGGGAAGAGATTACCTGTGGAAGGACGAGGATTTTAACCTCGACGACGACCAGGTGGCGGGCGTGAGCGTGAGGAGACCCCTAGACGGAGGCTTAGCAGCTCCGGGATCGGCCCCCGAATCCTCTTCCAGAGGATTTTTTTCTTTTTTTTTTTTGAAAACGGATGTTAAAATAATTTTGGGGGTGAAGTTTGATTTATATAGTCTATTTAAAACGGTGTCGTTTTACAACTATAGGATCCGCGCGTTGACCCGATTACCCGGGGAAGATTCGCGCATTTTTAAGAATTGGGTTAATTACCCAATTGGTCCTCTCGCAATTTTTTATACTTCTAATTTCATTTTATTTATTTTTTAATTTGGTATTAATATTTTAATTCTATTTCAATTCGACCCTCCCAATGATTTACAATCGTATTAGGGGAAACGGTGACGTTTTGGGAAAAAGGGGCAATTTGCCCAGTGAGTCCCTTTAATTTTGCGCGCGTTTTAAATAGGTCCTTAATTCAGTTTTATTCCTTTCAAAATTCGCCCTATAATTTTGTTAAACTTTAAATTTAGTCCTATATTTATTATATTATTCCATATATATATTTTATTATTCGTTTATTTCTAATTTTACTTTTATATTATATATTATAAAATTATTTTATTATAAGTATTATTTTTAATTATATATTATTATTACTTATTATATATTATTTTTCTTAAATTATTATTTTACATCTCTTATATATATTATTATATTTTCATATACTATATTTATTAATTACTTATTTATATATATATATATATATTGTTACTTCATATTATATCTATTTTTTTCTTATATGTTCATATTACATTTTATTATATAATCTTTATTATATTTCATTTTTATATTATTTTTTTATATATATATGTTATGTATATTATGTATCATAAATTAGATTGTTTTATATATATTATTTTAAAAATGTAAATTATTATTATTAAATCATATTTTAACTCACATTATATACACATTTCATTTTTTATTTATTTACTATACATATATTATTTCATTTTAAACTAATATTGTTATATTATGAAATCTCTTACATGCTTTCAAACCAAAATATTGTTATATAATTATTATTCTTTTATTCTTGTTACTATGTTATTATATTATATATTAAATACTATTGATATGAAATGTCTTGTTTTTAATTGCATGTATATTTTGTTAGCAATCAATCATTTTTTTATTAGTTCTTCTATATGTTTTGTATTGTATGTATCATGTATGTGTTAAATTTTTATTATAATTATATGCATATTGACATTACATTTATTCTATTTGTATATCATGCATTATTTGATTATGTTTGTTTTTATATCACGCATCATTTAAGTATTATCTCATATGTTTATATATCTTGTTTATCCGTTCTCGATACATGCTATATATCTTTGTTTGTATTTTTTGCTTTATATGTATTATTCTTTATATCGTAGTATTCATTTTTATCTACCTAGTACAATAATATATCATTATGATTTAATACAATTCTCCACACATCATCTTTAAAAAAACAAGGCTCCAAAATTTTCAAAAAATATAAAGGCAATGCTTGGTGTTTGAAAATTTCGAAGAAGTAGTGCCCTAACTTATTGGGTTGCAACTTTTCTCGTTAAGTTCGAATAGTCAAGTACCCTTCTAAAGTTCTTAAAGGATTTCAAATATAAGTGACTGTCTTGGAATTGTAAAGTGATATGTCCTAACTTATTGGATGTAGCATTTTGCTGTTTTGAGATAGAGATTTCTAAAAGGCTAACTTATAGTCAATACTTTGATACAAGTAAACCCAAATTTTCAAATACTTTAAAGAGGATTACATCTTAAAATTTTTAATTTCCGACATTAGAGACATTTTGATAATCAATTAGGTACCAATTTTTGGGTGTTACGAGGGTGCCAACCCTTCCTCGTACGTAACCGATTCCTGAACCCATTCTTTTGATTTTGTAGACCAAAACCAACGATTTTAAAACAAATGTTTTAAAGGTGATCCAATCACACCTAAAAAGATTGGTGGCGACTCCCGTTTTCATTTTTCTTAAAGTCAATTCCCATTTTCCAAAACTCGATTTGAAAATGGTTTCGACAGCTTGGCGACTCCACTGGGGACTAATAAGAGAGTCAAGCCGTGTGATTGATTATCTCTTGTCTTGATGTCTAAAATTTAAAAAATTTTAAGATTTAATCCTCTTTGTATTACATGTGTTTGTATTATTGCATGTGTTGCTATATTCTAATACGTATTGCATTTGCATGACCGTTGTGGTCACAACCTTAAGTGGAAGTGAAAAGCTACGCCTTCGTGAGGTTTTCACCTCCGTGCAGGATAGTGGATCACTTTCGGGATACATCCGTACCTATGGTTTATGAGATTTTCATCTCCGTGTAGCCATAGGAAATGTATTCCCGAGGCGAACTCGATTCAAATGAGCCTATAATGGGTGAGGATCAAGAATCTGCTGGTTCGGTACCTCAAACTTTAGAACCAACCTCATATAGAAAAACCATAAGAGCCCAATTTAGTTAGAGTTAAACTTTAGATATTACCCTTATAAATTATTGTTGAGATTTATTGATATCATGTGATACTGACTATTTCTCTTCTTTTGTTTGCATGACATTTTGCATTTACAAATGTATCGATTCATGGTCAGTGTCTAAATTAGAGAGTTTTGTTATGGAGAACGGACTTCTTGATAGAGTGGAGGGCAACGCCAACGTCCATAGATGGTCTGAGCAAACTCAGTTAGAAAAGGGAGATAGTATAGCTGCGGGATATATGTCGGAGCTGTTAGGATATACTCGCATCAGTGTTACGCAGAATAATCTCCAAGAGCTTAAGAAGATTTGGGATCAATGGAGCAACGAGACTAAACAGTTATTCTACAGTAATTACGGAGACTTACCTTACTTGCTCGATGTTCAAATAGATGAGCACTTGTTTCGAGCCCTTGCTTAGTTTTGGAATCCAGCGTACAGTTGCTTTACTTTCGGGGAGGTAGATTTGGCGCCTACTGTAGAGGAGTACACTGCTTTGTTACGTTGTCCCAGGTTCCAGGAAGATAGAATTTATTCTAGAGCTGTTAATGTCCCTGCCTTTTGGAAGAAATTGATGGCTATTACAGGGATGAGCGTGCAGTGGATTACTGCCAGAATTAAAGAGAAGGGCGAGTGCAAGTGCATTTCATGGGATGCTTTGAAGGATCTGATTTTGACACACCCTGATGAAGCAAAAAGGGTAGATGTTTTTGCCTTAAGTTTGTACGGATTGATGGTGTTCCCTAGGGCTTTGGGATATGTGGATGAGACAACCACGGATCTTTTCCATAGACTCAGTAAGAGGGTCACCTCTGTCCCTGCAATATTGGCAGAGACATTCAGGTCCTTAGGCGCATGTAGGAAAGCTGGCGCAGGCAGGTTTGTTGGTTGTGCACAATTGCTTCTAGCTTGGTTCTATAGTCATTTTCGGTTGATAGATAAGGTCGTTTGTCGGGTTTTCTTCGAGGATTACTTACCGCTGAAGGACATAGTCGCTTCAATTAGGAAAGTTGATGTTCTAGAAGAGAATTGGATTGCACTACTTCAAAATCTTCAGTCGAAAGATATTGAGTGGAGAGCTCCGTGGATGATTCCTGGTGAGGTTCTTTACCGTTGCGGCAGTTTCAATTGGGTCCCTTTATTGGGAATTTGGGGTGCCATTGGTTATGCTCTCTTGCTTGTGTTAAGGCAATTCGGTTTGAGGCAGTTCGTGCTAGCAACTCATGGGCTAACTCAAAGTGAGTTCGCATATAGAAGAGCCGATTACAAGAAAAGGGTCGGTGAGATCTTTAGCGCTTGGAACAAGACGTGCCGGTTAAATGAGTAGCTATTGGCCCTGCTACGACTCCAGAATATGTTGAATGGAGAGGTAGAAGGATCAATGATAACATTCCTGAGCCAAATATGGAAGGAGCTCGACCGATGGAAGAATATCTGCAAGTGATGCCTTCGGAGTTAGAAATTATGAAGCAAGAATTTGAGAGGAAAAATCTGGAGCTCGAGAAAAGGATAGCAAAGCTTGAAGAAGAAAAGATGTACTTGAGTTTAGATATTGATGTCCAGAAGATGGAGGTCGAAAAAGAAAAAAAGGAAAAGAGGAAGATTGAGGAGGATAGAGATGACTTGAAGGAACACTACAAAAAAGCACAGGTATCCTTGAGAAGAGCGAAAGTAGGAGAATCTTCAGATCAGTTGCAGAAAGAGGTCCAAGAAAGCAAGGCTAGAGCTGAGCACTGGGAGAAGAGGTTTCAGGAGATGCAATCGCAGAATTTGGCATTAGAAGAAGAGAATAAAGGGTTGAAGTCTAAAGTAACTGAGCTTGGAAGATCCCTTCGTTGGCATCGCAACCATGATTCTACGGTCGAGTTAAAGGAGCTAAAGAGTAAAGTTCAAGATTTGGAAGCAGCATTGCAGGAAGGTAAACTTCAGATCAAGCAACTCGAGGCGTAAGGAGAGTATTTAAAGAGAGAGCTTTATCAGTCTAGAGGGCAGATTAGAGAAAGAGATCATGTCATGGAAGAAGCCATAGCTCAGATTCGAGAGGTTGCTGAATATGTGCAAGACTTGGCTGTACGAGCCGACGTATTGAGTATGATGTGTGGGTCGTCGTCAGACATAGGAAAAGAGTTAGCCCTTTTATTAGATAGAGTTAAAACTTTGGGCATTAGGGCGAAAGCATACTTGTAATCCATTTATATGTAAAGATATTTTTTTTCTAAATAAAGTTTTCTAAATGAGATTGAATCGAGATTGATGCCTTTGCTGCATTCATACATTTGCATTACATCATATCATATGCATTTAAGGTTATAGAAAGACCCTAATTAGTTAAATTTTCTTTATAAAAGTAGAAAAAGAAAACTGGAAATTACACATCCTTACGGCACTCGCACTAAAACTAAGAACATGGATCAAAGGTTTGAGCAGTTGCAAAAGGATATGCAAGACCAGTTGCAAGAGCAGTTGGCTAAGATGCAGAATGAGATGAGGGAACAAATGATGGAAGCTCAGAGGAATATAATGGCCGAAATGGCTCAGTTACTTAGGGCCACTGATAAAGGAAAGGCTCCTATGGCCATCACTGAAGAGGAAAATGAGGGTCCTCCTCCAGGTTTTACACCGCCGCATGTATTATTGCAAACTGAGGCACCTCCTAGAAGGCCATCTACTACTCTGAGGCCTCAGCACGGGCCAATTGATGTTGGTGTCCATGTAAATTTCCCAATTGGTTCAGGACTTAATATGGGTGACAATCTTACTAATCCTCTTGTTCCCGATCTAGATATGGTAGAAAAGGAGGATTTGAAGGCCGAAGCTGCAAAGCAATTGGATGAACGCTGCAGATGGTTAGAAGAAAAGTTTAAGGCTTTGGAAGGCACTGGCAATAATCATGGGGTTGATGCCAAGGATTTAAGTCTAGTCCCAAACCTAGTGCTACCTCACAAATTCAAAAAGCCAGAATTTGAAAAGTACAATGGTACTACTTGCCCAGAGGCCCACATCACAATGTTTTGTAGAAGGATGACGGGGTATGTAAACAATGATCAGCTGTTGATCCATTGTTTTCAAGATAGTTTGGTAGGAGCGGCAGCCAGATGGTACAATCAGTTGAGCCGGGCTAGAATAAGTTCATGGAGGGATCTTGCACAAGCCTTCATGCAACAGTACAATCATGTAACAGATATGACCCCTGACAGGATACCCTGCAAAATATGGAGAAGAAGCCTAATGAGAATTTTAGGCAATATGCACAGAGGTGGAGAGAGGTAGCAATGTAGGTTCAACCACCACTGTTGGAAAAGGAGACCACTATGTTATTTATTAATACTCTGAAAGCCCCATTTATTACTCATATGATTGGAAGCACTACTAAAAGTTTTGCAGACATAGTTATGGCAGGAGAGATGATAGAAAATGCCATAAGAGGAGGAAGAATTGAGGGGGAAGTAGTCAAAAGATCAGCCCCAAGAAGAAAAGACAATGAGGTAAACAAAACAAGTGGTTTTAATTCAAAAGCAATCTCAGTTAGCCAGTCCAAAGTAGCCACAGTTGGGCAACAAGACTCCCAAAAGCATGAATCCAACATTAGGCATGAGAGGATGCAATTTACACCTATACCTGTGACGTATAGGGAGCTCTATCAAAATCTATATGATACGCATGCTATAGCCCCTTTCCACTTAAAACCATTACAACTTCCGTATCCTAAATGGTATGATGCAAATGCTAGATGTGAGTATCATGCTGGAATATCGGGGCACTCAATCGAGAATTGTACTGAATTCAAGAAAGCCGTAGAGAGGTTGATCAAGAATGGGGTTTTAAAATTTGAGAGTACCCCAAATACTGAGAATCCTTTGCCGAACCATGACAATCAGGGAGTAAATGCCATTGGTAAAGTCGTTGAAAAAAGGGAAAAGGAAAATGTTGATGAGATAAGGATGCCTATGAGGGTAATCTGGGAGAAGATGATGAACAGAGGTATGTTGACCTCTAAAAATACGAAAGAAAGAACGTGGGACTACGGTGAGCTCCATGAAGATTGCGAGGAATCCAAGACCTTGGTGCAAGGCTTCATAGACAACAAAGAGCTACAGGTTTATGAAGGTAGCTCTAGTGAAAAGCAAGTTTGTGTGCTGGAAAATGAACAGCAAAGAACCGGTAGACCAAGGATCATTACCTCCCTGCCAGGGAATAATGAAATGGGGACACCGGCAGCACCCAAGGTTATTATCCATACACCTACTCTTTTCCCTTACAAGGATAGCAAAAAAGTACCATGGAGTTATGACTGTAGCGTAACGGTGCCAGGACAAGGAAGCATAGCCAGCGCATCTAAGGATGTACGAGATGAAGGTTCCCACACGCGGAGTGGGAAGCGTTATGATATGGGGGACGTCAGAGTGGAACCCACAAAACCCAAGAATGTTGAAATTGAAAAAAAAAGTGAAGTATCTGTTAACGAGCCAGTGAGGGAGGAGGAAGCTAAGAAATTTCTAAAGTTCCTTAAGCATAGTGAGTACAGTGTGGTCGAGCAGTTGCGTAAGCAACCAGCACGCATATCGGTTTTAGCCTCACTACTAAGCTCTGAAGTGCATCGAGAGGCGTTGTTGAAGGTACTCAACGAGACATATGTCACTCATGATATATCTGTCAATAAGTTGGACCGGTTGATAAATAACATTAATGCTGATAATTTCATCTACTTCAATGATGATGAAATTCCACCTGGGGGCATAGGGTCAACTAAGGCTTTGCACATCACCACTCGTTGCAAAGGATACACGTTTCCAAGTGTACTCGTCGATAATGGGTCCGCCTTGAACGTCCTTCAATTATCTACATTGCACAGATTACCCATTGACAGTTCGCACATGAAGACGTGTCATAATGTGGTAAGAGCCTTTGACGGAACTGAAAGGAAAGTAATGGAGCGAATTGACATCCCTCTGGAGATTGGACTAAATACGTATGAAGTTGACTTCCTGGTAATGAATATTAAGCCCTTCTATAATTGTTTGTTGGGGAGGCCATGGATACACTCGGCAGGAGCGGTGCCTTCTTTACTGCACCAAAAATTAAAGTTAGTGACAGATGGACGCTTGATAACTATCAATGCAAAGGAGGACATCATAGCAGCCGTCACTAGCTCCTTATGTGGAGACAAATGAGGAGGCTATTGAGTGTTCTTTTCATTCCTTAGAAATTGTTAATGCTACCTTCATTTCGGAAAGAAGCAAGGTGCCGGTTCTCAGGATGTCTAGAGCAACAAGGATGGCCCTGCAAATAATGATGGGGAAAGGAGCATTGCCAGGAAAAGGACTAGGAAAACAGTTGCAAGGAGGGATTCAAGTCCCAAAATTGACGGAGAAGAAGGATCGCTTTGGTTTGGGTTTTAAGCCAGACCATAAACAAAAGAGACAGGAGATGGAAAAGCGTCAAGCAAGAAGGAAGGCGCGTTTGAACGGAGGAGAAGTAGAGTGAGAACTGATGACATTCCCACCTATATCCAAAACCTTTAAGTCAGGAGGGTTGCTAGTAGAAGAGAGTCATCAAATCAATGTTGTACATAATGAGTGGTTTGGACAAGAAAACCTTGAGGGTATTCGCCCTTACGAACCGGGGAGCTCTCTGAACAATTGGACTGCGGAGGATCTTCCTGTAGTCTTTAGAAATTTTTCAGAGTAATTCTCGAAACATGTTTATTACTCTAGGGCCTAGGAGTAGTAAGATTACATTTGCGAAAATAGGCTTATGTTCATCTATTATTATTCAAATAAAACATAACTTTTACCAATTTAAAAGAGTATTGTCTCATTTTTATCAACCAATATTCCTTTAAATCCTAACAATTCTTATTCTTTTATTCATAAGCACATAAACGATCATTCTCAAATTCATTCATTCTTTGTATATTCTTTCATACCCCTCACAGGTCTCTAGATATCAATGATATGAGCGCTAATACTGCCGCTTCTGATTTCTCTTGTGAGCAAGACATGTGTTTAGAGGAGTCTCAAGATTTTGAATATGTTCAAGATTGTGACGTATCTCTCGATCTATTAAGAATGGTAAAACAGGAGGAGAAACAAATCATGCTACATAAAAAAGAGGCAATAGAGAATATAGCCTTAGAGGAAGGGAAGGAGGTGAAAATTGGAACACTGATCGTTAATGACACAAGGCGTAGCTTGATTGAGTTACTTCAGGAATTCAAGGATATCTTTGCATGGTCTTATCAGGATATGCCCGGATTGAGTACTGACATGGTAGTACATCGTCTTCCGATAAGACAAGAATAAAGACCGGTCCAACAGAAGTTGCGAAGAATACGGCCAGACATTGTCCTGAAAATAAAAGATGAGGTCAAGAAGCAGTTTGATGCAGGATTTCTGCAGGAAGTGAAGTACTTTGAATGGGTAGCCAATATTGTACCAGTCCCTAAGAAAGACGGGAAGGTACGAATGTGCGTTGATTACAGAGATCTAAACAAAGCAAGCCTAAAGGATAATTTTCCTCTGCCACACATCGACACTTTAGTAGACAACACAGCGGGATATTCGTTGTTCTCCTTCATGGACGGCTTCTCAGGATACAATCAGATAAAGATGCATCCAGAGGATATGGATAAAACTACTTTCATAACATTGTGGGGTACCTTTTGTTATAAAGTAATGCCGTTTGGGTTGAAGAACGCAGGGGCAACATACCAACGAGCCATGGTGAACTTGTTTCACGACATGATGCATAAGGATATTGAGGTATACGTTGATGATATGATTGCCAAGTCGCAAACAAAAAAAGAACACATTGAGGTCTTGAGAAGATTGTTCTTAAGGTTGAGAAAATTTTAGTTGAAGCTCAATCCAGCAAAGTGCACTTTTAGAGCCAGATCGGGGAAGTTATTAGGCTTCGTAGTCAGTAAAAAGGAATTGAAGTTGACTCAGACAAGGTCAGAGCCATACGGGAGTTGCCTCCACCACGTACTCAAAAAGATGTTCGAGGATTCCTAGGAAGGTTGAATTACATTGCTCGGTTCATTTCACAATTGACTGAGAAATGTGATCCTATCTTTCGTCTCCTCAGAAAACACAATCAAGGTGCTTGGGATGAAGAATGCCAGAATGCTTTCGAGAAAGTCAAGCAGTATTTGTTGAATGCTCCAGTGTTATCTCTGCCTAGTCCAGATAAACCGTTAATATTATACTTGTCAGTGTTCAGCAATTCTATGGGATGTGTGCTGGGTCAGTATGACGAGTCAGGGAAAAAGGAAAAGGCAATTTATTATCTCAGTAAGAAATTCACTGACTGTGAAATGAGATATTCGCCAATCGAAAAATTGTGTTGTGCATTGATTTGGACCACACGGAGATTAAGACAGTACATGCTGTACCATACTACCTGGCTCATATAAAAATTAGATCCATTAAAATATATGATGGAATCAACGGCTCTAAATGGTAGAATGGCGAGATGGCAAATTTTGCTTTCAGAGTTCGATATAGTCTATGTAAGTTAAAAGGCTATCAAAGGAAGTGCGGTGGCAGACTTCTTGGCCAGTAGAGCTTTGAAGGATTATGAGCCATTGAATTTTGATTTTCCAAATGAGGAGCTAATGTGTATAGTAGCAACTGAAGAATCGCCATGGAAGCTAAATTTTGATGGGGCTTCTAATGCAGTCGGAAATGGAATTGGGGCAGTCTTGGTATCCTCGAATGGTGACCATTACCCGTTCACGTGCAAGTTGGATTTTGATTGTACAAATAATATGGCTGAATACGAAGCATGCATCATGGGGCTCCAAGCAGCCATAGAAAGAGGCATAAAAACCCTAGAAGTATATGGAGATTCTGCGTTGGTAATCTATCAGCTAAGAGGTGAATGGGAGACAAGAGACCCTAAATTGATCAATTATCGAATGTTAGTTTTGGGGTTACTAAGAGAGTTCGATGACATCACCTTCAACTATCTCCCACGAGATGAGAATCAGATGGCAGATGCTTTAGCAACCTTGGCTTCAATGATTAAGGCAAATAAAGAAGAAGAGATGAGACCAATTCAAATGAGTGTCTATGAATTTCCAGCTAGCTGTTGTAATCTTGAAGAGGAAGAAAATGATGACAATCCTTAGTATCAGGATATATTGCGATATGTAAGAGATCGTAAATATCCAGCACAGGCATCCGAAAATGACAAACGAACCCTGAGAAGATTAGCTTGTGACTATGTTTTGGACGGGGATGTTCTGTACAAGAGAAGGAAAGACCAAGTACTTTTGAGATGTATTGATGCTGTGGAAGCCAAGCTAATTCTAGAAGAGGTTCATGAAGGTGATGTGGTACGCATGCAAATGGGTTCACGATGGCAAGACAAATCATGAGGTTTGGCTATTACTGGGCCACTATGGAAGGAGACTGTATCAACTATGCAAAAAAATGCCATAAGTGTCAGATTTATGGAGACAAAATTCATGTACCACCCTCACATTTACATGTCATGACGTCTCCATGGCCATTTTCCATGTGGGGCATGGATGTCATCGGACCAATATCGCCGAAAGCTTCGAATGGACATCGATTTATTTTCGTAGTGATTGACTACTTTACAAAATGGGTAGAGGTTACTTCTTACGCAAATGTTACCAAGACAGCTGTAAGTCGATTTTTGAAGAAGGAAATCATTTGTCAGTATAGAATGCCTGAGAGGATCATATCCGACAATATATTGAATTTGAACAACAAAATGATAGCAGAGGTTTACGACCAGTTCAAAATCAAGCATCACAACTCCTCACCCTATCGTCCGAAGATGAATGGGGCAGTGGAGGCTGCCAATAAGAACATTAAGAAAATAGTGGGAAAGATGACTGAGACTTATAGCTACCGTTTGCACTCTTGGCTTATCGAACGTCTGTTAGAACTTCTACTAGGGCAACTCCGTTCTCGTTAGTTTACGGGATGGAAGCAGTTTTACCTATTGAAGTGGAAATACCTTCTCTCTGAATTTTAACAGAGATAAGGTTAGATGAAGCTGAATGGGTTCAATCTCGATATGACCAGCTAAACTTGATTGAGGAAAAGAGGCTGAAGGCTATCCGACATGGTCAGATGTACCAGAAGCATATGATGCGAGCTTATGATAAAAAAGTTCATCCAAGGGAATTCCATGAGGGGGACCTTGTGCTAAAGAAAATCCTGCCCATTCAGAAGGACTTTAAAGGAAAATGGATGCCAAATTGGGAGGGGCCATACGTCGTGAAGAAGGTTTTTTCTGGTGGTGCATTGATTTTGACAGAAATGAATGGAAAGAGTCTACCCAATCCGATGAACTCAGATTCAGTCAAAAAGTACTTTGTCTAAAAGCGAAAAGAATCCAAGGTGAAAACCCGCAAAGGGCGCCTTGAATTCAAAAAAAAAAAAAAATGGAGAGGCCAAGGTGAAAACTCACAAAGGGCACCTTGTGACCAAAGGGATTTTGAGTTGAAAACCCGAAAGGGCAGCTCAAATTTTGAAGGGCACACAACAACCTTGCTATACTTGACTTGAAGAGAGTGAGGCACAGTGTCCATTAGGGCATCAACAAAGTACTTTGGATCTTTTAAACACATGTCGAACTCAAGAAAGGCTTCGGGGAGCTAATGTATAGATGCTCAAGCGGCGATATTTAGAGCATCCGATTTTTATCCTTTCTGCTATCTTTAGATTTTATTTCTTCTTAAAGATATGCTATCAGACTTACTTCTTTTGTACTGTTAACAATTCGAATCCAATTATTCTCAAAGATTTACTCATCTCCCGATATTTTTTAAGTATGTTGCATTGAAATAATGATAGATGAACAAAAATATTTTCACAAACGAAGTTTTGCACATTACTTTAGAATTTTTGGATAATACAAGAAACTAAAATAGGACAATTGTTCGAGAAATTCACGTAAGTAAGGAATGAAGGAACTTGAGGGATTTCTTTTTCAAAAAGAAATGGATGATTCAATTCTTACAGACATTCTTAGTAGATCATAGCATTGGGGGAAGGCCTACAAGCTGAGTAGGAATAAAGTTTTGAGAAAGAGAAATGACTAGGGGTCATATTCACAGCACTTTGCATCATACCATGTTAAGGGCATTCGACTCATTTCAATCATAGCATACTTAGGCATAGGCACATACTCATCTTACAGGTCATGAAGATCAAAGATTTCAACATGGCGGCCTTATGCTTATGGGAAATAAATTGAAAACAGCAGATCTAGACTTCAGACATTTATGTTGAAGTAGATCCAAGATGATTTGGTATTCTTGTGTCTATAAGAAACAAATCAAGGACATAGCAGATTTGACTCTTAGACATTCTCAAAGATAGCAGATCTAACCTTCAGATGATTATACTGAAGTAGATCCAAGATGATTTGGTATTCTTGTGTTTACAAGGAACAAATCGAGGACATAGCAGATTTGACTCTCAGACGTTCTCAAATATAGCAGATCTAACCTTCAGATGATTATACTAAAGTAGATCCAAGATGATTTGGTATTCTTGTGTTTACAAGGAACAAATCAAAGACATAGCAGATTTGACTCTCAGACGTTCTCAAATATAGCAGATCTAACCTTCAGATGTTTATATTGAAGTAGATCCATGATGATTTGGTATTCTTGTATTTACAAGGAACAAATCGAGGACATAACAGATTTGACTCTCAGATGTTCTCAAACAGACTCAAGATGGTTTGGCATCCTTGTACTTACAAGGAACAAATCGAGGACATTGCAGATATAACTCTCAAATGTTCTCAAACAGACTCAAGATGGTTTAAGCACCCTTATGCTTACAAGGAACAAGTCGAGGACCTTGCAGATATGACTCTCAAATGTTTTCAGACAGACTCAAGACGATTTGACATCCTTACAAATTGAAGAAGTAGACTCAGTTTGATGGAAAATAGATTGAAGATCATGGAACTGGTCAAATTTGGGTCTTTCTATGAGTCTTTGCTCAATTCCTATTACATAGCAATGAGCAAAGAGGGGCAGGTGTAAAAGCCCAAATTTAACCGGGCTGAAAGCAGAATATGAATAAATATTTATTTAAAAATGTCCATTAAAGTCTATTTACAAATAAATAGGCCTCAAAGCCCAGTGAGCCCAAAGCTGTTACACTTGTAACCTAATCAGGCCCAAACTACCCAATGCACCCACAAACACCGTGACCCAATTAAAACTAGCTAGCCCAAATTCAAAAAGCCCAATTGGCCCACTTGTTACACCAAGGCAGAAACCCAGGGTTTCGCTTTCTCCTCGCGCCATAGCGAAGCTTCGAAGCAATTTCAACGGATCGTCTACTCGTCTCCCACGACGTTTCAGTAACCCTCCATCAACACCGTGATCAGTGCACACGTCTACACCAGCATGGTCACTGCCGGATCCCTCGCTCGATTGCCTGCAAGAAAAGGAAACAAACAGCAGATACGCGAAAAAGCAGAGTAGAAAATGGCAAGGAAATCATGAGACATCATCAAAGATACAATAGAAATCAGAGATTTCTTTCCTTATGTAACAAATCCGTAGGCTATAAAAAGCCTTTGTAACTCTTGTAACGATTACACACACACGCATACAGAAATAAAAAAAAAAGAGAATACAAGCAGTTTCAAAGAAAAGGTGATTTAACTGTGTGTTTTTTTTTTTATTTTAGAGCATATGCATGTATGTACATCATTTTAGCAAAAAATAGTAATTTTTAAAAAGGGGAAGAGATTACCTGTGGAAGGACGAGGATTTTAACCCTCAGACCACCGTGCAGGGCGGCGCGTGAACGTGTGAGGAGACCCCTGGACGGAGGCTCAACAGCTCCGGGATCGGCCCCCGAATCCTCTTCTAGAGGATTTTTTTCTTTTTTTTTTGAAAACGGATGTTAAAATGATTTTGGGGGCGAAGTTTGATTTATATAGTCTATTTAAAACGGTGTCGTTTTACAACTATAGAATCCGCGCGTTGACCCGATTACCCGGGGAGGATCCGCGTATTTTTAAGAATTGGGTTAATTACCCAATTGGTCCTCTCGTAATTTTTTATACTTCTAATTTCATTTTATTTATTTTTTAATTTGGTATTAATATTTTAATTCTATTTCAATTCAACCCTCCCAATGATTTACAATCGTATTAGGGGAAACGGTGACGTTTTGGGAAAAAGGGGCAATTTGCCCAGTGAGTCCCTTTAATTTTTACGCTGCGTTTAAATAGGTCCTTAATTCAGTTTTATTCCTTTCAAAATTCACCCCATAATTTTGTTAAACTTTAAATTTAGTCCTATATTTATTATATTATTCCATATATATATTTTATTATTCGTTTATTTCTAATTTTACTTTTATATTATATATTATAAAATTATTTTATTATAAGTATTATTTTAATTATATATTATTATTACTTATTATATATTATTTTTCTTAAATTATTATTTTACATCTCTTATATATATTATTATATTTTCATATACTATATTTATTAATTACTTATATATATATATATATATATATATATATATTGTTACTTCATATTATATCTATTTTTTTTCTTATATGTTCATATTACATTTTATTATATAATCTTTATTATATTTCATTTTTATATTATTTTTTTATATATATATGTTATGTATATTATGTATCATAAATTAGATTGTTTTATATATATTATTTTAAAAATGTAAATTATTATTATTAAATCATATTTTTAACTCACATTATATACACATTTCATTTTTTATTTATTTACTATACATATATTATTTCATTTTAAACTAATATTGTTAGATTATGAAATCTCTTACATGCTTTCAAACCAAAATATTGTTATATAATTATTATTCTTTTATTCTCGTTACTATGTTATTATATTATATATTAAATACTATTGATATGAAATGTCTTGTTTTTAATTGCATGTATATTTTGTTAGCAATCAATCATTTTTTTATTAGTTCTTCTATATGTTTTGTATTGTATGTATCATGTACGTGTTAAATTTTTATTATAATTATATGCATATTGACATTACATTTATTCTATTTGTATATCATGCATTATTTGATTATGTTTGTTTTATATCACGCATCATTTAAGTATTATCTCATATGTTTATATATCTTGTTTATCCGTTCTCGATACATGCTATATATCTTTGTTTGCATTTTTTGCTTTATATGTATTATTCTTTATATCGTAGTATTCATTTTTTATCTACCTAGTACAATAATATATCATTATGATTTAATACAATTCTCCACACATCATCTTTAAAAAGACAAGGCTCCAAAATTTTCAAAAAATATAAAGGCAATGCTTGGTGTTTGGAAAATTTGAAGAAGTAGTGCCCTAACTTATTGGGTTGCAACTTTTCTCGTTAAGTTCGAATAGTTAAGTACCCTTCTAAAGTTCTTAAAGGATTTCAAATATAAGTGACTGTCTTGGAATTGTAAAGTGATATGTCCTAACTTACTGGAGTAGCATTTTGCTGTTTTGAGATAGAGATTTCTAAAAGGCTAACTTATAGTCAATACTTTGATACAAGTAAACCCAAATTTTCAAATACTTTAAAGAGGATTACATCTTAAAATTTTTAATTTCCGACATTAGAGACGTTTTGATAATCAATTAGGTACCAATTTTTGGGCGTTACGAGGGTGCCAACCCTTCCTCGTACGTAACCGATTCCCGAACCCATTCTTTTGATTTCGTAGACCAAAACTAACGATTTTAAAACAAATGTTTTAAAGGTGATCCAATCACACCTAAAAAGATTGGTGGCGACTCCAGTTTTCATTTTTCTTAAAGTCGATTCCCATTTTCCAAAACTCGATTTGAAAATGGTTTCGACAGCAGGTTTGACCACCGGGCCAAATGTTTCTTTGAAGTCACACCCAGGCACCTGTGATGTAATACCCTGAAAATTTTTACAGTAAGATATTATCCTTGATATAGTAAAATAAGGAAATAAAGTAACAAAAAGGGAAATTTTGAGTTATGTCAATATTGAGAAGTATATTATGATATATTAATTCAAGAATGGACTAAATTGTAAATGTGAGAAAAGTTTTGTTGCACAAGAGTAAATATTCATAATTTGAGGGGTTAAAGTGTAAATATAAAAAAGTTGAAGGACCAATAGTGTAAATAATTTAAGAGTGGAATGATCTAGAAACTAAGGAAAATGGATGAATTAGGACCAAATTGAATAGATGAAGAACTATGAGGGACTAAATTATAATTTTACCAAATTAAATGATGACTCAATGATGGAATTTTAAAAGATAATAAGGGCAAAATGGTCAATTGGAAGAGAGAGAAATCTAGAAAGTAATAATGATGCTAGAGATATTTTGATATTTTATAATTATTTAATTAGATAAATATTATTTTATTAATATTTTAATAAGATATTTTATTAGTATTTTATTAATATATAAAGAAAGAAAGATGAGAAATTCTCATCCATATTTTCCCATGCACTAAAGTGAGAGAAAGAGAGGAAGAAAGAAAGTTTTGCTTTCTTTACAATTTGGTCCTTTTACCAAATATTTACCATTTTCACCCAAAAATCAAATGAATTTTCATATCTACCAAGAGACAAAAATGTTAAGGAGAGCATGGGGAGTTAGAATATCAAGTTGGATTCAAGAAATAGAAGCTGGAGGAGAGAGAAAATCAAGTTAAAGATTAGTATCAATAGAACAAGGTAAGTATATCAAGATTTCAATATGTTTTTAAGTTTGTTATTATTGACAAAGCATGGAAATAATGTTATAGTAGAGTTTTATTACATAAGGTACTATGTTTTTGATATGTTAGTGAAGATAAAATAAGAGAAAGTGATGAGAAATGGTGTAGAAAAAGAAAATAAGGGTGTTATAACATGGTAATTAATAGCTTGCACAAAAACAGTTTGGACAGCAGCAGTAGAAAAACTTTGAAAAATCACCATAAATTTTAGAAATCGAATTAGAAGATGGTAATTAAAGCTTATTGAGTATAGTTTCTCATAGAAGAAATAATGTAAGCAATGGATTTGTAAATTTTTAGATATAATGAATTTTGTGAGACAAGGTCAGAATGAATTCGGGTTCCCCTGTTCTGACTTTGAAAACTCATAAAAAATTGAATAAAAATAATTAGGGATTAAATTTATATTTATAAAATCCTGAATGAGTCTATTTTTAAGAGAAACAAACAAGAACATCATTTGAATCCTGTATGTGGAGATAATTAATTTTTGGTGAAGAGGGTCAGAACTATCAGACAGCAAAACAGGGGTAACGTTAAAGAATAAACTGTACTTCTTGGCTAAACCAAAAATTCTGAAATTTTTATGGTAAGAATATATATGATTCTAGATTCAGCAAAAATTATCGGATATTAATTTGGAGTTCTATAGATCCAGATATAAATAATTTAGTGACTATGATGCAGATAGACAACTTGAATATTCATAAAAGTAAATAATAAAAATTATGGATAATGTTACTTACAAGTGTGTTATCTACATTAAGGATGTGAAATGGAGACGAGGAGGAGGAAAAATATGTATGAATATTCATCTAGCATGGCTAATTTGCATATTTTAGGCTCAGGGACTAAATTGAATAAAAGTAAAACTTTATGGGCAATTTTGTAAACATGTCAAAAATGACCAAATTGCGTGAAATGGATTATTTTATTATTTAAATTACAAAATTGAATGAAATTATTAATTTAGTTCAAGATCGGGGGAAAACATGTTTTAGGGATTAAATTGAAAAGTGTTGAAATTATGAAAAATTCGATATTTTATAGAATTCATGAATTGTTATCAATATATATGAGAATAATAGCTGGAAATAAGGATTAAATTGCAAGAATTTTATTTTCCGACCCTAAGGATGAAATCATCATTAATTAAAAGTTTAGGGCAAAATGGTAATTTTACCTAGAGCATTAATTAAATGCATTAGAATATGAAATGAATGAAAATGATGATCAAATTTATTTATAAAGATCCGGACGACTCAAATATGAGACTTGATCGTGGAAAAGAAAAGATATCGATTAATGAAATTATAAACACAAACAAGCAATGAGGTAAGTTCGTGTAACTTGAATTATATTCTTAAATGCTTGAGATTGTATGTTATTTATGTGAATATGATTTGAATGTTCATTGTATGAAAATTTATGAAACATTGATAAATTTGATAAAAGGAGAAGAAATCCGGTTGAATGAAAGGAAAATTCGATGGATCTCGAAAAGGAATTGACGGTAAAAGGATCTAGCTTGACGGGTGATCCTATCCTAATATAGCCCTCTGAAGAATATGTGTAAACGGATTTAGCCGGACGGGTAATCCGAATTAGGGTCTGAATTTAGCTTGGATGGTAATTCAGATCCAAGCTCATTAGAGTAATTGTCGTTGCGAGGAATTTAGCCTCGACCGGTAATCCCGACAATACTCTATGAGTTTATATTCTGAGGATTTAGCTTGACCGGTAATCCCAATGTAAGGATGAGGTTCATGGAGTGTGCTCTCGATATGAAATGTGTAAGACCATGGTTGAAAGATACCATGGCAACCTGTGTGTAAGACCATGGTTGAAAGATACCATGGCAACCTGATATGAAATGTGTAAGACCATGTTTGAAAGATACCATGGCAACCTGTGTGTAAGACCATGGTTGAAAGATACCATGGCAACATGACAGAAAATGAGTAAGACCATAGTTGAAAGACACTATGGCATCACGTCAAAGATAAATAAGACCGTGGATGGGAGACGCTATAATATCTGTCGAACAATTGATATTCAGGTAAAATGTATCAGATGACGAATGGTTATATGAAATGGTTGTGTGAAATGTTTACAAGAACTGGTCATATGGAAATATATGTACAAAAGCGTTGTATGAAATAATAATGAAAATGGATAAACGAAATAAGTATAAGTACATGGAATATAATTTATGTTAAGTTTGATATAAGCTATTACCGTAATAAATATACATAAAATATATGAAAATGATGAAGCATAAAATATTGATGTAATGAAATGAATGATATATGCTTGTGAAGAAATGGTAAGAGCATGATATGTTTCATGACATGTACATATATGATTATCTTTGATATGTTGATACAAGAAAATTATGTAATTGAGACTATTATTAAACTCAAGTGCGACATGTCGAGAAAATAGATATATCATTGTTGAATTTATATGAGATATGTGCAAGTATACTAACAATGTTGTTGTTTGATGCTTATACAAGTGCCAAACTGTTGATTGAATGGTAATATATTTATTTTATATGATGCATTGAATCGGTAAGTATTTTAATTTTTTTAACTGATCTGCAAATGGTAGTAATGCTCCGAAACCCTGTTCTAGCAGCGGATACGGGTTAGGGGTGTTACATGTGAACATCCATTTGCTACCAATCGTGTCTTTCGTCGATCAACCATCCCATCAGGATTCTTTTTTACTTTAAAAAGCCATTTGCCCCCAATTGCCTTCCGTACAAGGGGAAGAGGAATAAGTTCCCAGGTATAGTTAGCTATTAAAACATCAAATTCAGCTTGAACCTCTAATTTTCAGTCCCTATGGGCAAGAGCTTCCTCAATAGAACTCGGATAAAAATCTACAGCATCTATTGATAAAGCCTTGGGTCTAAAAATCCCGGCCTTAGACCGAGTAACCATAGCATGCATATTCTTTGAAAAGACAGGAGGAACAGTGGCAATCTCAGTAGGTAACTGAACAACTTCGGTAGAAAGATGTTGCTCTCTTAGACCAAATCCTGATTCAACCGACAAATCAATTAAGATGGGCTGTAGCGGACTATATGTAGCTAGTGAACCAAATTGGATAGGATCGCAGTTTTGACCAGCCACGGGTACTGTAAGCAAAGGCACAGTGGTTTTGCTAGGCTCTGTAGTGGTTCAAGAATAAGAAGACTAAACGACAGGAACATACGTGGAAACACACGTAGGTGTCTGAACATCGTCTACAACAGACAAATGGAATAAGAATCGACGCTCATAAAAAATAACATGACGAGAGATAATCACCTGACCATCTGGTGTTAGACAGTTATAGCCCTTATGTTGAGAGCTATATATTAAAAATGTATATGACTGTGAGTGAAAATCCAGCCTACGTCGCACAAAAAGATGTAAATGCAGAAAAAAACAACAACCAAATACTTTGAGATGATCATACGTAGATTCATGCCCATACAGAATCTGATACGGAGACTGACCTTTCAGGACCGGAGTGGGTAGTCGATTAATAAGATGCACAGAACTGTAGAATGTAGAACCCCAGCAGTCCATAGGTAGATTAGCCTAGGCCAAAAGTGTAAAACCAGTCTCCACAATGTGTCTGTATTTACGCTCAGCAACACTAATTTATTCAATGGGGGCAGGAAAGACGATGAAGAATCCCATGACTGGCTAGAACTAACACAAAGGCACGAAATTCACTGCCCCAATCACTTTGGAATTTTTTAATATTCTTCCCAAACTGAGTGAAGACCATCTTCTAGAACTAAAGAAAACATTCAACTACTTGAGATTTGCATTTAATCAAATAGACCTAGATAAATCGACTACACATGTCAATGAATGAAACATAATACAAATTACCCCCACAATTAATAGAAGTTGTTCCCCACAAATCAGAAACAACCAATTTAAATAATTCCATATATTCAATAGTAGAGTGTGAAAAGGGCAGTTTATGTGATTTCTATTTCTGATATGCAACACAAACATTATTAAGGTATTTTTTATTTGAAACAATTTGACACTTGTCAAAGACACTTTTAACAATAGCAGGAGAAGGGTGACCAAGCATTTTATGCCACAAAGTAAAGGCATCATCATCCAGAGTACAATCTTGGATCTTGGTGTTATGAATAGAAAGATGTGGATCAGAATAGCCGGCTAAAAATTGATAGAGACCATCATGAACTTGGCCCCACATTAAAATTTCCTGTGTCTGGATGTCCTTAATAACACAATAAAATGGGTGAAATTCTAATAATACATTGTGTCAGTAACAAATTGGGAAACAGACATAAGATTTTTTTCGAATGCTTGGCATGTACAAGACATTAGAAAGATGTAATAACTTTTTATTTGTAGGTAGTACAGTATTCCTAATGGACAAAATTTTAGTGGGAACCCAATTTCCTATTAGAAGAGAAGAAGTACATGTGTATGAAGTGAAGGCATTTAAACTAGAAGCATTTTGACAGACATGATGAGTGCCCCATAAATCTGGACAACATAACGTGGTTCTTACCGGTACAGGAACATATGAGTCAGTATTATCAAAGTTAGAATCCTACTGTGTGGCATCTGAAAAATCAGATGCATGAAAGTCAGGAATCCGGGGTAGCAACAACACAATGTGATGAGTCAAAATCAAATATACAAGCTCATAGTTTAGTCTGTCACGGAACTTCAAGGGCAGTATTCTGCATAGAGCCTAATATTGGGCCCAAGGGAATTTTGTCCATAATTTGGACTAGTTTTGACCGATTCACTATTCTGTCCCCTAGGTGCAGTTGGCCCAAGGCTTTGGCCTGCAACAATCAGCCCACGCACTCTAGCAGAAACCCCAACATGCTGCTGGCCCAAATCACACGCACCATGCTGCTAGCCCATATCGCACTCAAAACAGCACCCAAAATCACGCCCAATGCTGTGCTCAAGATATGGTCTATCATAAGGACCATAAGCAAAATTCAGAACACCAAAGTTTAGGCCACCAGTAGACCCATTAGCACCATATGGTCACCAAAGGACCTACCATCATTACCAGCCCCATTTACATATATATACGTAAAAGAAAGAAGAACCCTAGGCAGTCGATTAGTAAATTCTTGAGACTGTGGCCATCTGCCCCACGAACGAGTAGCAGGAAATTACACCGGAAAAAACTCCGGTCGCAACCCAGGTCCATCAGAACTAGTAAATCGACCAGCGAAGTCACCTTACACGCCTCGACAGTCATGCTCAGAGGATAACCCCACCGAAGTTGACTTGTTCAGGCCGTCATAGTCTCTATTAAACCAATAAAAGCATCGTTGCGCCAAATGACCAAAGCGGCCCCATATTTGACACTGTGTTCGTGGCCGAAAGTAATGCCCACGCGAGCCTACTGCAGAACGCCTGCCATGTATCTCTCGCGAATCTTAGTCGGCCATCGCAGGAAACAAAGGAGTTTCAACGAAATGAGCATGTATTAGAACCTCGCGCACCACTCGCGTCTGTTGATTTTCAAACTCTAGGAGAACATCGACCAAGCATTGGAGCGGAAGAGGCTCGGTTGAAAAGGAGGCTAGGGTCAACACTGCATCAAAATCCGTCGATAGACTGGCCAAAACAACTTTCACCTTTTTGGCCTCCGAAACCACAGATCTAGACGCTGCAAGAAGTGCACAAATATTTTGTATTTTTGCGATATATTATTTGAAAAATAAATCACCTTTCTTTGTAGAGTGCAGGTCATAATTAATACGGGAAATTTTTACACCAGCTGAAGCGATAAACATACAGTTCACTGTGCTCCATATTTCACATGCACATTTAGCAGAGGTAAAGCATGACAATAGAGATGAACTAATTATAGAGAAGAGCCAAGATGCTAACAACTTATCTTGTTGACTAAACACAAACGCATCTGGATTTAGATTAAGAACACCGTTTGAAGACGCGACGAACCGAGGCGGAGCAGGTAATGTGCCCTCCAAGAATCCTTGCAGCTCATATCCCTCTATTATCAATCAGATATGTTGCTGCCACAGGACAAAATTTCCTTCATTAAGTTTGACTGTGTCATGGCGAGGGAATGATTGGATCAAATGTGTACTAGAGAATGATGGATTCGCATAATCAGCAAAGGTAGAATCATTTGATGGCGTCACGATGCGAAAGCGGAAGCAAGTACCAGGACTAGACTCTGATACCATATTAGATACTACACTATTTCAACAAAATAAATAACTGTTTAGAGAAAAGAATTTTACTTAGAAACTACTTAGTATCATTTTCATACCTTGAATCAATACACTGCTCGTATTTATACATGAATAAAGGTAACTGCTCCTAACTACTGCATACCAGACTTAAGTAACAGAATGTTAACAAATTAACAACTTTTAATAGACTCAATACTCTAACACATGCAAACAGGAGAAAGCATTACTTGAAAACCTTGAGGAAAAAAAAGGGGGAAGTATATAATTTGTTGAAAAATTCATGTAAAGATGGAGATTGTTAGAATTGAGTGATCTAAATTTTTATCAAAATAAACACAGTGGTAAAATAAAATAAAAATAAAATCTATATAGAATTACATTTCTTTTATTTTATTTTAAAATAATATTTTTTCAACCTTATTATAATTCATCTATTTGATATTGATTAGAATAAGGTGTTTCAACCTTACACTCTCATTCTATTAGAATATGGTTTTTCAAGCCTATAAATAGACATAGTCTACTCCTCTTGTAATTATTTGAATTCAACATAGTGAATTATCTTCTCATTTACCCGTATTTTTTTCGAAAGGGTTTTCACGTAAAAAACTGTGTGTTTTTTATTTTTCTTTCTCTTTTCTTTACGATACATTGTCATTATCGACGTTCAATTTTTCACAAATTGGTATCATAGCTTCTAGGTTGTTCATCTCAATTATGGTAATAACATCTTTGAAGTATGAAATTTCGTTGTTGGATCGCAACACCAGATTTGCATTGTGGCAGATAAAGATGCATGCAGTTCTTGCACAGATGGACTTAGAGGATGCCCTGCTATAGATGATAAGATGGCTTCGACATTGAAGGAGAAAGAGAAGGGGCGTAAAGATTGAAAGGCGTTAACATAGTTACATCTACATTTGTCTAACGAAATTTTACAAGATGTAATGAAAGAGAAGATCACCACTGCATTATAGAAGAGGCTGGAACAAATATGTATGTCAAAAGCTTTAACCAGCAAGCTGCATATGAAGCAGCGTCTTTATGCTCATCGTTTAGAAGAAGGTGCTTCTGTATACGAACACTTAACAGTGTTTAAAGAAATTCTCTCAAACTCGGAGGCCATGGAGGTTCAGTATGATAATGAAGATCTAGGGTTGATTCTATTTTGAGCATTGCCCCCGTCTTATTCAACTTTTAGAGATACAATTTTATATAGTCGTGATTCTCTCATAATTGATGAGGTTTATGATTCTTTGACCTCGTATGATAAGATAAAACATCTTGTACTTAAACCTGACTCTCAAAGAGAGGGTCTCATTGTTCATGGGAGATAAGATTGGAATGTTGCTGATGATCATAGAAGGACACAGGAAACAGAATCCTCGCGGCAAATCTAAGAGTAGGTCGAAGTATTCAAATAGAGGTAAAACTTGTAACTTTTATAATAAGAAAGGGCACATTAAGTCTGGGTGTTATAAGCTTCAAAACAAGATCAAAAGGGAGGCTGCGAATCAAAAGGGAAAACAACCAGAAAAATCTGGTGAAGTTGATGTTGTAAAAGACTACAACGATGGTGAACTTCTAGCCTTTTTTGTTAACAATTCTGAAGTGAGCAAGAAGTGGATCCTTGATTCAGGTTGCACTTTCTACATGAGTCCCAATCAGGATTGGTTTACAGCTTATAAAACAGTGTCTGAAAGTGTTGTTTTGATGAGAAATAATGTTTCGTGTAAAATCGCAGGTGTTGGAACGATTAAAATTAAGATGTTTGACGGAGTTGTTAGAATACTTAGTAATATGCTACATGTTCCAGAATTGAAGAGAAATTTAATTTTGTTAAGTACTTTTAATTTAAAAGGGTACAAATACACAACTAAAAGTGGAGTTTTAAAAATTTCCAAAGGTTCCCTCGTTGTGATGAAAGGGCGGAGAAAGACTACCAAGTTATATGTTTTGCAGGGTTCTACTGTTATTGGTGATACAGCTGTCACTTCCTCTTTCTTATCAGATGATGATGTTATTAGACTTTGGCATATACACCGAGGGCATATGAGTGAGAATAGCATTACAGAATTAAGTAAAAGAGGACTTCTTGATAGGCAAGGAATTTAGAAACTGAAGTTTTGTGAGCACTGCGTTTTTAGGAAACAAAAGAGAGCTCAATTCACTGGAGGAATCCATAACATGAAGAGAATATTAGAGTATATTCATTCTAATCTATGATGGCCATGTAGAATGCCTTCGAGAGGTGGAGTTAATTATATGCTAACACTTATTGATGATTTTTCTAAAAAAGTTTGGGCATTTTTCCTGAAGCAGAAAAGTGATGTTTTTTTTGCATTTAAGTCTTGGAAAACTATGATTGAAAAACATATGGAAAAACAAATAAAACATCTCCGCGTAGACAATGAATTAGAGTTTTGTTTTGATGACTTAAATGAACTATGCAAGTCAAAATAGATCGTGAGACACTTGACAGTTCATCATACTCCTCAACAAAATGGCATTGCAGAACTAATGAACAAAACAATCATGGAGAAGGTTCGATGTATGTTGTCGAATGTTAACTTACCAAAGTCATTTTGGACTGAAACAGCCTCTACTGCATGTTTTTTGATCAATCGATCTCCATCCATTTCCATTGAGAAAAAGACTCCACAAGAGGTATGGTCTGGTAATCCTACTAATCATTCTGATTTAAATATATTTGGGTGTTCTACGTATGCTCATGTTGATAATGGAAAATTGGAACCGAGATCCATTAAATGTGTTTTTCTTGGTTATAAAGCTGGTGTAAAAGGGTATAAGTTATGGTGTCCTGAAATAGAAAAGTTTTGATTAGTAGAGATGTTGTTTTTGATGAAACTGTTATGCTAACTAACTTATATCTTAAAGTCTTTTCCAATAAAGAACATCAAAAGTAGATGGAGCATTAGATTAATCCAGAATCTACAACAGAGTTGATTCCTTAAGCCAGTACAAAAATTCAGAATAGAATTACTTATTCACCACAATACTTTATCTCCAAAAATTGAACTAAAAGATAGATTAAATCTCCAAAGAAGTATGCCGAGGCTGATCTAGTTACTTATGTTTTAAATGTGGCTGAAGATATAGATGTAAACCAAGAGCTATCTAATTATTCTGAGGCGATTAGCTGTGAAGACTTTGAAAAATAGATGTTTGTTATGCAATAGGAGATGGAATCACTCCATAAAAATAGAATATGGGATCTTGTGAAACTTCCTAAAGACAAAAAGGTTGTTCGTTGTAAATGGGTGTTTAAAAAGAAAGAAGGGACTTCAGGAGTTTGAAGAACCCAGATATAAAGCAAGGCTAGTTGCAAAGGGTTACAGTCAAATTCCAAGAGTGGACTTCACAGATGTGTTCTCTCTAGTTGTGAAGCATAGTTCGATTCGAGCTTTACTTTGTATCAAGCTTTGCTTTGTATTGTGGTCATGCATGATTTAGAGCTTGAGCAGTTAGATGTCAAAACTGCATTTGTGAATAGAGAACTTGAGGAGGATATTTACATGCAACAACCAGAGGGTTTTATAGTTTCAGAAAAAGAGAACCATATTTACTTGTTGAAAAAGTCCCTTTTACAGTTTGAAACGGTCACCAAGACAGTAGTAGAAGAGATTTGATTCATTTATGACTTCTCATGATTTCAAAAAAAGTAGCTTTGATAGTTGTCTTTACTTTAAGAAAAACAGTAAAGGTTCATTTGTGTATCTACTCCTTTATGTTGATGACATGTTGATAACAGTGAAAGATAAATAAGAAATAAGAAATATCAAAGCCTAACTAAGTGAAAAATTTGGGACCAGCAAAGAAAATACTTGGTATAGAGATTCTTAGAGATAGAAAAACAAGTAAATTGTACCTAAGTCAGAAAGGGTACATTGAGAAAGTTCTTTGCAAGTTCAATATGCAAAGTGTTAAACCTGTTAGTACTCCTTTAGCAGCCCATTTTAGACTTTCATCGGCTTTGTCTTCACAATCAGATAATGAGATTGAATACATGTCACATGTTCCAAATTCTAGTGCAGTCGGATCTCTCATGTATGCTACAGTTTGTTCACGTCCAGATTTATCATATGCAGTTAATGCAGTTAGCAGATACATGCCAAATCCCGGTAAAGAACACTGAAAAGTAGTTCAGTGGATTTTAAGATACTTACGAGGTACTACTGATGTTTTCTTACAGTTTGGAAAAACTAGAGATAGAGTCATTTGGTATGTTGATGCTGGTTTTGCTGCAGACCTTGATAGAAGAAGATCTCTTACAGGTTATGTCTTTACAATTAAAGGTTTTGCAATTAGTTAGAAAGCCACTTTACAAACTACAGTCGCTTTGTCTACCACTGAAGCTGAGTACATAGCGATTACTGAAGCTTGTAAAGAAGTCATTTGGTTAATGAGAATCTTTAGTGAACTCAATGAAGACATTCAAATTAGTACAGTATTTTTTGATAATTAGAGTGTCATTTTTTTTACAAAAGATCAAATGTTTCATGAGAGAACAAAACACATTGATTTTCGGTATCCTTTTATTCGTGATATTATTGCTCGAGGTGATATTGTTGTGAGCAAAATTAGTACTCATGAAAATCCTTCAAATATGATGACTAAGTCACTTCCCATAACCAAGTTTGAACATTGCTTAGACTTGGTTGGTGTTCATTGTTGAAGTTAAACCCTTAAGGGGTTTTTATGGAAGAGGTAGAGAACTTGTTCGTTAAGAGTTCTTGATAAAGAACTTGTTTGTTGAAGAATTCGTGTCAAGGTGGAGATTATTAGAATTGAGTGACCCGAATCCTTATCAAAATAAAACACAATGGTAAAATAAAACAAAAATAAAATCCATATAGAACTACACTTCTTTTATTTTATTCTAAAATAAGGTTTTTCAACCTTATTAAATTCATCTATTTGATATTGATTAGAATAAGGTGTTTCAACCTTACTACACTCCTTCAATTAGAATATGATTTTTCAAGCCTATAAATAGACATAGTCTACTCCTCTTGTAATTATTCGAATTTGACATAGTGAATTATCTTCTCCTTTGCCTGTGGTTTTTTCTCGAAAGGATTTTCACGTAAAAATATGTGTATTTTTTTTTTCTTTCTCTTTTCTTTACAATACATTGTCATTATCGACATTCTATTTTTCACAATTTGAAACATGGACTTTAATTTAGTATAATTATATACATGAAATTTTGATTGCAGTTCATATATATATATATATATGAAAATTTATTTTATTCAATTGTACACATTTAAATAAATAAACACATACACTTATTTTTATATTAGATTAATATAATTATTTTTGTGTGCAATATATTGTTATACTCACACATGAGGTAGACATGTGACACTTCAAGAAGACACCAAATGGACATGTTGAAGACGGTTCCCCACTTCTCGTTCTTCAATTGGTCCTCTCTACTCAACCTCCCAATCTGGCCATTTGTCATGAGACCACCTGCTTTTTGGTGAACACTCCATGTGTGAATAATAATGTGCTTAATTGACTTGTTTTTAGCGATTTGTTCTAATTATTTTTGGACATGGATATTACTAATTGACTTTTTTTTTATAAAAAATGACCTAAAAATTTTAATTATTTATGACAATGACGCAGCACTAAAAATCATGTATGTAAATGACTCGTTTTGAACAGTAAACCCTAGTGTCGTTGTTGCTATTGGAGGCACCAGTATGTGTATTTGTAGACCAACTAAAAAATATCGGTGTTCTAGGGGGAAAGAAAAAAATATTTTAATGGGTGTTGTCGTTGCCATTGGTGGCACCATTGTTTTTTATTTTTTTTAAATGGTTGTCAATTGGTGCCACCGTTACCCTTGGCAGCACCTGTCTAATTTAAAAAAAAAAAAAAGAGGCTGAAATGAGAAAAAAGATAGGATTAGAGCCTCAGGGGATATAGGCTTTGCAGTGGATGCAACGACAACAAGGGGAATGTAACGCCTCAAACCCGGCCTGGGCCAAAAGACCAAGTCTAAAGTGTTACTGATGGTTACTAAACTAACTAAAATTACGACAAAGGCAAGCACACCTATCGAGTAATAGTATAGCTATGGTGAGTCAGGAATATCGTATCCACGAGGAATAAAAGTACTAGTACTTACTATTTTTCTATTATCTAGCCAATAAATTGAAGGGATTGTTTTTAATCTAAAATTAACTAAACTAATTACTAAGAACGCGACAGAGAATAAATTAGGAAAATAATTGAATTAAACCAATGAGATAGACAATACCCAGGAAAGAATCCACCTAGACTTCACTTATTATTCTAAATCTGAATTAAACGATTTATTCACTTGCACCTTGATCGGTAGAAATCCCTAAATTATGTTAATATCTCTTTAAAAAATAAGAACAACTGACTCTAGGTTGATTAATTAAAATCTCTTTCTAATTAAAACCCTTATTGTCGCATTAACTCGATCTATGGATTCCTTTATTAGATTTGAGTCTAATCCGGTAGATTTATGTCGTCCTATTTCTAGGATTGCATGTAACTCCACTCAATTATGCTAGATCTACCCTTAAATAGGGACTTTTGCTCCATTGAAATAAGCAAATTAAGTATGAATTAATATCCTGAAAATATTAAAACACGAAATAAGCATACATAATTGAGAACAAGAATAAAGTATTTATCATGTAATTCAGAAATCAAATAACAAGATTCATATAGGTTTCATCTTCCCTAGGTATCTAGGAAATTTAGTTCATAATCTGGAATAACATCATCTCAAAGTTAGGAAAACAACAAGACATAAAGAAACCCAATAAAACTTCTAAAAAAAATGAATGGAGATCTTCAATCTTGAAAGAGATCCATTTCTGAAATGAATTTGATAGCGTTCTTCGAGTCTTTTCTTCGTTCTTATCTACGTGCCCCTTTAGGTCCTTTTTTACTATGTATTTATAAAATTTAGAATGCTCAAAATCCCTAAAAATTAGCTTTTTCTACGTAAAAGAGGAACAGAGAGTGATATCGACACGGGCTGGCACATGGGTGTACAGCTAGCCCCTATGGCTCACACAAGCGTGTTCCCAGCCCGTGTGGAAAATGTTCATGCGGTGTGGATCCTAAAAACAGCTCTTTTTGTTTAATTTTGGCCCATTTTTTTCTCCTTTCACTTCTTTATGCTCACCTAAGTATAGAAACATGAATTTAAAGGATTAGGAGCATCAAATTCAGT
Source organism: Gossypium arboreum (assembly GCF_025698485.1). NCBI lineage: Eukaryota > Viridiplantae > Streptophyta > Magnoliopsida > Malvales > Malvaceae > Gossypium > Gossypium arboreum. The sequence goes on from NC_069073.1 coordinate 120,568,132, forward strand.
AATTTACATAATAAATCATCAAAACCGCGTCAAGAATGGGATTAAAATCATGTTACCTTAATGGTTTATCTGTTACATTGACATTACTAGAAGTTCACATTTATAAACATAATAAAATGAAATATTCAACACATTATAATAATCCAACAATCGCTTAACCATATTAAAATAGTCATTATACTAGAAAGTACTGAAGTTTCTACTATTGTAATTAAATGGGTGGTAAAACGGATTGATCGAGCTTCCACAACGTCGACCCGATCAAGTCTGTGTCCCACCTAAAACTCAGTCAACACAAAATGAGTTGTGAAACTAGTGTATAACAGTAACAGGTTCAACTAAAGCACAATTATAAGAATAGTTCTCGAATTTCAGGTTCCAATTAGAATTCAAAAACACTAAGTATAGATTTACCGTAACAGCTATATAACAGAACAAATTTCAGTTCAGATACAAAACAGATCATAAACAAATGTAAATATTCCTATTCCCATCCTCTACACACCATCTCTTTACATCCCAATACAGCATTTAGGTATTAAATACTCATCCAGCCTTACATACCGCTTAGTGTCAGTATGACACTTTTCAAAATTGTTGCAGCTTAACTGTCAGTTCAATAGGCGAATAAACGCCAAATTCACATCAGAGTAGTGGTCTAGCCATTGAGTCAGAACCAATCACTTCCTCTTTACAAAGTTTCCAACCAATGCAAATGTAGATTACAGATGTCAATATCATAAGCACAAGCATTCAAATCTCATATATAGTTAGGTGATACAAACCAATATCTTCGATAGTTATTATAGTGTATATACAATTTATATAATTGATATCTCAATCCCGGAACATCAGATAACACTCATTCAATCTAATTCAGTTCATAAATATAGTATGAAAAGCCAATATTTGATTTAGACGACATTTACGGCTTCAAAGGCAAGTTCCAAATTCAATCCAAACACCATACACCCAGGCACACGCCCGTGTGTCACACCTGTGTGTAACACTCGTGTGGGCCTATATCATAAATAGTGAGTCACACGGCCTGGACACACATCCGTGTCTCTGACCCGTGTGGTATCTAAAAACGACAGTGAGTCATACGACCTTGACACACGCCCGTGTCCCTAGCCCATGTGCTATTTAACTTGTACTTAGTGAGTTACACGACCTAGATATACACCTGTGTCCTTGGCTCATGTGAACCCTACTCTAACATGACCACACACGGTCGTGTCATTTACCTGTATGGCCTGTAATTGGTGAACTGTGTGTTACATGGCCTAACACATGGCATGACACATGGTCGTGTGTCACATACGGCCTACCACATGACCTACCATACGACCTGGCACCTGGTTATGTGGTATTGATAGCCCTTTTTTTGGCATCTAAAATTTACAAAAACTCGGGTTTTTGATATGCACCTGAAGTAGTTTTGATGTACAAACAACGTAAAAGACTTCCAAAGCCTAACACAATCATCCAATTACACAATCAAGCCATTTTATTGATAACAATTCTCAATTAAGCGCATAAAGCCTATGTCAAAAGGTTCAACGTGAAACTTTCAATGAAACCAATACTTACTGAAAATCAACAACGATCACTGGATTTAACGTGATGCTGGTCACTACTTCCGATATTCCCGCTTAATAGGGAAATAAACAATCGTCTATCAGCGATTTTCACAATATACTCAAATACTTAAATTTTGAATAAGTTACGAAAAGCAAAAGAAGAACCGTGGAAACGAATAAATTGACAGTGACTTACTCAAAGAAAAGAGAACGAAGAAGGAGAATAAGAAGAAAACAACAAGAAATATTAAAATAAAAACTAAAGTTAATTATGAATCAACTTCCAAGCAAATCTCTAGCACTTAACAAAAATATTCCTTATTACCCTCTCCAAAGCTCGAACACGGAACATAATAGAATTCAGAGACTTAACTAGTGAACCAACAGGATCATTCTTGACACAGATTTATACTAAATTAAATTTAACTATGTAATTCATGGATTGAGGTTGTTTTAAAATAACAAAACTACTAACGATGTGACTCGAACTCTTGACCTCGATCCCATAAGCAAAGCACAGAACCACAAATATAGAGATTTAATTACTTCAAAATCACACAAGTAAACATTCAAAATTTTGGGACGTTACAGTGAATCATTGGTCGAGTGAAATAAAAAAAGGAGGCCGGAAAGCAATGGTTCGGTTGAATTATATGAAAGGACTTGGCTTACTCGTGAAATGAGATTTGAAGTTGGGATATTAAATCTTTAAAGAAGAAAAAGAGAGAAAAGAGGGGAAGAGAATATGAAAAGAAATTAGGAAAAAGAGAAACAAAATTAGAAAAAAATGAAGGGAAGAAAAAAGATCAATGACGAGGGGATGAGAGAGGGTTAATGATAACAGAGGAGGGAATGAAAAGATGAAAGGTTAGGAAGAAGAAAGAGGGGATAAATGCAACAGAGAAAGAAGACAAAAAGGTAAAGAAAAAGTTAATTGCTAACCGCTAACAATTAATTAAGACATTTACTTCTCAATTTTCTTTCCTTCCCAATGAGCATGCATTTTCTCGTCCATTTACTTTAACTTCTTTCCTCTTTACCTTTTCATCTTTCTAATTATTTCTCTGTTGCATTCATCCCCTCTTTCTTATCCCTTATTTCAATAATTTTCCCTTTTATTTCGGTTCGAGGCTTTTTTTTTTTACTTGTTTTCATTGTTTCATGAAAGATCAAACTGGTTCAAGTTCAAAAGAAGTTACAGTATTCAAGTTAAAATATATAGAGTCCACGAAGATGGCGAGATATTCAAAGGAACCATTAAGGCGGGTTGAAAGTTGATAGAATGGTTGAAAGGTAACCATATAATGATCTATCAGCCAATGGTTAGGATCGAGAATAAGATAGCCTACTACGACAGGTTTAAGAGGATTTTCTCACACAAGCAGAGAGTTAGTTGTATTTTAGTTACTTTCCATTTTAAACCCCTTGGAGAAGTGATCTAAATTTAAATAATATAGAAACTCACTAAATTCCTTCGAACTTACAGAGGCTTGACCTGTGATTGTAGGATTTCCGAAATAAAGAATTAGAGAATGGACCAAGTCAGATCGTGTTGACTTAAGGTGCACCGTAGTATTATGTCATGCACATAAGAAGGGGATATCGTTAAAGACTTCACCAATGGGGCGAATATGTTGTACTCAATTAGTTCCATCAGAGTTCGAAGTCAAGAAAATAAAGCTTTTAACTTTAAATTTTACAGGCTCTGTTGTGTATGCTTTTAAACAAATATGAAAGACAATATGTTTTCAAACGATAGAAAATTCTAAATAGTTACATTAAAATAAGTTTTATATTTTTTTATTTTTTTGAATCTTAAAAATTGATTAACTATTGACGTATCATCTACGTGGCAATCTACGTGTATATCATGTCAAAAAAGTTAATAAATATTAACTTTTCCATTAATTTTAAATTGTTTTGACAAACAAAACGAGTTTAAAGACTAAAATAACGAAAAATTAAATGAAAAGCTAAAATAACATTTTTATAAAATTAGAGAGTTAAATAAATTATTATGTATTTTACCAAGAAATAAAATGCAGGAATACGAAGCTTCCTAGTGGATGATATTTGGAAAGATAATTGAAGTTTTGAGCAGCGGCTTAAGTGGCAACTATTTCCTGGTCACGTTACACAAGCTGTCAATCAAAATTGAAGAGTTGGTAGGATTTTCATAATTATCATAATAATAAATTTAGTTTTCAAAATTTATATGTTTTATCATTTTAACCTTAATTTTAAAATATTCAAAAAATTCAACCTTAACATTTACATATTTAGATAAATATTACGAGATAAATATTTTAAATTAAAACTAAATTGATAGAATATATAAATTTTGAGAACTAAATTTATTATTATACCAATTAAAATCATATTCAAGGTTTTGAGACGTTGGTGACTTCAAACTAACTTCCAGAGAGATTGATATGGCTAGGCATAAGGTGCTTAAGGTGGGATTAACATTCGTTTTCTCATTGGCGAACAATGGCTAATTAAGCTTAAGGTGTGATTAACAATCGTCTTCTCATAAAGTTGTTGAATTTTGTCTTTGTCAAAGTAAAGTTTGAATGAAGAAAATAAAAAATAATACAATCGGTAAAAAATATCAACATCATAATTAATTGTCTTTATGGTTTGAAATGCTGTATAACTAAAAAAACTAAATAAATAAAAAATCCGACTCCGTCTTTAAAAAGAAACACGCATTCTTTTCTCGACACAAAACCCCTGCAAATCCTTTACAGCCCCCAGTCATTATGGCAGATGAATCCGAAATTATGTTTGTACGAGCCCAATTTGCAGGCCCAACTTAAACCTACCCAAAACCCATTACAACCCAAGCCCAATAGGCCCAAAACAATGTGGCCCAAACCTTTAAAGCAAAACAGTGCTAGTGGCACGGCCACCACCGTTTGCCTGCCAAACAAAGATGAAAAAATAGTAAATATATAGATGATAAGTTTGTAAATGGCTATAAAAAAGCCAGGTCTAGTACCATTGTGGGGATCGGCATTTTGTGAAATGAAAAAGCAATATTAGATTGTAAACAAAAAAAGCCACAATATTAGTCAGCAAAGAACAAGAGAAACGACATCAAAATAAACCCAAAGCCTTCGGAAATCAAACCCATATCTAAGGTGATTTCCTTTTATTTTTCCAATTTTTTTTCGAGTTTCTTTATATACATAAACATATAATATAAGTAAAAATGACATACATATACTAAACAAATATAAAAATAGAAAAAAAAAAGAAAGAAAATTTACCCTCGGGCAATTTACACGGTGGCCGGAGCGGCGGATGGCACGGAGGACGGCGACCGGTCCGGCAGTGGAGGCCTGGGGCTGAGAGAGAATTGGAGAGAGTGGGTCTCTATTTTTTTTTTTTAGAAGAGGAGAAAACTGATTTTTTTGGAGAAATTTTGGGCTTATATAGTGACCCAATACGACGCTGTTTTGGGCCTAAACTCACAGCACCAAAACGACGCCGTTTAGGCTTTGACCGGTGCAACCCGACCCGGCTGAGGGAGATCCGCGTGTTTTCTATCTGATGGGCTATTTACGCCCGCGGTCCTTCCGCATTTTTGATTCTTTTAATTTAGTCTCTTTGCCCACTATTCTATTTTACAAATTTGACCCATAATTTTGTTGAGCTTTCCAACTGAATCCCCGACCCATCAGCTCGCTGGAATACGGACACGTGTCCAGATATTGGGTTTTTTGCTTGATTGGTCCTCAAACCTCGCGCGAATTTTCATTTTTATCCCCGTATTTTTATTCTGTTTTAGTTTTCATCTCTAACTTCATTTTCATTTCAATTTAACCCCTAATCAGATTTATTTTAATTCTCCCTTCTTAATTCTATTCACTTATTTATTTCATTATTAGTTCATTATTTTCAATTAAGTCATTTAATTTGTCATTGTTACTTTATTTATTTTTATATTTTATCGTTCTCACTTAACACTTATATATATATATATATATATATATTATATAATATTACTATTAGTTTAATATTATTGTTTTATTAATGTATTTGTATGATTATGTATGTATATACATTATATTCCATGCTACACATATATGTATTAGCCTTACTACATGTATTTGTTCCTTTTAAGTATTATATATATATTTTATGTATATTATATATTATATGTATACTTTATTTTATATATTACGTATATATTACGTATACGCTTTTAATATTATTTTTATTTTTATTTTGATTTTATTTTTAAAACATATATTTATATGATATTATTAATTGTTCCTTTTCTTCTTTTTAAATTATTATCATTTCTAATATATACGCGTGTCGTATATTCTTCTACATCTATTATGTATATATATATATATATATCATATTTTTATTACTTTAATCTAATATTTAATATATTTGCTTTTCATATTTCTATATTTCTTATTACTTCTATTATTACGTGTGCTTCATTATCATCATCATTTTATTTTGTCATCTTTTATATTCATTTATTAATTTACTTGCGTATTCGATCATTTCATTTTCCTCATGCGCTTGTTTACTAGCCTTGTTATTATTTCACCTTTCATAATTGCTCGTATTATTACTGTCACACTTATTTTTACGCATTAGTATCATGGTTTGTTTTTATATCGCATCATGCTTTTTATTCGATACCATAAAATAATTCTTTCATAAAAAATGATATTCCGTATTTGGTAATTCGAGACAATCGTGCCTAACTTACTAGGTTTCGATTTTTCTCATTTAACCTAAATAACGGAATACTCTTTTAAATCACTATACGAGTTTTGAAAAATGCTTATTTCGAAGATGCGAAGTGTTGTGCCCTAACTTACCGGGTATGACATTTTGTCATCTCGAAATAAGAATTTGTTTTGAAATAAAGGCAATATTCGATATTTGAGAATTCGAGAAAACATGCCCTAACTTACTGGGTTTCGATTTCTCTCGTTTACTCTAAAAAATCGGATACCCTTTTAATAAAATACACAGATTTTATAAAAGGCAAGCTCGTTCTCGAAAATTCAAAATGTTGTGTCCTAACTCACTGGATGTGACATTTCATATTTTGAGACGAGAAGGTCTTTAATATTTGAGCATTTCTTTTACAAAGAGGGATTGTATTTCAAAAGTCTTCCAAGTTTTCAATTTTCGACACTAAGACACTAATTAATCAACTAGGTATCAATTTTGGGCGTATCGAGGGTGCTAATCCTTCCTCGTGCGTAACCGACTCCCGAACTCGTTTTCTGATTTTTCGTAGACCAAAAATTATCATTTTAATAAATCTTGACTTTTATTAAAATGATTAATTTTTGGTGATCTGATCATACCTCATCAAAAAGATTGGTGGCGACTCCCTATTTTTCATTTTCGTTTTTTTTAAAATCCAAGTTGATTCCCTTTTTTTCAAAAAAATGGTTACGGCAATATTCTCAAAGAAACTTTCACGCATTGACATCAACAAGAGGTTGACGATCCCTAGCAAAACTCTGTCTTTTTTTCCAGCTTTCAATGCTGGCCATGCCGTCACAATTCACCTTGAGCATGCCCAAAAAACCTGGCCAGTTCTCTGTACTATCCGTAGGGGAAAGTATAAGAAACCTGTTCTCTGCGGTGGATGGAGAGCCTTCGTTAATTTTAACAATTTCAACTTGGGTGATAGAACCATGTACAAAGTGCAAGACCGAGATGGTTCTTCTCACTTTAGGGTTGAAGTGGAGAACCCACCATCTGCCAGCAACCAGCACGTCGAGCTTGTCAATGATGCAAATGCTACCAAATCGCCCGTCATGTTATTTGGCACTGATCTAAACGATGAAGCCACTGAAATGATGTGCTGTATGTCCAAAGAAGTGAAAGAAATCAACTTCTTTGGTATCAAAGAGAGTGATCCAATCGCCTATAGCAGTGGTACAAGTGATGCAGGCGATCAGCGCTGTAACTTACATGCAAGAGAAGTGAAGCTAAATTTGACGTTGTCGCCGCCCAATGTGGAGGAACTATAGTTGAGGAAACTGGAAATACCACTATTAGCTCACTCAAAAATCATGTTACGGGTCATCTTCAAAGAGTAAAAGAAAAGACATGATCTTCAAAGAGATCAGAAAGAAAAGGCAAGGTTAGGGTTTATACTAAAATTTCTGTTTCTGTGAGTGGCCTTGGGCTGGGCCAGGGTTGGGTCGTTTAGAGTTTGGACTTTTAAGATGTTGTCTTGTTTCTTTGATTTGTTTTGTCTTATGTATTATGATGGTGTTTTATTTAACATAATAGTTAATGATGCTTTGTGAGTTAACTGGCAAGATCGTTCATTAAGCTGCTTGATTTGGTAAGACACTTTCACAAGCCAAATTTTTAGTCAACTTCGTTGGCTATTATTTTTTGCGCTGTCTTCTTCACCTCCCTCATCCATACACGATCAGATCCAACCTCATTACCAAATCGTCGGCCGGTAAAGCCTCAACTAGATTTATGGAGCTAAGTACATTTCATCTTTTCTTTCCGCTATCTTCTATATCTACTTTTCGATCCATGTTTGAGATTGGTTTTTTCAAGTATACTCATAAAGTCAACTCTTAAGTTTAGTTCATCGTAGATGTGATTCAACCGAACTTCTCACTATCAATAGATTAAGTCTTGAATGGCTCGAACTAGTTTTTTTTTTACTGCTAGTCATGAGATGTATTTTTTTTTCTTATGAACTGAGATTAAGTCTCCGACCACATGAATAAAAAACGAGCAACGACAACGTCATATATCATGATTGACTCGAATTAGTTGAACTCTACGTTCTCTTCCCTCATTTGTATTCAAAGGTTCAATAGCTAGGAGATTATAACTCTCCAAGTTGACTTTGTTAGCTATCATATTCCATGCTAAATTAAGATCATCCCAAATACTCTAGAGCTCAGGTTAAAGCACCGAACAGATTCCTAGGCTCCTTGCAAAACTCATCTTCCACTTGTCAATATTACCTACTGTTTGATTGATTGCCTATAATAGAGTTTGAGAATTAGGATAATCTACTGTTATGCTGCCCTTTGGTAAGTGTTTTGGAAAATTTTGTCTTGAAAGTGTGGTTAGGTCTATTGGAGCATGAAAGAAATCAATCCTATAAAGCTATTGAAAGTAGGGTTAATTCCATCAAATATCTCTAAACTATGATTCTCATTTTCAATTCATCCTTAAATTTTAAATAAGTTAAATTACATTCTTAAACTATTGAGGTTATATTAGTTAGGTCCTCTAGTTACTACAATCGTTAAATGACACCTCAGATCTTATGGACCATAATCTAAAATGACAAAAAAAAATGAACTTTTATAAAAATAGATGTTTTAAAAATATTAGTTTTGAGGGTTTTGAAGTTTTTTAATGAAGCTTTATTGTTCACACTTTTTTCCCGGTTTTTCTTTACTTTTTAGTTTTTACTTTAAAAAGTTATGTGGCAACATTTTATTTATTTAAAATTTTCATTAAATTTAACTACATAAGATTTGATGTGTTATTTAATGCTTAAATTAACAATTTTAATAACGAAAGGCCTTGATTGGTATATTATTATAGTTTGGGGATGTAATTAGAATATTTTAAAATTTAGGAACTAATTTAGAATGATGGTCATAGTTTAGGGATATCTGGTGCAATTAATTAATTGAAAGTATGAAAACCCTTTTCTTTTATTATAATCATAGGTGTCCTCATCCATTTTACAGTCTAAAATTAATCCTATATAGGTCAAGATGGTATTCACATAAATTCTTTCTAATAATGATAACTCTAAAATTCAAACTCAAACATTGTGTTGTTAAACTATTGATTTGCTGGTAAAGTATCAAGGAGGTCTATGTACTATTAGTCAGGTTGCATTTTGTCCCATTTTACTCAAAAATGGGCAAATTAGTTACTGTATGGTAGATCAAAGGGCAAATTAGTCCTTCTATTATAAATTCTATCTATTTTTACGGTTAAAAACTAACCCTTATACGTTAACATGAGGTTTACGTGGCACGCCATGTGTCACTGTCTGGTTATGCCACACTGGTTTTTAATAGTACAAATGAATAAATTTTTAACAGAAAGGAAAGGACCAATTTGCTCTTTGATCTAATGTATAGGGACTAATTTGCCCTTTTTTTTAGTAGAAAGGGGAAAAATGCAATCTGACTCCTAGTATAAGGGCCTTTATGATATTTTACCTTGATTTGATTTTGTTTTTGTTTTTTTGGAAATTTTTTATTTTGATTATTGGTGAGTGGTGTATTACAAATTTTGGCTAAAAAAATTTGTAAATTTATTATTATTATTATTATTATTATTATTTATAGGCGGCTCAATATATCATTTAGTACCGAGTTTGGCACTTTTTTTAATGTGGTATCTATGTTATTTTTTATTCAATTTGGTACTTGTATTTGACAAAAGTTATATGTTTTGTATCCAAAAGTTACGGTGTTAACTTTTTAGTATTTCATTTAAGTTTTAGGGTTAATTTGATTAAAGTTAATTGCTAATATTATTAGGTTTGATTTTTAATGATTTTGTTTATAAAATAAATTTAGTGATAATTGTGAATATGTTTAATTTTATGCTTAATTTGTCAAATACAGTCAATCGATGTCATTTAATTCATGTTTTAGGGTTGGTTTGTGAAAATTAATTGCTAATATTATTAACTAATTTTAAATTTTCATCAAATCAACTTCAAAACCAGAATTAAACACTAAAAAGTTAACAATATTATCTTCATATATCAAAACGTATAACTTTTACCGAATACATATACCATATTAGACAAAAAAAATTAACACAAATACCACATTAAAAAATGTTAAATTCAAATACCAAATTTCACACTAAGCCTTAATAAACTTAATTTGCTAAAATTTATAGCCAAATAAAACAAATTAATTTCTCTTATTTATGTGAAGTCTCGTACCCCATTCTTTACACAAATGAGACAAATAAAATTGTCCCCCATCATTGCATGATTCAACTTTTTATATCTTTGCAAAAATATTTTAATTTTTGCACACACAAATAATTATATTTATTCTGTTAGAAGTTGTGTCACCTAAATTCTTGTTAAAATAAATATAAGTGGTAAGATAGGGGGATCTACGGTACAGGTTGCACAAGTAAAATCCATATAGAAGTTTACTTCCTCTATTTGATTTTGATTAGAATAAGGTGTTTTATGTAACAGCCTATTTCCTGTGGTGTTGGAAACAGCGGTTTGAGACCACTAAATCTGAAAATTGAGTTTAAAAATTTTAAAAATTATATTTAGGAGTCAAGTGTGATTTTGGAAATATTCTTGAATTAGTGAATTTTTTATTTAAATGAATTATTAGGTTAATTGGTCTCGAAAATGAGGTATTGAGACCTCGATTTTATAAACTGAGCCATAAGTATTTTTATAAATATATACAGAGTGTCATTAAATTAGTATTAAAGTTTCATTAGGAAATTTTAACGTTTCGATTGTTAATTAATTAAAAAGAACTGAATTGAAAAAAGTACAAAACTTGTTAAAATGATTAAATAGCTTAAGAGGTAATTAAGGGAGGATCAAATAGAAATTATACACTTATTATAAGGCTGGACAGCATGTGTCCAAGAAATAACAAAAATTAGTGTGAACAAGGGGTAAAATTAGAAATTGAAATTACAAGAGAATTCTAGACAAATTCTCTTCAAAAAAACTTCAGAAAAATGCCATAGGAGGTTCTCTAAGCTGGTTTTTTATATTTTTGCATCATGTGAGTTGAATTCTTGCTCTTTTCTTGTAATTTTTGTGTTTTTAAGACTTTTGTAATTAGGTCCAATTATCTAATTCATTAGTTTTTTATTTCATGAGTAATTTTGAAAGTTACAATTGATGAGTGCTGGATGTTTATGATGAATTAACATGGAATTGACGCTCTAATTTTGTTATGTGATTATTTTATTTAGTAATTTTAATAGATATTGATTTTAGGACCAAATTGTGAAAGGTTAAGAATTAGGGTTTGGTATTGAAATTCTGAATATTAATGGCTGTATGGCGGCCTAAAATAATTAGATAAAGTGTTAATTGAGAAAAATTAGTTCAATTGATCTGTTAATTGATCAGGGCCTAATTGTAAAAACTGTAAAAGTTGGGGTAAATGTGTAATTTCAAAAATTGAAGGGAATAAATTGTAAAGTGAATTAGAATTGAATTAGATGCTAATGAATGAATAATTTTATATTATAGTTCAAGATTCTGAAGACAAACGTGAAAAAGAGAAATTAGCCAAATAGTCCTTGAATTACTACAACTTCCACAATCTACCCCAGGTAAGTTCGTATGGTTGAACCTTGATATTTATATTGAATTGATGGATGGTATTATGTATTTATTTATATTATTTTTTTAAAAACATGGAATATTATTATATAATGAAATTAAAATGAATGTTCGGGTTAAATAGAACGCGAAAATTGAGTACCATCGTTTGAGGCAAGGACGAAGCCAGAAAAATTTTTTAGAGGGGCCGAATGAAATTTTAATTTTTTATAGTCTATATATTTATAATTTTTAAAGGATTAAATTGAATTTTTATAATTTTAGGGGGGCAAAGTGCAATTTTACCTTTACTAATTTAATTTTTTAAAAAAATCTCAAGGGCCTAAATAGCAATTTTACATTTTAGGGGGTCGAGGCCCCTACCAGCCCCTGGATTCGCCCTTGGTTTGAGGCAAAGGATGAATTGACAGATAAGACCATGGTTGGACCATGGCAATGTTTAAATGTAAGACCCTAGTTGGGTTATGGTATTTTAATGAAAAGACCATAACTGTGTTATGGCACAAAGAAAATGATGTACTCATATCCGTAAGTCGTTCTCCGATTTGGAAAGACTTGATTAGTGACATGAAAAATTCATGTATATGAAACCTGTCTGATAATTATGTATATTCATGATTATGAATTGTTATCTAAAAAATACACACGAAATCATGATAATAATGGTACATGGAATATTGATTGTTATTGAATTGAATGTATGTGGAATTGTGATATTTTGAATACTTGTGGCAATTGAAAAGTAAATTGAAACCCTATTAACTGTATCGGGTTGAGTTGGTTATAGTTGGCATGCCATAGGATTAGAAGAGTTCAGGGATACTTCGACTTCAAGTCGATGAGACACTGGGTGTCAAATTGTTACTTTGGATAAATTCAATGAGGTACTTGGTACCAATTTACTTCGGCATGGCCGATGAGGCACTGGGTATCAAATTATTACTTCGAATTATCCGATAAGACATTAGGTGCCAAACTGGTGTGTTTTGGTTGGATCTGTGTATCCGTCAGAGTCCGAGTCGTGTTAATAGGGGAAATTAAATGAAATGATATTATGAATGGAAATTGATAATACCAAATGTGAAATGGAAATGAAACATATGAACTGTGTATTAATTATGAAAAGCCTTTTAAGATAGCAAATTAATGAGAATTGAATGTGCAATGAGTGATCTATAAATATATATGAATTAATATTGAAAGATTTATGGTTATTATTGATATGTACCTGAAATCCTTGGAAATGATATTTAATTGATATATTGAAATGTGTCTTCGAAGTGATATTTACTTAATATATTAAAAAGTGACATATAAATATATGATTATCTTTGATATGTTGATACAAGAAAAGCACGTATATGGTGATATGTCGAGAAAATAAGTTTATCAATATTGAATTTATACGTAAGATGTACAAGTACGCTAAATATTGTTGTTGCTTGATTTTTAGGAAAGTGCCAAGCTATTGGCTGAATAGTAATTTGTTTATTTATTTGATGCATTGAAATGGTGTGCTCATGAAAGAATGGTAAGGTTTAAATTATGCAATTCCTTATGGAACGATTTATTATGTGTTCAGTTAGAATAAAGCTTTGGTTAAATGCACTAATTTGTGACCGTGGCTGAATGATATGCATATACTTGTCTGACATGCATATGAAACAAGTGTGGAAGAGTTAAAGTTATATAAAATTCTACTAAGATTGGGGGTAATAAGTATATGTGTGATACTATGGATTAGTTCACCTTGTGAATTAATAAGTATAGTTTATGAGTATTACGGTAACAATATTGGAATATATTTTATATGTAAAATTTTATATTTGAGATGAATTAATATGATTAAAGATTATATGAACTTACTAAGCATTCATTGCTTACGTACTTATTTTTATTTACCTTACAAATTATCAGAAGCTCGAACGACTTGGAAGCTTATCGGAGCTATATCACACTATCAATTGGTTATATCGGTAATTTTGATGATTTGATTCTAGTTATAATGGCATGTATAAGTTAATTTGGTCAATGTTGGCTTATTAATGTTTTGTTGTATCTAGCCATAGGAATGACTTGTAATGATTATGTTTAGATTTGCATATAAGAGGCTATATCAAGTTAGATATGAGTGTTTGGTATAGTTGAATGATGATAATCTTATAGGTATGATAATAGTTAGTACAAGTATGCATATATATGAATTAGGTCAATTTGATAAGTTTGAATACTAAAGTATATGTGATGATATGTTAGTATAAGACTTGGTATTTGTTTGAATTGAAGGTCTTATTGTGTTATGTAAGTATGTAAATGATTGTGTCTAGGTTGATACTAAGATTAATTGGGTGAGAAAAGTGGTATTAAAATGGCCTATTATTGTCCACACGGGCAAAGACTGTAACGCCCCAATTTTCGGGAATTCTGTGAATGTTGGCAAAATTTCATGCTTTAATTTTGTCATTTGTGAGTGAAATTATGAAATAGGACCTATGTGAAAATGTTTGAAAATGCTATAGGCTAAATTGAAGTGACCAAATAAATAGGAGTGCAAAATAGGAGGATTTGCATGACAAACCTCCCATTTTACATGAAGTGGCCAGCCATCATGTTGTTGTAGACAAAATGTGCACTTGATATCCATAATTTATGGTACAAATTGATACAAATTGATAATAGGTTAGGTAAATGTTCCATGATAATAGGTTAGGTAAATGTTCCATGATAATGGGTTAGGTAAATGTTTCATGATAATGGGTTAGGTAAATGTTTCATGATAAGAATTTCATGTCTTTTGTATTAAAGAATTAAATGGATGAAATATGAAGTTTTATTAAAAGAAAAAGGGGTGAAAAGAACAAAGTTCTGTCCATTTTTGTTCATCATAGCTGAAAGTTAGAGAAGAGAAAGGAGAGAGAAAGCTCTTGAGTATTCGGTCATTAGGAGGAGGAAAATTGAAGGTAAGTTCTTGGTACCTTGCTTCTTATTTTGAGGTTCATGAGTTCATCTTGATTCTACCTTAACTCTTGAAGCATATTATGGTTTTTAGTTGTGTTGTGAGCATTTAGTCATGAATTAAAATGAAGGAAATGGTTGTTGTTTTATGTTCTTTTGATGAAAAATGGAAGATAGGTGAAATTGAGCCAAACAAATGAGCATGCATGTGCCTTAGATGTTAAAGGGAAAAATCAACCAACATGTTGTGCTTTAAAATGATGAAATGGAGATTATACTTAAGTAAAATCATAGATATGTGATGATTGATTGGTGATATACATGTTTAAATAACATGCATGCAAGGTATGTGTGAAAGAGTGATTTGGTAATAAATCTGCTTGGGACAGCAGCAGTAACGTGATTGTGGAAAATCACCATAAATTGTGGGAGAAGAATTAGAAGCTGAATAAATTATGTAATTAAAGCTTATTGAGTCTAGTTTCTAATTAAATAAATAAGAACATATTTTTAATTCTGTATAATGAGAAATTTGATTCGTAATGAAGGGTGGTCAGATTAGTCAAACAGTGAAACATGGGAAACTTTGAGAAAAATCTGGTATTGATTGGCCAAACCAAAAATTCTGAAAATTTTATGGATAGAAGATATATGAGTCTATTTTCAGGAAAAATTAACGGCATTTGATTTGGAGTTTCGTAGCTCCAGTTATAAATGATTTAGTGACTGTCGCTCAGGAAGACAGCTTGCAGTGAAATTATGATTATGTGGTAAACATTGACAAAAATTTGTTAATGAGTTGCTTATTGTTTTCTTATAAGCTTACTATGATCTGTAGGTGTGGTTGGCCGAATATTGTAAGGGGTTAATACGTAGTTTGTATTTGAATAGTTAGATTAACGTGTTAGTAATCCAATTGTAGGGGTTCGTGTGTGGATCTCGTCAAGATATCATCGCAAATGTGTGTAATTAACACCTCTTTCTTAGTCTGGATCGGCAAAAGTCGAAAAGTCGAATTGCCCAAAACCGTATTTTTAGATTTGAAGTGTGCGAATGCTCGTGAGGTAAATCAATTAATGTTTTTGGTAAGCTGCAAAATTTGGACTGCAAAGTGCATGATTTCGTGCCTCGATATTTTTGGGCTTAATGGGCCAAAATTGGAATGATGGGCCAACGGCCTAATTCGTAAGAACCCTCGATAGTGATTTCATTAGTGCGTGAAAGGTAGGAATATGCATGAAAAACCCTAAAATAGATAAATTACTGAAATACCTTTAAAAGTGGAAAATTTACGCTTTTACCCTAGGAGATAAATTAGAAATACCCTTAGGGTTAAATTGACCTAAATGCATGTTTGATGTTGTTATTTACTGCATGCCATGTTATTATTATCGATGCATGGGACTGGGATATTGACGGAGGAAGTACTCAAAGTGGCTTGTCCACGATCTTGGAGGCTTTGCCTCAAGTTATTTGATAATGAGCAAAGACAAGGTTGAACTGTGGAGTGTTAAATGGGTGGGTTGAGCTATTCCCACATGGAGTGTATGGCTAGTACGGGTGGAGTGTAGTGGTTGGTGGGTTGAGTAGTCTCCCCAAATGGGCTTGCATATGTTTACTGATGTTGCATGTATTTTGAAATGGGCCTATGGGCCATACTGTTATCTGAATAAGGGGCTAAGGCCCAGTTTATTGTAATCTAAAAGGGCTCGCCCAAGACCATCATACTGAATGGGCTTAGGCCCAATAGGCTTGAGTGACTTGGACTTTGAATGGGTTTTCCTTACACACTGAGTTTCCCCAAACTCACCCCTTTTATTTTCATCCACGCAGAAATCCCCAACCATAGTGGGCTTGGAGTCGTGAGGGAATTTGAGTGGCCACCCGCTCGAAAGTTTGATTTTCTTCCGTGAACTGGACATCCTTTTAATTACGCCCGAGGTTTTGGGCTTTTAAATGTAATAAGGCCGCTTATTTATTTTTGATGGTTTTAATATGTATTACTAAGATAGGTAATACTTATTTTAACTGTTGAAATTGGATAGCTTTAGGGCGCGTTTTCAAAAACAACAGTTGATTTCAAAATAACACGACAACAAGCAAAGCTTCCGCAATGAAAGTATTTTCCAAAATTAATCACTTTTCCTAAAAATGACTTAATCAAATCGGTTTCCTAGAAATATCCATGACATTAAGGTGTGGCAATGGCGGTATGCATGTCTAGGATTGGATCCGAAGGGAGCTTGGTACTTAAGCAGTCCGATGGACTCACCACCTCTTTTTCGGTTTACTACCTGGTGCACGGCTTCCATTCACTTTAACCCTTAATGAATTAATCTTTTGAACATCAAGTACAATTTTCTAGACTTAGAATGGAAATTTTTTTTTAACATTTTTGATGTGGCATGTCGGATCTGGCCATAACTTCTGGGCCGGGTTCGGGGTGTTACAAAGACACGGGCATGTGTCTCAGCCGTGTGTGACACACGGCCTAGCACACGGGCATGTACCCTGGCCGTGTGAAACCTGCACCTAATTTTTGAAAAATAAATGGACCACATGGCCTAGCACAGGGCGTGTGGTTGGTCATGTGACCTAAGTCGGAGAGTTACACGGGGTAGGATACAGTCTAAAACACGAGCGTGTCCTATGGCTACACGAGCGTGTCCTAGGTCTACACGGGCGTGTCCCAGGTCCACACGAGCGTGTCCCATGTCCACACGGGCATGTGTGCCTTGTTTCTAGGAAAAATTTTAAAATTTCATGAAAAATTTCCTGAATGTCCGATTTAGTCCTAATTTGCTTCTAACACATATTTGGGCCTCGATGGCTCATAAAAGGGACAATATAAATAAATTATGATATGTATGCTAGATGATTATATAATGTTCGTATTTGATATGAAAAGTTCAGTAATGCTTCGTAACTTTGTTCCGGCAACAGATAAGAGTTAGGGGGTCTTGCATTTTAATCTTACTTCATTACTTCTATTTGACTTTTATTAGAATTAGGTTTTTAAACCTATAAATAGACGTAATTGTTTCTTCTATTGTATCATTCGAATTTGATATAGTGAATTTTATTCTCCTCTACACGTGATTTTTTTCATAAAAGAGTTTCTACGTAAAATTCTGTGTGTTCTATTTTTCTTTCTTTTTCTTTGCGATACATTATCATTATCAACGTTCTATTTTTCACATATCCAATATAAATATAAATTTATTTACTTATTTATTTATTTATTTATTTAAATGTGTATAATTAAATTAATATTAAAGTTTGATGTATACATTTGAACCACAATCAAAATTTTATATGTATATAATTATAACAAATTAAAGTTCATATATAACATTTGACATTAAATCAAAATTTATGTATAATTTTAATATTTGTCCCCGACAAGCCATTTTAATTTTAGTAATAAATAAAAAATTTCTTGTGTTATTACATTAACTAACCAATCGAGTTGCGTTACTGATTAGCGAATCAAAAACCAATTAGTATATGGGTTTGGGTAAATAAATTGAATTAAGACAAAAGAAAAATAGTTAAAATGGATTTTATTTTATAAATTTTAATAATTTATTTAATTAAAATCGCACAAATAATTAAATTAATTAAATTGAAATTCGATTTTCTTATCAGTCAGTTTTTTAAAACCATGGTAAAAACGTAGAATAATTAAACCAGACATATGCAACGAATATGGTAGCTGGCTCTGTTTAAGATAAACCAGGGAAATAATCAGAGCACCAACATATTTATTACTTCGGAGTAATTCCAAAAAATGCCGAAATGTCTATCAAATTGAAGAAAAAATTATCAAGTTAATTCCCAAGCAAATGCATTGTCTTGTGGTACATTCAAAACTCACAAACCTGTGTGGTGATGTTGGAAAGTAGTTTAAAGGAAAACTAAACTAAAATTCTCGGGAAGATACCAATTTACCTGCAGATGCTAAGAACAACCCTGAACTACAGCGGTTAAAGGCGTCGATACTACTAATCTCCAGCTGAGTTCGTATTAATGATCGAAAAACATCTAAGCACGGGTCATCTTCATTTTCGGTATTGCTTTCTTCATCTACCGTGCACGATCTTTTGCTTCTTTCTTGCGAATCGCTTCTGCACTGAACTTTGCTTCGGCTTCCTCTTAACATCTTTTTCCTCTTGGCTTTCGTTTTCCGCAAGGCTTCTTGCCTAGCATATTTGAAGTTCTCTGTATGCCTCTTGTGCTGCCTCCACCCTTGCTGCTTCAGTTTTGGATCGAGCCTGCGATAGGCTAAGAAAATTACCAAATGTACCGCCCGATTAAAAAAAGAGAGAGGATATTTTACGTGTTTTTTTCTTTTTGCTTTTGTATTTATAGGCTCGGCAGGACTTAGACAAGGGATTTTTAGATATTTATTTTGTTGAGGTTCGGCTTGACTCAACTTAAAAATATAGATTTAAAATTTGTTTAAGTCCAACCCTACATAAAATAGAGTAATTTCGGCCTAGCCTAGCCTAGCCCGACATAATTAAAAGTTAAATTTTTAATTAAAATGTAATTAAAATTTTATTTTGATATTTTATAAATAAAAATAAAAAATTATTTATAGATACTACCATTCTAAATTAAATAATAAAATTTATAAAAATTGAACTAAAATTACATATCAATTGTTGATTTGGACATTCTAAATTAGATATTCAAATTGAGATTTGAATCGAATAGAGAATGAACCTACACTTTTATCCAAATTAAAATTTTAAGTTTTATCTATTTATCTAAAATCTTTCATATTTTGAATGAATTTTTGAGTTCAAGCAATTAACTTCCTCGATCAATTTTATTTTCTTTTTCTACTTTTTCCTCAAATAAGAATAAATTAAAAATTTTATAAGGAAAATATCCTCCCCATTTCAAGTCATCCATAGGTTAATCCAAGCGAAATTTATTCATCCTAAAAAAGGGAGGAAAAAAAAACAGTCCTAAAAAAGACAAAAGACCACAACAACAACAAAAAAAGCCAAAGATAAAAGGGAATATCTGTCCAAGTTTTGTGAGTCCAAACAATTTATTTTTGGTAAACTATATTATTAATCACTAAATTATTGATAAGTTTTTTGTTTTAATTATATAATTAAAAAAATATAATTTGATCATTGAACTATTCTAAAGTTTTTATTTAAGTCATTGAATTATTCAAATGTTTGTATTCAAGTCATTGTGTTGTTAAGTTTCTTTTTTAAAAAAATCTACCGGCATGCTCCAAACAACTATTCAACAATCGGTACAATGGATCAAAATCCATCAATGAGTAGAAGAACATACCTTAAATCCAAATCCATCTAATGGCCTGTGTCAGAGATTGGAGAAAAAACCTGTTTGAATTTTAATTTGTAAATTCGTCACGTCTAAAGTTATTTTATGAAAAAACATTTGAATTATAAAAGAGAATGGGAAAGAGAGCTTTTAATTTGTGTAGATAGTGCAAATAGAGAAAAAAAATAGTATCAATTTTAACATCAATAACTTAAATGAAAACTTTTAATTAGTTTAATAACTAAATTGTATTTTTTTAATTTAATGACTAAAACAAGTAGTTACCATACTAATGGTTTAATTTTTTTTCCCATAGTGTTCACCGACTGAGATCATAATAAATGGATTCGAAATCTATCACAAATTTGTCGCATTGACAACTATATGCTGCATCTAATAGGAACGCTTTAACGTGAATTTTGATGGGAAGCCAACGTTTCCAAGCCGACTACTAGTGCTTTGACATGTCCAACCGCTATCATCCAAATTTTATTCTCAATTCTCTCCGAAGGAAGCTCCAAAAACTAAAATCCACACCAAGAGATGAACATGCAAATTTTTTTTTTGGGGGGGTGTATATATCAACTGATATCAAAGTATATTTTTGCACATACAATTGGATCACCCTCTTTGCAGGTACCATGGTAGCCACAAAGATGTTCTCAAAGTTACTCACTGAAACCGACATCAAGAAGAGGTTGGATATCCCGGTGAAGATCCTGCCTTCTTTGCCGGGTTTCAATGGAAGCCATGCAGTCCGAATTCACCTTATGTACGGCACAAGGATCTGGCCAATTGTTTGCACTGTTCGAAAACAACTAAACAATGGTACAAGAAACATGTTTTCTCCGGTGGATTATGGAGAAATTGGTGATAGAATCACCATGTTCAAAGTGCAATATGAAGATGGTTCTTGCCTTTATAGGGTTGAAGTGGAGAAGCTAGTTGACAGTAACCAATACGGGGATCTTCAACTACATAAGGCGTCTGATGCACCGATCAAACAGGAGGGAGTTATCCCAATCATGGAGCTTCCTAATGTTGCAAATGACACCTTCGTTGATCATGTTATTGCCAAACCACCCGTCAGGATATTTGGTACTAATACGACTGATGAAATGAAGTGCTTGGGCGATACCAAAGATACCGACATGGGTGAACCACCACTCCTTTCGCCCTATATGGCAAAATGAGAAAGAGAAATCAACTTATTTGGCATCACCGAGGGTGGTGCAAATGTAATGGCCTATAGTGGAGAAGCATGTTGTTGCAACATTATTACTAATCAAAGGCTCAGCTTGGACTTGACTTTGGCACCGCCCAATATGGAGGGAGTATAGATGAGGAAACACCATTATTTGCTCACTCGAAAGCCATGGTAGGATAGCTAAGTGAGGGTCTTGGCCAGGATGGGTTGTTTGAACTTTTGATGGACCTGATAGATTTTAATTTGAACATGGTTCTAATAGTTGCTTTTTAAAGTTGTCGTGTTTCTTAAAGTTGGAACTTTTCCACCATCTATGGAGATAAGCTAAGTATCTCTCTCTCCTTTTCCACTAAATTTAATATTTAATATCGATGGGTATCCCTTGGGAAATCCAAGGCAAGAGTGGGAGCCATTCTCCGTGATCACTACGAGAATTGGATCATTGGACTTTTCCAGCACATTCCTAATGCCACTAACGTTTAGGCTGAACAATCAGCTTGCTAAAGATCTTAACTTTGTTAACTTTGATTTTGAAGTTGATGCACTATTATTCAGCTTTTGTCCAATGATAATATTTTTAATCTGATTGACTGATAATTCTTTGAAGCATGTCGTGAAAAAAATAAATGTGTGAATGAATAAGATCAATTAAGGAGTAATTTTCATCTCCTTTCTTCCTTAGATGTTTTAAAATTTCCAAATTTACTTAATATTTATAGTAATCCCCCTAATAATTTGAAATTTTCTAGAGCTAGCTGATAAGTAAGGCTTCGTATGTAGAGTTCGATTTGATTGGATTTTTAGATTTTTTACAAATAATCCATCATAAATTTTTTGTTTTGAATTTTTCATATTAATTTTGGGTTTTGGTTTTTAGATTTTATTTTGATAAAATGTGCTCTCTTTTATTACTTTTAAATATTATTTGATAAAATTATAAATTTTATTCATAATATTTTTAAAAGAATTTTTTAAATAAATAAAATAATTAATATTACTTATATACTATTTTTAGAAAAAGAATTTTTTAGATAATATTTTGAAGTTATTTTCACTATTTAAGTAAGAAATATTTATTTTACATCATAAAATTAAAATTAATTATAAATTTAACAAAATTCAATTCGATTCACTACAATTTTAATTTGTAAAAATAAAGTTAAAAAATTTGAATTGGCAAATAATATATATACATATGCACATTGAAATATTGAATTGTTCATCATAATGCATTTTCTTTACCATGCCAAGATTTAAAGAAAGAAGTCATGACAATCAGAGAACAAAATCTTAGATACTGCCTTTGGATTGACAGTATGTTTATCTTCAGTAAAGTTAAAAACTATAGTAACAGTGAAATTAATTACTATAATTGTGAGGTAAAAGATTCCAACCAAAACACACCACTTAGGACCTCAAGGGCCCATCCAACCCTACACACCACATATGTGGACCAAGCCACTCATATATCAATATGCAGCAGAGGTGGAGTATGTGTTGCACAGTGCAATGCGATAATCTGCCGTATAGTCTTGTTGCAGTTATACTGCCAAATCAGATAATAGTATGCAGCAAGGCTGACGCACACGTAGTACAGTGCGATAAATCGCCGTATGAATATAATGCAGTAAAACTGCCATATCAGATAAGAATCAGACTCCCTTTTCTACACAATCCCACCCAAAATACATTATGCAAGTGTATCCATGCACACAACCTCATAGACAGTGACACATTTCATAGACAATCAGTCAAAACAGTTATGCAAACACACTCCACATTCCAGATTCAGACTCAGACGTCTCACACTATAATTGCCAGTAACACATAAGCCACAACCCAAATCAAAGTCTTAATTACCCTTTCAAGGCATAGCCAAGGGTTTGAAACACACAATTACATTTCCAGATCAAAACAAACACAAACTGAAATTTTGGCGTCCTAAGACCACACGCCCGTGTGCTCTGGCCGTGTGAAATTGCCTAGGTCGTGTGGCGGGTCGAAAGCTCGTGTGAAGAGGGGCACACGACCGTGTGACTGAAACACACACCCGTGTGAAATGAGGCACACAGTCGTGTGACTAAGGCACACGCCCGTGTGGACCAGGGACATGGCCGTGGGAATAGCCCATGTAACTCTCTGTCCATTTGCACTAAATTTGAAAATAGGGCTGACACGACCGTGTGAGGGTCTCACACGCCCATGTGCCCACCAGACACGACCGTGTGTTCAAAATACACACCCATATGGAATTCTTAAATCCCCAAATCAGTCACACAACCGTGTGACCCTAAATCACTCAAACCTTTAATTCCCAAACTCACACACCCGTGTGTTCAGGAGACACGACCATGTAAAAAATAACAAAATCCCAAAATCGGCCACACGACCGTGTGGCCAGCTGTGTGGCACCAAATTTAGTCTGGGAATCCTAATTCCTAATCCCACACGGCAGTGTGAATAGGCACACGCCCGTGTGGCCACCAAAGTAGTCACGAAACTCTTTCAGAATAGGTCGAAAACCTTGTTTTAGCCGTCACAACATTCCCCAACCTTTACTATATCAAAAGTACATTGAAATACGCAGTATTCCCTATACTTCTTCAACATCCAAACTCCCAAATCAATGAATTTAAGCACACTCAAGAAATACAGAAACAACGATTCGCAAAACAAAATAATTAAGGTTCGAATGCCACACCTGTTTCGACGATAGCGGAGCGAAATTCTTCAAAATATGCACAGCAAACCATTTCCCCATAGAAAGAAAGAAAAATAAAAAAGAAAGCAAAGGAAAAGAAACCCCAAAAGAAGAACATCTAGCAGAAAGCCAAAAAAAAAACAATTAATTAGAATAAAGTAAAAAATTAAAAAAATAAGAAATATTAACTTAAACAAAGTAGAATAAATTGCCTCTCCAAAATGCACACCCAAAGACTTGAGGTGCACTAACACTCACTCAACACTAGACCAATAAACTTATTCTATCACTTATATGCAAGACTAGACACAAAAGCACACCTTTCTCTCAGACCCTAATCACTAACATCAGAACTTCTAAACCCCAAAATCCGGGGTACTACATTAATGTTTAGTGACATAAAGTAAGCGATGTGTAATGGTTTTGATTGACGAGAGCTGATAGGAGGGAAATTGATAATGGTAGACTATAGTTTGATGTAGATCATTTGAGTATAAATTTTTATTAAAAGTTTTTATAAATTATTAGGAATAATTTAAAATAAAATTACTAATATAGAAAAATTACATAAATTATTTAAAAATAAATATTATAAAAATTAAAGGTTGAATTGGTTCCAAATTTTAGATTAAAGTTTTGAATTAAGAACTTAATTATTTGTTTGGTAAACTTTTAATTATTTTAACAATATTTTTTCATGTTTAAGTAAAAAGAGAACTTCTGATATAATTATTGTCATAATACTTTATAACAATCCCAGTATGATTTTTAATGGATCTACAAATTGATTAATTACTAAATTAGTTCCAATGAATATTTGGGAAAAAAAATGTCAACATCATAGATAAAACAAACCAAAACAATCCAACTATTGATAATAAACCAAACATGAAAGATGTCAATAAAAAAAATTTTACTCTACAACATCATAACTAAAACAAACCAAAATCATCTGAACATGAACAATAAAATTGACATGGAAGATGCCGATAAAAGAAAAATATTATCAATGGCATCCTTAAAAAAAACAAACCACAGCAACTCAAATATAGATAATAAAACAAATATGAAAATTGCTGATTTAAAAAAATATTATCAGCATCATCGTAGGGAAAAATAAACCAAAACAACCAGAATATGAGTGGTAAAACAAACATAAAAGATGCGGATAAAAGAAAAACACTATCCGCATCATCATAGGTAAAACAAACCAAAAAAAAAAAAAAAAAAACACCATAGGCAAAACAACCCCATCCTGGCCAACTCCAAGCTCACCAAGCTAGCTTTTGAATTAGCAAATAGTGGGTTGACTAAGAACCAAATCTAGGCTAAGCCTTTGACCAGTACTTATCTTGCAACATGCTTCACCACTTATATTAGTACCAAATATCCTGCAGACAGGTGGTTTGGTAATAATAACATGATCATCAACCAATGTGTTAATAGGAACACTGGCAAGCATGTTGATCATCGGTGCATTAGGCAGTTGCTCTCGCCGGTGCCGGGTGACGGTTGTTTCATCGACTTCATGGTTGCCGGCAGCTGGCTTCTCCACTTCAACCCTATAGTGTGAAGAACCATCTTGATGTTGCACTTTGTACATAGTGACTCTATCACCAATTTTGAGTTTGTTATGAACAACAAATTTTCTCCATCCACGGGAGAAAACAGGTTTCATGTACCCTTGTTTACGGACAGTGCAGTCAATTGACCAGATCTTTGTCCCATACATTAACTGAATCTTAACTGCATGGCTTCGATTGAAACCAGGCAATGTAGGCAAGATCTTTGTCGGGATCGCCAACCTCTTGTTGATGTCGGTATATGTAAGTTTTTTAGAGAACATCATTGTGGCTTGAACTGCCATGGTGAGCTTTCTGCAGTGATAGGATATTACACATGTTTCATTTATAAGGTGTCGTGTTGTGTATGGGTAAGCTCCATTCTATAATTAAAAAAAATATAAAACATAAACTTCATGATTGAATCTTAACCACATATATGGTCTTTAATCAATGTATTTAAAAATAATAATGACTTAAATCTCAAAAGGGGGTACTTTTTCTATAAGGAATTCATTTACTAAACCCTTTAGACATGGATATTTTGGTCGACGTACACTTTTTCAAAGATATTTGTTCCCCTTTATTACCATGAGAAGAAACAATTTATTGCTTGATATTAATAGGGATAAAAATGTAATTAAGCTCCAAGTGGATTGGATCAACATTTCATTGTCGAATGTGACGAGAAGGATTATGGGATCGTTTTTTTATGATACAAGTCGGTGGGATAATGAATTGTGACCACCAAATTGTTGTTTTTTGGGGTTTAATACATTTGGAATCACAATCATCAAATGTCACCCTTAGTTAAATTATTAATTTATAAAATAAAATAATTAAAATTTTAATTTACATTAAATTTAATAACATTTGGATAGTTAATATAGTAGCTGTACAAAGAGATATGAAAGGGTATAAATCGATTTACTTTAGTGGATTCAAACCCAAGCTAATTTTGAAAAAGGTACACATCTAACTAATAAACCGCAACTTGATTCAATATGTAAAATCTAAAAAATTTTGTCCAATTTTCCATGTAATGGGCCAAATTTGCCCGGCCCAAGCAAACACAAAAAAATCGAAACAAAATATAAAATAAATAAATAAATATAAAACCCAAGTTTTATAACAGTCCAATTACATGGCCTAATAACCAATAACAAGCCCAGTTACATGACCCCTAGCCGAAATTTGCAACAAACCCAAATGGCCCGAATGCAGAAACCAAGGCAGAAACCCTAGCGGGTCCACCATGCGCCGCAGCCAAGCCCCGGCCTCTATGCCTCCGTACTCCCCAACTCAGCAGCCACGCCACAGCCCTCCCTCAGCGCCGTACGCTCCGTACAACGCCTCCAACAACCACGCCAAGCCTCCGTACGCCAGCACAGCACCCGTACCTGCGAAAGAGAACAAACCACACCAGCAAATACATACAAAAAAGACAACAGCAAAATGAGAATTTGTATTCAATTTTTATTTTTATTTTTGAATATTTCTTATTTCTGTTTCGGCTATAAAGCCAAAGCCTCTGCTCATTGTAATTTTTTTACGCACAAATACGCAACAAAAAAAATACAAAAACTCAAGCAATACAAAGCAACCATTTTTCTAAAGGTGATTTCCAGACTCAAATCTCTGGGCGTTCCCTTTCGATTGGATCTTTTTTTTCTTTTTTTTTGTTTTGTTGATCTTTTTCTTTATTCGAAGGTTTGAATAAAAAAGGAAAATAGGAGTTTACCTGGAGGATATGCCATGGATCTCCTCTTACTTAGTCGAAATCTAAGTCAAGAGAAGATCAAAGGGCCGAAAAGCGTTCTCCCCAGCCTAAATTTGTTGGCTGCTAGGGGAAAGAGAATCAGCAGCTTCAGGGGGGTTTTAGGGTTTGGAAAAGGAGGAAAATAATGGGATTTCAGCTGAAATGGGGTGCTTTATTAGAGGTTATAAGGGATTAGGAAACGGTGCCGTTTAGACCGATAATAGTGGTCTCAAACGACACCGTCCAGGCCACTCCTCTAACTCTTTAACCCTCAGGACCAGCGTGTTTTTGCGGTAAAGGGTTATTTTCAAGATTGGTCCTCTCCCTTCGTACAGTGGTTCGATTAGGCCTAATCCAGATTTATTTATTTTGAATTCGGCCCTCATAATTTGCATGCATTTGCAGCCTAGTCCGGGTGCATGCGCTGCATTTTGGGAGCCTGGAATATTTCCAGTTTGAGCCCCTGCGCATTGGCGCATTTTACCTCTTGGTCCTTTTGCTTTTAAGTAACCTGTTTTCATTTTTAAATTTCTCCTTTTATTTTAACTTGATTTTTAATTAAGTCTGTATTAGCATACCTTATTGTTTTAACATTCGTTTAACATTTTTGCTTGTATATTAATTCTTTTATTTTTGTATTATTACACCGAAATTTCCTTTTGACATAGTATTTGGTTCAAATTTTTATATATATATTCATATATTTATATTATTTTGGTATTTTTATACTCGTTATAAATTTTGAGGGTCCATTTGGTTTCTACATGTGTGTCAAGCTATTTTAATACCATACTTTATAAAATCATTATCTTGAGGTTCGTATTTGCATTATTTTAACTATTGTATATATTGTCTCATTCAAATTTTTTATGTATACTATTTTGATGGTTAAATCATTATTTAAAAAAAACTCCTTTTTATAAAATTATCATGCTAAAATTCTTGATTTTGTATTCTTTTGGTATATTAAATAGTATTTCATTGAAGTGTTTTATTATGTATATATTCGTACATATATAGAAGATAATTTAATCGTGTGCAAATTACTATGATATTTTTGTAAACAATTATTCCTAAGTTTATTTATATACATATATATATATACATACAATTTGTAAATCCATCATGTTTCTAAAGATTATATCTTATTATACATTTTATGGTTATTATTTTTAATATATCTTTCATACTATATAAATCCTCATTTTTTTAAAACCAATATTACTTAATGTTTTGGTATGATATTCGATTAAAACATTCATTTTATAATATGTATTTGAAATGATTAAGTATATACATCCCTAGTTTCTTTACAAATAGATTCTAAAATGCACCAATTCATTAATTTGCATGTCGTATAAATTATTGGTTTATAAGATCGTCTTTGTTTCGCCATCCTCTTATACTACTTTGGCTTTTAAATTTTATTTTGTGGTGCATATATTTTGTTGGTTGTTCTATATCGTAGCGTATACATTATTATTTCATGGTATTCATCTTTTTGATATGTCGATTATTATTCATACGTGATTGAAATTAGGTTATAATTTTTAGATTGATTATATTTAATTGCATGTTCTGCTAGTTGATTAATATTCTTATTCATCAAGCATTATACCTCATATGTGCATATCACCCCATTCATCATTTTCCATTTGATTTTTGAAATGTGGTTTTATAAAATCTAAATTTTATGATTAATTTCGTTTCATTTCAAAAAATGCATTAATACGTTTTAAGCTAGTTTTATAAGTATCCATTTAAAAATTTTTTAAAACGAAGACGAGATTCGATATTTGGCAATTCGCGGAATAGTGCCCTAACGTGTTGGGTTGCAATTTCGCGTTTGCTCAAAATAATCGAATATCCCTTCAAAATTTCACTCGTGCCTTTCAAAAATTCTTTAAAACGGAGGCGATGTGCGATTTTTGGCAATTTGCGGAATCGTGCCCTAACGTGTTGGGTTGCAATTTCTCGTTTGCTTAAAATAACCAAATATCCCTCCAAAATTTCACGCATGTCTTCTAAAAATCATTTAAAACGAAGGCAATATTCGGCGTTTGACGATTCAGGAATCATGCCCTATCGTGCTGGGTTGTGGTTTCTCGTTTGCTCAAAACAATCGAATATTCCTTTAGGTTTTCACTCATGTTTATTAAAAACCTTTCAAAACAAAAGATGTTCGATGTTTGGTGATTGGAGAATCATGCCCTATCGTGCTGAGTTGCGCTTTTTCATTTGCTTTAAACAATCGAAGATCCCTTCGAAGTTTCATTCACGTTTTCTAAAAACCCTCTAAAACGAAAGAAGTGTTCGATGTTTGGCAGTTCGGGGAATAGTGCCCTATCGTGCTGGGTTGCAATCTCCCGTTTGTCCAAAATAATCGAATATCTCTCCGAAATTTCACTCGTATTTTCCAAGGTGAGGCAATGGTCAATGTTTAGAAATTCGAGGAATCGTGCCCTACTGTGCTGGGTTTCGATTTTTCGTTGGACTAAATAGTTGAGGATCCTTTTGTGATTTTCTAATTATAAATTTTCGGATGTCTAAACAAGAAGATTTTCGGTAACCAACTCAGGTTATTCAAATGTCATTAAAAAAGAACCACATTTCAAAAACATTTCGATTTTAGACATAAGGACAATATTTAATCGATTTGGTACCAATTTTGGGCGTAGTGAGGGTACTAACCCTTCCTCGTACGTAACCGACTCTTGAACCCGTTTTCTCAAAATTTCGTAGACCAAAATCGTTATTTTAGTAAATCACAAATATTTTATCAAAATAACCAAATTCTTAGGTGATCCGATCATGCCAAAACAAAAAGATCGGTGACGACTCCATACTTTTGTTTTTCAAAAGTCGATTCCCCTGTTTTTCATTTATTTTAAAATTTAAAATAAAAAGGGTGGTTTCGACATTCCATCTTCTATGTATTGTATTGGTTAATTTAATATACCATTAAAATTTGTTAGACATACATTTGTACTTGTACTTGCAAATTGTACCTTGTCTTGTACTTGTATTATCTTGTATTAGTGAAATTAAAAAAAAAAAAAAACTTGCATATCCAAAATCTCTACTATTCATTTTTATTGTTTTAAACTATCATTTCTTTATTAAATTTTAGTCTAAAATATAAAATACATATTTTATTAATAGGGTAACTACTTTTTGGGAATTTAGATTTTAAAATTATTATTTGTTATGAATTTAAAATAAATGTAAATAGATATCTCAGATATTTATTATTTGAATACCAAATTGATTCAAATTCAAATATCTGTACTTTTATATATAAATAAAAAGAATTTTTAAATTTAGAATATAAGAATTTAAATATTAAAAAATAATTGAAAATTTGAAATCAATTTATTTTACAGATTCAAATATTTAATAGTATTTAGTTCAAATTCAAATTTAGACTCGGAATATTTTTAGAGAAATTTACGGAATTATATTCAATCTACATACAGCCATTCTTTAATAAAGGAGAATGTAAGGTGGCAAGTCAGGATATTGGGACCACTCCCAAAACAAAGGCAACCTTTACTTAATTAAAATTATATGCGTGCCATAATCGCGCGATGGAGCTTGTAAATACACATGCAACTCGCGACTAGCCACATAGCCGTTCACCAATGATCAAATTAGAGATGGTATCCTGTAACGTTTTAAATTATATGTTTTATGATAATAAAATATAATTTTATTATTTTAATAGTTTATATTTTAATAATTTTTAAAAATTAAATTAATTTTTATTATTTTGAAAGATTAAAGTGTAATTTTATTATTATTAATTTAGGATTATTAAGCTCACATCTTGGGTAATAATATTGTTTTCAGAACTAAACCAATCAGCTAAATCAAAAATTATATAGTCATTGATTTGAAAAGAGAGATTAAATCGATTTTTTCATAAATCAATACGAATCGATTGAATCGAGATTAAAAAAAATGATTGAACTGATTTAATCATCAGTACAATAATAATTAAAAATATTATTTTAAATTGTCATTATTTTCCAAAAATTGATAGAGTCCCGGGGGACTTGTGTGAGAAAGTGACGAGTATTTGAATGTGAATGTATAAATTTTGCCCCCAAAACTTCCAACAATTAGGTCGGCTAAGCTGTGGATAAACTCAACCCATTAGTGTTTAAATATTTCACCAACATGATTATCATAAATTAATTATAATTTACAAATTTGTCATATTTTTCACAAAATTCACATTCACAACCGTAAATTAAGGCCCACAATGATGTCAATTGTAGATCATTTTATTGGGCATAATAATATAAGCTTCTTATATATCTTTGAGTTCCATCTTCATTTAATAAAATTACTTTACAATATTTATATATTTTATCAACATTTATATAAAATATATCAAGGTTAAATTTATTATATTAATTAAAATTATGTACAACTAATGAAAATATTAACTTACAATTAATTATCCTTAATTATTTACTTTTGAAATTGATAAGGATTAAATTGCTCAATTTGAAAATTAAAAACAACAAAAATATATCTTTACCTAAATAATTTTTATGTGTTTTGTCAAGGGAAGAATATACCTTAGATCAATATCCAAACGACTATTCGATTATGTATTAAATTGCTCAATACCTTAGTTCCACTAGTGAGCTCAAAACGACTATTTGATTATCGGTACAGTGGATCAATATCCATCAACGAATAGAAGAACATACCTTAGATCCAAGTCGTCAGTGTCGAAGATTGAAGAAAAAAATTTTGAATTTTGGTTTGAAGATCTCTAACGTCCAAAGTTATTTAATGGAAAAAAAATTGAACTATAAAACAGAAGGGAAAAGAGAGCTTTTTATTGGTGAAAGCAATGTGAACAAAAAAAGTAAGATAGTATTGATTTTAACCATCACTGACTTAAATGAAAACTTTCGCATAATTCAGTGACCAAATTATAGTTTATTTTAATTAAGTGAATAAAACGAAAATTTATCTATAATTTAATTACTAATAGTTTAATTTTTATTTTTAGCATCGTGTGCAAACTTGAATCATTCAAAATCTAAAACAAAATTGTCGCATTGACAACTATATGTTGCATCTAATAGGAATGCTTTGACGTGAAGATTGATGGTTGCTATCCAAGACGAGTAGACTTATTCTCAATTTTAATTCTCCTAGTAAAACATGTCCAAACCGCCCTCGTCCAAATTTTATTCTAAATCTCTCCGGAGGAAGCTCCAAAAGCTAAAAGTCACACCTAGAGAAGAACATGCGTTTTTTTTGTTTTTTTTTGGGGGGGGGGGGGTGTATATATCAGCTGATATCAAAGTATATTTTCCATTGCACATACAATTGGATCATCCTCTTTGCAGGCAATCTTTACCCACCAACCAGCAACCATGGTAGCCACAAGGATGTTCTCAAAGTTACTCACTGAAACCGACATCAAGAAGAGGTTGGATATCCCGGTGAAGATCCTGCCTTCTTTGCCAGGTTTCAATGGAAGCCATGCAGTCCGAATTCAACTTATGTATGGCACAAGGATATGGCCAATTGTTTGCACTGTTCGCAAACAAGGGTACAAGAAACCTGTTTTCTCCGGTGGATTATGGAGAAACTTTGTTATTTGTAATAGCTTCAATGTTGGTGATAGAATCACCATGTTCAAAGTGCAATATGAAGATGGTTCTTGCCTCTACAGGGTTGAAGTGGAGAAGCTAGCTGACAGTAACCAATACGGGGATCTTCAACTACATAAGGCGTCTGATGCACCGATCAAACAGGAGGAAGATATCCCTATCATGGAGCTTCCTAATGTTGCAAATGGCAGCTTCGTTGATCATGTTATTGCCAAACCACCCGTCAGGATATTTGTTACTAATACGACTGATGAAATGAAGTGCTTGGGCGATACCAAAGATACCGACATGGGTGAACCACCACTCCTTTCGCCCTGCATGGCCAAAGGAGAAAGAAAATTCAACTTATTTGGCATCACCGAGGGTGGTGCAAATGTAATGGCCTATAGTGGAGAAGCATGTTGTTGCAACATTATTACTGATCAAAGGCTCAGCTTGGACTTGACTTTGGCACCGCCCAATATGGAGGGAGTATAGATGAGGAAACACCATTATTTGCTCACTCGAAAGCCATGGTAGGATAGCTAAGTGAGGGTTTTGGCCGGATGGATTGTTTGAACTTTTGATGGACCTTACACCTTTTAATTTGAACATGCTTCTAATAGTTGTTTTTCAAAGTTGTCGTGTTTCTTAAAGTTGGAACTTTTCCACTATCTATGGAGATAAGCTAAGTATCTCTCTCTCCTTTTCAACTAAATTTAATATTTAATATCGATGGGTATCCCTTGGGAAATCCAAGGCAAGAGTGGGAGCCATCATACGTGATCATTACGAGAATTGGATCATTGGACTGTTCCAGCACATTCCTAATGCTACTAACGTTTAGGCTGAACAATCAGCTTGCCAAAGATCTCAACTTTGTTAACTTTGATTTTGAAGTTGATGCACTATTATTCAGCTTTTGTCCAATGATAATATTTTTAATCTTATTGAAGAGGGTAGGATGTTGACTGATAATTCGTTGAAACATGTCTTGAAATAAATGTTTCACGAAATAAATATGTGGATGAGTAAGATCAATTAAGGAGTAATTTTCAACTCCCTTCTTTCTTGGATGTTTTAAAATTTCCAAATTTCCTTAATATTTATGGTACTCCCTCTAATAGTTTGAATCTTCCTATGTATAGAGTTGTACTCTAGTTTTATTTTATTAATTTAATTCCATTTTCGATTAAAAATACATATTTCATTTCTATTCTGACTTCTTTGTTTGTAGAGTTCAGTTTGATTAGATTTTTAAATTTTTACAAATACTTAATGATAAATATGTTTAATTTTGTTTTTCATATTAATTTTGGGTTTTAGTTTTTAAATTTTATTTTGATAAAATCTACTCTCTTTTATTGTTTTTGGATATTATTTGATAAAATTGTAAATTTTATTCATAATATTCCTAAAAGAATTTTTTTCAAATAAATAAAATAATCAATATCACTTATATAGCATTTTTAGAAAATTAAATTTGTTAGATAACATTTTGAAGTTATTTTCACTATTTAAATAAAAATATTTATTTTACATCATAAAAATTAAAATTAATTATAAATTTAACAAAATTCAATTCAATTCACTACAATTTTTAATTTATAAAAATAAAGTTAAAAGAAAATCGAATTGGCAAATATAATATATATACATATGCACATTGAAATATTGAATTGCTCATCATAATGCATTTTCTTTACTATGCCAAGATCTAAAGACAAAAGTCATGACAAGAGGAGAACAAAATCTTACATACTGCATTTAGATTGATGGTACGTTTACTTTCGGTAAAGTTAAAAATTACAGTGACGATAAAATTAATTACTGTAATTGTGAGGTAAAAGATTCCACCGCACCGTAGTTACCACCCATCCAAAGGTTACTAAAATTATTGTAATAAATTAAAGCATTAAAAACATAAACTAGGCAAGTACATTCAATATGGTTGCTGGCTCTGTTCTTTAAGGAAATAATCAGAACATAATCATATTTATTACTTAGGGGTCTTTCTAAACAATTCTCTGAAATGTCTATCCATTGAAGAAAAATTTATCAAGTTTCTCAAGCAATGCATTGTCTTGTGGTACATTCAAAACCCACAAAAAGCTGTGTTTATAGGTAACTGAAAACTAATATAAATTCTAAGGAAAGATACCAATTTACCTGCGGATGCTAAGAACAACCCTGAACTACTATGGTTAATGGCGTCAAGAGTGTGTATTAATGATCGAAAAACATCTAAGCACGGGTCATCTTCATTTTTGGCATTGCCTTCTTCATCTGCCGTGCACGGTCTTTTGCTTCTTTCTTGCGAATTGCTTCTGCACTGAGCTTTGCTTCGGCCTCCTCTAACATCTTTTTCCTCTCGGCTTTCTTTTTCTGCAAAGCTTCTAGCCTAGCATTTTGAAGTTCTCTGTATACCTCTTGTGCTGCCTTCACTCTTGCTGCTTCGGTTTTGGATCGAGCCTGCGATAGGCAAAAAAAGAAGAAGTAAGAATGTTACCAAATGGATGTATCGAGTATTCGATGCATAAAGTAATTTCAAGATGAAACACCTGAGAGCTGAGCTTGTAACGCCCGATTAAATCGATGTAGTATGGTACAAGAGCCACCAAGCGAGTCATGTCAGCCATGTGGTTGGCATCAGGAAGGGCAAACTTAAACAAAAGCATTTTCTTGTGCTTGTCGGGATGTTGATCCGAAAAATGCATCCAAATGAAATCTTTTCCATATTTCTCAAAAGATTTGTCACCAAAAACCTACGATATATGAATCACAATTGATTTCACCCATGTTAAAGCTATTCACAGAGCTGCCAGGCAAATTTGGAACAATAAAAAGGTTAAATGCAATGGATCTTATATAAGAATATAGTATGAACAAGGGAAGCCATACAATAAAACGACAAAATGAACGAGATACCATTGTCATAATATCATCTTCAGAAAACTTGAATGTGAGCATAATGGATGAATGAATCCTAAGAAAACATAATCTTATACTGGCATATAAGCAAAGCAACCCAATACCAAAGAAGGTCAGAAACCAAACAAAACTCAAGCTCATAAAACTCCAAGCACTTAGCTCGAGCAGTTGTTGACCAAAGAGCCAGCCACTTGGGACAACAAGTAACTACCTAGAATCAGCTGCTTAGTCAAAAAGGATACTAAGCGACCAATGTTGCAAGACCAACACGCTGGTCACCAGACAGACGAGCATGTCAATAGGGCCAAATGGACGACCAATGTCCACGCGACCAATAAACCAAGTATAAACACCCAGATATGACCTTCTTTCCTACTTTTTACACTCTCAGCTTCACTATTTGCCTGAGTTGTCTCGCTTCCTTATTTTGACTACACCACTCCGACATGCCTAGCTAACTTACAGGAACCTCGAATCCCAGTACATCCGCCTAAACCCAATCCATTACCGGAAAGACAACAACAATCATAAATTCAAATGTAAACATAATAGATTCATGATCCTAAGAACAACCAAATTGAAATCTAGATATTCAACGATATAGTGCACACGCTAGCACCTACAACAATCCTAAACACATTGAAAGCAAATAAAGCATTCCATTAAATCAAATCAATATCCAGTTCATAACATAAATCAATAACTCGAAAACCGACCTGTTCGAGCACGGTCTCTGTAATCAAATCCCCAGCAACTTCCTTAGATTCAGAGATAACAGATAGTTCATCCACCACCCATTTCCTTCCACTAGGATTAGCCACCAACCCAGCAAATCTCTGTAGATCTCTAACTTCTTTTTGCATCCCTTTAGCAGCTTTCTTCTTTGCTAATGCAAAAACCACTTGATCCATGGCTTCTTCATTCATATAAACCTCAAAAGTAATCTCGTCTTTACAAGGAACCACTAAGTTAAACAATCTCGATATCAAATCATGCCTGCTTTTCAACTCCATCGTCGCCAACAATCCCTGACAATACCTTCGTCCACTGGCGTAGAATTTGAACACGTTTGGCCCTTCTTTTAACAACAACGGCGAGTCCTCACCTTCTCCGATACCCAAAAGACTGAAATTTTTCTCAAAGATTGAACCTTTGGTAGCGAATTTCGCTGCCCATGCCAACGCAATGTTTTCGTTTTCATGTTTACCGATGAAATAATTGATCATAAAAGCAATCAAGAAAACCCCACAAATAATCTCCACCGTAAAGGACTTGTTAGAACCCGAAACATTCCCAGGTCGTGAAGCTGTTTTAGGATCTGGGTCATTTGGAGGAGCGTTTTCCGTCGTTTTCGAAGGCTCCGATTGTGGTTGCTCGACGGGTAAACCTTCAAATTCATCCTCATCCCAATACTCAAATGTGGTGGTCGATGGCTTTTGAAGATCCGATTGAGACGAAGGATCCGAAGTAGGAACAGTGTTCAGATCAGGATCTAGAGAAGGCTGTGACTCGGACTGAGTTAAAGGAGGTGATTTAACAGGGTGGGGATCGAAGGGTTCTTCTTCAACAGTGTCGTCGTCTTCAGAATCGAACCCTTCGAAGTGGGAATCAGCGAAAACAAGAGAGAAACAGAGATGGGTTATTAATACAGATAGGAGAAGAAGCAAGTGGAAGGAAGAAATGAATTTAGGTCTCTTCATTTTGGAATTCGGGGATGTTCCTTCTTCGTTAAAACTTGATTTCTGTTTCCAATTATGGAACTTGTTGATTTAAATCCAGAGAGATTCAACTAAAATCCATTTGATAAAAGTTTGGGAAAAGGTTTGAGACTTGAGAGGTACCTATATTTCAACTGTACACACAGCCTCCTCTTTATTTCTTTACCACCAAATTCATGGATTATTTATCTAGTGTTGTCTGAGTAGAAAAATATATTTTAAATTTAAATAATTTGACAATTAATATTGAAAATTGGAAAAAGAAAAGAACGAAAGATTTTAATTAACGCAGGTGATTTGAAAAAAAACTATAACAGTGATTTAAATTTTATGTAATTTATCCATAAAAATTAATAATTTAAATTCTATTTTCATTCCAAAATCGACTGAATATAAATATAAATTGATTTGAATCTGAAATTAAAATAAACTTAAACTCAAACGAATACAAATAAGTAACTTAAAATTTAAATTTTTATATAAAATTAACATAGTATAATTTAAAGTGTTACATCTAATATTTTAATAATTAAATTAATAGTTGAATCAATTAAATATCAATTTTCAATTTAATTGATACTCTAATAATTAAACTAAATCAATTAAATATCAATTCTTAATTAAAAGTCATAATTTTTATTATTTTCTTTTCTTTCTTGTCGTGTTTAAATTTGCCTGCGCGTATATATTATTTAAAATTAAAAAAAGAAGAAAAAAAAAAGGGAAAATTAAACTGATAGGTAGAAGCTGAAAATATAAATAAAGCTTTAAAACAAATATCAAATATCCCCACCTCACAAATTCCGATTAAAAGGCAAACACATTCGCCCAACACACGCACACGTTCAAGCTCCACCTTCGAATCTACCAGAGAGAAAAAAAAGGAAAGAACTTGATTAAAGTTCATAAAGAAAAGGCTGTTTTTTTCATCTCTAATTCGTCCAAATCAATTGATTTGGAGATGCAATCCGTTGTTATTACCCCAACATACTGTTGCAGCACCCATTATCAAACCCTAGAACGCTTCTCTTCTCGTCCTAATCCTTCCAAGGTTCGTTTTTCTTTTCTCTCTGATTTTTTTATGTTTCTGGATATTTCAATTCGGTTTTTCAAGATTCTGATGATGATTTTCGAATTTTCCCAGCCATCATCAAGCTTATTTGGAGCCCGCGTCTCGGTCGCGAAAGGGCGTAATCCGTCGCGGCGTTGCTCATGGCGTTGTCTTAGGGTTCGATCACCTGCTCTTACGCGCAAGCTGAGTAAGTTACTTTTTTTTTTCAGATTTGTTTTGTTACAATTTTAGGTTAATTTTGAAGTAGGGTTAATTGTGTTAATCGTCACCAAACTATTGTTTAAATTTTAAATTGGTCCCTTATTCTTTCATGTTAACCAGGTGCTTATATCAGTCTAACAGTCAGTTTAGATGTTAAATGATAGTTCGGTTATGACTTGGAGTATCATTAGAACATGTGGATGAAATTGTAAACATGTTTGTATCTATTGTATTGTATGAATAGTTTGGACATGACATGTTAAAAAGAAAAATAATGTCTAAAAATATGGAGAGACTATTTTTTTAATACGTCGGATCCAAGATTTTCATGCGTGCTTACAGTTTGACCAACATCTATTAGCAAGATTGATGGAAGGGTTTGATTGATATGATGCTGAAAACCTAAGGATTCGATTTGATCGTTTTGAATTTTGAGGACCAATTTAAAGTTTGGGCTATAGTTTCAGTTTGAGGACATCTGGTGGAATTAATCCTTTGTCAAGTGTTTTGAATCTTTAAAAGTTTGCTTTGTTTCAACTTATTGCAGTTGTAAAGGCTGTGGCCACTCCAAATTCAGCCCTGGAGTTGCCGCTGACGACAGAGAACATTGAGAGCATCTTGGATGAAGTTCGACCATACCTCATTGCAGATGGGGGAAATGTAGCATTACACGAGATTGATGGTAATGTTGTTCGGTTGAAGCTACAAGGGGCATGCGGCTCATGTCCGAGTTCGGTTATGACTATGAAGATGGGTATTGAGAAACGTCTAATGGAAAAGATACCTGAAATTGTGGCAGTAGAACCAGTGACTGATGAAGAAACTGGCCTTGAGATGAATGAAGAGAACATTGAGAAGGTAATTACTCCATTGGTTTATTAGCTTGTAACTGTTCTCCTTTTCTCCGTAGCATATTATTTTAGCATTTCAAATCTAATCATTAAATAGGCACAAGGTGCTCTCTAGGTGCTAGAAACCTTGTATTGCCTCTGCTCTCTAGGCGCTAGAACCCCTGTATTGCCTCACGAGCAAGGCACAAAAGAGAGCTAGCGTTAGTGAAATAAAGTGCAAGATTCAAATGTGTTAGTTTTTGCGTGTGTACATATCTCTCTTTCTATGTATACATGTGTATATATATATAAAGTGTGGTCTAGTTTATCTACAAAACCTGTTTTTTTATTTGTCAATATGCATGATTTCCTTATGGTCAAGGTTTGTTGTTGAATGCTCAAAATATTGGAAAGTATAGAGTTCGATGTTATCCCCTTCTTATTAGTAAAGGTATGTCAATCTAAATAAGTGAAACACCAGGGTGTGCCTGATCAAATGGGCCTTGCTTGAACAAGTTTGAGGCACTTTTTGTTGTATAATGCTAAGGTGCACAGTGCATGCGTTGGCACCTTTATTTTGATGTGATGGGAGATATGCAAGAACGATATGGAAATTGAACGAGATAGAAATATCATGTGGACATAATAATATATATGTGACTTTTTCCCCTTTTTTGTTACTATTCTCGACTTATTGTTTCTTAAGATTGGCTTAAATCCTTGGTCAAAGTTGTGACATTGTTTTGATGGTTGATTGGCCTTTTTTGGCTTCTATTTATGGGCAATTTGTTCTCTCTCACAAACATTGCAGATGCGGTAAAAGTACCATGTAGGCCCTTGTATTAGGAGTCAAATTGCATGTTCTCCTCTTCTTTTAAAAAATGGCAAATTAGTTCTCGTACATTAGATCAAAGAGCAAATTGGTCTTTTGATCTAATATATAGGACTAATGTGTACATTTTTTAGTATAAAGGGCAAATTGAATCTAACTCCTATTTTAGGGGTTTCTATGGTGTTCTCACTTACATTTGCATAATGAAATTAGGCAT
This sequence comes from Gossypium arboreum, assembly GCF_025698485.1. Classification (NCBI taxonomy): domain Eukaryota; kingdom Viridiplantae; phylum Streptophyta; class Magnoliopsida; order Malvales; family Malvaceae; genus Gossypium; species Gossypium arboreum. The sequence continues at coordinate 120,608,973 of NC_069073.1, forward strand.
AAATGTCAACTTATTATGAACTTTTTATACTATGTAGGTACTTGAAGAGATTAGGCCCTATCTGGTTGGTGCAGCGGGTGGATCTCTTGAATTAGTTGCCATTGAGGAGCCGATCGTGAAAGTTAGAATCACAGGTCCTGCAGCGGGGGTCATGACTGTTAGAGTAGCCGTAACGCAAAAATTGCGAGAGAAAATTCCGGCCATTGCAGCCGTTCAACTTTTATGATTCCAATGCAATGTTTTAAGATTTAACAAAATAGTTACCAAATATAGCATTTATTGTTGTTAGGCTTGTATGAATAGTGAAAATCCTGCTGTATAGTTCATAGTTTCCATACTTTTCTCTCTTTGGATGCCATTGCCAGTCCTAAGTATATTGTTTTTTCTTTTCTAAATTCAATTCAACAATGGCGTTCCGATTTTAAAATGAGAAAACGTTAAAAACATTCGGCAATGTGGAAACCTAAGCAGGGAACGCAGATAGGCCTCGTATAAAAAGTTTGCTCATGATTTATTCGAAATCAAGTATGACTTGAAAAAAGGTTTAAATTTGATTCAGTAATTAACAAACCAAGCTTAAGCTATTGATCAAGCTAAATTTAAAATTAGTAATATTTGACTTAAATGGTTTGCGAGTCTTATCAAGGGTTTTTTTTATATTTTTATATTATTAAATTATGTTATTAGCTTTATATATTATTAATTTTAAGCTTTATTATGAAGTTGAGTTTAAACTTGAGGTTAAAATTGTTAAGTGAACATAATTGAGTTCAAGTAGTTTGATTATATCTCAAGCTAAGCTTGAATTTAAAAATAGATATTCAATTGAGCTTCGAGTGAGTATCGAGCTTGAGCTCAAATTTGATAATATTTGGGCTCAAGTTGATTTATTTATATCCCTATTTGGATTTATAGGCTTTTAGCGAATAAAACATTTCGGGTTTTTTACCCAATTAATATAGAAAAATAAATATTTACTAAATTAGGATAAGACCCCTATTATTTACCAATATAAGCAGAATGACTAGTGCACCAATGGTGCTGCCAAAGCAATCAGTGGCACCCCCTTCCCCTGCTAGCGATGATTAAAGCAATCATTGGATTTTTTTAAAAAAATAATTATGGTGGCGTCTGAGCAATCAACAAGACTAGTATTAGATATTCAAAAATGCACGATATTTTATACAGTTAGACTAAAAAAAAAAATTTAATGGTCTCACTTACGCGTCAGGCTTCATCTGAATATTTTAACATATAATTTTTTTATTAAACTAAAAAATATTAAATAATTGGGTATTAAAATCCGAACCTATGATCGATGGGTCACATCAGTGGCAGACCGTTAGGCGGCATGTGACCCATCGGTCATGAGTTCAGATTCTAATATCCCAAAATTCAAAATTTTTTATCTATTGTTTAAAATATTAATATTAAAATTATACTGCTTTCATTATTATAAAAGGAGTTGGTTTTGTCCTCCAACCTAACTGAATGTCCCCCTGCGAAAATCAAGAAGAAATGGTATGTTGTATTTTCTTTAGTAGTATAATTAGTTATATTTTAGTAGTAGTTTTTTGTCTTAAAAAGATTATTTAGTATTAAGGTTAGTACTAATTATTTTGCATTTTTATTTTTTATATTACAAACACTTATACGCTCTCTCCTCTCTCCTCCCCACTGTCGAAGGTCCCCAAAAAATAGGTATGTATTTTATAGTTTTAGAATTGTGTTAAAAGTTTATTTTTTTGTAATAATATGTTAACGTTGAAAATAATTAGAATTGTGTTAGTTTAGATATTTGTAATTTTTTTAAAAATTAGAATTTTGTATGCTAATTTTGTGGTGTATGTATGTTATGTTTATTAAAATAGGTTTGGTAGTGTATGTTTATTTTAGTAAAATTATTAGAATTGTGTATTAAGATAGATTTGTGTTGAAAGTAACAAGGGTAGGTTTGGATGGGCGGTGCAATGCGTTTAGCTTTCTTTTTGTCTCACGCTACAATATTGTTATAGTATTTAATCTCACAGCCATCACTCTTTTTATACTAATCTCAGGTAAATACACAGCCCATCCAAATCCACCCTAAGATTGGTTTGCCTAGTGTATTTTTTTAATAATAATTTGTATATTTTAAGATATAAAAGTGAACATTATATATTTGTTTGAGTAATTAGATTTTTTTTTATTACGAAAATGGGTTTCGAAAAAAATAATTGTTGTTAATTTTATATTGTTTATTTGTTAAGTCAATGATTAAAATTTTAATTGTTTGTGCATACATCGAAATGGGTTCTTTAATTACAATAGACGATCACACAGCAAAGTCGATCCATTTACTGGGAAAAAATGTTCTAATATTGCACGAAATTTTCATAATAGTTGCACATAATTTTTTAATTAATTGTGAGATCTTAACTAATGTTGTAATTTAATATGATTAGGATGCGTACCACATGTTGAGGCTGCGTGGCCATGATTCAAGCTATTGGCTGAACGAATAGATTATGCCCCACCTAGATGTCACAGGATTTGAATCACCGGCATTAATCCATGTGTTTGAGTTGAGGGCCAACTTAATATCGACATTAGTTGAGTGTGTCGTCCAGGGACGCTGCCAAGCAGCACCAACCCCTATTTAAACAAATCATTCTTGAACGGTTTAACAATTAACCGATTTAAGGAAAAAATTTAAATATGTTGAAATTGCCCTCAAGCCTAGTCAACTTTTACCTAAAATGGTGCTGTTCTAGCTCATATGTTGCGTATGTATTCCACAAAGACACGTTACCTTTTCAAATTAATTTGTGAATGTATTAAGAATATTTAAATATATATATGTTGAAATCGAAATTTATCCATGTTCACTTGTTTTTGTCGATTTTCAATATATTTTTAAAATATTTTTTCCTTTCTTCTTATCAGTTAACTGCTAAATTGTTCAAGAAGGCTTTGTTTAAATAGGATCCGGTGCCGCCTGATAGCATCCCTTTACCTGGGTGCTGCCAAACAAGTCTCCCCCACCCCTCCAACTCGATTCAAACTCGTATTTTGGCAGGAAATAATGGTGCTATCGGATAAGTTGACACCACTAATAAATTTTTTTTAAACCCTATTATGGCATGATGATTGTAGAAAAAAAATGATGGTGCCAACTTGTAAAGCACCACACGTGGTAACTATTGCAAACATATCATTTTGATAAATAATTTCATGTGCATACTATTTGAGATAAATTTTTTATATTAATAAGATAAAAAGACATTCAAAAATCAAGTCAAAATTATAATAAAATTAAATTTATTCTATAGAAAACGTCATAAAAATCATTTTAGTATAAATACGACTATTTTACTAAACTGATCCAAAAAAATTAAATAATTATAAAAAAATCCAAGTTCAACAACATTTATGGACTAACATAGAAGGAACAGCGCCAAAGAGTTATGGCCACCCATAGCGGCACTCATGTCCCCGATTCCCAAAAAACCATGTAACACCCCATACCCGTGTTCAATACTAGAACAGAATATGAGTATTACTAGAACAATGTACGTATAATTATAGCAAATCAAGACATAAAATGATTATCTAAATTTAAATCCGTCAATTGATTACTCATCTTTTAAAAAAATTTAAATTCACATATATCATAAACTTATAATGTAACTAACATTAGATCATACCGATAACAAAATACGAATGAAATATCTAACGTTAGAATTCAACTTTTAAAGTAATATTACTAAAATTTATAACAAAATACTCAAGCCTTCTATACATGCCATATGTCCAAAATGTGTTTACAAAATACCAAAAGGAAAGATGGATAGTGTTGGTGAGCTTCCGACAACTTTTCCCCGAATCACGAGCAAACTTGATTTCACTATAAAATAAAACAAGAAAGGAAGAGGAAGCAAAGTAATCTAAAAGCTTAGTAAGTAATATGTAAATAATAAAGATAACAAATTAATAATGACATTTATAGATCCCAAAATATGTATCCATAATTACACAACCTTTTTCTCATATGCATTTATCATTTATTTCAGTTTAGTACAAGCTGTCCATTCAAGTCCCAGTTACTAAATTATTTTTATCTGAAGCTACGGAACTCCAAATTAAGATCCATAAATTTTTCCAGAAACTAGACTCATATGTCTTATTACCATAAAAATTTCAGAATTTTTGGTTGGGCCAATTAATACAGTTTATTCATTGAAGTCTCCCCTGTTTTGCGGTTCAGCAGCTCTGACCACTCTTCACTAAAATTTAATTATCTTTTGATACCAAATTCAAATGAGGTTCTCGTTTTTTTCTTCTGAAAAAAAATTCAGTAAGGAATCCAACCATATAAATTATGTTCATTAACTATTTTTTTACAATTTTTAATGACTTTTACAATTCAGAATAGGGGATCACAAAATTAGTCTAAACCAGTCTTACAAAAATATAAATATCTCAAAATACAGAATTCCTTTGTTTGCTCTGTTTCTTTTATAGGAAAATAGATTCAATATTTTTTAATTCCATTTCTCATTCTACTTCTAGTTCAACTTTTAGCATTTTTAGTGATTTTTAAAAGTCACTCCCCTACTGCTGTTTCAGACTGTTTATCCCAAATTTCATTCCTTCACTAAAATTTCTTATTATCAACTTTCAAGATAATACTTATCCATATTCATCTTATCAAAAATTCAATCACATATCTAACTCATAATTCAAAACTCATATATTCATATTTCAGTATTATCCCACTTTTTTTTTCACGTTAAATTTCATTTAGCAAACTTGTTTTTTCCGGTGAACACTTCGGAAAGTAACAATATTCGGTAGTTTTAGCACATAGCTCCACTTTCCGTAATTAATGCCCAACATAGTGGTATATGCACATAGCACCACACTATTGGGCTAACATGCAATTTTGGCATATGCACTTAGCGCCACTTTTCAAATTAACATGTATAACCGTGGCATATCCATTTAGCACCACGTTACATGTTTAACCGTGGTATATCCACTTAGCACCACGTTAATGAATCAATATATGTAACCGTGGCATATCCACTTAGCACTATGTTACATGTATCAATATGTGTAACCGTGGTATATCCACTTAGCACCACGTTTTTCCATTCCGAATGTTCAACCGAGATTTCCTCATTTAATCTCAATTCACTAACCACAAATCACCGTTTGTGTCCATTAATTGAACAATACTAAAACTTATTTCACATGTCACAAAAATAAAATATTATAACATAATAAAACAATACATTATTTACATAAAAACTTACCTCGGTGCAAAGTAAAGAAATTTTGCAATTTAGTCCACAATCTTTTCCTTTCCCCGATCAAGGTCGATTCCACTTTTTTCTTGATTTAGAATAACACATTTAGCTGATTTAATACTCACATTTATCAAAATAGTCCTTAACTCTAACTTTGGAAAAATTGCGATTTTGCCCCTAAACTTTTGCATATTTACACTTTTTCCCCAAAGCTCGGAAATTAAACTATTTCCCAAATTCTTATGTTTTATGACATGCTGATCATTTTTGCCTCCTATGGCAACATCAAATTCTCAATCTAACATGTACTTATGAAAATTAGGTATTTTTACCGATTATGTCGTTTTACTCGTTTTTTCACGTAAAGTTGCTTAGCAAAAGTTGTTTAACACAATTTCAAGCTTCATATTCTACCATAATACATCAAAATAAACACATTTCACCTATGGGTATTTTTTCAAATATGAACCCTAGGTTAAATTATTGCTAGCATAAGCTAAATTGAGTTATCGAGACTCCAAAAACGTAAAGAACATTAAAAACGGGGCTTGGAATCACTTACTATGGAGCTTGTAAGCTTGAAACAAACCCTAGCTATGGAGAACCCTTGAAATTTCGTCGTAATGGAGAAGATGGACATATTTTGCCATCTTTTTCCTTTTTTTTAATCTTTTAATTACCAAATGACTAAACTACCCTTCATTAAAAACTTTGGTTATTTTTACCTATATGTCCATTTTTTTCCATGAAAACCTAATGGTATAATTACCATTTAAGGACCTCTACTTCAATTATGCTCTTCAATTAAATCCTTTAACATCTAGAACTCATATTTATCAACTTTTGCAATTAAGTCCTAATAGGCAAATTACACATGCAATTCATGAAATTTTCTATCGATACTCTAACACATGCATCTAATCACTCGATAAATTATAAAAATTAATCAGAATAAATTTTTCTACTTCAGAATTGTGGTTTCGAAACTACTCTTCGATTTAGGCCCTAATTCGGGCTATCACAAACCACCTGATGACTGGAGTTGTAATTTAAAAAATATTTTTTTTGATGTCGACAGTGCAATGATCGACACCCATGTATATATTTTTTTCTCATCCTAGAATACTTAGTGCCAACCAATGGATTCACGAGATCAAGAAAAAAGAATTATTGAAAAAGGGTGCCGACCAACTTAGTGTTGGCATTAAAAAAAATTTAAAAATTTTGAAAATAGGTGCCAACCACCTACTATACGACACCCAAAAAAAAATATTTTTTTAAATTTGATACAAATGTATTATACTAATAAAAATATATATAGGTGTCTACAACTTTAAATCATCAAATGACTTTTTTGGAAATTGGGGATATAGATGTAGGCCATGGCTGGCCATAACCTCTGGGCACTACTTCTTCCAGGATATTTTGATAAATGTTTTTATATTGAGTTATTTTTATAATTATTTAATTATTTTAGGTCAATTGGATAAAATATTCTATAAATACTAAATTCACCTATCTAATAAAAAATTAATTTAAGTTTGCCCCTCACAGTTTTCGATTTAACGGTGTAAGATGACATCAGACTGACCAGATGATGTCACCAAGCTGATGCGATAAGATGACATCATACAGAAACGACATCATACTATATTAATATAGTAAATAAAATAAGAAATAAAAATATTTTTAAAAAGAATATGACAATTGAGTGTTTAGATTTTGATGAAATTTAAATATCTATATTTATTTGTATTAAAAAAAATATATTTTCTGTAATTTTAAAAATAATCACATTAAGGAAACCTGATTTTTAATATAATTAAAAAAATCAATTTCTCTTTAGATTTTTAAGGTGTCGAAACCATTTTCAAATCGAGTTTTAGAAAATGGGAATCGATTTTAAAAACGAAAACGGGAGTCCCCACCAATCTTTTTTGATGTGATTGGATCACCTTTAAAACATTTTGTTTTAAAATCATTAGTTTTGGTCCACGAAATAAAAGAACGGGTTCGGGAGTCGATTACGTACGAGGAAGGATTAGCACCCTCGTAACGCCCAAAAATTGGTACCTAATTGATTATCAAATGTCTTTAATGTCGAAAATTTTAAAGATTTTAAGATGTAATCCTCTTTAAAATATTTTGATTTTGAAAATTTGGGTTCACTTGTATCAAAGTATTAACACTAAGTTAGCCCCCTTTTTGAAATCCCTATCTCGAAACGACAAAATGCTACATCCAGTAAGTTAGGACATATCGCTTTACAGTTCCAAGACAGTCGATTACGTTTTGAAAACCTTTAAAAACTTAGAAGGGTACTTGACTATTCGAACTTAACGGGAAAAGTCGCAACCCAATAAGTTAAGGCACTACTTTTTCTAAATTTCCAAACATCAAGCATTGCCTTTATATTTTCTGAAAATTTTGGAGCCTTGTCTTTTTAAAGATGATGCGTAGGGAATTGTATTGCATTATAAATCATACATAGTAACATATTATTGTAGTTGGTAAATAAAACGTGCATTTAAACAAAATGATGGCAATGATATAAAGAACGTACATTAGATTCATACATATAAAATAGCAAATATTAATAATATGCATACAAAAATATATAGCATGTATTGAGAACGAATAATCAAGATATATAAACATATGAAATAATATTTAAATGATGCGTGATATAAAATCAAACATAATCAAATAATGCATGATATACAAATAGAATAAATGTAATGTCAATATGCATATAATTATAATAAAAATTTAACACATACATGATACATACAATACCCAACATATAGAAGAACTAATAAAAATGATTGATTGCTAACAAAATATACATACAATTAAAAACAAGACATTTCATATCAATAGTATTTAATATATAATATAATAACATAGTAACAAGAATAAAAGAATAATAATTATATAATAATATATTGGTTTGAAAGTATGTAAGAGATTTCATAATATAACAATATTAGTTTAAAATGAAATAATATACGTATAGTAAATAAATAAAAAATGAAATGTGTATATAATGTGAGTTAAAAATATGATCTAATAATAATAATTTACATTTTGAAATAATATATATAAAACAATATAATTTATGATACATGATATACATAACATATATATATATAAAAAATAAATAGATAATGTAAAAATGAAACATAATAAAGATTATATAATAAAATGTAATATAAACATATAAGAAAAAAATAGATATAATATGAAGGAACATATAAACAATATATATATATATATATATATATATATAAGTAATTAATAAATATAATATATGAAAATATAATAATATATAAAAGAGATGTAAAATAGTAATTTAAGAAAAATAATATATAATAAGTAATAATAATATATAATTAAAAATAATACTTATAACAAAATAATTTTATAATATATAATATAAAAGTAAAATTAGAATAAAACAAATAAAATATATATATATATAGAATAATATAATAAATATAGGACTAAATTTAAAGTTTAACAAAATTATGGGGCAAATTTTGAAGGAATAAAACTGAATTAAAGACCTATTTAAAAGCAGCATAAAATTAAAGGGACTCATGGGCAAATTGCCCTATTCCCAAAACGGCAACGTTTTCCGAATACAATTTAATGTACCATCGGACTCAATTGAATTAAAATTAGAATATTGGGGTAAAATTTAAAAAAATAAAGTGAAATCATGAGAAATTAAAAGTTGAGAGGACCGATTGGATAATTAATCCTTTTGCAAAAGCGCGGATCCTACAGGTAATCGGGTCAACGTCATGGATCCTTGGGGTCACAAAACGATGCCGTTTTGTCAAGGCTATAAAAGCCAATTCCTCAGCCTTTAGTTCATTTGAAGCCCGATTTTAAAAAAAAACTAAAAAATCTCTCTGAAAGAAAGAGAGAGGAAGGGAGCTCTGGGCTTTGGCCTCCGTTGGTCACACTTCGCCCACGCGCCCACGCGCCGCCCTAGGACCACCGTATACGGTAGCTAGGGTTCGAAAAACCTCTCCTTTTTCGTGCCATCCGTCAGGTAACCCTTTCCTTTTATTTTTAAGTTATTTTTGTGTACATATATATATAAATATTCATATGCTTCTATACTGAAAATAGAGAAATGAAGGACAAAAATATAAAAACAAGAATCACCTTTGAAATTGTTTGTATCCGCTTTTTATTTCTGTATGCGTAATCGTTACAAGGGTTACAAAGGCTTTTTTATAGCCTACTAATTTGTTACATAAGGAAAGAAATCTCTGATTTCTTGTATCTTTGACTGATGTGCTGTGATTTCCTTGCCATTTTCTACTCTGCTTTTTCGCGTATCTGCTGTTTGTTTCCTTTTCTTGCAGGCAATCGAGCGAGGGATCCGGCAGTGACCATGCTGGTGTAGACGCGTGCACTGATCACGGCGCTGATCGAGCCTTGGTGATGGTCATGATGTAATTTGGGGCCAGACCAAGGGACGACCGATGATCGGGGCGTTGATGAGCATTGAAGCCCCTTAGGACAACTCATTAAACAGTGGCCTCGATTTGGGGGTTGCCAGACACTCTCCGAAGCTTCCAGAAATGTTTGCGGCGCTACAGTATTCAGGAAACCCTAGGGTTTCCCTGTTTCTCTTAAGTCTGTTGGGCCTTTTGGGCTGTTTTGTTTTGGGTCAAGGTCTGTAATGTAATGGGTTAGGTCTGACTTAGGCTAGCAGGGATAATGAGTCTGACGAGCTGCTGGGTGTAACGGGTCTTATTTGGGTTTGGGTTTAGCTTAGGGGTATTAGGTATTGTTTTGGCTATTGGGTTATACCCGAATATGGGTTTTTGTATTTGGGCTTTGGGTAGCAACAGTAGGCCTGGACTTTCAATGGACTTTTTAATAAATGTTTATTTATTTATCTAATTTTTTCTTTATTTAAACCCGGTCAAATTTGGGCTATTACATAAGGTATTTTTATATTATTTGTAAATTAAAAAATTAAGTTTAACTGCTAACATTATTAAAATTATTTTGTTAATTTCTACTTCATTATAACATCAATTTTTAAGTTACATAATTATGAAGTGGGTATTTTTATTTTAAAATGTCACATCAATAAATTTAACAAAAGAATTTACAGTGTTAACAACTGAACTTGAAATTTGAAATCTAGAAATAGGGAGACTGAGGGTGGGTTTGGATGGGCGGTGTGTTTGCCTGCGATTAGTGTAAAAACAACGGTGGCAGTAATATTAGATACTATAATGATACTATAGCGTGAGACAAAAAATAAGTTAAATACAATGCACCATACAGGACCCAATCGCCCATCCAATCCCACTTTAAATTCATAGAATAAAACTGTAGTGGCAAAATTCTAATTCTGTGAAGAGTAGAGGAATACACCTTTTTATGTGCAACTACTTAATTTGCTAGCTACTTGCAAGTTAATTTTATATATTTTTACTTATTAAAATTATATATATAATCATTTTAACATTTTTAATGTTTAAATTATATTAGTATTATATATTATGATAAATTTAATTTTTATTTGTTATAATTACATTATATATAAAAAATAATATAAAACATTATAAACTTAAAAAAAAAGTCGGACTTGAACTTTAAATGTTTAAATTTGAGCTCCATTCATATTTTAAACTTCCCTAATTTTTTTTTTACCAAAATCCATATTTTAACTAATATTTTTATTCAAACATTTTTAAATTTTGAGCTATAATATAACAAATAACACAAAACTTTGTATTAAAATTATCTCATATTTCTGGGTACGCAAGGGATTGCGTACCTAAAACTTGCTTGGTTTTAGAGGAAAAAAACTAGGGCAAATTACACCAATAGTTACTCAACTTGATACAATTGACAAAACAGTCATTTTGGTTTCAATTCAGTCACTCAACTTTCAAAAAATAACAAATCAATTACTAACGTTATCGAAAAGTGACAAATCAATCATCCATTAACATTTTTTGTCACAGGTTTAATGGGACAATTGACATAGCTAGTTAATTAGCTAATGTGGTCAGTTAACTGGCCATGGTGGAAACCAAATTAACTAACTTGGAAACCTAATTAACTGTAATAGTATGATTTTTAATCGTGTCGAAAATAGTGATTCGAGACTACTAAATTCGGCAAATAAGCTTGTAAATTTTATTATTTAATATTTACGAGTCAAATATAATTTAAAAAAATTTAAATTAATAATTTATGTCTTATAATGATTTATTATATTCGAGTGATAAAACCCTAATTCAAGTGGTTTTGAAAAATGAGGTATCGGGACCTTGTTTCTATAAATTGAGCAGTAATTTTTTTCAAAAATATTTACAGAGTGTCATTAAGGTGGTATTAAAATTTTGTTGAAAAATTTTAACGTTTTGATAGTGAATTAAGAGTAATTACGTATAAAGCCTAAATTGAATAAAAGATAAAAGTTGAGTTATAGATTAAAGAAAAAATTAAAGAGAGACTAAAGAAGAATTATGCCATTGTTTCTTTATGAGGCGGCATAAGGTAGATCTTTTGTGAATTTATTATATATATTATAAAATAAACCTTAAGTGTTTAAGTATATATATTATATCATATAATCTTATATTAATGTATAATAAAACAAAATAATAAAATAAAAGAATTAAAAAGAAACAAATCAAAAATGAAACAGGAGGAAAAAGAAAGGAAGAAAGAAAAAGAAAAGGGAGAAAGAAGGAGACGAAGTCCTTAGGGTTTTAAAGTGCCAAGTTCAATTGGTTAATCAATTTAGTCCTTTTTTCTTGTAATTTTTATATTTTTGAGATTGTTATAATTAGGTCCAACTAAACATTACATTTGTTTTTTATTTTGTTAAAGATTTTGGATGTTGCTATTGATGAGTCTATATGATTTTTATATTAAATGATGAATTTGAGATATTAGGTGTTAATTGAAACTATTTTGTTAAGTGATTTTGATGAATTTTTCGATTAAGGATTAATTTATTAAGTTAGTAAAAATATAAGGGTTTGTTGTGAAATTATTGCAAAAATGGGCTATATTGAATGCGATGAATATTCAACTAACATGGATTTGCATTAAAAATGGTTAATTTGCATGTTTTGGGTTTAGGGACTAAATTAAATAAAGGTAAAACTTTAGGGAAAATTTTGTAAAAATATAAAAATGACCAAATTGTATGAAATAAATTGTTTTATTGTCTAAATTAATATATTGAATGAAATTATTAATTTAGATCAAGATCGGGTGAAAAATCGAGGAAAATAAAAAATTTCCAAAACGCCTCTGAACTTTGGTATTTCTACAATTTAGCCAGGTAAGTTCGTGTAATTAAATTGTATATTTATATGTTTTAAATTGAATGTTGTGTATGTGATTTGTGTAAATTGTCATGTATGAAATTAATCACATATCCGGCGATGATCGACAAATATTAAGTCCATTTGTATAAATGAAATTCGATGGATATCAAGTTCTCGAATTAGTTGTGGTCCTGCATATGTTGCGTACACATCACAGCTCGAAAGAGCATCTCGTTATTAGCTCTTATGAGCTTCTCGTTATATGGTTCTTGCGAGCTTCCCATTAATAGCTCTTAGGAGCATCCCGATTGGTTGTGATCCTGGATGCGTTGTGGACACACCGCAGCTTTTATGAGTGCCCCGATATTTGGCTCTTCAGAGCTTCCCGATTAAAGGCTCTTTCACGAGCTTCCTAGAATATGACTCTCCAGAGCTTCCTGATATTGGCTCGCTTGAACTTTTCGATATTGGGTCGCTTGAACTTCCCGATATTGGCTCGTATGAGCTTCCCGTTAATGGCTCTCCTAAACTTCCCGTTATATAGCTCGAAAGAGCTTCCCGTTTATGTGCTCGTATGAGCATTCCCGAATATGAATTGACGGATTTCAAATTTGTACACTTCGTGTGTACTACCCGTGTATCCATCGATATTTTAAATGATTCAACGGGCAAAGTTCTGACATGAGACAACATGAAATTGAAATGTACCATACTAGTATATACTCGAAATATATGGAATTGATATACGAATACAAGATGTGGAAAGTTTATGAACATGGAAATTTGATTATTATTGAGCTCATACATGTTTCTTGATATTTATACGAAATACATGGAAATGATGGTACATGATATTTTGATATAATGAAATGAATGATATATGATTATGAAGAAACGGTAAGAGAATGATACAATATGTACCTATATGAATATATTTTATATGGCGATATAAGGAACTTATGTAAGTTGAAACGAGTAATAAACATTAGTGTGACATGTTGAGAAAATAATATTATCAATGTTGAATTTATATGAAATATGTTTAAATACACTAACATGTGTTGTTGTTTGATGCTTAGGCAAGTGCCAAGCTATTGGTTAAATGGTAATATGTTTATTTATATGATGCATTTAAAGGGTAAGTACTCAAATGAAAATATGCTAGTGCTCAATAAAGAGTGGTAAGGTTTAAGTTCTGCAATTTCTTATAAAATGACTTATCATGTGATTAATTCGAAAAAGGCTATGTTTAAATGCACTAGCTTGTGGCTATGGTTGAATGATATGTTTATGACTGGTGTGTTATGCATATGAAATGAGTGTGGAAAGTAAAGAAATGCAAATGAAAATAAAGAAATTTGGAAGAGTTAAAGTTGTTTAAAATCCTACTATGCTAGGAATAATATGTATAAATGATGCTGTGGATTTATTCACCTTGTGAGTTATTAAATATAACTTCACCAGTATTGCGGTGTCAATATTGGATTATTCTTGATATGTATAAATTTCATATTTGAAATGAATTGATATGGTTAAAGTTTATATGAGCTTACTAAGCATTGCTTACGTAGTTGTTTTCCTTTACTTTCCAGATTATCAGAAGCTCGATCGGGGTGGAAGCTTGTAGAAGATATATCACACTATCCATCAGTTTTATCGTTACTTTAGGATGTTTTGATTTTGGTTATAATGGCATGTATAGGTATTCTGGTTAATATTGGCCTATATGTGTTTTGTTAAAATTAGTCACTTATTAGACTTGTGTGTTGGCACATTTTGGTTTGGTGCATATTTGCCTTATATGATTGATGTGTGCTTTGGTTTATGATTGTATGATAAAAGGTAAAATGTTAGCTAAAAGTGTAATTATATACATATGTTTTGGGATGTGACGAATTGATCAGGAATCAGTACTTTAATATATAAGGTATAAATATATTTAAATATATTAGTATATAAAATACATTTTGGCACCAGATGATATGTTTTGGTAGGTAAGTGACTTGGTTTGAAATAATGCAAATTAGCTTGGTAAACCTTGGGTACAATTATGCATATATGTTAGTTATACATATGAATATATTGAATACTATATGATGTGAAATATATGTTTACTTGATCTGTAAATTCTGGTAATGTAATGAGTCGAAATTTACGGGTATAAGAAAAGTGTATTTTCGGGTCATCGTTTTCGTAAAATTGATTCGTAAATATTTATTAAAAATATTTACAAAGTTTATTGTATGGTTAATTAGGTTTTGGTTGGGTGAATTAGTTTGAATTAATGTTAATTAGGTATAATGATTAAATTGAATAAAGTGTGAAAGCTTAATTATAGAATAGAGAAAAGTCAAGGGACTAAATAAATAAATAAATCAAATTGTGATAATTGAGTGGTTAAAATAAAATACAAGTGTAACAAATACATACATACATTTGTAATACATATATATATTTATTTATTATTTAAGAAATAATAATTATTATATTAATATTGTACGGGCCAAATTTTGCTCGGCCCGCTTAAACAAAAAAAAAACAAAAATAAAAAAGGGTCCATTTTACATAAGGCCCAAACATAAACCGAATCCAACCCAGATCCTACCCATTTGTTACAAACAGACCCAACCTAAGCCAAACTAAACCTAATTTTCGACAGCCCAACAGGCCCAGAACCAAAGCCAATTTTGGCAGACCTAAAAACCCTAGTTTCTTCCCAGCGTCGCGCGCCTCACGTGCCCCGTCGGCACGTCCAACGCCCGATGCTCTTCCCCCCTGACACCGTTTGCACCAGAATGGCAAACCTCTGCCTCGTTGACCCTCAGAGCCTGCAAAAACAAAGACCAAAAGAAAACAAAAACAGAAATGAAGCAAGAAAACAGAATAAAAGGTAATAGCAGTAACAGGAATAATTTCTTTTTTCTTTTTTCTCTCTCGGCTATATAAGCCCGGAAATAAAACGTTGTAAAGATACGAACATTAGCAATCAAAAAAGCAAAAAAAAACATACGAAAAGGTTAAATCTCCGATCTTATTTATTTTCATTTCGTTCTTATTTCTTTAATATATTTTTTTATTATTTCAATACAATCTGTTAAAACGATTGGGGCGTAGGACAAATAAAAGAAAAGAAGAAGGGAACCTTACCAGATCCGCCCCGTGACCGCGTCGTCGGAGCTTTCTTCTCCGTTCGGCGTGGTCGAGCAAAAGGGGGACTGAGCCTTTGTCTTTCGGCCTTTGGGAGCATGTCTCCGATAAGCATGAGAAAGGAGGGCTAAAAGACCCCATCTTGGTGCATCGCCGGTCACCGATGTAATGGTGGCGAGGTGGTCGGACGGCGGCAATGATGGGTTATTTTCTAACCCTAGCAGAAAAGGAATATAGGGGAAAGAGGGCAGTTTTCTGATTTTTTAGAAAGGAAAACAAATGGCAAAAAAAGAAATGGAAAACTAACCTAAAAGGCAAAGCAAAACGGCATCGTTTTGCGTCAAGGAAACCGGCACTAAAACGGCGTCGTATCGGGTTATCCGCGCGCGACCCGGCCCGCTCCAGGGGGTCCGCGCATTTTCAAACCATTAGGCTATTTGCCACTTTGATCCTTCCGTTTCTATGCGATTGTCGACTTAACCTTTTTTCTTTTTAGTTTATTTTAAATTTCGCCTCAGGATTTTGCGTCTGATTCACTTTAATCCTGCGTTAAACGGTGCGCAGAGAACCTAAGGAATAATTTCCTGATCAGTCCTCAAATCCCGCGCGTTTTTTCATTTTGACCCCATGTTTTTTCAGCTCTTGAATGTTCAGTCACTTGGGGAAGAAAATTGAAGGTAAGTTCATGGTAGTTTGCTTCTATCTTGAGGTTCATGAGTTCTTCTTGATTCTACCTTAACTCTTGAAGCATATTTTGGTTTTTAGTTGTGTTGTGAGCATTTAGTCATGAATTAAAATGAAGGAAATGGTTGTTGTTTCTTGTTCTTTTGATGAAAAATAGAAGATAGGTGAAGTTGAGCCAAACAAATGAGCATGCATGTGCCTTAGATGCTAAAGGGAAAAATCGGCTAACATGTTGTGCTTTAAAATGATGAAATGGAGATTATACTTAAGTAAAATCATAGATATGTGACGATTGATTGGTGATATACATGTTTAAATAACATGCATGCAAGGTATGTGTGAAAGAGTGATTTGGTAATAAATCTGCTTGGGATAGTAGCAGTAACGTGAATTTGGAAAATCACCATAAATTGTGAGAGATGAATTAGAAGCTGAATAAATTATGTAATTAAAGCTTAATGAGTCTAGTTTCAAATGAAATAAACAAGAACATATTTTGAATTCTGTACAATGAGAAATTTGATTCGTAATGAAGAGTGGTCAGATTAGTCAAACAGTGAAACATGCGAAACTTTGAGAAAAATCTGGTATTGATTGGATAAACCAAAAATTCTGAAAATTTTATGGATAGAAGATATATGAGTCTATTTTCAGGTAAAATTAACGGCACTTGATTTGTAGTTTCGTAGATCTAGTTATAAATGATTTAGTGACTGTTGCTCAGGAAGACAGCTTGCAGTGAAATTATGATTATGTGGTAAACATTGACAAAAATTTGTTAATGAGTTGCTTATTGATTTCTTATAAGCTTACTATGATCTGTAGGTGTGGTTGGCCGAATATTGTAAGGGGTTAATACGTAGTTTATATTTGAATAATTAGATTAACGTGTTAGTAATCCAATTGTAGGCGGTTCGTGTGTGGATCTCGTCAGCATATCGTCGCAAACAGGTGTGTAACTAACACCCTCTTTCTTAGTCTGGATCGGCAAAAGTCGAAAAGCGAAATGCCAAAACCGGTATTTTGTAGATTTGCGAGTGCGAATGCTCGTGAGGTAAATCGATTAATGTTTTTGGTAAGCTGCAAAATTTGACCGCAAAGTGCATGATTTACGTGCCCTCGATATTTTTGGGCTTAATGGGCCAAAATTGGAATGATGGGCCAACGAGCCCAATTCAAGAAGAACCCTCGATGCGTGATTACGTTAGTACGTGAAAAGTAGGAATATGCATGAAAAACCCTAAAATAGATAAATTATGAAATACCTTTAAAAGTGGAAAATTTACGGTTTACCCTAGTAGATAAATTAGAAATACCCCTAGGGTTAAATTGACCTAAATGCATGTTTGATGTTGTTAACTCATGCATGCCATGTTGTTATTATCTCGATGCATGGGATTGGGATATTGACGGAGGAAGTACTAAAAGTGGCTTGTCCACGTCTTGGAGGCTTTGCCTCAATTTATCGATAGCTGAGCAAAGTGCAAGTACGCAAGCTGTGGAGTGTTAAATTTGGGTGGGTTGAGATATTCCCACATGGAGTGTAGGGTTGGTACGGGTGGAGTGTAGTGGTTGGTAGGTTGAGTAGTCTCCCAAATGGGCTTGCATATGTTATTGATGTTGCATGTATTTTGAAATGGGCCTATGGGCCATCTCATTATCTGAATAAGGGCTAAGGCCCGGTTTATTGTAATCTGAAAGGGCTCGGTCCAAGACCATCTGTTACTGAATGGGCTTAGGCCCAATAGGCTTGAGTGACTTGGGCTTTGAATGGGTTTTCCTTACACACCGGGTTTCCCAAACTCACCCTTTTATTTTCATCCACGCAGAAATCCCCAACCATAGTGGGCTTGGAGTCATGAGGGAATTTGAGTGGCCACCCGCTCAATGTTTGGTTTTCTTCGTGAACTGGACATCCTATTATTTACGTTTGAAGTTTTGGGTTTTAAATGTAATAAGGCCGCTTAATTATTTTTTATGGTTTTAATATGTATTACTAAGATAGGTATTACTTATTTTAACTATTGAAATTGGATAGCTTTAGTAGCGTTTTCAAAAATAACAATTGATTTCAAAATAACACGACAACAAGCAAAGCTTCCGCAATGAAAGTATTTTCCAAAATTAATCACTTTTCCTAAAAATGACATAATCAAATCAATTTCCTAGAAATATCTATGACGTTAAGGTGTGGCAATGGCGGTATGCATGTCTAGGATTGGATCGAAGGAGCTTGGTACTTAAGCAGTCCGATGGACTCACCACATCTTTTCCGATTTCCTACCGGTGGATGACTTCCATTCACTTTAACCTATAATGAAATTATCTTTTAAAACACTAAGTAAGTTTTTCGGATCAACAATATAAAATGTTTTGAACGCTCGATGTGGCATGTCGGATCCGCCATAACATCCGGTCGGGTTTGGTGCTACATTTAGTGGTATCGAGCCTAGGTTGCAACAACTCTACTGTGGAATGGGTTTACAAAACAAAGATTTTCGAAGCGAAAATTTTATAAAGAATGCGAAAAAGTCGATTTTCAAAATTTAGATCTTTCAAGGTGGCATTAGAATCTCCTACCAAGTCTGTAAGTATTCGAATTTTTCAATATTTTCCTGAATTCTCTGTCAGATTGAAACCCTACTAGGACACTCTAGATAGGATGATCTGAAACCATAGGAAAATCGATAAGAGATTGAAATCGTAGCTAGACTTGATTTTACGAAAACAAACTCTAAACTACTGTCTGATTCATAAAACATCTGTAATAAACACTGGAATATTAATTGATGCATAAAAATTTGTAATCAAGATAATACGATATGAGTACAAGAGGCCGTGGACGGAGCCGAGAAAGTGCTCAAGCGAGATCTTCGCCTTCGAGACATATGCCGGAGGTAGATGCACCGGTACCACCGACAACAGAGGTAGAGTCTCATGACCGCAGTGCCAGGGATAATGCCCTGTCACAGGTAATGCTTCGTGTTCTGGAAAGGGTTACCGGGACAAGTTCGGGCAAAGGAATTCGAGGATCGATTTCTGAACAACTTCGGGCTAACGGAGCGGAGATCTTTAGGGGCGTGTCTGGTATAGCCCTGAATGTGGCGAAATATTGGTTGGAGGCCACAGAATGGATTATGGACAACTTGAACTGCTCTGAGGAGATTGTGAGTGGGGTATCTGTAGTAAGTCCTTTAGGTCACTCGGTTAGGGTAAACAAACTGTATAGGGATGTACCCTTAGAAACTTAAGGTAAGATTTTCCCTAGAGATCTGATAGAGTTACAGTTCGGAGAGTTAGATCTCATTTTAGGAATGGACTGGCTTGTTAAGCATAAGGCGACTTTGGATTGTGCTGCTAAATGAATGGTGTTAAGGACCACAAAGGATGAGGAGGTTATGGTAATAGGTGAGCGAAGGGATTATTTGTCCAATGTGGTGTCAGCTTTAAAAGCCGAAAAGTGGATTCGAAAAGGTCGTGAGGCCTATTTGGCATTTGTAAGTCAGTCAGAAGAGGAAAGACTGATAGTGGATAAGGTTAGGATTGTAAAGGAGTTCCAAGATATTTTTCCGGAGGAGCTTCCAGGATTGCCTCCGAATCGAGAAGTTGAGTTTGAAATAGATTTGTTGCCTGGAACGGCGCCCTTATCCATCGCAGCGTATAGGATGGCACCGAAAGAGTTAGTGGAGTTAAAGGCTCAAATTCAAGAGTTGTTGGATAGGGGCTTCATTAGGCCAAGCGTGTCTCCATGGGGAGCACCGGTGCTATTCATAAAAAAGAAGGATGGTACGATGCGGATGTGTATTGATTATTGCCAGTTGAACAAACTGACGATTAAGAATAAGTATCCACTACCAAGGATTGACGATCTGTTTGACCAACCTAGAGGAGCTTCTGTATTTTTCAAGATTGACCTTTGATCTCGATATCATCAGTTAAGGGTCAAGGAGGCAGATATCCATAAGACAGCATTCAGGACTCGGTATGGTCATTACGAGTTTCTGGTTATGCCATTTGGACTGATGAACGCTCTCGCAAAGCATTTATGGATCGATGAATCGTGTGTTCCAACCATTTTTTGATCAGTTCATAGTCGTCTTTATTAACGATATCCTGGTATATTCTGAAACTGAAGCGAAACATGATGAGCATCTCCGTATAGTGCTGTAAGTGTTAAGGGAGAAGGAACTCTTTGTGAAGTTCAGCAAGTCTGAACTTTAGTTGAGGAAGGTAACCTTCTTAGGACATGTGGTCTCTGCTGAGGGGATTAAGGTGGACCCTAGGAAAATTGAAGCGATTTTGGAGTGGAAGCTGCCTAGGTCAGTGTCGGAAATATGGAGTTTCCTAGGACTGGCAGGATACTACAAAAGGTTTGTGGAAGGTTTTTCTGTGATGGCAGCACCTTTGACAAAACTCATAAGGAAAGGAGTACCGTTTGTATGGACTAAGAAGTAGCAGAAAGCTTTTAAGAAGTTAAAGAAAGTTCTGATTGAAACACTTGAGTTAATTCAGCCGGATTCTGGGAAGGATTTTACTGTGTACAGTGACGCATCACACGTGGGTTTGGGCTGCGTGTTAATGCAAGAGGGTAAGGTGGTTGCATATGCATCACGATAGCTTAAACCTCATGAGGGGAACTATCCGACTCATGATTTGGAGTTGGCAGCAGTGATATTCGCACTTAAGATTTGGAGACATTACTTGTACGGAGAAAGGTGTATTATATACACTGACCATAAGAGTCTTAAGTATTTGTTGACTCAGAAGAAGTTAAACCTTAGGCAAAGGAGATGGATTGAGTTGCTTAAGGATTATGACTATTCGATCGAGTATCACCCAAGCAAGGCTAATGTGGTAGCTGATGTTCTAAGTCGTAGAAGCATGTCGATCTCGAGAGCAATGTTTGCTCGTCGAGCTCAGTATGATGATGGAGGTCTGTTGGCTGAGTTGCAAGTGAGGCCAACCTGGGTGGATCAGATTAAGGAAAAATAGTTGAACGATGAGTCTTTGGTCGCTCGTTTCCAACAAGTTAAGGAAGGGGAAACTTCTAAGTTTGGGTTAAATGGCGAAGGAGTTCTGTGTTTCTGAGGAACAATTTGTGTTCCGAAGGACTCTGATTTGAGGCAGACAATATTGAAGGAAGCTCATGAAGAACTTTGTGTCATGCATTCTGGAGGGAATAAGTTGTATCACGACTTGCGAGAATTATACTGGTGGCTTGGACTTAAGCGAGAAGTAACGGAGTTTGTAGGAAAATGTCTGACATGCCAACAAGTGAAAGCTGAGCATCAATTACCTTTTTGACTGTTACAGACGGTGAAGATACCATTTTGGAAGTGGGAGAGGGTAACCATGGAGTTTGTGAGTGGGTTGCCTTTGACACCATCAAAGAAAGACTCGGTGTGGGTGATTGTGGATAGGTTGACCAAATCAACCTATTTCATACCTTTACGTACTGACTTTTCGCTTCAAAAGTTAGCCAAGCTGTATGTGGCGGAGATTGTACGACTTCATGGAGTCCCAGTTTCGATTGTCTCTGACCGGGATCCCAGATTCACATCTCGGTTTTGGCAAAAGTTGCATGAGGCGTTGGGGACGCGATTGAACTTTAGCACGGCTTTCCATCCCCAAACTGATGGTCAGTCAGAGAGGGTTATTCAGATTCTGGAGGACATGTTGAGGGGATGCGTGATTGACTTTCGAGGTAGTTGGGAGGATTACTTGCCGTTGGTAGAATTTGCATACAATAACAGTTACCAGGCGAGTATTCGAATGGCACCGTATGAAGCACTGTATGGACGAAGGTGTCGTACACCTAGTTGTTGGACTGAACTAGGAGAGTGACAAATTCTTGGACCAGAGTTGGTAGCTGATACTGAGGATAAGGTCAGAATAATTAGGGACCGGTTAAAAGAAGTATCTGATAGGCAAAAGTCGTATGCAAATTTGAAGCGTAAGGAGATTGAGTACTCAGTAGGTGATATGTTAAAGGTTTCTCCTTGGAAGAAGATATTAAGGTTCGGTAAGAAGGGCAAGTTGATTCCGCGGTTCATTGGCCCTTATCGGGTTTTAAAGCGAGTAGGCCAGTGGCTTATCAGTTGGAATTGCCTCCAGAGTTAGACAGGATTCATGATGTTTTTCACGTCTCCATGTTAAGGCATTATCGTTCTAACCCTGCTCATATCCTGCCAGTTGCAGAAATTGAAGTTCAGACTGATTTGACCTTTGAGGAGGAGCCTGTGCAAATATTGGCTCGAGATGTTAAGGTTCTTAGAAGGAAATCTGTCCCGTTAGTGAAAGTGCTTTGGCGTAATCCTGGAAGGGAAGAAGCTACTTGGGAATCAGAAGAGACTATGAGTCAACAATACCCTCAACTAGTTGGATCAGGTAAATTTCGAGGACGAAATTTCTTTAAGGAGGGTAGAGTTGTAACGCCCCAATTTTCGGGAATTCTGTGAATGTTGGCATAGGTTTAATTATGTTAGTGGGCCTCTAGAAGGGCCGAGCTTAAGATAGAACCCGACAATTTTAGTTAATTTTTTTTTCCATAAGAAAAATGGGGTGAAATTATGAAATAGAACTTATGTGAAAATGTTTGAAAATGCTATAGGCTAAATTGAAGTGGCCAAATAAATAGGAGTGCAAAATAGGAGGATTTGCATGACAAACCTCCCATTTTACATGAAGTGGCCAGTCATCATGTTGTTGTAGACAAAATGTGCACCTGATATCCATAATTTATGGTACAAATTGATACAAATTGATAATGGGTTAGGTAAATGTTCCATGATAATGGGTTAGGTAAATGTTCCATGATGGGAATTTCATGTCTTTTGTATTAAACAATTAAATAGATGAAATATGAAATTTTATTAAAAAAAAAGGGTGAAAAGAACAAAGTTTTGTCCATCTTTGTTCATCATAGCCTAAAGTTAGAGAAGAGAAAGGAGAGGAGAAAGCTCTTGAATGTTCAGTCACTTGGGGAAGAAAATTGAAGGTAAGTTCATGGTAGTTTGCTTCTATCTTGAGGTTCATAAGTTCTTCTTGATTCTACCTTAACTCTTGAAGCATATTTTGGTTTTTAGTTGTGTTGTGAGCATTTAGTCATGAATTAAAATGAAGGAAATGGTTGTTGTTTCCTGTTCTTTTGATGAAAAATAGAAGATAGGTGAAGTTGAGCCAAACAAATGAGCATGCATGTGCCTTAGATGCTAAAGGGAAAAATCGGCTAACATGTTGTGCTTTAAAATGATGAAATGGAGATTATACTTAAGTAAAATCATAGATATGTGACGATTGATTGGTGATATACATGTTTAAATAACATGCATGCAAGGTATGTGTGAAAGAGTGATTTGGTAATAAATCTGCTTGGGACAGTAGCAGTAACGTGAATTTGGAAAATCACCATAAATTGTGAGAGATGAATTAGAAGCTGAATAAATTATGTAATTAAAGCTTAATAAGTCTAGTTTCAAATGAAATAAACGAGAACATATTTTGAATTCTGTACAATGAGAAATTTGATTCGTAATGAAGAGTGGTCAGATTAGTCAAACAGTGAAACATGCGAAACTTTGAGAAAATCTGGTATTGATTGGATAAACCAAAATTCTGAAAATTTTATGGATAGAAGATATATGAGTCTATTTTCAGGTAAAATTAACGGCACTTGATTTGTAGTTTCGTAGATCTAGTTATAAATGATTTAGTGACTGTTGCTCAGGAAGACAGCTTGCAGTGAAATTATGGTTATGTGGTAAACATTGACAAAAATTTGTTAATGAGTTGCTTATTGATTTCTTATAAGCTTACTATGATCTGTAGGTGTGGTTGGCGAATATTGTAAGGGGTTAATCGTAGTTTATATTTGAATAGTTAGATTAACGTGTTAGTAATCCAATTGTAGGCGGTTCGTGTGTGGATCTCGTCGACATATATCGTCGCAAAATGTGTGTAACTAACACCCTCTTTCTTAGTCCGGATCGGCAAAAGTCGAAAAGCGAAATGCCAAAAATCGGTATTTTGTAGATTTGCGAGTGTGCGAATGCTCGTGAGGTAAATCGATTAATGTTTTTGGTAAGCTGCAAAATTTGGACGCAAAGTGCATGATTTACGTGCCCTCGATATTTTTGGGCTTAATGGGCCAAAATTGGAATGATAGGCCAACGAGCCCAATTCAAGAAGAACCCTCGATGCGTGATTACATTAGTACGTGAAAAGTAGGAATATGCATGAAAAACCCTAAAATAGATAAATTCTGAAATACCTTTAAAAGTGGAAAATTTACGTTTTACCCCTAGTAGATAAATTACCGAAATACCCCTAGGTTAAATTGACCTAAATGCATGTTTGATGTTGTTAACTCTGCATGCCATGTTGTTATTATCGATGCATGGGATTGGGATATTGACGGAGGAAGTACTAAAAGTGGCTTGTCCACGTCTTGGAGGCTTTGCCTCAATTTATCGATAATCGAGCAAGCAAGGTCGAATGTGGAGTGTTGAAATTTGGGTGGGTTGAGATATTCCCACATGGAGTGTAGGGTTGGTACGGGTGGAGTGTAGTGGTTGGTGGGTTGAGTAGTCTCTCCAAATGGGCTTGCATATGTTATTGATGTTGCATGTATTTTGAAATGGGCCTATGGGCCATCTTGTTATTTGAATAAGGGCTAAGGCCCGTTTATTGTAATCAAAAGGGCTCAGGCGATTACCACATTACTGAATGGGCTTAGGCCCAATAGGCTTGAGCTGACTTGGGCTTTGAATGGGTTTTCCTTACACTGGGTTTCCCAAACTCACCCTTTTATTTTCATCCACGCAGAAATCCCCAACCATAGTGGGCTTGGAGTCGTGAGGGAATTGGAGTGGCCACCCGCTCAATGTTTGGTTTTCTTCGTGAACTGGACATCCTATTATTTACGTTTGAAGTTTTGGGTTTTAAATGTAATAAGGCCGCTTAATTATTTTTATGGTTTTAATATGTATTACTAAGATAGGTATTACTTATTTTAACTATTGAAATTGGATAGCTTTAGGGCGCGTTTTCAAAAATAACAATTGATTTCAAAATAACACGACAACAAGCAAAGCTTCCGCAATGAAAGTATTTTCCAAAATTAATCACTTTTCCTAAAAATGACATAATCAAATCAGTTTCCTAGAAATATCTATGACGTTAAGGTGTGGCAATGGCGGTATGCATCTCTAGGATTGGATCTGAAGGGAGCTTGGTACTTAAGCAGTCCGATGGACTCACCACATCTTTTCCGATTTCCTACCTGGTGGACAGCTTCCATTCACTTTAACCTATAATGAAATTATCTTTTAAAACACTAAGTAGGTTTTTCTGGATCAACAATATAAAATGTTTTGAACCCTTCGATGTGGCATGTCGGATCCGGCCATAACATTTGGGTCGGGTTTCGGGTGCTACATTTAGTGGTATCAGAGCCTAGGTTGCAACAACTCGGCTATGGAATGGGTTTACAAAAATAAAGATTTTCGAAAGCGAAAAGTTTATAAAGAATGCGAAAAAGTCAATTTTCAAAATTTAGATCTTTAGAAGGTGGCATTCCGAATCTCCGGCTCTAGTCTGTAAGTATTCTGAATTTTTTTGAATATTTTCCTGAATTCTCTGTCTGTACTAAAACCCTACTAGGACACTCTAGATAGGATGATACTGAAACCATAGGAAAATCTGATAAGAGATTGAAACTGTAGCTAGACTTCGATTCTACGAAAACAAACTCTAAACTACTGTCTGATTCATAAAACATCTGTAATAAACACTGGAATATTAATTGATGCATAAAAATTCGTAATCAAGATAATACGATATTAGTACAAGAGGCCGTGGACGGAGCCGAGAAAGTGCTCGAGCGAGATCTTCGTCTTCGAGACATATGCCGGAGGTAGATGCACCGGTACCACCGACAACAGAGGTAGAGTCTCATGACCGCGGTGCCAGGGATAATGCCCTGTCACAGGTAATGCTTCGTGTTTTGGAAAGGGTTACCAGGACAAGTTCGGGCAACGAAATTCGAGGATATATTTCTGAACAACTTCGGGCTAACGGAGCGGAGATCTTTAGGGGCGTGTCTGGTATAGCCCTGAATGTGGCGGAATATTGGTTGGAGGACACAGAATGGATTATGGACAACTTGAGCTGCTCTGAGGAGATTGTGAGTGGGGTATCTGTAGTAAGTCCTTTGGGTCACTCGGTTAGGGTAAACAAACTGTATAGGGATGTACCCTTAGAAACTCAAGGTAAGATTTTTCCTGGAGATCTGATGGAGTTACCGTTCGGAGAGTTAGATCTCATTTTAGGAATGGACTGGCTTGTTAAGTATAAGGCGACTCTGGATTGTGCTGCTAAATGAATGGTGTTAAGGACCACAAAGGATGAGGAGGTTATGGTGATAGGTGAGCGAAGGGATTATTTGTCCAATGTGGTGTCGGCTTTAAAAGCCAAAAAGTGGATTCGAAAACGTTGTGAGGCCTATTTGGCATTTGTAAGTCAGTCAGAAGAGGAGGGACTGATAGTGGATAAGGTTAGGATTGTAAAGGAGTTCCAAGATATTTTTCCGGAGGAGCTTTCAGGATTGCCTCCGAATCGAGAAGTTGAGTTTGAAATAGATTTGTTGCCTGGAACGGCGCCCGTATCCATCGCACCGTATAGGATGGCACCGAAAAAGTTAGTGGAGTTAAAGGCTCAAATTCAAGAGTTGTTGGATAGGGGCTTCATTAGGCCTAGCGTGTCTTCATGGGGAGCACCGGTGCTATTCATAAAAAAAAGGATGGTACGATGCGGATGTGTATTGATTATCACCAGTTGAACAAACTGACGATTAAGAATAAGTATCCACTACCAAGGATTGACGATCTGTTTGACCAACCTAGAGGAACTTCTGTATTTTTCAAGATCGACCTTTGATCTGGATATCATCAGTTAAGGGTCAAGGAGGCAGATATCCATAAGACAGCATTCAGGACTCGGTATGGTCATTACGAGTTTCTGGTTATGCCATTTGGACTGATGAACGCTCCTGCAGCATTTATGGATTTGATGAATCGTGTGTTCCAACCATTTTTTGATCAGTTCATAGTCGTCTTTATTAACGATATCCTGGTATATTCTGAAACTGAAGCGAAACATGATGAGCATCTCCGTATAGTGCTGCAAGTGTTAAGGGAGAAGGAACTCTTTGTGAAGTTCAGCAAGTCTGAACTTTGGTTGAGGAAGGTAACCTTCTTAGGACATGTGGTCTCTGCTGAGGGGATTAAGGTGGACCCTCGGAAAATTGAAGCGATTTTGGAGTGGAAGCTGCCTAGGTCAGTGTCGGAAATATGGAGTTTCCTAGGACTGGCAGGATACTACAGAAGGTTTGTGGAAGGTTTTTCTGTGATGGCAGCACCTTTGACAAAACTCATAAGGAAAGGAGTACCGTTTGTATGGACTAAGAAGTAGCAGAAAGCTTTTAAGAAGTTAAAGAAAGTTCTGATTGAAGCACTTGAGTTAATTCAGCCGGAATCTGGAAAGGATTTTACTGTGTACAGTGACGCATCACACGTGGGTTTGGGCTGCGTGTTAATGCAAGAGGGTAAGGTGGTTGCATATGCATCACGATAGCTTAAACCTCATAAGGGGAACTATCCGACTCATGATTTGGAGTTGGCAGCAGTGATATTCGCACTTAAGATTTGGAGACATTACTTGTACGGAGAAAGGTGTATTATATACACTGACCATAAGAGTCTTAAGTATTTGTTGACTCAGAAGGAGTTGAACCTTAGGCAAAGGAGATGGATTGAGTTGCTTAAGGATTATGACTATTCGATCGAGTATCACCCAAGCAAGGCTAATGTGGTAGCCGATGTTCTAAGTCGAGAATCAGATTCGATCCGAGAGCAATGTTTGCTCGTCTGTCTCAGATGATGATGGAGGTCATTATGAGTTGCAAGTGAGGCCAACCTGGGTGGATTAGATTAAGGAAAAGTAGTTGAACGATGAGTCTTTGGTCGCTCGTTTCCAACAAGTTAAGGAAGGGGAAACTTCTAAGTTTGGGTTAAATGGCGAAGGAGTTCTGTGTTTCCGAGGAATAATTTGTGTTCCGAAGGACTCTGATTTGAGGCAGACAATATTGAAGGAAGCTCATGAAGAACTTTGTGCCATGCATCCTGGAGGGAATAAGTTGTATCACGATTTGCGAGAATTGTACTGGTGGCTTGGACTTAAGCGAGAAGTAACGGAGTTTGTAGGAAAATGTCTGACATGCCAACAAGTGAAAGCTGAGCATCAATTACCTTTTCGACTGTTACAGCCGGTGAAGATACCATTTTGGAAGTGGGAGAGGGTAACCATGGAGTTTGTGAGTGGGTTGCCTTTAACACCATCAAAGAAAGACTCGGTGTGGGTGATTGTGGATAGGTTGACCAAATCAGCACATTTCATACCTTTACGTACTGACTTTTCGCTTCAAAAGTTAGCCAAGCTGAATGTGGCGGAGATTGTACGACTTCATGGAGTCCCAGTTTCGATTGTCTCTGACCGGGATCCCAGATTCACATCTCTGTTTTGGCAAAAGTTGCATGAGGCGTTGGGGACGCGATTGAACTTTAGCACGGCTTTCCATCCCCAAACTGATGGTCAGTCAGAGAGGGTTATTCAGATTCTGGAGGACATGTTGAAGGGATACGTGATTGACTTTTGAGGTAGTTGGGAGGATTACTTGCCGTTGGTAGAATTTGCGTACAATAACAGTTACCAGGCTAGTATTCGAATGGCACCGTATGAAGCACTGTATGGACGAAGGTGTCGTACACCTAGTTGTTGGACTGAACTAGGAGAGCGACAAATTCTTGGACCAGAGTTGGTAGCTGATACTGAGGATAAGGTCAGAATAATTAGGGACCGATTAAAAGAAGTATCTGATAGGCAAAAGTCGTATGCAGATTTGAAGCGTAAGGAGATTGAGTACTCAGTAGGTGATATGGTCTTTTTAAAGGTTTCTCCTTGGAAGAAGATATTAAGGTTCGGTAAGAAGGGCAAGTTGAGTCCGCGGTTCATTGGCCCTTATCGGGTTTTAAAGAGAGTAGGCCAGTGACTTATCAGTTGGAATTGCCTCCAGAGTTAGATAGGATTCACGATGTTTTTCACGTCTTCATGTTAAGGCATTATCGTTCTAACCCTGCTCATGTCCTGCCAGTTGCAGAAATTGAAGTTCAGACTGATTTGACCTTTGAGGAGGAGCCTGTGCAAATATTGGCTCGAGATGTTAAGGTTCTCAGAAGGAAATCGGTCCTGTTAGTGAAAGTGCTTTGGCGTAATCCTGGAAGGGAAGAAGCTACTTGGGAATCAGAAGAGACTATGAGTCAACAATACCCTCAACTAGTTTGATCAGGTAAATTTCGAGGACGAAATTTCTTTAAGGAGGGTAGAGTTGTAACGCCCCAATTTTCGGGAATTCTGTGAATGTTGGCATAGGTTTAATTATGTTAGTGGGCCTCTAGAAGGGCCGAGCTTAAGATAGAACCCGACAATTTTAGTTAATTTTTTTTTCATAAGAAAAATGGGGTGAAATTATGAAATAGAACTTATGTGAAAATGTTTGAAAATGCTATAGGCTAAATTGAAGTGGCCAAATAAATAGGAGTGCAAAATAGGAGGATTTGCACGACAAACCTCCCATTTTACATGAAGTGGCCAGACATCATGTTGTTGTAGACAAAATGTGCACCTGATATCCATAATTTATGGTACAAATTGATACAAATTGATAATGGGTTAGGTAAATGTTCCATGATAACGGGTTAGGTAAATGTTCCATGATGGGAATTTCATGTCTTTTGTATTAAAGAATTAAATAGATGAAATATGAAATTTTATTAAAAAAAAGGGTGAAAAGAACAAAGTTTTGTCCATCTTTGTTCATCATAGCCTAAAGTTAGAGAAGAGAAAGGAGAGGAGAAAGCTCTTGAATGTTCAGTCACTTGGGGAAGAAAATTGAAGGTAAGTTCATGGTAGTTTGCTTCTATCTTGAGGTTCATGAGTTCTTCTTGATTCTACCTTAACTCTTGAAGCATATTTTGGTTTTTAGTTGTGTTGTGAGCATTTAGTCATGAATTAAAATGAAGGAAATGGTTGTTGTTTCTTGTTCTTTTGATGAAAAATAGAAGATAGGTGAAGTTGAGCCAAACAAATGAGCATGCATGTGCCTTAGATGCTAAAGGGAAAATCCGGCTAACATGTTGTGCTTTAAAATGATGAAATGGAGATTATACTTAAGTAAAATCATAGATATGTGACGATTGATTGGTGATATACATGTTTAAATAACATGCATGCAAGGTATGTGTGAAAGAGTGATTTGGTAATAAATCTGCTTGGGACAGCAGCAGTAACGTGAATTTGGAAAATCACCATAAATTGTGAGAGATGAATTAGAAGCTGAATAAATTATGTAATTAAAGCTTAATGAGTCTAGTTTCAAATGAAATAAACGATAACATATTTTGAATTCTGTACAATGAGAAATTTGATTCGTAATGAAGAGTGGTCAGATTAGTCAAACAGTGAAACATGCGAAAATTTGAGAAAAATATGGTATTGATTGGATAAACCAAAAATTCTGAAAATTTTATGGATAGAAGATATATGAGTCTATTTTCAGGTAAAATTAACGGCACTTGATTTGGAGTTTCGTAGCTCTAGTTATAAATGATTTAGTGACTGTTGCTCAGGAAGACAGCTTGCAGTGAAATTATGATTATGTGGTAAACATTGACAAAAATTTATTAATGAGTTGCTTATTGATTTCTTATAAGCTTACTATGATCTGTAGGTGTAGTTGGCCGAATATTGTAAGGGGTTAATACGTAGTTTGTATTTGAATAGTTAGATTAACGTGTTAGTAATCCAATTGTAGGCGGTTCGTGTGTGGATCTCAACAAAGATATCGTCCCAAACAGTGTGTAACTAACACCCTCTTTCTTAGTCCGGATCGGCAAAAGTTGAAAAGCGAAATGTCGAAAACCGGTATTTTGTAGATTTGCAGTATCGAATGCTCGTGAGGTAAATCGATTAATGTTTTTGGTAAGCTGCAAAATTTGGACCGCAAAGTGCATGATTTCGTGCCCTCGATATTTTTGGGCTTAATGGGCCAAAATTGGAATGATGGGCCAACGAGCCCAATTCAAGAAAAACCCTCAAGACGTGATTACGTTAGTACATGAAAAGTAGGAATATGCATGAAAAACCCTAAAATAGATAAATTACTGAAATACCTTTAAAAGTGGAAAATTTACGCTTTACCCTTAGTAGATAAATTACCAAATACCCCTAGGGTTAAATTGACCTAAATGCATGTTTGATTGTTGTTAATTCATCGCATGCCATGTTGTTATTATCGATGCATGGGATTGGGATATTGACGGAGGAAGTACTAAAAGTGGCTTGTCCACGATCTTGGAGGCTTTGCCTCAATTTCATCGTTAATCGAGCTGACAAGGTTGCAAGCTGTGGAGTGTTGGGTGTGTGGGTTGAGCTATTCCCACATGGAGTGTAGGGCTGGTATGGGTGGAGTGTAGTGGTTGGTGGGTTGAGTAGTCTCCCCAAATGGGCTTGCATATGTTATTGATGTTGCATGTATTTTGAAATGGGCCTATGGGCCATACTGTTATCTGAATAAGGGGCTAAGGCCCAGTTTATTGTAATCTGAAAAGGGCTCTGGTCCAGTACCACTGTTATCTAAATGGGCTTAGGCCCAATAGGCTTAAGCTGACTTGGGCTTTGGATGGGTGTTCCTTACACACTTGGTTTCCCCAAACTCACCCCTTTTATTTTCATCCACGCAGGAAATCCCCAACCATAGTGGGCTTGGAGCCGTGAGGGAATTCGGAGTGGCCACCCGTTCTGATTGTTTGGTTTTCTTCTGGTGAACTGGACATCCTATTATTTACGTTTGAAGTTTTGGGTTTTTAAATGTAATAAGGCCGCTTAATTATTTTTGATGGTTTTAATATGTATTACTAAGATAGGTATTACTTATTTTAACTGTTGAAATTGGATAGCTTTAGGGCGCGTTTTCAAAAATAAAAATTGATTTCAAAATAACACGACAACAAGCAAAGCTTCACGCAATGAAAGTATTTTCCAAAATTAATCACTTTTCCTAAAATGACATAATCAAATCAGTTTCTAGAAATATCCATGACGTTAAGGTGTGGCAATGGCGGTATGCATGTCTAGGATTGGATCCGAAGGAGCTTGGTACTTAGCAATCCGATGGACTCACCACCTCTTTTCCGATTTCCTACCTGGTGCACAGCTTCCATTCATTTTAACCTATAATGAAATTATCTTTTAAAACACTAAGTAGGTTTTTCTGGATCAACAATATAAAATGTTTTGAACGCTTCGATGTGGCATATCGGATTCGGCCATAACGTCTGGGCCGGGTTTCGGGTCCTACATAAAAAGTTAAATATTCTTTTAAGTTTTAAAATACGGGGATTTCTAATTAAAATTAAAGACGAACTTGCGCTCGAGAGTTTATGATATCATGTCCTAACTTACGGGATGTGATACTCCGATATCTCGAGACAAGGAAATCTTTAGCAATCTTTCAATCTAATTCATACATTTTTTAAATCAGCGTTAATAAAAAGGATCATATTTCAAATCAATTCTCGATTTTTAACTTTCAACATTAGGACACTAATTAATCAATTCGGTACCAATTTTTGGGCGTGTCGAGGGTGCTAATCATTCCTCGCGCGTAACCGACTCCCGAATCCTATTTTCTCAAGTTTCGTAGACCAAAAACGTCGTTTTAATAAACTAAAACGTTTTATTAAAGCAAGGGTGATCCGATCACACCTAATAAAGATCTGTGGCGACTCCCATTTTAATTTTCACTTTCAAACAAAGTTGATTCTCATTTTTAAAAAAAAAAATAGTTTCGACAAATATAATAGTAAATTAATATAATAAACATAAAGTAAATAAAAATAAACAAAAGAAATGAAACAATAGAAAAAGAAACAGAATTGGGAACGAAACTGGGGAAGGAAAGAAGACAAAGAAAGGGGAAACTAAGGTTTTAAGGTTCAAGCTTAATTTGGTAAGTCAATTTAGTCTCTTTTCTTGTAATTTTGATGTTTTTGGAATCCTAGAATAAAATAATATTTTATTTAAGTTGAAAATTTGAAAGTTAGTAAATTTTTAGATGTTGTTCATGTTGAATAAATGTAAGTATTAGGGGTTAAATTCATAAAATTTCAAGTTAGAAGTGGAAAAGAGATTGAATTGTAAAATAAATCATAAATTTTGAGTAATAGGGATTAAATTGAAAGAAATTTAAATTTAGGGTTTTATGGTGAAATTGAGAGTTAAATTTAGTTTTAAGTGTTAATTGAATGAAAATAAAGAATAAATTGTGAAGAAAATAAAGTTAGTTTTGGTTAGGGATTAAATTGAAATTTAGGCAAAAGTTGTGTATAAATTGAAATCTTCAATGTTAAGTTGTGATGTATTGATAATTTTTAATTATTCTAATTCCTTAGCAAACGTTGAGCCGGAGACCTCGGCTAGGAAAGGAAAAGACAAAGTCAACGAAGATTAGCTTAGAAATTACGGTTTGTATTTCTATAATCCGAATCTAATAATTATTTGTTGTATTTATTATTTAATATGCATGGTAAGTGAAATTGAGGTGAGTATTGGTATTGTGATATTGAATTGAATTGAATTCATGAATATATGTGATTGTTGATATTGAATTGAATGTAAGTGAATTTGTGATTAATGTGTAATGTGGATATTGCATATTGATTGTATTAAAATGTGAAATTGAAACCCTTTTAACTGTATCGGGCTAAGTCGAATAGAGTTGGCATGCCATAGGATTGAAAATGTTCAAGGATACTTCGACCACGAGTCAATGAGACAGTTGGTGCCAAATTGTTACTTCGGATAAATTCGATGAGGCACTGGGTACCAACTTACTTCGGCATGGCCGATGAGACACCTGGTGTCAATTTATTACTTTGAATTATCCAATGAGACACTGGGTGCCATATTGGTGTGTTTTGGTTGGATCCGTGTATCCGCCAAAGTTTGAGTCGTGTTAATATGGGTAAATGAATGAATTGGCAATAATATTGATATTGGATGTGAATATGAAATTTGATATTAAATTAAATTGTGCAAATGAAATGTATGAACCAAGGGGGCATGAAAAGAGAATTGCTATTGCTAAATGTTATGTGAATCAAAGTGAGAAAATATATTTGAATTGGCTATTGAAGAAAAGAAGGTTAAGTGGATAAATTGAATTATTGATTGATTAATGTTTACATATGGTTAAATGTGTATGCTTTATAATATTATTTTCTTTTAAGTATTCGGGTTATAGAAATACCACTGTGTTTTATACTCAGCATACTGTTTGTTTCCGTGTGCAGGTTAAGTTAAAGTCAAATTGTTGAATCAGCATCCAAGGCCGATCTCGAACTCAAGTGGTGAAGTATATTTCCTTACGATAATGGCATGTACCTAGGATGTTTGTGAGTCATTTTGAGAAGTATATGTAAATTAAATTATAAGATGATGATGGTTGTTGTTAAATGAATATATGTGATAAGTTGAGTTTTAATATAAAAAGTTTAAGTTTATGCAAATATGAATATGAAATAGGCAAATTTTGGGTTGAAATGACATGATATTAGAATTTACTTAAATGAAGTATTCTTGAATAATTTGATAGATATGTGTGAAAGTATTTATATAAGCACATTGATTAGGCACTTAGATTGTTTAATTTTAACATATTTTAGATGTATTTGAATATGTTTTGGATTGATTTAATGATTGGTTTTTGAATTGCTTGGTATTCAAGGTTTGCAGGGTTGGTATACTTGATATATAAGACTCATTTTGAGCCCATACGGCCTAGCACACGGGCGTGTAACCAGACCGTGTGACATACACCGCTTACACATGGGACTGTGGATAGGCCACGGGCAAAGACAAGGGCGTGTGTCTCAGCTGTGTGAGGAACATGGCTAAGCACACGAGCGTGTGGCTTGGCCGTGTAAGGTAAGTCAGGGAGTTACACGGGGTAGAACACAGCCTGAAGCACGGGCATGTCATAGGGTTACACGGGCGTATCCCTTGACCATACAGGCATGTGAGCCTTGCACTTAGGAAAAATTTTGAAATTTCACAAAAAATTTTCTAGACTTCTAATTAAGTCCCAAATTGTTTCTAACTTGTGATTTGGGCCTTGAGGGCTCAATAGAGGGACATTTTGATTAAAATTTGACATGTATGTTAAATAATTATGTGATTGTTCGTATTTGATCTGTAATGTTCGGTAATGTTTCGTAACCCTATTCTGACGACAGATAAAGGTTAAGAGGTGTTACAGGTAATGCTCTGTAACTCTGTTCCGGTGACGGAAACGGGTTAGGAGTGTTACATTAACCATAACACAAACTTAAACCATAGTGGAAACCACAACTTCTTTACCTTCCAATTAATGTCAAAACCAGAAACAAATATTGCAACCCAATTAGTTGTGGAAATGTCACAATAAGCTACCCTTTTAGATTATCAGCCTAACCTCCCAACTCCAAAGACCATTGGTTTGAACTTGAACTCGACTGCGCTAGCGACAACCACACCATTTTATCCTTAAACTATGCAGATTCTATTTCCAAAGCTTCTACCATGGCTAGTTAATAGTAAAAAGAAGAAGAAGAAGAAGATGATGATGATGAAGAATGAAGATGCCAAACAAAAGTTATGACATTTTTAAGGTCGCTGACCCTTGCCACTACCATAGACGCTGCTGTCGCTATTGCCTCTGCTCTACATGCCGCCTCTGTTTTCTCTTCTTTTTCTTCTTTCTCCTCTTCTGGCAATTCTTCTCATTTCCTCAACACAAAAAGAATAGGACAACACTATACAAGTTTTCAAGCAAAGATGAGATGGTCCATTTGGTTGGATACGACGAAGAAAAGCTCTTGACCGTTCTCATCACCGGAACTGTTCTTTGTGAAGCTTGCCCCAACGCCATCACCACCTCATGTTACTGTTGAACCACTCTAGAATTTTTCTCTTCTTTTTTTTCTTCTCCTCCTCCTCTTTTTTTTCCTTCTTCTCTACTTCTTCTTTTTATTTTACTACCTAGCCTAGATAAGGTTTTAAATTGGGTCGTTTATATAATAGGATGACAGGTCATCTTTCCGTTACGTCTGTAACAGAAAATGATTAAAATGATTGATTTATTATTTTTCAAAAGTTGAGCTACTGAATTGAAATCAGAATAACTATTTTGTCAACTACATCAAAATTAAGTGAATGTTGAGGTAATTTTAAAAAAAAAACCTATTGAAATGAAAACAAATTTACAAGATTCTAACTTCTTTTGCCACAGAGCACTTCATTTCGGTGGCTTCATCGCTAAGATTAGTACCAAATAGCCAGATAGGCGGCAATGACATGATGCTCAACGAAACTTTCATTTGCACTTGCACAG
The DNA here is from genome assembly GCF_025698485.1 of Gossypium arboreum. Classification (NCBI taxonomy): domain Eukaryota; kingdom Viridiplantae; phylum Streptophyta; class Magnoliopsida; order Malvales; family Malvaceae; genus Gossypium; species Gossypium arboreum. The sequence continues at coordinate 120,645,959 of NC_069073.1, forward strand.
TTGCACCCATGGCAAGCTCCATGTTGCTTGTTGCCTTTGGTTTTGGTTTTTCCACTTCCGACCCTATAGTCAAAACAACCATCATTATGATGGAAAGTGAAGTCTGTATACTGTTATAAAATTAATGGTGGAAATTAATGATATAGTTATCACATCCTTTCAAGTCTCTACATCATTAATTTATAACTGTTATAGGCCAATTTTGGCCCATTTACATTAAACCCCATGACCCATAACCCATTTACATTTTTACAAAACCATTAACCCACTCAAACCAAAAACCCATTACCCAATACATAAACCCAATACCCACCAAACCCAATGGCCTATTACATACCCAATTCACAAAACCCAGTTACAACCAAACCCACTACCTAAACACTTAAAACCCAACACCAGCCCAAAACAGTAAAGCCCGATAGGCCCAAGGCTCTAAAAAATTTTGGAAAGCCAGAAACCCTAGGGTTTTTAGCGCCGTTGCCCCATGTGCACGACCACTCAGCCCCCACGCGAGCTGCCAAACCACCTCTGCTCGAGACCTGGCACTGCCCATACCGTCTGACACTCCCACCACCAGCACCGGCCATGCCCTGCAAAAACAACAGACAAGCAAAGCAGAAGCAAAAATAGCAAAAAAATAATAATAAAGTATGTAACAAAATAGGCTATAAAAGCCGAATAGAAAACTGAAATGGGGTCTTTTCTTTTTTTTTTTTCCCTTTCTTCCTTTATTCTTTGTAAACAAAAAAAGGAATTTATAGACTTCAATAAACAGACAATAGTGGTTGTTCAAACAAACAAGGAGTAAACGAAAAGGTTGCATTTTTTTCTCTTTATTTCTTTCTATTTTTGCATACATATATATATACACATTTCCTTATTTTTTATTTAATATAAACATAAAATATAGCATAAAAAAGAATACAAAAAAATAAAAAAAAAGTAAATTTTTACCTTTTTCGACCACCGCGTGTGGTGGCCGGCGCCGGCGACGGTCCGGTGACAGACCGATGATCGGCCCCCTGGCCAGAGTCCTCCCTTCTCCCTCTTCTCTCTTTCCCTCTCTTCTTCTCTCCCCTTTTTTTTTCTTTCTCCCTCACAAATGAATTTTTTTCTGAAATTGGGCTTATTTATAGCCCTCCGAAACGGCGTCGTTTTGGGGGCTGTACTTAAGCCCCAAAACGACGCCGTTTTGAACATGACCCGAACCATCCGACCCGACCCGCCTCAGGATCCGCGTGTTTTTGTTTGAATGGGCTATTTATGCACGCAGTCCTTCCGCTTTTCTGGGGCTTTACAATCAAGTTCTCTTATTTTCAATTTGGCCCCATAATTTTCAGTGTTTTTCAATTGGGTCCCATGTACTGCGCAACGTTTTGACTAAGGGATTTATTGCGCTTTTGACCCCCTAAGTTACGCGCATGTTATAATTTCGTCCTTTTCTTTAGTTTTTATTTTAAATTGGCCCCAAAATTTAGTTTTTAATTCAATTTCGTCCTTTTTTACCTTTTTTCGTTACTCTACTTTAATTTATTATTATTATTATTATTATTATTATTATTATTATTATTATTATTACTACTTCTAATGTGCCCATATTATGTATTGTACCATGTGTATATATATGTATATATTTATATGTTACGTACTTTTAATATTATATTTATATATATTATTAGGTATATTTTAATATATATGTATTTGTGAAGTATTATCAATAGTTTTTTTTATTATTAGTTTCAAAATGTATATATTGTGTTTATATTTTAATACTACGCTATATATATTTTTGTATTATTATATATATTTTAAATATTATATATTGAGTATTTCTAACGTTATTACTATATATATACGCACGTATTTTTATCGCATAAATATTTTTATTTATCACTTCTAATGTATATATATATATATATATAGCATATATTTTATATCGTATATTTCCTTATTTTTTATTAGTTATATGTTTTTATTATTTCATGTACATATCTTTATATCATCTTTATTATTATTAATCTTAATACATGTTTTATATATGTATATATTATGTATATTTTAATATTATATTATATGTACATACTCATATTATAGTGTTTTTAGTTACATATTTTTGTACTATATTATTTTATTATTTTGCTATTATTAGTATTAGTTTTAGTTTCAATAAATATTCTAATATGTATATACATATATACTTTAGTATCATAGTTGTATACTTTTATACGGTCTTATGTACATATATTTACACGCATATTTTCTTTTATATACATTTTAATACCATATATGTATATGCGTTTTTTACTATATTAGTTAGTCTTTTTCCTATTTTATATATACATTTTAAACACTATGTATAGTATATTTATGACTCTATTACTATATATATTTTATGTACACACTTTTAATATTATTATTATTATGTATATATATTCGTTGCTTTTATTTCATGTTTAATATTATCATTATTTACGTTTAATATCGCATGCATGATTATTATTTTTAATATTATTATCATATTTATTATTTGTTTTAATATATGCTGGCACTTTTATTTATTTCTATTTCATATCAATTTGCTTTGCATTATTTCGAAAATTTTATTCTTGTTTTCCGATTAATTTCAATGCATAAGGCAACATATTGGTTTAACACCAAGTCGTCAATTTCATCGCTATGTTGGGTGAACATCAATCGACTTGTGTTAAATCGGTATATTCTTCTCAAAAAAATAAAAAAGATTGAAAATTCTTGTCTTTTCAAACGCATCACGATTAAATCCTATATTGAACTCGTATTTTTAAAAATCAAGACTACGCGTGTTTATAAGATACCAATTTTGGGCGTCGCGAGGGTGCTAAAACCTTCCTCGCGCGTAACCGACTCCCGAACCCTAATTTTTTCTTTGGATTTTAACGTAGACCTAAACTCAGCGTTTTATTTATTTTAACAAGAGATCCAATAGGTGTCCGATCACCTTTAGGAAAAAGGATCGGTGGCGACTCCCTGTTTATTTCAAAAATCAAACGTCAAATTTCAAACTTTTTTTCAATAAACCGCCACAATTAATGACCAAACTAAGCTAAAATTTTTACGTCGCTACAATAACTACTTAGAAATATTTAAATAATGAAAAAGCAAACATCCATCTATATATATAATCCATTTTCTCCCCACTTTCACACACCGTGTTTCATACGTTTTGCTCTCTTTCAGCTTCTTGCTTCTGTTTTTGCTCTCCTTCTCAAGTTTCACAGCAGCAGGTTTGTACAAACTTTCTCTTTCTATGTCTGGAAAGTTGGAATATTTTCATCGCGGACGTCGATATCTATAAGTTTGATCCCTGGGACTTACCAGGTGAGACTCGCTTTAATAACCTTTTCAATGTTATCATATAAAGAATCATTCATAAATCATTACATGGCTTCTTGTTATGTTTAAAGCTTGTTCTAGTGGTGGTAGTGTTTCTTTTTTTTTGTTGTTGTTGTTGGATCAGATAAAACTATGCTTGGTGAGAAAGAATGGTACTTTTTCAGCGCGAGAGACAGAAAGTACCCAAATGGTGCTAGGGCAAAATGGGGCAGCAGGATCCGGGTTTTGGAAAGCAACCGGGACTGATAAGATTAATGGCAGCTGGGAGGGGTGGAGTGCATTCCGATATTGGTTTACAGAAAGCTTTGGTGTTTCACAGACGAAACAAGCCAAGCACACAGCTTTAAACAGATTTTTAATTCCAAACTCACACTTATAGATTCTAATTACATGATAACAGAAACAAACCGGAATATAACAACCAAACTGGTTATAAACTCGACTGACACCGACTTTTACTTCTTGTCTGAACCATAATATAATAATACGTTCCTTGTATTTTCTTATAAAGAGAAAGTAGAAGAAGGGCGGGCCCGATATTGGTTTCCGGGTAGCAAGCTTTTTGAATTATCGGCTCCCTCCACATTGGGTTGTCCCAGAGACAACTCCAAGTTAAGTCCTGCTTGATGATGGTGGGTAATAACATGTTCTTCAGCAGTACTGCCATTGCCATAGGCCATTGCATTTATGCCAAGGAAGTCGATTTCTCTCCCCACTTCAACCATATAATAGGAAGAACCATCTTCAACTTGCACTCGGTACAAGGTGAATCTGTCACCAACATTTAAGTTGTTATAAAAAACAAAGTTTCTCCATAATCTACCTGAGAAAACGGGTTTGTTGTACCCTTTCCTGCGGGTAGAGTAAAGAATTGGCCAGAAGCTTGTGCCGTGCAAAAAGTGAAATATGAGGGCATGACCTCCATTGAAAGGTGGCAAGGAACTCTGGATTGCTGACGGGACCGCCAACCTCTTGTTGATATCAGTATCTGAGAGCAACTTTGAGAAAACAAGTTTGGAGTGAGCTGCCATGATAGCTGGGTGAAGAACGTGTATGCAAAGAGTGGATGATCCGATGCATGTGGGAAGGGCTATTAATAATATCTGGTATTCGGACCTAATTTGGTGATACCCATTATAAATTTCATATATGCTACGGTAAATGAAAGGATTATTTTTTTCCATGTTATTTTTCATTTAACATGTGGAAGCTTATTGAAAAAAATAGATAAATTGATGCTTATTATTCCTTGTTATTTTTCTCCTTGTATTCCTTGTATTTTTTTCACTGTCAGCCATGATGAATGAAATGACAAGATGGCTAATTGATTGGTGAAAAAGAAAGGGTAATTTACAAAAATAGTCACTTTTGTTTGCCTCATGTTACAGTTTAGTCACTCATGTTTGAAATGTTACGTTTTAGTCACTTATGTTACTATTTTGTTACGAAGTGATCACTCTACCGTTAAGTTCCATTATCTCTCTAACGGTAATCCTACGTGGCAGTCCAACTAGATTTTAGATGCCAACTTGGATTTCTAAATGGGATGAAAAAAGATTTTTAATTAAAAAAATTAATTAATTAAAAATTTTAAACCTAAACCTTAACTAAAAAATCTGTTCATCTCCTCTTTTTAATTTTTCTTCAGTCTCTTCTTTTTTTCAATGGTTTTTTTTTCATTTGATTGGAAAAAACTATTATTAAGATTAAAATAGTTGAAATCAAATTGACTACTTTATAAAGATGGATTCAATGGAGGGTTCAGGTATGTCTTATTTGCATTCCTCTATCTCTTTTATTCAATACTGAAAAACAAAAGATTTGATTTTTTTATTGTTTAATGAAAACCCTAAATTAAAATTCTTAATATGAATATTAACAACTAAAAGAATTTCAAATCAGGAAAAAAAAAAAGGATACCCACAAAGGGATTGTGAACAAACAAGTCGATTCAGATAAAAAAAATCGGATTGAGAAACTAATTATTCAAGAACGTGAAGAATTGGAAAATACAATGATTAGGAACAAAAATGGTTACCATATTCTTATTTGTCGACAACCACTTCATTTTAAGTTTTAGAACATAAATTTGTTGGTGAAGAAGACATACTTGGACCTTCCATTGAATCCTCTTTTGTTTTCATACGTGAATAAATTTTTTTGATGATAATAGCTTTTTTAGTCAATCGAAAAAGAAAACTAAAAAAAAAAGGGAGATGAACGGTTTTTTAACTAAGATTTAGGGTTTAAAATTTTAATTAATTAAATTTATTTAATAAAAAATCTATTCTCATCCTATTAGGAAATCCAAGTTGGCACTTAAAATCTAGTTGGACTGCCAAGTAGGATTACCGTTAGGGAGATAACGGAACTTAATGGAAGAGTGATCATTTCGTAATAAAATAATAGCATAAGTGACTAAAACGTAATATTTTAAACATAAGTGACTAAAACGTAACCTGAAACAAACAAAAGTGACTATTTTTTTAGTTTACCCAAAAAGAAAAGAACCTATAGACAATTTGTTGAACTCGTAAATAGTGGTTAGCGGCTGCCAATTAATTAGTCATATCATTCTTGATTATTTGTGACTATTAACTCTATCTCCATCAAATGCTGTAATCCTCCTTTAATATCTACAAATAATTTTCTTAACAACTATAGTCGTAAACGTCTATACTTTAGTCAATAAAAAACAATAATATTCAATTCAAACTCTACAAAAAGTTTATTAATAGTATGTTGTTTCTTGGTGATTAATATTAGTACATAGTCTGCTTGCTATTATATTTATTTGTAATTTTTACTGTTATTTTTGCAGCTCTATCAATCAAACATGAGCTGAAAATTTTATTAATCCAATTTGTTTATAATCAATTGATTGAACTAAAAATATTCTAACGATAGTCCAAATATTTGTATTTGTTTAAAGTTTGGAGGTTTTGAATGTAATTTGCTTCACTTTTCATCATTATCTGAAATTGAATGCACTGTTTATCATAATTAGAAGATGAATTTTTCAAACTTTAACTTTAATTTATTAAGTTGAATCATGAGTGAAAGAAGTATTAATTTTCATAACTTGATTGGACATTGGACGTGAAAGAAAGATAAATTTTCATTGCTATTTTAGGGTATAAAGTCTTAAACATAGGATTTATGGTTAATAAAAATATATATGAAAAAATTAAATCATAAATATGACCAAAAAATACAAAATTCTAATATTAAATCTAAAATAATTAACTACTTATATTTACTTGTAAATCTCATTAAATTTTACTGTGTCACCCTTGATTAATCCCTAAAAAATAAGATTGTGGCTTTTTAAAGAATATACAAATCTTTAAAGAAATTAGGATTGATCGACTATAGATTAAAAAAATTAGCATTTTGATTGCTTGTGCGATTTTGTGCGTCTCATGTGTGCATTCATATTGTATTTTACATATTACGTTCTCATGATACAAAAAACATTTAAGTAACTTTTATTGTTGGAAAGAAATTAATTTTTACCACGTAACTAGAATTATAAAATAAGATACATAAAAAATAATTTTATTTATCTCTATTGATCAAAAGATTTAGCTTGTATAAATCATTATCGGACTAATACTAATAAGACGGTTAGTTATTTGAAAATTTGAGTGTAAATCTTAAATTTATTTAATTACTATTTTAATAAATTTGTGTGGTAATAATATAAATTAATTTATATGAATTTTTTTTAATGTTTTAGCAAGAATATTGTGAGCACGGAATCAACATTGAACTTTGAAACTACTCTACGTTTTAAAGACTCAACGACTTGCCTACGCGGGACGCAAAGCGTAGATAATTAATTGCCTGTCGGGCGCCGCCTTCGGATAGGGCAGTACATTTCAGGCTAGTTTCACACTGACTGGGAAATGTTTCTTAAAAACTTAAAATCTTCATTGTAGATATAACACTGGAAATTTTTTATAAATAAATTAATTTAGAGTATATTTGAATTATACATATTTTAAATATTTTTATGTAAGTGATTTAAATTATTTCTAAAATTAATGGTAAATTAAATATTTTAATTTTTAAATATAATGATATTTAAATAATTTAATATAAATTATGAATTAATTTAAAATTTTAAATACTTCTTTCACATCATTAATATAAATAATGGTATTTTGATAATTTTACTTCAAACGTAAAATCTAAAAGCCCAAATCTCAGCTTTTCGGTTTGATGGAAAAAAACATTTTTCACTCAGGGGCAAATTATATAATCATAAATACGAATGTAATAGACATATGAGTTGTTCACAAATCATGCATGTATATATATATATATATACCATATTAATTCAGTCAATCATGAATTCTATCATAATTCATACTATCGGGACATAATTGAATAAATTTAAAACACTAAAATAGTTTGGAAATCATTCAATGATTAAACTGATCAAATCATAAATTTTCAAGCAAAATCTATAAAATTCAATTTTAAAATTTTATTTTAAAAAATTAAATATTGATTTAACTTGTGACAAGAATGCAATAAATAAAATTTAGTGAGAGAAAATATTTTATATTAAAATTAATCTTTTAAAGTTTACTTAAATAATTATTATTAGTATAGCTGTAAAGAATTTAGTTATAGCTTCATTAAACACTAATTCAATTTCTAGACATATAAATTTATCCATTGTCATTCACAACTTATAAATTAGAGAATAATGTATTTCAGTGCACTCAAACTTATGTCATCTTGCATTGGCAATAATGTAACCACTCGATCTAAGATTCAATAGAAAAAATTAAATTTAAAAAGAGTACTTTTAAAATCTCCATTTTAGATATAGTGCTGATTTTTTTTAAAATAAATTAATTTAGATGGTATTTGAATAGTTATATATTAAATATTTTAAATAATTAATATAAATTATTTATAAAATTAACAATACATTAAATATTTTAAAATTTTAAATATAAGGATAAATAATATTTTCAATTGATATTTAAATAATTTAATATAAAATATAAATTAATATAAATATTTAAATATTTTTAAATAATGATATTTTGATAATTTTATTTCAAAAAGCAAAAGTTAAAAGTTTTTTTTGTTGGATTACAATGGCTTATTTTAGATATGATTCTGTATCATCTATTAAACTCCTAATCTTTTGTTCAATTGTTTCAACCAACCAATCCGGTATAATTCTTACATCATTGATTATTTCACATACCACAAGGTAATACATACATACGATAATCATAAAATACTCTATATTATATCATGATATTTCACTAATTTTGAAAGGAAAATTTTAAAACTTATATTTTATTAAATATTTTAATGCATACAAATTTGAGTTTGTTTAATAAATATTTAACCAAATTATAAAAGAAATTGTGTTTATAATTTATTTCTTAACTTGAAAATAAATTAAAATTTTATCATGCTTGTGCAAACTACAAATTTAAAACATAAATGTGTAATTAAAAATAACATATACTAATTGATGAAACGTAAGGTTTAAAATTAATAATAACAATATATACACAATATGTACGAAATTAAAATAAAAAAGTTGAACTTATAAGTAAAAGAAAATTAAAATAAGTAAATATATTATATTAAAATATTAATTGCATTATAATTTTATCATATTATTGTTATTTTTCTAGAACACGTTAAAAAAATCAAGACAATGAAAAGAAAACTTAATATTAAAATTATATTTTAAAAAATTAAATATCAAAGTTGACTTATAAAATGAAGCAATATTTGGTATGAGAAAACAAATTCTTTTTAAGTTTACCGAAGAAAAAATAAATTTGAACCTTTGACTTTGTCTAAAAATAGTAATTTCCTATGGTGTAAATGAAACTTGCACGTGTGCATAAAAATTATATTCCCGGTGTAAAAAAAGGTGCACGTGCTTATAAAAAATTAAATAAACAGCGCCGTCTGTGGGAATCGAACCCACGACCACGTGGTTAAAAGCCACGCGATCTACCGGCTGAGCTAAGACGGCTATTCCGTATGGTTTTTTTTTTGTCGGTTCAAAATGCAGTCTGGTCTCCTGTAGTTGATATATATACACACACACTCTCTTCTATATCACATATTTGTTTAAATTTTTTTGAAAATTGGTAAGTGAGAATAAAGGTTAATCATTCATCGCTGTCATTGCCAGTCTAATTAATGCAAAACATGTTGTTTATATTTCCCCTTCGATGTAAAATACGCACAGCATTGAATTTGATGATTACATTAACATACATACAAAATGATGAAGAAGAAGAATGAAAAAAAAAGGGTGAGTTTCACTTTTTAAGTTCAACCTCACTCTTGATCTTCAAGTTCCTGTTTTGAACCACTGATCTGTCTCCAAAAGAAGCCTAAGCTGCTACCCATTATATTCATAATCACTACCGACATGGCAGGCGGTAACGCTACAACTGGAGAAGTGAAATGAGTTGTTGCCAACACCACTCCTAATGAAGAATTTTGCATGCCAACCTGAGTGGGAGATTTTATCAAACACATGTCATGCAATATACGAAAAGTTCATAAAGGATTTGGTATAAAGCTCTGAGATGCGTACCTCGATTGATATTGCTCGCAGCTCTGCTTCTCGGAATATTCTACAAATGGTTGCTGATATGTACCTGCAAATGGTGAAGTCGAGTCGTTCCTTAGTTTCGTTGGAAGTTTGTATCGAGTGTCATAAAAACAAGGAGCAAGTTAGTGATTCTCACCCTACAAAGAAACCGGTAAAATGTAGCAACATCGTGGCAAGTATTAGGGCACCGAGGTCTCCGGATAATAATTATTGGAAGCGTGAGACTAAAGAGGCATTGGAAGCTAATGATGCATTAACTATCTAGGACTTAAAACGGACAACATTTCCCGAGAAAACGCTGGCAAGGAATCCCAGAAACCGAAAGTTAGAGGAATAAATGGAAGGTAAAAAGTAAAAACCAGTGAATATCCAAAAATAATAATTTCGATGATGGAAAAACCTGCATGCGAGTAGCGATGAAAGTAAAACGGCAAATAAAGGAGCAAATGGTGTAATCATTTTCACCACCAAAGTAAATGTGCTTTCTAGGTAAGAACCGAGCAAAACTGGAGCCAAGACCACCTGGAACAAAACATGATCAAATGATAAAACATATGGCAATGGCATACATCTCGACATGTCGAAGATCCCATGAGGCAGAGCCACATCGACCTAGACAAAACATGATCAAATGATAAACATATGGCAATGGCATACGTGTCAACATGTCGAAGATCGTAAGAGGCAAAGCATGGAATTGGCTAAACCTGCAGGGTGCTGATGGAAAGTGCAATAACATCAACAGGAACATATGTTCCTGCTAGAACCATAGTCAAAAGAGGCGTGAGGATCACTGCACCCAGAGTAGTGCAAACCGTCATTACCGTCGATAACGAAACGTCTCCTCGTGCAATAAAGGTCACCTGCAACACTTTTTCAGCAAATAAAGAGAGGGTAACTTTGCAAAAACGAATCAAATGGGTAAAAATACCATTGAAGCCCAAATATTTAAAGTTAAATTGCATTTTGCCTCTCTACTCATAAAATGGGCAAATTAATCCTCAAAGAGCAAATTGATCCTTTATGTTAAAATTTCAACCATTTGTAACTGAGATTACTTTGCAATTTTTTGAGTAGAGAGAAAAAATACAATCTGACTTAGGGCCTCCATGGTACTTTTACTGAATCAAATGTCTATACCAACAAGAAAAAAGGATCCTCAAAATGAAAAGTTTATGCAGAAAAAGGACTTAAAATACGAAAGGAAATCCTTACCACAGTGGATGCAGCACCACCAGGACAACAACCTAGCAAAGTCAAACCAACAGAAAGAGATGGTGGAAGCCCCAAACTTTTGCTAATAACCATAGCAAAAGTTGGCATAATTGTGTGCTGAGCAACACATCCAAATAGAACCTGATCAAAGTAGGTGAGAAAAGAACTGTTCATAGGCAAAACTAAAGCAAAATCACCTCATAGGCAAGCCCAAATTCAACAAAAAACTATTATATAAATCAACGCTTTCATACTTTTTTCCACCTTGACTAGAAAATTTGAGGATATCCACTTTTTTTTTTCTTTTTCTTTTTCTTTTCACGCAAGTCTTTGGATGAATGACCAACTATAAAGAATGAATGGTCTCAAGTTATTGTGGAAAAGAACAACTAGTAGATAAAAGACAGAGAGATTTTTATCATTTATTTTTAAAATTTAAAAAGACATTGTTGAGACATTATTGTGAGAGTAACGACACAAATTTTAAACGTAAATCATTCTAATCTAGTTGATGGCCATTAAGTTCCATTATTGCACTTACATACCGTATCAATGAGAAATCTTAACCGTGGAAATTTTATTACTTATTTTTTTTCACAGTTAAAAAAGAATTTTATTAAATCCTCAAAAGAGAATATCAATATTAAAAGTATTATAGAGATTCTTATAATAAAAGTTAAATTACATTTTACCTTTTCTATTAAAAGAATTGTGCATATTAATCCCTGTATGTTAGAACAAGAGTAAATTAATCATTTTATTAAAAATTTTATCTATTTCTAATATTAAAAATAATCCCTATATGTCAACATGAGGTATACGGGACACACCATGTGCCATTGTTTAGTTACCCTGTTAGCCATTTTAGTTTTTAATAGTAAAGATGAATGAATTTTTTTAATAAAAAAGACTAGTTTGCTCTTTAATCTAATTTGTCAGATTAATTTACTTATTTTTTTAATAAAATGACCAAAATAAAATCTATAAAGCGTAGTACAAAGTTTTCATAATATTTTTAGGAGAAACAGAGTGAAGGGTTAGAGTTACAAGAAAGAAGCAGCAGCCAATACCTACAATCACCCAGAACTTAACAATAATCATCTAAGAACAACTCCAAAAGACGCCAAGAAAGAGCAATAAATACAACTCTTAACACCAGCAATCAATTCGACACCACAAGAACAAAAACCCAACCCCATATCATCCAAAATATAACAAACACGACAATCACCAAAGCAAAGTATAAACTAGAAAAGTTTATTACCTATGTATTATCACCAAGAACTTGTATATAGGTGGGGAGGGGTGAAAGTGTATAGGTGGGTCCTTGAGGATTTGGTGAAAGGGAGATTAAAAACTAGAAGAAATTTTGATTACCAATGTACTTTCTGCAAGAAAACACGAGGAATATATATAGGAAAATTATTGGCGACATCATTAGTGGAGTTTTTAGATTCGACAAACGGATTAATATTTTGACAAGTATAATATATGGTGTAATAAAAATATAAAAAATTAATTACATAAATAAATGCTATACTTATCACAATTTCAACTCGCATGTAAAATTTAAACGATAATATATTAAATAATTACCTATATATACAACAAATAAGTAGCTAAAGAAATTATAAAGAGTCAGAAAGATTAAAGATGAAACATTAAATATTGAAGAAACGGATACTTAGTTCCACATTATATTGTAGAATAGGTGGACGTACCGGCAGTGAAGGATGCGTTTATGGATAAGGAGATGAAGAAGCTTTTCCTCTCTATATCTAATTAAAACACCATATAGCTAGTAAACCAACCAATCAAAAACCGTTTTTGAATACGATCTCGAATTGGTTGAAATATAGAAGTCTTCGTTTATGGTCGTTAAGGAAATTGTTTGTGGAAATTGAAGATGAATGTAGATATATTACTGAAATCCTGTTTGCAGTCACTAATCATAAGAAGAATGGAATGGTAGAGAAACTTTAGTAAAGGCATGCCAAGGAAAAACTTCTTTAAAGCTGCTTGGTGATTTGTTGCTGAAGCAGAGTGGATGATGCTGGGTTGGTCTGCTGCTTTCTGCAGCCGAGTATAATGGGGAAGCTGTTGTTGAAGTTGTTTTTGTCTGCTAAGTAGTATTTGCTAGGCTGTTTTGTTGTATTTGTTTTTTTTTAAAAGCTGTGATTCAACTTGTTTGGATTGTTCTCAACAATCCTTTTTGTATTTCAATCACTTTGCAAAAAAAAAAAAAAAAGTACAAATTAACTTTCACAGTGACACATGCCTTAAAAACCTGAAATAACTTGTAAAATAGGTTGGTGCTTGAGGATATGGAGAAAGGAGACTAAAAACCAGATACTTAGCTGTGTATTTTTCTTCATGGAACACCAAAATTCCAAAAAAAAAAAGAGAGAAAAAAGTAAAGGGCTGAAGGATTAAAGATGAAACAATTTATATATAGCAGAGACAGATACTTAGCTGCCTTGTTGAAAAGGTTGAAGCCTCACCGGCCGAGGAACTGGGCATTGGAGTTGGATCTGATTATGTAAGAGATGAAGAAGGAGGCTGAGTTTAAAGATAAAGCCAGTACCGTTGACTGATGGCTTTTAGCTTGAGAGAGACTAAAAAATCTAAGACTTACCCTTTCCCTTCGATATCAGCTTTAAAATATACCAACCAATCATCTCAGAAAAAGAAAAAAAAAAATCCTGATTCTGCAACTGTAACACAACAAAAGCAAAAAACAGTAACACGACAAGATTGCAAATCCAAACGACACACATCCTGATTCCCTCTACGAACTCAAATAATATCTGGGTACTGAAAAGATTGCATACCCAAGAATTTGCATGCTGTTTTCTAGGTATTTTCCGCATGAAAACACTATGATTCTAAAACTGCACGGGGATTTAACCCTAAAAAGTAAAAGTCAACTAGGAAAAATGAGTGTCTTTCTAATATTTTAATACCCCACTTATGAAACCAAATGAAAATTCAAATTAAGCAGCTACTTTAATCAACCATATCTATGTATTAAATATATTAAAACGCATTAATTTATTTTTAATATTTATATTTTGTGTGAATTTAATTAGTTGGTGCTAAATTTAACTATTAATTTTTTTAAAAATTGAATAGTTTTTAATAGAAATCATATTAACTAAAATACTAACTTTTTGAATGATAGGTGTGATTATCTATGTGGTAGTCCACGATATTTCATGCTAATATGAACATCACACTATTTATCGTGTATGATATGTCAACAATATTGAAAAATTTTAAAATATGTAAAATGTTCATAAAAGTTCAAAAAAAATCATGTTTAAAAGTTTAACAATTTAGTTAATATTTCGTTAAAACACTAATTTTAGTCTTTTGAAAAAGTTGATAGTCAATTTCTAACTCTCTTCAAAATCAAATTTAACTAAATAAAGTATAAAAACAAATTTTTAAAAAATTGTAAATATTAAAATCTAAATTTAATATTATACAACTCACACAAGGCTGTTAGTACGAACATCCCAGATAAAAACAAACCCAAAGAAACATGACAGCCAAATCAGATTGAAAAAAAAAAAAGGAACAAGACTTTGGTGCAGCCATAAACCCTATGTTAAACCCTGAATATATAGAGAAAACTAAAAAAACTGACTGCAAAAACAACTTCAAGAAGCATGTCCAAGGTCTAGCACACCACTGGAAACAGATTCGGGTTTCCAAACCCTATCCTGTAGCTTGGTTTTTAAGTGAGCAAACGGTGGTGTTTTCAGCCATTCTCCTCAATGAATATACGCCCTCCACACTGGGCGGTGCCAAAGTCAAGTCCAAGCTAAGGCCTTGATGATGATTAGTACTAATAACGTTGCAACATGCTTCTCCAGCGGCATGTTCACCGCTAGTACCACTACCATAGGCGGTCATTGCACCACCTCCCTCGGTGATACCAAGCAAGTTGATTTCAGTGGCTTCAGCTTCAGCTTCAGCTTCAGTTGCACTTCCACCATTCCCGTGCTGGTTGATGGCAGCAGCTGGTTGCTTCTCCACTTCAACCCTAAAGTGGGAATTAGAAGAACCACCTTGATGTTGCACTTTGTAAATGGTGATTCTATCACCAATTCTAGGTTCATTATGAACAACAAATTTTCTCCATCCATGGGAGAAAGCAGGTTTCTTGTACCCTTGTTTACGGACAGTACAGGCAATTGGCCAAACCCTTGTGTTGCACCTAAGATGTATTGTGACGGCATGACTTCCATTAAAACTTGGCAAGGAAGACAGGGATTCTGTCGGAATGGCCAACCTCTTCTTTATATCAGTATCTGTGAGGTTCTTAGAGATTAACTTTGTGATTTGAGAGGCCATGCTGGAACTGGTTGCTGGTGTGTATTATATTACTACAGGTTTTGAAATCAGCCATGGCTTTTATACAGAGACAAGGTTTCACTTAACGGAGGTTCCGGATATGGAAACTGTACTGTCACACTGTCAAAAGGAAACCATTTCTTTATGAGATTGGCCAATAGTATTCCAACACCCTGGCGATGAATTGGCCATATTAGGATTTCGATGTTGACCTTTTCTGTTTCCCCAGCAGTCGCCTTTACGGAAAAAGTCAAAAAAAAAAAATCTAATCAAGACGACGTGCATTATTCCTCTGTTGCAAGCCGACTTATGGCAAACTTTTTGGTAGACTATAGTTTTGGTATGCTTTCAACCCCTTCTAGAATTCTGTTAATATTTTTAAAGTTTTTATAATTTTATAAATAAAATTCTTTATTTGAAATTAAATTATAATTAAAAAATATATTTTAATAAAATTTTTATATCATAAGTATTAATTCTATTACAATTTATACTAGACTTATTTGTGAAAGTACCAAATCAAAATCATGGGGTGTGAATACACCGAATATCGCACTCATTGCTTCCTTAAAACAGACATAAATATATAGCTTTCTTCCACATGGTTTTTTGTTTTCTTCTGAAAGAAGTACAGAGTGAATTGAATAGCTAGGTATGCGTATATCACGCATGAACTCATCTTTGGTTTTGGCTTAAGCCGCCGTGATGGCTTTAGGTGGGAGTAGACCTTTCCATGTGGTGGGTCAGCTGGCCTAACTCGAAGGCTCGCTGAAATGTTAGAGGATTTGGATAAAAATATAAGTTCGAAAAATAGATTTAAAAAACGGGTCAGGTCTCGAGTAAGGCATTTTTAGCCCAGCTCAGCTCAGCTCGACTTGGCTCGAATTCGCTAAAAGATAAAAAAAATTATTTTTTTTAATATTATTTTCTTGTTGTTTTCTCCCTATTTTGCTATCATTTTACTATTATGTTGTTACTATTTTGTTGTTATTGTTTGAATATTGTATAAAACTATTTTATTGTTAGTTTTGTTATTATTTTAAAGATATTTGTTAATTTGTTATTATTTTAGAGACATTTGCTTGTTAAGTTGCATCTATTTTAGTGTTATTTAAGTATACATATTTTTAAAATTTATTTTCAATTTGTTAGAAAATATTTATTTTGATGTTTTAATATTTTGATGTATTATATGTATATTTTAAAATTATACAAAAATAATATAAAAATTAATATGGGCGGGCCGGGTTGGGTCTGAGTTTTAGCATTTTTATCCAGGTCAGGCTTGGGCAAAATTTTATGCCCATTTTTAGGGCCGGGCCGGGCCCGGGCATAACAAACAAGCCTAAATTTTTAGTTGAGCCCGACCCGGCCCATGCACACCTCTAGGTGGGAGGGCGCAAATATGTTACAAGTAATCGCAACTTATTCGTGATTGATTTGAAAAAAAATCGTATCTAATTTAATAATTATCGAGTTAAATATGAGTATTTAATGCACAATTCGATTGGCTCATGATTCTAATCGAGTTTTTTTTAGTATATTTCTATATTATTAATTTACACTTTTATTCTTATTAATTGAATTCAAGTTCGAGCTTGAATTTGAAACTTGATAAACTAGTTTAATCAAACTCGAATTTGAATAGCTCGATATGTTGAAAATTGATAAATTAGCTTAAAAATTGATGTTTGAATTGAACTTGAGATGAGAATCGAACTCTAAATTTCGAGTTGAACTTCAACTCAAACTTATCATTACTCGAGTTCAACTCCACTTTAATTTTTTTCTTCGGTCAAACTATTTGCTTAAAATCAATAAAACAGTAGTTCCAGTTAAACAATACAATTGTCACAAAAGCTATTATAACATGAAAACCAGGCATTCCAATCACCAATTAAATATTCACCACCACACATTGAACATAACCCTACGATTAATATTTGCTGTCACTAATGTTTCTGCCATTTCATTGCCATGCTACTCTGCTTTTGAAAATGGCACCTCACCCACACAGGCTAGCTGTGACCAAGGTCAGCTGTCTTTGTTCAATAACCAGTTATACTTAGGAGGAATGGAAAAGTATTAAAAATACTTTTTAAATTATTTGCTGATCTTAACATATAAGATAAAAATAATGTCACATCAACAATGAAAATTTAAGAATTAATTTGCTTCGAATAAAAAAGTAGAGCTAAACTGAATAGAAATATAAAAGTCTAAGGACTAAAATTATTACTATGCTCTTTTTTTTAGTTGTATACATAAAACTCCAAAATAAGCTTCCACATAGTAAAAATGAAACGGGTTATTTTTCTCCTTCATTCAACGCATAATCATCAATTTATCTTCTTCTTTTTTTCAATAAAAAAATATACTACAGTGATTGGTGTGATGCATGTATTCAGCACTGATGAATGATCTGAGAAGAGGGCTAATGGATTGGTCAAAAAGAAAAGAACCTTTAGACAATTTGTTGAACTCGTAAATAGTAGCTAGCTGTAGTCAAAATATTTGTATTTGTTTAAAGTTCGGGGATTTTGAATGTAATTTGCTTCACTTTTCTAACATATTTTTACTTTTATTATGTAAAAAAAAAAAACTTAATTATGAATGAGTCTGAGTTTAAATATGATTGAGGGTAATTAAGATGAACTAGATTAAATAAGTTCGAACTCAAATAATTCGATTATGTCTCAAACCAAATTTAAATTTAAAAATTGATGTTTGAGTTAACCTTGAGCTGAGTATCGAGTTCAAATCCAACATTTCTAATATATATTTTTATTTTATTTGTATATATTATGGAGGAGTTTAAAACGTAATCGATTACTATGAACAAATATAAACCTGATTCATCCCATCTCAACGATCAACATCTTTACTAATAACTTCTAGATGTTGAAATGTCAACTTAAATTTGTGAATTTCATTCAACTATTCAACCCTTTTGTTAATAAAAGAAAATCAACCATATTTTACTTAAAATTTTCTAACTCAATTCTAATATTCAACCAACATACACTTGTGGAAATTGATGTTTGGAAATGGATTTACGTGCGTGCCACCCACAGAATCAACAATCCAACCACTGTACGTAGAAGGTTTTCAAAATCCTACTAGTGATTAGTTGGATTAGGCTATTAAGTTGTACTGAGATGAAATAAATCATTGAAAATTTAAAAAAAAAATTAAAAATTTGATTCAATCGTCCAAGTTCAATTGGTTTTTTCTCAATTCATCTGGTTTGTACTAGTTCTCGAGTTAACCGGTTCAATGCCCTTCTCCAGATTGACACTCCAGCCGATTTCTAGTCCAACCGATACTATTGGACGGTTTGGGATGATGTGGTTTATTGGACGGTTGTACCAAGTTAGGGCTAAGACTTTAATCAATATTTATTTTTTTGTTTCAATTCGGTATTTGAGTTTGACTTCAATATTCACTTTAGCACTTGAGCTTCTTCTTTTTTTTTTTCTTTTTCCTATTTGACACTTGAGGTTTTTTTGTTCCAATTTGGCACATGAGTTTGACTTAAACATTCTATTTGGTACTTGATTTTTTCTTTATCTCAATTAAGTACCTATATTTTTTTTACTAAAACACATGTGTCAAACATTCATTAGAGCATATGTTGTCGTTTGGCCTATCTACCAGATTAAATCTTAAAGCTAAACTTAAATATCAAATTAAGTTTAAAGCCAAACTTAAGTATTAAATAATGCATTCATTTATTTTTTAAAATAAATCTCTCTGAAAATTTAAAAGTAAAATTTTTCTTCATGTTTTGGAAGCCATATAATGTGGATATGAAAGTCATTTAGATTGACAAGAGGCCAATTACGTGAATGTTGAAATTAAAATTTGAGATAATATAATTTTTGAACCTTGAATTGAGTAATTATGTTCATTTTAGTATCTATATGTTTTTTTGTTCATTTTGGTATTTGAATTTGATAACTAAATTTATTTTTGATTCTTGAAATTGAATTTTGTCAATATTTGATGATGTAACTGGTGTTCTTGGAACATGACTTAATTGGTAGGTTGAAACAACTGGACAAACAACAGATCGGTATACTCGTCAAAACAAAGGGCTCAAATCAATTGATTCGAAAACTACTCGAAACCGATAAAAATAATAAAAAATAGTATTCAAATTAACCAATAGTTGAATAGGTTTAATAAATTTTTTTATTTTTAATTATTTATTGATTATTGTTGGTTTAGCCATTGAACTGATAAAACCAATTGGATCCAGCTCCAGTGGTCCGATCGGTTTAACCATTGGTCCAATTATTAGAATATTGTATGTGACACTCTAAAATTATATTTGTACCAAATCACCACCTAAAATTTTATATAATCTTTTTTAGTTTTCTAGTGATGATATGACATAATCATAGAGTAAAAACACTTGAAAATATAAATTAGTAAAAAGTAGCAAGTAGAATTATATCCACATAGATCGGTGATAATTATATTCTTAAGTAAAAACAAGTAAAGTAAATAAAAAGGGTTATATAATAAAAAACTAAAACAAAGAGAGTAACAATTAAAATTTTTGAAAAAATAAATGGTGATAAACTCTAACCAAAGGTAAAATATTTGTTTGATTCATAGACTCGGGCCATGGACAAAGATGCCCCCTATTGCATGCAGGGGCCTCGCATTTGGAACATGGGTACCAAATCTAGTGCATTGGTTCGAAAATTGGGGTGCTGGGGTGTTGCCTCGACACAAATGTGCCAATGAATAACGGTCCAATCGCGCATAAAGGTGTGCTAGTGGTATTGGGGCACCTTATCTTGAGCGCAAAGCCGTCAAGCTTAGGTCACTCAAGGACCAAGCTGCAAGGGCACTAGAGCTCGGAGCGGGAGTGCGCGAATTTAGGTGTTGGGGCATTGTGCTTGCTGCAGGAGCGTTCGTTGAGGTCCTTAATTTCGATGTTCAATTTTTTTTTTTTTTTGCTATTTTCTTCCATTGATAAATTGCTACCTCCGTAACTCACCAAATGGTAAGCATTGAATAAATAATATTTTACAAAAATATTAGTTAGCCTGTGTGGCTCACATGGCCTCACACATGCTCTTGTGACTCAAATACCCTAAATCGTGTGTCACACACGATCTAGCACACAGCCTGTCACACGACTGTATGGTGTCGATAGCATATATAGTCTTTTGGCATTTGCCGTTTACTATTTTCTCGAATTTTTTTTACACACCTTACTGATTTCTGAAGCTAACACCACATCAAGAATTCCCAAACCTAAAACCAGGATTTAAACAACTAATTTTAGTAACAAAACACTAATTCCAAGTAACTAATTCACCATTCGACCACTTACGGAACAGAAACGATAGTCCTCAAAAACCTCTAGTTCGCCAAAAGTAAGTCATGCGATTCACAAACCTCACTTGATAGATTCCCACACCAAAGAGAGTCATCAAAACGCAATTACCACTGACTAAAAATTTCTCAAATCAAATACCCAAAAACCACCTTCGCGAAATAAACAACCACCACACTTACCCAAAGAAGTAACAGAGATTCGACAACATATGAATGGAATAACACAAGAGGCAACCGTAAGGCAAAACGAGAAAGAAAAACAACAAAACTTCTAAAGCATAAAGAATGAAAAATTCAGAAACGGAGCATGAAAAAGAGGAGAGAAAAAAATAAATAAAAATTTATTAAATTGAGAAAAATGAAAATAATATTCTTAAAACTAAAGTAAACTAAAACAATAAAGAATATCCAAATACAACTAAACTGAACAGTGTAGCAAGAAGTGTGCAGCAGAATGTGGAGGACTTTGGGGAAAAAAGTTTACAATTTCAAAAATAAAAATTCTTAAAAACTAACTACTTCGCCACTAATCCCACTATCATATACCTTATCCTTATTAGATTTTTTTTAGAATTTAAAATAAATAAAAATTTCAATTTGCACACACGAGGAATCAAATATCAAATGCTGAAGCCTTATTATTGAACCAACATACTCACTCTTGTCATTAGCTGAACAAAAATAACATATAGCTCTAATATCATAGGCCAAAGGTTGGACAAAATTTAACAAAAATGCAAGAGAAAGAGTTTAAACCCAAAACCTCTCACACAAAAGCACAACACTTAACTATTAAATCAAATAAACTCATTTTGTATAATTTTCACAATCTTAATTCAAAATCAGGACATAACCACTCTTAATTTCACTAATTCAATTTTTTCCAACTTGATTTTTAAGACGTGACACACGTAAACTCATAATATACTTTAAACACCTAATGATGTTTGATCATAGAGATGTAGACTTAAATCAACACGTGGCATATATTAAGCTGAGGGATTAGAGTAAAATTTTAATTTTCTAAAGGGTGAAAGTAAAAAATTATCTAAAAATTTGAAAATTAAACCATAAATTTAATAATTTTCAATGACTTAAACTTTTTCTTTTCACACATATTTTATAGTAATAAAAAATAATGATGATGACACCATTAATGTCCACCACCGAAAAAGAAAAGAAAAATAGCAAATATATTATTGTACAAATCAACGACTTACTTCTTTTGCACCTTGATTAGAAAAAATATGGAAGCTTTACCTTTTTCTCTTCTTTTACGTGGATCACAATGGCTTACAAGCAATATTTTTGGAACGGAATTGGTAGTTAAACCGATGATGTCACCGGTACATTGGTCCGATGAATTCAATAAAAATTAATTAATTAAATTTTAAAAATATTAAAAAATATTAATTTAATCGGTTTATATCAATTTTTCGTTCAATTAGATGAATATTATTCATTGAACTAATACTCCAATTATTTCCGTTTCAATCTATCCAGCTGACTATTTACACATCATTACTTAATTCATACAAGTAGGCAACCCATCCAAGAAATAAGAATAAAATTATGATTATGGCCAGAGTTTATAGCAGTGGTATCTTATATATGCTGTTCTGCATAAGGCCTTTTTAGGTGTCTATTTCTTCCTTAGTAACTTTTTTCTTTTGGAGGTTTTATTATGAATATAATGAACTTTAGAAAAAAAAAGTGTATTCAATTGTGTCCTTTAAATTTATTTTTTCATCGAAATCCTTGAGTTACTAAGTTTGATGTGACAAGCTAATGTTTAACGTTGGAGGTTTAATTAATCATTAAATCTTATTTTTAAAAAATATTAAAAACATTAAATAATATAAATTAGGCTAAACACCAACTACTAACATAGTAAGAACTTCAAAAAATTATTAAAAAAAAAGGTACAATAAAAACCCAATCATAACACCCAACCAAGCATACAAAAATCGAACACCTTAAAACAGTCTAAAACATCTATAAAACAACCTTCCTTTCCCACTCCACTTATCACCAAGACCTAACAGAGAGTCCCTATACCATTGGGCGGCTAAGAACCTGTGCCAGCATGCATAAAACTCGGCGTCGAATTTGCAGCAACTTGAACGTTGTAAGACCACCCTTCCATCCAAAAGGAGCACTTGAATAAAGAGACTCCTACAAATTAAAAGATAATTCCATTGAAACAACTCAATCGAAACCTTACCAACCAACAGACCTCGTTAGCCCAACTAGCAAACTGCACCACTTATCAACAAAACACCCGATTAAACGTAAAAAACAACTTCATACTCTTTAGCTTCAACCCACATAAGGAACAAGTTTGCACTCGCAAAATCAATCAACCCAAATATCAAATCAAAGCAAGCTTCGATGGCCTGAGCAAAATAAACAAAGAACGCCCCAGGCTCCAACCCATGAAACAATGGCATGCCCATTAAATCTGGACTCCATCAACTTCTGACTCGTCCATCTGCCAAGTAAATTCCCCTTCTTCAGCTCAATCATCCATAGCCAAATCAAATTGCTTCCTCATAATCCAAGTCATAGTTCTTCAACTCCCCTCACGCAAATCTACTTCTGAATCACAAATAGATTGAATTTTCATCAAATGGCTAATAATTTCTCCCTCCTCGCCCTCATCATCCACTACTGGCCCTTCTTGCTTCCGTAAGTTCCAAGTAGCAATTACTTCTTCTAAAGCTTCAAAATCAACTGACTCCTTGATAATTAAGTTGTTTCTATTTCTGTAATCACCATCCGAGATGGAGCAATTCACTATCTTGCCATCCCTATTTCCATTTGATGACTTTCATCAATTCTTTGCAACTGTTCCAAAAATAATTTCAATACTTCCTCTAAATAATGAGATCCCAATTTCAGTATCGTTGTCTACTCTAAGGAACTTCCCCCAGTGGCACGCAATGCTTCGGAAGGTCCTTTGCTCCCAATTTGAGTCTACGAAAGATTGAAACTAGTCATTGTCCTTGAACAAAAACAAGATCGAACGTCCAGAAAGCTTAAAAATATTCAGCCCATCAATTCCTTCTGATAGAAGTTTTCCTTTAAAGTATACAAGGACGACCCATCTTCAATCCAAGCAATAGCACAGTGTTCCAGCCAACTAAATTTATTCGCATCGACAACACCTTGCACAACAACCCGTTTTGTTTCAACTTCCTTACTGGTATCATGCTCCATAACTCTTATTTCTTCAGAAACAGATGTCGGCTCACCTCATCAGCCCTAGCCTCCGTATGAGTTTGTTTTTAGTTCTACACACCCTTCTCCAAAAGGTGTTCCTAACTCGAAACCTTGGCCTATTAATTTCAACCCGAAATCCATAGATTCTAAAACTGTTTAATCTCTCTACCGCCCTTTCTGCATCAGTCACGCATTCAGTGCAGTCTTCGCGGCAAGTTGTTAACAACGATGGTCGGACACTAGATTACCCTCCACCGGCCAATGCTTATTCGAAAATTTTCGTTTAAATAGTATTATGTTATTTTAAATATTTTTATGGTTATTTTTTTGTCCCTTTTGTAATTTATATTTAAAATTTTTTATTGTCTCTCAATAATATCATCTTCAAATTCATCCGTTTACCCGTTTATACTCAAAACTTTTATTATTAATTTTCAATTTTTATAATAACATGTTTCATTAGAAAAACTAAAATTAAAACAAAAACCAAGGTTTGTAAGCTTATGATTGAATCTGGTTACATTATTTCACTTAGTGTAATAATGGAAAATTTTGGTACTTATTTCTTTTCTCAGTAATTTTTTATTAAAATCTGAAAGAGGAAATTGAGTATAGAGGTCCCGTCCCTTTATTAAAAAATTAAGTATACTAATCTTTATATTTTAAATAAGAGAGTAAATTAGTCTTTTTATTAAAATTTTATCCATTTTATTATTAAAATTCATCCCTATATG
Source organism: Gossypium arboreum (assembly GCF_025698485.1). Taxonomy (NCBI): domain Eukaryota; kingdom Viridiplantae; phylum Streptophyta; class Magnoliopsida; order Malvales; family Malvaceae; genus Gossypium; species Gossypium arboreum. The sequence continues at coordinate 120,670,829 of NC_069073.1, forward strand.
TTAATATGAGGTACACGGGCACATTTTATGCCACTATTTAATTATTCGGTTAACTATGCTAGTTTTAATAATAGAAATAGATGAATTTAAAAAAATAATTTACTCTTTAATATGTAAGAATTAATTTACTTATTTTTAAGTAAAAGTGATCAAATACAATCGAATTTGTGGTACAATGATTTCTATAATATTTTTACAGAAACTGAGTGAAAGGTACAAGAAGCAAAAGCGAACACCTACAATCACCCATAACTTAACAATAATCATCTAAGACAAACTCCAAAAGACACCAAGAAACAGCAATAATTACAACTCTTAAATACCAGCAACCAATTCGACACCACAAGAACAAAAAACCTAACAACCCCATATTATCGGTCTCCACACAACCAAAATATAACAAACACCCTTAGTAATAAGCAAACCCAATGACACAATCACCAAAGCAAAAGTATAAACTAGAAAAGTTTATTACCTATGTATTCTCTGCAAGAACTTGTATATAGGTGGGGAGGGGTGAAAGTATATAGGTGGGTGCTTGAGGATTTGGAGAAAGGGAGATTAAAAACTAGAAGAAATTTTTGATTACCTATGCATTTTCTGCAAGAAAACACGAGGAATATACGTACGAAAATAATTTGATACATCATTAGTAGAGTTTTTTACACTTCACATGCAGATTGCTATGCAGTTATATCAAATAATTGCCCATATACAACAAAATATGTAGGTAGCTAAAGAAATTATAAAGAATTGATAGATTAAAGATCAAACATTAAATATAGAAGACACAGAAACTTAGTTCCATATTATATTGTTGAAAAGGTCGACGAAGTGGCAGTGAAGGATGCGTTTATGGATAAGGAGATGAAGAAGCTTTTCCTCTCTATATCTAATTAAAACACCATATTGCTAGTAAACCAGTCATCCCAGAAAAATATTTAAAGAAAAACCAGTTAAGTCGTCACTACATATTATTGTGCAATTAAAATATAATATAGCTGAAACATATTATGTTATCGAGGAATATATATATATATATAGCAAAATGCTTCAAAGTAAAATCTAACTTCACTAGCCTGCATATGGATTGGGTTGTGACAGAACCAAGTCCAAGCTAACACTTTGATGATGAGTAATAATATTGCAACATGCTTCTCCAGCTGCATCACTAGGTCCACTGCCATAGGCTATTGCATCACCACACTCGGCGATACCAAGGAAGTCGATTTCTCTTTCTGGTTTGGCCATACAGGGCGAGAGGAGTGAGGGTTCACCCATGTCAGTACCCTCGGTAATGCCCAAGGACTTCATTTCATCAGTCATAATAGCACCAAATATCGTAACAGACGGTTTGGCAATAACATGACCATCAACCAAAGTGTCAGTTGCAACATCTGGAAGCTCCATGATGGGGATACCTCCCTCCTGTTTGATTGCTCCATCATCAAGCGCCTTATTAGGTATTCGGTCTGCCTCGTTTCCGGAGTTGGTTCTATCGACTTCATGATCATTGAAAGCGAGAACAGAAGAAGGAAGGGTCCCGTGACTCCTGTCTTGGTTTTTGGCAACTGGTGGCTTCTCCACTTTAACCCTAAAGTGGGAACCACCATCTTCATCTTCAAAATCTTTGTACATGGTGATTTTATCCCCAGTTTTGAGTTCGTTATCAACAACAAATTTTCTCCATCCACCGGACAAAACAGGTTTTTTGTACCCATTTTTCCGAACAGTGCAGTCAATTGGCCAGATCTCTGTCCCATACATTAGCTGAATTCTGACTGCATGGCCTCCATTGAAGGATGGCAAAGAAGGCAGGATTTTTCCCGGAATCGCTAACCTCCTGTTGATATCAGTAGCTGTAAGTTCCTTAGTGAACATCTCTGTGGGATGAGAGGCCATGGCATTCTAGCTAATGGGCTAAAAGCTGTGCTTTTCGAGGTAGAATTTATGCAAAAACAAAAGCTTGTATGTATGTATATATATATTTCTTACTATTATACAGAACAGAATGTGTGTAAAAGCCCGCGTAAGGGTTATCTGGAAACCCTTCTCTTTTTTTTGCCACCTTCGAGAAACTTTCCCTTTAATTATTATCCTTACTAGCTATATTGTTATTTAATATTAAATACGATTTTAATTATTATTTAATCCATATAAATATAATTTAAATTATTTTAGAATAGTTTATTTTTAATATATGTGTTTGGATTAATGGTGTCTTTCACTATGAACTTTGAAAAATTAATTTTTTAAGTTCCTTACAAATATTTTAAAGTTTTAAAATTTTTTACGTAAATATTTGTGTTTATTTTTTATTTTTGTTCATGTTTATTGCATTCTTGAATTTATCCCTACAATTTGAACCTTGAAAAATCAATTTATGGACATGAAAATACTTATATTATATACTTATTTTTAAAAATAGAAATTAAAAATTAAGGTATTTTAAAATGTATCATTTCAAAATAATCATATTTATGTTGGAAAAAAATAGAATTTTTGAAAGCTTTGAGGCATATCCTCGATTAATAAAGGTAGATATTTGAACAATAAAATTATGGTTTTATATTCTGCTCCATGAGACATTTATAACGATATATCATATGCTCAAAATGGTTGAGTGATGAATGAAAAATTGATGCTCAAAGTAAGTCATTTGTGAATTATGTTGTGGCTCTCCCTTGTGCGTAGTAGGGATGCAAATCCAAACCTGTAGGGTGGGGGCGCGAACTGTTCAGACCAGTTGAGCCATTCTACGCATGCGAGTATTTTATCCTAATACGTAATCTTATTTTAAATATTCCGGTGCAAATCAACTATCAGTATGCAATAACTTATAATTATATTATCAGTATGCAATAACTTATAATTATATTTTCGATTATTTCCAAAATGATAGTATTTGTAATTTTTATTATTCTCTAATTTCCACTTAAGAAAAACAAAAGTTAATTGTTTTTCTGAACTTCAGTTAATATCTTCCTATTCCCTTTGTTTTTCTAAACTTCAGTTAATATCTTCCTATTCCCTTTCTTTTTTTCTTTAAGATTTAAAAGGTTTGACCCACCACCAATCGAAGCAATCTCCTGCCTTTGAATCAGATTCGTAGCAGGGACGGTTCTTTTTTGCCTCACCACCACCTCCACAAAGAAATTGATAGGGATGTGGCGACCTATTATATACTAATCAAATAATTGATCACGACCTATTTTGAGGTTTTAAGAATTTTTGTTAAAACTGCATTTTTTTTTTAGTTTTTTAAAGTATTTATCGAAGTGAGTTCAGTAATTAATTTTTCGTATTCTATAGGTCTATGAGAAAGGATTGTATGAAACAATGACACTACATCGTTTGTATTCCTTTTTCAATAATTTAATAATATCACATCGACATTTTTATTCTTAAAACAAAAATCCAAATGAAAATCTTGAAATTCAATATGAAATTATTGATGTGGCATTAAACTATTGAAAAGAAATAATATCCCTTCATACAATCCTTTCTCATAGATTCATTAAGGGATAGATGCTAATCACGAGTTTGAAACTACTATATTTTTCAAGAATATTTACTCACAAAATTTAAACTTAATAAATTAGTTTTGACAATCCAATTAAACCTCTTATATATATATATATGCTCTACAACCCGCTGTAGTATAAATATTTTAAAAATATTATTCTATTATTTACTTATTTATTATTATAAATTAAATATTATAAAATAACAGATTATTATAACATTGAGGGAAAAATAAGAATCCCCGAAATGAAAACATATATATATTGAAAAATTTCATCTTTATTCCTTTTACTGTGGCTTAATTTCAAGCATCTAGCATGGTTGTTGTTGTACTATGTTAGTGTAGGGAGTTGCGAATTTAGGGTGCTGGACTCTCGAAATGCAAAATTATTATTTAAGTCTTTAAATTTTTAAAAATTTTAAATTAGTAAAGATAAAATTATACTTTAATCTCTTATATTATATTTATAAATGTGATAACTTTTTAAATTTAATTTCCTTCTATAGAATTTATGTATTGTTATTTTAAATCCCATCCATTTAATTAGCTTAATAAAATCAATTACATTTTGAATTAACTATAAATTTACATTCTATTAAATCTCTATCCAAAACTATTTTCATTAATATGGTACTAATACAAATTTTGCATTTTATTTTTTTAATGCACGTAACTTTTGCTTTTGTCTTGTAATATAAATAATTATAGGCCTATTTTAATTACTTTATGTTAGGATCGACGTGATTAAGTAACAAGTAAAAAAATAGCGGAATAAATTGAGAAATTGAACAAACAAATTTAATGTGGAAAAACTCTTCCAAAGAGGATAAAAAAATTACGGGCAAAGATAATTTTATTATAATGGCAAAAGAATGAAGAGTACAAAAGATGGAGATAAAAAAAAGTAAGCCCAAAAACTCGAAAACAAAGAACGCTCAAAACGTAAACACAAAATTCTCTAATGTGTTATGAGTTTTAATCTCTAATGAGTTCTAGTCACACAACTCTAACACTTTACTCAATAATTTTGATTTTTTCATATTTATTTTACAATTTAATTTAGAATTTGTGGTTATCTTTTATCTCGATTTTTAGAAGTACTTTTCATACGGTTTTTCTTCTTTTGATTTCAAAAGTTGGAATTTGATACTAATCTTTACGCCATCTTTGTGCTTGGATGACTAGGGAACATGTTGTAACTTCACACAAACATCTTTGCGGTTGGAAACATGTGTTAAAGAATATGAAAATCTTATCCTTTTTCTATGCACCGTGGGATCCTCCAACTTCGGGGTCGATCCACAAGCCTTCTAACCTTCGTTGTGACTCGACCAATTCCACTATTGGAATCCAAAGAATGCAAATCAACCACAAATTTCACCGACGACCGAGTTAAAGAATGTCTCTAGCTTTTGAAACCCGTTAACGCAATTAAAATTTTTCTCTTCTAGAAAGGAATAAACACACAGTGATGTTGTGTTAACAAAGAAAGGAATCATAACATTACCTTGATTGCCAATCTTAATTAGTGGATGCATTAAAACAAATTGTATCCATTAAAAAATGGAAACAACAATTAGTGGATGATTATATACACGTAACCTATCTTAGTTACTTTACTCAATACTTTTAACTCCTATAAGATTTTTAAAATTAATCAACATTTTTATAATATTAATATACTAAAATGTTCACATTTAAATTTAGTATTTTATACCTTTTCTTATCCAACCAATCTTTAAAAAAATCTCAAAATTAAGTTACAACCTCAACTAACGCCCCTTTACCAGCAGCAGATTTAAGGGGCTGGCAGGACCCGGCTCCCCTAAAATGTAAAATTTTTATTTAGTCCCTTAAATTTTTTAAAAATTTTAAATTAGTAAAGTTAAAATTGCACTTTGGTCCTCCCTAAAATTATACAAATTGATTTAATCCTTTAAAAATATAAAGATATAGACTATAAAAATTAAAATTTTATTCGTCCCCCTAAAAATTTATTCTGGCTTCACCCCTGCTGGCCTTTACAATATTTTTTACTTCCACCTGCCTGGGCTTTTATTACTTATATAGTGAGTGTTGAATTAAAAATTTTATAATAATTTGTTTTATTTTAATAACATAAAAACCAAAAATAACACAGACACAAATATATCACATAAAATAATGTGAGCACAACACGAATTTAAAATATATTAGAATGAGCAAGAAAATATAATATTTTAGCAAAAAAAATGATCCCTAACCAAATAAAAACTACAATTTCTATTTGTTATTAAAAAAGAATTTCAGTAACTTTTTTTCCATCTCATTAGCACATAATTTTGATAAATTTTTCCCTTAATCTTGAACTCTGAACCCCGAACCATGAACCTTGACTCTAAACCCTAAATTTAGAGATCGATGTTTGAGATTAAGGGTTTGGTGTTTAGAATTTTAGGGTTTATAATTCATGAGTTAAAGTTTAGGGTTTGAGGTTCAAGGTCCAACTTTAGGGTTTAATATTGGGACTTGAACTTTAGGGTTTTCAGACTAACTTTGACAAAAAAAAGTTCAAACCCCAATGTGAAAAAATTTACCAAAATGACGCCGTCTGTGAGAATCGAACCCACGACCACGTGGTTAAAAGCCACGCGCTCTACCAGCTGAGCTAAGACAGCTATTCAATAGACTTGCAGTCTGGTTGCTTGCAATTTTAGCAATTAGATATATATTAATACTCTCTTCTATATCACATATTTGTTTAAAATTTTTTGAAATTTGATAAGTGAGAATAAAGGTTGATCATTTATCGTTGCCATTGACATTCTAATTAATGCGAAACATGTTATTTAGATTTCCCCTTCGATGTAAAATACACACATCGTTGACTTTGATGATTACATACATACATACAAAATGATGATGAAGAAGAAGAAGCAGCTTGTTTAAACTATTTGGGCGACCCCAAGTTGTGATTTTGATATTTATTGAGAAAAGAAAGTGATTTTTTATGCTAAAAATGGAAGGGGATTGTACTTGCTTTTAGGCGGGAACACATCATAAAGACAATGAGGATTCATTTGAGCGTAATAATTTCATATTGATCGAAGGCATAATAGAATGGGTCCCATGGTGCACATCATTCACGACATGATGCCGATCTTGTTAATAATAACTTGCCACGTCATGCTAGCTGACAAGAAGGCTTATCTTATAAATACCCTTCCAATGATGAAGAAAGGATCGACCTTTTGAGCTTTTAAAGTTACTCTAAGCTATTACCTTCTCTGTCAACTATCAGCCTATCCTCTTATTTTTTCGGCTCTCTCCCACTTTTGGTGAACCGACCACCACAACAACCCCACTTACTCTCCTCACTTGTTGTACAATGTATCAATAATTTATGTGTTTCTAATTTTAGTCCTTCAACTTGCTTATTAGTCCCCAATCAAGATCATACATACCCAATTGGAACTAAAAAAAAGACATAATAAAACCAATATCAATAGGTTAAAATGACATAAAAATACACTTCTAATAAACTAGATTCAACTAAGATCAATTGGTCTAATATTCCCTAACTAATATCTCTAACATTCCTGACATTTTTCGAGAAGTGAATAATGTCAATTCAAATTGATACGTGTTCAATATTTTTAAAATAAATAAAATAGAACTATTAATATTAGTAGAGAAAGTAATTGGGTATAGTAGAGAAGAAAAAAACTTTTGAATTAGGAAAATTAACCTAAGGAGTTGACCCAATCTGAATTCATGAAATTGGTGGTTGAAATTTCTTGACCCAATCTGGTGAGACATTTAAGTACGTTATTACTTAAAAAGGGACACCAGTATGATTGAACAAAAAATGGAGGGACCCTTGCCATCAATTTGTCCATGAATCCACCTAAAGAGTGATAATGGAGTTGGTGGAAAAATGTTAAAACATTCCCTTTGTTTAACTTTAAATAATTGTCTTCTCTGCTATTTTGGGAATTAGAAATTACGGCTGAAAGTGAAGCAGCTTGTATAAACCATTTGAGGGACCCAATTTGTGATTTTGATATTTATTGAAAAAAGATGATTTTTTTTATGTCATAATTGTACATAGTTGCATATGTATATAAGTATGTTTGACTAGAATTATCTTCTTATTTAATTAATTACTAAAAATGTATTTCTTTCTTAAATTTTGTTAGGTATATATATACATATGAATCTGGTTGAGAAGAATGCTAAATGGGTTGTTAAAATAGGTGCTTCCAAACATTTTTTTGTCAACAAAAAAATGTTTACCGAGTTTGAAAGTGTAGCTGAAGGTAAATAAGTCCATATGGGTAATTCTAACAATTCAGAAGTACTTGATAAAAAAAATCTTAATCTTACTTAAATTTACTTCTGGCAAAATATTAGCATTTATTAATGTTCTTTATGCACTTCTCCTGCGTAGAAATTTGATCAGTGGTGGATTACTGATTTAGTCTTTGAATCCGATAAACTGGTATTTTCCCGTAATGGAGATTATGTTAAGAAAGGTTATCTGAATGGATGTTTATTTGTGATTTAGACTATGTTTAATGATAATCACAAAGTCACCATTTTTGCTTAAATTGTTGAATTCCTTGATATGTGACATGCTAGATTAGGTTACGTGAATATTTATTCTCTAAAAGAGCTCATAAAATTAATTTACTCCTTAATCTAGATAGTAGCTTTAATAAATGTGAAATTTGTATTGAAGCCAAGCATGCTAAACCTTCCTTAAAAACTCTTATAGATAGGAAGACTAAACTTTTAAAGTTAGTTCAAACTGATCTAGCAGACTTTAAAAGCATAGAAAGTAAAACCAATTGGATCCAAATCTAGTGGTCTGATCAGTTTAACCACTGGTCCAATTGTTAGAATACTGTATGCGACACTCTAAGAGTACGTTTGGCTCACTATAATGGAATAGAGCTGCAATTGAATAAAGCTGTAATGGAATAGAGTTATAATCAGTAATTCAACTGTTTGGTTGAATGGAATGGAATAGAACTGTAATAGTATTCTTGTGTTTGGTTGAATGGAATGATGTTATAATAGAATAAGAAAAAAAACTAAAATGACCAGAATACCCTTAGCGTAATTTTTTGACCGAATACCCTTAGCGTAATTTTTTAGGTAGATGATTATTGTTATTATTATTAAATTTTAATAAGATTATTATTAAAAATAATTTAATAAAATAATAAATAATTTAATCATATTTTAACATAATTATTACTAAATATAATTTAATAAAATAATATATACTTTAATAAAATTCTTAATATAATTATTATTATATGAATTAAAAATCATAATATATAATACTATAAAAATAATATATAATCTACTTTATTATTTTTAAACTGCATTACATAATGTCCCAAAATATCATTAGTGAAACAAATAATTTGATTATTCTACAATAAAAATAAAATATAAGAAGTAATAAATAACCCGAGAATTATATTTCACATCCGAACATAATATTCATATGTTCTTGGGAATGTTTCTCGAATAATTTTCAAGATTGGAATACTACAATATTTTTTTCTCTAGAAGTCGTTAATGAGATAATACAATATTTTTTCTCTAGAAATCATTCAGTATAAGATTGGAATACTACAATTTTTTCTCTAAAAATCACCATTGTAAAAAGACATGATTGAATGTGCAAAGGTTTTGCAATCCATCCCTAGGTAAAAGTAATGCGTTAATGAGATAACTTGATATCCTTAAATATTCTATTCAGTTTCTCATAGTTCTCATATTTAATTCAACCACAAAAAAAAGGGAAAAAAAGAGAAACTGTATATAAATAAGACAACAAATGAGTGTACGATAGGAGCTGGTATTTACATTGAAAAGATTACAAAATAACATCATCAGTTTGCCCCAAAATGTGATTCTACCCAGATTCACCCCTCATCACTCTAATCAATAGAACATTTTAATAGCATCCAAAAGATGAATAAAAAAAAGGCTGCCAAGACAAAAAAAGGCATTAAGCAACCAAAACAACTGTTGAAAATGCTTCTTGTCATTTGTAACACGAGCAGTAACAAGGAAAAATCAACCGACTTGAATAAGATGAAGCAAATTGGCATTGATGAGATATTACTTCTCATGTGCCAACATTGGGAGTTGGAGTTGATATAGGAGCACCAAGTGAATTTCTCCATTGTACTTGGTGCCAATGTTTCTGGGCCTTTCCATGCAGCAAAGCTTGCATATTGGGGCTAATGGCTACAATGTTTTCACATCAATGATATGCAAAGTAAGTTTCCAAGAGGGGACATTATATATATATATATATATATATATATATATATATATATATATATATATTTCTCCAGTTCAGGAGGCAAACAAGTAACACAAAGCATCTCTCACTGTAAAAAAAAAAAAAAGCAAACATGGTCCATACCAATATTAATATATCATGGCCTGTGGAGCTCAAAAAGCACAAATTCATGATTATTAAGAACAACCAAAGCGAAAAATATGTGGGCCAAATACCATACAGGATAAGGATATACAACTCAAAAACAGGACCAAGCATGCCAGCGTGAACATTATCAATATAAATATCAAAATGTTTTAGCACATAAAATACAATATAAAATATGAACATATGTGTTAAACAACATGATATCCCTTTATAAGCAAAGTATTTGAATGAAATGATATTGGTGCATGAAACACTTACTGGATTCAATAAAGTGCATGATTGGCACTCCTACACTGCAGTTACTCCTTAATTTTCTGGAGAATCATCATTAAGCATGGGGGCAGCAGAAATGACATTTGAACTAGATTGGTGAGGTATAAGGTTATTGGATTTACAACTTCGTTTAGGAGATTTGGCACCTTCATTGATAGAAGATCTAGATACAGGAGGGGTAGTTAAATCCACAAAGCTAGATTACAGTTTATCTTGCCCATGGCTTTGTTTAAGAGAGGTTCCACCAAAAGCATGTCTGCTGGAAACATCATTGATACTCAATCTCTCTCCTCCTTGATCCAAGTCCAAATGATCCTGCAGAGTATCAGCATAGCTTTCTTCATCCCCAGTAATGTCAGAGCAATGGGAACCACACCAGATATCATCCTGCAATCTCCTTTCAGCAGCCATTGCAACTGCTTGTATAGGACTAAGCGCATCCCTAATGGTGCTGTCACCACCAAGACATTAAAACCAGCATGTGCTACTTAAATATAGATTCTCCAAATTATCTTCATATATCAAGATCTTTAGGATACCTAAGATAAAAGTAAAGGCCATTTCTTAAAACCTTAACTAACCCCTATTTAATTGTAATAATTCCAGAAACATAAGTAAATAGACAACAATGAGGAAACATGCAGAAAGAACACTGATTGAGCAAAGATCAGTCCAATTTTCCAAGTAAGACATGCATCCCAAATGGATTAAAACTAACATAGGGCTCAAATACATTGTAACCAATAATCAAATTATTCAACTAACATAAGTTCTCCCTTTTCTGCATAGATAATGTTTAATCCTGAATCCATATATAGGCACATCCTGAGAACCTCCAGTGACACCTAATAATGCTTTCTTAATGATTTGATCCTCACATGCCAGAATTTATTTGATGGGCTTATATGGTTCTAACATAATAGCACGATCTTAAACTAGTCTTAACAGGAAAATTAGTAATATAGACATGAACCATCCATGAAACAGCATTTGGCACTGGAAAATGATGATTAGGGACTATCTAAAAGAATGGAAATGGACCTTTCTAAGCTCATCCCAGAGCTTGTAAAAACTAGCATTATGAGGACCATGAGCATTATGGCAAAGCTTGTGAAGCATTGTATCAAGAACTTGATCGAAGGGATGAAAATCCCAATCCCGGTTCGGTCTTCGTAGCCTTAACTTCACGTGGATACCAGCTCCTACATTTAGCCCAAGCAAAGCTGGATTATTCGGACTATCAATATGAAAAAAAAAATCAAAACTAAATTCAGTATAATTTTTTAAAGTCAAGCCAAAGTAACTCCTAATATGATAACTCAAAGCATGCAAACACTTCACAATTCTTTCAATGCATTATTTGCCTTCGGCATCATGCTTCAGCATTGATAAAACACATCTCAATGCCATAAAAGAAAAGCGCTTGAATTTTAGTAGTATAACCGTAAATACCTATTCTTCCATCAATCATAATTGAAGAAAAAGAATTCAGCACAATTGAAGAAAAAAATCATTCTCTTTAACAGAATAAAAGATACAAAAATGAATAAAATTGATCAAAATACCAGAATTCTGAGACGAGCTTTGTAACACCCCGTTCCCGATACTGTCGCCGGAGTCGGACACGAGGGGTTCTCAGACCAACTCTCATGTGTCACACAGACTATTTTTAACATTTCCAGACAAGCTGGCAAACTGCGTCACTGTCACCTTAAAAATCATATCTCGAGTTCCAGTACTCGAAAACTAGTTCCGTAAATTTTCCCCAAATTTATACTCATATATCCATCCGTTGATTTATTTATAGAATTTTTGGTCGGGCCAATTGGTACAGTTTATTAGTTAAAGTCACCCCTGTTTCAGGGTTCGACTACACTGACCTTTGCGCATTACGACCTGGATATCTTCTAGTACAGAGCTTCAATGCTCATTCCGTTTGTTTCTAATGAAACTAAACTCAAAGGGGAATCTATAAATATAAGGCATGACTTCTAATTGTTTCTGGATAATTTATGGTAAATTTTCAAAGTCGAAACAGAGGATCCAGAAACCGTTCTGGCCCTGTCTCACGAAATCTTGAATATCTCTTAAATTACAGCTCATATGGTTGTTTCGTTTTGTCCATATGAAAATAGACCCGTCAAGCTTCGATTACGTAATTTTTTTAGCATTTAATTCCACTTCTACTATTTTTCGTGATTTTTCGATCTCACATCACTGCTGCTGTCCGCAACAGTTACTGCAGTAGACTATGCCAATTTCATGAATCTTTCCTTGGCCTTACTAATCATCCATCATACATGACACAAATTATGGCCACCTTATCAAAATTAAGGTTTCTAAGACTCGTGGCTATAGGTTTTAGCATCTCACTCAACCGACCACATAGGCCATTTTCACATGGCTTAAAGTTTACAACCCAAAATTCAACAAAACAAAATAGCCTATACATGCCAAATGTTCTCCTAGATCGACTAAGAAGACAATACCAAAGATTGCTCGACGGTGTGATGACTTCGTTGACGGTTCCGAGCACACAAAAGGAGACGAGTCCAAGAGACCTAAAATGGGTGACAAGAAAACACCGAGTGAGTTTATAACTCAGTAAGTCATAAGCACTTCATAATTATCCATAAGCAAAATTCATCACAAAGTGAATCAATGAAACGAGGCTATGTGTTTCATCCATACCGAACTATACCATAGTTCCTTAGACCTTTCGGTTCAATCTCATACATTCACATTTCATATACTAATCAATAGGATATTTAAGGCATTTTTATACTTCAACTCATTTTCACCACAATCATACAATTTCCATCATCACATAGTTTTAAAGCTTACCAAGCCCAACCCCGAGCATGAACATAGTGCCTATTCACCATGAGCTCAAGGTACTTACCTGATCCGCTGTCCGTGATCAACTCGATAATGTCGCACACTCAGTGCCAATAGTGATGCAAAAGCATATAGTGAGTCGGCACACTTAGTGCTATATAATCTGCTCGTACACTTAGTGCTATATAATCAAATTCGCACGCTTAGTGCTATACAAATTTTAAACCCGCACACTTAGTGCCAATCTTGTCACCGTGTCCATTTATACCCGCACACTTAGTGCTGAGACCAAACACTTTACGCATTTTACTACCTTTATACATTCAACAATGTCATCATTCCATACACATACATTTCCATTTACACATCAACTCATTAAACACAATTGCATATATATTATGATCATTTAAATCAATACCAAATATATGCTTAATGACTTACCTTGTGTTGGGTAAAATAGTTCCAAGTCGGCTACTCGATGACCTTCGTCTTTCCCTTGCTTGATTCTCCTCCTTTAACTCCTTGAGCTTGATCTAATGGACCACCTTGGCCGAATCTTGCTTCCTCTTCTTCCTCTAGTTAGGACAATTGCAAAAGAAAGAAAACATGAACACTCCTTCTTCTTCTCAAGTCATGGCAATTGTAACAAAAATGAGAAAGGATGAACAACAAAATTTTTTTCTTTCTTCTTCCTCAACTCACGGCAATGGGGGGGGACATTCACCATTCTCTTCTTTTTTTTTTTCGTTTCTTTACTACTAGCTTTCTATTTTATTGTTTCCTACATACATCACTAGCCTAACATGTAGGAAACATGTTTCCTTGCCCATCACTCTTGTCATGGCCGGCCACTATGCTTGTATTTAGGAAATTTGACATGCAAATCCTTTATTTTCACAACATGCATTATTAGGCCACTTTGCATTGGCCTAGCACATTTCTAAATTTTCTCATATAAGTCCTACTAATTGAATTCACATGAAATCGACTAAATCGACGTTTGAAACTTTCACACATCCATATTTACACATTTTAGACAATAAATACCATGTTCAAACAATTTGGTGACTCGGTTTAACGGTCCCGAAACCGCTTTCCGACTAGGGTCGTTTTAAGGCTGTCACAACTCTCCCCCTCTTTAGAAATTTTAGTCCCCGAAAATCTTACCGGTAAATAGGTTTGGGTATCGCTCTTTCATAGAGTTCTCGGGTTCCCAAGTAGCTTCTTCTATCCCGTGTTTGAGCCATAACACTTTCACTAGTGGAACCCTTTTGTTTCGCAACTCTTTCACTTCACGTGCTAGGATACGAATCGGTTCTTCTTCATAGCTCATATTGGCTTTAATTTCAACTTCTGATGGTGTGATTACGTGCGACGGGTCGGACCTATACCGTCGAAGCATCGAGACATGGAAAACGTTGTGAATCTTTTCAAGCTCAGGGGGTAAAATTAATCGGTACGCTACTGGCCCAACTCGTTCGGATACTTCATATGGACCGATGAACCTCGGACTCAATTTGCCCTTACGGCCAAATCTAAGCACCTTCCTCCAAGGTGAGACCTTGAGAAATACCTTGTCTCCAACCTGATATTCAATGTCTTTTCTTTTCAAATCCGCATACGACTTTTGGCGATCCGAAGCAGCTTTCAAACTTTCACGGATTACTCGAACTTTTTGCTCGGCATCCTTAACCAAATCAACCCCGAAGATTTTACCTTCACTAAGTTCAGTCCAGAATAATGGGGTACGGCATTTACGACCGTATAAAGCCTCGTAAGGCGCCATCTTAATACTTGATTGAAAACTATTGTTGTAAGCGAATTCAATCAAAGGTAAATACCGTTCCCATGAACCACTAAACTCAAGGATGCAACATCTCAACATATCCTCGAGTATTTGAATTATCCGTTCGGATTGACCATCGGTTTGGGGATGAAAAGCAGTGCTAAAATGCAGCTTGGTACCCAAAGCCTCTTGCAATTTCTTCCAAAATCGCGATGTAAATCTTGGGTCTCTATCCGACACGATAGAAGTAGGTACCCTATGCAATCGAACAATTTGGGAGTATAATTCTGCCAACTTATCAAGCGAAAAATCCGTGCGTACGGGGATAAAGTGAGCCGACTTAGTCAGTCTATCCACAACAACCCAAACCGTATCTTTCTTACTTGCCGACACTGGCAACCCAGATACAAAATCCATCGTCACTCGATCCTATTTCCATTCAGGTATCATGATTGGCTGAAGTAATCCCGATGGCACTTGATGTTCTGCTTTCACTTGTTGACATATCAGACACCTTGAAACAAATTCAAAATGTCTCGTTTCATACCGGCCACCAAAATTGGCGTTTGTGTTATTGTACATTTTAGTACTACCCGGGTGGATCGACATTTGACTATCGTGAGCCTCGTCTGAATCTTCAAACAAGTTTCAATCCTTTGAATACATAATCGACCCTTGAACGTCAAGCAATCATTGTCGTCAATCTGAAATTCGATTCCTCATTCAAACACGCTCGACTCGTTTAGCGACCAATTCAGCGTCGACCTTTCGAGATTCAAGTATTTGATGAATCAATAACGGTTTGGCCTCTAATTCGACTACTAGCACCTCATCGTGAAACGGATAGGTGAGCATCCATCGCTCTCAAAGCAAAGCAAGTGCTTTGCGACTTAAAGCATCGGCCACCATGTTGGCCTTTCCCGGGTGATAATCAATGATGAGTTCATAGTCTTTCAACAACTCAAGCCAACGTCTTTGTCGCAGATTTAAATCTCTTTGAGTCATCAAATATTTAAGACTCTTGTGGTCCGAATAAATATGACACCTTTCTCAAAACAAGTAATGCCGCCATATTTTCAAGGCGAACACTATGGCTGCTAGTTCAAGGTCATGGGTTGGATAGTTTCTCTCATGCGGCTTTAGTTGTCTCGACGCGTAAGCCACAACTCGACCTTCTTGCATCAACACACAACCTAACCCAAGCAGGGATGCGTCACTGTAAATGACAAACTCCTTACCGGACTCCGGCTGTACTAGTACTGGGGCCTTGGTTAAACAAGTTTTTAGTCGATCGAAACTTTCTTGACAGCGTTCCGACCACTCAAACTTAACATCTTTTTGGAGTAGTTTCGTCATCGGTGCAGCTATCATCGAAAAACCTTTCACAAATCGTCGATAGTATCTGGCAAGCCCCAAAAAGCTCCTAACTTCGGTAACATTCCTTGGAGGTTTCCAATCGACTATGGCTGAAATTTTGTTCGGGTCCACCCGACACCGATGCGGACACCACGTGCCCCAAAAAGCTAACCTCTCTCAACCAAAATTCACATTTCTTGAACTTTGCGATAATCGCTTATCTCGTAAAATTTGCAACACTAGCCTCGGTGTTCAAAGATGTTTAGTTTCATCTCGAATAGACCAAAATGTCATCGATAAATACAACTACGAACCGATCCAAGTGTGGCCTGAAAATTCTATTCATTAAATCCATAAATACCGCAGGGCATTAGTGAGCCCAAACGGCATCACTAAGAATTCAGAGTGACCGTACCTCGTTCTAAAAGCGTTTTGGGTATGTCCGATTCTCGAACCCTCAACCGATAGTAACCCGATCTCAAATCTATCTTTGAAAACACCGAGGCTCCTTTAATTGATCAAACAAATCTTTAATTGTGGCAACGGATATTTATTCTTTATCGTCACTTTATTCAATCGACGATAGTCGATGCACAATCTCATGGTTCCATCCTTCTTCTTCACAAACAACACCGGTGCGCCCATGGAGAAAAACTCGGTCGAGCGAAACCTCTATCCGTCAATTCTTGCAATTGAACCTTCAATTCCTTTAATTCCGTTAATGCCATACGATACGGGGCTATTGAGACCGGCGTAGTACCTGGTACAACTTCGATGCGAATTCCACTTCTCGAACCGGTGGCAATCCGGTAACTCCTCGGAAAAACATCCGAATACTCACAAACCATCGTACCGATTCGAGTTTCCTTTCCGTCTCTTTACTCTCAAACACATACACAAGGTATGTTTCACACCCCTTTTTCACATAACTCCGAGCGGTCATAGAAGATATTATCGCTGGCACTCCTTTTAAATCAGTAGACTCGACTCGGACTACCTCATTATTTGCACTCCTTAAATCAATAGTTTTCCTTTTGCGTTCACCTTTGCATCATGTACTGATCACCAATCCATACCAAGAATAACATCGAATTCATCAAATGGTAGAAGCATCGATCGGCCGGAAAAAAGAGATTCTTGAATTATTAGGGGCATCTTTTGCACACTTTATCAACGAGTACGTCTTGACCCAAAGGGTTTGACACTGATTACGAACTCAAGAGACTCAATGGGTAGAGTCTTCTTGGATGCTAAGGTTTCACATACATATGAATGAGTAGAGCCAGGGTCAATCAATGCAATCACACTAGTACCAAAGAGAGTAAAAGTACCAGTGATAACGTCAGGGGAGGATGCCTCCTCTCGTGCGCGGATGGCATATGCTCTAGCAGGAGCACAGGTTTCGGATCGAACAACCGTATCAGAGGCTCCTCTCTGATTACCACCCCTACCTCCAGAAATTCTCGGGGGCCTACCTCTAGCCGTCGTTCCACTAGGTCTTGCACCTTGCATCTTATTCTTCTCATCTAGCTCCGTGCAATCTCTAATGAAGTGGTCTTTCGAACCGCATCCATAACAGGCCCTGTTAACAGACTTACCCCAACATTCACCTAGGTGTCGTCTTCCACATTGGGGGCATTCAGGTTTCTCTTGACGATTATTGCCCACACTAGCTACCGAAGTAGCTCGGGAGTCCGTCAATGGTCGGGCTCTGATGGAAATTCCCGCAGTCGCCCTCGACTTACTAGTGTCCTCCCTGAACTTCTTTACAGCCGAGAACGGAGCTTTACTCGTCGATCTTTTACGATAATCTCTTGCTTCAAATTCAGCCTTCTTCTTCTCCTTTCCAAGTTCTTCCGCCTTGCAGGCTCGTTCGACTAGTGTTACGAACTCCTTTATCTCCAAAATACCCACTAGTAGCTTTAAATCTTCATTCAATCCTTCTTCAAATCTTTTGCACATAGCAACCTCATCACCACACACTCCGGGCATACCGACCGAGTCTTACAAACTCATGTTCAGATTCGACATGTCATACGGCCTTGCTTGAGTTCCAAGAATTTCTTACGCTTCTGATCAACGAACCGTTGACTAATATATTTCTTCCGAAATTCCGTTTGAAAGAAATCCCAAGTAACTTGTTCCTTTGGGACTATGGAAATTAAGGTCCTCCACCAATAGTAGGCTGAGTCTCGCAACAAGGATATAGCACACTTAAGATATTCATCGGGTGTGCATGACAGTTCATCAAACACTCGAATGGTGTTATCAAGCCAGAACTCGGCCCTTTCGGCATCATCAAGAACTATGGCCTTGAACTCCTCGGCCCCGCTTCCTAATCAAGTCCACGGTGGTTTACTCAACCTCACAGATCGAGAATCGAAGGCATTGCGGGCTCTTGGGGTGGAGTATTTAAATTCGGGAATGGTTGGACAGCCGGATTCGTTCGGGCATATTGCGCGACCCACTCATTCACCATGGTGAAGAAGGCTTGTTTCGCCCCTTCATCTTGATTATTCGCGGATGACTGAGGCTCAACAGGCGGTGTCCCTTGAGCAGGAGCAGCCGCTACACTTTCAACGTCATCCACTAAGGGTCTCTCTACCCCGGGTTCCATTTGCTAATCAAAACAAAAATTTCAACCGTCAGAAGTCATCACATTATTAAGCACTAACAATTTGGCATGTATAGCTAGACTCACACGCGCTATGGTAGTCCTAGAACCGACTAAACCATAGCTCTGATACCATTTAAAATTGTAACACCCCGTTCCCGATACCGTCGCCGGATTCGGACACGAGGGGTTCTCAGATCAACTCTCATGTGTCACACAGACTATTTTTAACATTTCCAGACAAGCTGGCAAACTGCGTCACTGTCACCTTAAAAATCATATCTCGAGTTCCAGAACTCGAAAACCAGTTCCGTAAATTTTCCCCAAATTTAGACTCATATATCCATCCGTGGATTTATTTCTAGAATTTTTGGTCGGGCCAATTGGTACAGTTTATTAGTTAAAGTCACCCCTGTTTCAGGGTTCGACTACACTGACCTTTGCGCATTACGACCTGGATATCTTCTCGTACAGAGCTTCAATGCTCATGTCGTTTGTTTATAATGAAACTAGACTCAAAGGGTAATCTATACATATAAGGCATGACTTATAATTGTTTCTGGATAATTTATGGTAAATTTTCAAAGTCGAAACAGAGGATCCAGAAACCGTTCTGGTCCTGTCTCACGAAATCTTGAATATCTCTTAAAATACAGCTCATATGGTCGTTTCGTTTTGTCCATATCAAAATAGACCCATCAAGCTTCGATTAAGTAATTTTTTTAGCATTTAATTACACTTCTACTATTTTTAGTGATTTTTCGATCTCACATCACTGCTGCTGTCTGCAACAGTTACTGCAGTAGACTATGCCAATTTCATGAATCTTTCCTTGGCCTTACTAATCATCCATCATACATGACACAAATTATGGCCACCTTATCAAAATTAAGGTTTCTAAGACTCATGGCTATAGGTTTTAGCATCCCACTCAACCGACCACATAGGCCATTTTCACATGGCTTAAAGTTTATAACCCAAAATTCAACAAAACAAAATAGCCTATACATGCCAAATGTTCTCCTAGATCGACTAAGAAGACAATACCAAAGATTGCTCGCCGATGTGATGACTTCGTTGACTGTTCCGAGCACACAAAAGGAGACGAGTCCAAGAGACCTAAAATGGGTGACAAGAAAACACCGAGTGAGTTTATAACTCAGTAAGTCATAAGCACTTCATAATTATCCATAAGCAAAATTCATCACAAAGTGAATCAATGAAACGAGGCTATGTGTTTCATCCATACCGAACTATACCATAGTTCCTTAGACCTTTCGGTTCAATCTCATACATTCACATTTCATATACTAATCAATAGGATATTTAAGGCATTTTTATACTTCAACTCATTTTCACCACAATCATACAATTTCCATCATCACATAGTATTAAAGCTTACCAAGCCCAACCCCGAGCATGAACATAGTGCCTATTCGCCATGAGCTCAAGGTACTTACCCGATCCGCTGTCCGTGATCAACTCGATAATGTCGCACACTCAGTGCCAATAGTGATGCAAAAGCATATAGTGAGTCGGCACACTTAGTGCTATATAATCTGCTCGCACACTTAGTGCTATATAATCAAATTCGCACGCTTAGTGCTGTACAAATTTTAAACCCGCACACTTAGTGCCAATCTTGTCACCGTGTCCATTTATACCCGCACACTTAGTGCCGAGACCAAACACTTTACGCAATTTACTACCTTTATACATTCAACAATGTCATCATTCCATACACATACATTTCCATTTACACATCAACTCATTAAACACAATTGCATATATATTATGATCATTTAAATCAATACCAAATATATGCTTAATGACTTACCTTGTGTTGGGTAAAATAGTTCCAAGTCGGCTACTCGATGACCTTCATCTTTCCCTTGCTTGATTCTCCTCCTTTAACTCCTTGAGCTTGATCTAAAGGACCATCTTGCTTCCTCTTCTTCCTCTAGTTAGGACAATTGCAAAAGAAAGAAAACATGAACACTCCTTCTTCTTCTCAAGTCATGGCAATTGTAACAAAAATGAGAAAGGATGAACAACAAAATTTTTTTCTTTCTTCTTCCTCAACTCACGGCAATGGGGGGGACATTCACCATTCTTTTTTTTTTTTTCATTTCTTTACTACTAGCTTTCTATTTTATTGTTTCCTACATACATCACTAGCCTAACATGTAGGAAACATGTTTCCTTGCCCATCACTCTTGTCATGGCGGCCACTATGCTTGTATTTAGGAAATTTGACATGCAAATCCCTTATTTTCACAACATGCATTATTAGGCCACTTTGCATTGGCCTAGCACATTTCTAAATTTTCTCATATAAGTCCTACTAATTGAATTCACATGAAATCGACTAAATCGACGTTTGAAACTTTCACACATCCATATTTACACATTTTAGACAATAAATACCATGTTCAAACAATTTGGTGACTCGGTTTAGCGGTCCCGAAACCGCTTTCCGACTATGGCCGTTTTAAGGCTGTCACAAGCTTGACCCTCCATTTATGCTTACGGATAATGGGTTGAACTTGTTTGGCTATTTTCTCTAAGATTTTTTTTGGCTTCTTCTTATCCAGGTTTCCTCTTCAATGTTTTAATTTCCCAGACCTTGTGCAAATCCCCCAAATTCATTTTCCTTTTTCAGATAATTTTGGGAAATATCAAAACCCTAATTCAAATTCCTGAAAGGTTAAAACTTTAGGGATGAATATGGTTAAGAAGGCTGGAAGGAAATGGGAAAAAGAATGAAAAAGAGAAAAGGCTCTAGATGTGAGGAAGGGAGAAGGGTAAAATTGAAACTGAGACACTCTGAATGGCTATTCTGTGGGTAAGGCACCGAATGCTATTCAGCGTGTTTAGTGGGAATAGAAGCTGAATTGAATAAGGCTGTAATGGCATTACAGCCAACCAAACATTGGTTTGGTGGTGGGCCCATTGAATTGAGCTGTAATCTATTCCTATTACACCCAACCAAACATAATGTAAAATTATATTTGTACCAAATCACCATATAAAATTTTATATAATATTTTTTAATTTTCTAGTGATGATGTAGCATAATCATAGAGTAAAAAGACTTGAAAATATAAATTAGTAAAAAGTAGCCAGTGATAATTATATTCTTAAGTAAAAATAAGTAAAGTAAATAAAAATGGTTATATAATAAAAAAACTAAAACAAAGAGAGTAACAATTAAAATTTTTGGAAAAATAAATGGTGATAAACTCTAACCAAAGGTAAAGTATTTGTTTGATTCATAGACTCGACCATCAACAAAGATGCCCCCTATTCCATGCAGGGTCCTCGCACTTGGAACACGAGTACCAAATCTAGTGCATTGGTTCGAAAATTGGGGCTCTGGGGTGTTGCCTCAACACAAGTGTGCCAACGAATAATGGTCCAATTGCGCATAAGGGTGTACTAGTGGTATTGGGGCACCTTATCTTGAACGCAAAGGCATCAAGCTTAAGTAACTCAAGGACCGGGCTGCAAGGGCACTAGAGCTCAGAGTGGGAGTATGCGGATTTAGGTGTTGAGGCATTGTGCTTGCTGCAGGGGCGTTAGTTGAGGTCCTTGATTTCAATGTTCAATTTTTTTTGCTCTGTTCTTCTATTGATAAATTGCTACCTCCGTAACTCATCAAATGGTAAGCATTGAATAAATAATATTTTACAAAAATATTAGCTAGCCCGTGTGGCTCACATGGCCTCACGCATGCCCTTGTGGCCCAAATACCCCAGACCGTGTGTCACACACGATCTAGCACATAGCTTGTCACACGACCGGATAGTGTCGACAATCAGTCTTTTGGCATTCGCCATTTGCTATTTTCACGAGTTTTCTTTATACACCTTACTGATTTCTGAATCTAACACCATATCAAGAATTCCCAAACCTAAAACCAGGATTTAAAAAATAAAAATTCTTAAAAACTAACCATTTCCCCACTAATCCTAATATCATATACCGTATCCTTGTTAGATTTTCCCAGAATCTAAAATAAAATAATTTCAATTTTCACACATGGAGATTCAAATACAAAATCTAAAGGTAAGATGAAACCTTATCACTGGACCAACATGCTCACTCTTGTTATTAGCAGAACAAAAATAACATATAACTCTAATATCAAAGGCCAGAGGTTGGACAAAAATTAACAAAAATGCAAGGGAAAAAGTTTAAACGCAAAACCTCCCACACAAAAGCACAACACTCAACCATTAAATCAGATAAACTCATTTTGCATAATTTTCACAATTTTAATTCAAAATTAGGACATAACCATTTTTTATTTCACTAATTCAATTTCTTCCAACCCGATTTCTAAGATGTGACACATAAGCTCATAATATACTTTAAACACCTAATAATGTTCGATCATAGAGACGTATACTTAAATCAACATGTGGCATATATTAAGCTCACCATTAATATTTATTGAGGGATTAGAGTAAAATTTTAAAATTCTAAAGGGTGAGTAAAAAAATTATCTAAAAATTTGAAAATTGTGTTATTTCTCACAACTTCCGGCATTAAAAACGAGCCATGTATTTTATTACATACATATAAGCAAAACATATCTATTTGAATATTAAGACTCGATTCTCTTCTTAAGTAGTTAATTATTAAAAAAGAAAAAGAAATTCACTTCCTAATTGTTTTTTGGGTATTTTAATGTCTTAGGTTAACTAAGTAGATGATGAATAAGTTTCAATTAAGTCTTAGTTTAATTGATATTGTTGTTATTGTAACAATAAAAAATATATAAGTTTAAATGGATTTAAGTATATTCTTTCCTTCAATTTAAAAGTGAAAAAGTTATGATTAGAATCAAACCAATGTCGATAATGTTTGCATAGGAGTTAAATTTTTCGAACACCAATTCAAGTACAACTTATTTAGTAAAATAAATTTAATATTAAATTTGAACTAAATAATATTCTAAAAAAATAAAATTACAAAAAGGATGAAGTAAGAAATGATTGGAATGGTAATGATGTGAGGATGAGTCCTGTTTCAAGGTGTTGGAATATGTTGCTTTCAATTAGTAGAGCTGTTAGTCTATGTTCTTGGTTATTATAATGGACGATTCTTTCGAAGTTTCGAAAGTGGGTTTGGTAAAGCAATCCAGTTTAGCTTATTGTATTTTATTTGGAAGGATGGGAACGGTGAGAATGCGATGTTGAGGTCTTAGAAGAAATTTTTTTTAAAGCAAATAAAGGTGAGATCCTTTAATTGATGAGCCAAGAATTGCTCGACTGGGGATTAAGAATAAAAGGAGGGTTTGGGAGTGTAGGAACTTGGCAAAAAAGAAGAAAAAAACTGGGTTTACGTGTGATTGATAATGAAGAACAAGTGATAAAGAAGCTGGAGCAAATTAGAGGGAAAAGACTTAATATAGATTTTTAAGGTACTCTTCTTCTTCTTTTTCTATTTTGATTGTTATTGTCTTTAACTTTGAATTGCAATTGCTTCTCAATCAAAAATCTTTTTGAATTGAGAGAAGAACAACGGGGTTAACACAATTCGAACCTATATCACATCTGGGTGGGGGAATATTTTCATTATTAGGCTAACATATAGATTCATAGAACAATGCGATTAATGCAACTTGAACTCATATCACATCTGGGTGGAGGAGTACTCTCGTTATTAGGCCAACATTCAGATTCAGTAATGTTTTGATTTTCTAGTTGTTGCAAAAGGGTTGTGTTTTGTAGTGGTATCTTACAAGGGTACTAAGGGTTGTTTGGTTTTTGTTATTGTACTGTTAATTTTATTTGTCTGTTTTTGGTTGGTGTCATCATTGTTTTCTAGTACTTCTAAGTGAATGAATTTATGATGATTGCCTTCGTTCATAAAATACTTAAAGAAAAGGAAAAGAAAAGAAAAGGGTTATCATGGTAAGATAGCCTTCGTATTTAAGATGCATACATCCAAAACGTATAGGGTGCATCTAAAGTAATCACAGTTATCATGATAAGATATTCTTTTGTATTTAAAATATTCATAGTGAGAGTCACTTTACCTAAATTCGTTTTTTTTTGTGTAAATACTTCTTTTTATATTTAAGATAACAGATAAGATAATATAGTTTAAATTTATGTCAAATAAATATTTGACAAAAATTATAAATTTTCATTTAAATCAAAACATTCACACACTTAAAACTCACCATGTGATGATCTGATGATCCAGGGTGTTCATTGTCTTATATATGACCTGTATTTAAGTTGTGCTAGTCACGTTGGTTGTTAAGACTTTACCTTATTATTATAATTCACCAAAAAAAACCACTCACACACTTCATTTATTTCTTTTATTAATTACACAATCACAAAATTTGCAATACAATATATCACACACAGTAATATTTTTTCTCTTTTTTCATTGTTTATTTGCTTAGTCAATACATGACCTTCAACTTTATTATGCATGCATACATGACTTTTTTTCACAAAATGAATATTATATTTGAATCCCCAACAAACTATATATACAACGATGTTTCGTATATATTTTAAAAATATATAAGGTTAAATTAATATTTAGGGTTTTAATTTAATAACTTTTTTATTGAGATTTAAATTTTTTATTTAAATTAAACGTTAAATTTAACAATTATTCTCATTTTAAAATTTGAACTTTTATTTTATCAAAATTAAATCTTGAATTTAATAATTACTCCTATTTTAATAATTCAAATTTAATAATTTTCAATGACTTAACTTTTCTTTTCACACATACTTTATAGTAATAAAAAATAATGATGATGGCACCACTAATGTCCACTATCGAAAAAGAAAAGAAAAATAGCAAATATATTATTATAAAATCAATGACTTACTTCTTGTCCACCTTGTTCTTTTCTTTTACGTGGATCACAATGGCTTACAAGCAATATTTTTGGAACGGAATTGATAGTTACATTGGTCCGATGAATTCAATAAAATTAATTAAATTTTAAAATATTAAAAAATATTTTAATTAATTTAATCGGTTTATATCAATTTTCTATTCAATTAGATACTCCAAATATTTCTGTTTCAATCCATCCAACCTACTATTCACACATCATTACTTAATTCATACAAGTAGGCAACCCATCCAAGAAATAATAATAAAATTATGATTATGGCCAGAGTTTATAGCAGTGGCATCTTATATATGCTGTTCTGCATAAGGCGTTTTTAGGTATCTATTTCTTCCTTGTAACTTTTTTTCTTTTGGAGGTTTTATTATGAATATAATAAACTTTAGAGAAAAAGTGTATTCAATTGGGTCTTTGAATTTATTTTCTCGTGGAAGCCCTTGATGAGTCACCAAGTTTAATGTGACAAATTAATATTTGAAGTTTTAAATCTTAATTCTTTTTAAAAATATTAAAAAAATATTAAATATTATAAATTAGGGTAAATACCAAGTACTAACATATTAGTAAGAACCTCAAAAAATTATTAAAAAAAAGGTACAATAAAAACCCAATCATAACACCCAACCAAGCATAAAAAAATCAAACACCCGAAAACAGTGCAAAACACCTATAAAACAACCTTCCTTTCCCACTCCACTTATCACCAAGACCTAAAGAGAGCCCCTATGCCATTGGACTAAGAACCTGTGCCAGCATGCATAAAACTCGGCGTCGAATTTGCAGCAACTTGGACGTTGTAAGACCACCCTTCCATCCAAAAAGAGCACTTGAATAAAGAGACTCCTACAAATTAAAAGATAATTCCATTGAAACAACTCAATCAAAACCTTACCAACTAACAGACCTCGTAGGGGTGAACTTACAAAATTTTACGGTAAGCTGTCCTTGGCGCGAAAGAGAGCCGGAGAGCGCTTCCCACTTGTTCTTCAAATGCAGATATATTGAAGGTTTTTGGATTAAAATTTTCGATTGGTGAGAGGTGGTATGGAAACAGGTTGATGAATTTTGGGACTTCTTCGCATTATGTAACAAAGTAAAATGGGCCAATATTAGGAAGAGTTTCTAGTTGATTTCAATATCGGTAGCTTGTTGGATTGTTTGGCTTGCAAGAAATAGGTTGGTTTTTGAAAGCAAGAGGGTGTCTAGGGAAATTTTGATTTTTCAATCTAAGATGAGGGCTCTGTTGTGGATTCAGTTTGTGTATAATGAAGTCAAGTTGCAGGAGATTTTTTGGTGGATTTGTCCGAACAGGTGTAGTTTTGATACTTGTGAATCCAAGTCAACTGCTGCTCTTTGGCGACCTCCCCTCGTGGATGGTTAAAGTTTAATGTGTGGGGTTGCAAAAGCTGGTAGAGCAGGAAGTGGTGGGGCATTCAGAGATAAGGAGGGTGTTGCAAGAGCATTATTTTCTGGTTCTGTGACTGCTAACGATGCTAATGTTCCCGAGGCTGGTGCGGTGAAGATGGCTTTGGAAGTATTTTTAATATGAATTGGCAAACTTATGATTCTTTATTTAATGAAATTGGTTCTTTGGTGGTGCTTTCTTGGTGTGTTAACAAGGCAATGAGACTTTGGTCTCTTCAAGCACTTTTTGCAGGCATCGATAGAGATATGTTAAAGGCTGGGAATGTTGTATTCTCGGTGGCAGATAAAAAAAAGGAACGAATTGGTATTTTCCTTGGCGATTACTAGCGTTAATAGGGAGAAAATGTTTAAAGCTTGATGGTGAGATTTTTGTATTGTTGCTCTACTGATGTAGTAATGTTGGTATGTGACTATTTTATCTGCTGAAATTCTGTATTATTTTTAGCTGTTCTGTCTGTCTTTTGACAACAGCACAGTTCAAATGTTGCAAAAAAAAAAAAAAAACCAACAGACCTCGTTAGCCCAACTAGCAAACTGCACCACTTATCAACAAAACACCCGATTAATAAACGTAAAAAACAACTTCATACTCTTTAGCTTCAACCCACATAAGGAACAAGTTTGCACTCGCAAAATCAATCAACCCAAATCTCCAATCAAAGCAAGCTTCGATGGCCTGAACAAAATAAACAAAGAACTCCCCAAGCTCCAACCCATGAAACAATGGCATGCCCATTAAATCTGGACTCCATCAACTTCTGACTCGTCTCGTCCATCTGCCAAGTAAATTCCCCTTCTTTAGCTAAATCATCCATAGCCAAATCAAATTGCTTCCTCATAATCCAAGTCATAGTTACTTCTTCAACTCCCCTCAATATCACGCAAATCTACTTCTGAATCACAAATAGATTGAATTTTCATCAAATGGCTAATAATTTCTCTCTCCTCGCCCTCATCATCCACTACTGGCCCTACTTGCTTCCTTAAGTTCCAAGTAGCAATTACTTCTTCTAAAGCTTCAAAATCAACAGGCTCCTTGATAATTAAGTTGTTTCTATTTCTATAATCACCATCCGAGATGGAGCAATTCACTATCTTGCCATCCCTATTTCCATTTGATGACTTTCATCAATTCTTTCCAACTGTTCCATAAAGAATTTCAATACTTCCTCTAAATAATATTGAGATCCCATTTTCAGTATCGTTGTCTACTCTAAGGAACTTCCCCCAGTGGCACGCAATGCTTTGGAAGGTCCTTTACTCCCAATTTGAGTCTACGAAAGATTGAAACAAGTCATTTTCCTTGAACAAAAGCAAGATCGAACGTCCAGAAAGCTTAAAAATATTCACCCCATCAATTCCTTCTGACAGAAGTTTTCCTTTAAAGTATACAAGAACGACCCATCTTCAATCCAAGCAGTAGCGCCAACTAAGTTTATTCGTATCGACCACACCTTGCACAACAACCCGTTTTGTTTCAACTTCCTTGCTCGTATCATGCTCCATAACTCTTATTTCTTCAGAAGCAGATGTCGGCTCACCTTCTCATCAGCCCTAGCCTCGATATGAGTTTGGTTTTTGTTCTGCACACCCTTCTCCAAAAGGTGTTCCTAACTCGAAACCTTGCCCCTATTAATGTCAACCCGAAATCCATAGATTCTAAAACTGTTTAATCTCTCTATCGCCCTTTCTGCATCAGTCACGCATTCAGGCAGTCTTCGCGGTAAGTTGTTCACAAAGATTGTCGGACACTTGAGATTACCCTCCACCGGCCAATGCCTATTCCAAAGGTTTCGTTTAAATAGTATTATGTTATTTTAAATATTTTTATGTTTACCTTTTTTTTTTTGGTTTGTCCGATTCATATTTAGAATTTTTTTTATTGTCTCTCGATAATATATCTTCAAATTCATCAGTTTATACTGAAATCTTTTATTATTAATTTTAAATTTTATAATACCATATTTCATTAAAAAACTAAAATTAAAACAAAACCAATGTTTGGAAGCTTATGATTGAATCTTGTTACATTATTTCACTTACTTAGTGTATTATAATGAAAAATTTTGGCACTTATTTCTTTTCTCAGTAAAATATTTTCTTTATTAAAATCTGAAAGAGGAAACTGAGTATAGACGTCCCGTACCCTTTATTAAAAATTGTGCATATTAGTCTTTATATTTTAAATCAAATAGTAAATTAGTTTTCTTTATTAAAATTTTATTCATTTCTATGGTTAAAAATGATCCATATATGTCAACATAAGTTACACCGGGCACACCATGTGCCACTGTTTAATTATTCGGTTAATTATGCTAATTTTTAATAATAGAAATAAATAAATTTTAAAAAAAAAATCAGTTTACCCTTTATTCTAATATGTTAGAACTAATTTACTTATTTTTTAAGTGAAGTAATCAAATACAATCGAATTTGTAATACAAATATATCTATAATATTTTTACAAGAAACTGAGTGAAAGGTACAAGAAGCAAAAGCGAACACCTACAATCACCCATAACTTAACAATAATCATCTAAGAACAGCTCCAAAAGACACCATGAAACAGCAATAAATACAACTCTAACACCAGCAACCAATTTCACACCACAAGAACAAAAAAAACCTAACAACCCAATATTATCAGTCTCCACACAACCAAAATATAACAGACACCCTTAGTAATAAGCAAACCCAATCACACAATCACCAAAGCAAAAGTATAAACTAGAAAAGTTTATTACCTATGTATTTTCTGCTATATAGGTTGAGGAATTGGAGAAAGGGAGATTAAAAACTAGAAGAAAATTTGATTATCTATATATTTTCTGCAAGAAAACACTAGGAGTATATATAAGAAAATCATTTGATACATTATTAGTGGAGATTTTTACACTTTACAAATGAATTAATATGTGGGTATATCAAATAATTACCCATATACAGCAAAATATATAGGTAGCTAAAGAAATTATAAAGAATTGAGAGATTAAAGATGAAACATTAGATATAGAAGACACAGATACTTAGTTCCAAATTATATTGTTGAAAAGGTCGACGAACTGGTAGTGAAGGATGCGTTTATGGATAAGGAGATGAAGAAGCTTTTCCTCTCTATATCTAATTAAAACAGAATATAGCTAGTAAACCAATCATCCCAGAAAAATATTTAAAGAAAAACCAGTTAAGTCGTCACTACATATTATTATGCAAGTAAAATATAATATATATATATATATAAAAGGTATGTTAAGCTTTTTTTTTTTTTTTCTTCATTCAACTTACAGATAAAACATTTCCTATAATTGAAAAATAAATATTGGACATCAAAACTAATGCTCACCAAGTTTTAAATAATTCACCAACATTAATACCTGCTACTGTCAAGGTTGAAGTCATTTCATTACCTTTCTGATCTAACTTCACTAGCCTGCATTATATGGATTGGGTTGTGACAGAACCAAGTCCAAGGTAACACTTCGATGATGAGTAATAAAGTTGCAACATGCTTCTCCAGCTGCATCACTAGGCCCACTGCCATAGGCTATTGCATCACCACCCTCGGCGATACCAAGGAAGTCGATTTCTCTTTCTGCTTTGGCCATACAGGGCAAGAGGAGTGAGGGTTCACCCATGTCAGTACCCTTGGTAATGCCCAAGCACTTCATTTCATCAGTCATAATAGCACCAGATATCGTAACAGACGGTTTGGCAATAACATGACCATCAACCAAAGTGTCAGTTGCAACATCTGGAAACTCCATGATGGGGATACCTCCCTCCAGGTTGATTGCTCCATCATCAAGCGCCTTATTAGGTATTCGGTCTGCCTCGTTTCCGGAGTTGGTTCCATCGACTTCATGATCATTGAAAGCGAGAACACAAGAAGAAGGAATGGTCTCGTGACTCCTGTCTTGGTTGCTGGCAGCTGGTCGCTTCTCCACTTCAACCCTAAAGTGGGAACCACCATCTCCATCTTCAAAATCTTTGTACATGGTGATTATATCCCCAGTTTTGAGTTTGTTATCAGCAACAAATTTTCTCCATCCAACGGACAAAACAGGTTTCTTGTACCCATTTTTCCGAACAGTGCAGCCAATTGGCCAGATCTTCGTCCCATACTTTAGCTGAATCAAGACTGCATGGCCTCCATTGAAGGCTGGCAAAGAAGGCAGGATTTTTCCCGGAATTGCCAACCGCTTGTTGATATCAGTTGTTTTAAGTTTTTTAGAGAACATCTTTGTGGGCTGAGAGGCCATGGCTTTCTAGCTGATGGGCTAAAAGCTGTGCTTTTCGAGGTAGAATTATGTATCTATATATCTCACTATTATAGAGAACAGCATGTGTGTGAAAGCCCGCGTAGGGGTTATCTGGAAACTTTTTCTTTTTGGCACCTTCCATAAACTTTCCCTTCCATTGTTATCCTTACTATATTGTTATTTAATATTAAATACGATTTTAATTATTATTTAATCCATATAACTATAATTTAATTTATTTATAGAATATTTTATTTTAAATATATGTGTTTGGATTAATGGTGTCTTCCACTATTAACCTTAAAAAAATCAATTTTTTAAGCTCCTTTATAATTATTTTAGGGTTTTTTCAGGTGCTCACTTTTTTTTCTTTCTCGTTCGTGTTGGTTACATTATTCTAGTTTATCCCCTATAGTTTGGATTAATGGTGTCTTTTACTATAAACCTTGAAAAATTAATTTGTGGACATGAAAATACTTATATTATATATTTATGTTTTAGAAAAGGAAATTAGAAATTAAGGTATTTTAAAATGTATCATTTCAAAACAATCATATTTATGTTGAAAAAATAGATTTTTAGAAACTTTGAAGCATATTCTCGATTAGTAAAGGTGGAGATTTGAATCATAAAATTATGGTTTTATATTCTACTCTATAAGACCTTTACAATGATATATTATATGCTCAAAATGGTTGAGTGATGAATGAGAAATTGATACTCAAAGTAAGCCACTTGTGAATTATATTGAGGAAAATGAAAAGTTTAGTCTTACATTGTTAGTTTATATACATGTTTATATATATGAACCAACCGGTAGTTATTGAATGACCAAACTAATGTTCTCCCTTGTGCGTAGGGAAATGTAAATCCAAACTTGCCGGGGTTGGGGGCATGAAATGTTCAGACTGATTGGGCCCTTCTATGCCTACAGGTATTTTAACCCAACACATAATCTTATTTTAAATATTCAGGTGCAAATTAACTATCAATCCGTTTTTCCTGCGTACCTACGAGTATAATATTTTGATCGAGTCTTTATTTCTATTTTCAGATATATATATATATATATATATATATATATATATATATATATATATATTTATATTATTCTGTTCAATCTTGTGATTTAAATAAATATTTTACATTACTATTTATTTCACTAACATGTTTGTAATAATTTATAATTATATTTTGGATGTATTTTCTGATAGTATTTGTAGTTCTTATTATTCTCTAATTTCCACTTAAGAAAAAAAAAAGTTATAGTTCTTCTAGACTTCAGTTAAAAGGTCTGACCCACCACCATGAGAAGCAGTCTCCTAACTTTGAATCAGATTCGAATTGTATAAAAGGTTCTTTTTTGTCTCACCACCACCTCCACAAAGAAATTGGCATTCATAGGGATGTGGCGTCCTGTTATATAGTAATTGTTTTATAGTAATGGAATAATTGATGACCACTTATTTTGAGGTTTTAAGAATTTTTGTTAAAACATATAAAATGCAGATTTTTTTTTGGTTTTTTAAAGTATTTATCGAAGCGAGTCTAATAATTAATTTTTTGCATTTCATAGGTTTATGGGAAAGAATTGTATGAAACAATGACGTTATGTTATTTGTATTCTTTTTTCAATAGTTTAATATTATATCAGTATTTTCATTCTAAACAAAAATTAAATCCAAATAAAAATCTTGAAAATCAGGGGTAAATGTTATTAGGATTAAACTATATTGGAAAGGGATAATATTCCTTTGTACAATCATTTCTCATAGACCCATTAAGGGATAAATGTTGACCACGAGTTTTGAAACTACTATGTTTTTTAGGAATATTCAAAACTTAATCTTAATGAATCAGTTTCGACAATCCAATTAAAAATATGCTTTGCAATCTGCTGTAAAATAAATATTTAAAAATTATTATTCTATTATTTAATTATTTATTAAATTTAGATTATTATAACATTAACTGGAAAAATAAGAATCCCCGAAATGAAAAAATATGTATATTAGAAAATTTCATCTAAATTCCTTTTTAATAATGTGGATTAATTTCAAGCATATAGCATGGTTGTTGTTGTACTATGTTAGTCCAGGCTTGAGTTTGCATATGAAAACCATGAATTAAATAAAAATACTTTTTACCAATTTAGTTCATGAAATTGGTGCTTGAAAATTTTTTACGCAATCTCAGGGACAAGAACGTGAAATATTCAAGTAATAAAACACTTGAAAGGGACCCCTGTATTTGACCCTATGATTGGACAGACACTTGCCATTAATCTGTCCATGAATCCACATAAAGAGTCAAGTTTTATAAAATGGAATCTTATACGTTAGCTAAACAGTGTCGTCAATTTGTTTGGAGTTGGTGGGGAAATGTCAAAAGTAGAGAAACCTTCCCTTTGATTCACTTTAAATAGGTATCTTCTGTGCTATTTTGGTACTACAACAATGACAGATTATTGTTAAAAGACAAGTAGCTTGTTGGAACCATTTTGGACCCAAATTTTTTTATTAATATTCATATCCGTTCACTGTATATACTTAGGATTGTTGGAAAAATTGTATTTTATGATAATTTTGAGGCGTACTTTCAATAGGTAAAAGTATAGAGTTGAATCATAAAATTATAGTTTCATATTTTACTCCATGAGACCTTTACAACGGCATATCATATGCTCAAAATAGTTGAGTGATTAATGAAAAATTGATTCTCAAAGTAAGCTACTTGAAAATATTTGTTAAGGAAAAGTAAAAGCTTAAATCCCACATCCGCTAAATAGCAAGTGTGAGATTTGTATATATATAGGAACCCTCTTAAAAATTGATTGAATGATTAAGTTTGGAATTTTATTTCACACACATGCTGAATTTCATTTCTTCTCCATATTTTCCAAAGTTCTAGTGATAAAAAAAGGCAACGTTTGTTCATTAATCGCTGAGCGGTCGAATCTATCTTAAAGAAACTAGGCCTCAATGTTTAGTAAATCTCTATTCTTATTTTGATTTCAACTTTTTATTATGGTTTTTATTATTTTACGTATTTGACAATTGAAATATAAATTATTATATTTATATTCTATTTTAAATATAAATACTTGTTTATTTATATTTATATATTTTGTTCACTAACATGTTTTATCTAACAAGAGCGTATAATTGTTTTTTTTCAACAATCTCATTTTCAAAGTTTGAACTTAGATTTGCATTTAAAAGTGCAATGTGTCATACAACTGGAAAGTACATATTATATTAGGACATGCCATGTTTTATGGAAAACTAAAAATATCAAAATATAAACTCTAAAATAACTAAAGTTTTTTTTTCTTACAAAATCCGTCTAAGCTAGAGTCGTCCAAGGGTCGAGTAGCCCACCTGACCCAATAGTCCTAAATCAAGCTAGGCTAGCCCAAAAACAGACTTAGAGGTTTGAAAACGTTGTTACTATCGTTTGAATAATGTCGTTAAAATGAAATAGTTTAATTGAATTTAAGATGGGTTTAATTAAATAGCACTATCTGTGTTTAGCTTAATCCAACCTAACAAATTTTCCTAATGGCATTCGCTGCAAGCCCGAATCCCCTAAAATTTGTTAAATTGTGTTTTAGCTCTTATATTATATATAAATGTGATTAATTTTTAATTTTAATTTTCTTCTATAGAATTTATAATTTTGTATGATAAATTTTTAGTATTGTTATTTTAAATCTTAATAAATCAATTACATTTTGAATTAACTATATATTTACATTAATATGGTATTAAAACCCTATCAAAAATATTTTCATTAATATTTTATTAATACA